>NC_138971.1:123587500-124965000 GCF_055761805.1 Camellia sinensis | reverse complement strand
GGTCAGTTTACGAATCACCATATGAATTTTAGTATTATAAGAAAGAAAAAGAAAAAAGCTAATTAGCTTGTATAAAAATCATGCACAACTAATACATCTATACGCAAAATACAGACTCAGAAAAAAGTCTAATAAACTTTCAGGAGAATTGTCTAACAAATTGTTTTCTCTAGTTTCGCATCAGGTTTTGAAAATTTACATATTCACATTCATACCATCAAGAATGGAGGAAAAGACCTATGATGATTAAAATGGAAGGAAAGTCAATGCAATCCTCTAAATCAAATAAATCACAATATGAATCATGAAACCATAAAAATTATGAAAATCACAAGTAAAATGAGCACTTGATTCTTGGCACAGAAGTACAAAACCCAATCACAAATACAAAGAAATAGAAAAAAAAAATAAAAATAAAACAAATAAGTGGAGAACAAAAGGGAAAAGATGGAGATAGTAATTTTTGCTTTGCAAACTACAATTCTACATTACCAAAAAATATATTGGAGTATCCCCACTTTTTTTTCTTTTTTTTTTTTTTTCCATGATCATTGTACCAATTAAGTGAAAACTGCAATCAAGAAAATCATTTCAATTAAATTTTGCTTCAGTATCTATACTATCTATATTATATTATGTAATGTCAGCACACTCTTTGGTTTGAATCAGAAAATGAAGTTGTGTAACACTTTTTCCTTTTCCCTAAACAGTCCAATAAATATTGCTTTTTTACCGACTATGCTTGATTTCCATTAGCTTTGTGGAAATATGGAAACTTGGCTCTTCTGAACTCTGCTCCTATGCAAACTCTGCTACTGGTACAAAACTTTTGTAACCGCATAACTGTGGCTGAGAATGAAGAAGTCTATCAATTACTATTTCAAAATGAAGGCCCTCCCCCAAAACATTGGCTTTGAAGCATAATGATTATGGTTTTCAGAATCCTATTTCACAAAAAAATACTTTCTTGGAGAAGCAAAATTCTAGCATTCCAATCAAGAATCAGTCGTGATTTATTCTGGTCTTGTCATTGAAGGTTTTTCACTGTCAAGTTTCACTCTCTTGCTACCAATCACCACAAAAAACAGTTGAAGCATTATGTTCTCTACTACTTCCTCTTAATTGCATTGATTATTTGATTATATCTAACTATCTAACTATTATATAAAGCCAACACCATACTTAGTGTAGATGTCAAAAATCAAACAACACAAAAAAGAAATAAAAAAATTTAAAAAAAAATAATTTGAAGGCATCACAAGATCCATAAACAAAAAATAAGCAAACGGCAATAACATCAACATCTGAAAGGTGAAAAAAGGAAGCCCAAATGTGAAGAAAATCATGGAAATTAATAAAGCGTTTGAGTGACATACAAACACAGAACACATGCATTGAAATCAACATCAGGAAAGAAAGGAGACCTGTAACGGGAATGGAAGGGGGAGATGATGAAGGGACGAAGCTTGGATTTGCGATTGGAATGGGCACCGAGAGAAGGAAGAATACCAGTGGAGAGAGTGGTGTAAGATGTTCGTTCGTCGTCTCTAGAAATACGATCCAACTCACTATTACCAAACTCTTTATCCCCCCCTTCTCCGCATATTACTTCCTTCATCATCATCATCTTCTTCTTCCTTCTCCTCCTCCTCTTACCCATACCCATACCCTCCCACTCCATCTCTCTCTCTCTCTCTCTCTCTCTCTCTCTCCTTCTGTTGCATGCGTTGGGCTCGTGTCGTGTTTCCACAGTAATTCCAACTGCACCTATCATCATGGGAGCTTCTATTTGCACATTCCCAATCCCCTTTTGCGCACATTTAATAAAATTTATTTTTATTATAATTTTATTTTCAAGAAAAATTATTATTATAGACATTAAATAAACATATTTGAAAGGTGAATATCAAAAAAATAAAAAAAAAAATCGGAACTCTACTTCCGAACAAGGTATTTATTTTCGGAATGCTACTTTTGAACAAGGTATTTATTTTCGGAGTGCTACTTCCGAACCAATTATTTATTTTCGAAAATCTACTTCCGAACTAATTATTTATTAAAAAAGATGTGTAAAGAAGGGAATGTGTGTGTGCAAATAGAAGCTCCCTATCATCATCCAAGCCACCAATACACAATGACCTTCATACCCCTACTTGGCTTCTTTTTTTTTTTTAATTTGTTAGTTTATTAGTAAACCTTTTTTGTCAACCTACTATTTTAATAATTTTTTAATTCTTTAAGTAAAATATGAGATAAAAAAATTAATATGTTTGGAATATTTTTTAATTTTTTACGAAAAAATATGTAAAAAGTAGAGAGAATAATTTTATTGATTTTTTAGTATAGATCATAGACTTTTTAATTTTTTTAATAATTTTTTAATTTCTAAATTAAAATATTCACATGCCAAACGAGGCCTTAGTGTACAAACGTGTATCACTTAAAGAACTCATTGCTAGTCTATCAATTCTAACCTTTGACATTTTCTCATTATACTTAAGATGGAGTTACGCACCAACTTATCACTATCCTTGGCTATTAACATTCTCTATTTTATGTTGAAAATAAAATTTCTAATTCATGGTAAGGTTATGTTTGTTTTAGTCTGAATGCTTAGATTAACTTATACATGTTTATTTTGAAATAATGTTAGGAAATTAACAATCTCATGGGATTAGAATCCCCTCCAAATCCCTTTTTAAAAGGGTATTAGCAACATCATGGAGGGGTTTGATTGATTTAAGTCTAAAAATTAAATTCACTTTTTAAATTTAATGAAATGATAATTTATTAACCTATTTAAGTCAATTTTCTTTCTTATTTATTTGTTAATTATTAATCAATCATCTTATTTACATATCATTAAGTCTAAAAGGCGAACTTATATATTATTTTCTGGTTAGATTTCATAATTTAATCCCATGAGATTAGATATCAAAGTAGCATTATACTTTTTACTTTACAAAATAACAAACCTTCCTGCTATATTGTTGATTAGAATTAAATTTATAAATTTATGTAAAATCTTTTTATATATATAAAATAATTATTATTTTTTGTAAAGTACAAGTATAATTGTATTTTCACTTCTAATCTTAATCTTATGAGATTTCTTATAATATCGAATTATGAAACGCAACCCCCATCGGATTGATAATAACCCCTCTGTTGAGGAGATTCGTAGTCCCAACCACTTCCCCCTTCTCGGTGACGTTGTTGTAAAACAAACATCATCTATGTGGGATCTATCTGATTGTAAATCTAATTTCATTATTGGTTGACCAAAACAACACAAGGCCTAAGAATAAATAAGATTTAGCCATACAATTTGTTTAGTTTGGGTTGGTAAAAATAGGTTATACATTTAAATCAACTCAACACAACTCAAATTCACCCATTTAATAAATAAGTTTAAATGGATTAGGTTAAATTTGATACGGGTTAAACAAATAAACTCAATCAACTCATTTACTCTGTTTCTTTTTTTCTTTTTTTTTAAATTTAATTTTGGACAAATTACACCGGAAGTTACTATATTTTGGGTGATGCACCAATAAATTTCAAATTAACAACTTATACACTATTTAGTCCTAAAATTTTTCTTATAGACTGAAAGGTCCCATTATAGGGAAATTGACCATAGAGGGCATATACATCAAACATCATCATCATCAAAACAACATCAAACATTACAACGCCATTATGAAAACAACATCAAACATCATCATCAAAACAATATCAAATATCACAACATTATCATCAAACACCATCAAACATCATCATCAAAACATCAACTACATCACCATCACTAAAAAAACATTATCAAAATTCAATAACATCATAAAAACACCATCAAACATCGTCAACTACAACACCAACATCACTACAAAAAATCATCAAACATCAACAAAAACCAACGACATCAAACATCAACACAACAACATCAAAAACATCAACAACAACAACAACATCAAAAACATCAATAACAACAACATCAATCTTTTTGTTTTTTCTTTGTGGGTTTAGGTTAAAACCAAAAAAGAAGAACCCAAAAAGGCAAAGAGAGCCGAGATTTGCGTTCATGACAAACAGTGAGGTTGATCACTTGGATGATGGGTATAGATGGAGGAAGTACGGCCAAAAAGCTGTGAAAAATTGCCCTCTTCCAAGGTATAATACCATCACAGATTTTCCAATGTTTTGGTCCCCTTTTTGTTTGATATATGATTTTCTTAATAGTCCCTCTGAGATCGGAACATCAACATCAGCGACGTGAGATCGGAACATCAACATCAGAGATCGTGAGATCGGAACACCAACATCGCAACACGTCTGCAACATCAACGCCATGATCAACATCACAACATCAGCGCCGTGAGATCGGAACATCAGCACCGTGAGATCTCCCTCTCTTTCAGAATTGCTGATCAATTCGCTGGAAAACAATTACACAGCGATTCTATTCCTTGCGCAACGAGATCTCTGCAGCTCTAATTCAAAATAGGTAACTATATATATATATATATATATATGTATTTGTGTATCTTTCTTCTTTTGTTGAATCTGGACGTTTACATGTTCTATTTTTTTTTTTTTTGTGGGTTTGGTTTGAAATCGATTTCTGCGTATTGGGTTAATTTAGGTCTGATCTGTTCGTTGGGATTGTAAGAAGTTAGGGTTTCAAAGGTTTATGGATTGATTGGTTTGTGTTACTTCTGATGTTCACCATGTTGATGATGTTGCTATTGTTTATGATGATGTTAAAAACCCTAGGCGTTCTTATGATGTTTGATGATTTTGCTGATGTTTTGATGATGTTGATAATGTATGTTTGATATTGTTTTAATGATGATGTTTGATGTTATTTTGATGATGATGTATAAATGGGACTAAATGGTGCATAAGAAAACTTTTAGGACTAAATGGTTCAACTTTTCAGAAAATAGGATTTATGAGTAAATTTTCCCTATATTTTACCCATTGGGTTATTTTGGTTATTACACTTTCAATTGGTTCAATTTTGACATTTAATTTTAAATTTTGTTTCAATTTAGTCCAATTGATAATATAGTTAGCGTTTTTTGAGAAAAATTATCAATAAATTGGTTGAGATTAACTAACTTGGTTGAGTAAATTTATATATATTTTTTCCTTAAAAATATAACACATGACACTTATGTATGTATTTTTCATAAAAAAATATTAAGAATCGTAATCAATTGAACTAAATTAAGACAAAATCATATATTCAAGGTTAAAATCGAGTCAATTGAAATTTTAAGGATTAAAGCGACACAAGAACCAAAATATATGGATTACCATCGTAATTTCCCTTTAATTTTTTTTTAAAATAATTATATTTAATTTTTTAATTTTTTATTTTTTTATGACAACAATGGCGAGATGGTAGTGGCAACAATGGTAGTAGTGCGGTGACGATGGTGATAGTGGTGGTGTGGCAATAATGGTGGTGGTGGAGTAGCAGTAGTGGAAGAGGTGGTGTTGGTGGTGTGTCAATAGTGGCAGTAGCGGCGACGGAAGTGGTAGTGGAGTGTCAGTAGTGAAGTAGGTAGTAATGGTGGTTGTGGAGTGGCAGTAATGGAGACAATGGTGGTGGTAGAGTGGCAGTGGTGGTGGTGGAAGAGGTCTTGGTGGTAGTAATGGAAGAGGATGTGGTGATGGTAGTGGAGGAGATGGTGGTGGTGGAGTGGTAGTAAAGGCGGTAGTAAAGTGGCGGCGATGGAGTAGAGGTGATAGAGGAGATAGTGGTAGTAGAATCTGAAGAGAGTCTTGGTTGTTGCTTACCATCAACTTTAATGAATCTTTCACAGCATCTCAATTTAAAATGGTTGTGTATTTTTTTTTCCATTTGTCTCTTCAATCTACTAGCTTCGTGTCCTTACAACCAACACAAATAGAGGGGTCTAACACAAACAAAGCTATTTTCTTCACGTGGTGGTGTGACAAAGTATGTTTCATGTTTGTGTGTATATATCTATATAATAAGACAAGACTGTTTTTAAAAACATTTAAAAATGTATCAGGGATATATTTTGATTTAATGGCTGAGATTAATCTTAAGTTTATATCAATGGTTCATATGAATAGATCTCCTGCCCAAAGACTTATGTCCCTAAACATCGTTGTTTCCCTTCCCACCTCCCCACGTCTTCCCTCTCTATCTTTCTCTCCCTTTCTATTCTTCTTCTTGAATACTCTTCTCATCTCTCTCACATATATATCTCTCTCTTCAAAACTTGTCTCTCCATTACTCTCTCTTCTCTTGCAATGACAATCGCAATCGCGACACTGACGACCACTGACCACTTTTTCTCTTCTTTGTGGGAGACCCAAACCCGAACCCTCTATTCCTGTTGTGATAACCCTGGTCCGTATTATGCTAATTAATCTTAATTATAATTGTGATTATGTGTTTGATATGATTTTGAGTGCCATTCATATGAATATATGTGGTTTTGAATTTCTATCTGTTCACCGTAGGAATATCTGTTCAATTTACTGTTATAAATTGAAAATTGAAGGCCTTGTCAGCCACAAAAATCGAAATTGATTACGCCACTGTGATTAGCGTAATTTTTAGAGCCTACGGTGAAATTTAATTGAAAATTGATTCAGATCAGATTAAATAGATTAAATTGATGAAATAGTGCTCAATTAATTAATATTAAAGCAATATGATTAAGGGAGCTTATATAAGGGGCTCTATTACACTTATATTCATTTGTTTTGAGCTGAAAGCTGAAAAATCACTCTAGAGAGAGGAAGTGAGGGCCGGCTAGAGAGAAAGAGGGAGAATTGTGCAATTTTGGCTCAAAGCTTAAGAATTGGAAGTTAAACTCAAAGAACTTGAGTATTTGAAGCTCCTAGGTGAGTAATCAACTCTTAATTTATGAGTTGAGTATGTAATTTTGTGAATTCAAGTGGTATGATAGGTCATGGCAAAGATTGAGTTGAATATGAAGTTAGAATGCACATGCATGCATGAAATTACTATGAATCACCAAGAAATTGCATAAGCTAGCATGAATAATGTTGAACATGGAGAATTAGGCACCAATCTTCACATGCATGCATAATTTTCATGGGTTTCATAATAATAAGTGTCATTTGTAAGATTTGGAATAGAAATGAAGTCAAAAATTGACATGCATGTTTGATTATTGAAGATATGGAGCTTATATGAGGTTTGAATGCATGAGTTTTGATTATACAAAAGAAATGTTGAATAATTTGAGAATGTGACCATGATTTTGAGCAATTGGCCTCATATTGCTTGTATACTCATGATAAATAATGTGTTTCCCTATTTTTGGTACCTTAATCAGGGCTTTAAAGCCCTTGAATATTGAATTTGAGCCTCAAGAACAGTTCTGGAAAACCCAGAATTCATGAAGTTCGCTCGAGCGGGGGAACCGCCGCTCGAGCGTGAAATGTGAGCTCCCAGAAGTTTTGCAGTCAGTGATGTCCGCTCGAGCGGGGACATTTACGCTTGAGCGGGGAGCCATGTAGTGTGACCTTCAGCTCGAGCATCCGAGTTCACGCTCGAGCGTAAAAATGAGGCAACTAGTATTTTTGCAGACCCACGGGGTTCGCTCGAGCGGCGGAACCCACGCTCGAGTGGGGACCCCTATTTCAGAAATTTTGTAAAAGTGTTATGTGTTTCATTTTCCGTTCTCCTTCACTTCTAACCACTCTTAGGCATGCATTGAACATTATCAATGAGTTAAAAGGATAAGAAAAAAGCCTAAGAGGGATGTATGAATTAAAAACGGATTGAATCGTTTGTGACCCATATGTGTTATGTAATGTGTAGGGTCGAGCTCAAGGGTGAATCCACCGGCAGAACACTGTGAGTAATATCTTAATAAAGATATTTTAAAGTATGTTATTTGTCTAATTGCTTATTTCCCTATAAGTCTTATAAGTTTGTTAATTTGAATTGTGGACAAATGTTTGCTATGCCATATGGTTGGGCCAAAGGCCGTCTGACATGAATGAAAGAATGAATGGGCCAAAGGCTGTCTGACATGAAAGAAATAATGAATGGGCTAAAGGCCATCTGACATGAATAAAAGAATGAATGGGCCAAAGGCCGTCTGACATGAATGAAAGAATGAATGGGCCAAAGGCCGTTTGACATAAATGAATGGGCCAAAGGCCGTTTGACGCGAATGATTAGGCCAAAGGCCGTCGGACAGGAACGATTAGGCCAAAGGCCGTCGGATATGAATGAATTGGGCCCGAGGCCGTTTGATGTGTTTGGAACCACAGTCACTTGACCTATATGTATATATATATACTAGATAGAAATATGAATTGGGCCAAAGGCCGTCTGATGTATGTTGTTCTGAATACCGTTCGTGTACCTTTTTTATTTGATATTATTCACTGGGCTTTCGCTCACGCTCATTCATGTGTCTGTAGGTGAGCCAAGGGAGGTCCAAACCCAGCCTCAGTGAAGCTTGTGTGAAACAGTCAAGGTTTTTAAGAGTCAGCCCATACGTCTCACGCACGAGACTTATTTTCGTCCTTTTGCTATTTTGTTATACTTTGTCATGTTGGCGAGAACTTTGGATTATGGTTGTATATAGTTTTGATTGGCTGACCATGACTTGGATGATCCTGTTGTGTAGAGCTTATATGTTAACTTTCCTTGATGTGAGTTATTAATGTATGTTTGTGAAATGTTATGATGTGCCATGTAAGCACAGCTCTATGGACAAAAGTTTGAAATTGCTTTCGTTTGGCCCCCTCAACTCTGTTAAAATATATCTAACTTGGTTTAAGGCCGTAGGTAATCTCGTGATTACTGGTCGGTTATGTCCTTAACCCATGGGGGGCGGGTTCGAGTCATGACACCTGTCCTCCTCCTTCTCTCCTAGCCACCCAAACCCAAACCCTCGCGTACTATATAATATACGCTACAAGGGGTGAAGCCCATATAGACCACTGTGGGCAGTTTGTGTTCAACGAGAGGATTCGAAAGGCACAAATGGTGGTGGTGCTACAGATGGTGGTGGATCCGGGAATGATAGATGGTGGTGGTGTCGCAGTCTCGTTTGATCTAAATGGGTGGCTTTGAGGACCAATAGACGTGCCATTTTCAGCACTCTAGCGGGTCGCACCTCAGCCATTAGGGCCATTCCTGTGGATGTCTTAGCCAATGCCTACCAGATTTTGCTGTGTTATGGTGAATATGGCCATTCCTGTGTATTTTAAAGTTTTAAGATTTGATGAGTTTTTGAGATTCAAGTTTTTTGAGAATGGATTTTTTAGATTAATTCAAGTTTTTTTTTTTTTTTAAATGTTTGATTTTGTTTTGCTTTTGTGTTTTTAGGGGTTTTCCTATTTGGTTGAAAAATATTCCAGGCATCAACAACCTTGCAAGGTCTCTCTCTCTCTCTCTCTCTCTCTCCCCTTCAAGATTTTGTAAATTAAGCCATTACCTTACTAGATAATTATTGGTATTGCAGACAGAGATGCAAAGGTTCACTCAAAAAATTGTTTGAGTCTCAAGGTGGTCCTATCATCATCTCCCAGGTGTGGCTTTTTGTGTTTCTTTGCCTTTTTACACCGTGCCTCTCCCCTTCTCTCTCTATCGGGCTGTGACTGTTTTCAAGGTTCTGATAATGGCTTGATAATTTAGGTTGGGCAACAATTGATTTCTTATTGATTTACAATTTCCAGTGAAACTCATTTTTGAACTAAAATGTATTAGATTGGTATTACTTGCTTAGAAATCAATTGGTTACATTTACATTTATATCAATAAGAAATCAATTGGTTATCCATATTGTTATTCAAAATGGTAATATCAATTTTCACTTGCATTATTTGAATTCAAAGACGTGCTTGAAATTTGCTATTTGCATTACCTGCTTTATTATACCATGATTCAAACTCAAAAACAATTTTTTGGATATAACTGTTTTTTAGTTTCAATTATGTTAAAGCACAATATAAGAGTTTTGTTATACTATCATTTAGGTTGGGCTCAAATTTTTCGAATCAATCTAATACATTTTAGTTCAAATCCATAACTTTTTTTTAGTATAACATCACTCAAACCCATGGCTCAAACTAAAAAACAGTTATATCTGAATCATGTTTTTGAGTTTGTGAAATTTTTTCAGATAAATATAAGAGTGATGTTATATTGAAAAAAGTTTTTGAGTTCTAGAAACAAAAGCTTTGCTTTCTATTGCTAGTGATACAGGGTTTGGTTAAAACCTCCCACTTGATGGCATTGTAAAAATTAACTCAACTAACTGGTTGGGGGCTATAGATTTATATATATGAGGGAAGTTTTTAACTGATCCCATCTCACAAATTTTAGAAGATAAGCCTAACCTATCACAATGGTCGCTAAAGTATGAAGCATTTGGCTGTGATATTGAATTCTCTTGGCTTGCAGGTAAGGATGTTTAAAACCTACCTTTTTTTCTTCGCGTCTTTTCATTTTTGTGAGATTCCCATTGAAGTTTTTCTTTGTTTACATTCTTTGCAGCCCATCCCCAATCAGAAGGTTCATTGGAGATCTCTTGATGGTCTCCCTAGCATTTTGCTTATTTGCTCAAGAGAAAGTTGATATTGCAGTTATTGAGGTTAACGTCTTTCGCTATACATCTTTAAAGCAATTTGACTTTCTTACATGACTCTTCTGAGTGTAATGCACCTTTTTCTGTAACTAGCAAAATGTAAATCTCGACAACTTGGGGTTGGCCAATGGTGTTTCTTCTGTTAAATTAAAATTAGTTTTTATTTTTCTCTTTTCATGTGCATAAATAGTGAAATTGTGGCATACTTTGACTAATATTGTTTTTTTCCAATTGAACAGGCTGGATTGGGTGGAGCACGGGATGCAACAAACACTATTTCTAGCTCTGGGCTTGTTGCTTCAGTCATAACTACGGTTGGTGCCGAACATCTAGCTGTACTTGGAGGTTCTTTGGAAAGCATTGCGATAGCAAAACCAGGAATAATTAAATATGGTCGTCCAGTTAGGTGGTTCTCCCTACATATTCCTACTGCTTTTTTGTGTCTGTTTCAATTGACTAATTATTGTAAATCGCATTCTAATTGCATTTGGCTTTCTGTTCTCCCGTTTTGCAACTTTGGTTCTAATGTACCATTCTTTGCATGTTACATCCACATTAGTGTATATAGAGCAACTTGGTTATGGCCTATTGGAGATATGGAACATATGTTTAACATTTGTACTGTCAGATATCTAATTCATATAGGGCTGCTTGATTGCTATTATGGCTACTAATGCATGTTACTAAGTCAGTTAGTGTGTTTGTAGACCTCTTATATTATTGGTAATTTTTATTGGCTGATTTTGGTAGCCCATACATATTGCAAAATTAGTTGCTGAATTTCCTGTGTGCAACCCCGAAAGTCTAGATTTTTATTTTTTTATTTTTTTATTTTTGAAAGAGTTTGGCATTGACTTTTTTATTGACATTTTGGAAAGTCACTCAAAAAAGTTGTTTTTTTGTGAGTTCAAAAACTTAGTGGCTTTTTAGCTTTTCTTAGTTGATAACAAACATGCTTTTGACTTTTTTGATTATTTAGCCAAAATAAGTCAAAAAGCTTGCTAGCTCACCCCAAACAGGGTTTAAATGTCACTCAATTATGCTGGACTTATTTGGACTTACCTAGTGTATACTTGTGCATGAAGGCACGGTGTAAATAATGTTGGGATTAGCATATAATTGTAATCCCAACACTAAAATAACAAAAAAAAAATCAAAGAACTTTAAAACCAATCCAACTTTCCAAATTGGCGAGGTTAGCCGTTGGGTCGATGAAGGACGGTGAACTGGCAACATTCGGTGTATTTTAAAGTTTTTTCGTGGGAAAGTAAAAAAAAACACACTCACACACACTTATCTCTTTCTCTCTCTTGCCTTGAAAAGTAGACTATGTTTTTTGTATGTTTTCTTTTCAGGATAATTGATAATTGATAATTTATTAAATAGTGTAGGGATTACAATTATATTCTAATCCTAACATTATTTACACCGTTCCTTCAGGCACGGGCATACACTAGTGTATCTATATATATATATATCAAGAGAGATTTATATATGGTGAGAGAGGGAAAAAAACTGAGCAAAAAAGATGAATATTTGTTATATAAAAAAAATTTAAAAAATAGATGAATAAAAATAAAAAGAGAGGAGTAGCCTTTTTTTTTTTTGGGTAAATAAGACATAAAATAAAACAGAAAAATTTACAAATTTACAGGGGGCATACCCCAAGCCCTGCCATAACTATACAAACCACCAACACAAACAAAACAAATGAAAAACAAAACTAACACACAGACTAAGGCTATGAAACCAACACTATATAGACAACAATAAGAAGCAACCACCAGCCATCCATATCAAAGCAAGGCAACCACGTAACAGCACCTAAACCCAAATAGCTATACAAACACCATGTCCATCCACAGTGGATAAGGGACCTGAACAGGATTCCGCAACCAACTGCCAACACCACAAATACATCAAAATATAACACAAAAACACTGCACTAGCAACCCCCTACACAACCCGTAGAGGTAGGAAATAGAGCAAAAAACTAGAGTAACAATGACACCATAAAATGGAAAGAAAGGAAGACAATTAGGAAAACCCATACAAGTTGCTTGATAAGGCGCAAGTTGCAGCCACCACCAAGCAACATGTTCAAACCAATGTGAATCAGTTGAAATAAACCTCCTAGAAGGGCGCAACTTGCAGCCACCACCACTCCACCAAACCCGAATCAAGTAACCATGACCAATAGTTGTCCATAGATAAACAACACCAAGACAGTCCATGTAATAAAAAATCAACAGAAAAAGCAAGCAAACTATATAGAAGCTCTCAACACTCAACCCACATATAATGACATCACACCACTCCAATATTGTCCTCACTTCACTTAACCCACAACTCACAAGCTCTGTATTAACATAGTAAGCACCCTTAACCTGCACATAAAATATATAGTATATTGTAAAGGTTAGAAAAACATTCATTGTAGACCTCATATCCCTCGACCCACAATTTAAAGAATTAATTTTTGAGCTCTCTTCACTCAACCCACAATGTAGAAAGGGGATTACATGGCTCACATCACTCAACCCACAAGAAAACATATCCAAACTTGTTGAGAAATGGCCGTCAGCCCTTATAGCAATCTACAAAACAAAAACCCAATTAGTCAAGCCCTCATTTTGTGCTCACCTTCACTCAACCCTCATTATTAAGTGAACTCACATCACTCACATCATTAACTCTCATCCCAACATTGTTAGCCTGGGGCCTTTCAATATAGAAGATGAGAGGTTCCATTTTTCCAAGTACCAACTATCATCTGTAGAATTAATCACATTATTCATAGAAAGAATCCTACCTCTAACCATAAGGATGATAGATTTAATGACAATCTCTTCAGGTCTATACTCCTTACTAAAGATTCTATTATTTCTTTCAATCCAAATATGGTACACAGTGCAAAGGAATGACAATTTCATGATAATGGACTGCAAAGCTTTGCCCTTGATGGTCTTGGTAACATAATCAATAGTCTCCAGCCAAGACAAGTGAGGCCAAATCATGTTACACTTAGCCTGAATAGCAGCCCAAATCCTGCAAGAGTAAACACACCTAAAAAAAATATGAGAATGATTTTCCTCAAGAGCATTTCAAAAAGGACATCTAGGAATAGGGACAAGACCAAACTACTTCAATCTATCCCCAGTATTCAGTCTCTCGTGAATAGCCAGCCACACAATAAAACTAACTCTTGGAATGATGGGAGGCCCCCAAATCAACTTTGACCAGGGGACTTTCACACCTTTAACCCTCCAATAGTCCCAAGTAGATTGAATAGAAAACTTACCATCAGAATTCAAGCTCCATAAAGGCCTATCCTGAGAATCATTACTAGGCTTTGCAGGATTAGAAGAAACCCACTCATTGATCCCCTTAGAGTTAGAGAAAGGCCATTTCCAAGCATTATTAGAAATTATGGCACAAACTTTGGTCTCATAAGATAGACACGTGTCATGCAAAATCCTCTGCCCATACTTATCCTATAAGGAACCAAGGGGGTGCCAATTGTCGAACCATAAGAACACATTTTCCCCATTTCCTATCTTAAATTTGATCAGAGGGAAGATGATGTTCCTAAGAGATATCCACACCCAAGAAAGGTCACTAGGCTTTTAACCTGCCAAAAGCTCTTGCCTTTGCATAAGTATGACTTAACCCATTGGCACCACATAGAGCCCTCCCCTCTAAAAAACAAAAACCATACATGTTTCGCGATGGCAACCTTATTCCAAACACCTATATCTTTGAACCTTAACCCCCCTTCATTCTTGGGTTTGCAAATATTGTCCAAGCAATCTTCACACTAAGCTTCTTCAACTCAATCCCAAACCAAAGAAAAGATCTTAGGAGACTTTCAGTTTCTCTAATTACCTTTTTAGGAAGGATAAAGAGAGAAGACCAATAAACTTGCATAAAAAAAAGATTGGTCTGGATAAGTTGGGATCTACCTGCATAGGAAAGAGGTTTATTAGTCCAACTCCTAATCCTTTTGGTGACTCTATCGATCAAAGCTTGACAATCAGAGGCCTTAAGCTTAGTGGTAATCAACGGAACACCAAGATATTTTACAGGAAGAGTGCCCTCAGTGAGCTTAGCAATGTGAAGAATATCCTCTCTAAGCTTCCTGTTGCAGCCAGAGAAATAGATGTTACTTTTAAGGCTTAAAAAGTATTTCAGAGTTATTTTTGTCTTTTTATATTTTCTATCACATCTGTTCAGTTTTACACTTTGAGAATTTTCATAGGGAGGTTAAGTGTCACAAAGTAAACTTTAAGAGATTCATGTTTTTTGACCAATCTTTAAAAGAGTAAAGTGCTATTTACTCAAAATTTCATTCTTTCTCTCTCTCTCTTTCTCTCTTTTTTTTTTTTTTTTTCTTCTTCTCTTCAAATTCCTCAACGGAATATAATTGTAATAATTTGTCATCAATTGCTTTTACATTAATAATTCTTTTTTAAAATTCCTTCCATATTTTTATTTGATATTTTGTTTGACACAATGATTAAAAAAAATACTTAAAATTAATGGCTAGATAAGACAACGACGATTTGGTGCAATTTATTGGAGATATGGATAATTTTTAATAATTTGAATTAGATTGTTTAGTGTAACTCTTCCTTATAATTTATGAGATAAAATAAGGATTAGTTGGTGAAAAATTCTTACATATGAGCCATATATTATTTAGTCAAAGGTGTATATATATTTTTGTAAAAGGGACATACATTAAAAAATAGTCAAAAAATTAGCCAAAAAAGTTGTTAGAAAATTGTCAATAGCAGTGGCTAGTGACGGTGAGGTGACCAATGTGTCCTAAAAATAATTTAAATAAATTGAAAATAATCAATTATCTAAAAGTTATGGAAGAAGTGTTTGAATATCAATTTTTAATTTCTGTTTGGTTTTGAGTTTTTAAAAATAAATTTTTAATTTTTAATTCGTATTTTATTTTTATTTTTAGTAAATTTTTTTAAAATTTTGGTCAATTTATTTATTTATTTCTAAGATGTATCTAATCTAGATATATATCAAAGTAAAATGTTTATGAAAAAATTCTTTAAAAGAGAATTAATAAAATACAAAAAAATGCTAAATTTTATTTTATTTTTTTGTTTTTAGTATTTATTTAAAATATTTTTTATAAATTTATTTTTTAAAATATATTTAGATTAAATGAATCTTAAAAAGGAGATTTATTAGAAAATCATTTTTCAAGTGTTTGTATCCCAATTAATTCATATGATATTCTTGTATTCTAATAAGTCTTATTATTTGAACATTTAATCTACCAAATCATAATTCTCATATTTAAAGTATTTTGTGGATATTTCTATCCTTACAAATATTTTTTGAATGGTTAGCAATTTGGTAATATGAACATTCATATTTTACAATGTGAATATTCACATTGACGTATGAATATTCACATTGATAGTGTGAACATTCATATTGCCATGTTAGCGTTCATATTGATGGTATGAACATTCACATTGACGATGTGAACATTCACATTAACAGTATGAATATTCACATCACAAAACATTTACATTGTAAATGTGAATATTAATAGGGGAATGTTGGTAACTATGTTACTTATAGGACTTATTGGAATATAAAAAAATAATGTGAACTAAATGAAATATAAATAGGTGAAAAGAAATTTATGAGAAAATACCCCATCTAAAAAATATTAAAACATAATAATTAAAATTTTAAAATGTTGGATACACATGTCATTAGTCCATTTTGTAACTTTTAAGTGCATAGATCCACACTCCTGTTTTTTTGAGTCCATAAGGGCAAGTGCTAATTTGTTTGGGTCCATACATTAGGGATGTAATAATGGTTCGGCCCGACCTGGCCCATCCGGGTCCAGACTCGGGCCAGCCCAAGTGGACTCGCGAGCTCCTGCTTTTTTAGTGGGTCAGGCCGGCCGGCCCATGAGCCAAAAATTGGGGCCTAAGCCCAATCATAATAGGGCCTAAGGCTTGGGCTCGAGCTCAAGCCGCGGGCCGGGCCTAGTTTGGCTTTCTCTATTTATTTATTATTATTATTATTTTTTATATATTAGGAATAAGAAAAAATTATACTAGAGTATTTTAGTTAAAATTAATGAGATGTTTTGTTTGGTTATGTAATGTTTCATAGTGATATTTAAATTTAATTATATATGACTTATATTTTTTTAATTATAAACTTATAACTAAAAAAGTATGCAATTATGTAATTTTTTTCTTTCGAAATGAATAATTTTATATATATGAAAATGAAACTTTCAATATTATAATATTAAATTATTTATATAACATTTATTGAATGAATAATTTTTATTTCAAAATGAAATAAAATATTACAAAAATTGATATTATTAAATAAATTAGGTGTAGATTACCGATGATGGTAGAACAATTGCATCACTATAAGTCAAGTACATCCCAACCTAGGTTGGCACCTACTAGCTTACCAATCATTTGCATTATACTCCACCTCAATAATCTAATATAAAAAAAAATGAAATGAAATTGTAAAAAATAAATTGTTGATCAATCATCGAAGGAGACAGAAATTTCAATCGCGTTGCTCGAGAATATGTCATTGAAATCATTTTGAATTCGCTCATTTTCACTATAATTTTGTCTCTTTGTAAGCACATGCATATGATCTCTGGATATCATTAGTGCCTCAACCATTTCGGGTGAAAGCCTGCTCCGGTAATCGTTCAGCACACGTCCACCTACACTAAAAGCTGTTTCTAAAGCAACTGTAGAAATATGAACAGTTAGTATATCACAAGTCATCTGTGAAACCACGGGCCACATAGTTTCATTTTGTTTCTACCATTCCAAAATGTCAAAATCATCGGAATCATCCAATAACGGACTTTCCAAATAACGTTGTAGTTCAAAACTACTTATGCTTGTATGTTGAGATATTCTTCTACTTTTTATTGCTGAAAAAACACTTAATCTCCTGCCTCGAGATGAGACTGCTAATGTAGTGTGTGTAGGTGTATTTACAGATGCAATTATCCTGTATTCTTCAAATAATCTATTGCATGTTTGCATAATAGGGGCAAACTATGTTTGATCAGCGAAAAGACGCTGTAAAAATTCTTATAAACCAATTTCTTTACACTTAGGATCAATTATTATGGCTAAGCCTAATAGATGAGGCAAATGATCAAAATATTTATCAATTTTTTTTTTCCATTGAAGTAATAATGGTTACATAATATTCATTACCCATATATTTTACGAAAGCTTTAATTATTTCTGCTAGCATATGTAAAACAAATAGTGAAGTAGGAATATATATATATATATATATAAGAAAATAATTTTGTTAAAGTATCGAAAATTTTTAAAAAATCTTTATACAAGACTCCTTGGCCCCAGTGAAGTTTTGTGAGAGTCAGTATTCCTCTTATTGATGTTGTTGCAAAAAATAAATCTATTGTTTTTCTTTATTTACAAGCTATTTTTAACATGTTATATGTTGAATTACACCTACTATCTACATCTAAAATTAATTTTTTAAATGGCATATTTTATCGTTAGCAAATTTTTTTATATTCCGAAATTTGATTACGAGAAGACATAATAGTAACAACTATATTTTTTATTACAAGTACAGAAGTCTCGTATACATGCATAGCTTCTTTAACAATCAAATTTAAAATATGGGCACAACAATGAACATGAAATAAATCAGTATCAACAAGTAATTATAAAGTTGATTTTAAATGAGTTACAGTTTGATTACAATATGATGCATTATCTAAACTAATCGTAAATATTTTATTTTGTAAAGCTCACTCATATAACACATTTCTTATTTCTACACCAAGCGAATGACCAGTGTATGGAAGTTCAACTAATTTAAGTGAAATAATTCTTTTATTTAATTCCCAATCATTATCAATAAAATGTGCACTGATACATTGATATTCAAAACCATTATTTGACCATAGATCAGATGTTAAAGAAACTCTTCCATTCAAATTTTTGAAGATGTCAAATAATTCACTTTTAACATCCTCATATTTCTTTAAAATCCTGTTTCTAGTAGTATTTCTTGAAAAACTTTGATATTGCGGTGCAAAAATTTCGTGAATCATTTCGGTAAAATTAGGACATTCACTAGTGGTAAAATGTTGTTCTTTTGTAATAGTATAATCAACTACAGAATTTGGCGTACGTATAGGATCATATGAAAATGTTTGCAAATTACCAGTTGATGAAGCCCCTAATTGCATTTGACTTCGAATATCAGGTTGTTGACTTTGTAAATGTTTGTTAACATGCCTTTTTAAATGACTTGTACCCCTGCAGATGCAACACTAAGTAAATGTGCATAATATTTACATTTTACTTTAAATGTAATTGTACCATCAGGATTATTTATAGATATTTTTCAAAATGTTCCCAAACACTACTACTTCTGCTCCTAGATGATGATCCGATTGTTGGAAGAGGGATATTAGAAGAAGAATCAACGGATTCATGTTGTATAATATATGTATCAACATCAACATAAACATTAGGAATCTTAGGATCTATAGTAATATAAGTAAAACAATATATAAGATTTAACAATTAATTTAAATAATGTGTAAATACAATCAGTAAAAAATAATAATTAATATATGTGCACAAATAATTAATGAAAAAAATGATTAGCTAATAAATTTAATTAAACTAATTAATGTTACCGACTGGCGAATGTGATACAGAAATTAGCTTCATCTAATAAAAGTTTCTTGTTGCACAATTGCAATTGTCACTTAGGGATGGCACTTCAAAATTAATTAAGAGTTGAGAGAGATTGAGAGAATTTAAGAGAGAGAGAGAGAGAGAGGATTATTTTTTGTGAGATTTATTTTGAAAAATGAAGGATATTTATAATAGTTTTAAAGAGTAAAATAAATTTATAAATAGATAAATATATTACCGTTTAAATTATGACCATTGGTTTGAATTATGACTGTTGGTTTGTTATTACACTCAATCTCTCTCTCTCTCTTTCTCTCTCTCTCTCTCTTTCCTCCCCTCTGGCTAGGCTAGTCTAAGGGTGGCGGGTAAACTATTAAACTATTATAAACAAAGTGGTGGGTAAAATGGTAAACTATTATAAATATATATATATATATATATTTAAATTATTAATATTATTTATTTAATTATATAAATTTTTATTTCAGTTCTTGTAATTCAATTACAAATAATTGTACAAATTATTAAGGGCTTTTTATTGATAAATCCCATTTAGGAGTGTTTTAACCCAAGAAGTCCATGAAAGAAATTTATTTCCACTTAGTCTCTTGTATTTATAGTTTTATTCCATAAAGTCATTTTTCTTGTTTTACACTCCTTTTTTAGACTATTATACCCTCATATTTAATATTATTATATATTACACAGGAAAAAATAAACATTATCATTATGTTTTGGTAGTTCCCCATGTTGGTTGTCATGCAGTTTTAATGTCGTTGTGAATTGATGTGCTATGTGATTTTTGGTTGTGTTAGGGTTTCTCTTATGTTTTAAAAAGACGAATAGTGTGCTTTGTTTGTTTACATTATTGTGAAGTCAAACTGTTAACCCCAAGGTTATTCAACTTTAAATTCTTATTGATTTTGATTATTGACAAATATTTAGAATTCATTTTATTATTCATGTTTTCAAAATAATAGTATACAACTTTTACTTTAATGGTTCTAGAAGATTTATGATTCAAGAGTATTGTTTTTCAATGGTTTTTAACCCCTCAAAACATGAGATAGCACTTGTATGCAAAAATCTATTTATACTTGAAATAGGTCCAAGAGTCGACACCAAAATAGCAAGGGTCGACACCAGAGTGAAGCTCAAAATGTCTAAGTGCTCTAGAAGTAAGGGTTGACACCAAGAACAACAAGGGTCGACACTAAATTTCATAATGCAATCCAGCAGTAAGGGTTGACACCAAGAACAACAAGGGTCGACACTAAATTTCATAATGCAATCCGGCAGCAAGGGTCGACACTAAGAACAACAAGGGTCGACACTAAATTTCATAATGCAATCCAACAGCAAGGGTCGACACCAGGAACACCTGGAACTTAACTCAGAGAAAAGAAGAAAGCAAAGGGTCGACACCTAATTTGCAAATCTCACTTGCCAAATCAGATCTGGATTGACACAGCCCTTTTCTCAACCACTTTTTCAGAGTTATGTGCAAAATATGTCATCTTTTCTAACTCCTAAGCAGATTTTCTGGCACCATATCCTCTCCAAGAAGTTGACCTATGAAGTGCATTTAATGATCCTTCTCTTCCCAAGACATGTCTACAGTCTGCCTTCTCCATACTCTGATCAAACACAACTAGAAGATATTGTAACGCCCCGAAAATAATATGATAATTCAACAGTAAAGACTAATACACAATAACATAAACAGAGTATTAGGCTTTCATTAATCAGAGTCAATTTACGAAAAGGGCACATGCAGTACACATTCATAAGCTCTACCCTGAATCTATAGCATGTGGCACCAAACTAAATGATCAACAAAATAAATGCCCTAGCTTGTACAAAAGTAAATACAAAATAATCAAAATTGAGCTCTCAGCTCCACAATCCTCCCAAGCTAAGCGCTTGGTGGAGGAATATCACTGGCACCTGAACATGATTTTTCCCAAATAGGGTGAGTCAAAGCCCAACAAAAACAATCTAGCACAGTATATGAACTTTAACAAGGTTATAAACATGATGCACCCGACCAATGCTCAAGGATAAAATCATTCACAACTCTTTTTCCAAAAACATATCATATCAAGTGTTATATCATAATCCATTTTATATCAATTCGTTTCATGTCATTTCATATCTCCTTAATTCATGAGTCATATCCATTGTTATCTAGAAGACCCAACTGAGATTACAACTCGGTGGTTTGCTTACCACACAACCATTATACACAAACACTTCACTTTGCCATTTTATGAAAATTTCGTCCACAAGATCGGCACCCATGTATACGAGCGGTTTTTGGGACTTGCACCCGGGACACACAGGCCAACTTAATTTAATGGAGTCCATCTCCTTTCTCCTCCCAAATATGAAGTACATCCCCTTTCTCCTTCCAAACATCATACATATACAATGTATTAAAACACTGTCATATTCAATAACAACCAATAATGAATTAGTTTCAATTTACCTAATCCTCATGCAATTTCTATAACAACCATAGCTATCCTCCACCGATAGCCCAAAACAGATATTTCTAAACAGATATACAATCTTCTCAACAGATGAATTATTCAAACTTCCGTAGGTGAAAGATAACACGTATCTAGCTACACCATTTCTATAAATGTCTATCCCATTTCACATTTCTTATACAATTTCCATTATTTATACAAAATAATTATTCAATGCATTTTAGGGAAAAACTCTCATTTATCTCAATCTCATCCCAATCACCCAAATCAACCATTTTAAAATAACCCAAGGTCACATACATCTATTTGAAAACCCCTCTTTGGAATTTAAATCCCAAACCCTGTTTGTTAAAACCACCTCAACACCCAATGTTCCTCACGTACCAAGGAACAGACAAGTTAAAACTCATAGAGAGTGTAAAAAGTCCCTACCTCAAGCTTAGATGACCAAGACAACAATGAAGGAACTTCAAAAACATCGAAACCAACTTCTATTTGGATCAAAACGAAGCTTTAAAGACATTCTACCTTTCTATCAAAGGCACACAGGTAGAGAAACCAACGGATCTAGGTGAAAATGTAGAGAAAAGGGGAATTTTAGAGAGAGAAAGTCCCGATCTAGGGTTTTTGAGAGAAAGTAGATGAAAAAGAAGGCTGTTGCGAACTGATATATGCACAGTCCGCTCGAGCGCAAGAGTTGAGGCTCGAGTATCAGACATAATAAGTTGTTCTGCTCGAGCGCAAGAAAAAATGCTTGAGCACAGAAATGCACACTCCTAGTAGTTTTACAGACAACAGGCCAACGCTCAAGGGCAATAAAGGCTGCTCAAGCACCCACCCACTCGAGCGTAAGAAACACCGCTCGAGCATAGAGACACCCTTCCAGTAGTTTTGCAGACCTGCAAAAATACTGAGAGTTCGCAAAACCCGCTTGAGCACAAGAAGTGCTGCTCGAGCAGAAGACCAAAAATCAAGGCAACAAGAGTTTGGAAACTAAGCAACCAACCTATCCTAAATGCAACCACAACAATCCAAAGCCAAACTAAAAGAGGTAAAAGGAAAACAAGATGTAAACAATAATATGAAACCATCAAATCCGAGTCCGGGATACAACAAGGGTCGGGTCAAAATCGAAATTGCTATAGATATCTTCCATGATTTGCTCCAATGGCTAAAATATGTGTCTCTACCTCTCTCCAACAACTAGAAGCCATTAATGCTATAAGAAGAAGCTCTACTTGTTCGAATAACACACTTCTTCAATACAACAAACCCAGAGCAATCAAGAGCTTTTAATATACTCTATTGTACTTCCATTTTCACATCTGAGTGAGTCTTAAATTACTTGTGAGCTTACACTTTCATATCCATCTTTTGAGAGAATATTTATAAAAGATGACAGTTGAACCTCTTTCTCTTGTTCCTTATTTTCTGAGTGAAACACTTGTAAAGTGAGGCACTTAGTTGGGAGGTCCTCAACAGATTGAAGTAAGTCCTTTGTAAAAATCCACAAGCTAGGTGAAGCTTGGTGGTGCATTAATTTTTAATGAAGAAATTCTCAAGGAGGTCTCCTGAGGAGTGAACGTAGGCCAGTGAGCCGAACCACTATAAATCCTTGTGTTGAGCTCTTCTTTTCTTTTCTTTTTTTTATTTTCTGTGCATTTATTCATTGTCTGCTGCATTTAATCACTTAGTCTTTTGAAATCTATTTTCTGGCCAAATTTTTTAATTACCCAATTCATCCCCCCTTCTTGGGTTGCTTTCCTGTTTAACAATTGGTATAAGAGCCTCGTCTCTAGTATTGTGACTTAACCGTCTTAGAGTGATCTATGACAATCCCTAGCTCCTCTTTTCCTGAAGGTCAAGCCTCAAACCGACCACCCTTCTTCAATGGCACAAATTTTAATTATTGAAAAACCCATATGATTATGCATATCCAATTTATTGACTATGAAATTTGGAAAATTATCTGTGATGGTCCTAACGTCCCCACCAAAATTGTAGATGGTTTGTTAGTTCCCAAACTTCAGAGTGAGTGGACTAGTGCTGATTATAAGGACATTTAATCCAATGCCAAAGCTGTTAATTTGTAGTATTGTGCACTTGATGCTACTGGGTTTAATAGAATATGTACTTGTACAACGACAAAAAAAATTTGGGATAAACTTATTGTAACTCATGAGGGAACCACTCAAGTCAAAGAGCCTAGAATGAGTTTGCTTGTTCATCACCATGAGCTCTTCAAGATGAAATCTGATGAAAACATATCCCAAATGTTCACTCGCTTTACAGATATTATAAACTGTCTTAAATCTCTTTGGAAGACTTATACGAAGACAGAAATTGTCAGAAAATTTTTCCGATCATTGCCAAAAAGCTGGGAGAACAAAGTTATAGCAGTGATAGAAGTAAGAGACTTGTCAATATTAAGTCTTAATGAGTTAATGGGATCTCTTCTAACCCACAAGATTATCATGCAAGAAGGAAAAGAAGAAGAAGACAAGAATAAGAAGAAAGGGATAGCTTTTAAGTTTACCTCAAAATCTCAAGAGGAAAAAGAAGAAATGGCTTTCATTACCAAAAGGTTCAAAAAATTTGTGAAGAAGAAACAAGGTGTAAGGAAGTTTTTCAAAAATGACTTCAACAATGATTTTCAAAAATGAGAAAATCATAAAAAATCTGAAGCTACTTGCTACGAATGTAACAACCCGAGACACTACAAACCGAAATGTCTAGAGCTCAAGAAACAATTCAAGAAGGACAAGAAGAAAGCCATGATCGCAGCATGGGGAGAAGATTGTGATGACAGCCACTCAGAGACTGATATTTGCAAAAATGAAGTCATAAATCAATGCTTAATGGCACTTAAAGATGAAAATGAGGCAAATGATGAATCTTTTACTTTTGACAAATTACAAATTGCCTTTAATGAATTGTATGCTGAATTTAAAAAACTGAGTTCAAAAAGTAGTTGTCAAAAGAAAGTGATTTTGAGTTTATCACAAGAAAAGGAATCCTTGACTTCTAAGATCAATACTTTAGAAAATGAAGTCTTGTCAATGGAAAAGGAAAAAGAATTTTCAACTGAAAAGGAATCTTCTACTTTTAAAAAGAAAATAGATGATTTGCAAAAGGAAAATGGAATTTGAAAAATGAGAAAATTGTTTTAAATGAAAACATAGAAGATTTAAAAAATGTTCTTTCAAAATTCACTCAAAGTAGAGATACCTTAGATAAAATTCTCAAAAGTCAAAATCAAACCTTTGGAAGGATGGGGATTGGATATAAACCTTTTTCAAAAGCAAAAAATTTTAAAAAGATATTTGTTCATGCATCATCTAACCATTCTCGTCTCACATGTCATTATTGTAGAAGAAAATTTCATATCTCTCCTTCATGTCATGCGAAGAGAAACTCATTTGCAAGAATGAAAAAGGAGTGGGTTCCCTAAAACACTTTAATCCTAATTCTCATGGACCCAAGAAAGAATGGGTACCAAAAAGCCAACAAAAATTTTATTTTTACAGGTGTGTTTTAGGTCAAAATCCAGCAACAACCGATGGTACCTTGATAGTGTGTGTTCAAGGCACATGACTGGCGATAGAGCAATGTTCTTAACCCTTAAATCCAAAAAAAGAGGTCACATAACCTTCGGAGACAATAGTAAGAGAAAGATCATCGGCGAAGGTAGTATTGGTAAAACTTTTTCACCAATCATCGAAAATGTGTTGCTTGTTGAAGGATTGAAACATAACTTACTTAGCATTAGTCAAATGTGTGATAAAGACAATCATGTCACTTTTGAAAAATCTCACTGCACCATTAAAAATTCTGCTGATAACAAAGTGCTTTTTGTTGGTCATGGGCATGAAAATGTGTATGTATTTGATTTGCATAGTTTATCTCCTAATCATGAAGTTAAGTGCTTATCTGTTATAAATGAATTTGGCTGGCTATGGCATAGAAGGCTAGGACATGTTCATATGGACTTGCTTTCAAAACTTGACTTAGTTGTTGGTTTACTAAAAATTGATTTTGAAAAAGATAAACTTTGTGATGCTAATTAACAAGGAAAACAAACAAGAGCTTCTTTCAAATCCAAAAATATTATTTCCACTTCTAGGCCTCTTCAATTGTTGCATATTGACTTGTTTTGACCTTCTAGAACTTTAAGTCTTGGTAGTAAATCTTATTGTCTTGTTTGTGTGGATAACTATACTAGATTCACTTAGGTGATTTTCTTCGCACACAAAAGTGATACTTTCTCTACATTTTCAGCTCTTTGTAAACGTATTCAAAATGTGATTAGTCTTGTTATTTGTAGCATTAGAAGTGATCATGGTAGAGAATTTGATAATGATGAGTTTATTTTATTTTGTAATGAGTATGGCGTTGATCATAATTTTTCTGCTCCTTGAACTCCTCAACAAAATGGTGTGGTAGAACGAAAAGATAGAGTTCTTGAGGAAATGGCTCGGACTTTGCTTTGTGAAAGTAATTTGCTAAGATATTTTTGGGCGGAAGCCATTAACACTACTTGTTATGTTATTAATCGTGCCATGATTAGACCCATACTTAAAAAAACGCCATATGAATTGTGGAAAGGTAGAAAACCCAACATTGGTCATTTTCATGCATTTTGCTGTAAATGTTTTGTACTTAATAACAATAAAGAAAATCTTGAGAAATTTGATGCAAAATTTGATGAAGCCGTGTTTTTTGGCTATGCAAATTCTAGTAAAGCTTATCGTGTCCTTAATAAAAAAAACTTTACTCGTTAAAGAATCTATACACGTTGCTTTTGATGAATCTAACTCATTTTCTTCCAAGAATATTGTTAGTGATGATATTGCAGATTCTAATTGTAGACCGCCCGAAACTCTCTCCGCGCACCACTCTTTCGGAGAGGGCGCGAATTGGGTTCTAGCTACTACAGTTTAGACTCCTGTCACGGTTCTGAATCTAATCTCACAAAGTGCAATGTAAGACCAATAAATCACCAAAGAGTCCAAATCTGGCAAATCGTTTTGGAAAATCGATTTTAATAAAAAAACGTCAAACATGGACTGCTTTCCCAGATTTCAGAGTCGCCACCTAAATATTTTGTTTTGGGAAATTTAGAAAACCCTGACTCATGCCAAAAGCCACGTATCCACCAAAGTTGCCTCGGCTTGGGAACTTGGGTACGAGGGGGGAAGGTCATGAAATGAGCACCCCCGTTCGCCCGATCAAAGGATCGGCCTCTACCAAACATGACATGTTGTTTTTGAAAACACATGTGTTCTTGTTTGATTATTAGCTAACCTTACTATGTGATGCGCACAACATACAAGTATAAACTAAATCGCTCGATTTGGAACAAAACATCTCATGTTTGTTTTTCGAAAATGGTTTGAAGATGCTACTCGCAAGTAAGCTAAAGCACGGATTTGTCACCCTCGAGCGGGCTTAAAACATGATGATTTTACCACCCTCAAATAGGTTTAAAACTCATACTTTGATGAATTGTTCCAATTCAAGTAATGAAGCCTTCATCCACAGGCATTCATGCAATTAATCACTTAAGCAAATAGTCTCATGGCAAGCATGCTATCATGGCAACATACACATCTCATGCAGTATGCTAAAGCGTAAACACTTACAGTGTACTCCGAGCCAAAACATAAAACTAGTTAGAAATCATGCATGATCCTAACTATACAAAGATGCCTAATGCAACACATGCAAAAAAAAATGCAACTAAATAGGCTCGACTATCTAAGATGGCATATGAAATGCAGCAATTGATACATGTATTCAAATAGGAATTGAGATACGATGCAGTTTGAATGATGCGCCGAGCCCGGTGCATGCAATACAAATGAATGATGCAAACATGCAAGCATAAGGTATGCTAATCGAAATATGCCCTAATCTAACCACTGAAAGCAGGTAAATAAAAGGGAGAAAGACGTGGGGTTGGAAGACATTCACACACGCACGCACACTTATTACAACATTTGCCCTCTCGATGGAGGGTCTGAATAAATACGCTAAGCTAATCTAAGCTAAGCTAACCAACTAATCTAATTAAGCTAATTAGACTAATTATTACAAATTAAATGAATAACTAGCAAACTAATTACTAATTATTACAACAATTAACTAATTAACAAATTAATTAATTACATTACAAAACCAAGCTAACTAATAATTAAAGCTTTAAACCATGCTACCCCAGCAAGTTAAAGAAGATTGAACATGCATGCGTCGGTTCCCGCCCTGAAAAGCTCTCCGGTTTGCTCTCTTAAGGCTCTGTCTGCAGGGTGTCTCCAAGAATTAGCTGTTGAAACTTACCAAACCAAGGCTGAGGAGTGCACCAGTGGCCTGCCGGCCATGAAAGGTGGCTGCCGGCCACCTGCCGGCCAAGAGTGGCCTCAGCCGGCCAACAATGAAAGGGTGCCGGCCATCAATGTGGCACTGCCGGCCACTGGTGTGCTGTGACACCATTCTGCAACAGAGCACAAAAACAGAGGAAATGAAGGGTCTCCCTAGGGCATGTGTATATTGTGCCACTCCAAATCATTTCAAAACATCAAGGGAGAGGCACTATTGGATCCAAAACCATCAATCAAGCATGCAATGCATGATGGCTAAAGATCCAATCTTGCACAAATTCAATAAATGCAATGCAAACAAGACTATAAGACCACGACCTTATCATTAGAGGATCAAAAGCAATGGAGACAAAGGGAATTGGCTCATTTTCATCACTTTAAGTATGAAATGGACCAATTCACCTTGTGTTCAATGTGACGTCCGATTGAACACCATGCAATGCAAACAACATGCTATGCTTGGCATGAAACACAAGACTCTAATCATGTAAGCAATGCATGCAAGACATGTTAAGGGCCCAAAACACTAAGGCTAGTGAAGAGCATCATACAAGAGGCATGCAATACATAGCCTAAACAACCATACTAGCTCTGGACAGAGCTCAAACATGCCAAATTAGAGGCTGCAACATGCTGAAATTGAAGCTCAAAGGACTAGACAAACATGCATACATGTTAGGCCACAAACAAGGCATAATACACAACCCTCAAAAGCTATGAATAAGTGAAGTATATGAGAGTATGACTATACTATATGCACTAAAATTACATGCCAAATGGTGCCATACCATGCAAACATCACATGCACAACATGTTAAAGGCCCCAAAACTTAAAGCTAGTCAAGGCCCTTTACACTACAACCATACTAAGCAATGCTCAAATGACTTTAACCACTCAAAACAGACCTAAGGCAGGTCAAAACAGTAGCAAAAACATGTTAGACTCGCAGCATAGATGGCAAGAAAAATATGCTCATTTGATGGCTCACAAACAAGGCATAAGGGCACAACTCTTAAACATAATGAAAGGGTGATAAATCGGAGAGTATGACAGAAGTTTATGCTCTGAAATTACATATCAAATGATGTCATACCACACAAACATCACAAATATAGCATGCTAAGGGCTTCAAAACTCAAAACTAGTGAAGCCGACTATGCCATAGCTATACAAAGTTAAGCATGTATGACGGAGACCACTTAAAACATACCTCAAGCATGTTAAATCAGTGGCAAAAATGTGATGGTGCAAAGCTAATACATGCTAGAATGATGAACTAAAGCATGAAGCATGTTATGTCAACAAGTAGGATTACACTACAAGTATAGGATGCAAGCAACCAATGACCAAACCAACCTAAAACAGAGTTATAGAAGGTCTGAAAGGTCACAAAAATATGCCTAAACAAAGCCACAAAGAAGTAAAAACACATGCTTAAGTATGAGGCCAACAAGGCAAGCAAGCAATACAAGAGGAGAGGGGACCCCCCTCTCATTTTGGACCTTAAAACCACCTTTCCACCACTGAAATTCCTCTAAGTTTCAGTGGTAGAAAGGCCATGCAAAGGCTATTACAAAAGCTTCAAAGGATGGCTCAAAAGCTTAACAAATAAGGCATACAAGGGGGTGAAACACCCCCAACTCTCACAAGGCCTCAAACAACCATTTTTAACACTTAAAAATAAAGCTTTTTGTAGTTGACAACTAGGCCAAAAGTAAGCATGCAAAGATGGCCTAAACTAGTACAAAAACAACCCTAAAAGGGGTATATGCTTACCCTTGAAGAACGATAGCAAGACATCAACTTCTCTGAGCTAAAACCAGCTTTTTGAGTCCAAACAAGACCCTCAAGTACCTCAGCAACAAGGTTGTGGTGTTTGACTAGGTGTTGTAGTGCAAATATATGAAGAAAAACACACTCTTAAGGCTCAAAATAGCACAATATAGAGAGAGTGTGAGAATTCTAGAGAGAGAGAGATTTTTGGCTCTGAGATTTTCTGAACCCTGGAGAGGGAGAGGGGCCTCTCCTTATATAAGCAATCTAAGCAAAAGCTTGCTTAACAAGCTTGAAACTTGCCTCCATTCCTCCATACACGTGTATAGAGGATGGCTCAATGAGCCATAGCTGGCTCAAAATATCTAAAATAATATATGTTGAAACATGGTGGCCAGCTGGCCATCAGTGGTGGCCGGCAGTGCCTCATTGATGGCCGGCAAGCCTTATCAATGGCCGATAGGGCTAAATTGATAGTCGACAAGGCCAAAAAAAGGCCGGCAGTGCACCAAAAGAATCATGCTAAAAGGACCAACACATGGTCCAAAAATGGAGCAGAAAAGGACATAGGGTTTCGAAATCTCAAATCTGTGACGTTCCGCCGCAAAATTCGAGTACTCGACGAGCAATCAAACTTGTCAGTGGATGTACCTACAAGCATATCCAAGTCTTGAGGACGGTAAAAAATGGGGTGACTACACTAATCCAAGAATTTAAGGCATTTACTTATCGAAAAATGATGAACTTCATTCTTCGGAACCGAATGTTGAAGTCTCTATGGAAGATCTTCAAAAAGAGTATGCTTATCAAGCGAAGGAAAATGATCTATCCAAAGAATGGAAGTATGCTCATGGACATCCCAAAGATCTCATTATAGAAGATGCCACACAAGGTGTAAAAGCTCGTTCTTCTATTCATAATGTCTGTGACAATTTAGCTTTTATTTCTCAAATTGAGCCAAAAACTTTTTCTGAGGCTGAACACGATGAAAACTGGATTTTTGCTATGCAAGAAAAGTTAAATCAGTTTAAAAGAAATGAAGTTTGGTTTCTAACTCCTCGTCCTAAGGATCATTCCATTATTGGAACAAAATGGATTTTTTGTAACAAAATGGATGAATCTAGTGTTATTATTAGGAACAAAGCTAGACTTGTAGCCCAAGGTTATAACCAAGAAGAAGGCATTGATTTTGATGAAACTTTTGCACCCGTTGCACGTCTTGAAGTCATTCGTATGTTGCTTGTATTTGCTTGTTTTAGAAATTTTAAACTTTACCAAATGGATGTGAAAAGTGCTTTTCCGAAAGTGTATGTTGAACAACCTCCCGATTTTAAAAATCATAAACACCCAGAAAACGTTTATAAACTTTCAAAAGCTTCGTATGTTTTGAAACAAGCCCATAGAGCTTGGTATGAACGCTTAAGCAATTTTCTTATTAAAAAAGGTTTTTCTCGTGGAAAAAGAGATACCACTCTTTTTATAAAAACAAAAAATGATGATATGCTCATTGTTCAAATTTATGTTGATGATATCATATTCGGAGCTACTAATGAATCTTTGTGCAAGGAATTTGCTAAGGATATGCAGGCAGAATTTGAAATGAGCATGATGGGAGAGCTAACATACTTTCTCAGATTACAAATAAAACAAACCAAAGATGGAATCCATTTATCTCAAGCCAAATATCTCCTCAAAAGATTTGAAATGGACTTATCCAAACCCGCAGCAACTACCATGAGCACGTCGATTAAAATCGACAAAGATGAGCAAGGTAAACCAGTAGATAAAAAGAAATACCGAGGTATGATTGGTTCCTTACTCTATCTAACAGCTAGTAGACCCGATATCATGTTTAGTGTGTATGTGTGCACATTTTCAGTCGGCTCCAAAAGAATCACACGCCACCGCAATAAAACGCATTTTTAGATATCTTGTTAGCACTCCATTTTTGGGTCTTTGGTACCCTAAAACAAATGGTTTTGACCTTTATGGTTACTCGGATGCCGACTTTGCGGGATGTAGACTTGACCGTAAAAGCACTAGTAGCACTTGTCATTTTCTTGAAAATTCACTCACATCATGGTTTTGTAAAAAAATAAAATTCTGTGACTTTATCTACAATTGAAGCAGAATATATCGTCGCCGCCAGTTATTGTGCTCAAATGCTTTGGATGAAACAACAACTTTTTAATTTTGGACTTCACTATGATCACATTTCTATTAAAAACACTAGTGCCATTAATCTTTCAAAAAATCCCATATAGCACTCACGCACTAAACACATTGAAATAAGGCATCACTTTCTACGAGATCATGTACTTAAAGGTGACATTGAACTCGAATTTGTGCCTACAAGCCAACAATTGGCCGATATCCTTACCAAGCCTCTCAATGAGGAACAATTCTACTTTATACGAACTAAGCTTGGTATGTTAAACATTCCTATGTGACGTTAAAATATGTCCTATTATGCTTCATTGTGTTATTTGTTGTGAAAACAGTAGTTTCTTGTCTTTCAAGACCCTTAAGGGTCGACCCCCTGTTCTATAGAGTCGACACCTTGTGAATCAGTCTTATGCTTTCTATTGATAAGGGTCGACACCCATCTTCTTTGGTGTCGACACCAGTTGATTTCTGATTCACTGCTTTTTAGAGTCGACACCTCTTTTCGAGGGTGTCGACAACTTATGTGTCTGAGGACACTGTTTTTTAGTGTCGACCCCTTCCCCTAAAGGTCAACACCTGTATTTGGCCAAGGGTTTACCGAGCAGTCTTTTCAAATTCGAAAGGTCGACCCCTTTCTTCACGAGGATCGACACCCTCTCAAGGGCATATATACCCCGCGACCTTTCCATTTTCTTGTGACACCTACCAAAATCTAGCCCTAGCCTATTTTCTTATTTTGACGACTTTCTCCAATGATTCACATTCTGATCCTCTTTCATCTCTCTCGCGATCTCTATTCTTCCTCTCCATGGACTCTCAAGCCCTTTCTTATGTCCCAACTCGAAAGCAATATGGAAAATTTTTTGCCTTAAAGTGGTTGTGATTTCATTCAATGAAAATAAATTGAAGAAATTGATTTTTCAGTACATATTGACCCGGGGAGCTTATTCTATATCAAGTTCTTTTATTGTCTTGATACATATATATTTCTCATTATTTTTGTTTTGGCCTTGTAGCCCTTTTTATAGGGAGAGTTTTCAATCTCATTTTTCAAATTCAAATCCTTTATTTGCAAAACTCCTTGAAAAGCTCTTCTTAATGCCTTCCTTTTGAAACTCATACTTTGAAAACTTTAAATATTTGTCATCATCAAAAAAGGGGAGATTGTTAGCCCCAAGGTTATTCAACTTTAAATTCTTATTGATTTGGATTATTGACAAATATTTAGAATTCATTTTATTATTCATGTTTTCAAAATAGTAGTATATAAATTGTGCTTTAATGGTTCTAGAAGATTTATGATTCTAGAGTATTGTTTTTCAATGGTTTTTAACCCCTCAAAACATGAAATTATCACTTGTATGCAAAAATCTATGTATACTTGAAACAGGTCCAAGGGTCGACACCAAAATAGTAAGAGCTAACACCAAAGTGAAGCTCAAAATGTCTAAGTGTTCTAGAAGCAAGGGTCAACATTAAATTTCATAATGCAATCCAGCAGTAAGGGTCGACACCAAGAACAACAAGGGTCGATACTAAATTTCAGAATGCAATCCAGCAACAAGGGTCAACTCCAAGAACAACAAGGGTCAGCACTAAATTTCAGAATGCAATCCAACAGTAAGGGTCAACACCAAGAATGATAAGGGTCAACACCAGGAACACCTAGAACTCAACTTAGAGAAGAGAAGAAATCAAAGGATTGACACCCAATCTGCAAGGGTTGACACTTGTAAATCTAGGTTTAAAAAATCTCACCTGCCAAATCAGATCTGGATTGCCACAGCCCTTTTCTCAACCACTTTTTCAGAGTTATGTGCAAAATGCGTCATCTTTGCTAACCCCTGAGCAGATCTTCTGGCACCATATCCTCTTCAAGAAGTTGACCTATGAAGGAGAGCATTAAATGAAAAGGTTGTGCATTTAATGATCCTTCTCTTCCCAAGACATGTCTACAGTCTGCCTTTTCCATACTTTAATCAAACACAACTGGAAGATATCTTCCCTGATTTGCTCCAGTGGCTAGAATATGTGTCTCTGCCTTTCTCCAACAGCTAGAAGCTATTAATGCTATAAAGAAGAAGCACTTCTTGTTCGAATAACACACTTCTTCAATACAACAAACCCAGAGCAGTCAAGAGCTTTTAATATACTCCATTGTACTTCTATTTTCACATCTGAGTGAGTCTTAAATTACTTGTGAGCTTACAGTTTCATATCCATCTTTTGAGAGAGAATATTTGTAAAAGATAACAGTTGAATCTCTTTCTCTTGTTCCTTATTTTCTGAGTGAAACACTTGTAAAGTGAGGCATTTAGTTGAAAGGTTCTCAATAGATTGAAGTAAGTCCTTTGTAAAAATCCACAAGCTAGGTGAAGCATGGTGGTGCATTGATTTTTAGTGAAGAAATTCTCAAAGAGGTCTCTTGAGGAGTGGACGTAGGCTGGTAAGCTGAACCACTATAAATCCTTGTGTTGAGCTCTTCTTTTCTTTTCTTTTCTTTTCTGTGTATTTATTGATTGTCTACTACATTTAATCACTTAGTCTTTTGAAATGTATTTTCTGACCAAATTTTTTAATTACCCAATTCACCCCCCTTTGGGTTGCTTTCCTATTTAACATAAACATTTATCAGAGGAGAGAACGAGTAGTGCTCTGTTTGAAGAAGACGAATATTGTGCTATATTTGATTACATTTTCTTAAGGTTAGTATGTAATGGATGCACGTCATTTGTGATTGGATTTATTTGAAAGATTGTGTGCTCTGTTTTTTGCTTTCAACTTCATTTTCTGGTATTGATGGTCATGCAAGTTTTATTTGGTTGTATGGGGTTATGGGTTTTGGTTGGTTATGTGGGTGAGTTATGGCTTTGTTTTTTGAATGAGGTGAATATTCACATCGCATTAAGAATGTGAATGTATATGAATGATTATATGATCTGTTTCTTTCTTTCAACATCATTATCTAGATTAGATTTTGGTTAATTGTATGGGGATATGGGTTTTGCCTGGTCATGTGTTTGAGTTATGTCTCTATTTTTTGAATGTGGTGAATATCACATCAAATGAACAATGTGAATGTTCATAAAGTGTTCAATTTTGTTAGTATGTAATGGATGAATGTCATTTGTGATTGGATTTATATGAAGGATTGTATGCTCTGTTTTGTGCTTCCAACTTCATTTTCTGGAATTGATGGACATGCAAGTTTTATTTGGTTGTATGGGGTTATGGGTTTTGGCTGGTTATGTGGTTGAGTTATGGCTCTGTTTTTTGAATGTGGTGAATATTCACATCTCATTAAGAATGTGAATGTATATGAATGATTGTATGGTCTATTTTTTACTTTCAACATCATTATCTAGATTAGATTTTGGTTGGTTGTATGGAGATATAGGTTTTAATTGGTCATGTATTTTAGTTATGTCTCTGTTTTTTGAATGTGGTGGATATTCACATCGTATGACCAATGTGAATGTTCATAAAGTGTTTAGTTTTGGGATTAGCTATGCAAATTATAGACTTAGCGATTTTTTTTTTGGCATGATGTTAGTGTTCATATACAATTGTTATAAACCTTTGTTGTGGTGTTTGTGTGTTCATAATGTGATTGTTCATTTCTTCGTTTTTATGTCTTTGTAATAGATGGATACCTTTATGTTGTTGGTGTGCTCATATGCGGGCAGTACTACTGTAATAAATGTGGTGCGAGCATTGTCTTATACACATTTCGTGGAGTGTGTGTAGAAAATGGAGTGAATTATCTGTTGATTGTGTTTCATTGTTCTATCGGCTACCCGGGATTAATAGGTGTAATTTGAACAATAATGATGAGTTTCAAAGTATGTTATTACTTGCCAAATCAATGGGGGTTCAACACATAGAGGTTGTCATTGAGTTGAAAAGTGAAGTTGGTCAGTCTAGTAGCTCTGGTTCGCTGCGTGTGGACGGTGGGGATGAAATGGATGCACTCCAGAGATTTTACCATCATAAGGAGAAAAAATTGTTGTCAGCCCCTTGGGCTGATGTTATTACATATGTGGGACAACGATTTGTAGGAGGTGCTGAAGAATTTCATGATGTTTTATGCCAGTATGCAATCCAATGTGGGTTCCAATTTAAGTATGTCAAGAATGAGAGAGCGAGGGTTATTGTGGTATGTGCGATGCGTGGGCTATACATTGTAGAGCACAACCAGCAAATGGATTTTCCTATTTTAAGAGGTTGAATAACGGACATAACTGTGGTACGGATGTCCGAACATCAAAAAATCTAATAATCAATTCTGACTTGGTATCAACTATTATCTCTAAAATTGTTAAGGATAAGCCATTAACTCCCCCGTGTGAGGTTGTCAGTATTTTGAAGTGGGACTATGAGTTAGATGTAAGTTACCATGTTGTGTGGTTGGGGTGGAGAAAACAAGGGAAGTCATTCACGGGGATCGCTCATTATCTTTTGACGAGTTACGATGGTATTCGGATGTCGTGATGCGTTACAATCCGGGAAGTTATGTTAATATTGACTACAACTCGAGCACTCAAAAGTTTAGCCCCTTTTTTTGTATCATTTGTTGCGTGTATTTTGGGGTTCGATTTTTGTCGACCGTTGTTATTCTTTGATAGGACTTTTTTAAAGGGAGGTATAAAGGTTAACTACTTGCCGCAACGGTGAAAAATGGGAACAATGGTTAGTATTTATTGGTTTTCAACTGATGTAAATATTTACATTACATTCCATTCATGTTAGAATGTGAATATTGTCAGTGATGTCACTAAATAACAAGTAAAATTATAAGATATTATTTACAACATGCCTACAAGAATTCACATGTAAGCAAAATAGAGTAATAGAATATTGACATGATATAAATGTTCATAGCACCTATTTGATTCGTGTTTTTAATTTAACACTTTGTTGTTAATATTCACATTGGAATATTGTGTTAATGTGCTCGATGTTGTTGTGTTGCATTTGTCGTAGGTTTATGTCCTATAGCATTTGCGATTGTTGATTTATGGTTCTTGCACGAGCTTGGGAAGGTTGTTGATACTAGGCAACAAATTACTTTCATTTTGATCGTAATATTGGGCTACTAGAAACGATGCCGAAGGTATTCCCATCGGCTCACCACGTCTATTGCTTACAGCACTTGAAGAACAATTTAAGGGACTGGATGAAGGGTATTGATAATCAATTTAGGGACCACTTGGTTAGTAGTTTGTGCGATTGTGCATATGAACCAACTGTGGTGGGTTTTCATAAAAAGCTTGAGAAATTAAAAGAGAATGGTGAGCAACGAGCATATAATCTTTTGAAGGAGTTGGCACCTGAGCATTGGGCAAATTCATATTTCAGGTAGGTTTATACGCTTATTGTATATCTGATGTGAAATTTCATATTCAGGTCGAGAAAATTCATTTCAATTATTGTGTAATGTTGTTATATTTTGTAAGGGCATGCATTATGGGGAGATGACATCCAATGCAGCGAAGTTGTTTAATAATTGGATCAAAGAAGCACATAATCTTCCTATCACTCGGACGATGGACACTATTCATACTCAGTTGATGCGGCAAATATCGACGCGGCAGGACCAAACAAACAAGTGAATGAGGTTATTTGTCCTACATTTGAAACCATGCTTCTTGATTCGTTCAATGACAGCAGGTCTTGGCAGGTTAGTAAGGCCAATGGGGATGTATTCAAGGTTCATTCAATATGTAGTGACCCTAATTTTTCGCAAGTCATATTTATTATTATTACTTTATTTTATTTTTGACTTTATTAATTGTGTGGATATATGAGAATTTAATGTGGTATTTAATTAATTTAATGTGATATTTAATTATATATAATTAATTTGAATATTTATATATATTGATATATATATATATTTATATATACAAAGGTGTTTTATATATATATATATATATATATATAATCTTATATTTATATTTATATATGTTGTAATTATGTTGTATTTAAATAACATAATACGTCAATTAGGGTACAAAGCTTAGAGGCTCACTAAAACAAAAAGAGAGAGAGAGGGGCTCTGTGAGGAATCAAAGAGTGCAAACCAAGAGGGAAAGAAAAGAGAGATGGCAAAGGAGAAAAGGAAAAGAAAGGGGTTAGGGTTTTATTTTTGGGGTTTTATTAATTCTTCAAGTAACTTGTTGATCTTCGAAAAATAATTGTGAGTGCAAAACCCACTTCCTTTGATTTATGTTTAATTTATTGTTTTTATTTATTTATTTTTATTTATTTGATGTTGATTTGATTTTGTATTTGCATGTAAATGATGGATTGATTTCATTATTTCGTTAGATACGTGTGCAAAGTTAAGAGTTTTATGTATATTTATTTTATGGAAGTAATCACACCCATAGATAGATGAAATTAAAATAAATTAGGAATCCATAGATAATTCTGAATACTCCACCATGACTCCATGTATTGTTATTTTATTTGAGTGTTAGTGAGTAAGAGTGTTTTAAAAAAATGTGAGAATTATGAGATTTATTTGAATGCCTTAGGCTTGGCATTGTTATGTTTGTTCTCATGAGTAGATGAGAGATTGTGTGTACATATATATTGTTGCCTCGTTCTCAGGAGTGGACGAGTACTTTAATTTACGTGCGCACGTGTATACTAACCATCTGAAAAGTGTGGGTCAAACTCGAGACGATATCCGCATGCAAATTTGGTTTCGGAGCGGTGTTAGGTATACAGGAGGCACATGGGATATATGTGTAGGTCGGAAGTGAAAGGCCGAAGTGGTGAAGTTAAGGTACAAAGAATAAAATAAGAACTTATTGGTATAGTTTGAATTGCTTTGATTTGTACATCTTGAAAAATAGTAAACGACCTTGATAAATTATGAAATTTGGACAGAGGCATGTATACGTAATTCTAGACAACTTTTGTGTTTTAACTTTTTACTAAAAAGATCGATTAGAACTTGTTATCGGATTATCTTTGTTATAACAATTTTTGTTCATTTTAACAATGCATATTTTAGATGCTGTTTTAACCCATGAAACGAGCTCATTTTTATTGGTTTCGCGTAAATTGAAGTAGAATATTATTTTGAACACTTTGTTTTTTGAACTTTTCTGAAAAAAATTATCTTAGGACAGTTTCTTTTCATTTTCAGCTTCAGATTTTTCGGTTGAATTCCGTCTAGGTTCTTCTATCAAGTTTTTCTCTCAACCTATTTAGTTTCTACTAAATTTGTCCGCTTTTCTTTTATAAAATTTGATTTTGTACAACTTTTGTTTTTTGAGTTTTGATCAATTCGAATTATTTAAGCATGAAACGATGAATTTTTATACTTCTTTAGCAAGTTACTTATGATTAAATTATACTAACTTTATTTTCTTGCAGAATGGTGGGTTTTTCTAACTTTTTATTGAGGGATGACCCACTATATTTTTCTTTTTATTTTGTTTATTTTATACTCAATTTATATTTAGTTGTGTATGGGCAAAAAACTAAATGCCACCGTATCTCGAGAAACTACCCCTTCGTCTTCGTACAGGTGGAACTACTTGTCTTGTCCCATAATAAGAATTAAATGTACTTTTATTTGTGTTTGGTGGACACGTGGGTGTCAAATCTTGTACTCATACCAGTATAGTTGTATACTGACCCGTTTTATCTCTTGGCATCTCGGGTGCGTTCTGTTTGAGCGCAGCCGAGCTTCCTTTGCAGCATTAGTTGGGACTACGGTGGTGACGAGAAATAACTATAGTTGTTGGACATGTCACTTGAACTTCTTTTGTTTTCTTGAGTTTAGGGTTGATATTAGTTTATGTATTTATTATTTTTTTTATGACCTTAGTATTTTGATAATTTGGCATAGTGGGTTATTTTGTGACTTTACATTTTTTAAGTTGTTTTGACTATTTGTTGTTACTTTAATGTTGGAGGTATTAAATAGTTATGAAATTATGGCGAATGGTTTGGTTGGCGTTTTGTTAGTTTTTTTTTTTTTTTTCCTTATAATCTTTTGAGCATGAAAATTTACTTAAACTTTATGGAGACGAGAGCATTTAAATTTTTCTTTACCCCTAGGATTTAGATAATGGAGTATTGATTGACTATTTAATTATCCAAATTTTGGAGCATGACACAATACCATCTGTCACGGTTGATATTACGAGGCATACTTGTTTTTGTTTTCAATGGCAAATCAACGACTTCCCATGTGACCATGCTGTTATTGCAATTCAGAAGAGTCGGTACAATCTCAACAATTGTGTTAAACATTATTTTCATGTCGAGACGCATCGTGCAGCATACGTGGGTGCCATATTCCTTATACCATTAGTGGAGAAGCCGCCCTTCAATCCCATGGACTTCATCATATACCCACTAACTGTGAAAAGATCACCCGACAGGCCGAAGAAGAATAGGATTCCATCAAGAGGGGAGAAATTGAAGCAAATAAGATGTGAAAGATGTGATACGTTGGGAAGCCACAATCGGAATGTGCAAAGTTCATTTCAATATTGTACGTATGGGGGTTTTTATTCTTGTTTGGAATAAGATTACGTTTTGTGTGACAACGGGCATAAAGTGTGTTGGAATCAAGTTCGTGTATTTGCCAAACATAATACTGTGTTTTTTCTAATTTCCTTAGTATTGATTTGTTTATCTTTTTGGTTTGTTGTACCTAAAATATTGGCATTATGAGTGGTTTTGTTTAGCAAAATGAGGTTTTGTTGTGTATATTGTGATGCATGTATGTGTGTAGTGTGAATATTCACTTTTTTTTTACCACTGACAGCAGCAAAGTAGTTAACATAAATATTTATATCATTGTAACCATTCACATTACCAAATCATTTGATGTGAATATTCAGATTTGTATTACAATTGTCATCGTGAGTATTTTTTGCTAGCAAAATAGGATGTTGTTGTGTATATTATGGTGCATGCATGGGCGCGGCGTGAATATTGACATGCCTGTTACCATTTACAACATCAAAACATATGATGTGAATATTTACATCATCTATAACCATTCACATCATCAAATTATTTGCTGCGAAGATTCACTAATGTGTTAAGAAATATGATATTCACACCTGTCATATTGTGTTATAATAATACTTTCACATATAAGAATGTGTCTGATCCTTTCATGTTGCGAAAATTCACATCATGTCGTGTTTGCCAAAAAATAAATACAATCTTAATGTGAATGATCAACACGAAATAGGCCTTAAAATACATATACATATATTGAATGAAAAATTAGAGTACAAGCAATGATAGAGAATTGATTTACACTTGAGCTAGTCTGCTTCAATAAGTCAAAACTATTGATACTAAATTGTCTTAAATGTGGATAACAGTCATAGGTGGACAACCCCCACCTATAGGTTTTCATATTGCACTGTCTTTGTGTGATTCAAGAAAATGTGTACTAATGAGTCTCTTATTTGACACCATTCAAAGCGATTAAGGCTATCAACAATTTCCTCACGGTATGCATACACCCTGATAATGTAACACACTGTGGACCCACAATCTACCCTGAAAGTTATTATTGTTAGAATTTGAAACTTAGGTGTATGAGAGGGGGATTTTCGTAATCTCGGCTTGGGCCGCGGTTCTGGCCGGGCTGAATATGGTCCAAGCGTATTTGGGCCGAGCTGGGTTGGGCCGAGCCGAGGTGAAGCTTGCCCGGCTGAAGTCCAGACCAGAGTTGGCCGAGAAGATCCTCTGCCAGCTTGTCTTCTTTTGTTCGCTCTTTTTAGCTCGGTGATCGTGATCAGCCGCAGACCGGCCTAACTTGTCTGGAGCACAGTCGCACCGGAGTGCTGCTGAGCTCGGTAGTGATGGAGCTCAGCGAGTGACATTGTTAGGCTCGATAAGTAGCTCGGTCGAAGGAGGCCGGGTGATGCCGCCGGGCTGCTGAGTTCCCGCTAATGTTGTCTGGCGGTTGGTTAGGTGGTGTTCGCTAGATTTGTGCTGACGGATGGGAAAGCAGCACCACGTGTCAAGAGACTAATGGGAGCAGATTTGGAGTGCAGAGAGTATATAAGCTTGACTGCGCCCCCATGCTGGGGATGGATCATTTTGTAAGAAACACTTGAATGCTCAACTCTCTCCTCTCTCTCTCTATATCCCTGAGTGTGTGCTAACTTGACCGTCAGAGGGGTTTTCCGGCCACACACCGCTGGGTAGCTCACCGCCGTTGTGTTCACAGGTCGATCGGACAGACAGGGAGCTTGGAAGAAAGGAGTATGGGCTCGCCGGAATATTTGCTCCCCGTACAATTGGCGCCGTCTGTGGGAACTTGACAGACAAAACCTTGTCTTCCAGGCTCATCTGATTGCCGTCCATGGCGAACAACGACGAGATTCCGTTGTCTGCCATCGACGGAGTTACCCCGGAGTCAGGCAGACAGAGAGAAGGACATCCCACCATCCCTCCTATGGCGGACCTGGAGACTTCTCCAGGAGGACATTCAAGAGACGTGCGGCATAAGCGCGGAAGAAGCTTTGGTCATTCACGGAGTCCAGACGGTCACCGGCGGCAGAGAGAATCGCACGCCAGACGACTAAAACACAAACTAAGGGACCAAGACGCCGTCATCCGATGAATGGCAGCGGAGATGGAGGATCTTAAGCGGCATATCAAAGGGAAGGGTGTAGCTGGAGTGGGAGACCACAGTAAGCGCACCCAACCCCGCCGTTCAGGCAGTCAGAGCCAGCAGCGTACTCCGTCCATCTCAATCACCAGAAGTTACAAGGTTGGAGATTCCAACGCGCACGTAGAGAAGTCCAGCACGCAAGACAGCACCTATCAACCCTCACGTCCGACGACAACGTCGAGGTATTCTTATTCCGCTCGTTCAGAGGATTTGCGGGTAGTCTTGAAGGAACAGGCTCACCGGCGGGAGGCTCAAAGGGTGCCGGCGTTCCAGCGGCTATCCTATGGGGTTCACGCCAGTGAAGAGGTCGGAATGCCTCCACTCCGCCTAGCTGCACCTCTCCTTTTAGACACAGACTTGGTGAGGCTGAGCGCCACTCCTTTCTCCCTGGAGATAGAAACAACACCGCTTCCGACGGGCTTTCACCAGCCAAAGTTCACGCACTACGACGGAAAAACCGATCCATATATGCATGTAAGTCACTTCCGACAGGTCATGGCCGGACATAGGCGGAATGACGCTCTTATGTGCCTTACCTTCCCGTCAAGCTTGGGTGAGCTGGCCTTGAAATGGTTTGAGAGGCTGCCGGAGGGAAGCATCGAAAGGTGGCAGCAGTTGGCGGAAGCATTTGTGACTCGTTTCAAGACCAACACCAAAACGCCAAAGGAAGTGGACCACCTTCTCAGTGTCAAAATGGAGTTGAGCGACACATTCAAGGCATACAACTCCGGATACTGGGAAACCTTCAATGAGATTTTAGATTGCCCGATCAACCTGGCAATCACCCAATATAAGCGCAGTCTCCCGGTCGGACATAGGCTGCGGGACTCGCTTACCATGAACCAACCGACATCCATGGGCCAACTAATGCAGCGCATCAATGAGCACATCCGAGTTGAAGACGATGCAGCCGCAGCTACAGTGACGGCAAGTCCGGTAGTAGAGAATAAGAGAGTAGTGTGAAAGGTTCACGCAGTAGAACAAGATGATGGCCATGCAAACCACCCTAGAAGAGATATAGGGAGTTCAGTTTTTGGAAGACGTCTATAAGAAGGCTGAGGAAAAGGGGCATAAAACTTGCAGAATGTGAATGGCCGATCCATTTTCAGAACATCGAACTCTGCTAATCTAAAGTTTTGTTCTTAGTTCTATTTTTGTAACCCTTTTTGCCATTGGCACAATGAAACAAGCAGACCATTTTCTTGAGAATTGTTGTATTTTTGCTTCGCCAAGCGGATTTAGTGCGGTCCAAGGGGCAACTAACAATCATTTTAACAGAAAGATCAAAATTCCTTGCAGGGCGGATTTTGCTCGGCAAGAGATTTGTTGATAGTTTTGATCAACTTTGGAATTCCTTGCCGGTCGGATTTTGCTCGACAAGAGGTTTGTTAATGGTTTTGATCAACTTTGGAATTCCTTGCCGGTCGGATTTTGCTCGGCAAGAGGTTTGTTGATGATTTTATCAACTCTGGAATTCCTTGTCGGATAAATTTTACTCGGCAAGAGGTTTGTTGATGGTTTTGATCAACTTTGGAATTCCTTGCCGGTCGAATTTTGCTCGGCAAAAGGTTTGTTGATGATTTTATCAACTATGGAATTCCTTGTCGGATGATTTCACTCGGCAAGAGGTTTGTTGATGGTTTTAATCAACTTTAGAGTTCCTTGCCAAGCTGATCTTGCTCGCCAAGAGACAAGTCGCGAAGCGGACCTTGCTCGCCTACCTTGGAGTTCCTTGCCGAGCTGATCTTGCTCCCCAAGAAGGAAGTTGCGGAGCGGACCTTGCTCGCCTTCTTTGGAGTTCCTTGCCGAGCTGACCTTGCTCGCCAAGAAGCAAGTCGCCAAGCGGACCTTGCTCGCCGACCTTGGAGTTCCTTACCGAGCTGATCTTGCTCGCCAAGAAGGAAGTTGCGGAGCGGACCTTGCTCGCCTTCTTTGGAGTTCCTTGCCGAGCTGATCTTGCTCGCTAAGAAGCAAGTCGCCAAGCGGACCTTGCTCGCCGACCTTGGAGTTCCTTACCGAGCTGATCTTGCTCGCCAAGAAGGAAGTTACGGAGCGGACCTTGCTCGCCTTCTTTGGAGTTCCTTGCTGAGCTGATCTTGGTCGCTAAGAACAAGTCGTCGAGCAGATCTTGCTCGCCGACCTTGGAGTTCCTTGCCGAGCTAATCTTGCTCACCAAGAAGAAAGTTGCGGAGCGGACCTTGCTCGCCTTCTTTGGAGTTCCTTGTCGAGCTGATCTTGCTCGCCAAGAGACAAGTCGCGGAGCGGACCTTGCTCACCTACCTTGGAGTTCCTTGCCGAGCTGATCTTGCTCGCCAAGAAGGAAGTTGTGGAGTGGACCTTGCTCGCCTTCTTTGGAGTTCCTTGTCGAGCTGATCTTGCTCGCCAAGAAGCAAGTCGCCGAGCGGACCTTGCTCGCCGACCTTAGAGTTCCTTGCCGAGCTGATCTTGCTCACCAAGAAGAAAGTCGCCAAGCTGACCTTGCTTGCCGACCTTGGAGTTTCTTGCCGAGCTGATCTTGCTCGCCAAGAGACAAGTCGCGGAGCGGACCTTGCTCGTCTACCTTGGAGTTCCTTGCCGAGCTAATCTTGCTCGCCAAGAAGGAAGTTGCGGAGCGGACCTTGCTCGCCTTCTTTGGAGTTCCTTGCCGAGCTGATCTTGCTCTCCAAGAAGCAAGTCGCGGAGCGGACCTCACTCGCCTTGGAGTTCCTAAACCGAGCAAAGTGGATCACCGAGCAAAAAGTATAGCCCGGCCTTGTAATGTAATCCCAGTCACGCTAGCGCAGACAGAATTAAGGGACAATTGAGAGGGGGATTTTCGTAATCTCTACTTAGGCTGTGGTTCTGGCCGGGCTGAATGTAGTCCAAGCGTATTTGGGCCTAGCTGGGTTGGGCCGAGCCGAGGTGAAGCTTGCTCGGCCGAAGTCCAGACCAGAGTTGGCCGAGAAGATCCTCTGCCAACTTGTCTTCTCTTGTTCGCACTTTTTAGCTCGGTGATCGTGATCTGCCACAGACCGGCCTAACTTGTCTGGAGCACAGTCGCACTGGAGTGCTGCTGAGCTCGATTGTGATGGAGCTCAACGAGTGGCACTATTGAGCTCGATAAGTAACTCGGTCGACGGAGGTTGAGATGATTGTCTGCCAATCCGGGTCTTATGGTCGCGCATGTAGCTCGGCGGGAAGGTCTCCCTTGGACCGGCCTAACCTGTCTGGAGCTCGGCCTTACTGGGGTGTTACGGAGCTTAGTTGTGATGGAGCTCAGTGAGTGACATTGTTAGGCTCGATAAGTAGCTCGGTCGAAGGAGGCTGGGTGATGCCGTCGGGCTGCCGAGTTCTTGCTAATGTTGTCTGGCGGTTTGGTTAGGTGGTGTTTGCTAGATTTATGCTGACGAATGGGAAAGCAGCACCATGTGTCAAGAGACTAATGGGAGCAGATTTGGAGTGCAGAGAGTATATAAGCTTGACTGCGCCCCCCATGCTGGGGATGGATCATTTTGTAAGAAACACTTGAACGCTCAACTCTCTCATCTTTCTCTCTATATTCCTGAGTGTGTGCTAACTTGACCGTCGGAGGGGTTTTCCGGCCACACACCGCCGGGTAGCTCACCGCCGTTGTGTTCAAAGGTCGATCGGACAGACAGGGAGCTTGGAAGAAAGGAGTACGGGCTCGCCGGAATATTTGCTCCCCGTACAGTGTATATAATGGTTATGGAAGATGTGTACAAATTGATGTGAGGCTTACGATTCAGATGCTTACTGACAGACATCTACTGATATGATTGGTTGTGATGGATTTTGGCCTAATAACTTGGTCCATAGTGGCCATGATGGTCCAATAATGTGCACCACTACCTCGATGTAGTCCCTCTGTCATGGGGAGAAGAATGAAATTTCATATTAGGCACAAAACAACATAGTGCATACATCCAAGTTCCAATATTATACATCATGACAACTATTATATGTGTCAGCCACTTACGACTATTTGTGCTTGGTCAATAAATGGGTCATGTATGCCGGGTCTTGGTCATAATGAGTTATAATGCCTTCATAGATTGTCTTTGACGTCGTAGACAACGATCGTCCAATGAAAGTTATGGTATATTAGGAAGATGAAATATCTCTAACCTTGATAGTTATTGATATGTACATCTATCAATTTATTTCTTTTGTAAAGGGGGTACTCTTGCATGACTTTCTGCACACAATAAACATACAATTATGTACCAAGTATTTATATCATTGTTCACTGTTAAAGAAGTGAATGTTCATATCTTTAATTTGTCAATCAACCATATAATGTATTATGGTTGTGAATATTCACATTTGTTAACTTCTCAATCAGTTATATAATATTGATGTAAGTCAATAATATAATCACACAATGTTGAGGTGAGCATTCACATCTATTCAACATGCAATTCAAATACTGTTCATGTGAACATTCACATCAACATTGTGCATAAACAAACCAAAAGTCTAGTTGTTACCAAACACGTACTTGTGAAGATGAATGCCGAATCCTCCAAAGTTGGGTTGACCAACTCTTGTAGTTTGAGTAGTATTTCGATATGTGCATCTATCACCTGCACAAACAGAGGGGTGGCAGTACATATTTCTAGTGTCTATACAGTGTGTCTGTGTGTATGTATGTTTTGTATAAATTGACGAGTGTCATACATTGTTGTGTATTGATTTTTCCTTGATAATGTGTATGATGTCATCAAATACATGTTTCTAGACTTTGAGTCCCCTCGCCACACAAGCAACCTGTGCATTGTGATACCAAAAATGTAAATGTTAACTTTGCACAATTATAAAATGATCTAATCCATTATGTACAGATGTTAAGCTTCACATCATCATTAAAATAAATACAATCTCAATGCATATAATCACTTACTCATTATAGCCATTCTTGTGCAAATTTTAGACCTTTTGCCTATTGAGTTTGCTCATGTTGGCCCAAACCTTCATTTTGTTAGTCAATGTTAACTTCTTAGATTTTGTTGGGTGCTTTGTTTGTGGCTTTTTGGCCATATCTTGTACAATGTGGACTGTATGGGATTGGTCTTCTACTCTCTTTTTCTCCTTCTTTTAGCCAGGCAGCTCAAGGTATTGAAAGTCAGCCAAGCGATGCTCACTCCATACCTTCTGTATGATACGTTTCACGCTAGATGATGGGCTGAGAATGTCTTTTAGTGGTGCAATGGGATGCTTCTTAAGGCTGTCATGAACCTTTTGTACTTCGACTTGTGTGATAATATGGACGGACTGATCATTGAAAAGGTCTTGAAGAATTTTTTTTTCGCATCCTAGGTTGATGAATAATTTTGTCAACCGCTTAATTTCTGCATCCTTCCGCTCTATGCAATTCTTAATCTCCATGTCCACATTGGATAGGCCCGATTAGTCGAATAATTTGGCTTCAAGTACAACGATCACCCTTGCCCTCAACTCCCATGATTCTTCCAAGCGTTTGTATTTTGCTTTCCACTGCCGTACGAGACCCCAAGCTTTTTGGTTTTCTTCTATAAGCATATCCACGATGTCTGGTTCACTTGGTTGTGCTACGATGATACCTCTCTCAGCATTAGGGTTGTTAAAGTTGGTATTAATGTCAGCATTGACATCATTTAGGTCAACTACATCCCCAGAAATTTCATCATTGTTGTTACTGCCTTCATTGTCTTTGCTTTCATCATTGTTGTTTTCATCTTATTTGGGTGTTGCACTTGATGAATCGTCATGTTTGGGATCCACCATCAAATTGGTATAATGGTACCTCTTTGCTTCTGATGGAGATGTTATTAGCTTGCCGCCATATACCTGGAATTAAAAACATTATGTCAGTTATATAGTTCATTATGTCAATACGTGAATGTTCACAACATTTTAGGGTGTACTTTTACCTCATTTAAACCAAGCTTTAGCAAAGATATGGACTTCATGTTGGTATGTAAAGTCGCGAGGTCCCACTTCATACATCGAGGAATGGCATTGGGATTGCGGGGTTGTAAGATGGTTGTATGCTCACACAATCAGTACTAAAACAAATAACAAACGTCAATGTTGATTTCAAAAAAAATTAACACTTGCATGAATGTTCATATCAATAAACACTGTTGTCAATGTTTGCATCAGCAGCACACTGATGTGAATGTTCACACCAGTGTCTACTGATGTGAATTTTTACATCAGTACACACTGTTGTGAATGTTCCTATCATTGCACACTGATATGGATGTTCACACCAGTGTCTACTGAAATGAATATTTGTGTCAATACAAACTAATGTGCATGTTCACATCATTGATTTCAACCTTGACATCATTGCCTACCAATGTGTGTGCTACATTTGTCTTGGTGTCAACATGAGCAAAACACTAGTGTCAATGTTTATATTAGATCATTTTATTATGAATGTTCCCACCATTGCATACTATTGTGAACATTCACATCAGTTTGTAATGATGCCAAACTGATGTGTGTGCTACATTTGTATATTTGTTTGCTACATTTGAATGTAATGATGCCAAACTGGTATCAATGTTTACATTAGATCATATTGTTATGCGTGCTACATTTGTACATTTGTTTGTACACACTGATGTGAATGTTCACACTAATGTCCAACGTTCTGAAAAGCAGTTGCGGTCGTCGTAACGGTAGCGGTGGTGCGATTGTGGTTGCGGGGTGTAAAGGCCGTAGCGTAACGGTTACGGTAACCGGAACCATGAATTTTTTTATTTTTCACACAATTTGAAAAAAATTTACCGATACGCAGATTTTTTTTTCATGATTATGTTTATTGGGTTTAAAATAAATATTGATCAATTTTTGTAAATTTTTAAGTATGATCCAATATATTTCATATTTTTAAATCACTATAAATTGAGTTTTTTACATTTTATTTTAATAATTAATGACTTTATATTATACAAAAAAATCAATCACTAATTATTATATATAAGATAAACAATGACAAAAGTAAGAAAATAAATAAGAGCCTAAATATATATATATATATATATAAATATTTTAACCAAGCTAAATAGATAATACCACACTTATTATTATTATTATTATTATTATTATTATTATTATTATTATTATTATTATTATTATTATTTTCAAACAATATATAGATAGACATACACAAACAAAATAGTTGAGTGGTAGTAGCTGAATAGAATAGCATAGGTCTTACAGCTTCAACAAATCAATAGCATGTTCTTCATCTTTCCTCTTCTCTCTTTCTATCTCTTGCTCCTCCATCTTCTCTCTTTTCTCTATCCCTCTTCCCCTATTTTTAGCATTTTTTTTGTGTGTTTTTTCAAAAGAAGCAGTTCGAAACCGTTACGTAACGGTGCGTAACAGGCCGCTACGACTGTTACGGCATCGTTACGATCGCTATGGCAGCTACTATGGCCAACACACCTGTGAATCTCAATCACACTGCAAAAGCGACCGTAACGAGTGGTGGTAACCACCACAACCGTTACGTAATAGCGTTACAGCGTTACGTAACGGTTGCGGCCGCTTTTTAAAACCTTAGTATCTACTGATGTGAATTTTTACATCAGTACACATTATTGTGAATGTTCTTATCATTACACACTAATGTGGATGTTCACACCAGTGTCCACTGAAATGAATGGTTGTGTCAATACACACCGATGTGCATGTTCACATCATTGATGTCAACCTTGACATCATTACCTACCAATGTGTGCGCTACATTTGTCTTGGTGCCAACATGAGCAAAACACTAGTGTCAATGTTTACATTAGATCATTTTATTGGGAATGTTCCCACCATTGTATACTATTGTGAACATTCACATCAGTTTGTAATGATGCCAACATTTACACTAATGTCTACAGATGTGTGCGTCACATTTGTTTTGTTGCAAACAGGAGTGAACAAACCCTGTGAATGTTTATATTACATATATAATAAGATTTATGGGATTTATCATTAACAACATAACACATCCAGTGACTCGTCCTGGTTTTCCCCAGTTTTGGCCCACTGACCCCATAAGAGTTGCCCGGATGCTCTCAGCCTAGTCATACTCGATCATCTTATCTAATAGGTCCATGTATAAATAGAATGCCCATCCAATTATTTCTCCGGATGTGGAAAAGAATAGTTTCACGCATGCATACATGCAAACTAATCTTGCAACCTCTTCGTTGTCTTATTTCTTTGTGCCATTTAATACTTCATTCAGAATTTGACGTATTTCTACTGCACTTAACCGACAAATATCCTTGCACGTTCGATGTATGATGTCGGTTGTTGGTTTCGCACCATAAGAGAGGTCCATTGGCTTGGTGCCGCAGTTCACCCCAAAAATAAGTGATACATCATTTCTAAAAATCTGAATGTTTTTCTCCCCAATATAAAACCTCCTACTAGATGGCTTGAATGTTTGCACAATACGTACAATGACATCATCGTATTTCATGCAATGATTGAGGTTAACTTCATTATTGAACAAACAATCAAATAGAGGCCAAAATGGTGTTTTCCTAAGGTATTTCAATTGACCATTTATAAATTTTGTACTCTTCAATAGTTTCACCAATTCAATGATATTAGACTGGTAGTTGACCTTTTTCATGTTCACTTGTTCAGGACTAGCTATTTGATCAAGTTTGCCTTTGACATAAGCTTCCTCTCTCTTTCTTTCGCCTTGAAATTTATGGGAAACACCTGTTTGTTCAAATACAAACAAATTTAACATTACTGTTCGTAAATGAATAGTGATAATAACTGTAAATTATATGTCATGTGAATAATGAGATGATCATGGTGAAATATTATGTGAATGTTCACATGAACAGGTTACAACACATAACAACCCAACATGATACTACAACAAACCAACAAAAACAAACATGATGCAAATGTGTGCGATGGGTACAGTCTTGTGTTGTTAATATTGCCATTGGTTTGTAGTCATTACCAATATCTAACAATCTGATGTAAATATTCACATTATGTACAATGGAAATCAGATTGAACCAAAAGAGGGTTAACAACCATTTAATATTAGGGGCTTTACATCAACAAGCAACAATACTAATAACTTTGTCAATATCTACATCATATTCCATTGATATCAGAAGGTGAATATTGACATTGATGTCAGAATGTGAATATTGACATTATGTTCAGGATATAATATAATTATTTCATCACCATCAACAACCAACAATACTAACAACTCTGATATTGACATAAAGGAGGAGATAATGAGTATATTACAAAACAATAACACATGACAATTTAAGACAAATAAGTCATTACCAATATTTAATAGTCTGATGTAAATATTGACATCATGTATAATGATATACACATTGAACAAAAAAATGGTTGACAACCATCAAAGATTAGGGGCTCTAATTGCTTTATAACTATCAACAAGCAATAATACCAACAACTCCGTAAATATTTACATCATATTCCATTAATGTTAGAAGTTGCATATCTACATTATATTCATACTATGAATATTGATATTGAAGTAGATATTTACATCAATGTCAATATTTACACCATATTCACATTATATTCGATCACCCTGTAAATATTGTACATTTGTCAATATGATGTTTACATCATATTTCATCATATTTCAATTTGAGGAGAAATTGGAGGTTCTATGGACATCAACAATCAGCAATACAAACATTGACAAAGGGAAAAAAACAGAGTTCATTGCCAAATTATAACCACAAACAACATTAATAACAAAGAAATGTAAATTATACATTTGTTTGTTAATGTTATTCACATTCAACAAAAAATCAAAATCACCAACATGGACAAAGAGTGAAAATAGGGATTTCATTACAAAATGAAATCCAAAAACAACAATAATAATAGGGGCAATGTAAACATATACATTTGTGATTAGATTATATTATCATTGTTTGAAAAACAGAGAGTGGAATGATTGTGCTTACCTTTAGTCCTCATTGTGGATGGGATATGTAAATCGACAGCCGGGGAGAACCAAGGAAGAACGAACCCCAATCCTTTCGATGTAAACCTTTGCAGTGGTGCGTTGATGTGGAATAGTAGTGGCCGGCGATGGTTGGCGGTAGAGGATGACGGTGGTGAGGCGATGTGAAATCTAGGGTTACAGTTTAGGAATTTTTTGTGCCAACGATGAGTTTTTTTGGGGGAATGAATGTGTTGTGGAGTGAAGATATGGAATAGGAATGGTTGGGTTTTCAAAATGGAGTATGCGCGGGAGAAATGAGAGCGTATTTTGGTCTTACTACACTGAATGGGACCTAATGGAATAATAAAAAATGATTTGGGTTTTATGGTATAAAAGTCTTAGAAATAAGATTTATGAATAAAGCTCCCACTTATTAACTATTAACTATTATGTTATTTTGTTTTTGTTTTTATTTTTATAAGATCAATCTTTTTATTTTTTTTAATTATTTAACTGTTGCAAGTTGTTTTTTATTTTTATTTCTCGAAATTTGACCATTGGTAAAGAGAGGGTCGGATGGGCGGGCCGGGCTCGGCTGCATGCAAGGCCCGAAATTTTTTGGGCCTGGTCGGACCACAAATGGAAAGCCTAGGCCTAACGTACTGGGTTAGGCCGGCCCCACCTTAGGCCTCGGGCGGGTTTCTGGCCGCCCATGGGTCTCGGGCCATTTTTACACATCTACTATATATCTGATGGCTTACGAAGATGACCATACCGTTTATGGTGGCAAGGAAGATCTTGACGAAGACGATGATGAGAGCGAAGACCCCCCCACCAGACCTTGATAACAAGGAAATCAAAAACGAAAAAGAAGAAAAAAAAAAGATGATGACACTTCCTCTCCTAGTCTTGCCCCCAACAACCCCATACTTTGCCTTCATCCCCGTCACCGTCGCCCCCAAACTCTCTTCCTCACCACCACTGTCTTTGTTCTCGATCCGAAGCGTCAACGCATCGATGACGTCACGCTTATCGAGAATAAGCCTCTCGCGGTGTTGGATGATTCGCTAAGACTGTTTTAACGACGTTAGACTGATGAAGACGAGATCGAGATCTTGCAGGGGTTTCTAAACTACCCAAATCAGCGAGGGGGAGAGAATTCATCTCACCATCATGATACTACGATGTTTTATGATCAAATAAAAAGCAAGTTACAGTTCAATTTTAGCAAGAATTGACTTTTTCACTTATTGTTTTGTTCTCAAGGCTTGCACATAATTATTGGATGTTTTGAATGGTAAGATTGTTTATGGGTTTGTTTTTGAGGAACTCGATTGTTCGTTTGTATGCAAGTTGTGGTGAGATGGACAATGCTCGGTTTCTGTTTAAGAAAATGCCGCAGAGAGATGTTATGACTTGGATTATAATGATAATCCAGCCGGTGAAGCATGAAAATGTCGATGGAGTCCGGATCATCGACCGCCCTTCCCTGCGACCCTTCTTGCATCGTTCTAAAATGACGTCGTTTTGGAGATATATATATATATATATATATTTCCTTCTTATTTTGTTTTTCAACCCCTTTTCGTTTTTGAATGCTAGCCCCTCTAAGAGAGACTAACAGAGAGGTAACGAATATAAAGGGCTATATGGGCGATGTGGTTTCCCATCGAGGCGACGGAGGCAAGGCAAGGTAATGAGAGACGACGGTGAGACAAGGGGAGGCGGCGAGAGACGAACAGAGAGAGACGACGAATAGAAAGGGCGAGACGGCCGGCCGACATGACTTCTTCAATGAATTCATATTCAACGCCTTTCATTTTCAGAGCAATCTCAACTCTACAAACAAAATGGCTTCCCTAAACACCAAACAACTTCACTTGTTCTGCCATTTCAACACTTGTTACTTAGAGCTCTTACTCTCAAGAGTGTGTTTGTATGTGTTTGAAACTTTGAAGTTGATTATGTGTCTAGATTTGATGAGGTCTTATAAAGGAACTTTGCTATTAGTTACTCAGCGAGCAAGATTATATGTCTATTTTGATGACTCCATTTACTATTTTAATCAAATATGTAGTTGGTAAGTCGAAACCTATGGTAGTCTAGGCAGAGGATATAAAATGATGGAAAAATTGGATAGTTAAAGACTCTCATTTTTGGTTTTTCATATCCATTTACTATATTGATCAAATATGTTGTTGGTGATTAGAAACCTCCAATAGTCTAAGCAGAGGATATAAAACTATGAAAAAATGGGAAAGAGTCAATGAATAGGAATTTCTTTATGATTTTCGTTGCATCCCTATAATTTCTTTATCAATTTCTTTATGATTTCTAGATCAAGATAGTGGCTTGTCGTTGGTGGCGAGATCGAGAGAGAGAGAGAGAGAAAGGAGCTCGGCTATGGGTGAGTTGGTAGTTTTACAGAAAGAAAAAAAAGAGCTAGAAAAATAAGAAGATAAAGGAAGGAAGGTTCTGCTTTGCTACTCTATTTTTATTTTATTTTGAAATTTTGCTTCAAAACGAAGTATGAAGGGTGATAGATGATCCGGACTCATGTCGATGGGTCTTTTGGGTTGTTTTCGCAAATGCCAATTTGGACAGATAAAAAAATTGAACAAATACCCCTTTTCCTCTCTCTTTTCTCTCTTTATATATATGTATATGAAAATTTGAATAGATAAAATAAAAAATTGAACAGATAAATTTTTTTTTGAATAGATTGGTGGTTTTTATAGAACTAAGGCCTGGTTTGGGAACAGGCTATTTTAGTAACTTTTTGGCTTTTTACGAAAAGATATGCAGAAAAGTAGAAAGGTGTTGTGACAAGTTTTAGTTGATTTTTTGACTTTTTGGCTAAAATAGCCACTCCCCAAACGAGGCCTAAATTTAAACCTAAAGAATTTCCACCAACAAATGTCTTTATGGCTCCAATAGCAACAATGTTTAGTAGCTCGAATTTTCATGGTCTGAATGACTCGAATGTCTCAAAATAACGTCGTTTTTTGGATAAAACGACGTCGTTTTTTGGATAAAACGACGTCGTTTTGATACATTTGAATCATTCGGACCATACAAATTCGAACTACCAAGCATTTTTGCTCTAATAGAACCACTAAAGGTGTAAAATCAGACCGGTTCGACTAGCCTCAGGCTTTTACCAAAATCAAGCCCGATCAAGCTGATGTAGTTCTAAAAACTCTAGGTCCAGACCTAAACTCAAACCCAAGGATAAACGAGCTTTAGGGCCCAGGCCTAGACTTGACCTTTTTTTATTATTATTATTTTAGCAAAATAACTTGAAAGGTGACGTTAGGTGTTGAACGAGTCAGGCCTAAGGCCGGGCAAAATCAAAAAAATATGGCCTACATCCTAGATGGGAAAAGGCCGAGCCGGGCCAGGCTGGGCTAGGCTAGGCTGGGTTCTTTGAACCTAGTCAAGCGGGCAAATCATTTTTACACCCTTAAGAATCATCATTTATACGGGTTAAAATATGAATTTATTTTTTAAAAAAATAGACACAAAAAAAAAAAAAAAACATTGAAAATTGAAATTTTATTTGAAAAATCCGAAAACGACACCGTTTTCCTAGGGCAACGGCCTTATTCCAATTTTGGTTCCGGAAAGAAGGGGAGATCGCAGGGATATCAAAACTGTTGAGAGAGAGATAGAGAGAGAGAGAGAGAGAGAGAGAAGGTGAAGTGCAATGGCGTCGTCATTGTCGAAGTGGCTCGTAGACCCAAAGAAGAACTGGTTTGCTGCTCAACACATGAAATCTGTCTCTACACGCCTCCGCAGATACGGTTTGCCCGATAGATTCAATATCATAGTTTTTTTTTTTTTTTTTTTTTTTCCGTTTCAATATATGTTTGTTTTGATTCGTTAATGTGTATGTGAAGGTCTTCGATACGACGATCTGTACGACCCCTATTACGATCTGGACGTGAAGGAAGCTTTGAATCGCCTTCCTCGAGAGATCGTGGACGCGAGGAGCCAACGCCTCAAGCGTGCCATGGACCTCTCCATGAAGCACGAGTACCTCCCCAATGGTTTGCAGGTATCTCTCTCTTTGACTCCCTCTGTTTGGATGCTGGGAAAATGCACGAATTTTTTCACAGAAAATATTTGTTTGGTTTGAGTTTGAAAATTGAGTTTTTTTTTTTTTTTTTTCGTATTTTTTTATTTTTAGTGAATATTTTAAAAATTTTAAGTATTTTTTTTTACTTTTTTTAGATGTGTATCTAAAAAGTAAAAAATTTGTGAAAAAATATTTTAAAAAATTAATAAATACATAAAAATACAAAAAATGTACTAAATTTTTGTATTTTTTTTTGTATGTTTGGTATTTAGTGAATTTTTTTTTAAAAATTTACAAATTTTTTACTTTTTAGTTATATTTATGTTAGGTGTGTCTAAAAAGTAAAAAAAAATGCTTAAAATATTAAAAAAATTCAGTAAAAACAAAAAAAAAATACGAAAAATAAGAAAATAGAATTATCTAAAAAGTGATTTTGGAAAAATGGAACCAAGCAAGCTGATTGCTTCTCTTTGGTATCTGGATAAAATGTGGTAAATTGCTCAGAAAATATAGGTAAAGGAAGGATAAGGATTTGTTCTAATAATCTGTTTCATTGATGATGACATTTATTAGAGTCCATTTGGTGAGAATAGAAAAAGAAATGAATGTGGTTTCTCACCATTTTGCTTGGATGATATGAGAAGAAATTAAAGTGGACACATTTTTCATTTTAATTGCTTTGCATTTTTTAGATAGACTAGTGGTGGGTGCAAACAGAATGCTTTTGTAATTTTACACTTTGGTGATTTGATGAATGAAGATGACGACTGAATCTAATAACTGTTAGCAGTTATTTTCTGAAGCAATTAATAGTATGGGTATTTTTGGGGGAAAATAGGAGAAATTATTCAATGCTCCTGGAGTAATGCTCCATTCCGTTTACAGGTTGATACTTATCAATTTGTCTCCTAAAATTCTAACATAAAGTAATAGGTCTCATGATTTAAACCAATAACTACTCAATTGGAGCACCACTTGGACTTGCTCCAGGATGAATAATTTCTCGGGAAAATAGGCATTGCAAAGCTTCAAAACCTCGTGAGTTGTCTGCTATATGTAGTAGTATAGATAGTATATAAATATAACTAGATAGGACAGACAATAAGTATTATGAAAGTTTTATATACAACAAGTTTTGTTTCTCTCCAAATCTTACCAATTTTGATGAGAAATGAAACAGAAGTTTTAAGAGACTTCTTTTCCTCCTTTCTCACCATTTCTAACCTTTCCAAATATCCAAGCAAGTTATAATAGCTCTCTCTCTCTCTCCATTTCTTTTATTTTCTCGCTCAACCCCTCAATCTAGATGGGATGTTAGGGGAAGGAAAGAAACTAGAAGAAGCTGTTTAACCGAAATTGACTAGCAGACAAGGTTCTGAAAAGCGGTTGCGGTCGCTGTAATGGTGGCGGCAGCGCGGTTACGGTTGCGGGGTGTAAAGGCCGTAGCGTAACGGTTGCGGTAATCAGAACCGTGAATTTTTTTATTTTTCGCACAATTTGAAAAAAACTTACCAATACGCATATTTTTTTTCCATGATCATATTTATTGAGTTTAAAATAAATATTGATCAATTTTTATAAATTTTTAAGTATTATCTAATATATTTCATATTTTTAAATCACTATAAACTGAGTTTTTTACATTTAATTTTAATAATTAATGACTTTATATTATACAAAAAATCAATCACTAACTATCATATATAAGATAAACAATGACAATAAGAGAATAAATAAGAGCCTAAATATATATATATATATATATTTTAACCAAACCAAATAGATAATAATCACACTTATTATTATTATTATTATTATTATTATTATTATTATTATTATTATTTTCAAACAATATATAGATAGACACATACAGTGTTGTGAAAAGCGCGCCTAGGCGCAAGGCGAGTCGAGGCGCACCCTTTGCGCCTGTACAGGTCCCAGGCGAGGCGACTTGAGCCAGGTGAGCGCCTTAGCCGCGACTTGAGCCAGGCGAGAGAGGCGCAAGGCTCTCGCCTAGGCACAACTGATTGTTTAAGATGTAGATCTGATCTAACGACTCAGATGAACCTTTCGAATGGCTCGTAATCACAGAGGATTACAACTCATGTACCATATGAGCCAAATATGACTCAGATGAACCCTAATCGAAGTCGTCTCTTCCCCTTTCGCCTTGCAATCGACTTCGACTTCGACTGGGCTGCTGGAGCTGGACTTCGACTGCGACTACGACTGTGACTGTGACTGCGACACTGGACTTCGACTTTGGCTTCGCAGGTTCGAATTCAGCTTCGCAGGTTCGACTTCGACTCTCTCTCCCCTTCTCCTTCTTCTTCGTCTTCGACTTACAGTTCTGCTTCGACTTTCAGTTTTTTTTTTTTTTTTTTTTTTGGGCTTTGACTTCTTCAGTGCTCTGTTTTGCCTTCGACTCTTCCTCTCTCTCCTTCTTCAGTGCTCTGTTTTGCTTCTTCTTTTTTAATTTTTTTTTTTCAATTATTTGAGTTGAGTCTCTGAAAAAAAATGTAAGAGAAGAATTTACAAAAAAAAATTACAAAAATTAGGGAAAAAAAATTATTTGTAATATGTAAGAGAAGAATTTATCTGTTAAGGAAAAAAAATTACAAATAATTAATTATTCACAAATAATTAATTATTTGTAATATGCTATTGATATTTTTTTCCCTTTGTCTGTTAGGGAAAAAAATTACAAATAATTAATTAATACAATGTGGTATTGGTCTTTTTTTTTTCCTTTATCTGTTAGGGATTAAATTTGTTTTCCATTTATTCTTTTAATATAATTATTTTTCCTTTATTAAATTTGTTGTGTAGAAAATGACATCGGAAAGTAATAGAAAAGATCTGGCGTGGCAATATGCCCATTTGGTAGAGGAGAATAATTTAAACAAGTTCGAGTGTAATTTTTGTGGTAAAGTATCAAATGGAGGTGTTTATCGGGTGAAACAACACCTCACGGGAGGTTATAGGAATTTCACTGCTTGCCCGAAGTGTCCTTCTCATGTAAGAGAAGAGATTAAAGAGTTCATGTAAAAAAAAAGGACACAAAAAGAAGAAATGAACATGTTGCCTGATTTCGATGACATGGACAGGGAAGATGAAGATGAAGATGATGATGTCGTTGAGATCAATGTCAATCAACACCGTAAGTTGACAAGTAGTAGCCAAGGTTCATCCAAATCCAAATCCAAATCAAAAATGCCAAAGAGAAAAGGGCCTATGGATGTTTACGTCACACCCAATCTTGAATCAGTGGTGAAAAATCGAAGAGACCAAGCAAAAGGAAAACAAACCAAAATTGATGCAAATGACCCTTACAAAAAAGAAATGAGAGCTCGGGCAGTGCAAAGATTTGTAAGGTGGATGTATGATGTTGGTATCCCTTTTAATGCAGTAAATTATGAGAGTTTTGGACCAATGATTGAAGCCATTGGCCAATATGGTCCCGGTATGAAGCCACCGACTTACCATGAAGTGCGGGTTACCCAACTCAAAAAAGAAGTGAAACATATTGAAGATTTGATGAAGAATTATAAAGAAGATTGTGCAAAATACGGGTGTTCCATAATGGCTGATGGTTAGACTGATAAGAGAGGAAGGACATTGATTAACTTTTTAGTTAATTGTCCAAGAGGAACCATGAGTCGGTTGATACTTCTAGCTATTCAAAGGATGGGCAAAAGCTATTTGAATTACTAAACAAGTTTGTGGAGAAAGTTGGAAAAGAGAATGTGGTGCAAGTTATCACTAATAGTGCTGCAGCTAATGTGTTGGCGAGCAAGAATATTTCCTCTTTCTTTACATCAAAATTGTTTACTCATAGTTTGTTTTGTATTTAAAATTTAAAAACTTGAAAATAATAATTCTTTGTTATTGTTACATTATAAGGAGGTTTTTGGAAGCTAAGTATGAACACTTGTATTGGACACTATGTACTGTTCATTGTTTGGACTTGATATTAGAAGACATTTTCAAGATACATAGACTGAAAAAGACATTTGAAAGGGGTATTGCAGTACATGGCTACATTTACAATCGGCTTACGTTGCTAAACATGATGAGGCGCTATACAAATTTGAAGAATTTAATCAAGCCTGCAAAAACTAGATTTGCAACCGCCTTTTTGACTTTGTCTAGGATGCATCAACAAAAAAATAATTTGAGAAAAATGGTCACCTCCGAAAACTGGACCTCAAGCAAATGGGCAAAGGAGCCACAAGGTAAAAGAATGGTACAAACTTTGTTGATGCCTTCATTTTGGAATACTGTTGTGTTTGCCCTTAAGGTCTCGGGTCCTCTTGTCAAAGTGCTTAGATTGGTTGATACCGAGAAGAAACCTCCCATGGGATACATTTATGAGGCAATGGATGGGGCAAAAGAATGCATTGCAAGTTCATTTGATCATAAAGAAGAGAAGTATAATGAAATCTTCAAAATCATCGACAAAAGATGGGATGTCCAATTGCATCAGCCTTTACATGCAGCTGCGCATTTTCTTAACCCAGAATTCTTTTACCCAAAAGCGTTAGAGGTGTAAAAAGATCATGAAGTGATGAATGGGTTTTATGAATGCATGCAAAGGTTGGTCCCGCATGTCACTGTTCAAGATTTGATCACTAATGAGATGAGTATTTATATGAAGGCTGAGAGTCTTTTTGGCGAGTCTGTTGCGATTAGGCAAAGAAATACAAGAGCACCAGGTAATATATTATAGATTCATAGAGTTTATTTTTAGTAAAATTTTTAATAAAACTCAATACTTGGTAACAGTTATTTTTAACTAGTGGATTATCGCAGCTGATTGGTAGGCATCATATGGTTCTTATACTCCAAACTTGCAAACTTTTGCCATAAAAGTCCTTAGCCTAACATGTAGTTCATCGGGTTGTGAACGAAATTGGAGTGTATTCGAACATGTGAGTATTTAACATTTTAACTAATTTTTTGTTCAATTCAAATATTTTTTATTCTCATTATATAGAATTTAATATCTTTTTAATATTTACAGCTTCATAGCAAGAAAAGAAATAGATTGGAACAATAACGTCTCAATGATTTAGTGTATGTCAAATACAATAGAACATTGAGATTTAGGTATAACATGCGCAACACTCTTGATCCCATATCTTTGCAAAATATTGATGAAAGCAATGAGTGGTTGCGTGGGAGGATGGATGGATGGAGAATCAGATGAAGATAATGAGCCTGTGTTTGATGATGATGATGGCTTGACGTGGGCCACTGTTGCTAGAGCTTCTGGAGTAGAAGAAAGTAGCTATGCAAGTAGAGCAACAAGGTCACGCTCAAAGGCACAACTGAGGATATCTAAATCATCAACATCGACTCCACTTCAATTAATAGATGAAGAGGAAGCGGGCTCAGATGACATAGAGAAGGAAGATGTTGAGGAATATAAATCAACCGATGGAGAAGAAGATGTTGCCATTGATGTTGAGGATGATGATTGACCGATACCGACCTAACCTACCCTTTCTTTTGATATTGATGTTTTTAAGCGTTAAGACGTATATTGGTATTTGTTGGATATTTCTGTTTTGGATGTTTAGGGTATGTTTGGTAACGTTTACGTTTTCAGTTTATATTTACAAAAATTTTATAAACTGATTTTTGTTTATTTTTAGAAAAACATGAACTACAAACGTGTTTGGTAATTGACAAAATGTTTAAAAAATTTTAAAAATATAAAAAAGAGTGAGAAATGGAAAGTGGCGGCGAAAAATGGTGGTGGAAAGTGGTGACGGTGGGTGGTGGGTAACTGGTGGTGGTGGGTGATAGCGGGTGGGTGGTGGTTGTGGGTGAGTGGGTGACAGTGGCGGGTGGTGGGTGGTAGCGAGTGAGTGGTGGTGGTGGTGGCGGCGGGTGATGGGTGGTAGTGGTGGATGGTGGGTGGTGGTGGGTAGTGGCGGGTAGGTGGTGGAGTAAGTGGCGGTGGTGGTGGATGGGTGGGTGACGGTGGCGGGTGGGTGGGTGACGGTGGCGGGTGGTAGCGAGTGGGTGGTGGTGGTGGTGGCGAATGATGGGTGGTGGTGGTAGGTGGATGGCGGATGGCGGGTCGGTGGTGATGGTAGGTGGGTGGGTGACAGTGGCGGGTGGTAGCGAGTGAGCGGTGGTGGTGGTGGTGGTGGCAGTGGCGGGTGGTGGTGGCAGGTAAGTGGCAGATGGCGAGTGATGGTGGGTGGTGGCGGGTAGGTGGCGGGTGGTGGTGGTGGTGGTGGTGGGCGGGTAGGTGACAGTGGCGGGTGGTAGGTGGTAGCGAGTGGGTGGTGGTGGATGGTGGGTGGTGGTGACAGGTGGGTGGTGGGTGGGTGGCAGGTGGCTAGTGGTGGTGGGTTGCTGGTGGTAGCAGGTGGTGGATAGTGGTGGCAGGTGGGTGGTAAGTGGTAGTGGCAAGTAGGTGGCGGGTGGTGGTGGCAAGCGGAAGATGGTAGTGGCGGGTGGTGGGTGGTGATGGGTGGATGGCAGGTGGATGGTGGGTGGTGGTGGTGGTGGTGGTGGTGAGGGGTGGGTAGTGGTGGCGAGTGGGTGGCTGGTGGGTGGTGGTGGGGGGTGGTGGGTGGTGGTGGTGGTGGTGGTGGTGGTGGCAGGTGGTGGGGGGTGGGTGGTGGTGGCGGAAGATGGTGGTGGAAAATAGTAGCGGGTGGTGGCTAGTATTCGGTGGTAAAAAAAAAAAAAAAAAACTGAAAACTCAAAATGGAAACACAGTTTTTGTGTTTTCATTTTTTGGCCAAATTTATAAACTAAGACCACTGATTTATAAATCAAAAATTTTATCAAACAAGTTTTTATTTGAGTTTTTAAAATTTTTGTAAATATAAACAGAAAACTGAAAACGTAAGTGTTACCAAACGACACCTTAGTGTTTATGTTTTTGTTTTTATTTTATTGAATGTGGATTATTTGATTTTTGAAAATTGGAATGTTATGTAATATGCACTTTCATGGCTTTGAGAATTATTCTATATTTTGTCTTGAATCTTGATTTCTTTTTATTTTTTAAAAAATTGTTTTAGTACTATGAATGATTAGTCTATGTTAATTTTTCTATTTTTTACAAAGACTGTGCGCCTTACTTCAATAAAGTCCGCGCCTCGCCTTGCGGCTTGCGCTTAGGCCCCGAGAGACCTTCAGCGTCTTAGTGCGCCTTGAGCCTTTAAAAACACTGGACACACAAACAAAATGGTTGAGTGATAGCAGCTGAATAGAATAACATAGGTCTTACAGCTTCAACGAATCAATAACACGTTCTTCATCTTCCCTCTTCTCTCTTCTCTCTCTCTATCTCTTGCTCCTCCATTTTCTCTCTTTATCTTCCCTCTTCTCTCTATCCCTCTTCCCCCATTTTTAGCTTTTTTTTGTGTGTTTTTTTTCGAAAGAAATAGTTTGGAACCGTTACGTAACGGTGCGTAATAGGCCATTACGGCTGTTACGGCACCATTATGACCGCTACGGTAGCCGCTACGGCCAACACACCTGTGAATCTCAATCACACTGCAAAAGCGGCCGTAATGGGTAGCGGTAACCACCAAAACCGTTACGTAACGGCGTTACGTAACGGTTGCGGCCGCTTTTTAAAACCTTGAGCAGAAGAGTCAAGTCTTAAGGTGCATCTTTTTTAGTTACTAAAGAAACAATAAAAACTTTCACGTTAGTTAAATGTACTTACTTGTGTTGGTATCTTAGGTGACTGCAGGTTTATATATTCATTTGGTTGCTTCCAAAACAAAAGAACATAAAATTTTGAGGGCCCTCCAGTTTCCTATTGATTTGTTCTTCGAACCATGTTGTGTGGCTTTTTAGATAATTATGAAAAACCAGAGGGCGATGAATTTCTAAGGTTAGTGATGAGTATGTGCAATCACTTATAAGAATCCTAACCGTTCATAATGGTGATTTGTTATACTACCAAACAATGTAATCTTTTAACAAGATTGCATATTTGATAAGCTTTTGGTTGAATTGACCTATTTGATTTTGAAATTCCAACCTATATCCCTTGATTATACCCTCCGTGTGTGTGTGTGTGTGAAATGTGGTATGTGGATAGCAGGTCATATTCCTCGATCTTCATTTAGCTAAATGTTCTTCCCGCCAATTGTGAGAATCATGCTCTTGGAATAGCACCATCCTTTGTACTGAACCCACTAGAATCGTTTGTTCCTTTCTGTGCCCTGCTCTACTTTTCAGTTGTTGGAAAGCAGCCATGCATGCTTATAAACATGAAATACCTGAATTGTAGGAACCTTGACAAAATGGTAATTTTGATTCTTCACTCATAACCTCCTTTTAATACTCTTCATCAATTGCCTATTTGCTTCATTAGGGTCTTAGGATAATACTATATTTTTGACACTTTGTATAAATTAAATACCAAAGAGGACGAGCAGTCACTTCGCATAATCAATCTTAACTTTATAGTACCCTTGATTAGAGGGAGACCACCGCTGGGTAATGTTCTAATCTAAGAGGCATGGGCGTGAAACATGCATAGACATGCTTGGGTATGGACATGGGACACAATGATTTTGAAAAAAATAGGATATGGACACAGCGGAGACATGACCCCAAAAAAAAAAAAAAAAAAAACACTTTTTTTTATGTACTTTTATTTGCTATGTATATTGAATATAAATTTAGGGCACAAAAATATAAGAAATATCAATGTATATGTGGGTATATTTTTATTTTTTTCACTTTCCTCCCACTTTGTTTTCATATATTTTATTTTACTCCCTAATCAATTTTCTAAAATTATATAAAAAAATCTTCACAGATGTCTGAGGCGTGTTAAAACACTGGACATGCATGTCCCAGGTGTCAATGAAGTGTCCTTAACGTGTTTTGCAAAAAAATAATATTAAAACAATGTGGCGTGTCCAACACATAGACACACGTGTGCTTGCACAGAGTACACATGAGTGGAAGGTCCCAATTCCCATGAAAAATGGGGGACTGTGGCTGCCAGTTATCCTTTTGAAATTTTGGCATTCAAGTTATTGTTAAGCCATTCAAACATTGGCATTGAAATTTTGGCACCCAAGTTGGAGAGCAGACACTGTTCTCGGTTAATAGGTATCCCGGATGTTAATTTATTCATCGGAATGGGTAACCGACTGCTATTGTAATTTGCTCTTTTTGTTCTTTTTTGGACTGCCAAGTCTTGGCTGTTTTGTTCATTTATTTCTTTATTATGATCTGTGGATATTGCAATTGTTGCATCATGGGGATGGCTTTATCCATATTGGAGTTTGTTGTTTGCAACCAAATATTATGAGAACCGTCTTTGGATGGATGCAACAAATAATAAAATTTGGTGTAATTATGTCTTACCCCACAAAAGAATGATGCGGACAAAAGCTGCCATTCTCAGTTGTTTTTTATTTTCTGATGTACTCTGTTTAAGTCTGTAAATATCTGTAAAATCCTTGAATTTTTGCTACCCAAGCTTCTCTCTTCTTTTCTAGCTTGTGTAGCTTACTATTCCTTTCGAATATGTACCTGAATGTTTAAAAAGAATATTCCCTGAATTTGGGCATGTGGGGTGAAGAGGCCAGGGTTTCTTTTACAAGCAAGACACAATATATATATGTATGTATGTAGATATATATTAGTAGAAGAATGTGTTCATAGAACTCAGAAGTGAGATTAATCAAAGATTAGAGAATGAAAGGTCATCTGAGATGGTTTGATCATTTGTTGTTTGGGCCAAATTAATGCAGTGTGGATGAATGAATTGACTCAATTAAATTTAAAATTTTTTAAAATGACAAGAGGGAGGTTGAAAGGAATATGGATGGGGCTTGGAGGGGACATTGTCACCATGGATGCTTGTTGTGGATATCTATATTGTGCTTGGCACGTGGTGAGCCCTATGGGCGTCACATCATCACCATCACACATCTACGTGGCAGACCCCTGAGGCATCACGATGAGTTGAGGTTATATGCTTAGCCTAAGCAGGGGCATGCACACCACCAAGTATGAAAATAGGACCGCAACTCACCTTGATAGAGCTAGCTCACCTAGATCTCTCCATGGCCCTTCATGACTCATAAAAAATATATCCTCTGCCCACTCACCCCAGCTCCATAGCAACATAGTTAGACCATTGGCTCACTTATGTTTGGCTCACCCATGTTTACTCAATTGCTCAGATGAGCCATTGGCTTACCCATGCATTCACCCCCTTGGCTGTCTAGGTTGGGAGCAGGACCTAGGCACTCCTGCTTGGGATCATTGGAGGATTGTGAATTGAAGGCTAAGACCTCGGGATCGTCAGGGTCATGTAACTGTCTCTGCAGTGACAGTTCAACCTTGACCTGGCTTAGAGAAAGGGGACATAGACCTTACAACTCTTGCATATATGATACGCCTCTCAAGATATCATACTTACACTTGTAGCTCCTATCATGTAGGCTTCCCAAGGACCTGAATCATAGGGCACAGCTAGTGGGGTTGATATCACTCTCCTGTCGAGTCGATGAGAACTTGCCACCCGTCTTAAAGTTGCTTGGGCTCGAATACTCTTGGAGTCTATATAACGGCATCATAAATGCAGCCACAATCATAACAAGAACAACAAGATTCATACAACATATACAAAGTGTTCAAAGTCTCTCATTGCCACCACTTTCCTCTCTAAGCCTGCCTTGGTCTTCTCCTCTTCCACCTCTGGTGATCTTAGGCCATTGAAATGCCTGCCATCTTTCCAGAGGTCAACGACCAATCGCCTCTAACCTCTCTCACCCACACTTGTAATTCCAAACATCAATCCTTCTAGTGTGTGTGTGTGTGTGTGTGCGCGCGCGCGCATGTGTGTGATGTTCATCTCAAATTGGGCTTGTTTTTCATGAAATGAGATTTTTTCTGTAATTATTTGAACTCTTTTATGAGGATGTATCACCTTGAACTTTGTCCTACAAATTGATTGTAAAAAGTAAAAACATTTGTCAAACTGCTGGTTGTTCATATGCTTGATGATGATTTCTAAGAATAGATGAGTTTTGGTGTTGAAGCATATTAATTTTTTTAGTTCCCAACTAATGTTTTCACTTTACTTTCTCACAGGAAATGCAGACGCCATTTAGGAGTTATCTTCAAGATATGTTGGCCCTTGTAAGTGCTTAGATATTTAAGTTATATGCGTACTACGTGTACTTTTGCTATATTGCTTTCAATTTCTTATGTATAACTAGTTTTCATCCTTTTAATGTATGATAGTATTGTTGACTTTATCTATTATTTCTTATTCTGATTTTATTACTTATCTTAGGTTTAATGATTTTATTATGGAAAATTACCACAATTTTTTGTTGTAGTTGTTATTCCTTTATTATATCACTGCTCATAAGATAGCAAATCGAAATAAACATTTTATTTTAATACGAATTTTTGTGGGAAGTCTTGCATGATTGGTGTTTTGATTGCTTTAATGTCATTCTTCACTGTCTTTGCTTGTTTCTAATATGAAAAAAGAGAGCCTTTTGGTGCCACGCCAATTTTCCAGTTTTAATTCATGCCACGTTAATTATGTTTTGTTTTAATTTTTACAATTGGCTATCTATATATTTACTGTGTTTTGTGTGTTTAAGTGATTAGACACATGTTCTCCAAGAATCCAAAGAGTGTTTCAACTCTAAAAAAAAAAAGGCGACCCGGTGCATGAGGCTCCTGCTAAAATGGGTCTAGAGAGGGTAAGATGTACACAGTTTTACCCTCATAAAGAGACTCTGTCCTGCTCTAAAACAATTTGGAAAACATTTGGACATGTTTTGCACATGTCCGATATTTGTTTGGGCATGTCCATGCTTCTTAGCATATTCTTTGCAAGTAATTTAGAAGAAATTATTGCATCATTTATATTCAATTCAATATGCCTAGCAAATCACAAAAGTAAATTTTTCAACAAAGATGTGAATTAGGAAGCATTGGTTTTCCCTCTTCTGTTGGTTTCTGTTGCTTATTTAACCCAGTAAGGTGGTACTCTTATGATTTGTATTTTGGCAGTCTGTTTTGTTTGGGGTTCTATTTTCTAAACCAGACTATTGGCTCTTGGTGTTTGCCTTTGTGTGTAGTGGACATTCTCATGAACAATGTTTTAATATATCTTGTACTTTGCAGGTGAAGAGAGAGAATGCTGAACGTGAAGCGTTGGGAGCGTTGCCCCTCTATCAGCGCTGCATTCCTTAAGCGTATTTCTGTTTCTACCTCACCTACTTCTAATTGAAGTGCATCTTTGATGGAAGAATAAGACAAGAATGGTATTCCTGTTGGGTTCCATGGGCATGGAGAAAGAGCAGCAGCATCATGTGAGTTTTACATTAGTCTGTTTCTCTTTATATATGCGTTGACTGGAGGATCGCCGAACTAGCCACTATAATTGTTTCTTTTCACAGCATCAGTTTTCATGTTGTGATTGATTATATTCATCTGCTGGATGCACATGTTCAGCAGTTTTTTTTTATATAAAGGTACAATTGTCTGCATGTATGAAAGTTGAGTTCTTTCCTTCTCCCATGCTTTCTGTTTCACCCGTGTGCTTGTATTAGACACCAATAGGCAATATGTCAGCCTCAATGAACCCAAATGTTTGGACACTTAACAGCAGTAGTATGTGCTATGAGGCTGCAACCCTAGGTTTTGGATTTGAGTCCTGCCTGAAAAAATACCTGGCTGGGCGGAGTGGGTGCGAAGGTGTTACACAGTTCCAAAATGTGATTGACGAAACATGTAAAAGACTACATTTCAATGAGAACAGAAGGGTTTGAAGCAAGATTAATGGAACACTTTAAGATAGGAAGCTTTATAATAACCAAGCGTGGGAGGTTTTCTGGGGTAAGATTAAGTCAGTACGCAATTTTGTGCAGAACCTTTTGCTTAAGCACACGGGTGACTGTATCATATGATCCTGTTGGAACAATCTTCTGTGTAAATAAAATATAATTTGCAGAAAGTATTGCTTCTCCCCACAAATTCTGAGGTAATCCAGAACTTATTAACATGGCATTCATCATTTCTTTTAAAGTCTTATTTTTCCTTTCAGCAATTCCATTTTGCTGAGGTGAGTAAGGAGCAGTGGTTTGATGAATTATTCCATGTTATTTACAAAATTCACCAAAAGGTTTTTCAAATTCACCACCTTTATTACTTCTAAGTTTCTTGATTTTCTTACCAAGTTGATTTTCAACTTCATTCTTATATTGAATGAAAGTTTTCAAAACTTCATCCTTGGTTCGAATTAAATAAATATAACTATATCTAGCATAGTCATCTATAAAAGTGATAAAATACTTTTTCTCACCTCTTGTTTGAATTGACTTAAAATCACAAATGTCATTATGAATTAATTCAAGTAGTTCCGAACTTCTTTCAATTGAATGAAAAGGAGTTTTGGATAATTTTGCCTCAACGCAAATTTTACATTTATGGTTTGAATCAATGTCAAATTTAGGTAAATATTTCATATTAATTAATTTGCGCAAAGATCCATAATTAACATGCCTTAGTCTACCATACCATAAATTTGAAGACTCAAGCAAAGAAGAAGAAGATGTATTTTTATTAATAACTGAGGATACAATGGTCATTACATTTAATTTGAAAAGGTCATCAGACATGTAACATTTTCTTACATACATCCCATTCTTAGTAAATACAAATTTATCACTCTAAAAAACTAGCCTAAACCCATTCTTACTCAATAAAGATCCAGAAATAAGATTCTTGCGAATGTCCGGTACATGCAGCACATTGTTGAGAGTGAGTTCCTTTCCAGATGTCATCTTGAGAACAATCTTCCCTTGTCCTTCAACTTTGGAAGTTGAGGAGTTGTCCATAAAAAGTTGTTCAATATTGTCCATTGTAAAATAAGATGTGAACATCTTTTTGTCGGCACAGATATGGCGAGTAGTACCTGTGTCCACCCACCATTCTTTAGGATTTCCGACAAGATTTGCCTTGGAAACAACTGCAGAAAGATTGATATCATCTATACCATTGGAAATATTGTCCACTTCAGTCATGTGGGCTTGAACAAGCTTCTTGCTTGTTCTTCTTTTGTTTTTGCCTTTGCTGCGGCAATCTTTGACCCGATGTCCCTCTTTGTCACAGATGTAACATTTGCTATTAAACTTGTACTTTTTATTTTTCCCCCCCTTTAGAGCCTTGTGATGAACTTTCTCCAAAAGACTTTCGTTTCTTGATTTTTGAAACATGTTCCACCACATTTGCCTTAGACTCCATAGGATGCTTACCAATCTGCTTCTCAGAATTGTTGTTGTCCTCCTCAATCCTCGAACGCACAATTAATTCTTCCATAGACATTTCTTTGCACTTGTGTTTGAGGTAGTTCTTGAATTCCTTCCAACCTTATGATAATTTTTCAATTAAGGCTGCAACTTGGAAGGATTCACTAAGAGACATGCCTTTTGCGTGAATGTCATACAGAATGAGTTGGAAATCTTGAACTTGGCTGATCACAGTTTTTGAATCAACCATTACAAAATTCAGGAATCTGCCAACCACAAATTTTTTTGAGCCGGCATCTTCCGTTTTGTACTTTTTCTCCAAAGACTCCCAAAGTTCCTTTGCTGTCTTGATAGGACTATAGACGTTGTATAATGTGTTGTCAAGTCCGTTCAAGATGTAATTCTGGCAAAAGAAATCGGCATGTTTCCAGGCATCAACTGCAGCAACCACTTGCCGGTCGGTTTCATCCTCTTTCAAAATAGGAGCATCCTCACGGAGGAAACGAGCCAGGTTCAGAGTTGCAAGATAGAACAACATTTTCTGTTGTCATCTTTTAAAATCAGTTCCTGAGAACTTCTCTGGCTTCTCACCGTGATTTACCAGTACTGTCACCATAGGAGAGGTGGTTGGCGTCATTGCAGCCACCACAGTAGTACTTGTTTGAGCATTTGTTTCAGTAGCCATGAATTCTAAATTATAAACAAAATTATAATTAGAATTTATTAGGGCTGAGCAAGGAATCTGTGAAATTCGTAATCCGATCCAGTCCAGTCCAATCCGATAGGTTTGGATTGATTTTTTAAATCCGCGATTTGGTTCCGAATTGAAGAATTAAAAATTCGTAGTCCACGGATTGGTTCTGGATTGAACCCCACGGTTCTGGATTGGAACCGATCCGGACCGTATACAAATAGTCTCTATTTTTATTATACATCATTCCCTATAGCATTTTCTCTTATTTTATATAAAATCTAAACTCAAGCCTAAAACCGTATAATATCTTATTTTATTACTTTTATTTGTTAGTTTTTAGTTTTAATTTGTAATGGTTTAAATACTTATGGTGAAACCAGTTTTCTTATGGTTGTTTAAATTCTAAAACAGTATGTCACTATTATAGAAAAATATATTGTTATTGTGGAACTAATATAGCGCTATGTTTATATTTTTATGAAATTAGAGTGTTATATATATATATATATATATATTTTGTTATTTAATTATATGAATCCGTGGTCCTAAACCGATCCAATCCATATTTAAATGGATTAGTTCGGATTGGTTCCATGATTTAACCGGATTGGATTGGTTCCAATTTTTCAGGAACCGTAGATAATGGATTGGTCTTGGTTTTACCCAAATCCGATCCAATCCGGACCATGCTCACCCCTAGAATTTATACTACACAGAAAATTAATCCAAATTCACAGAATGAAATTCTGTAAAAATAAAAGAAACAAGAATGTAACTTTTATTTTTCAATTAATTTGGAAATAAAATAAAATTTTATTTAACCAAATTAATTCCACACAGAAAATTAAATTTCTGTTTCACTTCAATAATTAAAAAAAAAAAACTAAACATAATTTTTTAATTAAAGAACACTCAGAAATAAATTTCTAAAAACCAAAAATAATTTCTGACAAAATTTCACAAATATATATTCTAAATTGTTAATGACACCAGTATATTACTACTAGTTGTCAAAGAAAATAGACAGTATATTACTACTATCTGTCAAATAGCATATAACCACTATTTATTTTTCCAACCAGAATATTAATTTGTAAATTCACAGAAAATAATTTTCTTAAAAGAAGAAAAGAGAAAGGGAAACAAACGAAAAGTTCTGTAAACAGAATAATTCGAATCTGTCTTAAGATTGTTAGAACAATCTTCTGTGTAAATAAAATAGATTGAAACTAAATCAAACAAATAAACAAAAAACGTACCGAATTTTTTTATCGAACCGAACTTAAAAAATCAAAGACCAAGTCGAGTGTATGACACTTTGTCCTTAAAACAGATTCGCCCCGCTACGGTGCTTACGGTTGAGTGGCGTCTATCTCCCAGGATACAATGATCTTAACCAATTTGTAGTAGCACTCCAAAACAAATTGTTTGGCGAACCAAACCTGTGTTCTAACTCTCTGAATATTTATTTTAAAATTAATATGGAGAATAATGCACCAAAGATGATAATTGGACAGCAAAAGGAATTATGCAGACTGATTTTTGGATCATTCGGACTACTGGAAATTGGCTGTATTTATAGCCAAAAAACCCTGTCCGAACAGGTGTGAATCTGTCCAACAGATTCAGTTCTAAAAGTAAACAGATGCAACCTGTTTTGAATTCAAACCGATTCTGACCGTTGCACTTTGAACACTTTTATTCAAACTATTGAAAAAGTATTCGTTGGTGGACAAAGTTTAAAACTGTTGAAATATATTTTTTTATTAAACTATTTGAATAGTTTAATCAATAAAGTCGTTAGTGGAACAGTTTTTCAAACTGTTTGGAATATTATTATTAAACTATTTGAATAGTTTAATCAATAAAGGAAAATGTACAATCTTTAGGAAACCAAAATTTGAATTTAAATTTAAATTAAATGCTCACAATAATTTTTTTGAAAAAATTCAAATGAATTTTGTCTAAAAAATTAATGTTAGACCCTAAAACGACGTTAACTTCCCATTCACTCATAAATAGTTTTGGCGTCCCATCTTCACCGTGTGACTTGTCACGCGCCAAGGAACACGTCACCTCTTCAGACCCACCCCAAAAGACGTTTGGGGCCCACTCAATTTTGGCCTCAAAGTTGGCCTAAAATAAGCTATATAAAACACCATTTTTCCTACAATATTGTGGGGGGAAGCAATACTTTCTGTAAATTATATTTTATTTACACAGAAGATTGTTCCAACAATTATATTTTAAATAAAGTATCCCGAAAGAAAGTAAGTCAAACACCTTATGAATTATGGCATGAGAGAGTACCATCCTACAAATATTTAAAAGTGTGGAGGTGTTTGGCTAAAGTGATTATTCCTAGTCCTAAAAAAACTAAGATAGGTCCTAAGACTATTGATTGCATTTTCATTGGTTATGCCAAGAATAGTAGTGCATATCGGTTTTTGATTCATAAATCATAACATTCCGAAATCATGTAAATACTATTATAGAATCGAGAAATGCATCTTTCTTTGAACATGTATTTCCAAATAAGACTAGACAAGCGACTAGGAACAATAAAAGATCTCATGATGCTATTACTAGTCAAGATCAAGAACATGAACATGATTAAGAGCAAGAGCTAGATCAAAATAAAGAAGAGGAACTTAGACGTAGTAAACGTGCTAGAACCTCAAAATCTTTTGGTCCAGATTTTTTAACATTTTTGTTAGAAAATGAGCTTTTAACTTTTAAAGAGGCTATGTCCAGTCCTGAAGCTCCTTTATGGAAAGAAGCGGTCGATAGTGAAGTTGAATCCATCTTGCAAAATCACACTTGGGAATTGGTGAATTTGCCACCAGGTTGTAAACCTCTTGGGTACAAGTAGATTTTCAAAAGAAAAATGAAAGCGGATGGATCAATTGACAAATACAAGGCAAAACTTGTGGTCAAAGGTTTTAGACAAAAAAAAAGGTCTTGATTACTTTGACACATACTCACCGGTTATTAGAATAACATCCATTAGAATACTAATTGTCATTGCATCTCTATACAATCTAGAAATTCATCAAATGGATGTGAAAATCGCTTTCTTAAATGGTGAGTTAAATGAAGAAATTTACATGGAATAACCAAAAGGTTTTTCTGTTCCAGGAAAAAAAAAGAAAGTGTGTAAATTGGTTAAATCATTATATGGTTTAAAACAAGCGCCAAAGCAATGGCATGAGAAATTTGACAAGGCAATGATGTCAAATGGATTCAAAATTAATGAGTGTGACAAATGTGTTCATATTAAAAACACAGACAAAGGTTATGTCATTGTATGTCTTTATGTAGATGATAAAACTACCAAGAAAATATTAAATAAACATTTTGACATGAAAGACATGGGCATCGCTGATGTAATTCTTAATATGAAAATTACCAAAACATCAGAAGGATATGCTTTGTCACAATCTCATTACATTGAGAAAATACTTGACAAATTCAGCAAAGATGATGATCATCTTGCTAGAACACCTGTAAATGTTAATTTGTATCTTTCTAAGAATGTACAGGAAAGTATTTCCCAATTAAAGTATGCCCAAATTATTGGAAGCTTAATGTACTTGATGAACTGCACTCGTCCGGATATAGCTTATGCAGTAAGTAAATTAAGTAGATATACGAGTAATCCAGGAGTAGAACACTGAAAAGCAATTATAAGGGTTCTTAGATATCTCCAATTTACTCGTAACATTGGGCTTAATTATACTAGATATCCAGCAGTATTTGAAGATACTGTGATGCAAATTGGATATCGGATACTAGAGATTCGAAGTCCACCAGTGGGTATGTCTTTACTCTTGGTGGTGCGGCTGTATCTTGGAAATCTTCCAAACAGACTTGCATTGCTAGGTCTACTATGGAATCAGAATTCATAGCTTTAGACAAAGTAAGGGAAGAGGCAGAAGGGTTTCGCCACTTCCTTGAAGATATTTCAATTTAGCCAAAACCGGTGCCTGCTATATGCATACATTGTGATAGTCAATCAGCAATTGGTATAACACAGAGTCATATGTATAACGGTAAGTCTTGACACATTCGTCGTCGACATAATACCGTGAGACAACTACTCTAATAGAATTATTTCCATTGAATATGTGAAGTCTAAAGATAACATGGCGGATCCACTAACCAATAGGTTAGCAAGAGAGTTAGTTGAGAATTCATCGAGGGGAATGGGATTAAAGCCTATTAAATAAAAGTTACTACAACGGTAACCCAACCTAATTGACTGAAGATCCCAAGATCTAGGTTCAAAGGGACAACCGAGTTGTGTATGACTCAGAATGATCACTGGGGAGTCTAACTCCTACCCATTTCTTTGATGAAATAGTAATGTCTGCAATGTTTGAGATTAAGTAAAAATTTTAATGATTCTTATATCTAGGTAAACCTAGTGGAGTATGGCAGGATACTCTTCGTAAGAATCACCTATATGAGTGTGAACTGGGCCGGTTCTATGAGATTTGTGAAGGGCTATAATTCTCTAGAGCACTTATGAAAGACCAGGTTGTTCAGGGCCAAAATGAACACAATAGTGAGAACTAAACTGTGTCTGGGGATATACTATGTGAGTTCTATTGTCTTGGTTTACACAAATGGCTGAACAGTTCAAGACATCATGTTCACTGGTTAGCTAGTAAATCCGATAGTGTCTCACAAGGGAAGGTTCAAAGCCAAAAGCTACCTATCCTTTACAGAATATTTCAAATTTTTGTACTCTCTGTAATTAGATCATATTGTTGCATTTTCTCTCCGCCAAATTTCATTCATGTGGAGGATTGTTGGAAAAATTGTGTTTTATATGGCTTATTTTGGGCAAACTTTGAGACCAAAATTGAGTGGACCCCAAACGTCTTTTGGGGTGGGTCCAAAGAGGTGACGTGTTCCTTGCCACGTGGCAAGTCACACGGTGAAGATGGGACGTCAAAATCATTTATGAGTGAATGGGAAGTTAACGTCGTTTTAGGGTCTAACATTAATTTTTTAGACAAAATTCATTTGAATTTTTTCAAAAAAATTATTGTGAGAATTTAATTTAAATTTAAATTTAAATTCAAATTTTAGTTTCCTAAAGATTGTACATTTTCCTTTATTGATTAAACTATTCAAATAGTTTAATAATAATATTCCAAACAATTTGAAAAACTATTTCACTAACGGCTTTATTGATTAAACTATTCAAATAGTTTAATAAAAAAATATATTCCAACAGTTTTAAACTTTGTCCATCAACGGATACTTTTTCAATTGTTTGAATAAAAGTGTTCAAAATGCAACGGTCAGAATCTGTATGAATTCAAAACAGGTTGCATCTGTTCACTTTCATAACTGAATCTGTTGGACAGATTCACACCTGTTCGAACAGGGTTTTTTGGCTATAAATACAGCCAATTTTCAGCAGTCCAGATGATCCAAAAATCACTCTGCATAATTCCTTTTGCTGTCCAATTATCATCTTTGGTTCATTATTCTCCATATTAATTTTAAAATAAATATTCAGAGAGTTAAAACACAGGTTTGGTTCGCCGAACAATTTGTTTTGGAGTGCTACTAGAAATTGGTTAAGATCATTGTATCCTGGGAGATAGACGCCACTCAACCGAAAGCACTATAACAGGGCAAATCTGTCTTAAGAACAAAGTGTCACACACTCGACTTGGTCTTTGATTTTTTAAATTCGGTTCGATAAATAAATTGGGTACGTTTTTTATTTATTTGTTTGATTTAGTTTCAATCTATTTTATTTACACAGAATATTGTTCCATCAGGTCCAACATCAATTTGTGTGAGAGAGAGAGAGAAAGAGAGGGCTTTGGTGGAAATTCACAGTATTTTGTAGTAATTTTAAAACGAAATTCAATATGCTATTATTAGACATTCCATGTGACACCATGAGCCGATGTCTGTTTCCTGCAGAAACCATCTTTTTTTTCTTTTCTTTTTTTTTTTTTTTTTTGGCCCTTTTAAGATGTATCATCAATATAAAGGTCGATTTGGTGTTTCAACTTGATTTTTTTTTTATTGATTTAAATAGTGTGATCGTCACTTTTGTGTTGATTTTTGAAAAACAATTGAACAAGTGTAACAATCTGAATGGTGTAGAGTATTACTCTAAAATCACCAATTAACTTCTCTAACAATAGATCACTGCATTACTCAACCCTATGGTTTGTTGGAAAGCATCAGGCAGTATACATGAAAAGACAAATATAATACAGTTAGATAAATGGTGGATAGCTTAAAGTTAATGAAGTAGAAATTAAATTCTTTCAATTATGTACAAAATGGTTCACATCTATGACTGTAAATCTCCACTATACAGGGTCAGTGATTGGTTATGTGTCGGTAGTGTTTTTAAATATTATGCACACATTTAAGTTGTGTACTCAAAACATTTCTATGTAGCATAGCCAAATGATTAAGGAGAAGTTATTCGGTGCATCTAGGATGGTGATTCTCGATGGCTTTGGGTATTATAGTAAAAGCACACAATAATTTTTTAAGATTGAGGGTTGTTTTTAGAATGAGGATTGTTATTAATCCCTACCTTTCTTCTTAGAACCTCCACTTCTTCCATTTTTTAAATTTCAACTTTGTCTCAAACCTAAAATTTCTCTTTTATCCTCATTCCTAATATTCTAATCATAATTTTCCAAGTCCTAACCATAACCCTAATCACCTCCAATAGTCACAACCATCTCCGACCACCCTTCACTGTCGCAACCACCACTCCCTCCGTCGCTACCACCATCTCCGACCACTTCTCACCGCTGCAAACACCACCTCCATTGAACGAGCGAGCGGGAGAAAGGCGTTTCGACGCAACTCTACTATCGTTGTCAATTTCGATGTCGATGACGCTAACACCGTTGTTCACGGGTTGAGGCTGTCGAAGAGTATGAGCAGATCGAGAGAGAGAGAACCTGAGATCTGAATCGGAGTAGGTGGCAGCGATGGCAACGCGATCACACCTGCGAAGGGTTAGGGTTAGGGTTCACGACGGGGTGAAGAAGAAGAGAGAGATGGAGAAGGAGGTGGTTAAAGATTGAGAAGGGGGTGGTTCGTGACAGTGGTGATCACGATGTGGTCACTGTGGTGATGGCCAACAACGCAGCAACGAAGGTGGGCTACCGACAATGGTTGCCAGAGTTGGTAGGAATGGGATTAGGGTTAGGATTGGGGATTAGAGGTATAGTTGGTATTAAGGTGGAGGTTCAAAAAGAAAATGAAGGGGTTTCATTTTGCTAAATGTGGTTCAAAGAAATGGAAGGAGGGCTAAAGTAAAAAGGTGGGGGCAAATAGTAACCCTGTTTTAGAATAGGTAATTTTAGTTGATTTTTTACTTTTTATGAAAAACATGTAGAAGAGTAAAAAAAAAAGAGTTTTTTGTTAAAACAAGCCTTGAGTCAAATGATCATGCAAGTAAAATCTAAAAATATTATGGGCATGGTTGTGAATCCCGTAATATACTGATATCTTTAAAATGAGGTTAACGAAATTAGTATTGTTAGAAAGATGTCGACAATATCATTTAAACGAGACTAATGTTAACTATATGAATTTTAAATTTTAAAATAAATAAAAATTGCATAATTAAAATGCTATTTAAGTCTCCAAATCAAAGTAGAGAGATTAAAAATAAAACATTCATTGAGTGCCAGTAAAAATTAAAAAATAAAATTAATTTGAGGAGTGCAATGAAATAAATAACAAAACTCATCATATTTTAAAAATATCTTCTTCTTTTCTTTTTCTTTTTTTAATTTATTATTATTATTATTAGTTCCTTAATTTCTTTGTATATTTTGCAACTCCCCTTCGCTCTACCCTCCTTCTCAACCATCACTTCCACCCCTACCACACTCCACCCCTCTCCCACCCTTCCCTGCACTGTTCCATTCCCCAAACACGTCTTCGCCACCGCCACCTCATCCCTACCCTACCCAACCCAACCCAACCCAACCCAACCCGATACTGTAGACGACCCAAACTCTAGTCGCTAACACCAACCAAAACACTCCACAACCACTACCTATCTTATGGGGGATTTTATTTGCATCAAACAAATTATTAAGTACATCCAATTTTTTAGTACAATTTATTAAATTATTTAGGATTATAATTTATTTTCAATACGCTCTTTTTTTCCAAATCACTTTTTAAGATACACTCAAATAATAAACAAATCAAAAATATCAAATTACACCCCACTTTAAAAAAAAAAATTGAAAAACTCTTAAACAGATTTTTTTATTTTAGTTATTCCTCTTATTTCCTCCAAACACCCTTCAAAAGATTGTACGAAATAAGCATCGTGGGAATAAACCTCAATTAGTTCATCTATAAACATGTAGAACCATAACAAGGACATAGATTTTGGCATCTTTTACAAAATTGAACCTAGGCAGACAACGCTTGCTTGAATGACTCTTCAATTCTCCAAAATCAACATACCCCGTCACTTAAGCTATGTTGTTAAAGATATTATAATAAGTCGCTGTTTATCGATTGGCTTTTTTTAGTTAGTTTTTTGGTTTTTTGATTATTTTAGTTTGGGACTAAAAATTTGTTTAGTTTGATTTTTTTTTTACTTTTGTAAGAAAAAAAAGTGAAATGATTACAGTTTGAGTGTGACATTTTATCTTATTGACTTATTTAGCGTATTTATCTTTTGTACTTTTTAGCCATAAAGCTAATGCCAAACGAAGCGTAAGATTGCAAAACAAAATCACTTTAGACTTTCCAAAGTTCTTTTAAGGGTTGTTTGGGGTGTTCTAAATAAGTGTACTTTTTGTCTTTTTGGACTAAAAAGTAGAGGAAAAAAATATGGATGTTTGGGTTAACTTTTTGACTTTTTACGAAAAAATGTGTATTAAAATATTGTATAAAATTGTAAAATTACGAAATTACCCTCGCTGATACAAGCAGCAGTACTGGCAGTGCACTTTCTGTCTCTTTCCAATTTTTTTTTTTTTTTTAATGGTATATGTGGCTACAAGTGTGCCTTGTTTTCCATTGACTTGGATGTGTAGCTGCACAGTTTTGTGCAACGTTGTTTTCCCCCTTTTTTTTTTTCTTTTTTTTTTCAATTGACAGATCTCCTGCCAAAAAATAGATAAATAGTATGAATTTTTTACTTTTTTAATAACTTTTTTACTTTTTAAATTTTTGTGATGATACCAAACCAGCCCTTAGTATTGTTAAACAAAAAGGCTAACGAGACCAAAGTATCATTTTGTAAAGGAGATGCAGATTCTTAACAGAATTTCTTAGTTGTAAGTTGCAACTGGCACATAAATATGGTCAAAAATATAAAATTGAAGATAAAAAAGAATCAATTTTGAAATTATAGAGTAAATTCTCAAGTTAGTGCTATGTAAATTTTAAGTGAGATACTCTTGTGAAATTTCATCAACGTCAAAGTCTTGGACACAATTATCCAATAGGACAAAAGTAAAATATCTATAAAATAATAATATTGATGATGATAGTGAATTTTGGTAGAATGGATTGAAATTTTGAAATAAGAAAGAAATAATGAAAAAATAATTGAAACTTGAGAAAGAAGGTAAGAGAGTTGAATTTGAAAAATATGTATAAATGATGTTGGTGTACTATGAGAAGAAAATAATATTTTATTTTAAAATTTAATTGTATTATTCTTATTAGTAAATTTATACTAAGGTATAAGATATTGAATTATTATTTAGATATAAATAGAAGGGTAAATTACAAACACACCCTATGAGATTTACTTAAATTACAAATTATTCCTTGTGATTTTAGAAATTACATTATGCTCCTTAAGGTTTCTAATTTCATAACAAATAAGTCATTTTATTAATAAATCATCAAATCAATTAACAATTTTTAATAATATTAAAATTTTATTTCAATTAATAATTTAGATAATTTTATTATTGTATAGGTAAACAGTTAGAAATTTCACTTTTTTAACTAATTCTGTTAAATAAAAAATTCTAACAGAAAGATATTTATAATTTTTCAAACTATAGAGGGTAATTTATATTTTAAGCAAACTTCAAGAGATGTGTTTGTAATTTATCCTAGAATCACCCTACCTTATGGTGTATCGCTTTCAGTTTTGGGTCCAAAGTGAAATTACATTGTCGGAGAGAAGGACAAAAGGGTCCCTCGCACTGGGCCTGATAGAGCTCTCTATCTGTGATTGCACATGCAGTGGAGATGAGACTGGGACCTGAAAGGTTCATATGTCGGCCCACATCGTTGATAAGGTCTTTTCCTTTCGTAAAAGCCCAAACAAACAGCCCACGATTGTGGGTTTAAATTTGGGGCACTCCCATAGTACTTGTGGGCCTTAGTACCCTGCTAACTGGGCCCCCAAATCCACGTGACATGTTTCTTTGCCCTCTTTTGAGCATCTCTAAGAGGTGTTTGTTAGCCATTATAATTAATTTCATTTTATTTTGCTCACTTTAATGGGCTAATTAGTACGATAGCTAGTTACATTTGTTGAACATTGAGAGGCTATTTAAATTAATTTATGTGAATAAATGTGTAAAATAAATAATAACATTGGAGCATATAAATGAAAAATCGGTTAAGTAAAATAAAGAGCATACGTTTTTCATATTTTAGCGTTAGTAAAAAATAAAAAATATTATTCGAGTTGCTCTTATACACTCCAAAATATTAAGTGGGTGGTTGGAGTTTACTTTTATTTTTTTTATTTTTTTTTTAAGGAGTTAAAAAATATTAATCGTTGTGTTTGGTTTCAATTTTTTAAAAATTGAATTTTTTATTTTTCTTTTTTTTTAGTAAATATTTTTAAAATTTTAAGCAATTTTTTTACTTTTTTAGATGTACTTTACTTGTAAAAAAAGTTTTTTAAAAATCAATAAATACATTAAAAATACAAAAATATACTGAATTATCATATTTTTTATTTAAATATTTTTAAAGAATCAGTGAAAACAAGAAAATATAGAAAATAAAAAAAAAATTAATTTTTTAAAAAGTGATTCCTAAAAAGTGAAACCAAATTGTTTAGAAACTTGTTGAAAAAGTTATTTTTTGTGAGTAAAAAATTGATTTGACATTTATTTTTTTAGCTGATGACAAGTAATTTAATGACCTTTTGGTTTTTTTAACAAAAAGTTAGCTGGTTTTGTTAGTCCCCAAACACCCCCCAAGTTTAAGGACCTATAATATAGTATTTTGGTGGTGCTACATACCGTAATTAATATACGTACTAGTATATCAATTAGTGTTATGTCATTATTACTGATCCCATCTATTATACAAATACTTAAAATCTCTAAAATTATGATATATTGTTTATTAGTATATTAGTCATTATATTAATTGGTACATGTAATATTATTCGTAGTCTTTTGTGTTAAGAATTAAAGTGTTGGGTGGAGATTAAATGTGTGTATTGTAAAATCAATGTATAGATTGAATCTAAATCACATATTTATGCAGCATGACTAAGTCCAAAAACAAAATTAAAAATTAAAACCAGTCACCACCATCACCGCTAACATTATTATTAATATAATGATAATTAGAAGTACATTAATTTTAACGTTATAATTCTGTTTGTTCGAACATAAAATATATATGTCAAAAATATTTTATTAATTTGAGTGCTTGAGCCTAAGAAAGTTGAGTGCTTGGGCAAGGACTTATTCACTATTATAGTCCCGTTTGGTAAAACTGTGAGAAAGTGATTATAACTTATACTCTAACAACTTATAGTTTATAACTGTGAACATAAGCTGATTTTTGACTTATAAATTAAGCTTCTCCTCCCCCATTCAAAGAATAAATTGATTTTTGACTTACAAAAAGCTATAAGCTGTATTGTTAAGCTGAACCAAATACATCAAAATAGTTTAAATTAAGTTAAAAGCTGAAATAAGCTGGAAATAAACCCTACCAAACAGGACTTATTTGAACTTTTTCACCTTGGTTGTATATTTAGGAAGAATTACACATTAGTAAGACTAAAAAAAAAATTACAAAAAAGTTATAAATAATATAAATATTAATAATTAAAAAATAAACATTTTCACTTTTTTGTAAATATTTTTTCTAATCCCACTTATATTCAATCTTCTCTATTTTTTATGACGTTCACAGTCAAACATTAGAAAATACAATCAATAAAATTATTTTACAAGTGAAAAATTTGTACATTTATACAAACGAACCTTAATTGTTTTTTTATTTTTAGTAAGTAAACTCAATGAAAAAATGTGCTGAAAAATCTCTTGGTACGGATACATACCATCTAATGAAAAAAAGAAGAAAAAGGTATAAAGATGGGGGGCTTTTGGTCATTAAGCTTATAAGTTGATTTTTTTGTTTATTATGAAAAGATGTATAAAAAATTAGGGGAATAATGTGACCTAAATAAATCAATAAATAACTAATTTATGATATTGCCAAACCAAGCTTAAATACATGGCAATGTGGCAAGAATCCCTCACAACAAAAATCTATGTAACAATAGTTCTTCAAATTCTTTTGAATTTTTTTGTTTTTTAAATTTTTTTGGTCGAATTTGTGTTAATTTTTTTTATTCTTTAAACTTGTATAGTGTAGAAGGAACTGTAAAGTAAAATAATAATAATAATAATAATAATAATGATTTTTTTTTTCTAATTTTTTAAATTCTTCTTATTCTGTCATCAGTCTAGTTCAATAAAATCTAAAAGTATAATTTTTTTGAAAAATTATCCCCACCCCAAAAAACAAATACTAAAAAATAATAATAACACAATAGATTGCATAAATACAAAAAATAGAGTGTTAATTATACTAAGACATCCCAACTATTAGTGAATATCATTTTATCTCATCGTCTATAAATACATATATATGTGTATATATATATATTGATAATGTTAACTATGAAATCGTACGAAGGCACTCTTTTTAGAGGTGGTCTATAGTAAGGGTGAGTACGGTTCGAATTGGTTGAGTTTAACCGTAAACTAAGACTAATTCATTACTTACGGTTCCATCAAATTTGGAACTAAACCAATCTATGAAAATTCTGAAACCAATCCGAACTGAACCACTAAATATCGGTTCGGTTCAGTTCTTTTTGGAACTACGAATTTTAAAAATATATTATTATTCACAATATGATCATAAAATATTATTCAAAACCTAAGAATTATTTACATGATTGTTTAAAACTAGTTCTATCACTATACAAAAATATGCATATAGCGGTAGAGAATTATAATTTATACATATTTGATACTAATATAATATTTTCATATGTACATTTGGTAACAAATTATATATAATCTAAGCAGTTCGATCCAATTCCAAATAAATTCGTAACTATAAAATCACAAATCGAACAGTAAAGTACGGTTCACCTATTCAAAAAATCGTAACCGAATTGTACATTGAGAAACACAAACGAAATTGTGCAATTTGATCTGAACCAGACCGATTTACGATTTTTTTTCCTTTTTTTATACTTAGCTCTAGTTTGTAAAGATAAAAAGGATACATTTTTATAATTAAAAGGTCAAAATATTTGAATCATGGATAAAAAAGATAAAATAATATTCGTGAATAATTTGGGGGGGGGGGGGGGGGGGGGTGATGGTGTAAATAACCCAAAATTAAAAGGGGAAACTCGTGGTTACGTAGTGGTAGGTAACCCCATCCATGTGACCTGAGTCCTGACATTACATTCGTCACGTTGCCACCGTTTACAGTCTCAAATGGCATTTCTGTTATTATCTCAAAATGTAGGGGCTTTCATGGAGATAAGCATGCATAAAATGCCAATTTGCTTCCTCCACTTCAACACACAATTTTGTTCTCTCTCTCTCTCTCTCTCTCTCTCTCTCTCTCTCTCTCTCTAAAAAGAGCAGGCAAAAGAGTTTGAAAATGGGAGCACTCACTATACTGTCGGTGCTACTTTGCGCCACCTGCCACGTCGCCTTGGCATTCACCGACGGTAAGCTTGATTTGGTTGTATTCTTTGAGTCCAAAGTTGATTTTTCAACAAAAACTGATTGATTCGAAAGTTGATTTCTAAACCAAAAAAAAAAAAAATTAATTTTAATTTAAATATTAAATGTGTAAATTAAGACAATGTGGTGGGTAAAAATAATCATTGTGTAACCTTTTGGTCACAATATATATCTGGTGTAGAAGTGAAAATGAAAAATTATATTTTATAGTATTTTTGATTAAAATGATGCAATAATAACATTTTAAAAAAATATAAGTCACTTTCATCAGCCTTTACTTTAAAGTGATAAAATTAAAATTTATTATATCATTTCTATAGTGATTGTGTGTATAACTTTTTTATTTATATAGTTTCTTGGTGAAAATAATGACGACACTCATTTGACTATATATAAGGAGGTTTGTGGGAGCTTCCACATTTTGTACTTTTGGATATTAATTATTAAACAAAAATCAATTATTCAAATATCAAGTATCATATTAACTATCAAATTAGGTTTTTGCACTATAGTTAAAATCTGAACTACGGATTTTTGTTTACTAAGGCTCAATTTGGGAAGAAAGTTATAAGTGGCGTTTTGGCTTTTTGCCAAAACGCAAAAAGTGATTTTTTTTGGCCATAAATTGATTTGGGATGTTGGTTATAAGTCAAAAGAAAAATTACGAAATTACCCTCCATAGATAGAAAATAAAAGGGTAAAAATGTGTAATTTTTCAATTGGCTAGGGATACTTTGGTCATTTCATTATGATTTGACATTACAAACAAATATTAATGAAAAAAAGTCAAAAGTCACTTTTTACCAACTTCCCAAATCATTTGTGTAAAAAAAGCCAAAAGTTTAGTTAAAAGTCAAAAAGTCATTTTTTACCATCTTCCCAAGATAAGCCTAATGATAAGATTGAAAGGGTGGTTGGAGGTAGGATGAGAATAAGTTAGGGTGTTCAAAGAAAGAACAAGAAATTCAAATTTGGGCTCGTGTGCCCTAAGAAATGGACGTCCAACAAACTTCTTGGGGGTGTATTTAGGTTTCGTTTGGCAAGTGACTTTTTTAGTTAAAAAGTTATTAAAAAAATCAAAAAGGTAGCAACCTATACCAAAAAGTCCAAAATTTATTTTTCTCTCTACTTTTTGCATATCTATTCGTAAAAAATCAAAAAGTCATCTCAAACATACTAATTTTTTTTACATCATATTTTAGCTAAAAAACCAAAAAGTTACTAAAAAAACATATTCCCAAACCAAGCCTTAAGGGCAGCTCGAGATTTGTTAAGACCATTAACATTAAATACCAATTTTACCCTTCAAAATACAGGATTGTTAGGAAACGGCAACTTCGAGCTTAGCCCCAATCCATCGGACATGAAAGGGACAGTGGTGCTAAGACACAACGCCCTACCAAAATGGGAGATATCGGGATTAGTAGAGTACATAAAATCGGGTCAAAAGCAAGGCGACATGTTGCTAATAGTGCCAGAGGGAGCATTCGCTGTGAGGCTAGGCAATGAGGCGTCGATCAAGCAAAGGGTTCAAGTGATCAATGGAATGTACTACTCCATCACCTTTAGTGCTGCCCGGACTTGCGCCCAAGAGGAGCGACTCAATGTGTCGGTGGCGCCAGACTCCAGCGTGCTTCCGATGCAGACCTTATATAGCAGTAATGGTTGGGACTCATATGCATGGGCATTTCAAGCAGAAGTTGATGTGGCGGAGATAGTCATACATAATCCTGGAAAGGAGGAAGATCCGGCTTGCGGACCACTTATTGATTCGGTGGCCATTAAAGCTTTGTATCCTCCCAGAGCAACCAACAGTAAGTTATTCTTCCAATCATTGAGGCTAAGTTTGGGAAGTCCCAAATAAGCCAAAAAGCCAAAAAGTTACTCAAAAAGTTAAAAAGTTAACACTATTCACCAAAAGTCAACAATTACGGCTGCACAACTCCTAATTCAAATTTTTCTCTACAAATCAATTTTTACAATTTTTTATTACACATTTTTCAATAAAAAGTCAAAAAGTTAACCCAAACATCCATATTTTCAACCTCAATTTTTTAGTCCAAAAAGACAAAAAGTGCACTTTTTTAGTCTTCCCAAACTTGGCCTGAATCATTAGAATTTAGTTAATTTTTCTAATTATTCATATGAAAATGATAATCATACAAAAAAACTTATAGAAAATGATGTGAATTCTACGATTATGATTTGCTTAGGTAGGAAAAGAGATATGGAGGACATTACACTAAAAATCATAGTTGATACAAATTGGAATGTCCATTAATTAATTGAAATACTTTCTATTAAATGCTATTTTTTTCATAAAAATTTCATTGTGGTCCTATTAACATATGAATATCTACGTACCCTCTCAACATAATGTTAATTGGACTCAATACAAATTTGGTAATTTTTCCTTTACTAGACAATAATTTTAACTCTGCCAATACATGAAATTGCATAAATTATATATTTATGTGTGCCACATCGGTATTTGGGGCACAATTTCTTTGTCCTAAGGGGTCACAAATTGATAACTCAATGTCTAATTGCAATGTTTCTTGCTTGTCATCTTCAATCCAACATGCAATGTTTTGACAATGCCAGCTTCAATTGACCTGGAAAGATGCTTTCTCACATTACTATTAGTCATCATATTGAATATAGTAGGGACAATATTGTGTCTTTAATTTAATATATTAAAACTTGATGTTCACAAAAATCTAATATTATGACTTCAAAGATAGTTAGATGATAATTCTGTCTTACAATTCATGACAAACTTGATCTTTTTGCCACATCTCGATCCCTATGCCAGGTTATCTATCTACTATACGATCAGAACTAGAGAAACTTATCTCATGAGATTGGGGATAGGAAAGAACATGACAGAGAATCTTGTTTCGTTTCGTGATAGCATTTAGGTGAACAAGTTGAAGTGTCACTTCACTTTGTAGATGATTGGATAATTGCTTCCATGTTATGTGCAGAAAACATATTAAAAAACGGGGATTTTGAAGAAGGACCATATGTTCTCCCCAACACATCTTGGGGTGTCCTAATCCCGCCAAACATAGAGGATGATCACTCTCCCCTGCCCGGTTGGAAAGTCGAATCTCTCAAAGCTGTCAAGTACATCGATTCCGACCACTTCTCAGTGCCACAGGGAAAACGGGCGGTGGAATTGGTGGCTGGAAAAGAAAGTGCCATTGCTCAAGTGGCACGGACAGTCCCCGGAAAGGTCTACGACCTCTTCTTCGCTGTGGGAGACGCTAGCAACGCTTGCGAAGGGTCCATGATCGTCGAGGCTTTCGCAGGCAGAAACACCATTAAGGTCCCTTATGAATCTAAGGGCAAAGGCGGGTACAAGCGCGCAATCCTTAGGTTTGTGGCTACTACAACGCGAACTCGTATAATGTTTTTTAGCACATTCTACACCATGAGAAATGACGATTTTTCTTCCCTGTGTGGGCCAATTCTTGATGATGTGAAGTTGTTGAGTGTTCAGAAGCCACGACGAATGTAAAAATACTCAGACTATGCTTTAGTAGTAGTCTCATGTATTGAGGAACTGTTTTTTTTTTTTTTTTTTTTTTGGTGTGTATGAGATTTGAATATTTATTACGGCTGAGTAAGGAATTCGTGAAATCTATAATCTGATCTGGTCCAGTCCAATCCAGTAGATTTGAATTGATTTTTTGAATTCGTGATTAGGTTTCGGATTGAAAAATTAAAAATCTGTAGTCCACAGATCGGTTCCAGATTGAATCTCACGGTTCCGGATTTGAACCGATTCGGACCCTATACAAATAGCCTATATTTATATTATACATCCTCTCGCATAGTATCTTCTATTATTTCATATAAAACATAAACCCGCATAATATCTTCTTTTATTACTTTTATTTGTTGATTTTTTGTTTTAATTTGTAACGGTCTAAATACTTATGGTAAAACCAGTTTTCTCATGGTTGTTTAAATTCTAGAACAGTAAGACATGTTGCTATTGTGAAACTAATATAATACTATGTTTATGTTTTTATGAAATTAAAATGTTCTATATTTTTTTTGTTATTTAATTATGTGAATTTGTGATCTTAAACTGGTCCAATCCGTGTTTAAATGATTCCACGATTTAAACAGATTGGATTGATTCTAATTTTTTAAGAACCATAAATAATAGATTGATCTTGGTTTTATCACAATCGAAACCATTCTCCCTCCAAATATTTATACTAACAATATGTATTTTTGTTGTAAAGAGAAGCAAAGGTTGAAATCTTGGTTCAAGTTGGCATTTTTAGGTATGGTATATAGTCTTATAATAAATATATTTTATACTAATGGTGGGATGGTGTGGCGTAAAAAGTCATGACTTCTAATTTTTTTACAAAAAAAAAAAAAAAAAAAAATCAATTTTTTTAGTTTAAAAAATTACTAAAAAAAGTAAAAAAAATTAAAAAACCAACTTTTTACTGGGTGGTTGTGTACTTGGTCGTCAGAATAAATAATAAAAATTTAAGTTATTTAAGAATTTTTTTTTGAACGGAAGTTATTTAAGATTGTTATTTGGATCCTGATTATAGATATGCAGGAATTTAATTGTTCTTGCTATTGAACCAAACGTTTTAGAGGAATTTACAATGGACTTGATTATGGGCTAACTTTGATGACTATTACTTTTTCAACTTGCCCGTGTAAATTTATCAGGAACCAAACTAGACTTTTGTCTTCTCGTAGGCCAAAATTTGAATAATATTAGAAATTTATAATTTACTCACAATTATATATGACAGTGAATTGGGCATTATATGGTTGAATTTGTGAAAAAAAAAAAAAACACATGTAATTTGCAACAAAGAGATGAGTCCAAAAGAAAAAAGAAAACTTAAAATTAAAAGAAGAAAACAAATAAAAAATATAAGAATAAAAAAAATTACAAAAGACAAAAGAAATAGAAAAGCACATGAATTGTTTTAAAGTATAAATAAATAAATAAAGGTCGGGGGCCAATACACATCACATAAAAAATAGCAGTAAAAAAAAATACACATATAGTCAAGCCAAAAGTGAAAGACTACAACCCCTTACAGTCTCCACATAGATCAATTCCTGAAGTTTATGCATACAATTAAATCATAAAAAATGTCAAAATATACATGTCCACATAATAAGACATGATTCTAATAGAAGTAACGAAAATGACAACAATATTAAACTTGTGGTAGTTCAATTGACTAGAATATTTAATACCCACAAAGAGATTAAAGGTTCAATCTTGTTACAAACAAGGAATTAATATGCTAAAGTTGCTATTTCACATGTAAAGTTGGTTTATTATTAGACTAATATGAACTCATATCAATAGTGTATATCGTTGACCTCATATGATAAGTTGAGGAGGACAAGCATTCAAAAAAAAAAGAAAAAAGAAGATTAATCAGACATAATCACATTATTAATTCATATATATATATATATATATATTATAGTAAATGAATGATCTATTCTTAAAAATATATAGGTCATATAAATACAAATGATCTATTAATATTACAATCGATATTGAATCAATTTAATACAAATGATCTATTAATATTACAATCGATATTGAATCAATTTAATTTTTTACATGATTAATTTTTTTAATCAATTATAAAAAATGAATATTTAGATTAATCATGGTCAATTTTACCATACAGTTGAAATATTCAATTTTATCAAATCCGAACTCTTAGGCTACCTCCTCTTTTATATATATATATATATAATAAAATAAAATGATAATATAAATTGGAGGTGAGGGTTTCTCTATAAGCTTCTCCCGTGGCTCTTTGTCCTAGTGAAGATGGATGTGTTTCAAATCAATTTTTGTCCTCAGCGATGATAGAGACCTCTTTTGTGGAGGACCCCTACAATCCCCTTTCTGATCCACACCATTCATGATATGGACCCCACATATACATGAGTGGACTCCACACATCATGAATGGTGTAGATCAATAAAGGGATTGTGGGGGTCCTCCACAAAGGGGGTCTGACTCATTTTTCTTTTGTCATTGTGCTTCGTTGTCACACTAGTGTATGTTGGTGCCTGGAGGCACGCTTAAAAAATTGTTTAAGTGAAAATGTAATTAAGGAGTTGTCTAGGATGATCTAAATAAGTGTATTTTTTATCTTTTTATGAAAAGATGTGCAGAAAAGTAGAGAGATGATATGATAGAAAAAAGATAAAAAGATGGATTATATTGTAGTAGTCAAACATGGCCTAAATGTAAAATTATAAGTAAATGAAATAGTGAAAAGTAAATATATAAATATTACGTAAAATTTAAGCACAACAAAAGTATAAAATTTTAAACAAATAACAAAATATAAATCCCACAATACATAAACATATAATAAAAATCAAACGAAATACGTCAGTCAGTACTCTGTAATAGAAAAAAATAAACAACAAATTAAGCATACCAGCCAATGCTGTGCAATAAAAAGAAAATGCCAAATAACAAATAAAACACACCAGCCAATGTTCTGTAATACAAAAAAAAATGACAAATAACTATTAGAAATTGGGCGCCCATGTGGCATGACCCTTTGAACCTGAACCTTTTGAACCTTATCCATATAAGTTTGAATTTGAATTCAAAACTTATTTGGATAACCATTCAGGATATCTATATCTATCATATCAATAGATATGGATAGATTGATATATATGTGGTTATATATCAGATTATATGGTTAATCTATGAGATACGTATATCAGATATAGGTTATGTGGTTTTTACTCATAACAATTTTTCCCATGCTCTCCCATAAAACAACGATCAAGTCATTTTGCACAGTGACTTGTGTGGGTGATACTCATTTTGTAGTATCACTCCACTGCTGGGTTCGTTGTTCAGATTTTGGAAGCACGTAATTTACTCGCGAGGTTCTTCGCTACAAGGTATGATTCTGATATTTTTTTTCCCGCTGTAATATAATACTTTGATTTACATTGGTATCAAAGCCTAATATGAGTATTTTCGTGCTTAGTTATATGCGATAAAATATGTGTATAATTTTATACAAATATACATACATATTATTTGCACGAAAATTAGATTGAGAATGTGATACATCTCATTTTTATGTCCATTAAATGTCATTTTTGAGACTATAAATGTATTTATTGCGAAAAGTGGAGTCCGGTAGTACCAAAATTAGACCAGAAAACACCGTGGAAGGCGACGCGTATGCCTCACCCGCTATACAACACTGCCCAGCGGTTCCACGTGCTTCGACGCGCCATCACGGGCACTCACACGCCACCATGCGCTAGGCGCTCTTCCCACGCGCTCCACGCACGAGTTGTCTGCGTCCTTCCCACGCGCGCGTTAGCCGCACCGCTTCGCGCCGCACCACGCGTGCGCCATGCGCCGCGCCGCGCAGCCGTTGAGCCGCCTCCCGCCGAGTTGCGCTGAGTTGAGCGGCGCGAGCCGAGCCTAGCCGTTTTTCCCAGCTGGCTTGGTTCTAAGGCTCTGTTTGTTCTTTTTTTAATTTTGAATTACGTTAAATGGTCATAAGTAATTCATTATAGCTTTGTTTTAAGCATGGTTGGTACTGTTAGATTCAGAATTACATTTTTTATCTTCTGTAAAATTTTGAAAATTTTATGAAAATAAAAAATATTTTTCCTGAAATAATAATTCATTATTTCTGCTTTAAAATGCATCTGGTGTTGCATGATTAAGTTTCTGAGGTTGAATTTTTTATTGTAGACTATTATTGTAGTTTACTATTTACTGGTATGGTTATTGCATTTTACCAGATTCTGGAATATTTATTTTTAATTTTATGTGTGTTTATTAGTTATTTAAAATTCCAGAAAAAATTTCAGAAAAATTCAGAAAAATTTCAGAAAATTTCAAAATGATATACTTTCTGTTATGGCATAATCTGAATATTAAATACAGCATATCGTTATTTTTTGCATATGTTGTAATTAGAATAGCATGATTAATTATTATTTTTATTTTAATTATGTTATTAAATGTAACATAGCATGAGTTGATTGTGAATCTACATTATGATGCTATTGTATGGAATTAGAATATTTTATCATGCTTTTAGACATGCCATAGTCAGTGGGAGGTTATTCGGTTGAGAGAAATCTTTGTAGATTAACTCCCGAAAACTAATATTTTGCGCATAAATTAAATTAAATTTTGGATAATTGTCACCTGTGGCGCAAGAGATGATTACGAGCATAGCGGATTTTCGATCTTACGACTTGTGTAATATTGTCACTATTTAATTTAGATTTTTGTGGCAAAATTATATTATGCTAATCAAATTAATCCCAATGCGAATTTCTCTCTAAATTAACTTAGCTTATGGAAGTTAATTGGTTGACTTAGACTTAGTAAAGATATTTAAATGTGAACAATGTAATCCCATTCTTTAGATGAGCAAAAGTCTTGGAGACTTTAGGTCAAGTCTTAATTGAGCCAAAGTAAGGAAACACGACTCAAAGTCGCCGTAGTTTTGTTGCCTTGTTTGGCATAATAAAAACTAATGTGTGCGCTATGGTTAGCGGCACGCTACGTAGTTTTGGTAGGTGAGTTTTGGAGTTATGAAATTAGTAAGCCCTCAATAGATCTGTATATGATCTTGACTATTGAGCTGCGCGGATTGACTTTGTAATTTGACTTGTAAATAATGTTACATCATTAGATGAAGTAACATTCAAGAGTCACGCCATCCAAGAAATGCGAGCTTAAATAAATTAGTCATTAAGTGTAAAACGAGTAGCCAGTATGAGCAGTGTTTTGCTCTCTACCCAATTATTGAGAGTGGATGGAACAAAATTTCATGCACTATAATAGTGTGCGTTGAAATATCACGTGAAGTTAAACGATTAGCGCTTAGAAGCTGCAAAATCTATTAACACTAAGTGAAAAGATTAGCACTTAGAAACTGCAAAATCTATTAGCATTGCCAACTTGTCTAAGTCTGGACACTTACTGTTTTCACACTTGAGTGTGAGACATGAAGAGGGGCTTCTTTGTATGATTCCTTAGCTAGGCTAACGTTTTTAATAACGTTTAACACTAAGCGCAAAGTTGCGGCATAGTGATGAAAAGGTCAAGGCCGACAAGGTTGTTATGACTCTAAGAATTTGACGCATCGCTTATGAGAGCATTGTGTTGAATTAGACTCTTTAGCCTAATTTGCGCTTAAGTTACTTTGGAGCTGTCATAGTTGATAGCTTATTCTCTCCTTCTTGTGGATAGTAGAATTAATTGCAAGTAACTATGAAGCGAGGACAAGAGGAGTATCGTCATCTTTCAACTAGATGCAGTAAAGTGTATGGAGAATAAAATTGACTTGAAGGTGCAAGGGATTAGCACTTACTAGTTAAATTTGTGACTTAGGCGCACTTGATATCTCCATGACATCCTTTTATGATCTAGTGAATATGAATTAGTCGTGAGTCATTACCTAGTTGGGCCTAAACCTTTAAAACTTGTCTTCGAGAACTCATACATTAAGATAATTAGAATTAGTTTATGACATTGGTCATGAACCAGTGGCTTATTATACTTAATCACATTAATGAGATGATGACACGATGGTTTGAGTAGGCCTTCTCAGGCCCACTCGCTTATGACATCCTGCTCTCATGTGAATGTGTAACTTTGTTCGCAATGGGTGCGCACAAGTAAGTAGGAAAGCCGTAGAAGGTCATTTGTTTTGGCGCATTTAGTCCACTATGATATTTGTGACTAGATATGTGTAAGGGTATGATAGCTAAGCCTCAATCTCGATACATTTATAGATTACGATACACATCTGAGTCAAGACTATTTGATCTCCCATAAGTCAAAAGTTTTGAGATGATTTTTGACATTGCACGTATAAGGTTGAGATCAATTAGATAACAACTTTTGTGCTTTTAGTTTTGACCAAGGTGACGAGTATCTATTTGAGTTATTTTTAGAAAACTCTGTGAAGAGAGATGGATGCTTAGAAAATTGATTATTCCTAGTACTCAACAACACAATGGTGTAGTAGAGATAAGGAATTAAACATTGTTAATGTTAGGTGGATAATGGCGCAAAATGTTTCCTAATTGGAAATTGCACTAGATTGTTGCCTATATCCCTAACTAAGTGCCCTCCATATCAGATTTTACACTCCATTTTGAGTAATAGGTTAGCGGAGAGCCATCTATGGGCGATCTGTAACCGTTAAGCAGCTTATCTTTATTTTACTTCTCATAAGATTGCGAAGTTAAGACCTAGGGTTCTATAGCGCATTATTATATGCTGTCTTGTAAACACAAAGGGTCGTGTGACGCATTATTGTATGCGGTCATGCAAACCCTCCGGGTCATGTGCATATAGGTAAGCAGCTTTGTGGTAGTGTAACTAAGTCACATAAAGTTTTATTAGTAAAGGTGACGTGAATAGAGTTTTTGGAACTCTATAAGATAGAGAATTCCAAGCATAGCGCTCTATGTAGCCTAGTTGAGAATGGAAAGAAATTTCCAATATCCTAGGGACAGTGGGAGTGATGTGCCTACTAATGGATTACTCCATTAGAGAAGAATACTCTACATTCTTAGTTGCGTGGTAGCGAATGTGAAAATTTTCCACGTCATCACTGGGTGATTGAGAGGGAAACATTCATGATTGCTCCGCAAAATGATAAAGAGCCTAGGATAATGCCTAAGGCTCTAGTCCCCTATTTTTAGAAAGTGGATCAATGTTGCGCAGTTTAAGACAAAGTCTTTGAGGATTAACCATTTCTATAATTTGGTTGACTTTCCATTATGAAGCGAAACTGTTCTAAAGTTATGCATAATTTGGATAGTCATTGTTGAGGCATAAGGCTCGCTAGATACCGAAAGGTCGCACCATTGAGAAAAGTGTAGACCATGAGAAGACTTCCTCCTGGGGAGTGAGGTTATTTTGACTTAGGCTATGATTGACATAAGTTCGGAACATTGATTTGTGGACATTGTGACCCAACTTTCTCGTTAGAGAATTGGATAAGTAGATCCGTAGGGATTTACCTTCTGCTTTTATGGTAAAAAGTTAGGAGCGCAAAAAGTTGCTAGTTCCAATAAATCTTTTACAGCCTAAAACAATTATCCAAATAGTGGTTCTTAGATTTCGTCAAGTCATGATAGGCCAACGATGATCGATGAAGACCATTAAGGCATGATCAATGGTCCAAAAGAAGTTTTTCCTTACTTGTCATTATGAGCCAGGAATTTATAAGGTTGTCGCCACCTAGGGTGGGCAGTCCTTTATTTTAGATATGATGAACATGGGTGATGTAATTTATATGCTCGGATGTACGATCCTTAGGGATTGCTTTGGGAGAATTCATGTTTTATCTTCGATGACTTACATGAGGAATATCCTAGAATGACTATAGATGCAAAATTACAAACCCATTGACTTACCTATCGGTAAAAGCCAGAGCCTTAGCTATTGAGTGAATCCTCGGATTATCTTTGGGAGAAACAGATGACCTATATTCCTTGATCTTTTCCTTGTTGTGGGAGCTTAAAGTACGCTATGTGGGCATATTCGGCATGATAAGTGTTATCTTTGGCAAATGGTCAACTGAGTTGTTTAGACATTGACCTTGCTCATTAGACTGTGGATAAAATGCTTTACTAGTAGTATATTAATTTGCTCCTTGTAAGATTCAATGTGCTAGTTGGGCGCATCTGCGCTAGTTGGGCGCATTAAGAATGAACGCAAATTGGTCACCAAAATATCTTTAGAGAGGTTATTGCGCAAGAGGTAGTGATCTTAAATTACTTCATGTGAGGCGCACATGGTGGATTCCGTTGTATATACTTATCACAAGAGGTGCTGATAAGGCTTATGTTTGGAATCTATAATTGCGCAAGCTGTGGTCATTTTTTTTTTTTAAATCGATCACTTATTTTGAGATGATGGGATGTTGACACTATTATGGTTTGTGTCATAATGATTAGCAGATGATGATGTCAGCAGGCAAGATTGGCTCACTTACACGAGCAATCGCCCTTGGCGCTTGGGAGTGAGCAAGGATGAGACTAGTGATTTATTTTTATTTGGAGCCAAGAGAGGCTTAAATAATCCACTATGCATGTCGCCTTGGTTACAACCAAGATGAGGTCGTGTTAATGACCAAACATGGATGTTAGTACCCACTTTCCATGTTGTACCTGTTATGATTAACCAAATGCGAGATCTCATTTGGCGCCTGGAAGGCGAGCAAATAGAGAATTCGGGTTAGGCGCTAGAAAGCGACTAGACTAATATCTGTATGGTGTATCGAGTATGACGTCACTCTTTATGGAAGAGTTACTCCATCGTAGCATGTATTCATACTATATGTGCTTGGCGACCGAGTAATGAGGTAAGAGAATGGATCCCTGTGTTCCTCACCGTGTGAGTCTTACGTGTCATTATTGATATGACTTTCATTTATGTACCCTTTTGTGACTTTTGACTATGTCATAAGGTAAGGGGTTTGAAAAATCTAGAAATCCCCTAGATGTTGATTTGTGATGATGTATCAATTTTAAGCAGAATATAACAATCCCAATCAAACAATCAAACAATCAAGACAAAGAGACACAGTGATTTAACGTGGAAAAAATCACAATTGGACACCTCCAACTGTGATCAAAAAACCACGGGCAACAGCCACAAGAACAATCCACTAAGAAGAATTAAAGGAATTACACAGGTATACTCTCAATTACCTAGCGAATCCACAACGCCTAATTGAACCAACCTTTATGTGCCTCTTCCAACCCCATCTTCACCACGGAATTGTCTTTCTGATGAGCCACTCCGGATTCCACCAAAGCTTCAGGCTCGAATTCTTCAGAATCCACAACTGACGAATAACTCTCTCTTTTGTGTATAACAAACAAACCTTTGATGTACTCTCTTTAGATCATGAGTTGAATACTCAATAAAAACATCAAAGAAAACTCCCAAAGTATCCCCAGATATAAACCCTAGAAACCAAAAAGAAGATCTGGAGTAGTTATCCTAAAATCTGACCCAACACGCGAATTTATAGAATCTGTCCCGCGATCTCCGCTCGAGCTCAACACAGCCCGCTCGAGCGGACTGACCAAAAACTGCATGCGAATAAACTGAGATGCGCTCGAGCGTAGGAGAATCCGCTCGAGCGTAAAATCACACCTTCCAGTATTTTTACAGGCGACTGCAGAGATGCTGAGAGCTTCCAATCCCCGCTCGAGCGTCACTTTCCCCGCTCGAGCGGGAAGGCCAAAAATGGAAAAACTGGAAAAAAATAACATGCTCGGACAGGCAACTTTGAATGCATTTTTGCATTTTGCTTCGGGGGCGCTGCCCCTCAACCCCGCCGTGGTGCTGCCTCGGACCCGCCAAGGGGCGCTGCCCCCTGGACCCCCGCGAGCTGACCGGGCAGCTCGATCCCCGTCATAATCAGCGAAGTGGCAATCTTGAAAGCATTAGCATCACAAACTTCTCTGAAAAGCACAATACAGGTTGGATTCGCATCTAAACACTCATAGCCTCACTGAAATAAAAGTGCGAAAAGAAATACAACTGAAAAGAGTTTTGTCAAACGGGATTGCCAAGAAATAAAACCTAACAATCTCCCCCTTTGGCAATGCCGTGACAAAACACACCTAACAAATAAAATCCTAAACACCCCAATCCATTACAGCCAACTTCTTTTTTCAAGGTCTTGATCTGCAAAATAGTTATTAGTGCCACAATCTCCAAAACAACTATTAGTCCCACAATAGTATATGAAAAAGCAATAGACATATGACACGATTATCTTGAAACATGAGATGGAAAACATGAATAGATGAAAACTAAGACTCATGAACAACAACTCTCAAACAACAAAAGCAAGATCATAAACCCCACAAGCAATGATATGACGATGTAAAAACCATGAACATACAAGAAGGGCAAATTGGTATAGCAACATGCAAAACATATAGCCAATCTCCCTTACCAAACATAACAAAGTGTTCATGCTAAACAACTCTTGCAATGAGAAACCAAACTCCCCCTCACTAAAAGCAACCGCAAACACTAAAAACAGTGAACAAAAAGAAAACAGTAAAAATAATATGGTGGAGCAAGCAAGGAATTTCAGATTAGTACCTTAAAACACATAAGATTATCCAAGAAGCACCATTACAAGAAAACACAATGTGCACAGTCTGTAGAAAATTCCTCATGAAAGAAAGTGATGCATTATGTGAAAAGCATAGATCCCATGATAAAAAGTGTGTGTGTGACGCTTGGAGTTCGACAAACACTAGATTCAATCCTAGTAGTGATATGAAAGCTGGACCTCCGACAAGAGAATCTTAAGCACGACAAAGGAAAGTCAAACCACTAGGAATCAAGGGGTATTTGGTGAGTAAAGGCGGAGGCTCCCCCTCAATCAATGAATCTTTTTTTTCTTTCTGTTTTTTTTTTCTTTCTTTTGCACATTTTTTTCTTTCTTTTGTATATTTTGTCTTCTTCTCTTTCTTTTTCTTTTTCTTTTGCACAATCATTGGTGGCTGACACGCTCAAGAGTATGGAAACCGAACCAGAGAAGCATGGATATAATAATGATGGCCTGGTTGGTGACTCTGAGGTAGCCTTTTCCTCATGGCTGGACTGCAAAGAATAGAGGGGAAAGCCATGGAGGTGCAAAAAAGATGGTAGGTGGTTAAGAGACTCAACATCACCCATGATATGCTAGTATAGGTCAATTCCTCTAGAAACGCAAAAGATCAATGACAGAAGTCCATAAAAAAAATAATCACTAAGGCGGAAGACTTCAAAATTTGCTAATCCAAGAGTGTGTACAGAATGAGACATACTAATCAAAAAACACACACTCCAAAATGAGTAATGACCACAGAAAGCACACATATATTAACATGTAATGGATATTCTCATCAATTCCAATATGCACCAAGGACCACTCAAAAAATTCAAGCTTGCAAAACCATACTAAGAAAATCTTTTTGGATTTTTTTTTTTTTTCAAATTTTTTTTCTTAACCAAAGCAAGACAAAAAACAAACAAGCACACATTAAAAGACCCGAAAAAAACACACAAAAACCTATAAACTAAAACGATCAAACAAATTAACACAAGTCAACTTTTCTCACCCAAATCTTTTTGGTCTTAACAAAATCAGGTCTAGCGGTCTTGGTAAGTGTCGTGGTGTAGTGAACACCCGCATGAATCTTGGTATTCCACCTAGACATGTAAGTCGAATTTCTACCCTTCTGAGGCACTCTCCCATGCAACTTATAACAATAAGGGCGAATATGACCATGCATACCACAATGATGACAAATAAAAACAGGGTGTACCTTCTTTTCTTTTACCTTACCAACTCTAGGGAGTTTGAGAAGTCTTTCATCTTGTTGAATCTTTTGTCCTCCATTTCCTTGAGTTCTTGTATCATAAGATGAGGAAGCAATCTGTTTTTGCTCTTTCTTACCACCAAAGCCAATACCACTCTTGTCACAACTCATTTGTTGAGACCCAATGATATCCTCCAAAGTCTTTGATCCTTTGTTCCAAAGACCAATTGTAGCCATAGCACACTTGAGCTCTTCCTCTTTCTTGATCATTAGTTCTTCCAAAGCAACTTGTGACATCTCGAGAGATTCAATCTTTTCTTCATACATGGCATGGGTTTGCAGTAGCTCATTCCTCTCTGTCTCATAAGTCAACAATTTTGCACAAAGAACTTGTCGATCATCAGCTACCTTGATGGCATTAATCCTGGCCTCGGAAATCTCCTCCTTAAGTTTGACATTCTCACATTCACATGCTTTGAGTTTCTTTGTGAGTTTGTCATTCAATTTGAATAACTTAAGAGACTCCTTATACAACTTTTCATAGGCTTGCTCAAGCTCTTCATGATCGCTCTCCGAGGATTCATCATCAGTGATATTCTCAACTGACCTCTTTAGAGAATCTGTTTGTCCTTCAGCTTCAGAAGCCGCCATGAAAGCAAGAAATTGTTTATGACCCTCTTCGCCTTGACCTTCATTGTCACTTTCATCTTTATCAGATTCAGATTCATCATCCCAAGTGATGGCAAGGGCTTTCTTCTTCTTCAAACGAGTGGGGCATTCTTGAGCAAAATGGCCAAATCCTTGGCATTCATAGCATTGGAGTCTTTCAGAGTTCCCTTGTATCTTTCCTTTCTCCTTCTTGGCTATAGAATTAATTTTGAGTTTATCTTTGCCTTTAGATTTATGAGAATGAGTAGATTCCAAAAGATTAGGATTCTTTTTCAAAAAAGATTTTTTAAATTGTTTAACAAAAGCAGCCATAATCTTGGAATCTATATCACAATCCTCATCAGAATCCTCTCTAACTTTATGAGCACTACTAAAAGCAATATCTTTTTGTTTCTTTTTGAAATTCCTATGTGCTTCATAAGTTTGAAGGTTTCCAACCAACTGATCCAGCTTGAGGTTGTCAACATCTTGAGCCTCCTCAATAGCCGTAACTTTTGGTTGGAACCGATCGGGCAAGGATCTCAAAATTTTTCCCACAACTTTGGATTCTGGAATTTTTTCACCTAAATTGAAGCTGGAATTTACAATGTCACTCAACTTCGCATAAAATTCATCAAAGGTCTCACTATCTTTCATTGAAAGGTTTTCGAAACTAGATGTGAGCCTTTGAAGTTTTGAGCGTTTAACAGAAGGAGTGCCCTCATGAATAGTTTGTAAGATATCCCAAGCCTCTTTTGCGACTTCACAATTACAAATACGACTAAATTCTTCAGGTGTGACGGCGCAAAAGAGAGAATTGATAGCTTTACTATTCCAGCTACTATTTTGGTAATCAGTTGTGTCCCACTGATCAATTGGTTTGGGGATTGTAACTCCATCAACAGTAATTGTTGGTTCAGTCCACCCATTCATGACGGATTGCCAAACTTTTTCATCAATAGATTTTAAAAAAGATCTCATCCGAGCTTTCCAAAAGGGATAATTGGATCCGTCAAGTAGGGGTGGTCGAACCATAGAATTTCCTTCACGAATTGTATCCATTATCACAAATCAAACAAGATCTCGTTCTAAAAGAAAATATATATATTTTTTAAAAAATAGAACGACCCGCTCTGATACCAATTGAAAAATCTAGAAATCCCCTAGATGTTGATTTGTGATGATGTATCAATTTTAAGCAGAATATAACAATCCCAATCAAACAATCAAACAATCAAGACAAAGAGACACAGTGATTTAACGTGGAAAAAATCACAATTGGACACCTCCAACTGTGATCAAAAAACCACGGGCAACAGCCACAAGAACAATCCACTAAGAAGAATTAAAGGAATTACACAGGTATACTCTCAATTACCTAGCGAATCCACAACGCCTAATTGAACCAACCTTTATGTGCCTCTTCCAACCCCATCTTCACCACGGAATTGTCTTTCTGATGAGCCACTCCGGATTCCACCAAAGCTTCAGGCTCGAATTCTTCAGAATCCACAACTGAAGAATAACTCTCTCTTTTGTGTATAACAAACAAACCTTTGATGTACTCTCTTTAGATCATGAGTTGAATACTCAATAAAAACATCAAAGAAAACTCCCAAAGTATCCCCAGATATAAACCCTAGAAACCAAAAAGAAGATCTGGAGTAGTTATCCTAAAATCTGACCCAACACGCGAATTTATAGAATCTGTCCCGCGATCTCCGCTCGAGCTCAACACAGCCCGCTCGAGCGGACTGACCAAAAACTGCGTGCGAATAAACTGAGATGCGCTCGAGCGTAGGAGAATCCGCTCGAGCGTAAAATCACACCTTCCAGTATTTTTACAGGCGACTGCAGAGATGCTGAGAGCTTCCAATCCCCGCTCGAGCGTCACTTTCCCCGCTCGAGCGGGAAGGCCAAAAATGGAAAAACTGGAAAAAAATAACATGCTCGGACAGGCAACTTTGAATGCATTTTTGCATTTTGCTTCGGGGGCGCTGCCCCTCAACCCCGCCGTGGTGCTGCCCCGGACCCGCCAAGGGGCGCTGCCCCCTGGACCCCCGCGAGCTGACCGGGCAGCTCGATCCCCGTCATAATCAGCGAAGTGGCAATCTTGAAAGCATTAGCATCACAAACTTCTCTGAAAAGCACAATACGGGTTGGATTCGCATCTAAACACTCATAGCCTCACTGAAATAAAAGTGCGAAAAGAAATACAACTGAAAAGAGTTTTGTCAAACGGGATTGCCAAGAAATAAAACCTAACAGGGTTGATGTTCTGCTACTTTGGTATGTTGCCTGCGGTCATATATGATTCGGCCTTAAGGGACATCACTGGGAAAAGCGGTCAATCCTAAACTAAATGGCATGAGGGCAAAGGGAAGATCATCTAGTATTACACCACTGTTGTATATTCACTGCCGGCAACTCACATCGTTCTGTATGAGAGGCGGATTGAGTGTGAATATATTGCAAGAATTGAGAGGGTCAGACATGCTCCTTTTTTAGGGATTAGAGATGTTTTTTTTGACCGGTGTCATTAGATGAGTCTGGGGTATATGAGACACTATTTTTGTTCTTTTTGGGTTGATGTCTCTATGCTGACTCATTTTGAGTTTCTAGTATAGAGCTCCCACATGCAGGTGTTCTCAGCAGTCGCATGGTGCATTGACTTGTATGAAATTGTTCTTTTTTGGGGAGATTGAGATAAGAAATGTGGCAGTGTCATGCCAACTTATGTGCGAGTGGGAGATGTTAGAAATTGGACGTCCATGTGGCATGACCCTTTGAACCTGAACCTTTTGAACCTTATCCATATAAGTTTGAATTTGAATTCAAAACTTATTTGGATAACCATTCAGGATATCTATATCTATCATATCAATAGATATGGATAGATGGATAGATTGATATATATGTGGTTATATATAAGATTATATGGTTAATCTATGAGATACATATATCAGATGTACGTTATGTGGTTTTTACCCATAACCATTTTTCTCATACTCTCTCTCTGACTTTCTCCCATAAAACAACGATCAAGTCATTTTGCACAGTGACTTGTGTGGGTGATACTCATTTTATAGTATCACTCCACTGTTGGATTCGTTGTTCAGATTTTGGAAACACGTGATTTACCCACGAGGTTCTTCGCTACAAGGTATGATTCTGATATTTTTTTTCCCACTATAATATAATACTTTGATTTACAATAACAAATTAAACACATCAACTAATATTCTACAATCACACATTACAAGGTGATTTGAAAACAAAAAAGAAACGGAGAAAAAAAAAATCTTATAGTCATTAGCATTTATCTCACATTTTTTATTTTTATTTTTAAATTCTCGTCTAAATTTATGACCCCAACATAATTTTAAAATGAGTTTTATTATTATTATTATAATTATTATTATTATTGGTTTCAACCCATGCATTTCTTTGCTTATTTTTGGATGAATTAGAGAAATATAGATCAAACATGCAAATGTGGGAGTTCTCAAACTAACTGAATTTTTTAGAGTGAGTTGCATAATATAGTAAGGAATTAACAAACGGAAGGAATTTTTTTTTTTTTTTTTTTAAGCAACGTGGATTACCTTCCGGTTATAATCTGGAAGACAATTGTATTTTTAAAAATAGATCATTTATTTTTTTTTTGGCAAATACAATAAATTAAGGGTTGGTTTAGGATGTCTTAAAAAAGTGCACTTTTTGTCTTTTTATGAAAAGATGTGCAGAAAAGTAGAGAGGTGATGCGATGAAAAAAAGATAAAAAGATGAATTATATAAGTTATGCTAAACCTAACCTAAATATGTTATGATTATCGTATTGATTTAATTTTTTTGTGTGAATAACATATATAAAATACCTGATAATATAAACGGTTTGAATCATTAATATAAAACTCATGATAAACTGTCGGGTCCAACAGTACCCTCCTATTCATAATCCACCTCCTTGAACTACTTGGATAAAACTGTTTGGGTAACAAAGTTTAACAAAATTTGAAGTTACAAAATTCTCTATCGATTTTATCCTTTGGCCATTTAATTGAGGTACGAGACTTTTTGGAGTTGGAATAATTTAATTGGCACACCATTTATGTTGTCTATATTTAAATTTTCAAACAAAAGTCAAATGTTTAGATATTAACTACTAAATAATAAATAATTTTTTGACATAAACTTGCGAACTAGGCCTGTAAATGGATCGGATTCGGATTGGATTTGTCAAAATCCGAATCCGAATCCGATTAAGTCAAACCCGAATCCGATCCGAATCCGTTTAGTCTATATCCGATTGTAGATATCCGAATCCGATGATTTTGGATATCCGATCCGATAATCCGATCCGATCCATTTATTTATTTATTGAACTACAATTTTATATAATTTGATTTTTTTTTCCATTTTATGTTTTTTTCATTCAAATTGAGAATAATCGGATCGGATTATCGGATTATTGGGTCGGATCGGATTTTTACATATTCAATCCGTTTAATAAATGGATTAAACAGATTCGGATTATCGGATTATCGGATCGGATTTTTTGTAAACGGATTCGGATTATCGGATCGGATTTGGATCGGATTCGGGTTAAATCCGATCCAGTGACAGCCCTATTGCGAACAATTCATTTTTGTTTGGGAGTTATGTCCGAACATTTAGGGTATGTTTGGTTTGAGTTTGGGAGATGAGTTTTAGAGATAAAAAATACGAAAAGTTGTCTAGTTTAGTTTTTTTCAAAATATGTTTTGGAAAATTATTTTGAGAGAGAGTTTTGAAAAAAGTGATTGATTTGATGTGTATGAGAGAGAGATTTGTTTGGAAAACTTGTAAACCAAACAAGTTTTGAGAAATTTTTTCGAAAAAATTTATTTGGTTTGATTATTTTTAAAAACTTATTTGTAGAGAATTTTTCTCAAAAATTTTTGGAAAACACAAACCAAACAAGGCCTTAATTTTATTTCAAAATATATATATATGAATAATATAAATGATATATACTGAGATTCTTTATGTTATGTAAATAAAATTTCTCTTAAAATTAGTATTATATAAATGGGTAGTGTTACATCTCAATAATTTTGCCCGCTCAATAACGTGGCTAACCTTCATATGAAGCGGTCTCATACTTCTCTCTTTCTTATCTTTAGTCTTCTTAATTCCACATCTTTAAAGGCGTAATTCCACATCTTTAAAAGGTGAGATTGAGAGAACATTATTCTATATAAACAGTGTGAAATAATTTAAAAGTCTTATTTCTTGTTAAAATTCCTATATTATCACTTATTTGGGCTGGGCTAATATGGGCCGGACTAGTGTGTCTTTGACCCACTTTCCAAATTATTTTAATTGCTTATTTGTTTTTTTAATTATTTTAATTTAATTAAAATAAAAAAATTAATTGATTTTTTTTAATTGATTTAATGATTATAAATTAAATAATTATTTTAATTTATTTTGAGTTATTTTAACCCATGTGGACGGGGTAGATTTGAAATTCAAAATTGCCAACTAGGTCCGATCACGTGAGCTGCATGTGATCTGTAGAACTCATCCGAGGGTTCTTTTTAATTCTAATCGGACGGTCCAGAGAGTCGCGTCAGCTAAAAGCTATGTTTTAGGTCTCAAATCGCAAAACCTGTCACTTCGGTCTCATATAAACTCTCAAACCCTCTCACTCTCTCTCCCTCTCTCTATCCTCGACTCGGCCAAGTCTCAGACGTCATCAATGGTGAGTCCTCATCCTTTTCTCTACGACTTTCCCTCTCTTTCGATCTCATTTTCTATGGAAAATGTGTTTTTTTCAAAACATAGAGAGGCTAGGGTTCATATTCTTTCTTTCTTTTCTTTCTTTTTTTTTTTTTTTGTAGTGATTTGTGGTTGTTTGTGGTGTAGGCTTTGCCAAATCAGCAGACTGTTGATTATCCCAGTTTCAAGCTTGTAATTGTTGGTGATGGTGGAACAGGTAACCTTTCTTATTTATTTTAATCAGTATAATCTGTTTGGTTGCTGAGAAAATATGGGGTTAGAAGTTAATTTCTTTGAGTGATCGTTGTTTTAGGGATTTGATCAAAAGTAAACACAGAAATATTATTAGTTTCTATAAAATTAATTGTTTAGGTCTTTTCATTGCTTTATTCTGTCATTTTTAGGGGTTTGATTGATGTTGGCTGATTTCTAGTGTCTGTTATTGATTTAGGTCTTTCTTGTTAGGTTGTTTCATTTTTATGATTTCCTTAAGCTCCGTTTGATTAGAAAGACAATTTGGTAGAAAGTGAAATTAAAATAAAATGAAGTGAAAGAAAAGAAAAGAAATAGAAAAGAAAATATATTTTCTTGCAAGCATTTGATTAAGATGAAAATTTTGTAAGAAAAAGATAGAAAAATTTAAAAGTTTAGTTATAGATAACTCATACATTTAATTTTTCTTGTGTCTTTTTGCAAGAAATAAAAAATTAGTTACAATGCTAATTTGGGTTGTACAGGAAATCTTTCACTTTCCACCACTTTCAAGCTAAAAAAAAATTCTCTTTCTTTCACTTTCTACCTATTTCATTCTAAACAAACTAAGCTTTATTTTGTGAGTGTTTGAGAAGTTGCTATACTAGTAGCCTATTTTAATAGGCTAAAATTTTTGTGTTTGGAAAGATAGTTTGTTTGTTTGTTTGTTCTTTTTTTTTTTTTTTTTGTAGTTGATGTTTGTGAGAGAAAAAGTGCAATGATTATGAGTTTGATTTAACATTTCGTCTTATTGACTATTTTAGCTTATTTTGTCATTTTGTAGATTTTAGTCCAAAAAGCCAAAAAAAACCCTTTGCCAAACACTCCCTTTATTTAATTTTGGTTTCCATTTCTTATAGTTAGCCTTTTTATTACATGTTGCTTTTATGGTATTAGCTTCAGTGAAGTTGTCTTATGCTGAAATCAAAGTGTTGGTGTGATATAGGGAAAACGACATTTGTGAAGAGACATCTTACTGGTGAATTTGAGAAGAAATATGAGCGTAAGTCTGCTGAAAAATGGGTCACCTTTTTCTTTTGTATTGAATTTGTATTAGGTTGTGTTTTCTGGGTTTTTATTTTTATGTGTAAGACCATCTTATATTTATTTATTGTTGTATTTATCATGAATAGCAACCATTGGCGTGGAAGTTCATCCTCTGGATTTCTTCACCAACTGTGGAAAAATTAGGTTCTATTGCTGGGACACAGCAGGGCAGGAGAAATTCGGTGGCCTTAGGGATGGCTACTAGTAAGTAAATCTGTTTGTTTTATTTGTTTGATCATAGCCGAATTTCTGTTGTGTGGCAAATATTAAGATGTATTATTGTAATTTATACACATTCAATACATGGCCATTTGCTTCTATACATGTTCAATGTATGACCAAATTATTAGAACTAGAAGTATATTGGATCCCACATTGAATATAGTATCAAGCTTTGTTTATGTGATAAATATTTGTGCCTTTTTATTTTAATAAGTATGAATAAAATATTTTTCAGTTATATCTAAGAATAGCGGTTTTCTAGATGGAACCTTTGTTTTTTTGTGAGCAAATGTTCATCAGTGGGGTTTTTTTTTTTTTTTTTTTTTTTTTTTTTTTTTTTTGGTCATAATTGGATTTTAAATAATTTTTTATGTTTTTTTTTCTTCTTGTTTCTTGTTTTTGACATAATGTTGCCTGACATCAATGGTGTCAAATACCACAGCATATTGGAAATTGGAATACTAATTTTTTTAGACTTGGTCGCTTTTCAGACACTTTGGGGGGGAGGGGACACAAGTGTCAATCACTTGGACACACGTGAAACTAATTATAAGTTTGAACAAAATAACCCAGGGTGCAAAGATAAAAGAAACATAATGTAGATTTACGAAACAATTAGCATTCTGTTGCATTTTTTTTATTACTATCTTTGAATGATATATTTATATACATGATATATAATAATACATAAAGCTATATATTTTGTGCGTCTCCCTCCGTGTCATGTCCTGCATTTTATAAAAGTTGCTGTCGGTGTGTTCGTGTAGTATTGTGTCTGTGTCTGTGTTCATGCTTCTTAGGATATATGGCTCTCTGTTGATGTCTCTGCTTGTCTAGATTGCCAATCAATAATCATGTAAAAATGAGATCCAGATCATTGAATCGTTTGTTACTCCTATCTTAGATTGTCAAAGTGATCCAATTCTCCTACCTTAGATTGTCGAAGTGATCCAATTCGGTGTAGAATAAGTATTATAGCAGCATTGCAAGTAGGATCATTGGGATGGTAATTTTTCACCATGCTGTAGTGTACGTCATCATTATAATTTTTTTTTCTTTAATTGAAGTAAAATATAATGATCCTCGATCCAATCCGTGGAACCCTCTCACCGGTCCTACATAAGATCTTGATTTTAACACCCATGCCCATCACTGATTTCTTAAGTAGTTTTGATGTTAGCTTTGGGAGGATTTCATTTATTTAGTTGGTGCACAATAAATTTTAGGTTGAATATGGTACCAAGATGAAGTTTTTATTTGTGGGATGTTTGTTATGTTTCATATTATCTGAGTATTGTGCTCAAGCTTTGTATTACGTGCAGTATCCATGGACAATGTGCCATCATCATGTTTGATGTAACTGCCCGATTGACTTACAAGAATGTTCCCACATGGCACCGGGATCTCTGCAGGTAAGTTTCAAAGATCTTTAATTTCATAGTTTCTGGTTGGATTAGACTACTGTGCGACAGTTTTGAAATACTCAAGTACTTTCATGTTATCAATGTCAGGGTGTGTGAGAATATTCCAATTGTGCTTTGCGGAAACAAGGTTGATGTGAAGAACAGGCAAGTGAAGGCAAAGCAAGTTACTTTCCATAGGAAAAAGAACTTGCAATACTATGAGATTTCAGCAAAGAGCAATTACAACTTTGAGAAACCTTTCCTGTACCTCGCCAGAAAACTTGCAGGGTAAAGACCCTTTGAAATAGACATTACTACGCTTTCTCTTAGTTATGCATGTTTAAGGCTTTCGGTACCAAAAATGTTTTTCTGGTTGCAGAGATGCAAACTTGCATTTTGTGGAGTCTCCCGCCCTTGCCCCTCCAGAAGTGCAGATTGACATGGCTGCTCAGCAACAGTAAGTTTTTGTTTCCTTTTAATTACAACTATGCATCTCTCTCTCTCTCTCTCTCTCTCTCTCTCTTGTGTACATGCTTGGCAAAATTTTTGGTAACCCAACCAGTCTTCCTTGCATTGGAACTCATTGAGAACTGATTATTATAGGAAATATTCTTCCTACTACCATAGTTTACCATTGGAAACCCTTTTAGATCCCCCACCTCCTTCCCTATCTCCTTGCACAACCTCCTTCCCTATCTCCTTGTGCAAGCACATGCGTCATTAGTGTTTTTATAATTACTTCATCCCCGTCATTAATTTGCTTCCTAACTGTGGATATACTGTGTGGGTGGTTGGTGATTTCTGCAGGCATGAGGCTGAGCTTGCTGCAGCTGCAAGTCAGCCCCTTCCAGATGATGATGATGATGCATTTGAATAGATGATGGGATTCCTCCTCGGAGAGAAGTTACAGCCCAAGTCGTGTCTCATTCCCCTTGTGATGGGTTCGTTGGTGTTCTATCATACATGGCTTTCTTAGGATTTTATGTTTCCAGCTCCAATTGTTGAGAGCATTTTGGATTATATGTGTAGGGTGGTTTGGAATTGTTATTAGATATGTTGCTTGGTATTTGTTTGTGAAGAGGGTATGATGTGTGCGGACTTTTAATTCTCGTTTGATATTGAGCTTTCTTGTTTTTGGCAGAAGTTGATGACATAACTTGTGTCCACCATGGCTTTGTTAACGAAGATGCGGTTAAGAAGACATATTCCTGATTGTTTCTGTAGGTGCTGATGGCTCCGGGACCTTGTTTACAGAGGTCCCTTGAAATAATTATCTCCTATTTAACAAACAGTTCTATGGATTGGAAAACCAAATTACGTGTTTCTGTAGGTGCTGATGGCTCCGGGACCTTGTTTACAGAGGTCCCTTGAAATAATTATCTCCTATTTAACAAACAGTTCTATGGATTGGAAAACCAAATTACATGAAAGGCACAATAGGTGTCATTCATTTTGTCTAGTCCTAACTAAAATTCATTTTGTCTAGTCCTGTGTAACTAAAATTATGCTAGCAGTACAATTTTTATACTTAGGTCAAGTTTGACATCTTCAAAAAAAAGTCAAAAAGTCGCTATTCTATTTAAGTCATATCATTTTATTTAAGTCACATTACCTTTCTATTACATCATTTCAAACATAACTTATACTCAGCTAATATTTTATAAAAAGTCAAAAAGTGTACTTATTTAGGACATTTTAAACAACTTTTTACTAAAACTATTGTTTAGACTGGTAGGCTTCCTAGTTTTGTGAATTAGCTTTTTGGACAAATTTCACTTTACTCTCTTATAGTTTGGGTCATGTGCGTATTTTCCCTGATATTCGAATATAATCATATAATCTCGATGTAATTTGTGGATTAAACCGCACTTTAAGATCATTAAATTTGTAAAGAGGTGACATGGGTCTTCCACTTTAAAATTACAATCGAAAATAAAACTCTAAATTAATTTAAACAACATAATTTTTATCAAAAATTAATGTATATATATAATCTGTAGCTATATATATGTATATATTCAAATCAACAAATCTAATGTTTATATATGTATACATAATCTGTATTCTTATTTAGCCACACTTTCTGCACATAACTTAAATCAACAAATCTCCACAGTCAAATTCATAAGGTTACATTTGATTCAATATAAATAAACTACGGCCTGTTTGGTTTTAATTTTTTAAGTTAATAACAATTACATCATTAGATTTGCAAAGTTTTTTTTTTTTTTTCTTGAGCTCATTCTTAAATTGAAGATCAAACCTTATAAATATATAACAGTGAATATATACATATATATATATATACACTTCATAAAAATTATATTTTTTTTATATTTCTCTTAAAATAGTTTGATCGGAATAACAGATTTTAGGAATATATATACATATATATATATATATATATAGATTATATATATGCAGTTTGCAAGTTTATGTGTGTGTGTGTGTGTGTGTGTGTGTGTTAGAGTTGGTAGCATGAAGCTAAATCAAGTGTTTTATTGAATAGAAGTGAAAATTTGTTGAATGGGTATGGAGGAAGAAGAAGAGAAGGAAGAGAGAGAGAGAAGAAGAAGAAGAAGGGTGCAACACTTTTGGGCATGATGAAGAAGAAGAGAACGAAGAGAGAGAGAGAAGGGTATAACTGTCAATTTATAACTTCTGTTAACAAAAGTTAATGTGAGTTTTAGTCCACCACCTGATCCAAACCACAAGGGGATAAAGTGAAGTTTGTCTTAATTTTTTTTTAAGTAGATTTTTATTTTCTATAAAAAAAAGTGTAAAAAAAAAATAGAGAATGAGTTGACATTTTGTATTATTTTTTGTCTAGTTCTCAAACAGTTTTAAAATAACTTAAATCTTAATGGAAAAATGCTGACATCTTTCTGGAGCAACCTCTGATTCATGTGTACAGCGGTTTATTTCTCAGTTTACTGTCTTTTGTTCTCCAGTTTTATTTTAGAACGAAGCATTTACATGGTTAAAAAGGAGTTTCGTAAGTTCTCAAGAAATAATAAATAAATAAGTTCAGTATTTATTTCCTAAAAATACAGCAATTGTTCGTTATATAAGAATGCTAAGATTGCAATTAAATGGCATTGTGCTGATGTACAAACCTAGAAGACAATGATGAGAATCAACACCAAGTTATACAAGTAAGACGGTGGGTATTGCTAAAAATGGCTTTCAAAGCATCAAATCCATACACACGTCCTGCTGATACAATGAAGAGCGATTGATACAACCAGTTAAACAACTAACATGAGGCCTTCATGGCAGAATAACTTCGAATTCAATTACATAGCAGATTTTCTATGCACCCCTGTTGCGACTCACTACATTTAATTGCTCTAAAATTCCCCTTTCCAGTCTTTTTGACCAGTTATTTGTTAGCACATTGTATCAGTCTGGCATCGTGAGCTTCCTTGTTTGCCCGCTCTGCTGTGTGATTTCTTTCAATCAGATGCTACCACCAACACTACCATACAGACAACAATCGCAAGAAATGCTGTAGACGACACCTAATTTAGCTGCAGAGTGGTCCTGCTTAGTGTGACAACTTCATCATCTTTGTCCGTGTTTCAAAATCAGTAGGTAGCTTGGTTCCCATCTTGTAATTTCACTTGCTCAGGAAATACCTCGTGTGATAATTCATCTCATTTGCTGCTCTGTTTTATGCCTTCTAAAACAATGAGACAAGTTTGTCTGTGAGTCTTATTCATCCCCTCTTCTGGCTTTAAATGACTCTTGAGCTTTCTACGGTGACCATATCAACACAGAATCTCATCCAAGCCTGAAAGTGAATTACAAATGAATTCATTCCAAATTCATGATGGGCTCAAATAAAATTTAATTAATACCAAAAATAAAATAAAATTGCGCTCTAGGTTAAGATATTGACTCAACAAAGGTGTGCTAACAATATGTGAAGAGTCCAGAAAAAAGGAAACTGTCAAAGGGTGCCAGACAGCATGCTTGCAAGGAGGCTAAAACAAATTCTGCATACTCCTTACCTGAAGGCTTAAAACTGAGAAAAATAATAATTTTGCTGGACAAGACACTCGGCAGATGCTTTGAGTCTTAATTAAAATTTAAAGTTCATAATATCAGACACTTCGATGACACTTCTTGAACCCTTTGAAAAACAACCCATGAATCTCTTCACAATAACATTGTCTTACATTCTTTAGAATGCAACTTGTAAACTCTAAATAAGTTTTGAAACATTTATAAAACAAATATATCATACGTATTTCAATGTTCAACAATTGATTTGTATTCTATAAATTGCAATTGGTACATGAATGATATCTTTATGTTTAAGGTATATAAAATACATGACTTTTCAATTTCAATTAGTGTTATATTTTTTTTTCTTTTGAATAAACTACTCATAAATTACATATAATAAATTTATATCAATGTGTCCCTTGCGTATCGTGTCCTACGTATTTTAAAAACCACTGTGTCATTGTGTACGTGGTTGTGTTACTTACGCTCCCCGCTTTGTCAGACATGCCAGCCCCTCCCCCTGCATGTTCGTGGATTTAAATTCTTTTCTTGACTATCCCCACATTAATTATTTTGGCACAAAAGAAAGAACACCAATTTTCTCCAAAATGACCATAAGATGGAAGAGCCTGATACAGGATGAGTTCAAGAAACCTTATCCCTCAGCAATGACTGCGCAGAGCCACCTGTCCCAAGCATTGAAAAATTGGAGCTGTGAGGCGAATTGTAATGCCTCCATTCAGACCAAAGCACATACAATCCGGAAAAGAATCACCAGGAGAACTGTTATATTGTTATAGACAAGGAAGCAATAAGAAAATTTTACACAGAATAATCTTAGAATAAACATCATTTGTGTTAAAAAAAAATAGAGCAATAAAGATTCACATCATGAAAGTTGTACTTATCGGAAGAAATTAAATAGTAACCAAATACACATACCCATGAGAGCTAAAATAGTGAGAAGAAACATGTTTTGGTGAATAAACAGCTGTAAAAATAAAAATATCTTCATTGCTCTCTCACCGGCCGAACGCCTAAGTCGTACAATTTCTGCATTCCCGATATCTTCGAAGGTACATCCTCTATCAAAGTAACCTCTTGATTCAGAAAGTATAATCACCTCTTAGTCAATCTATATACATCCACGATACCCCTTCTGGCAAAGCACCTCTAACTTACTTATTTATGACTACCCAACCTTTGTACTTGGAGAAAACTGACAGAAACTTAGGTTCCATCCATGAGCAAGATTATATAATAGAAAGAAAATAATAGAACACTTCAATGACATTGCAGTATAGGAACTGTGTTCCATGTGTATGGGATTCTCTCACTTCCAAAGACAAGATAGATTCTTAATACTATGTTGCCTAGTAAACAATTAGTCAGTAGTTCCGCAATCAGCTTCAAATCCACGTATATATACATAGGTAATATTACCTCCTCAAAAATTTATATGAACAAAGGGCCAACCTTTATGCATAGAGAAAAATCTTCTACTGAATGTATTATGATGCATATCATGTACATGATTTTATTTAAAATAATTATCTAATTACAATGATGTATGAAATCAGGTATCCATCAACCAAGGTCATTTTCGGAATTGAAGGGGCTTTGCAAACTGGCTTTCTTCCCTTTGTTAAAAAGAGACAACCAACTGACACCTCAGTAGATAAAATCACTCCTGGATTTGGCTTCTAAGATTTCTAATAGCCTGTTAGTTTAAAGCACTTTTTCAAAGACATACAGATTTAGAAAGGAGAGAACCCTAATGACAAGGCCACAATCTTGAAATAATACAATGCAAAACTTAATATTTATAGACAAATAACCCTAATTCAAATACGGAACTAAAACCCAAATAAAAAGATCAAATTAGAATCCCTAATAAAATAGGAAGGCAAATATTAATAAAACTCCTAATAAGCTAAAAAATAAAATAAATATTAATAATAAAGACAAAATTGATGTGCGCACATTCCATATCACTCTCTCCAACTAAGAAAAAAAACTCGATCTCAAGTTCCCTTTTAAATATTTAACTCCTCAGATGCCAACGAATCAAATATTTCCAATATGCCCGCTACTTCAGTTTCTTCCAAAACCAACTAATCTTCATTCCCAAATTGTTGACAAGGTCCACTAGATATTGGATTGAGGATACAAAGAAAATCCTCAAAATCAATAAAATTAACTGTTTCGAACTTGATTAAATAATCGATTGGTAGTGCATCAATAGGATAATAATCGATTGGTAGTGCATCAATAGGATCAAACGATTTGAAACTCTTCATGTTCAAGAATCTCTTCTTTCAGTAAAACCATGTTGCGTGTGGGATTTTCTTGCCCTTCAGTGGCTTCTTGAACTTCTAATAGCACTTTCCTCATAGTTTGGATATGCTTGATCAACAAGTTCCACTTGACCCTCACAATCCCTTTGAGAAACTCCTGTAGTATCCCCCAAAAAGTGCGATCTAACAATTTGTCCAAATTGCTCATGACATCTCCTTATTTTGTTTCTCTTGAGAAAATATTTCAAACACTGAATACAACGGAAATAAATAACGAACAATAAATATATATATATATTTTTTTGGCTACTGGACTGGCTGGATTTGATGTTTGGACTGGGTTGATTTATGGTCTAGGCTTAATGAATTGGTTGAGTGGGTTTTGGTTTGGGCCTATATAAAAAATGGGTTAGTGGACTTGGGTAATTGATTGAAACTGGGTGGGGTCACTATAAGTGAAATGAACTTGGTTTGGATTAAGCTCCTAGTGATTTGGATAACTTTACCCAGTGTTAGTCTCTGGTAGCGAGGGTGTTTAGAGTGGTAAGACTAGAGGCAGACCTAACCTTTGGCAGCATTTGTACAAAAAAGTTCAGTGAACCATTCAAACAAGTGGTGGTGACAAACATTATGAAATAGTATTAGCTTTTAAACACGTTATCCAAATTATTTATTATATGGTAGACTAGGTGTTAGTTTTTAATATTAATGTATTATAGTGCCAAGCTTATACATCCCTTTTGAACCTACAAACCTGATTTTTAACCAAGAGATATTCAACACCTAGTGCAAAATTCATGACAGCGTAAATCCTATTGCACATCATAAATCAGATTCCACTATAGGATTTATGAAGAGATTTTTAACCAAAAGATTTTTAATTGATCAATCTGTTCCCAAGAGAACAAATCCAAATTTCCACCACTCTATACCATCCGTATCCTTAATCACAAAAAATCTCAATGGTTAGAGTGCATCAAGAGTGTTGGATGATTATAGGATCATTATGAAGTTTTTTTTTATTTATTTTTTATTTTTTATAAATATAGGATCATTATGAAGTTTAAAAAGATATATAAGACTTCTACAGGCTTGTTATGATGTAATATGTATGGTACATAATATTAAGTGGTTAAAAAACACGATGTCCAAAAAATAGCATAGCTGAAATGACAATGTTGAAATTAATGAATGGTGTTACAAGAAAACATAACTTAAGAACACATTAGGGAGAAGTTAGAAGTGGCATCAACTGAAAATAAAATAAGGAAAAGTCATTTGAGATGATATGAATTGACACGCCAAAAAGGAGGAGTGATTTGATTAATTTTGAGGGTGCTAAAAGAATAGAGGAAGGCCAACAAGGACATAGGTTGAAAAGGTAAGAAAGAACAACATATATATAGCATATTTCTTCTTTTGACACTGCTCCTTTAAAGCCTTGCCCTTTTGTCCATTGTAATTAATTGAACAATGAAGAAGTCATTTAAATTCTCTCTCTCTCTCTCTCACACACACACACACACTCACACACACACACACTATCTCTCTCATTCTTTCAAATTAGGAACAAGTTTATTAAAGATAAGAAAGGTATGAAGCACAGAAAGAAAAGTTCTTCACATATTTGAGGGGAAAAAATATAGAAAACCAAACCTAAAAGGAAAAGAGAACAGATACCCTCAACTGAAGGGAGTAAAAAATAATTCCTACACTCATGAAGAGAAACAGGTGCTCTTTCAGTCATGAAATCGAGGATGAGTGCAGATGTTACTTGATTAAAAGAAAACTAAAGTAAAAATGGAATAGTCAATACTTTGTTAATTTTGTTTCTGTATATTCCTTTATATATCAACATGTTAGCTTAACTATCAAGGGCACATGATAATGAAATCTGTGAAATCCCAAAATTCAACACTAACATAATAAATTTTCTATCCTCCACCTCCTACTACTATTACTCTCAAACAATAGTGTGGTTAGGATGGCATACTTCAAGGAAAATAGAAAATCACTGATAATAAATTTCAGAATATATAGGCCATGTTTGTTTGGGTGGATATGAGCTTAAGATTGGACTAATAGTCCAATAAAATTATTAATCTGAAGTTTGGTTAAACAATTGAAGTACGGACTAACAATCCATCCGGATATGGTATCCCACATATGATGGACTATTCAATCCCGCAAAAGGGGGTGGGATATAAATTAGAGGACTAAGCCGAAGTCTGGACTATTAGTCCCTCCTTATAATCCTAACTCAAACACAAGATAGGATACACAATCCAAAAAGATTGTAGTCCTAGGACTATTAGTCATGGGAATGCTAATCCAATCTAATCCAATCCGCCCAAACAAACATGACCATAAAGTATTACTTCAGAATAGTAAACCAAATTGTGTAAAACTAACCCAGAGAGAAAGGGAGAGTAATTTGGTAATCAAAGTTCATAATATTTATATATTTGAATTTGTTTTGTTTTATCTTTTTCAGCAGGCACTGTATGTTATTTAACCATTAAGCATTACAAGAATTTTACCTTCACAAGTCATTAACTATGGACTACAGACTAAAATGGCACTAACCTTCCATATCAGGACGTTTATGAAAGCTTCCCCAGACATATGCTTTTGCTTCCTTCAGCAGAAGAAAACAGTTCTAAAAAGCTGGACTGAAATGGGATGTATTAATGAAACAGTATAATCACTGATACCAATGGCAATCCGTGAATTGGCCTATTTGTGGGGAATAATATGCAGATATTGCCTCATTGTTTATGCCAAGAAAAAGACAGCAACCCCAGCATCACCTTTAGAACTTTGGAAGCAAGGGATGCGTGCCTCCAACTTTGGCCCTGGAAAATGTAGGGATTTATCAATAGCGAACTTGCATATGCTTCCAAATAGTGTGGAGAAAATCGTAGCTATTCTAAATTTGATTGAAAAATATGTTTTATTAAAGCCAAATAGCATTGAATAAATGCATGTCATACAATTAATGCCATGACTCCACTAAATATGAACCTAATAACTGTGCTTTCTATCAGTCTTTTGGATAATCATTAACGTTGTTTAATATCTGAGTAATTTCCCATGCAAAATTGCACGTAGCCAATGATAAAGCTTCCCTGTGCCTTTGTACAGCTCTAGAACCCAAGTAAGTTTTTTCATGAAGAAAAAGAATGTTGATAAGACTGACTAATTTTAAATATGCAGGAGGCAACATATAGATTGGAAACGTTTACATCATTACGGACATGCATCAAACAAAGAAGCATATGATTTGAATATTACATTTCAATCAAAACTGAAAGTAATAATTGATGTCTGCCATATGTTTATCAGTGTGTCACTTAAATGTAACACTCACAGAGATATCATGTAAGAAATAAATACAGAAATGTTTTTATATCTGCCAAATATATATTTTTATTTGGCTTACAACTCTTTTTAAGAACTGAAATATTCAAGGTCATATTATTACGAGGTGTAACACATTATAAGTCTCAAAACAAAAACCAAATGAGTAAACCAGGATGACACAGGATACATTCATTTCTTTGTACGAATTTTTATACATAATTTCAAAATTACAAAAACCAACTGTCTAGGCAAAAGAAGATGATATAAACGAGATAGAAGTTACATTTCCATGGACATCAAAGACAAAAAGAGGATCCTACAATGAAAGGTAAAAAAAGAGAACCCTTCAACTGTTAACATGTATGAATACCAGTTCCAGAAGAAATTAAATTCCTAAGCTCCATCAAATGTTCATCATTTGAAATATGGAGCGTAATACGAAGATTTGTCAACAATGCTTCTTGTTCCCAACTTAAGGGGCCAGAAGCATACAATGCCTCTAGAGTGCACCGATATGCATGCAACTCAATTCTATGGATACACACTGACACTTCCTCTCCTGGAGGAGAGAGACAGTTTTCCTGTTTTGGTGAACCATAAAAAGATTCTGCATCACTACAAAGGGTATCTGTATCTTGACAACGACTCACAACAAAATGACTAGGAAACCTATTTGGACTCTCACTAGTAACGCTGCAACTACCAACAGAACATGCATCACTATCAGAATCATAAGGTTCTGAACTTCTTGAAAGAGAACAGGCAACCAAACCACTTAGTTTTTCCCTCTCCATTTCATAATATCCATTTGATCTATTGTTAGAGGAAGAATGCATGTATTTTTCACCCAGATTTTCTCGTGGGTAAGCAACAGCATCTACCTTTTCTCGTAACACATCCGGAACAAACCTTTGCCGCCTACCATCTTTCTCAATTGCTCTTGTTTTCTGAACATTTCCAGTGCATGCATCGAAAAGAGAGGAGAAGTGGGGAGATGCTCTCTTCAGCATTCTAGAAGAAACCATATGAGATTCCTGTAATCCAGCTTTGTCCTGAACAGCAAGACGATCATCTCCTGCTCGCAGTTTGGTCTTTGCATTGGCTTGTGGCATTTGGAAGCTTGTCTTCTGATAACAATTTGAAGTTGACAGCTTGATAGTTTTCACATCTTCACAACTTCTAGAGCCCTGTTGCAGCAACCAACATATAATCACACAATGCAAAGATGGTATGGCACATAACAGCCATGTACAATTTACACATATATGGGGGGACATACAGAAAACACAACAAGCAAGAAAGCATTTTTAGAAATCCAAGAGGTATAATACAAATGCTTTAAAAGACACTATGAGTGACAACAATGCACAAACCTGCTATAAGACAAAAGAATAGGAGTCCCAAATCTAGAACTCTAACAAGGTCAACTCATAAATCATCAGAAAATTCATATAGATAAAAGGGCAAACCAATGCACAAGGCTCATGCTAAAGCAGGGTCTAGAGAGAGCAAGATGTATATAGTCTTATCCCCATTTTTGGAGAGCTGGTTTCTGTAACTCGAACCCACACCATCAAGATGCCAACGGAAAGCCTTTACCGTTAGGTCAAGCTTCCCTTTCAGAAAATTCATGTAGATGAGAGGCAAAAAATGCAAAACAAAACAAAAAAATGTATGTCAACTACCCATACTAAAGTTTTCACAAACATATCAAACAAAGTTAAAGCAGTTTAGAAGGGCCCAAGAAGAATTATGCAATGCCCTTGACAGTTTCCAAACACAAAGAACAATCAATGCAGAAAAAGGGATTACTATATATAACAAACGCTAGAACATACACACAAATAAAAGAAACAAAAAGAATACCTTTCCGATCACAACCCAAATATTGTCTTGCCAAGATTGTCGCACCCTGGTGTTTGATTTGTGAACTCTGAATTCCTGGGGAACTCCAAGTAACTTCACCAAATAATGATCTCTGTCCAAAACCTTCAAGACTCGAGCAATATTCCACGAAATATTATCATAAACCTCCACAATATCACCAGCCACCCAACTCCTCACGCCTTCCACAGGAGGAGGACAAGGCCTAATAGCCTTCCTAGACACCCTCTCAACCACAAACTCACTTGTTGAGCCTGGAAAATAATCATACTTCACACTGTAAGTATGCCCATTACCAGAGATGATTTCGGCACAGTGCCATGAGAACGGAACCTTTTTCCTCATAACCTCCACTTTAGTTCCTCTCTTGAAACTCATGATGGGTATAATTATGAAAAACTAAGTACACAAAACCTGCCAAAATCAGAAACCCAAAAGACATTTTGAATTTGTCCACACATAAGCACGAAACTAAATTGAAAAACAGAGAGGCCTATGATTAATACAGGCCATGCTCTTCTATATAGTATTATATAAACATTTGTTAATAATTAAAACAAAAAAACAAAAAGTTCCCTTTTCCATAGAATGTATCTAGGGTTTCATGAATTTAGACAAATAATGGACCTGATCAAGAAAAACCTTAGCAATATGGTGCCCACTTTCAAATCTATCTCTCTTCATAACGATCTGTGCTAAAAACCCAATAATCCCCTGAATATATATAGAGGATAAACCACAGTTTAGCCAATACCAAACCATTACCCCCACATGATTCACAAACAAGGGACAAATGATGCCCTCAAAAAACAAAAACAAAAAATTACCCCAAAAAAAAAATGGTTCCAATTAATCAACAACCCACCAAATCATATCCTCAGCACAAAAGAACTGCAACTCAAATCCTACAACATTAGATTTATTAACCAAATTTAATTAAACCCCAACAAACAACACTTGACAAGCATATAATCAATAATTTAAATTAAAAAAAAAAAGAAGAAGAAAACAACATTAAATTTCCAATAAATTCCAGAACAAATTTAGAAGTTAAATCACTTCGACAAGATCTTCAACATAATATCGTAAAAAAAATTACAAATTAATACCCAAAAAGCAGTAAAAAAATGAACACATTAAGCATTGAAAGGCAAGAAAACGAAACCCTAGAAATCAAAATCACTCACCTTTCCTTAATCTCTGCGTAAAAAATTGAATCTTGACTTGGGGAATTTGTTGTTTATGATCTCATATACGATTTCGATTTGGAATTTGTGTTTCTAGGGTTTGTAAAAATAATAAAAAAATAAAATTGTGATTATATAACAGTTGAGGGTATTATCGGAATGAGGAAGTTTGGTATTGGTTCCAAAACCAGAAAAGTTAGGATTGCTTAGTGCGCCCATCTTTTTTGCCTTGCACATCAAGAAGAGACCATTTCACATTTGTTTGAAATTTTAAATTTTAAAAGTAGAAGTGTTTATTTTGGTTAATAATTAATTAAAAATAATAAAATAGGATAGCTGTTTAGAAATTCACCTTAGACATTAAGGTCCCACTTGATAAAGTTTACAGTATTTTGTTTTTCATTTACGGAAAATACCAAACATATTTATGTTTGTTTTTTATAAAAATAAAAAATATATGTTTAGTACACGTATGTTTTAAAAAAATTTATTTTGAAAACAAGTAAAACGGATGGCTGACAAGAGAAGGTTGTCGGCTTGGGAGGTGGTTGGTGGTAGGTAAAAGTGGTTGCTAACCATAGGAAGCAGTGGTCAAAAATGATTGTCGACAGTCAGAAATGATGATTGGTTAGTCACTTTAAAGTGGTAACTAAAAGTGATTTCCAACAAAAAATAGAAACTAAAGGTGCTTACTATCAATGAGAGGTGGTTAGCGACTGAGGAATGTGGTGGTCAGATGAGGTCATTGGTGATAGTAGCTAGTAATGATGAGTAATGAGTGATAGTCAAAAATGGAAAAAAAAAAAAAACAAAACAAATGAGACAAATGGTTGGTGATATATAAGATATTGAGAAGGAGTTTTTATGAGCATTAAGGCCGAGCTAGGCCCAGGCGTAGTAATAAGCCGTTCTATGGGCCATGGTGGAAAGGGCTTAACGAGTGGACCTTAGTATTAGCTCAGTCCAAATATGGTTACAGTCACCACGGTCGGAGTGGTGATAATTAGCTCGATCATAGTATTCGGAGTCGAGGTATTTGGGCTTCTTATAGTGAACCTTGCTCTTGTTAGCTCGGTCAAAACTTGTTGTAGTTTGCTCGGTCTCAACATACAAAACCGAGGTACAAGTGAACAAAGAGCCAAGCTATGTGTTGCATATGAAGGCGCTGGATTAAGTATGACAAAGGGCTAGTGTTAGCTCGGTCATACTGTTATCCAACCGAGGTAAAACCATCTCACTTGGTTAAGCAGTGAGGGGGGTGTTGAAGGATAAACATTATCTTTCAGGAGTGTGATTCCTAGGAGGACTCTACATGAAGGAATAAGAGTCCTACTAGGATTGTGCCGGGCAAAAATTATAAAAGCTCACAACATAACCTATGTAGAGGTAACACAACTTTGATTCTTGAATACACAGAGCTTTTTGTCTATTCTACTGACTTAGGCATCGGAGAGGTATCTAGTACACACCCGCTGGCTAGCTCACATTTGTGTTTTTAGGGAGTAAAGCGGCGACGTTTGGAGGAGCTTAAACTTGATCAACAGGATTATACGAGAAGATTATTTTGCGCTCGTACAATTGGCGCTGTCTGTGGGAATTCCACAAAGAACAAAACCTCTTGATCAAGCTTTACTCTCTAGTTAGAAGCAATGGCGCACAATGAAGACTTGCCGCAATCAGTTATTGATGGGCAAACCCCGGAGGGGGGTGAGAGGCGCGAATGTTTGCCTTCTATCCCTCCCATGGCGGATTTAGAACCCCAGCGACAGTACCCCCGGAGGGATGCAAGTGGGAGGCGGGCTGGCAGCCCCCGTCGCTCTCAAAGCCCTGAAAGACAGAGGTGGAGGATGGACCCTCAAGTTCTGGAGGATCGTGTTAAGGAGCAGGACGAGTTAATAAGGAGGATGGTGGCAGACATGGAGTCGATGAGGCGCCAGATAAAAGGAAAAGGGGTGGCGATAGGAGAGGGGTGCAAAGGCAACACGCCCCCTCACTACTCGGAGGATCATGATAGGCGTACCACACCATCGCAAACAGAAAGTAGGAGCCTTAGAACAGGCGGCACTCAATCAAGGACTTCTAGGACTCGTTACTCCAGGTCTGAGAGAACGAGAACTAAGAGGTCATATACTGAGGGAAGCGCATATCGGCCCTCGCACACGCACCAAATGTCATCTAGGCACACGAAGTTTCCTAGATCATCTGACTTACGTACTGTGCTTGTAGAAAGGGCCCGATGGAAGGAGGATACTAAGGCACGTGACCCGCGCAGAGTTTCAGCCCTTCAGCGGTTGGTCCCTCGGACGCACGGAAGCGTCGAGGTAGGAATGCCAATGCCGCGCCTTGCTTATGAACCAACAGACAACGTATTAGCAAGGTTACAAAGTTCGTCGTTCATCCCGGCAATTGAGAATGCACCATTACCCTCAGGCTTCCACCAGTCCAAATTCACCACTTATGAGGGGAAGTCTGACCCCTACATGCACCTGAGCCACTTTCGCCAGGTTATGGCAGTATACCGGCGAAACGAGGCTTTAATGTGCATCCTATTCCCATCCAGCCTTGGCGGCCTAGGTCTAACCTGGTTTGAAAGGCTACCAGAAGGCAACATTGCCTCCTGGGCACAATTGGCAAAGGCGTTCGTGACTAGGTTCAAAACGAACACCAGGACACCAATGGAGATCGATCAGCTACTCTCTATTGACATAGGCGACAAGGAGACGTTGAGATCCTACAACAGTCGCTACTGGAAAACCTTCAACCAGATTGGGGATTGCCCTACAAACCTCGCCATTGCACAATACAAACGGGGCCTGCTAGTCGGTAACAAATTGAGGGACTCAATTACTATGACGCAACCCCTCACGATGGAGACCTTAATGGAGAGAGTGCACCAACATATTCGTGTAGAGGAAGATAGCGCCCGTGCTAAGGCAAAATCAGGCACAACGACAATACCAGATAAAAAGACTATAGCAAAAGTCAAGATGGTAGAACAACCAAACAGGAATGGGCGAGGCAGGCGGTCCAACAAAGAGGACCCAGACAAAAGAAGGTTAAGAGTTCACACTGCCATTACCACGGTGTTCAAAAAACCAATCTACCGAATTCTCAGTGAGATACGCAATGAACCTTTCGTTCGATGCCCAGCTAAGTTGGGAGAAGCACAAAAAGACTATAACGAGAGGTCTCGGTGCACCTTCCATGATGAAAAGGGGCACCGCACTAAAAATTGCACGCCGTTGAGGCAACATTTGGAGGAGTTAGTGGTAGCAGGGCACCTGGACCAGTACATAGAAGGAGGGACACAGCCAGCCCCCCAAAACCACAACAACCCAAACGGGATGCCGATCGACGCTCCACCTCAAGGCGTAATCAACGTGATACATGGGATATTCGAACCTGAGCGGGTATGTAAGCTCAGGGAGATGATCAAAAAGGCTGAGCACTTAAGGAAGGTATTAAGTGCACAACCTGCCATCAAAAATGGGAGAACAGGGGCCACAAATGTCATATCTTTTTCAGACAAAGATTTTGCAAAGATATACTGCCCTCACAATGATGCGCTGGTTGTCACTCTACGCATCAAGAATTTCGACATCAAGCGGATTTTGATTGACCAAGGAAGCTCATGTGAGATAATGTATTACAAAACCTTCAAACAACTGAAACTGGAGGACAAAGACCTGGCACCTGCCACATCTCCCCTAATCGGATTCAACTCAATGCCAGAGTGGCCAGTGGGCAAGATAATCCTCCCAATCAAGGCAGGAACCATAACGAAACAGGTGGAATTCTGGGTATTGAAAGTTCCTTCCACTTACAACATAATCTTGGGAAGGACATGGTTACACGCCATGCGACCGGTAGCGTTAACTTACCATCAAATATTGCGGTTCCCCAACGAAGTCGGAGTAATTGAAGAGGTCTTTGGAGACCAAATTATGTCAAAACAATGCTTCGTTACAGTAAATAGCGGTTGCGCTGCAAAAGGGTATGTACAGATGGTGGAAGAGCCTGAGAACAATGAACTATTTGCGGATGTTGGCAAGGCAGTTGAACAGAAGGCAGTGGAAGACTTGGTACAGGTAAGGATAGATGAAAAGAACCCAGAAAAGTTCTTTTTGCTCGGCTCGCCTTTGTCCAGCACTGAGAGAATAGAGGTCATGGAATTCTTAACCTCTAACATCGAAGTGTTTGCATGGACGTCGTATGACATGCCTGGCATTAATCCAAACTTCATCTGTCACCAACTGAACGTCCACTCAACTGCCAGACCAATTATACAACGCACTCGCAGATCAGTACTCCATCATGCCGAGATAGTAGCGGAAGAAATGGGAAACTTGCTAGAGGCAGGAGCTATCAGAGAAGTGCACTATCCCAGGTAGATCTCCAATACCGTAGTAGTACCAAAGAAGAACGAAAAATGGCAAAACAGTCAACAAGGCATACCCAGAGGACAGCTTTCCCCTACCACGGATAGACCAACTAGTAGACCTGACGGCAGGGCACAATCGACTTAGCTTTCTAAATGCGTATAAAGGTTACCATCAGATCGCTATGTATGAACCAGACCAGGAGGTCACATCATTTACGACACCAAGATGACTATACTGTTACAAGGTCATGCCCTTTGGCCTAAAGAACGCAGGGGCTATATTTCAACGGATGATCACCAAGATATTTGAACCATTGTTAGGCAGAACAATGGAAGCTTACATAGACGACATGGTGGTCAAAAGTAAGGATGAGAAGGACCATCTCAGAAACCTAGACGAAATATTCCAAATACTAAAGAAGAACAAGTTGCGTCTAAATACATCTAAGTGTGCGTTCGGCGTAGGATCAAGCAAATTCCTAGGCTTCCTGGTGACCAATCGAGGCATAGAAGTAGGCCCCTCTCAGATTAAAGCAATCCAAGAACTTAAGAGGCCTAACACAGTCAAAGAGGTACAGCATCTCACTAGCCTGGCAGCTGCGCTCAACTGGTTCATAAGTCGGTCATCAGACAGATGTCTACTATTCTTCCAAGCATTGAAGGCCAAATTTGAGTAGGATGAAGAATGCGATCACGCCCTAGAGAGCCTGAAAAACTACATGACTTCTCCTCCATTGCTAGTAACCCTAGTACCTGGAGAGGAACTCTTTTTATACTTGGCAGTATCACAGCATGCAATCAGTGCTGTGTTGGTCAGAGCGGAAGGAATCTAACACCTGCCTATCTTTTATGTTAGCAAGACCTTGCTAGGGGCAAAAACCAGGTACCTACCATTGGAAAAGCTGGCCTTAGCTTTGATGATGGCCTCAAGGAAGTTATCTCATTACTTCCATGCCCACACCATAATCGTCCTGACAGCTTTTCTCTTAAAAGCTTTGTTTGAGAGGGCAGACTTTTCTGGGCGAATCTTGAAGTGGGCGGTGGAATTGGGACAATTTGATATCAAGTTTCAACCCAGAACCGCAATAAAAGCCCAAGCTTTGGCAGACTTTGTGGCAGAGTTCACACCAGGAAGTCATCACACTTGCCCAGTTGACTTGACTAGTACAACCAAAATGGAGACGGAAAGTGCCGCAGGAAATGCGCAACCCCTAATACAAGACACCCAGCCACATTGCAAACCACACAGGCTTAAGGATCAGAAGGAAGAAATAAACCATGCCATTCCCAGTGAGGACTCCTCAACAAGTAAAAACTTGGGACAGTCAGATAGTGAAGAGCAAACCCGAACAGCAGGTATGGACTTGGAAGAAAACATCAGCAACACGCATGACCCCAAGACATCATCCGAACCCTCCATTTGCTGGAAGCTATTCGTTGGAGAGATGTGGAAGCTCTTTGTGGATGGAGCATCCAACAGGCACGATGCAGGACTTGGCATAGTCCTCATCTCACCATATGGCCTAATAGTGGAACAAGCAGTCAACTTTGGCTTTCCAGCATCAAACAATGAAGCGGAGTATGAAGCGCTTTTAGCAGGCCTAAAATCAGCACTCTTCATGAAGGCCACCGAGCTAATGGTTTACAGTGACTCCCAGCTGGTAGTAAACCAGATTTCAGGCGACTACAAGGCAAAGGATGAAAGGATGGCTAAATACCAAAAGCTAGTCAGAAAAGAAATCATGAAATTCGACGTAGTGCGGATAGAGCAGATCGGCCGAGAAGAAAACAGCAGAGCAGACGAACTAACAGGCTTTGCTTCGATGGTAGATACATCCATCCCACATCCATTATTGATCGACTTCCTACCAAGACCAAGCATTGACGAACCTGAAGTAACTGAGGTATGTTGTACCGAACTAGACCCTTCATGGATGGATCCCATTATAGTATTCTTAAAAGACGATGTCTTACCTGAAGAGAATAAAGAGGCCAACAATATCAGAGCAAAGTCACAGCGATTTTGGCTCTCTCCATCACTGGCCTTGTACAAAAAATCCTTCACAGGACCTTACTTGAAATGTGTTCATTCCAGCAAGGTCGAAACATTCTTGTTCGAGATACACGAAGGCGTATGCGGAAGCCACCAAGGGGGAAGATCACTGGCATACAGAGCAATTTCACAAAGATATTGGTGGCCATACATGCAAGCAGATTAAAAAAAGTATGTCAAGAGATGCGAGAAATGCCAAAAGTTCGCACACCAAATACATCAACCGGCCAGAGAGCTTCTGCCATTAACTAGCCCATGGCCTTTCGCAATGTGGGGCTTGGACATAGTAGGACCACTTCTAACGGCACCCAACATCAGAAAGTTCTTTCTTGTAGCAACAGACTACTTTACAAAATGGGTGGAAGCAGAAGCACTTGCCTCAATAAAAGAGAAAGATGTGAAAAAGTTCATCTGGCAGAATATCATCACTCGGTTCGGCATACCCAAGGCTCTAATATCTGACAACGGCACTCAATTCGATGGAAATTTTTTAGAGGCTTTTGTGAGGAGTACAAGATAGAATTCTACAATTCTACACCAACATACCCCCAAGCAAATGGCCAGGCGGAAGCATCAAACAAAGTCGTCTTAGATGGATTGAAGAAAAGGTTAGAGAAAGCAAAAGGCAAATGGGCTGAGGAGCTTCCTCATGTTTTATGGGCTTACAGTACCACACCTCGGCGGTCAACTGGAGAAACACTTTTTTCCTTAGCCTATGGCATGGAAGTAGTAATCTCACTAGAAGTTGGCCTCCCCACTATAAAAAGTGAAAATTTTGACCCAGACTTAAATGGAGAAGCCATAGCCTTGGAACTCGATCTTGCAGAAGAGAGAAGAGAAAGAGCACTGGTTCACATCGCCTCATACCAGCAAGAGTTATCCAGAAAATACAACAAGACAGTAAATCCGAGGCAATTCAAAATTGGAGATTTGGTGCTGAGCAAAGTAATGGGAAATACTCTGGTACCCGGAGATGGCAAGTTAGGGCCTAATTGGGAAGGATCATACAAAGTGGTTGGATTAGTAGGAAAAGGGGCATATCATTTGGCAGACGAAGACAACAAGGCAATTCCCAAGCCATGAAACACTGTCAATCTCAAACTATTTTATTTTTAGTTTTTCTTTAAAGTACTTGTTATTTTTTTTTTCAATAAAACAAGTAGTTTTCTTTTCAGCATAATTCTTTCTTCTGTAAAAGTTGTTTCAGTGAAACTAGGGGCAATGAAAACAGAGCTGGCCAGAATAACCAACACTTGGTTCTAGGTTGGCAGGAATAACCAACATTGAGCTCTCCTCAGCCGAGATCAGGATCTAGGCTGAAGAAGTTTGGCAGGAATAACCAAACACTTGGCTCTAGGTTAGCAGGAATAACCAACATTGAGCTCTCTTCTACCGAGATCAGGATCTAGGCTGAAGAAGTTTAGCAGGAATAACCAAACACTTGGTTCTAGGTTAGCAGGAATAACCAAACATTGAGCTATCCTCAGCCAAAATCAGGATCTAGGCTGAAGAAGTTTGGCAGGAATAACCAAACACTTGGCTCTAGGTTGGCAGGAATAACCAACATTGAGCTCTCTTCAGCTGAGATAAGGATCTAGGCTGAAAAAGTTTGACAGGAATAACCAAACACTTGGCTCTAAGTTGGCAGGAATAACCAACATTGAGCTCTCCTCAGCCGAGATTAGGATCTAGGCTGAAGAAGTTTGGCAGGAATAACCAAACACTTGGCTCTAGGTTGGCAGGAATAACCAACATTGAACTCTCTTCAGCCGAGATCAGGATCTAGGCAGAAGAGGTTGGCTGGAATAACCAACTTTGAGTACTCTTCAGCCGAGACAAGGATCTAGGCTGAAGAGTGGTTGGCTGGAATAACCAACTTTGAGTACTCTTCAGCCGAGATAAAGATCTAGGCTGAAGAGTGGTTGGCTTGAATAACCAACTTTGAGTACTCTTCAGCCGAGATAAGGATCTAGGCTGAAGAGTGGTTAGCTAGAATAACCAACTTTGAGTACTCTTCAGCCGAGATAATGATCTAGGTTGAAGAGTGGTTGGCTTGAATAACCAACTTTGAGTACTCTTCAGCCGAGATAATGATCTAGGCTGAAGAGGTTGGAAGGTATGACCAAACAGATTACAAGGTTGAGACCGAGATAGGTATCTCGGCGAGAAAATGTTATACTTCATGCAAATCACAGTAAAAAATAAATGCAGGTATGGAATAAACCGAGCAAAAAGAAGATTTCATTTAAGATCCAAAACAAAGTTACAAGAAGAGAGACTTTAGCCCGGTTACAAAATTCTTTCCAAGAGAAAAGGAAAAATTGCAAAATCAAGCAAAAAGGTCATCCAGATCCGCATCCAGGTCAACTCGAGCTGCACCACTCGATAGCCCGGTTTCAGCAGGTAGCTCGGCCACATTTTCAACCAAGTCTTCCATCAATGGCTCAACCTGAGCTGATGGAGCAGTATGGAAACTGTGATCAGTAGTAACAACCGGGGTGTCGTCAGGCTCTGGGGATGCCTCCTCTTCTTCCCCAACTTGAAGAAATTTTTGCTAAATGGCATTGGCATACTCTGCCATGTAGCTCGGTATAAAATGTGGGAGAGGGTTCTGAAAGACCTCGGTCTCTTGGCCATGACCGAGCTTTGCCACAGCTGCTTTCCATCTGCATTTGAAGAATATGTCTTTTGCAGCTTCACATTGTTGGATGTAAGTGGCCTCCCCTTCCTTATAACCCCAGTCTTCAGCATATTCCACACTCTTCTCCAGCTCGGTCATCTCTACATCCTTCTTCTTCTCAAGCTTGGCCAGCTCGCACAGATATTTATCTTTCAACTCAGCCGAAGCCTTCTGCTTATCTGCTTCAGCCGAATTGACTAGTCCGATGAGTCGGGCTATTTCAGTGTGTAGCTCGGCCATTTTCTGCTTGGACTCTTCTAGCTCGGCCGACTTAGCATTGGCCTCTGCCACGGCCTGCCGTGTGGTTTTACATAGTTCCAACACACGCTTGTGAGCGACATGATTCTTCTGCATGGCCTGCAAAAGGAGAGATAACAATTATAGGTAAAATCTCGCAAACAGACGTACAAATTAGAAAGACAAACAAAGGGAGAACTTACCAGCACCATAGATTTTGTTGCCGAGCGAATGGCCTTCAGCTCAGTGAGATGATCGTGGTGCTCCATATCGACTGGTAGGCATACGCTCTTGGCAAGGTTAAAAGCCAGCGAATGGTCTTTCTCTGCGACCACTGAGTCAGTGTTGGTAATAGTCCGATTCTTGTATGTGATCTTTGGTACCCATTTTGAAGGGCTAGCCCAGTCAGAACGCACTGGTTCTGGGCTCGGCCGGGTGGATTGAGGAAGCACGATGTCATCTTCATCAATAAGTTGTTGTGGCTCGGTTATAGATGTTTGAGCACGCTTGCTCGGTCGGGATGACGAGGCACGGGCCGTTGGAAGGGCCACCACTGCCTCATTTGTTTGGCCGGCTTGTGGTACCTCGGCCTGAGTAGCTATTTCGGTGATCAAGGCTCGAACAGCGCGGTGCTTTGCCATTTCTTGTTCTTCAGTTAAAGGAACAAGGTTGATCTGGAGAAGAGATGGATCAGGTTCTAGAGAAGGTTCTAGGAGGAAGTCTGTTACCCTGGTCTTCCTCCTACTGTTATATTTGTATGTCGGTTCAAAATTGAGTAGCTCGGCCCAACCTCTATCACGGTATCGGAGCGCGACGTAAAGTGCGTCTAAATTGGGGTATTGGTACTGTGACTTTAGATGGTTCAAGTCTGCATAAAGGAAAAAGACAACGGTTAGTACGGCGCAAAACTTATAAACAGAGTAAAGAGCGCACAAAGCTAAGCCGAGGTATTCATACCGGCTACTCCCTTATTCCAATTAATTCGGTCACCCGGTATCTGGGCTTCCTGGAGACCCAGAAAAAGGCATTGTCATTTACATCTTTGTCCGGTGTATTTTTTATTATTTTCTCTCGGCGTCTTCTTATTCTTAAATAGTATACCCAGCCATCTTCATTCTGGCCAAATGAATATTGGTGAAAGAGCTCTGCTAAACCGAGGTTGAGGCCAAGCCGGCGATTTAGCTCGGCGATGTCGTTTATTATTCTATATGAATTGGTGCTAAGTTAGGTTGGGTATATTCTAGTTTGCCTAAGGAATTCGCATAAGAGTGGTTGAACTGGGAATCGGAGGCTGGCTTCAACAATGGATAGCACGGTAAATGGAACAAAACCTTGTTTTCCCCAGGGTGTGGTATCTAGTTCGGCTAGGGAAAGATGGACGTCGTCTGGAATTTGGTAATCCTTTTAGAACTCAGCTATGGCCTCGGGTGAGTTTACTAAGAATCGATATTTTCCCATGTGGACTTAAGTTATGTATAAATTAGCTCGGAGTACTAGCTCGGTGTGGAAATGACGTTGAGTATCTTGGTTGAGCGTTCAAGGGAGTGCCTGAGCAACCTAGTCAGAGTCTTCAAAGTGGAGATGAAAAGTGTTAAGCCCAGATCGTTGGACCGTGCTAAGTATAAAGGCAAAAATAAATGTAAGCCTAACTCGGTTATATGGGATACAATCCGTTCTTAGTTAGGTTGGAGCGAAGGACTTTAGCTCGGCTAAATGAAACGAAAGGTTCTTAGTCCGACTGAAACTTAAGGCGAAGTGTAAAAAAATTTAGCTCGGTTATTGGGTGGAGTTCTCTAATTCGGTTATGTTTAATCCTAGAGTTGCCTAAATAGGTTTTTAGCTCGGTTACAGCACGATTCTAGATTCAAACTTCATGTTTTCTGAATCTAGGCGGTGTGTTCTTAAGCACGAGCCTATGGGTTGGGGGTCTGGTTTTAGGTACTAACTGTTCTTATCCATTTCAGCAAAACTACAAAGTGTATTTTGTAAAATATAAGAGTATGTACATCTATACTATACATATTCACGAAATAAACAGAAAAAGTGAGGGTTTGAGTCACTTACAGTCTTAGAAGAAGAGGATGAAGTTCCAAACAATGAAGATGCCAGGCAGGAGCACAAGCTTTACAGATGCAGTGTTTAGGAAAATAGAGGCTCAGAGGGAAAAGAGAGAGAAGATGTCTAGTGGTATGTTTTGTTCAAAGAGTGGGGTTTTTTGTGTAAAGCGTGAATTTGGGTGGGACTGTTCAAATTTTGCGAGGTACGAAGGCGGTGATGGCAGTTGTATTTACTAATAAGGGCTTGCCACGTGTCCAAAAGAATCGTAAGCGATTCAGTCATACAGCGACTGAAAAGACATTTTTTGACAGGACAAATTAGTAGCCCGGTATCAATTTAGCTCGGTTGAAGGCCAACTTTTAGCTTGGCTAGTAAAAAGGTAATCCCAATGATGCTACGCAGATGGAATTAAGGGGCAATTGAGAGGGAGTTTTTATGAGCATTAGGGCCGAGCTAGGCCCAGGTGTAGTAATAGGCCGTTCTATGGGCCATGGTGGAAAGGGCTTAGCGAGTGGACATTAGTGTTAGCTCAGTCCAAATATGGTTACAGCCACCACGGTCGGAGTGGTGATAATTAGCTTGGTCATAGTATTCGGAGACGAGATATTTGGGCTTCTTATGGTGAACCTTGCTCTTGTTAGCTCGGTCAAAGCTTGTTGTAGTTAGCTCGGTCTCAACTGACAAAATCGAGGTACAAGTGAACAAAGAGCCGAGTTATGTGTTGGATATAAAGGCGCTGGATTAAGTATGACAAAGGGCTAGTGTTAGCTCGGTCATACTGTCATCCAACCGAGGTAAAACCATCTAACTTGGTTAAGCAGTGAGGGGGATGTTGAAGGATAAATATTATCTTTTAGGAGTGTGATTCTTAGGAGGACTCTACATGGAAGAATAAGAGTCCTACTAGGATTGTGACAGGCAAAAACTATAAAAGCTCACAACATAACCTATGTAGAGGTAACACAACTTTAATTCTTGAATACACAGAGCTTTTTGTCTATTCTGTTGACTTAGGCATCAGAGAGGTATCCGGTACACAACAACCGGCTAGCTCACATTTGTGTTTTCAGGAAGTAAAGCGACGACATTTGGAGGAGCTCAAACTTGATCAACAGAATTATACGAAAAGATTATTCTGCGCTCGTACAGATATATATAGATCACCTACAAGGAAATTTACAAAAATAAAAATAAAATATTTACGGATTCCAAAAAATTAATCAAAAGTAATTTTGAAAAATACTCTGTCATCGCGCTTTATAATGTGGAAACCACTTCAAGTGTTTTATTTACTTATTTTACTCTTGAGACAATCCCCACATTTTTAGACATTGTTTTTGGGCCATTGTTTTAAGATTTATAATAGCATTTATTGAAAATTTTTGATGGTAGTGAATGCATTTGATATGAACATATAGTGCAGGACGTTGTTATTTTTAATCCGATATCTCTACCAAATTCTTGAAGGAAAAAAAATGTGAATCAAACACCAAAATAAGGAGGAAAAAAATATATAATTGCTAAAATCATAAACTACATGTTTAGTTCTTGATTTTATGAGTTTTTTTCAATTAATGCAGTGTTATTGTTGTATTTTGCCTTCGATATGGCAATACCAATTAACGCATGAAAAATTTGAAAGTTTTTTAACAATAAAAAATTTCCACATAAAAAAATAGGAAATTTCAAAAGAAAATAATGAGTTAACCTAAACATATTGCCCATTATGGTTACAAATAATTGATTCCAAGTTGCTTTCTTGATGAAAGTTGCTTTCCATGTTATGAAGAAGTTACAAGCTGCTTGTCTCTCATGTCATAATGAGAAATCTTGAAAGTTATTTTTATAATTATTTATATTTGAATCCAAACTCGAATAGTACACGTCTTGCCTATAATGTCTTGATGCATATATGTCTTGAAATTTTAGAAAAATGAGAATAAAATGGATAGATATTAGCATATATATTTATTTATTTATTTTGTTCAATTATCTATAAAAAAAAGTAAACATGTATAAATAATTTATTTCCTCTACATTTGTCATTTCTTTTGACAATCCAATATCTAAATAAGTCTTTTTAAATTTAGTATATTGGCCCCGTTTGGTAGAGTTACGGGAAAGTGATTATAGATTATAATTTAACAGATTATAGCTTACAGCTGTGAATATAAGCTGGTAACATGTTTGGTGCAACTATAAGATTATGGATTTAAGCAACAGAATAGCGTTTGATAAATAAGCTGTGAAATAACTTTTTTACTATGTAATTGACATTTTTGCTCTTGTGAACATAAAAATTGTAATTTTGTCATTTTCTTCACTTTAAATTTTGAATTTTTTTTTTGATTAATAGAAGTTGATATTATTATTACCTAATTTGGTACAAATTTTCCATTAGCTCAAATCCTTTCCTCGAAAAGAAAAAAATGAAATTCTTCCTACAAATCTTCTCAGCAAATGCCAACTATTCTCAACTATGAATTAAAATATAGTAATGATATACAAATAGAAAATTCATACAAAATGGTTCAATGTAAATTTTTGACTTCAAAACAAAATGCCCATTAAGATGATTTTTAATTATAAATATGTCACTGCCATATTATTCTTGATGATTTAGCATTTTTCATTAAAATATTAGGCATCTCTAAGTAATTATTTAATTTTTTTTTTTTTGCTTATTTTTTAGAATTTACATAAACAAGGCTTGCTGACAATTTTATTCCTTTTTTTCAAAATTTATTAATTAAGGTTGGCTCAACTTTGTTATTTAATAACCATTTCTTGATAGAAAATCGGCTAAGATTTCAAGTTTGGAGAAGCTAACCACACTTCTTTTTTTTTTTTTTTTTTTTTTCCAATAAAAGTATTAAAAACAACATAATGGCTAACCACACTTGTGTTCTGTAAATAAGTCCACACTAGGATTGTAAATAAACTGAATTGTTTATGAACAAGCTCGACTTGGCTCGGCTCGACTCGTTAAGGGCTTAGCTCAACTCGGTTCGGTTCGTTTAGTAAACGAGTGGAGTTCGAACTCGCATAAGCTTAGCTCATCAAGCTCGGCAAGTTTATCATTATTTAAATTATATAATAAATATATTATTTATATGTTAAATAATTTAAATAATATATTAAATTTATATATTAAATAATATTTTTAAAAAATTATCGAGTCGAGCCGAGCCGAGCCGAACTCGAGCCCAATTCTTTATCAAGTCAAGCTTGAGCTCAATGAACGAGCTTGATAAGTAAATGAGTCAAGCTCGAACTTAACAAAGCTCGGCTCAGTTTAACTCGACTCGGTTCATTTGCAGCCCTAGTCCACACCAACCCTAGCAAATTGAAGCATCTCTTCCTTTTTTTTCTTTTTCTTTCCATCCTGTAGGTGCAATTTTCTAGGAAAAAAGTTGTTCATCTATACAGATAAGAACATGCTTATTTGTTACATAAAGATGATAGAAAATAAGAAAATGTGTTTTCCTCTGTTATACCTATTCGAACAAATCGTCTTGAATTCTTCAATTGGTGGTCTTCGGGTCTTCAAAACTTGGCAATGAACTTGTCTATGTAAAACAGAAATATGATGTTTCAAGTTGCGTTACTTAGTCGCTTTCCTAAAGACAATATTTGCACTCACCAAAAGGTGTGCAGTGGATTACAGCAAATTCACAGCTAGGATACAATGAAACCTGATCTAAAGATCAAGTCTCTCAACGTCTGCACTGGCGACAATAGATCAAAACACTCTTGATATAATCAAGAAAACCAAGACACTGATAATCAAATCTGCAAAACTTGATTACCAGTAAGAAAAACAGAAATTTGTTTAAGAAACTCTTGATCGAAAAATCTAAATCAAGAGAGAGAGAATTGCAAGAATGCCTTTTGAATTTTTTGATGGATTGAAATGATTGAATTCGTAGCCTATTAATAGGCCTTGATGCATCTGATTGAATGGTCATGTCCCTTAATCGTATCCGAGTAGATCTGACTGTTAGATCGACGATCTATGGTGCAGATCATTCTCACACTGAATAGCTGCCTTGACTGATCACACTTGATCACGATCGGGATCCATCACAGCCATACGATCGCGCGCATCTCCAATCAACGGTTATGATCAAACTGCTCCAGATCGAACATGCAACCATTCGATCGATTGGTTGTCACATCGCCAACGGACGCCACATCACTGTCACGTAGAGCTGACTGTATTCCACGTCACCCATGCTACGTTGGATCCACGTCATCGCTCCAGCTTGTCCGATGTAAATAAGAAAGCGCCCTTATGATGCTTTGTGAAGTGCAAAGTACGCCATTAAACGCCACACAACCCACACCATGCGCGCGCACATACGAATGGTGCGAAGCATTATCCTTGCAGTGTGGGTACATGCACACTAACTTTCACCTCACAATTTCATATTTAAAGGAATATTTCATGTAGCACTTTATTAAGTGCTCCATGTTTTCCTCTCTTTCCGATGCGGAACAAAATCCTCAAGCTTATTTCAAGTTTTCCAAAGAAAAACAAGGAAGATTTTGAAAATACTCAAAAATATTTTTATTTTTTTTATTTTAAAATTACTCCAAAAATCTCTGCAACAAGTAACAACAGTGGCCAATCTTAATTAAAAAAAGGGTAAATTACAGACACATTCCCTACCAATAGGTCCTAATAGTTGAACTTAATTTTCATCAAATCCTATTGAAAAGAAGTCCCGATAAAATCGTTGCTAAAAATATTTTTTTTTGTGACTATTTTTTACACATGTCGTTAAAAATTGACAATTAGTAACTTTTTTTTTTTATCATGATTTTTATAAATTGTCGCTAAAACTTACAATTAGTGTCCTTTTTTGTAATGAATTTTTCAAATTGTCACTAAAACTTACAATTAGTAACACTTTTTTGTGACAATTTCTTTAAACTGTTGCTAAAACTTATAATTAGTGACATTTTTTGTGATAAAATTTTCATATTATCGCTAAAAATTAACAATTAGTGACATTTTTTAATAGTGTTTAATAAAAAATGATAGTAATTATCATAGGACCTATTAGACAATAAGTCCACTTATTTGGACCTACACGTAAATCTTCCAAAATTAAACTACACATTTTAAAAATTCCCCAACAATACCTATGCATATACTTCAGCTATCTAGGCACAAGAAGCTCACATCTTCGTGAAACATATCTCATCTTATAGCATTCATACCCTCTTCTAACAAGAATACATGTTCTGTTAGTATTTTTTTTGGGTAAATTACATATATATATATATATATGTATATAAATTAAAAAAAATAAAAAATAAAAACCTACTTTGAAAGGCTTAAGAGCACAAGGAAAAACTACACTGCTCATTTGATACAATAGGAACAGTTATTTTTTCTTCCCAACAAGTACAAGAGGATAGGACTTTTTCACCTATTTAAAACAGAGAAACTATGGCCGGGTCTTCTTTTATGCAGCAACTACTAGAAGAGTATTTGAAAAAATTTAAACTATAAAATTAAACTTCAACAATTGATAGCCGTTTTAGTAATGCCAATACAGAACAAAGCCGTATATGCTCAATCTGGTTATTTGCCCGTGTGTTTTTACCTCGAGGAGAGTGTCTAATAAACGGCCGCATAATAATTCAGATGGGTAGCTCAAGTTGAACAGAGCCCTAACCCAAAACATCAGACGTAACCATCTCCTTGGATTTAGCAAACCAGATGGAGTCCTGGAAACCCTTTGGACCTGAAATTAATAGATCCACATGTCATCCTAACAGAGCATCATTAAAGAAAGGAAAATGTTATAGGTCCCAAATTTTCTACCAAATTAATGATCAAATGTCTCACATTTGAAAGAAAATTTGGTATCCCTAACATTATCCTTAAAGAAATTAAATTAACAACAAAGCATATGACTTTTCCAAGGAACAGTAAAAGCTAGGAAGTTTTGGGATTTCACTCTCTTATGCATCATGTGGTGCATTTAGAGAGAGAGAGAGAGAGAGAGAGAGGGAAAAGAATATTCAGTCTACATTTTGGAAGGCATTGCGTCAGCATTGTCATTCTTTTAAGAATAGATTTTCTATTTTTGTTGTATTGTCTTTTAGATTTTTCTGGGAGAGCTATTTAAACCTTTCGATTTTTGGGTGTGTTTGGTTGTTGTCACTCACTGGTTTGGAATACTCAGTGTGCACACAATGTTGCACCTCTTCTTGTGCGCTTACCATCTTGCTTGCTTAAATAAATAAATAAATAAATTTAAGAAAAGAAAAGCAAACAACAGAGAATGTAAAGTTAGGCTTACAATTTTGCAATTATAGATATAGAATTTTGTAAGGCCGCCAAAAGAAGTAGCTCCAAAGACGTGCTCAAAATAATTCAAAACACAAACTATTCATCAAGCTGCAAAAACTAAAATTTAGAAATTTTCTATTTTCTTAGGTTCTGTTTGCTTTTTTTTTTAAGAAAACATTAAATATGTCAATATTTATTTTTGGTAAAAACGAAAACAACAATCATGTTAAGTACAAATATATGTTTTATAAACTTGTTTCGAAAATGAAGGGGGGTAGCCGAAGGTGGTTGTTGATGGTCGGAGATGGTGGTTGAAGGTGGTTTTTAGCAAGAGGTGGTGGTCTTGCCGCCAATGAGAGGTAATTGCTAGAGACTCGAAGTGGTTGCCGATGGTCAAAAATGGTCGCCGGAGGTGGTGGCCAAAGGTGGTTGTGGCTAATGGGAGGTGTTTGTCAGCAACCAAAGTTGGTTGACGGCCAAAACGGGCCAAACAAAAAGCATTCAGGAAAAGGTGAAGAAAAAATCTTAAAAAGGTAGAAGAGTAAGTGGCCAAAGAATACGAATCTGGGTCAAGAAAAAGGCAAACCAGTTTAAAATGATTTGGATTAAAGTATGAAGGAGTTGGACAATTGGGTTTACATGGGTCAGCAGATTGAACCTGCTTGTTAATTCAGCGGGTTTGGACTAGTCCAACTTAGGGTGCAACCCAAACTTACCCATCCATTTTCCACCTCGGGTCTATACTATCAGAGACTGTATCATACCACTACCCCAACTGCTGAAAGGGCTTTACACAAAAGCCAAAAATAAATAGATAAATAAGATGTATGTAATCGATTACAACATTCAATTATTAGTCAGTTGTCTTCATACTGCAACTTATCAATTTTTATATACCAAAAAATCATATGGTTGAACAATACCAGACTTTTGACAATAGGTCACACTATTTCTAACTTGCAACTTAAATTACAACAACAAAGTGACGCTTATTCCACACTTATCAACAACAACGAAAAAAAAATGGTAGTTTTTACTCCACCGTAGTAAGCAAACCAAAAATGGACACAATGCAATCAAATAATGACCACATACAGAAACTGCAGAACAATAAATAGTGGAGTTAGGATTAATACCTCTAAAGGACTCTGAAGATCCAGTGAATATTGGAAGTCTCTGTGCCAATCCTCGGTTTTTTTCACCTTGATGAGCTAGGGTGGGATCAAAGCACTCAACCTACAAGACAAAAGTAGAAAAAAGAATTGTAAGTCATGTACAAACCCCCCAGAGTGCTGGTCAAATTCAAAAATACAATATGTAGGTAACAAATGAATGTTACCTCCACAGATAGAGCGGCACACATGAAAATGATAAATATCACATGCGGAGGTAATTTTCTCCTTTGAGAGACCAAAACTCTGGATGTATGTTGTAAATAATAACCATTTACTGGTTATTTAGACACTTGAAGCCCCATCAGGGAAGTTAATTCTTTAGACTTTCCGCTTACAAGAATATCATAAGTTGTATTATCAGGTACAAGACCTCTGTCAAGCATCTCATCGTGCAATCTAAAAGCTTCTTGCAAATTCCCCTCCTTGAAGTATCCAGCAATCAATGTACTATAAATAAGAACATTAGGAGTCATACTCTTCTTGTCCATCTCTTCCAATACCTTCCGTGCATTCTCTAGCTGCTCTTTCTTACAAAGACCGTGTTCCAAAACAGTATATGTGATGGCATCAGGCACAATACCTTTGGCAAGCATCTCAGTGTACAATTCTGATGCAAAAAGTATTTTTCCCTCTTTCAGCAACCCATCAATCAATGTAGTGTATGTTGCCAAATCACATGGGATCCCCTCATTAATCATTTTCTTATGCAATGCAAGTGCTTCTTCCATGTTATTCAGATTTTTGAAGCCACTGATCATGCAATTATAAACAACTGCATTAGGAGATAACCCAACTTCAAGGAGTTCATTGAAGAGTTCACATGCATTTTCCATGTCCCTCCTTTTGCAAAATCCATCAATGAGAACACTGTATGCCGTGACATCCAATTCAAGACCCTTGTTTCTCATTTCATTCCTCAGTTTCAATGCAATATCTATATTATTGCTTTTACAGAACCCATCAATCAAACTGGTGTAAGTGACAACATTGGGGGAAACCCCACATTCACACATCTCTCTATACACATCTAATGCAATAGTGATAGCACCCTTCTTGATAAAGCCATCGATAATGCTATTGTAAGATCTACAGATGGGGATAAAACCCTTCTCCACAAACTTCTTCAGCATATCCCTTGCCTCAGATGTGCGACCAACTTTGCACAAACCATTGATGATTGTATTAAATGTGAAGTCAGTAGGAGCAATTCCCAAGTCCACCATCTGGTCGAACATGCCAAGGGCTCGTTCAGTCTCACCATTCTTAAAATAACCATCGATCAAAATGCTATATGTGACTACATTAGCTTTGAAACCTATTTCCAACATCTCAGAAAATAGATGTGACGCTAAGTCCATATTCCCTTTTCTGCAGTGGCCAAGTATCAGGTTGTTGTATGAAACTACACTTGGTTCCACTCCCTTATTCACCATCTTTTTCCATACATTGCTGGCTTCTTCCACCTTACCCTCTTTGCAGAGCCAGAATATCATGCTATTGTACGTGACAACATTGGCAATACCAGTGTCAACTGCCTCATCAAACTGCTTGGATGCCTCCTCCCACAGCCGGGCTCTCACAAGTCCTCGTATCAACGAATTTACATTATAGAAACTTGGCTGGATACCTTCAAGTTTCATTTGGGCATATAATTCAGATGCCTTTTCCATGTTTCCATTCATACAACACCCTTCAATCAGAACTGAGTAAGTGACCTTGTTGGGCGTAAATCCATCCTGAACAATCTTACTGAACAAATTTAAAGCACCATCCAAATCACCTTGCATACAATACCCCTTCATCAAGCTAGTTGCAACCACCAAATTCATCGGCTTTCCGCTACTAACCATTTCATCCTTTAGCTTTAAAGCATCTACCATGTTCCTTTGCTTCACACAAGCTCCAATCACACTTGTAAATGTGCCCTCAGAAGGAACCCACCCAATTTTCTTCATCTCATTCAACAACTCACATGCCACATTCGACTTAGGTTTTCTACAAACAGCCTGAATAGCAGTACTGTATATCGCTGCATCGAGCTTAAGCCCGCTAGCCTTAGCTTCTCTAAAGTACCGTTCTGCCTCATCGGTCTTCCCTTCCTTCAAACATGCACGCATCATCACGTGTATGGTAAAACAGTCATAGTTAAATCCTCTGGAGGCTACATCATTGTACAAACCTCGAGCTTGTCCAATCATGTCTTTTCTAACCAATGCAGTCAAGAGAATATTTATATACTCAATTCCTGGATCTATTTTGCTTATTATCATTTTATCAAAGCAATAAATCGCATCTTCGATTCGACTAGCCCTAACATAACTATTCAACAAATAATTAAAAACATGTGAATCTAACTCAAATTGAAACTTTCTCGAGCAGTCAACCAAGTGATCAACAAGAACACTAGCAGAGGGACCTGAATCCCCCAAAACGTATTGGTTAAGCAAATGCCGAGCAATGCCATGATGGTTCGGCGAACCCACCAAAATGTAGAGCAAAAGGCAAAAGGGGTCGACAATGCGGACGAAACCGCGCCGTTTCTCGGCCCATTTGAAGTACTCCAAAGCTGAATCAGGGTTATTTCTATGGCTTAGAAGAACTTGTATCACATGGGTTTGTTCAAGAACCGGGTTTTGTGAAATGGGTTCAGTGAATTCGTACCTGGATTGTTCAGTTTCTGAAATGGATTTCTCGAGAAAATCGGAGAGTTGAGACTCTGAGATGGGTTTGTGAGAAAGCTCTGGTTGGGAGGTTGAATTTGCGTTGAAGATTTGGGGTTGAGAGTGTGAGGTCGAAGCTGAGGAGCGAGATCTATGGGATGCGAGAGATCGGATCGACCATGGAGCAAGAGATGAAGGAGCCAACCAACTTCTCATCTCTCTGGTTTCTGTTGTGATTCAATTCAACAAACACCCTTGTGTTTGTTTTGGCGTGTAGAGAGAGAGACTAATAAACCTCACAAGAACCCTAGATTGCTTGTGGTTATTTTTTATTTTTTTATCAAAAAAAGAAAAAACAAAAAAAACAAAAACAAAAAAAGAAATGCACCGTGTGATATCACACAGTATTTGCGGGCCTGGTACCGGGATAATTGATTGACAATCAGACTTCAGCTAATCTAACGAAAGGAACTCAGTCACGTATTATAGAAGAGATTAAAAAAATTGATTGAAATTAGGGATGTTGTAGGGGCCGAGTAAGGCATGTAAAGAGGTTGAATAAGTGAACTTGAAGAGTCGAGATATATACATTGTGTTTGGTCCCGTCTTATATAAATACAGAAGTATCCTAATTGGCCGCATAACCAGTTGAGCGAGAAACCGAGTGAAAAGCAGTTTGTAACAAAAGGAGCCGAGTAAATAGTTACACGGTGGATTAAAGGTGAGCCCAACCCTGAGGCCAAAGAAGAGATATATATAGAAGAACATCAACCAAAGAGAGGTGTGTGAGAACTAGTATGCTTAACTTAAAACCCAAGCAACCAAGAGAGTATACATTGACTTGTCCGTCGAAGTGCTAATTTCGGCACCCCCGACCGGAGTGTTCATTCCTTTTCAGGTGGCTAGCTGAGGATCACGAGCGTCCCACAGGATCCAAAGAGTATTTCCAAACCACTTCCTCACAATTGGCGCCGTTTGTGGGAATACTCCAGTACATCCATAGCGGGCGTGACGGAAGATCCTTCGGCAGTCGCTGACAACCTTACGCCATGAGTTGATACCACTCCAAGCACCATGTTGGGACTAGAAAACATCACTGCACGAAGAGCCTTGAACTCCGATTCAGCTGATGAGACAATGCAAGCGATTATGGATCAGGCGAAACAAAACGAACAGAGGTTGGAGAACATGATGACTGAGAACGAGTGCCTTCGTCAGGATTTGGCCTTAGAGGTAGTGAAATCCCAACAGGCTGTGCGCCAAGATCTGGCACAACCTCTAAGAAAATATGGTCGACAACCCCGAGTTCGAAGACAAGATAGTAGCAGTGATTCTGATTCTTCATCCCCAAAACCCAAAAAGAAGGGGTGAGTCGAAGTCTCTTGTTTTTTCTGAAGGAAGTCCGCATGCACGGAATAAGAGGAGAAAAAATGATTTAGATGAAGAGGACCAACATGCGACGGATCGCAAAGGCAGCACTATCCAAAAAGTTCAAGGCTCCATCATTCACTCTATACGACGAAAAATTGGATCCCACTAACCACATCTGTCATTATAAGCAGGCCATGACGCTGCATGCAGACGACGAGACTCTCATGTGCCGAATATTTCCGAGTAGTTTCGGACCATTGGTTGTTAGATGGTATTGTAAGTTGGAACCGACATCGATTAAAAGCTTCCATCAATTACAGAAATCCTTCAGGACAAGATTCATCACCAATGAGGTCCAGCCGAAGCAAGCCGACTCTCTCTGGGCCATGCAAATCTAGCCAGGGGAAACCTTACGAGCGTATTCGGTGCCCTATTGGGAGTGCTTTAATCTTGTGGACGACGCCTGCAACGACTCCATGGCCATCACCGCCTTTAAAATGGGGTTGCATCCGGATAGTGCCCTCCGCAGTTCTTTGACCAGAAGGCCCCCTAAAACAGTCTGGTCATTGATGAAGAAAGTTGAGGAATACTTCAAAGTGGGAGATGACGCCCTGCGGATTAAAGCCGAGCAAAAGGCCAACAAGACGGCCCAATCTGAAATAATCTAGCCGATTAATGCTGCACCATTCCGGAACCCTGAACCACGGAATCGGGCTAAACGAGACAAGAGACGGGATTCGCGCCGATCAAATGACCAATGCTCCCATCAAGCTAGTGAACAACTTCAAGTGGATAGCAGGCGCACAAGGCGCGCGGACAAGAAATATACGGAGTTGTCAGAGCCAATCAGCACGGTTATGTCTAAAGTCCAACACCTTCCGTTCTTCAAATGGCCATCCAAAATGGTAGGACCTCCTGACACAAGGAAACGGGATAGGCGGTGCAAATATCACAAGGACCACGGCCATGATACCGAAAGTTGTTATGCGCTAAAGGATCACCTTGAGAAATTGGTACAAGATGGTCGGCTTAAGTAGTACGTCCAAAAAAACAACTCAACCAAAACAGTAGCTTTACGGCAGGATTCACCTCCTCTCGGCGTGATCGATATGATATACAACCTGCCGACGGCATCAGTGGTATATATAATTCAGTCGCATCCAGACCTTAAAAAGCAAATCACACCAGCAAAGTGGCCCTATGAAGCTCCGAGTATTACCTTCGACGATTCTGATTTGATCAGCGTCACGCTCTCCGACATCGATCCATTGGTCATTGAACTACGCGTAAACCGATTCTTCGTTGAACGGGTTCTCATTGACTAGGGGAGTACTTCGGAAGTCATGTACTACAAGACCTTCATCAAACTCGAGTTCACCGAGTCGAACCTGTCTCCGGCTCCTTATCCGTTATTCGGCTTCAACGCTAATCCAGAATACCCATTGGGCAAAATCACACTACCAATTCGAGCGGACTCCCGAACAGTGGATGTGAAATTCTTGGTTGTCAAGCTACCTTCACCGTATAATCTTATCATGGGATGAACTTGGCTGCATACCATGTAGGCCATGCCAAGCACCTATCATCAATTGCTCCGCTTCCCGACTGAACGCGACATTAAACAAATCCGTGGTTCCCAGAAATTGGCACAAGCATGTTATCTTCTTACTACGAAGACACCAAAAGAGCTGGAAGTGAACTTTATTGAGGTACCGGATCGAGAGAGCCTCGACGATGTTGGACGGCTCCCAAGTGAAATGGCCACGGAAGCCCTAGATCGAGTTGAAATTGACGAGAATCCCGACAGGTTCTTCATGGTCGGCGCCTCACTGAACAAAGTGGACAGGCAACAACTAATTACCTTCTTACTCGACAACCTCGATGTATTTGCATGGTCACCGTATGAGATACCAGGGGTAGATCCATCTATTTCTCAGCACCGTTTAAATGTTGACCCCAAATGTAAGCCGATTATTTAAAAGAGTCGGTGGTCACTCACAGAACACATTGTCGCCGTTGTTAAAGAAGTTGATCGATTGCTTGATGCCGAGGTAATTCGGGAAGTGACCTATCATACATAGCTATCTAATACTGTGGTTGTAAAGAAGAAAAATGGGACTTGGCGTGTCTGCGTGGATTTCACAGACTTAAACAAAGCTTGCCCCAAGAATTGTTTTCCCCTCCCCATGATAGACCAACTCGTAGACGCCACAGCACGCCATCAACGTATAAGCTTCCTCGATGCCTATAGAGGCTACCATCAAATTGCCATGCATCCGGAAGACCAAGGCAAAACTGCATTCCTCACCCCAAGAGGAACTTACTGCTATAAGGTTATGCCTTTTGGGTTGAAGAATGCAGGAGCAACTTACCAAAGACTAGTCATTGCCATGTTCAAGGAGCAACTCAGCCGTACCATTGAAGTGTACATTGACGATATAGTGGTCAAGTCCAAAGAAGAGCAAACTCATCTAGCCGATTTGGAAGAGACATTCGGCATTTTACGCAAGTACGGAATGAAGCTGAATGCTTCCAAATGTGCGTTTGGGATCGGATCTGGCAAATTCATTGGCTACATTGTCAACCACCGAGGAATCGAAGCCAACCCGAGGCAAATCACAGCAATCCTGGAACTCGGCTCCCCTCGATCAGTCAAGGAGGTTCAAAAGTTGATGGGGATGGTTGCCGCACTCAATAGGTTCATCAGTCATTCAACAGATCGCTGCTGACAATTCTTTCATACCCTACGGCAGGGTAAAGCTTTTGAATGGACCTCTGAGTGCGAAACTGCTTTTAATGGTCTGAAGACTTACCTCTGATCAGTTCCACTATTGACAACACCATCAGCAGGTGACCCGCTCATTTTATATCTGGTCGTTTCCGACCGGGCCGCCAGTGCCATACTATTAAAAGAAGAGCTTGGGGAGCAGCGACTAGTGTATTATGTGTGCAAGGCAATGGTTGACGCCGAAACACGTTACCTTCCGTTAGAAAAACTCATCCTAGCCCTCGTCATGGCAGCAAGAAAACTGATGCATTACTTCTAGGGGCATACCATTGGAGGACTAACGGATTACCCCCTCCGGTTAGTACTCCGCAATGCAGAAGCATCAGGGCGCGTTTCAAAGTGGGCTCTCGAACTCGGCCAGTACGACATTCAGTTTCTGCTTAGAACCTCAATCAAGGGGCAAGTACTTGCTGATTTTGTGGCCGAATTCATTGGAGGTCTTGCCGGTTTCAAGTTTGGTCAAATTCAACCTAAGCCAAACTAGAGAATTTATGTTGGGGACATTTGGCAATTATATTGTGACGGATCATCCAACCAACGGGGCAGTGGGGCCGGAGTAGTGATCATGGCTCCCGACGGAGCAATAATCGAGCAGGCCGTCAAACTCGGCTTCGAAGCATCGAACAATGAGGCCGAATACGTAGCCCTACTAACCGGCTTACGGAACGCACATCTTTTGGGTGCTTGGCGTTTGCTTATATTTTGCGATTCAAAACTGGTGATCAATCAACTAAAGGGGGAGTATGCGGCCAAAAATGACCGTCTGGCAGCCTAAATGAAAATGACAAACTCCTTACTGGCACAATTTGACCATCATGAATTGAACCAAATAACCCGTGATCAGAACACATATGCAGACGTCCTGCCCTGCCTAGCCTCCACCATTAACTCAGAGATTAAATGGACAATTGAAGTGGGTTTCATCCTTAAGCCGAGCATTGGCCCTTCAGAGGAAGTCCAGGTCAATGTCATAGAGTTAGGACCGAGTTGGATGGACTTCATTGCTGCATTCCTATCTTTCAAACAGCTCCCGTCGGATAAGAAAGAAGCGCACAAGCTGCAAAACAAAGCCCTGCGATACAACCTGGATCCGCAAGGAAAACTTTACAAAAAATCCCTTTCTGTTCCATACCTAGAATGCGTTCATCCGGATCAAGTCGAGGAACTCCTGACTAAAATACATGAAGGTAGCTGTGGTGCCCATTCTGGCGGGCGCCCTTTGGCTCATCAAGCTGTGACACAGGGGTATTATTGGCCGACAATGAGAGCTCATGCTGAATGTTACGTGAAGAAATATGAACAGTGCCAGAAGTTTTCTCCTTTAACCCATCTACCTGCTGAAGAGTTTAGCTCTATAACCAGTCATTAGTCGTTCGCCCAATGGGGACTTGACATCGTCGGACCATTGCCTCGCGCCCCGGGCAACAAGCGATTTTTGATTGTCGCGACAGATTATTTCACAAAATGGGTAGAAACGGAGGCACTAACGCGCATCCGAGATACTGATGTGAAGCGTTTTGTATGGAAAAATATCATAACCCGATTTGGCATTCGAAGAGTACTTATTTCAGACAACGGCACCCAGTTTGATTGCGGTGTTTACCGAGAACTGTGCAGCAAGTATAGTATTCGGCCCTACTTTTCCACCCCGGCTTATCCACAGAGTAATGGCCAAGCTGAAGCCTCCAACAAATCCATTTTGGACGGCATCAAGAAAAGGTTGGAGAAAGCTAAAGGCAGATGGGTCAAGGAATTGCCGAGTGTGTTATGGGCTCATCACACTACTCCGAGGCGGTCTACTGGGAAAACGCCGTTCGCTTTGTGCTTCGGAACGCAGACAATCATCCCATTGGAGATCGGCCTCCCAACCTTGAAATCAAAAGTTTTCGATATGGGCCGAAACGACATGATGATGGCCTTAGATTTGAATCTGATTGAAGAATGAAGCGGCTGTGCCCTTACATCAATGGCACGGTACCAGCAGCAGCTTGCTAAGTCGTATAATCAACGTGTTCAGCTATGCCGTTATATACCAGGCGAATTGGTCCTGAAGAAAGTGCTTCCAGCTGCCAAGAATCCAGCAGATGGAAAATTGGGTCCTAACTGGGACGACCCCTATCAGATCGACTCAATCACGGGTGTAGGGGTATATCGGCTCAAAGACATGTCTGGGAAGAGTCTACCACGACCTTGGAATTCAACGCACTTGCGTAAATTCTATCATTAAACCCGAACTGTGGGGCATGATACTTGTTTTGAATGGTTCACCATGTACATATTTCACTTTTGCAATGCAAAGTTTCTTATTTTCTCATTGCGAAATTCAGTTCAAAGTCTTCCAGTTTAAGCCTCCAGATTCGGTACGCCCTTCGTGGGTATCACTATTGGCCAAGATAAAAAAGTCTCCGAATTCGGAGCCCCATTCGTGCAGGTCACGTTTGGGCCGAATAAGACTTCGGATTCGGAGCGCCCTTCGTGGATATCACGTTTGGTCGAGATAAAAAAGCCTCCGAATTCGGAGCCCTATCCGTACAGGTCACGTTTGGACCGAATAAGACTCCAGATTCGGAGCGCCCTTCGTGGATATCATGATTAACCAAGATAAAAAAGCCTCTGAATTCGGAGCCCCATCCATGTAGATCACGTTTGGGCCGAATAAGACTCCGAATTCGGAGCGCCTTTCGTGGATATCACGATTGGCCAAGATAAAAAAGCCTCCGAATTCGGAGCCCCATCCGTGCAGGTCACGTTTGGACCGAATAAGACTCCAAATTTAGAGCGCCCTTCGTGGATATCATGTTTGGCTAAGATAAAAAAGCCTCCGAATTTAGAGCCCCATCCGTTCAGGTCACGTTTGGGCCGAATAAGACTCCGGATTCGGAGCGCCCTTCATGGATATCACGATTGGCCAAGATAAAAAAGTCTCTGAATTCTTAGCCCCATCCACGCAGGTCACGTTTGGGCCGAATAAGACTCCGGATTCGGAGCGCCCAAAAAAGCCTCCGAATTCAGAGCCCCATCCGTACAGGTCACGTTTGAGCTGAATAATACTCTGGATTCGAAGCGCCCTTCGTGGATATCACGTTTGGCCAAGATAAAAAAGCTTCCGAATTCGGAGCCTTATCCGTGCAGGTCACATTTGGGCTGAATAAGACTCCGAATTCGGAGCGCCCTTCGTGGATATCACATTTGGCCAAGATAAAAAAAGCCTCCGAATTCGGAGCCCCATCCGTGTAAGTCACGTTTGGGCCGACTAAGACTCCGGATTCGAAGCGCCCTTCGTGGATATCACGATTCGCTAAGATAAAAAAGCCTCCGAATTTAGAGCCCCATCCGTGCAGGTCATGTTTGGGCCGAATAAGACTCTGAATTCAGAGCGCCCCTCATGGATATCACGTTTGGCCAAGAAAAAAAAGCCTCCGAATTTGGAGCCCTATCCATGCAGGTCACGTTTGGGCCGAATAAAACTCCGGATTTGGAGCGTCCTTCGTGGATATCACGATTAGCCAAGATAAAAAAGCCTCCGAATTCGAAGCCCCATTCGTGCAAGTCACATTTGGGCCGAATAAGACTCTGGATTCGAAGCGCCCTTCGTGGATATCACATTTGGCCATAAAAAAACCTTTGAATTCAGAGCCCCATCCGTACTAGTCACGTTTGGGCCGAATAAGACTCCGGATTCGGAGCGCCCTTCGTGGATATCACGTTTGGCCAAGATAAAAAAGCCTCCGAATTCTTAGCCCCATCCGTGCAGGTCACGTTTGGGCCAAATAAGTCTCCGGATTCAGAGCGCCCTTCGTGGATATCACGTTTGGCCAAGATAAAAAAGCCTCCGAATTCAGAGCCTCATTTATGCAGGTCATGTTTGGGCCGAATAAAACTCCGAATTCGGAGCGCCCATCCACGCAGGACGCGCTTGGGCCGAATAATAATCCGGATTCGGCGTGCTTCTCATGAATATTACGATTAAAAAGCAAGCATTGTTGACAAAAGTTGAAACATGCAAGCATTTAAAATGAAGTGTTTCATTACATTAACCGATTGGCTCAGAATGTATAAACATAAATTGAAACATGCAAACATTTAAAATAGGGTGTTTTATTAAATTAACCAATAAATACATAATTTGCGCCCAATCTGTGTTGGAGCATTTACAATATGTTTAATTTTATTCGGCATCACCCTCGTCGTCGGTCTTCTCGATTTCGAAAGCGCCAAAGGAAAAGTGATGACGTTGGTATAACGGCGACGCCAATTCAACGCCTGCTTCTCGGAGAGCCTCTAAGGCTTAGAGAGACTTAATCCACCCGTGCCTAAAACACCGATTCTCGCATCGACATACTTCCTCGGTGAGTTTCTCCTTGATCTTGTCTATCTTGACTTTCCAGCCGTCGTGGAAGCCTTTTTCATAACCCCTAGACCTTGCAGTCTTTATTGTAAACATGCTTGCCGTATCTCGATCGGCAATCACATAACTTATCAGCCGTTGGGTCACCCTTTCCTCCACGACCGGGTTAGATTGGTCGGCCGCACGTGGCTCGACAGTTTTGGCCTTCCGTAGCTCACGTTCGGCCTTCTCCGCGTGAGCCTCCAAGTTTCGAATTCGTTCGTTCTTCTGCTCTATCTCCTGCCGCGCGGCACGTAGACGCATGCCGATTTTATAGGCAGTATACAGCCCTTTCACTACTCCATGGATACCCTCTCGAAACACTTCGAAATCCTGTCGACCGACCATCGACTGCTGGACTTTTGGTGAAAAAATCTGTCGAGCGAACTCGACTGCCACACCTAGGTCGTGAACAATTGAATCTGCTTCCGTCATCGGTTTATTCCCCACAATTGGAGTGGCTGGGGCAAGGGCAGATTTATTAATCTGATCGGCCAAATATCTAAGCCCAGTGCCGATCTACGTGTGCCACAGCCACTTTACGAACTAATAGTATTCGGCGTTTATAGTTCATATAATGGCTGGGCAGGGACAGATTTATTAATCTGATCAGCCAAATATCTATGCCCAGTGCCAATCTACGCGTGTTACAGCCACTCTATGAACTAATGGTATTCGGCGTTTATAGTTCATACAATGGTTGGGCAGAAGCAGATTTATTTATCTAATCAGCCAAATATCTAAGTCCGGTGCCGATCTACGTGTGCCACAGCCACTCCATGAACTAATAGTAATCGGCGCTCCAGTTCATGTGGCCACTGCAAAGGCAGATTCATGAAGCTAATCAGCCATACGACGAGACCCTGAGCCGTTTCACTTGTTCGGATAAATTAAAAGACGGATAAATTACTAAATTGCTAAGATAGTTATCTAATCGGCAGGTGTTCACGGATATTTAATTCACTCACCTCGTAATCCTACATCCTATTGGATCGATAGCTAGCAAGCACAGTAGACAACAGTTATTTTATCTGAAATAGCAAAAATTAAGCACAAATAATAGCAAAGAGCAAAGGAAGTTTTCGAGCAAAGGGAATTTTCATTAGTAAATTGAGTACAGATAGTAGCCATTTTACACATGAAAACTACCTTAAACTAACAGAAATCTATTAAACAAAAAGCTACAACCTTGCATGGAAGATGTCTAGCAAAAATTAAAATGTCACCCTAGTCAATCCTCAGGGTCAGACGCCAGCGGCTTAACGTCCACTTGCTCGAATGGAATTGGCTGGGCCAATGTCATATTCGCGGCAGCAAGGGCTTTGAGCCAGCCGTGTTTGAAGTCCCGGTTCTCAAATTTGGGCACTTCATCCGCATAACTCTCCAAGGCGGCTTTTTGTCCAGCCTGGAACGCTTTGGAAACCTCAGAGTCGGCTTTTTTCCTTTGCCTTCTTCGATTCTTCCAATTCAGCTTCCAACTTGGCAATCACCTCCTTGGCTAGCTGGACCTGTTCTCAACAGCCAGCCTTAACTGGTCGGAGTTTCTCGTGCTCTCGGCCTCAGAGTCCTTCCTCGCACGTTCCTCCGCCGCTTTCGTCGCTTTCGGAATCGGCTCTCTGAGAGGCTTCCACAGCCTTGCTTTTTTCATTTTCAACTTTGATTTTCAGCAAGGCGATTTGTTCTATAGCGTCATGTTGACGGCGACCGCCTATTTCGGTTATCCTGCCCACCGTCTGCAAAATAAGAAAATAAAGTTAAATAATTTTAAAAATATATGTATTTAGGCGGAAGACTGCATATAAAGCACATACCAATAAAGCCGACTAAGCCGCTAATGCGATCAATAGTAGATCTGGCTCGGCCTGAAATACGGCTCTATCAGCCGGCAGGGAGATCGAAGAGGCCATGCTCAAGGCCACAGCCGGGTTTTTTAAAGCCGACGCGTCAGAGGAAATCGACATGTTCCTTATCTTTGGTTGAACAATGAACGGAATAACCAAACCCGATTCCTCAATGCGCGGCCGTTTATCGACTTGCTCTTTAGCGAACTCGACTTCTTCCTCGGTGGGGCGTTTCTCCCCTTTTTGCTCAACCTCCTGATTCGTTTGCTCTACCCGCTCCAACTCGGCCATTTGGGTTTGAGCCGTCTCCCCCTCGACAACAGGCAGGGAGAGCTCAGCGTCGGCAGTGGGTGAAATTTCCGATCGAATGGCCTCTGCTCTCTGCCGGGCGGCCATTCTTTCGACATTTTTATTCTTGGCAAGTTGTGTGAGTGACAACCCAACCATGTCCTCAGGGTACGCGCCGAGAAGGTCTTATAAACCTGTATAGATGTCGTCGAAGGAAACGTCCTCTCGGCCTGAGGTGGACGGATGGTTGAATGAATTGAGGTCGGCTTCCTCAAATGCCAACTTCAAAGCCTTGTCTACTTCAGTTTTAGATTGGTTTGGCGACTCAGCTACCTCCGCCTGTTCCGAATCTGATCCGTCCAAACCAACTTGCCTCAAGTTTTTTAAGTTGGTTAAGATAAGGTCATAAGAAACTCTTTGCCCCTCGGAACTGGGATGTTTTTTGCCGCTGAAAACGTTGTATATGTCAGCTTGTATGGAAGAAGAATGTGGGCCGCCCTCCCTTGTTTCTGAAGGCTTGGATGGCCAAAGTATTGGAGAGCGACTTTAATTTCCGCAAGAACGGCGTCGTCGGTTGAAACCAAAACTTTCTTCAAATCGTTTCCTGCACAAGTAAAACCATGAGACCACAAAGATAAAGCCGAGTAAATATAAGAAAAATAAACGCAAGGGGCTATGTGGCCACCTGGTTCGCCTCTCCGTCTAGGAATAGGATCTAGGCGGTCCTCGTCTTCGCCGAATTCCCAGTTACCTCGGACAACGACCATGACATCATCGACTCGCTTGCCAGAGCTGGAAAGCATAGTCACTAATTGATGGTCAGTGTCCTTGGCCCTAAGGAAATAGCGCCCATGCCGGCCAGAAGACTTGGCCAAGGCATAATAATGCCGAATAGCAGGTATGCCGAGATTAATCCTAAGGCGACGGTTTAACTCTATATTTCCCCTTATGATTCGAAAAAAATTTGCATTAGGTTGGGAAGGGATTAGACCCCAGTGGCGAAGAACGGCTCTAAGGAATGGGTGAAGAGGGAAACAAACTCCGCCCTCTGCAATTGATAAAAGATGGAAGACGATTGTGCTTTCATCAACCCTCTCCATATCAAGGGTGCTATTTGTCACAAGTGATAGACATACGTCATCAGAGATGAAAAAATGGCGTCGAAAGCCAGAGACTCGATCCGCAGAAAGGAGGTCTTTCAAATGCTTTGCCATTTTCGTCAGTCTATGAAGTACGTTAAGCTAAAAACAAACCAGGAAAAGGGATTTGAAGTAGAGAGGAAGAGAACTTACAAGAGGCGGAGAAGACAATGAAGGATAGAAGGAGGTTGCAGAGGTGAATCGGAAGACATACCAAGAGCTTCAAGTATTCAAAAATGTGCATGCATTCGAAAAGACAACAAAATTTTAAATCATAATAAATGGAAGAAGCGTACGAAGGGGGGGAAGTTGTAATGATGACCAAAAGGCGTGTGAGCTCTGACATTCGCGTTGGAATGAGGTTAGTCGCCGAATTTCGGCTCTGACTTTTCGAATTCGAAACCAAACACACCAGCTAACTGTTGTTAATGGAGTGTTTGGGGGGCAATTGTGGTGGCCAAGTATCAGGGGATGCAAAGAGGCCGAATAAGTAAACTTGGAGAGTCGAGATATATACATTGTGTTCGGCCCCGTCTTATACAAATCAAGAAGTATCCTAATCGGCCGCATAACCAGTTGAGCGAGGAGCCGAGTGAAGAGCAGTTTGCAACAAAATGAGCCAAGTAAATAGTTACACGGTGGATTAAAGGGGGGCCCAACCCTGAGGCCCAAGAAGAGATATAAATAGAAGAATATTAACCAAAGAGAGGTGTGTGAGAACTAGTATGCTTAACTTAAAACCCAAGCAACCAAGAGAGTATACACTGACTTGTTTGTCGGAGTGCTAATTCAGGCACCCCCGACTGGAGTGTTCATTCTTTTTCAGGTGGATAGCTGAGGATCACGAGCGTCCTGCAGGATCCAAAGAGTATTTCCGAACCACTTCCCCACAGGTGTATAGTAGATATTTTGATTTGTCTAAATCGATTCGTCGCATTTTGAACGAATACATGATGATAAGTGGACGGTTGCAAATTGATTTTTTTCAATCCGCCTAATTTTAGATGAATGACAAATTTAAGATTCCTTTAACCGTAATTAAACCGTTAAATCGCGAGCACTCTTGATAATTTGTAAGATTTTATATTTTTAATTTGTTTAAATATTTTGTTTGTATTTTCAATTGAAAAAAGTTTAAATATTCTGTTGTATTTTCAATTTATTTTCAATTTAGAAATCCTTTTATCAAATGACAATTGTTAATATTTGGTATTTTTATGTGAAAAATAAAAGGCTTAATTTTTTCATTTAAAAAAAAAATCAAATTAAATAGTTTTTGAATATAAAAAAAATAATGAAATAATTTTGATAATGCATGGTTTTCTTTTATGTATTTATTATTGGTATTTGACAATGTAGTTGATAATCTTTTGATTATGTTGAATTGGATTGTTATCCAAAAAAAAATATTAATAAATTGTTGTATTATATTTAAAATTTGTAAAAGTTTAAACTGCCAAACCGATTCGCATCCATTCGATCAATCCGCATTCGTCAATCCGGCTGATGGATACAGATTAATTTTTTCTAATCTGTCAATTCGGCGGCCAGATAACGGATTAAAAATTTCCCAACTACAACCGAACCACAAACACTCTTAATTCATTAAAGAGAATCAACTAAATAAAGTCAATATTTTGCATCCTTAATAATCAAAACTAACACATCCATAAAAAGGATTGCCTTCTTTACTAAGCCACCACCTCCGCTGGTTAGATTGCTAGCAGTTAAAGTCAGAATTGATGACCAAAAAATGTCACAGGAGATTGGTTAAAATAAGAGAAATTTTTATTGAATAATTCTATGTAATCCACTATTCTATGGTATTCTTTTTTTGATTCAATGGAAAAACATAGCAGCAGAAGTTTAGCAGAACACTACAGAGATAACATAGTAGCAAAATAACAAAACAGCAAGGGGGCTAATCCCTCAGCTCAACAGTGCCAAGTATGTCTGCAATAAGCAGCTCCTGCAATACATTTGGGGGATCTTCCAACAGAACAACATGTTCATCTTGAGCAACACCAATCTGAGCCAGTTGATCAGCACATTTGTTGCCCTCTCTCAGAGTGTGCTTTAGAGAACAGTGGCATCTTTTTAGCAGAAATTTGGCATCCTCAATAAGAGCTCTGCAGGGAGAGTTGCTGTAAGGACCATCTTGGATTTGAGATAGTGCCAATGCAGAATCTGTTTCAATCTCCACTTCATGTGTGTTTTTCTGGAAAAGGATGGTGAGACCCCTGTAGATGGCCCACAACTCAGCTTCAAGACTTGAGCAATGACCGAATTTTCCATAGAAGCCCCAGACCCAAAGACTTGTTTCATCTCGTAGTAAGCCTCCATAACCAGCTTGACCTGGATCCCCTTTTGAGCAGCCATCAACATTCAGCTTTAACTTACCTGCAGGTGGATGAAGCCAACAAATTAGTTTAGGATTGGGAGGATTTGGATGGAGGGCAAATTGGAAAGCCTCTGCAATCTCATGAGCATAGTTCCATATGTTCTTGAGACTAGATTGAATGGGGTTAATTTGTTTTTCAAAAACCAATTTGTTTCTATCTTTCCAAATCTGCCAGATGGTAGAAATAAAAACAATCTGCTATTTAGTTTCAAAAAATAGATTTTTATCTTTCAAGTTAGAAATGACCCATTCATTGAAAGGTTGATCACAACCAGCCCTCCACCAGGGAGGATCTCTGATTTCAGTCCAATAGTTCTTGGAGAAAATGCAATTTCTGATAAGGTGGGGCATGTCCTCACTAACTGACCCACATCGAGGGCATAGATCATTAGTAGCCATATTCCTCACAAGACGAAGTTTATTAGTGAGTAATCTCCCATGTAGAAGAAGCTAGAGGAAGCTTTTCAGTTTATGGGGCACCTTAAGTTTCCACATTCATTTCCAATCTTCACCAGCTGGCTCATGATTAGCAATGAGGCTGTATGCTGAGGCAGTAGTGAAATTACCACATAGTGAGCCAATCCAGAAAGGGGTATCTGTAAAAGTGACAAAATGGGGTCTATGGATTTTAAGAATGTCCTGTAGAGCTTGAGGGCTGACAAGATTTTGAAGAGCTTCCTCATCCCAGTTGCCATCATCAGTGAACACAGTACTAACCTTCAGATGCTCATTAGCTTGTTGGGGATTGTGTGTTTCAGCTAGAGGTTGTGAACCACACCACCAATCATTCCAAAAGGAGACGTTATTCCCATCCCCCACATTCCATTTGACTCCTCTCCTCGGAATGTCTTTGTTCCTATGAATGCTTCTCCAGATATGAGAAGAGTTGGTTTTGGGGGGGGATTGACACAAGGTGTTTTTGTTAAGATATTTAGAATGGAGAACTTTACACCAAAGTTTGTTTTTATCACTTAGTAGCTTCCAACCAAGTTTGGACAAGAGGGTAGTGTTATTATCTCTAGCCTTACAAAGGCCTAGGCCACCTTTAGCTTTGCTTCTGCAGACCTTGTCCTAATTAACAAGATGCACTCTTCTATTACTATCCGTTTCACCCCAAAGAAAGTTTCGATTGAGTCTATCAATGTCATCACACATACTTCGAGGTAGTTCCATGGTTTGCATATTATAGTTAGGGATCGCAGAGGTCACTGATTGGATGAGGGTAAGCCTACCAGCAAGGGAGAGGTTTCTGGCATTCCAACCTGAAAGTTTGTTCTTAAGCTTTTCCATGATATCCTGAAACAAATGTTTGTTGACTCTACCATGAATCATAGGGGAGCCAAAGTATTTACCAAGGTCTTGAGTAAGGGGAATGCCACTCAGATAGCTAAGGGATCGGGCCTTGTTATAAGGCACATTGGGGGACACGAAGAGTTTGGATTTGTTGTAGTTAACTTTTTTGCCAGATATAGCACAAAACTCAGTTAAAGTATCCATAATGGTGGTACAATTTTGTCTATCAGCTTTGGCAAAAAGAATAAGGTCATCTGCAAAGAAAAGATGAGAGATGGGCGGGCTAGTGCGAGTAGCTTTAATACCCTTCCAGGTATTGCTGCCAACCTTGGAATTTATCATGTTGGAAAATCTCTCCATGCAAAGGACAAATAGGTAAGGGGAGAGAGGATTGCCTTGACGGAGACCTCTCTCATTTTTAACACTATCAAGCACCTCACCATTCCAAAGAATATTGAATTTGTTATTGGTGACACAACTCATGATAAGGTCAACCCATCCCTCATTCAGGTTCAATTCAATGAGGGTATCCTTAATAAAGTTCCAAGAGAGTCTGTCATACGCTTTTTCAGGGTCTATTTTGAAGATCATCCCTCCACTTTTCCCTTTTTTATGCCTCAAAGTATGGAGGATTTCCTGGGTTATAATGATATTATCGGTGGTATTACGCCCCGGTATGAAACTGCATTGATTGGGGCTAATCAAGTTGTCAAGAAAAGGGCGAATTCTAGCCACAATTAATTTGGAAATAATTTTATATGTAACATTGCAGAGGCTGATAGGTCTAAATTGCTTTATGTTTTCAGGATTATCAATCTTGGGAATGAGAACAATGAGGGTCTCATTGATCTCAGCAGGCACAGATTTGTTGAGGAAACACTGTTTAACAAAGTGACACACTGACTGCCCCACAATGGGCCAATATCTTTGATGGAAGATTGCTTGCATGCCATCTTTTCCTGGGGCTTTGTAGGCCCCAATACTCTTGACAGCATGATGGATATCAAAATTGGTGATAGGCTTCAGAAGAGTATCATTATTTTCTTTAGTAAACTTAACTAAAGTAACATTATTCCAATGGTCTAAACAGACCTCATCTTCTTTACGAAAGAGATTTTGGAAATACTGGAGGATGATGTTTTTGACCTCAGCCGTTTCCGTAATCCAGTTATTATCATCATTCTTGAGGGCATTAATTTTGAGTTTCCTTCTCTTGGTTAAGGTGGAGATATGGAAATATCTGGTGTTTTTGTCACCAAGGGTAATATATTTAGACAGCGATTTTTGAAACCAAAGCATTTCTTCTTGAAGCAGAGTCTCATTATACTCCTTGATGAGGGCTTTTTCAAGGATTTGAAGATTATGGGAAAATTTCTCAGCAAGAGTTTTTTGGATACCCCCTAAACGAGCACAAAGTCTCCTTTTTCTTTTAAAGATATTACCAAAGACATTTTTATTCCAGTCAGTAACTCTATAGGTGAAGTCAGCAGTTGCATCCAAGAGGTTGTGGTGCATATTCACCCAAGAAGTTTGAATCACAGCATTAAGGCCAGGATGTGACATCCAGGCCGCCTCAAATCTAAAAGGTCTATTGAAAGGGTTCAGGGAGTGCATACCTTGGGTATAGACCACAAGAGGAGAATGATCAGAATACGTTCGAGGGAGAACACAAACAGAGGCTTCAGGAAACATAGTTCGCCATTCCTCATTACACAGAGCTCTATCAAGTCTTTCCATGGTGTTGGCCGTTCCTTGACGGTTGTTAGTCTAGGTCATACGGGGGCCAGAGCTACCGAGATCTATGAGCTTGCAGTTGTTAATTCGGTCAAGGAATTTCCGAGTCCTTCCAGAGTTTTGATTGGGTGAGAAACTTCTGCGTTCACTCTGGTTGGCATAATCATTGAAGTCTCTAGCAACAAGCAATGTCTGTCCAAATTGTTGGCCACACCCTCCAAATTATGCCACAGTTGGTCACGTAAAGTGGGATTGGGGCTAGCATAAACAGCGGCCAATACCCACTCTTCAAAATCCTCTTTATGCACTGTGGCGTGGATCACTTGTGGACTAACAGTAAAGGCTCGCACATTAACCTGGGTAGTATCCCAAATTATCCATATGCCTCCCACTCTTCCCACAGGATCGATAATAGTTGAGGCAGTGAACCCAAGCCTATTAAAGAAGTTGGCCAATTTGCTGAAGGCTACTTTAGTTTCCATAAGGACTATGATCTCAGGTTTATGAGCCTTGATAATCTCCACTAGATTCCGCTTGAAGGTGTTATTGCCGGCACCGCGACAATTCCAAAATAGAAGACGGAGCAAATCCATAGAAAGAAAAATTGGAGGATCACTGGTTGCCAGATCCGTAATTATACTACGGATTCGCCGATGGTCGTCCTCTACTGATCTGAGGGAGGCCATTTGGATCGAGTGGAATGGGAAGGTAGTGCTGTCCTCCCAGCTTGGTTCGATTCTCATACGTACCTGCTCTATCCACCATACGAAGGCGATTAGGTGAATGGCTTCTTTCTCTGGATCTAACAGCAGGCTCACTGAGTTGTGTTGCTTCACATGTTCCTTCACTTCTAACTTCTGTCCCTTTGTGTGCGGCATTTCCTCCATTATCCAGGTCTCCTGGGTCTGGCAGTTCTCTCTCTCTAACCAGATGTTCTATGATTGAAGGGGGTGTATCTATATTGGTTAAACTAATCTAGGCATGAGGTAGAGTAGCTTCAACCATAGTTAGGTCTTCCAGCTGGTTGTTAGTTTCCAAGGCAGAGCTCTTTTCAGGTTCTGCACACTGATGCTTCATTTCTTGTATGGGTGCATCTACCTTTACCTGTTCCATATCTGAGATATCTATATAAGATTCTTGAACAGGATTTCCTGAGCTAGTACTAGGTGATTGGCCTATTGACTGAGTTTGATCTGGTCGATACTGACCTTGAGCCTTAGGCTGGGATTGGTCATGCTTATCTTTACCTTTGTAGTCTTTGGGAAGGCTAGGGCCTGATTGTTGAGGATGCATATGTTGGGCCTTTTCAATACCTGCTCTGTAAGTTTTCCTTCCACTAGAAGGCTCCCCTGGGCCTTCCTTGTCCTCCTCAAGATATTTAAATTTGTTGGGCTTGGCGATTGGGCCAGCTGAATCTTGGTTCTTCCGGGTCTGGATTGGTCTGCGTCCTCTCTTGGTTGCAAGCATCCAGGGCCCAAATTCTGTGTTTGAAGTTTCCATGGGTTGCTGATAGCCGTTAGGATTTGCAGAGGATGAGGTATCGCCGGAAACGACTAGTTTTTCTGACTCCAGTTGAGTATTGGGCACTTTGAATCTGCAAGCTTCTTTTCTATGATCAATACGCCCACACAGGAAACAGAAATTATGAAGTGATTCATACTCAATGTTGTAGTGTTTACCCTCTAAGATGAACTTGGGTGTCAAGGGCTTCGTGAGGTCCATCTCGATACAAACTCTGGCGAACTTTCCTCTTGTAGTCATAGCAGTTGTCCAGTCAATTTTTAGGGGTTTGCCAATGGTGTTGGCTATTGCGTATAGAACCTTATCTTGATAATACTCTATCGGAAGCTCTGGAAACCGAACCCAAATTGCGGTTGTGGTTTCAACAGCTTCTGAGGGTTTGAAATTGGGCTCCCATCGCCTAACAGTGAGGTAATGATCCATTACCATCTAGGGGCCTCCTGTGTAAACCTTAGTATAGTCTTCTTGCAAGGAAAATTTAAATAAAAAGAAGTTACACCCCAGGTCAATGGCTTGGAACTCACTTTGAAGAGCCCAGATGTTCTTGACTCTCGTGCAAAGCATGGTATAGCCAATGCTTTTCCCCAAGAGTCTGATGATCAGAGCACTTTCCCATGGCTTCCTGATCTTTTGAAGGAGCTTTTGGGGGAGGGTTACTTGAGGAAGGCCCATGTGATCAGAGATGAAATTGTTAGTCGATGTGGTTCCCTCATGGTCTTCATCTTCCTCATCAGAGGAGAGTAAATCTACTCTGTTATCAAACATATAATCCCTGGTTGTGTTTGTAGTTAATGCTTCTTTGAAGGATTTCGTGGGTATAGGCTCTTGCAGTGGAAGATTTTGAGGGCAATTGCCTTCACTGATTGCATGTGCCATTTCAACCTCATTTTCTAAATCGGTGTGCTCAGAGGAGGTGGAGCTCTTGATTTTCTTGGTACTGCGCACTAGATGATCCTCTTCCTCAGAAGATTTGGTCGTATTTTGGGTGTTTTGGTTACCGGAGTGGTTATCGGAAATCGTCATTAGAGACGCTCTCAAATGCAGACTTGTGTGATGGAAGAAAGAGGGAAAAAAAAAGAAGGAAATAGAGAGGCAGAGAGTTATATGTATAATATGTCAACATAAATTTCAGAACATAAACCTTACACTTTGGATCATTTACCATGTGTATTATCAAGAAATCAAGACAAAATGACATACCTGAATCCATTGATGAACGGTTAAACGGAAGCGTGATTATCAATGAACTCTTTGTTATTGATTATGTTATTGCCTTCTAATCCTTTCCCCTTTGGTGCCTTATGTTTCTTCTTGAGAAGATTTAGAAAGAAATGGCAGTTTTCTTATTTTCACTTGGGAAGGAATAGGGACCATAACCTTTTAAAGGTTGTAATTGGTTTTCAAAACTGAAAGGTTGTGGAAGTTCAAAAGGAATGAAAACCAACTTTAACCATTATTGGTTTTAATTTCTATTTATTGGTTTTCAAAACTGAAAGGTTGTGGAAGTTCAAAAGGAATGAAAACCAACTTTAACCAATATTTTTAATTTCTATTTCTGCCCCTCATAGAAATAGAAATTATATAACTAGTATCTACACATTAGGTCCATAACACATATACCCTTAAGCCTATTAACTAAATTGAATCACTTAAATTGTAGGCTTCTTATAAATGATAACACCACATTTAATTATGTGGTCCCATTGAGACATTATCTAACAATCTCCCACTGGACCACATATGTATCCTGAAAAATGTGCTTAACTTTAGTGAGCTCAGAAATTTGTTATCATAACTTGAGGGTATCCAAACAATCTTGTCCATTAACTATATTAATATAGGATCAAAGCGGTCTTCGTTACATCAATCGTAACTCGACCCACCAATGGTCACGTATACTAATACAGCTAAATGACATAGATCAATCATGGATGCGTAGCATGGAAATTACATGTAATGTGATCCATACATGCCTATTTCCAACTGGTCCTACTTAACTTTATTGAGATCAATACTTCACAATACGTAACAGAGCGTAATAAACTGAATATTTCATTTCTGCAGAAATTAATCTAATTATATAGATAAAACTCAAGGCTGACATAAAGCAGTAATATAAATACAAACTCCCACTAAACCAGAATGTTCTCAAATAGAACAACACCCATCTGAGCAGTGTGCTCATGAAAGACCTTGGGTGGTAGTCCCTTCGTAAGTGGATCCGCTATCATGGAGTTTGTCCCAATGTGCTCTATGGAAATCTGTCCACTCTGCACTCTTTCTTTTACAACTAGGAACTTGATATCAATATGCTTTGATTTTGTCGAGCTCCTGCTGTTATTGGAATATAAAACTGCAGACTTATTGTCACAATATAACTTAAGTGGTCTTGCAGTGCCTTCCAAAATACGCAACCCAGTGACAAAATTCCGCAGCCATATCCCTTGGTTTGATGCCTCATAACATGCTACAAATTCTGCGGCCATGGTGGATGAAGCTATGAGCGTTTGCTTTGCAGACCTCCAAGAAATTGCTCCGCCAGCTAACAGATAAATATAGCCTGATGTGGATTTCCTACTGTCTTGGCATCCAGCAAAATCGGAGTCGGAATATCCAATGACCTCTAACTTATCCGATCTCCTATATGTGAGCATATATTCCTTTGTTCTCTGTAAATATCGCATAACACGCTTGACTGCTTTCCAATGATCCATGCCAGGATTACTTAAATATCTGCCTAACATGCCAACTATAAACGCAATATCCGGACGCGTACATACTTGAGCATACATTAGACTCCCTACAGCCGAGGCATAAGGAATCTTCTGCATTTCTTGAATTTCAAGACTGTTCTTCGGGAATTGGCTGAGACTAAACTTGTCTCCCTTAGCAACCGGGGTTTCACCTGATTTACAATTTTGCATGCCAAATCTATTGAGTACTTTTTCGATATAGCTCCTTTGTGATAATCCCAGAATACCCCGAGATCGTTCGGCATAGCCAATAAAGTAGCTGCTAATGGTTTTAGAGTCCAATTTTCGTTCATGAGGTTTATAAGGCCTCGCCTCAGCAGGACACCCCCACACATGCAAATGTTTTAGACTAGGCTTTCGCCCAACCCAAAGCTCATAAGGTGTTTTTACAACTGCTTTAGTTGGCACCCGATTTAAGATATAAGTTGCTGTCTTTAGAGCCTCACCCCAGAGGGACTCTGGTAAAGTAGAATGACTGATCATACTTCTTACCATATCCTTAAGAGTCCGGTTTCGTCTCTCAGATACACCATTCATGCTAGGTGATCCTGGCATGGTGTATTGTGGGACGATTCCACTTTCCTCCAGGTATTTTGCAAACGGTCCTGGACGTTGTTCACCTGATCCATCATATCTGCCATAGTATTCACCACCACGGTCAGACCTGACACTTTTAATCCGTTTGTTGAGTTGTAACTCAACTTCGGTCTTAAATTTTTTTTGAATACGTCCAAAGACTGTGATTTCTCATGGATAAGAAATAGATACCCATATCTGGAATAGTCGTCTATGAATGTGATAAAATATTGTTGACCATTCCAAGACGCCATAGGGAATGGGCCACAAATGTCCGTATGAATTAATTCTAAGACATCTGTAGTCCTATGGGCACCATATTCCTTTGCACTCAACACAGACATCAAAATCTAAAAAATCAAGAGAGTCCAAAATTCCATCAGACACAAGGCGCTCAACTCTAGATTTAGAGATGTGACCTAGGCGTTTGTGCCATAATGAGGCTGAATTTTCCTTAGTTAATTTACGCTTTGTACCTCGTGATTCCACGTGCAAGGTTGCATTATAAGATGCAATAGTTTCGAGCAAATATAGATTATCAAACACATTAAGCAAACCAGTACCAATAACATTGGAATTAATAGACATACTAAACTTCATATTTCCAAAAGAACAATAATATCCCAATTTGTCCAATACAGAAACAGAAATTAAATTCCGTCTAAAGGACGGTACAACAAAAGTGTCTAATAAATCCAAGTAATAACCAGTTTTCAGTAATAATCTAAAGTGCGCTATTGCCTGCACTTCTATTGACTTGCCATCACCCACAAAGATGTATCTTTCAGCATCAGTTGGCTTTCGGTAGTTCAGGCAACCCTGCATAGAAACACATATGTGAGTAGTAGCACCAGAATCTACCCACCAAGTGTTTCTTGGTACTGAAGCTAAATTTATTTCAGAACAGACCAAAACATGAAATGTATCTTTCTTTACACGCCAGGCGACGTATTTGGCACAATCCTTCTTTCTGTGTCCGGGCTTGCCACAAAAGAAACAACTATCCTGCACTTTCTGTTTCTTTGGTTCCGGACCCTGAGGAATAGCAACTTCCTTTCCCTTATGCTTTCTTTTGCCCGTATGCTTGGAGGTGCTTGCCAGATGAGCACTTTCAGTCCTTTCTTGCTTCAATCTCTCTTCCTCTTGCACACAAAATGAAATGAGCTCATTAAGAGTCCATTTCTCCTTCTGGCAGTTATAACTGACCTTAAATTGGTTAAATTGTGCAGGAAGAGAGATGAGAACTAAATGCACGAGCAAATCATCAGATAGGTCGAGCTTTAGTGCCTTAAGTTTTGAAGCAAGATGAGACATTTCCATGATGTACTCGCGAACATTACCCTTGCCTTTATACTTTATTGAAATCAAGCTTGCTAAAAGCGTGCTTGTTTCAGCCTTATCGTTTTTAGCAAAACGCTTTTGAATTTCTAAAAGAAATTCACCGGCAATGGTAACATCCTCTGTTATTGCACCCCGAAAAACTTCTGGAATCCCACGCTTCATGATCATAAGACTTAGCCTGTTAAAACGATCCCACTTTTCAAAGTACACAGTTTCCTCAGGAGTACTTTGTGCAGTGAGAGCATTCGGTTTTGGCATCCTTAATGCCAAGTCTATGTCCATGCAGCCGAGAACAATCAATATGTTCTCTTTCCAGTCCTTAAAGTTTGTTCCATTTAACATTGGAACATTGTTCATGTTGGCAGAGATTGAAGTAGTCGACATTAAAGCTGAATAGAAAAGAAAATAAAAGGAATAAACAATTATGCTCACATTAAGTTACCAAACAGATAATCTCTAAATAAATTAATTTAATGACAACATCTCAAGATACCTAGCACAACATTAATACCAAGCCTTTGGGTAGTGATATTAATTGTAAGTGGTATTCTTGTTGTAATGATCAAACATTGACAATAAGTTATGTCAAATAACAAATCTATCTTTTGATAGATTTATTATTCACATTAGGTTTTCTTGACAATTGGCACATGTTTATCACCACAAAATGTGTGTGTAATTCTGCCAAGTCTTAATCATGTCTTTGGACCGATAAATACCCGCATGAGATACACAGACATGAACTTCAAAACATTCCATATAAAACAATCTAGACAAGAGATATCACTTTTGTGACATCTTGTTTGAATTGACTTATATTGAGAATGTTAGAAAATTAAATTTCTGTAGACGTTGTATGAAATTACATTAAATTTAAAGATTTCTAAATTTGTGACCCCGTATATGTTATATAATCTGCAGCAATTCCAATTATATATATACATATATAAATAGAATTGACGGGTCAAAAAACAAATAGTTTTTTTTTTTTTTTATGATGTTCAAAATTAAACCGATCAAATCGCAAGATATATCTATATATATATAAATACATGATGTTCATCCATTTGAGAGAAAAAAAAAAAAAAAAACTGCCCACCGAATCATTTTACAATTCCAGAAAACAGATTGCCATTTTCACAGAACAAAACAGGAAAAAACAGAATTTACATCCATAAGAAAATTCAGAATCTGATTCCAAGAAACTAAATAGAATGAATAAAGCATATCAATTCTGATATGACACATGATATGCATGCTCTGATACCAATTGTCAACATAAATTTCAGAACATAAACCTTACACTTTGGATCATTTACCATGTGTATTATCAAGAAATCAAGACAAAATGACATACCTGAATCCATTGACGAATGGTTAAACGGAAGCGTGATTATCAATGAACTCTTTGTTATTGATTATGTTATTGCCTTCTAATCCTTTCCCCTTTGGTGCCTTATGTTTCTCCTTGAGAGGATTTAGAAAGAAATGACAGTTTTCTTATTTTCACTTGGGAAGGAATAGGGACCATAACCTTTTAAAGGTTGTAATTGGTTTTCAAAACTGAAAGGTTGTGGAAGTTCAAAAGCAATGAAAACCAACTTTAACCATTATTGGTTTTAATTTCTATTTATTGGTTTTCAAAACTGAAAGGTTGTGGAAGTTCAAAAGGAATGAAAACCAACTTTAACCAATATTTTTAATTTCTATTTCTGCCTCTCATAGAAATAGAAATTATATAACTAGTATCTACACATTAGGTCCATAACACATATACCCTTAAGCCTATTAACTAAATTGAATCACTTAAATTGTAGGCTTCTTATAAATGATAACACCACATTTAATTATGCGGTCCCATTGAGACATTATCTAACATAATAAATATAAATCACAAAACAAGAATTTTTTATAATTCTCAAATAGTTATATATGAATTTATAATATTATTAAAATTTTATTTTATTCTCAACTAACATTAAAAAATTAATTTAAGTGTTCACTGTCGACTTATAATTAAATGAAAGTTATTGATGTGGGATTGAAATTTTATTTAAAACATCATTTTATTTCTTAAACTATATACAAAATTTAATTAAAATTTTTAATGTCAAGTCAACAAGTTTTATTTAATTATAGATGACAACTGATTAACGGCATGATAAAATTAAACCAAACTTAAATAATTTAGAATTTGTTTGGCATTCCCTAAATAAGTACACTTATTTGAATCACATTATATTTTTTTTTGTATATCTTTTCATAAAAAATAAAAGAAAATATATTTATTTAAATTATCTCAAACAATCTCTTAGATGTAAAATTGATAATATTAAAATAATAAGGGTTAAATTGGCTTTTGAGTGATAGTTTTTGGGACAAAATGAAATTTTATTCTTAAAATAAGCTTACATCATTTAAATAAGGTCCTTGAGATAAACAGAAAAAACAAAAAGACCCACAGTTTTAATATAATTACATACACCTCCTTTTTAGTAAAGTTAAAGAGGTCAAAACTAATGCACTAATGCAGGTGGTAGAAGATATACTATTTACAATTGTTGAGAGAGAGAGAGTGAGAGAGAGAGAGAGAGAAATAAATTAGAAATTTTGAGTTTAATATTAGTTTTCTTAGGATTGGCTCGAGATAATTTGAGAGTTAAAGAGTTAATTTTAAATGAGGCTTTTTATATCTTTTAATATTTTTTGAGAACCAAAAAAAAAAAAAAAAAAACCACAGAGCTTAAGTCTTCTAACAAAATAAACCCTAAAATTAAATTTCATCAATTTAAACACTAAGGTGCCGTTTGGTAACACTTACGCTTTCAGTTTTCTGTTTATATTTACAAAAATTTAAAAACTCAAATAAAAACCTGTTTGGTAAAATTTTTGATTTATAAATCAGTGGTCTCAGTTTATAAATTAGGCCAAAAAATGAAAACACAAAAAATGTGTTTCCATTTTGAGTTTTCAGTTTTTTTTTTTTTTATCACCACCACCCGTCACCATTTTCCACAACCGTCTTCCGCCACCACCACCCACCACCCACCCTCCACCACCACCACTCACCACCCACCTACTACCACCAGCCACCACAAGCCACCGCCACCCACCTGCCACCCATTCGCCACCACCAGCCACCCCTCGCCACCACCACCACCACCACCACCCACTTGTCATCCACCCGCCACCACCCACCACCTGCCACTACCATTCACCGCCCGCCACCACCACCCGCCACTTACTTGCCACTACCACTCACTACCCACCTGCCACCACCAGCCACCCACTACCACCAGCCACCTGCCACCACCACCACCACCACCACCATCACCCACTATCCACCCGCCACCCACCTGCCACCACTACCCACCACCCACTACCACCACCCACTACCACCACCACCCACTTGCTACTACTTACCACCCGCTACCCACCTGCGGCCACCACCTACCACCCACCTGCCACCACCACCTACCACCCACCACCACCACCACCACCCACTCGCTACCACCTACCACCCGCCACCGTCACTCACCCATCCACCCACCCACCACCACCACCACCACCCGTCACCCACCCGCCATCCGCCACCCACTTGCTACCACCACTCACTCGCTACCACCACTCACTCGCTACCACCCATCACTCGCCACCATCACCACCCACCCGCCACCACCCACTACCACCCGCCATCCACCACCCACCCGCCACCGCCATCCACTCGCTACCACCCACCACCCGCCACCGTCACCCACCCACCCACCACCACCACTTGCCACCTACCCGCTATCCATCACCACCTGCCATCGGCCACTCACCACCTACCCGCCACCCACCACCACCCGTCCGCCATCCGCCACCCATCACTCGCCGCCACCACCACCACCACCACCACCACCCACCCACCCACCCACCCACCATCACCACCCACCCACCATCACCACCCACCCGCCACCACCCACTACCACCCGTCATCCGCCACCCACCTGCCACCACCACCATCCACTCGCTACCACCCACCACCCGCCACCGTCACCCACCCACCCATCACCACCACCCGCCACCCACCATCGGCCACTTACCACCCACCACCCGCCACCCACCCACCATCCGCCACCCGCCACCACCACCTCCCACTCACTACCACCCATCACCCGCCACCGTCACCCACCCACCAACCACCACCACCCACCCGCCACCACCACCAGCTACCCACCACCCACCGTCACCACTTTCCACCACCGTCTTCCGCTGTCACTTGCCGCTACTTGTCATTTCTCACTCTTTTTTATATATTTAAAATTTTTTAAACATTTTTGTCAATTACCAAACGTGTTTGTAGTTTATGTTTTCCTAAAAATAAACAAAAAATAAACAAAAATCAGTTTATAAAATTTTTGTAAATATAAACTGAAAACGTAAACGTTACCAAACATACCAATATTTTGATTTATTTTCAATCTAAACTGTTTGTCGAGTTTTGTTAAGTAAAATCAATAGAAAAGTAAATATTTTAGATATTAAACTTAATGGAAATGATATTTTAGACATTTTATATATATCTACATTTACATTGAATTTAATAATTAAAATACTATTTTTCCTTCGGTTTACAAAAATAGACAAATGGTTTATATTGAAAGCAAATCAAAATTTTAAATTTAAAATTGTTAAAATTAAAATTTTATTTTGTTAAAAAAGTCAAACTTTGTGGTTTGTTTGTCATTTTTCCTTTTTTTTTTTTTTTTGAAAAATTTATTGTTCTCACTTTTTGAGGTAAAAATGTATTAATTAGATATCTAAATTTATTTTTTTTAATATATTGAGGAGTCTAATTGATATTTAGATATAATTTTGAAAGTAAAATGAAATTTCAAATAAACTTTCAATGCCGCCACGTCAATAAATTCTATCTAATTTCGACGGAATCTAAAGGAAAGAGTCAAATTGTTTCAAAATAGTATAATATTAGTGTAAAAATTGATATAATTAAAAAGACGAGGGTTGAATTTATTGTTAAGTAATAATTTAAAAGGCAAAATAAAATTTTCTCAACTTATTTTAAATCAATAACTTAACTTGTATAGTGAGTATGAAATACGCCTTAATTTGGATTGTAATTTAATTTGGATTGTAATTTATTTTTTTGAGGACAAAGAACCACGTAACATTAAACATTCAAACTACTTACATCAATTTGGATTGTAATAAGTGTTAATTTAATGGAATATAATATTCTTCAACCTATAGATAGGATGTAATAGGCTTTTTTCAAGCAGTTCTGATTCGTAGCTCGAAATTCGGAGGTTTGAATTTGGCTCAACACCAAAACGATGTCGTTTTGGTGTTCTTTTTTTTTCGTGTTTTTTCTGAAAATGAAATAAATTATTTCTAAATGTTGATCTGCATAATTTGGTCTAGAGAAGAAGATGAACATCCAGATCAACATCAATGAAGATCAACATCCAGATCAACATCAATGAAGAAATAAATAGAAGAGAAGAAGAAGATGAGCAATTTGGTCTTTGATCTGAAGATCAACATCCAGATCAACATCTCTAGACGTGGATGTCTGGTTCAGCTCCTCTGTCTAGAGTTGTGTTTATCAACATCCAGATCAACATCAACCAAAAAAAAAAAAAAAAAAAAATTTGGTTCTGCAAATCAACAACAAAAATTTGGTTTTGCAAATAAATAAATTTTTTTCTTCTTGTTGGTTCAACAAAAAAAAATATACAGAACAAAACAACTTTTTTTCGGATTCATCATCATCAACAACTTTTTTTTATTTATTTTTTTTCAGATCCAGAACAAGTAAAAAATAAATAAATATACATAACAGAATTTTTTGCACTGCCATCATCCAGATCAATTTTTTTTTTGAACAGCTTCAGATTTTGAACATCAACATCATCATCATCTTCAACAGCTTCAGATCATCGACCAACAGCTTCAGATCACCGACCGCCATCACCGGTTTTCCTTCTCTTCTCTCTCTCTCTCTCCCTATCTCTCCTCTCCTCTTCCCTCTCTGTCTCTGTGTTCGAAAGAATGAAGGGGAAAGAATGAAAAGGAAAGAAATAAAGAAGAAAAAGAGAGAAAAAAAAAAAAAAAAGACAGCCCAAAACGACGTCGTTTTGGGCTGTCGAGCCATTCGGGCCACTGTGATTTCGAGCTACCACTCATTTTTCTTTTCCAAGTGGCAAATAACTTTTAAATAAACTTCTTTATGTATTGAAAGAGGGGAAAAAAATGTATTATTTCACTCCTGATTTCATGTAGGGGTGTAAATTTGGGCTATGAGTTGGTGGTCTCCCAAAAATTCGCCTATAGCCTGGGTTGGCTTGGCCAAGCCTGGACCCAAGCCCAACTCGAGACCTTAGGCGTGGGTTGTGTTATGAAGCCCGACTTGGTCTACCTATCCCGACCCATTGGCTTACTCTAGGCCCACTCAAGACTCGGCCAAAGGCCCGGTGTCATTTTTGGTGAAGAAAAATAATAATAATAAATAAATAAATGGTTAGGCACGGCCTGAGCCTGAGCCCAGTCCTAAGCCTGCTGGCTTGATTCGAGGCTCGGCCTGCTAGCTCGCCTGAGGCCCGAATACCTCATTGGGCTTGGAATTGGGCCTAATTTTATGATTCATGGACCGACTCGACCCGGTTTGAAATTTGGCGGGAGCCCGCGCGACCTAACATGGGCCGAGCTGGGCCAAATTTACACTCCTAATTCTATGTTTGAATTAAGGGTGGCCAATGGCGCACCGTCCGGCTCACCCAACTCAGTTTTAGTATTTTTAGGATTTAAAAAATATATATTTAGATTTTATTTGAAATTTGACTATTTTAATTAGATTTTTTTTTTTAATTTTTAGAGAAGAACATACAAAAAATAATAAGAGTAATGTGCTAACTTATAATATCTTTTAAGTTTTTTTTTGCATACAAACCTCTTTTTCCAAACATAGCCTAGTTTATAGAGTGAGATTGGGTTGAGATTTTAAACTTATTTAATTTTTGAGTTTGGCTTGGAATAAAGAGTTGTAATCCAATTTAGCCCAGTCCGTCAATTTGTAAAATATTAGTTTTAATTTTTATATTATTTAGTTATGAAATAAAAAGTAAATTATACTTTGCCTCCTTTACGTTTTACAATTTTCTCACTTAGCTCTTAAAATTTATTTTTTTCACTTTAGCCATTCATATTTTAAGTTTTTTTCACTTTGCTTTCAAAGGTAATTTTTGTTGAAATTTAAACAAAAAATGACACATAGACAATTACGTGACATAATTTTTTTATATATATATATATATATATATAACTCACCTGTCTTACATAAGTTTAAAATCTAATACAATAATAAAGTTTTTATATTATGTGAGAATATACATCTTCTTTATAAGATTTAAATGAAGATACTAGTTTTTATTTTTAATCTGTCGGCAACTCACTCATCGAGATTGACTAGTTGGTACCTCTCCCCATACAAATAGATTTAAAAAAAAAGGCTAAAAATCGACCGAAGTTATGAGTGGCTGCTCATATACTAGAATAAAGAAAAATTGACAAAATAAAATAAAAAAATAAAAATTATCCAGTGAATAGGCACAACTAGCAGGCTTTTTGTGTGAATAGACATAAAAAATAAAAAATAAATCTTATTTTGTTATATATTATTTATTTTTGTGCTAATTTAATTGTTTTTAACAAAATAAAAATAGGAGATGGGTGGTTGCTATTCGGTGCACAACAGATACGGTTCTATGGCCAATGAGATTTATTTTGGAGCTCATTTTGATAATTTATACTGTTAATTTTTTTAGAATATATCAAATAATATATGCTTGTAAAAAATTACGTTGATTTGACATCGATAATTCTTTTATCAAATTATATTTATATTTAATTTTATATTTCGAATCACATTTACTATTTTATTTTTTATATATAAATGTAATTCGATGAAAAGAATAGAGATGTTTAATCAACTTATTTTTACAAATATAATCTATCCAATATATTTTAGAAAACGAGATATTAAAATCATCCAAAAATATGTTTCAAAGTGGGCTCCATTGGCAACATAGCAGTGGCCACATGCACCCCAGTTTGTCATAAATATCCATATAGAAAGTTATACTAGACTCGTTTAAGAATTTACTTTTTTTGATTATTTTTTGACATTTTATGTAAAGATATACAAATAAATAAAGAGAATGATTAATGGGGGCATATATATTTTTTGAGTAGTAGCTCGTGGCTAAGGTGAAGCCGACGTGTCAACCGAGGTGTCACGTGTCCTGATCGTGACGCTGAGGTGATCTCGGTTAGGTTGAGGTTATCTCCGAAGATATCGGAATCCGAGATAAATGGATAAGGGACAAGAGTCCTAGAATGAGGAAGGACCTCAGCCTAGATAAGGATAAAACTCTTAGGGAGTTTATCTTTATCTATTGAAAAGTCTAAGATAAGCACTGAGTTAAAGTCCATTGAAGTTAGGCTTCTATTGGGACTAAGTTTGGTTAACTATAAAAGAGAGACACCCCCACGGGTCTAAGGTACGCAATTTATATTCTGAACAGTGAGTTTAGCACTTTATCTATCTTTGAGAGATAACTGACTTGATCATCGGAGTGCCCGTGGGTGGACGAATCACCGCCGGAATCTCTTCTTTCTGTTGTAGGTCAATCAAGCGCCATCTATTTTGCCAGTGCTCTCCAGCTGAATACTGAGTTGGCAGTGTGGTCAGAAATTCACTCACACAATTTGGCGCTGTCTGTGGGAAAAAAAAGAGAATAGATGGCCAACGACGGACAGAAAGAGAAGATTGGGGATGACACTCCTACTGGAAGTGGGAGACCTGTTGACATTGACATCGAAGAAGACAATTGCAACAAAGAAACTCGTGACCAGAATCACGGAGGAAAGGACGTCGGCTAGGAAGGCGACGTACCAAAGAAAACGGACCAAAATGGGTACTATAACGAGGATAACCTCCAGGTATGGAAAGATAGATGCCTACGGAGGAAGATGGCGAACAAATTGGTAGACCTGCAATCGGTCGTCAATTTTATGATGCAAAACAACGTCATGCAGCCACCGTTTCCATTGCAGGACACGCCGATCCCAGCGGCCAATGCCCAGAAGGGAGGACAGAAAACAATCCCCGTAGCCCCCTAGCACACCAGGAGTGAAAAACACTCTCACCGGCCTTCAAGGGAGGTCGGACGAGGAGAGTTGAAAAGGGAAGAATCTCGAAGGACACACCACACCAAGGAAGCAGATCCCAGAGAACATCGGCATGTTCAAAGGCAGGAGTTGTGCTTCAATGCAACCAATGGGGAAATGTCAAAAAAGACTCACAACGAAGCTGAGAGTAGTGCCCCTAAAAGACTGAAATCAGGAGATAAGCCGAGCTCCTGGGCGGACCAAAGAGGACTTGAGAGATTACCTCAAGAGGAAGCAACAAAATGCCGAAGTAACTTCCCCGGTTAAGCCAAGAACACCATTCTCGGTGGAGTTGGACAAATTTAAGGCCCCAAAAAAATTCAGTATGCCGAGGTTCCAGATATACGATGGTAAGTCGGACCTCAACTTTCACGTCGGCTTATACCTGAACTCGATGGCATTGTACACTGGGAACGAGCCGTTACTTTGCAAGGTGTTCTCCTCATCCTTCGGAGAAATTGTATCGGATTGGTTTCACAAATTGCCAAAAGGAAGTGTGAAGACCTGGGAAGGCCTGGCCGAGATGTTCGTGGCCAGGTTCGTGACAAACAAACTACAACCACTAAGGGTAGACGCCCTGATGGCTCTGAGAATCAGTGAAGATGAAGGCCTTAGGGCCTGTGCAAAAAGGTATTATGAGGTGTTCAACCGAATATCCGAGTGCAACCAAGAGGTGGCGGTCGTGTCTTTCAAGAACGGCCTAAAAGATGATTGTGCACTACGAAAGTCATTGGCAAAGACATTGCCAAAAAGTATGGAGGAGCTCATGGCCAGAATTGAGAAATACTCCAGAACCGAGGAAGACACGCCAGGGACTAAGGCGACAAAGCAAGAGAAAGCTAACGGCTCGCCGAAGCGAGGTCGAGGTAATAACGGATCCAACAAGCAAGAGGTTGGACTAAGGGCTGCACAGGCAGTCACAACTATATTCCGAATCCCAATTTACAAAGTCCTGGATAAAATCCGAACTCAACCCTATTTCAGAGGGCCAGCAAGGGTACCAGGAGAGTTAATGGAAAGAAGCCTTGGTAAGCATTATGCTTACCATAATGAAGATGGGCATCTGATTCAGGGTTGCAGAGCCTTGAAGTCACACCTGGAAGACCTGGTAAGGCAGGGCCATTTAAGGGACCTTGTAGATGAGGCCAGGACAAGGGAAGAGCAAGCAAGACTTCCTCAGGCACCAGCAGTTCCACCTCCCACAGCACAGCAACCGCAGGAAGGCGGACCTTCGGTAATTAATGTAATTCACTCGAAGGTCAACGAAAACGAAATTCGGGGGGAAACCTAGAAGGTAAAGCACTTGCAGCACGAGTACCAGGTCCAGCATAAAAGACCTCGGGCTGAGGAGTCCTAGGGACCAATGGTGTCCTTTACTGAGGCCGACTTGGAAATGGTCCAACATCCGCACAACGATGCCTTAGTAGTATCCCTCCAGGTTAGGGAGTGCCAAGTAAAACGCATCCTAATCGACCAAGGCAGCTCTTGTGACATCATGTATGTCAAGTGTTACAAGGAGCTTGGCCTTCACCCAGACGATATGGAGCAGTCCAACAGCCCAATGGTCGGGTTAAATGGAACGCCGACGTGGCCACTGTGAGCAACAAGCCTAGAGGTGCAGGCTGACACCAAGAGGGTGAAGACAGAATTCACCATAATCGACACACCATCCCCCTACAATGCTATACTAAGGAGGCCATGGTTGCATGCAATGGGGGCTGTACCCTCAACACTGCATCAGGTATTGCGGTTCCCAATAGAGCATGGGATAGAGGAGGTTAGAGGGGATTAGCTGCAGGCAAAAAACTGCTCCATGGCAGCAATGAAATCCACCTGCAGCATATGAGAACCAGAAAAGTCAGAGATCGAAGACGAGGACGTGGAAGTCCTAGAGGACGTCGGCAAGGAGCCAGCCGAGAAGAATGAAGAAGCCCTAAAGAAAATCCTCGTCCAGCAGGGGGATGAAGAACGCTTCTTCCTTCTCGGCTGGGGCTTAGCTGAATAAGAGGAAAAAGAACTGGAGACGTTCTTGAGAACAAACATTGAGGTATTTGCTTGGACGCCTTACAAAATACCTAGCATCGACCCCGAGGTCACTTGCCACAAACTGAACGTAGACAGATTGGCCAAACCTGTAATCCAACGAGCAAGAAGACCGACGTTGATGCATGTAGAGGCAGTGGAAGAGGAAGTAGACAGACTTCTGAAGGCCAAATCCATTCACGAGGTAATTACTTGACGTGGTTGTCAAATACAGCGGTGGTGAAGAAAAAGAATGGTAAATGGAGGGTCTGCGTGGACTTTACCAGCCTTAACAAGGCCTGTCCCAAAGACAGTTTCCCACTACCCAAGATAGATCAGCTGGTGGATGCCATTTTAGGGGGTACCATCAAATAGCTATGTACCCGCCAGATGAGGAGAAGACGGCGTTTATCACCCCAAAAGGGCTGTATTGCTACAGAGTGATGCCTTTTGGGTTGAAAAATGCAGGAGCAACTTACCAAAGATTGGTAACCAAGATGTTCAGACATGTAATTGGTAGAACGGTGGAAGTTTATATCAATGACATGGTCGTGAAGACCAAGGAACCTAAAGGTCATTTGGCCAACCTAAAAGCAGTCTTTGATATCCTTAAGACATATCGGCTCCGACTCAATGCATCGAAGTGTGCATTTGGAGTTGGATCTGGTAAGTTCTTGGGATACTTGGTGACCAGAAGAGGCATTGAGGCCAGCCTAGATCAGATCAAGGCCATCCTAGAACTGAAAAGCCCAACATCGGCGAAGTAACTACAGATGTTGACTGGAAGGGCTGCAGCCTTGAATCGGTTCATAAGTAGAAGTTCTGACAAATGCAAACCCTTCTTCAGCTTAGTGAAGAAGGCCACAGACTTTTTATGGATAGAAGAATGCGAAGTCATCCTGGCCGACTTGAAGAAGTATCTGACCACGGCTCTAGTTCTCTCAAATCCAGAACTTGGAGAGGAGCTATTCCTAAACTTAGCAGTTTCGGAACATGCGATAAGCGTAACGGTAATCTGAGAAGAAAAAGGGGAACAAAGGGCTATTTACTATGTAAGCAAAACCTTGGCTGATGCAGAAACCAGGTATTTACCCTTGGAGAAGTTAACGCTGGCCTTAGTAATGGCTTCAAAGAAGCTGAACCATTACTTTCAAGCCCACAAAATTGTGGTGCTAACTGAACATCCTTTGAAATCCCTGTTGCAATAGGGAGATCTGACAGGCAGAATAGTCAGATGGGCAGTGGCCTTAGGCCAGTATAACCTAGAATACAGACCCAGAACAATAATCAAAGGCCAAGTCTTGGCTGACTTTGTGGCCGAGTTTACTTCTGGAGCCATCGTACATCGGGTTCCGTTGAGCCGAGGTGAATGATGTCCAAACGAGCAAAGAGGAGCCCAGCCGAGAGCAATAGAACAAAGGAAGGAAAAAAAACTCAGGCCCTGCAGCATTTACATCGGCGACTCCTTTCGAATGTTTGTTGATGGGAGTTCAAACCAACAAGGAGTAGGGGCAGGAGTAGTACTGGTATCTCCAGATGGACAAATACTAGAACAATCCATTCGTTTGGGGTTCAAGGCCTCAAACAATGAAGCAGAGTATGAAGCATTGATTGCAGGACTGAAACTGGCAATAGCAGTAGAAACAGATGAGGTGATAGTCTTCTGTGACACCCAGCTTATAGTCAACCAGACAACGGGCGAGTTTTTAGCCCGAGATGAGAGGATATCGGCCTACGCAAAAGAGGTCAACAGGTTAGTGGTCTTGTTTCAAAATTACCGACTACAGCAGGTTAGCCGAGATGATAACAGTCATGCTGATGCTTTGGCCAACCTGGCTAGTGCAATACAACCTGGAAAGGCAAGGACGATAATGGTTGGCTATTTGTCGAACCCGAGCATCGAACCACTGACCACAGAGCGTGAAGCAATGTGTGTAGACATAGGACCAAGCTGGATGGATGCAATAGTAGCATTCTTGAAAGAAGAAAAATTACCAGATGATCACAAAGAGGCACACAAGATCAGATTAAAGTAGGCAAGATTCAGCCTAACAGCAGAGGGACATCTCTACAGAAAATCCTTCACTGGACCACTTTTGAGGTGTGTACATCCTTTACAAGTTGAAGATTTTCTGTACGAAATACATGAAGGAATATGTGGAAGCCACGCTGGGGGCAGATCGCTTGCTCATAGGGCCATTATCCAAGGGTATTGGTGGCCCTACATGCAGAAAGATGCAGAAGCCTACGTCAAGAAATGTGAAAAGTGCCAGAGGTTTGCACCACTGATACACCAACCAACAGCAGACCTGAACTCAGTATCCAGTCCTTGGCCGTTTGCCCAATGGGGCATGGATCTTGTTGGAAAACTGCCCCAAGCAACTGGGCAAAGGAAGTACCTGCTGGTAGCAACAGATTACTTCACCAAATAGATAGAAGCTGAACCCCTTGCCAAGATTCGAGACGTGGATGTGAAGAATTTCATATGAAAAAATATCATCACCAGGTTTGGGATCCCAAGAGCACTAATTGCAGACAATGGAACACAGTTTGACAGTAAGCTAATCAAGAGCTTCTGTGCAAAGTTCAAAATCAAGAATTATTTTTCCACCCCAAGTTTTTCTCAAAGCAATGGACAAGCAGAAGCATCCAACAAAGTCATCTTGGATGGAATTAAGAAGAGACTGCAAGCGGCAAAGGGAAAGTGGGTGGATGAGTTGCCCAATGTACCTTGGGCATATCGAACTACGCCGAGAAGATCAACGGGGGAATCCCCATTTGCCATGGCTTATGGCACAGAAGTAGTTATTTCGCTAAAGGTCGACATCCCAGGAATCAGAATCCAGGCAATGAAGAATGGAACTAATGATGTACTATTAGCCTGAGATCTGGATCTACTAGAAGAAAGAAGGGAGAGAGCTGCAATTCAGCTGGCGGCATACTAGCAGCAGCTTGCCAGGGCTTATAATAAGAAGGTCAACCCAAGGAAGTTTCAAGTCGGTGACCTGGTCTTGAGAAAAATCGTCGGCAACAAGAAGGATCCCGGAGAAGGCAAGCTTGGCCCAAATTAGGAGGGACTCTATTAAATTACCTTGGTATTGGGCAATGAGGTATATCGGCTTAAAGATAGTGAAGGCAAAGAGTTGCCAAGGCCTTGGAATACTTGTAATCTAAAATTTTTTTATCATTAGACTTTTTTGTTCTTTGTCATTAGCCGAAGTAATAAATAAAGTTTTAGCTTGATCTTTCACACTTGTGACTGATAAGATAGTTGATGATGTTTCTGGAATACATGCATAATGAGAACCCAAGTGGAACTTAAGTTCACATTAGGGGGTAGAAAGTTGGAAAATGGTTCCTAGAATATACAAGCCAAATCAGTCTAACACTTGTTGAAATTTGTGAAAAATGTACAAGTTAAAGTTAGACCGAGATCATGTTTAACACTTGTTGAAATTTGTGAAAAATTTACAAGTTGAAGTTAAACCGAGATCATGTTTAACACTTGTTGAAATTTGTGAAAAATTTATAAGTTGAAGTTAAACCGAGATCATGTTTAACACTTGTTAAATTTATGAAAAATTTACAAGTTGAAGTTAAACCAAGATCATGTTTAACACTTGTTGAAATTTTAAGAAAAATTTACAAGTTGAAGTTAAACCGAGGTCATGTTTAACATTTGTTGAAATTTTAAAAATTTACAAGTTGAAGTCAAACCGAGGTCATGTTTAACACTTGTTGAAATTTGTGAAAAATTTACAAGTTGAAGTTAAACCAAGGTCATGTTTAACACTTATTGAAATTTTAAGAAAAATTTACAAGTTGAAGTTGAACTGAACACTTGTTGAAATTTGTGAAAAAATCTACAAGTTAAAGGTTGTATTAAAATAAGTACTTATGTACTTGCCGATGTAAACCGTAGGTGGGTATAACTGAGGTATCTCACACCGAGAAGATTACACAATTAAGGTGTACATCGAAGATATGCAAAATATTCTAAGTATAAGAGTCATACAAGAGCAGTAAAGGGAAGACAAACATACAAGCATTCAAAAGAAGAAGTTGTATTTACATTCAAAAGATGGAATGTCGGCCAAATAAAGCGCTTACATTGTTTCAAAGAAAGAAAGAAAAAAAAGTACAAAGTACAGAAAAAAGAGAAACATCAAAACTAAGACTCTTCGGCGTCTTGAAGCGGTTAGGTCTGGAGTTCGGAAGACTGCTGAGAAGACATCTCGGCGGCCTTCTCAGCCGCGAGCTCGGCATCAATTTCTTGAAGGGTTTGGTCGAGGCTCTTGTCGGCTACAAGCACGTTTGATGTCGCCTTCTCAGGAGTAGCCTCTTTGGAGACCTCCTCATCCTGAGTTAAGTCTAGGACTTGCTCGTTTGGAGTAGGGGACTTGGCCCCAGTAGTTTCCTTCGACTTCCTCACCAAAGCTTCCTCCTCAGACTCAGAATCGTCTTCGGATTGGCTTGGAGTAGGGGGGAATGACAGGGGTAGAACATCGGCTTTCTTAAAAGGGAAGTCCTCAGGAACGTCAAGTTTTTTTAGAGCAACCATCCAACCAAGGGTGAAACCCTTGTTGCATACCTGCTTCACTTGTTTTTTATAATCCTCCTTGACGTCGGCCACCCCTTCTACGTATGCCCTCTCATCGACGGCCTTAATCTCGGCCTCCTTTGTGGCTAGGGCATCTTGGAGTTCTTTTTGGGCCTCGACCATCTTTGCCTCGGCCTCTTTCTTTTCAGCTGTGAGGACCTTGGCAATGGCCTCTGCAGTGTCAGCTTTCTCCTCAGTCGCGTCCTGAGCTTTTATAGCTGCCTCGGCTTGATCTGCCAAGGTCTTCATCTTGTCCTTGGCCTTATTGAGGGACTTTTGTAGAGCGGCGACCTCCCTGATTTTGTCGGCCAACTCCTTCCTCACCTCAAAGGCTTGCATTGAGAAGGAGTGGGCGTGTTGGATCGCCTGAAAGAGAATCAGTAGAACAAAAATTAGTAAAAATATTGTGAGTGTGAAAGAATGGAGAAAGAAAAATACTAAGTGTGGAAGACTTACTTGAATAGAGTGCTGGAGCATCAGAGCGAAGTTTTCGTACTCGCTCATCTTGGCATTTCGGTTTAGATCGTTTGGAAGGAGCAAAGCCGTTGAGAGGGCGACACCGACTTCAAGATCAGTCGCACTGTCGCCAGCTCTGACGGGCTTGTCCTCAATGGTGATCTGGGGGGCCCAGGGGCCATCTGCTTTCATGGGCCTCGACGTCGTGGCAGACTCGGACCTCGGCCTTTTTGACTGGGTTGACTGGGATGGTTCAGCCTCGGCAGGCCTTTTCTCAACAGCAGAAGGTGTTTTCTCGCTCGAAGCTAATTTTGAAATTGGCAAGGTGTTCTCAGTATCAATCTGAGTCACCGTTGCCTTTGGCTGAGCCTTCTTTATTCTTTTTGGCTTTGATTTTGGTGGAGGCTGGGACCGCGCTGGTTGGGCGTCTACGGTGGATGGAATGTCGGCCAGGAGATCCTCAGCGACTGCCTTCTTACGACCCATCTCGACAGGAATTACAGTTCGGCGTCGTCGTTGGCGTTGGGATGGCGGGATCAGCTGTGGAGCCGAGGTAGATGGTTGTTCTGCGGGATCTGAGGTTGACCCCTGATCTGGCCGAGATGATGAAGTTGTTAGTGGAGTTGTGGCGGAAGAAGGAGACTTGCTTTTCTGCTTCCTTGGGATGTCGAGAAGTACCGACTTGTAGGTCGGGATGAAGTTCAGCAGTAAAGGAGCTCTCCGCTTGTGGACTGACAGATCCAGTAACCTCTTAAGATCCTTGCTGGGGAAGAAGGACTTGTGAAAGCCCTTTGGTGGTTGTGGAAGAGCTGCAAGAGAAAACTGGGGTTAGAACATATAGAAAGAACAAAGCACCGAAAACTTGAAAAAACAAGTAAGTGTAACGCTTGGTTCTTACCATTACCCTCTACAAAAACTGTTCGGCTAAGAGGGTAGAGGTGAAGGCCCTCATCTGGAGCGAACTCTAAGTTGCCCGAGACAATGAAGTAATCGTCCCCGACTCCCTTGTTAGAGTTTGGGAGGTCGGCTACAAGTTTATATTCTGTGGACCTCGGCTTGAGGTAATAGACATAGCCTTTTTCTAGTTTTAGGTCACACATGGTGTAGCAGTATTGGACGTCAGCAAGGGTAACCCTAGCGTTCTCTTTTCTGGCTAAGGCAATAATACCATTGATAACTCGGTAGGAGTTAATGGTCAATTGCATCGGGTTGAGTTTGTAGTAGTGGAGGACTTCTCGGAAAATGGTGTCTAGTGGAAACCTAAGTCCACATTCTGTAAAGGCGACAACAGGAAAGGGCATAAGGTTTCCATCAGGCATGATGGAGTCATCCTCCCCAGCCAACCTCAAGTGAACGTCGGCTGGGATTTCAAATTCTTGCCTGAAGTACTCTAATTTAGTTGGGGTATCTACCTTATGCCTCCACATACCCATGACGCCGGCTTAGGGGGAAGGTGTGTGGTTTGAAAAGGAAGTGCTCTTTGAAGGTTATAGGACCTTGGCAAAACCTAAATGTGAGCTAGGGTAAGAATTTGTGGAGAGTTTAAAAGGAATTCGTTTCAGTTTTTCCTAAAATTTGTGGGTTCTACAAGCAAATCCCAAACCTAGATCTATGGAAATGAAGATTGGAGGCACGAATCTGGAAAAGACACAGAAAACAGAAAACATGAACGTATTTCAGAATCAAAGAACAGTGATGAACTATCAAGAACACTGTGACAAAGTGTGCACAAGGGTGTGAGGCCAAGAACAGTGGCAAAAGTGAACAAATTTGTGAGTAGTGTGTGAATATTCAAGAAGGGATTGGGCAAAAAACAGAATGACGAAGCAAACATACTCAAAACATGTGGTGCAAATCAAGGCCCAGATTAAAAATGATCGAAGACATAAGCAAGTTTGTAAAGTACAACAGAGTTCGCAGTAAAATCAAGAACTGAAAACCAGGAAGAATGGTGGCTTACTAGAAAAGTGAAGCCGAAGTAAAGTTTGCCGGGATTAGACGGTAGCCAGAAGCAAAGAAGTGCAGCAGAAGCCCCGCCGGAGGAGAGAGTGAGGTTGGTCACAGAAAGCTTCGCGAAGAGCGATAATGGCAGATTTGGGAGAAAAAAGTTAGAGAGAGGAAAAGCTTCAGAGACGATGGTGTAAAGTGAAAAGACGGAGAGAGGAAGAGGGTTTTGTCTAAAAAACGAAAACGGCGGCAAAAAGACAATTAATGTGTCTAAAACGACATATGCGTCAGGCGGCACACGCGAGGAAAATTCGACTTACAGGCGCGTATCGAGTACGATCCAGTGAGGGGAAGACACATGGCAGAAACGGTTGATTTATTTTGCGTGACAGCTCATACGCGTGATAAAACTCTTGGAGTTCTTGGTTTAATGAAGCAAGTGACCTCGGCTGGACCTGGTCGTGTGAAGCTGACGTATTATGACCTCGGTAAATGGATGATACAACAAGATAGCTGACGTGCTATACGATATAACGATATAGGTTTCATCACCTCAGGATGCCGAGGTAATAGAACCTACGGGGTAGTTGTGGGGATATATTTTCTGAGTAACAACACGTGGCTAAGGTGACGCCGACGTGTCAACTGAGGTGCCACGTGTCCTGGTCGTGACGCCGAGGTGATCTCGGCTAGGCCGAGGTTGTCTCCGAAGATATCGGAACCCGAGATAAGCGGATAAGGGGCAAGAGTCCTAGAATGAGGAAGGACCTCAGCCTAGATAAGGATAAAGCTCTTAGGGAGTTTATCTTTATCTATTGAAGAGTCCAAGATAAGCACTGAGCTAAAGTTCATTGAAGCTAGGCTTCTATTAGGACTAAGATTGGGTTAACTATAAAAGAGAGGCACCCCCACGGGTGTAAGGTACGCAATTTATATTCTAAACAGTGAGTTTAGTACTTTATCTATTTTTGAGAGATAACTGACTTGATCATCGGAGTGCCCCGGGTGGACGAACCACCGCCGGAATCTCTTCTTTCTGTTGCAGGTCAATCAGGCGACATCTATTCTGTCAATGCTCTCTAGCTGAATACTGAGTTGGCAGTGTGGTCAGAAATTCACTCACACAATTGATTTTTTAGTTAAAATTTTCACTTGCCAAATGAGGCCTAAATAAGGTTATTAATTACATTTTTCTGTCCCCAAGGTTTTAGCAGTATGTCATTTTGGTCTCTAACATTTAAATTGTGTTAATTTGATCTTTAATGTATAAAATTATTTCAATTTACTCTTTAATATTTAAATTATGTCAATATGATCACCAATGTATAAAAGATGGTCTAATTATGTTAACAGACATAATTTAAAGATTTGGAGACTAAATCTAACTTTATTACCGGACGCAATTTAAACATTGACAGATCAAATTAAAATACTTGTATACATTGGCATCATATTAATGCAATTTAAATATTAAGAATCAAAATGATATAAGACTCATAAATACTTTGAAAACAAAAACATAATTAAACCTACTAAATAATATCAAAAAATCAGTGATATAAAAATTTATATCTTTTTTGGCTTGCCACCCAAACAAACAAGATTGCTTCAAAGTCAGATTCATTATCCTATACCACTGCAACCTTGTAAACAAAACAAAGTCACTTCCTCCATTCAATTAAAAAAAAAAACTTCACATGTATAAATATTTTTGAGCAATGTTACATTTATTTAAAATCTTACTAACTTACTAAGAACATACATGTTTAAACATCATTGGGTGTTTAATTGTCATAATATTTTTGACAACCAATCACATTTGGCCTCTTGTATTTTTAGTAAGATTATTAATATATGTAGAATTATTCATATTTTTTTGGGTTTACAAAGGAAGCCAATAAAAAAAAACTTCAAATCTTCACAAATCACTAAATTACCCATCTCCACCAACAATAAGCTGCCAATTTTCTGTGGAAAACAGTCTCATGTTGGACATACCACATTGATGTACACAATGCCCCCCTTGAAAATGTCGCTCAAATGTTTCATTTTTTGCAATACTTCCAATTTCAAAGCTTGTCTCAGCGAAGACACCTATGAAAAAAAGCATATTTATATGTATACAATAAGGTTTTATTATCAAATAATGACAAATATAGAAATACCCTCATAGTGACAACTCATCTGTTTCTGATCTATATAAACTCAGCATACCATGACATGAATATTCACTTTTAGAGAGTGACTTACCCAAAAAAAAAAAATGAATATCTCAGCCCCCCTAATGAATATCTCACCCCCCCTCCCTTCTAACTTGGCAACCAATGATGCAAGCCCAGATTGGATGAACAAGGGGGACAATGCGTGGCAGCTTGTGGCTGCTACACTTGTCGGTCTTCAGAGTGTCCCGGGACTCATACTTTTGTATGGAGGTGCTGTGAAGAAGAAATGGGCTGTGAATTCAGCTTTTATGGCACTCTATGCTTTTGCTTGTGTATTTGTTTGTTGGGTAGGTTGGGGATATCAGATGTCTTTTGGGGAAAAACTCATTCCGTTTTGGGGGAAGGCTAATGTTGCGTTGGACCAAGCGTTTCTCCTTGAACAGGCATCCAGTAACATGTTTCCTAACGCAACAATGGTGTTTTTCCAATGCGTTTTCGCAGCTATTACTCTGATTTTGATCGCTGGAGCCTTGTTGGGGAGGATGAATTTTTATGCCTGGATGCTTTTTGTGCCTCTGTGGCTAACCTTTTCATACACTTTTGGAGCATTTAGCATTTGGTGTCCACAAGGTTTTCTGTATGAGATGGGCATCATTGATTTTTCTGGTGGTTATGTGATCCATTTGTCTTCTGGAGTAGCCGGTTTCACAGCAGCATATTGGGTATGAAAGTGCTTTCACTGATCACTTTTTTCTCCTCATATTTTATTATCAGTTCTTCTACGTGCATAGAATCTGATCAAATGGGTCTCACCTCATGTGAGAGGGTTGTGTCCGGTTTTGTGATAAAATTCCGTGCACTTATAATTTTTCTTTATCATGATAGATCTTTTCTTGTGTATTTCCATATTTTTATCTTCTTTTGAATGTTCCCATACTAACATTTGAAAGAAAAAACTAAGGGGAAGAAACGGTAAAATGAATTATATGGTGTAGATTCAATGTTAGTGTGTGATGTTGGTCACATTCATAATGAATATGGTCCATACATTTTATTTTTTGACAACTTTTCAAGCTCCATAGCATCTCTAATGTTTGAACAAGTACTAATTTGGCCTTGAAATCACTAACCAAAGCAATTTTTGCTTCTAAAAGCAAAATACTTTGTAAATGCCAATGATAATGTTTGAGGTGAAGCACTATTGTGGGCAATAATTCTTCCTTACTATTTGGCATTAACTTATAAAAACTTGCAAAGAAAATTATTTTTTTTTGTCATGAGTTGATTATAGTGTGGAAAGTTCTTGAATTGCAGGTTGGTCCTCGTACAACCAAAGATAGGGAAAGGTTCCCTCCAAACAACATCCTACTTATGATGGCAGGAGCAGGATTGCTATGGATGGGTTGGACTGGGTTCAATGGAGGAGGCCCTAGCGTAGTAAGCACTGACGCCTCATTGGCTGTCTTGAACACACATGTATGTGCCGCGACAAGCATACTGACGTGGATCATCCTCGATGTCATCTTCTTCCAAAAACCCTCAATAATTGGTGCAGTGCAAGGCATGATCACCGGTCTAGTTTGCATCACCCCTGCAGCCGGTACTTTTAGTAACTTGATACTTGACAAATGTGTTCATATTTGCCGCTATAGTAATAATTGGAAAGTGAGTAACAAATATAATTTGTATACATAAAAACACATATATTATGATATATGTCTGTGGCATACTTGCAATTTTGAATTACAATGATGGGTGTTTTGGTTATAAATGAAAAGACTATAACACTCTATTTGTTTTCCGAAGTAAGTAGCAGTTCACTCCAGACTACGATGGATGAACAGTGAGCTTAGCTCACATTTGTTTTGTTTGTGGCCCTCCGAATTGATAGTCCGTTCATATGAGAGGATTGTTAATCTGGATGAAGAGGTGGTATTAGAAAATAGTCCGTCAGCTTAGTGAGTTATCGGTCATCCGCTGGGACGTCTGGCCAGTCAACTGGTCAACTACAACTTTTAAAAAAAAAAAAAATTATACATGTTGGGTATTTTTTTTGAACATTAATGTTTAATGATTTTATATCTTTTGTTAAGTAAAAATCATAATTTTATTTGTTTTATTATTTTATATTTATTTTATATAAAAAATAATTTAACATCCCCACAATAACAACTATTATCAAAACAAACAAAATTTTACTAATTCCCTCATTATCAATCCCTTCCATTATATCTCTGAAAACAAACGAGCCCTAAAAGACTATGTCATTTTGTATATATTTTTTGTACAAAAATCCTACTTATATAGTATTACCCGTAACAAGCCTTTACACTGAACCTATTTAGTGAAATTATTTACAAGCTAAAAGTTAATAATAAAAAACAAAAGCTAAAGACAATGTATCTGCTTCTCTATAATCAGTTTATTTAAGCTATTTTTGTCTCATAAGATATAAGTAGAAGTTAAATCAAACACTTTGCTACAATTTTCAAAACAAAATAAGTTATAAGTAGCTTCGTAAGTTGCACCAAACTGCTGTTATGGCTGCTAGAACCGAAGGCTGCATTTTTTATTTTATTTTATTTTAATATTTTAGTTGCATAGTTAAATGTTTGACATGGTACAAATGAATTTGCATATGTATGATGATTTATGTGAATTTGATTTTTAAAAAAATAAAAATAAATGTTGTTTGCAATTTGATTTAGGTGTTGTACAAGGATGGGCAGCCATACTAATGGGAATTTGCTCGGGATCGATTCCATGGTTCACTATGATGGTTGTCCATAAAAAGTTTGAGCTCCTTCAAAAGGTCGATGATACAATGGCTGTTCTACACACACACGCCATCGCAGGAAGCCTTGGAGGAATCCTCACTGGTCTCTTAGCTGAACCAAGGCTAAATTTTTTGTTCTACAAAGACTATAATAGGTATGTTGGCCTATTCTATGGCTTTGACATGGGAAAGGAAAATATCCACTTAGGGTTTCGACAAATTGGGGTTCAAGTAATTGGTATTCTGTTTATAGTTGTACTTAATGTTGTGAGCACAAGCTTAATATGCCTTCTAGTGAAAGTCATTGTGCCTCTGAGAATGTCTGATGAAGATTTAGAGATTGGTGACGAAGCTGCTCATGGAGAGGAGGCTTATGCTATCTGGGGTCAAGGAGATAGGCTTGAGAATTCAAGGTATTCGACTTACAATGATATCGAAATGCCAGTGAGTAAGAAATCTGCTCTAGATGAGATGAAATGAAACTCCTAATTATAATGAGTGTCTAATGTGTCCTTTGCATCAAAGAGACTTCCATTTCCTTTCATATGTTTTTTTTTTTTTTTCTTTTTTAAAATGAAGTCATTTTGTTTGAAATGACTTGTTCATAAATTTTACAGTTCAGTGCTTGGAAAACATGAATAAACACCTTCTTATGATAGTGGAGAAGCTTCCATTTTGAGATAATAAAAGACTTTAATGTAATTAACTTTGCTTTTGCTAGTTGATATATATATATAATTGATCCCAAGTTAATATTTGTCACTCCCTGGATGCCCCTTTCACTTTGCTTTTAATCAAGACACTCTTCTTCCAATGCATTGGCAGACAGTGTGGTTTGTGCAATATATATATATATATATTTTTGCATCTTTCATCTGTAAATGTATGCAAGTCCTAAATGTTTTGCTTATGGCAGTACTTCCAATGTGCTTAAGGTATGAATGTTTTTATCAATCCGGAACTCTTCGAAACCCTAAAATGAATTTTGGCATGAAGGTTTGGGTGGCAATGTATGTTTGGCGATATCATATTAGTGCCAACTCTGACATTTTAAGGCTCAAACGAAATTTTGATATGGGGCCTCTCATAAATATATATATTTTTTTCGTAGGTATCTAACTGTACTTACAAATTGTTATTTTCATATATAACTACTAACATTTATTTAAATATATAGCAAAGTTTACAATAAAAATAAATAATCAAAATTATTCAAGCTCAAGTACTAAATTAAAAGTGAATAAACTGTCCCTTCTTGTATTTGAACTTAAAGAGTGTTAATCATATTCAACTTATTAACTAAATCCTTTTCAATGGATTAAATTGATAGTTCATTAAATATTCTCGTGACATAATTGACCGAATGTATTGTTTAATAAACTTTAAATTTGAGAAGTTTATTTTTTCAAAAATAATTGTAACTAGTATAAATAATCGTTTTTATATGCAATCTATGTATTTGACAAATAACCCTCCATTAATTCAAATAATTCGTCGTATCAATTGGTATAATTATCTATTAGTTTTAAATAATTCATTACATCAGCCATCTATTAGTTTTGAATCTTCTCCAAAGTTTGTTGGGGTCTTTCAAATTCAAGTGATTTTTTTTTTGTGTGTGTGTGTGTTGGGGGGGAGTATAATAGATAATAAAAAATTCAAAGCCTTTTTTTATTTATTTTTTATTTTTTCAATTTTCGAAGGCACAAAACAACTATTTTGCCCAAAATCAATCCTACTTGGTGGTCAATGATGGGATGGGCAGGGGAGGGAGAAGGGAGGTGCAAGGTAATGGTGGGTAATGGTGGCTCCAAAATTTGTTGTGAAGTTAGAAATTTGAAAATAGTATTTTAGTAGTTTTGTTTTGTTTTGTTTTTTCGTCATTTTTGATGAATTTTTAAATAATATTTGATTGCAGATTGTTTGTTTGAGTGGTTAATTCTAATTTGTGGGCTAATTTGGCTCTAAGGGATTTCACAAAAGCAAGTTTGTAATTGTATATCCTCATATCTTGCTAATGATCCGATATCACAAGAAATTTGGCCCGTGCACAAAATCGTGTGAGAAAATAAAAATAAAAATAAAATTGAATGGAATAAAAGAAAGGAAAGAAAATAAAAAGGAAGAAATAATGTGGAATCATTTGAAATAGAACCAAGCGTGTTATTTTTTAAATAAACAATTAATTGAAATTAAATGGTAATTAATTGACTTCAATCGTTAAAAATAAATCAATATTTCTAAATGTATTAAAGTTCGTTTGAGATGTGAGTTAGTTTTTTAATTTTGGAAAAATTATTTAGAAGTCCTATTAGGGAGACTTATGTTACATATGGTCCTACGAAAAAACTTATGTTCCCATAAGTCCTATGTGAAGTTTGTTGACACATTTACCCTCAATATTAGTTATTAATATCATAAATAATGGTAAAACCATATATAGGAAATTGAATGTTACCATAGATCATATCTATATGAATGTGAATTTGAATTTCAAAATACACATTTGCGAAACGTAACGTGACACCTACATAAACGTAACGTAACGTAACATGACACCTACATAAACGTAACGTAACGTAACATGACTTGACACCTACATAAACGTAACGTAACGTAACGTGACACCTACATAAACGTAACGTAACGTGACACCTATATAAACGTAACGTAACGTGTCACGTTACGTTTCGCAAACTTATTAGGTTTTTGATTTTTTAAATTGAATGTGATCTATGGTAACATTCAATTTCCTATATATGATTTTGCCATTATAGTGTATAATAGTACATTAATACCATTTATTTACAACTCATAGGATTTTGTGAAATACATTCCTATCTAAAATAGGACTTGAAACTCTATAAGAAATTACACAGGACTTAACATAGTATAAGTGTCCGAAATAGGACTTATAAATGTCTCCCTTTAATTTTTTAGCTTTTAGGCTATTTTAGCCTGAAGTTAAAAAGCCTTGTTTGTGATGGACTTTTTAGCTTTTTGACTTTTGTGAGAGAAAAAATAAAATGATTATGGTTTGGATGTGATATTTTGTCTTATTGATTTTTTAACTTATTTTGTTTTTTTGTGACTATTTTAGCCTTGTAACCTCTTCCCAAACGAGTGCTTGGTACTCATCAAAAGTGTATTAATGACTTTAACAAAAGATTATAATTGAGTAGTGCTACATATAAATACATTTATTATCATATATTTTTAACCTTACACACAAAATCGTAGGTTCACATTAATAATCGGAAATTTTACTAATAAATCCTAAATGTTGTACTTATGATCCAACTAGTCCCATTTGTTTTCTAACGATCCATTTGGTCCTTTCGATTATGAAAGGACACAATTGCCATCAGTTGGAAGTTTGGTGTAAGCGTTACAACTGGAATTGGGTAAATGGGTCTGCGTGCATGTGTCACACATTGGTCGAGTACAATAAGGGTGTTTTATACATCGTAGTTATTTGGGTGAGGTTAGTCACGTGACACATTTTGGGTGCCACAAAATATGAGAGCACACTAAGGCTTTTTGTACTGTAGCCTTGAGTGATTTAGTTGACATATGTCACAGAACTCGCACCAGCTCCATTTCAACAACAAATCGAATTTGAGATCCACGACCCAACCCCCCTTTCTAATGGAAGATTAAGTAACATTTGCAAAATCCTAAATTAGTATGTTTCCTAAATTTGAAAAGTGAATTGGTTGTATATACTGTTCGTGATTCGAGGGGGATGAGAGAGATATACTGAATCATTGAGGTTGTTACATCGACACATTGATACATTTAGTTCATGATGCCCTCACACTTTGAGGATGGAGGCGTGGAAGACGGCGAGACCCAATTACTCTTGTTTCAGTGTTCCTGTTGGTGGCTTGTATCGATGACAGATAAAGGTATGTGCCGTGACCCTCTGTTGCTTTTTGTTTAGTTGATGTATATGGCACAATGACGTACATGGTATGACAATTTCCCCCGTATTGGACGTTGGGGCTTCATTTTTTGAGATTAGGTGTTGTGTGTATTTTTTTAATGTTTCTTGAATATTGTAACTGATTTGGGTTCATTTGTTTTGGATTGTTTGGGTGTGGTCAAGTGTGAGGAGGTATGTGGTTGGGGTTGGGGTTTTGTAGATCTTAAACTAAAAATGTCTGTGTGTGATGTGTAGTGGTTGACATGTACGTGGTTGTGATGTGTGTGTTTTGCGCATAGATTTTGATGTGTTGGGTGCTACAAATTAAATATGGTGTTGGTGTTGTGAGTTTGATGGGTTATGCATTTTGTTCGTTGGTGTTGGAAGTGTGATGTGTTGCGCATTAGCCTTACAATTTATATTGGAAGCACATACTCATAAAACCAAACACGTGTAGTGTCGTGATGACACATTATGCATTGGTGATGTGTGGGTTTTAGATGTCGAGTGTTAATGCATGTGGGTGCCTGGAATTGAATGTGGGTGCTGGTTATTTTATGTTGTTCGAGTAAATATTGTGTTGCGCATGTATGTGTGGCACACTTGAGGCAGTTGAAAAGGATGCTGTTTTGGATTATGATTGAGGCAATACACATCAATAACCCAAATCATAACGGATTTAGAAAGTGTAATGAGCTAATCTTTAAAATTATAAGGGTATAATCGTCCACGCCTCACTATCAAACTTGAGAAATAGGATCACATAGAAATAAACCTCTCCACCAGTAGGACTTATCGGATCAACGTGTCAAAAGTGAGATGGATTAGTATAACTGTTTGTGAGATGAGATTTATTAGTAAATATTTCTTAATAAATACACTGCATTTTTTTTTTTAATCAAGTGATAAGAAAATTGGTATAATTTTTATTTTTATATAACAATTTTTCATTATACATAAGTACTTAACGATTTTGAGTTTGCAAACATAAGTACAATTCATAGAACTTTGGCCAATACATTTCCAGTATGTGATTCATACATTTCGTTTATTCATAAAAGTGATCATAATTGAATGTTATTTTTTAAAACTACCATTAGTAATTTTCAATTAATAATCTTTCTAATGTACTAATATTATTTCTCCCCAGAAGAAAGCTCAACCCTCTATTTGCTTCCGGCTTTTTTTAATCATTTTTTGTTTATTAGAGTAAAAAAAGTCAAAATCATTTCATTTTAGCTTATTTAGAAGGTAATTGAGAAAAAAATTAACTTTTTAAACAAGATTCATATTTGTTTGACAATCATTAAAAAAGTCAAAATTTTATTAACACTTTTTTAATCTTTAGTGTAATTTTAAAAAAAAAATGTATTTTTAAAATTTGTTCAAATCCTTTTAATAAAATAAACTTTTTGTGTGAAAAAATTATTGAAAAATTCACTAAAATAAAAAAAAAATATATCAACTAACCTAAACTCTCTTGATAACAAAAAGATAATGCATTATACACAAATTTCCCTTAAAACATTAGTGTTACGAATATTTACTCAAAATTTGATACGCAAATAGAAGAACGAGTCCCACAAATAAAAATAAAAATAAAAACAAGAAATGAGAGGTAAGGATATAAAAAAATGTTGTGGACCTCGATAATTTTGTTTATGTAACACCTCTTGATTGAATGCTTGCAACCCATTACCATTACGAAACATTTGTGAATAATTAAATCTCTGGCAAAAGAGTTAACGTTTTCTTAGCAAATTGCCAAGCATTTCAGTCTTTTTTACTAGTATTTTTATCTCAAAATAATTTTTTTTTAAAAAAGGGGGGAATTGACCAGTAAATCCCATTTTGTAGAATCATAATCTGTAAGGTCTTCATTGTTTTCTTGTTGACTGGGTGGTCCCTTAATTTATTTGTTGACTATTTTGCCATTGTTAGCGTTTTTGGGTGAACGATGACATTGTTTTGTATGGGTCACGTGGACTGGGTGTGTGTGTTTCACAATGATTGAAAAAGCGCACTAGTAGGTATTTACGTTGGGGAGCTTCGTAACACGCGCAGGGGTGGGTCACGCATCAGGTTGTGTATGGTGGTTTAGTAGTGACGTGTACACACGCGGAAGTACAGAGCAACTTGGGTAACGATTCACGTTCCGGTTGACCTGAACCAGACGATGTATTCCCCGATCCACGTGATAGAAAAAATCCCCAAAATGGAAACAATTTGGACGGCGATTGCGACAAAGAAACCATATATTTTTCTGTTTGGCTGTGCTATATATTTTGAAATTCAAATTGTTGTGAGCGGATTACACGTACGTGGTTTGTGGGATTGTGAACAAGTAATGGAACATTCAATACGGTGTGGGTGTGTTAGGCTATGGGTATTTCATGTTGTGTGAGAAACCTTAATGTGGCTTTATTGCAGGGGTTGTTCGAACTATTTTACAACTCTGTCCGTGCTAACCGGTAGATATCGGCGTTGTCGGCATGGATGTCTGGGAAACATAAGTGTTCTGTGAAATATATTGTTGTCTGAGTTGAATAATAGTTATTGTGCCATGTAAATTGTTTTATGGGGGTGTCAGCCTAGGTTTACGAAATTGTTTCCCATGGCTGATTAGTATAATCATTTTGTAAATATTTGTTTAACATTTGATGTCCATATCGTGGTGGTGTTAGTAATTTGTCGTTTAATACTTTGTTGTTATAGCCTATGTGGACATAGAGACTTGGACTTATGTGGGACACGCTGGTAGTGGTGGACCATTTTGTTGGGGTTGGTGTTTGAATGTGTGATTTTGACATGTTTTTCGTGGACCTAGCTGCTTATTGTAGCACAACTTTTTGTGCCCCTTTCGGAGGACGACTAGCCCTACAGTATCGGACTCCTGCGATTCTGAATCTAATCCCACAAGTGCCATGTGAAATAGATAAATATCAAAGAGTCCAAATCCGACAAATCTTTTAGAAAATCAATTTTGAATCAAATTGCCAAAAAATGACTGTTTTGCCAGATACAGAGTCACCACCTAAATATTTTTGAAAAATTTAGAAACTCATAACTCGTGCCAAAGGCCTCGTGCCCGTCATCACCAAGATTGTCTCAGCTCGAAAACTTAGGTATGAGAGGGGAAGGTCATGAATTGAGCACCCCCGCTCGCCCGATCAAAGATTGGCCTCTACTAATCATGATGTGAATCTTATTTACATTATATGCTCTTGTTCCGATTTATTAGGCTAACTTACTATGTGTTGCGCACACGAGTATAGACTAAGTTGCAAGAATTGGAACACTTGATATCATGTTTGTATTTGAAAATTATTTTGAATATGTACCACTTGAAAAAGTGATCGCATATGTACATTTCTCAAATTATTCCAATTCAAGTAATTAGCCTTCATCCACAGGCATTCAGGCAATTTATCACTTAAGCAATTAGCCTCATGGCAAGCATGCTAGACATGGCAATTATCACACGCATGCGATATGCTAAAGCACAAAAATACTCACCTCGTACTCCAAGGCAAGCCAAAAGAAACAAAAGAGTTAGAAAGCATGCATGCCCCTAACTAATACAACATGACTAATGCAACACATGCAATAATGCAATTAATAGGCTCAAGTACTAATTATGTCATGTGAGTCAATTTGATAGCATGTTGTTTAAACACGTATTCAACGAAGTATTTAAATGACAATGCATTGTTAGAATGATGAACCAAGTCTTGATGCATGCAAAACAAGTGGAAGCAAATCATGGAGTATGCCAAAAGAAATATGATGTTCTAAAACTAACCATCATAAGCAAGTAAATCAAAGGGAGAAAGACGTAGGATTGGAAGACATACACATTATTACAATTGTGCCCTCATGCAAGAGAGTCCGAATAAACTAACTAGCTATTACAAAATGAATTAACTAACTATGTTAGCTAGTTATTACAACATCACAACTAATTAACTATTTTAGCTAATCATTACAAATTGAAACTAACTAATTAATTACACTAATTAATTAATTACAAAATTCTAATTAGCTAACTAATTAATTACAATATGAATACAACATGAAATAAAGTAACTAAATTAACTAATTAGCCCTAGGAAACGAGGGATGTTCATGCATGCGCGAATTTTCACCTGAAAAGCACACTATTATGCTGCCAGAATGCTTTTGTTGCACAGTAGAATATCTTTCACCTCAGTCACTACTCTGTCCTGTTCCAAAAAAGTTGCTGCTCAATTTGACAAAAGTGGCCGGCAGGCCAGAAGTAGTGGCTGGTCGGTCACAAAAGGTAGCCTGCCGTCCAAAAGAAGTGGCCTGCCAGCCAAAAAAAGTGGCTTGCTGGCCACTAAAGCCTGGTTCCTCTTGCTGCAACATAAAGCATACAAAACACAAACAAAATATTCACAAGGTATGTTTGTTCACCCTGCCTCTCCTTATTATCAAACAAGTCAAAAGAGGAGTAGGCTTGATTTGAAAGCCATCAATCAATGCAATTTCATTACATGATGGTCTATGAACCAAGGTGTACAATTTCAATAAATGCAACAAGAAAGACTCTCAAACCTCCTCCCTATCATGAATTAATCAAGGGAAGTGGTTGACCTTGGAAGACTTAAATCATTTCATCACTAGCAAGTATGAAATGCCTCAAGTTTGCATGTGTTCAATTAATGTCTGATTGAACACCAAGTTGATTATTATCTTGTATCATTTTCAATTCCAATTTTATTACTTCATTTTAATTACCAACCATTCCTTAGTTCATTAAGTCCAATGGTGATCTTTAAGTCCTCCAATAGAAAGGAGCATCAAACAGAGAGTTGTTTTAAGCATGAGAAAAGTGTCATGCAGTTGGTAATAAACCCCCAAAGGGATTAAACCAACCTCAATCTCAAGCTTAAACAAGTAAGTAGTTTGAAACAACTTTCAAAGTAAAGAAAAAAACCAAGAAATTAGAGAGGTTGCAGAGGTGATTAGATATGAAAATAAGTATGGAAAACCATAAATAAACACTATCAACCCAAATAGGTTGGTGGCTAAAGCCTAAACCACCAAACCTATGAGGATTATTACACTACAAGTATGTAATATAAAGCATAAATGACACAAATAGCCCAAAATAGTCATAAAGTAAGCAAAAATAGTGCTGGAATTTAGGTAAAAATAGCTAAAAGACTAAGTTAAAATAATGAAGAATTTAAGCTAGTAAACAAGCCAAAGGAGGGGTGGCTAACCCTTCCATTTTTGGGACCTCAAAACATGATTTTTAGCCTCTAAAAAACTCTGAAATTCAGTGGTAAAAAGCTTAAAAAAAGTTGATGAAAAGATGGGAAACACAAGTGTAAAGGCTTAGAGAACAAGGTTCAAAGAAGGGTGATTAGCCCTTCTACCTTTAATAGCCTTAAACCACAAGCTTCAGCCCATAAAACCCGTTGAAAAATAGTTCAAAATCAGCAAGAAAATATGAAAAAGAAGTAGTGCAAAGATGCTCAAAATTATACCTCTTGGAGCAAGGTAACACTTTTGTTCACAAATCACAAAGCTTACACTCTCAATGGCTAAAATTTGGACCCAATAGTCTCAGCAAGGAGAGCTCCAATATTGGTTTAGGAAGTGTTTGGGTAAGGTGTGTGTGTTGCGAGATAGAGATAAAGAGAGAATTTCAAGTTTTGGGATTTTTAGAATTTTTTTTAACCTAAAAACAAGAGGAGAGGTCAAGTGTGTATAGCAAAACAGCCTCTCAGGTCGAAAATATCTATATAGGAACAGTTGGAGATTTTAGGGGAGGGCTTCAATTTAGACCCAAGAATCTCCTAAAGCCGAGTCCGGATGGAGGAGATATGGTCGTTTGAAATTAGGTATCAATCTGGTTAAGATAGAAATGAGCAGCCTTCACTAAAATAGATATAGCTCTTTGCACACTTAGAATTTAGATGTGATGCTACCACCATTGGAAAGTAGACTTCCGGGACTTCAATTTAGACTCAAGAATGACCTAAAATCGAGTCTGGATGAAAGAAATATGCCCATTTGAAGTCAGGCCTGAAAGTAGATTTTTGTGGCTGGCAACCCACTATTTGTGGATGGCCATCCACTATTAGTGGCTGGTCGGCCACTACTTCTAGCCTGCCGGCCACTTGTGTAAGAAGTCCACTTTCCAATGGTGGTGTCATCACAACTTAAGTCTAAGTGTACAAAGAGATAAGCCTGATTTAATGAAGGTTTCTTAGTTCTCCCTTAACAGTTTGATGCCCAACTTCTACCCTAACTAGTTTTCTTCCCTCCCTTCTTATTGTCTTCAACTCCAAACCTATAAATAAGAGGTTTTAAAAAAATTTCAACGATTTCACCTCTCTTCCATTTATTTCCACTTTGTCCTTGCTTGGTTTGCCGAAAAGTGTAACTTTTAAATGAAATGCGAGCCTTGAAATATCATAGAAACATTTGAAAAAATATTTTGAAAAAGAAAGTTTTAAGGTCTAAAATAATTTTGGTCAAAATGGAGTGTAAGGTTGGGATTTAGAAGCTCTTATTGCTAAGAAAATCGAACGTTTGCATAGCATAACTTTCATCATCGAATGATCAATTAGTGGCACCTAAGTCTTAAGGGCAGTAAAAAATGGAGTGTCTACAGTTGCCCCTCTTTGACAGAGCTCGAAGTCATGAAATGATATGAGTGAATGTCAAAGCTCGAAGACCACCCATTTTGACAAGGTCGTAAGACTTGGGCAAATAAACAAAATGCGGATGCAGTTGGTTAAACCCGAGGGTTGCCTACGTATCATTTTTCAAGGAATCAAACCAGCGTAGTTCAGGGACAGAATGCAAATGATATGTAATGTAACGAAATAATTCAAATGATATGCAATGCAATACAATAATATAATCAAACCACAAGCAGTGCTTATCACAAAAATATCATAAAGGGATGGAGATACAAATCAAACTACGTTTTCTATAGAAAAGAAGTGGGCACAGCCAAACGACACCTAACACAGGCTAAGTTCCTACATCCTTAATACTGGCTTCGGCTCAACATGGATGCTTACACATAACAGAACCATGTTTCAACAAAGGAAATGGGTACGAGCACATACAAAACTATGTTTTTCGTAGAAAGAGAAAGAGTACAAGTAATTTGGTGGTATGATATCAGCGAGGAATGATCTGCTGGGGAAAGATAATGATCCTTAATGCTGAATATAACAAGACAAAGTACAATGCAATGGATGAAGTGAATAAGGCGCATACTAAACCACATTTTACTTAGAAAAGGCATGGACACAAAACAGACCACGTCTAACACAGAAAAGGTGTTGACACCCTCAATATTGGCCTTAGCGCAGCATGGGTACTTACACATGACAGAACTATGTTCTAACATGAAAGGTATGAGCGCATGCCAAATTAAGCTTAACATAGAAAGGATGCAGGCAATAAAATGGTATGATGATGTAATGAATGCATGCAATAAATTCTATATGCAATTTAATAGAAGTACTAGATAATAAAGGATATGATGTAGCAACTAGAAAGTGGCACTTTTAGAATATACCTTACAGGAGCAATCAGCGATGACTCACCTTATGCTGTTGTGGATCTTTCATCTTCTTCTTGGTTGCGCTTCCAAACCACAGGTACTACTTTTCTCCCTAGCTATATTCACAACTTTCCCTATTCTCTAACAAGAAGACAGACTAGGTTGGTTCAGTATGCAGAATTGAGGCGCATACAAGCTATCTCAACCTATGGGGTTGTCATACAGATGTCAAGCCAAGGATACACCCCTGGGTATCTAAACCAGACTTTAGTCTCAGAAATCCCGAACCTTTGCGTTCTAGGCCTCCGCCATTCGAACTCTAGTTTCCACCATCTCAGTTGGTCTTCTAGGAACTCATCACAAACATAGTCAAGCGGGTATGCCAAACCGACTGAAGCCGTTCAGATATGGCAAACACCAAAGGAATTGCACCTTTAGAGGATTTAAGGTCTCCTAGACCCAGTGAGTGCACAAGACAGTGCAAATGAGGGTGCACAAGACAGTGCAATGCAAAGTACACAAGATAGTGCAATACGGGATGCATAAGATAGTGCGAGTGCACAAGATAATGCAGTACGGAGTGCACAAGATAGTGCGATATAGGGTGTACAAGATAGTGCAATTCAAAGTGCACAAGATAGTGCGATAGATGATGAGATTGTGCGATAGATACACGAAGTGAGAATATTATGTGATAGATGCACAGAATGATTGTGCGATAGATGCACAATGTAGTATGCGATGACAAGTGATATAAGTGGGTATGCTTAAAAAATATAGTAAACCAACAAAGCGACGCTTTAGAAAGCACCTCATGGGGTGAGTGGTGAAGAACCACTCTACTCTAACAGGGATCTCCTTCTTGTATTCTTCAAAATTTTCTACCTTCAATTCACAGTTCAAAGGTCCTTAGATATTGGCAAGGGGTAACATCTGTATGTGAAAACCACAAATGTTGCTTTGATTGCCATTCTGACTTGAAGCAGGCTTGAACTCGGGGTCGAGGTACACTCATACTCTAGAGAAATGGCGAGGTCTGAGAAAGTGCACCTGAAATGCAGTCTTAAAATTTACTGAAGTTGAAACACACTAAGATGCTCCAAATTTTCCCTCTTTTCTTTTGCTTTGCAATCTGGAACCTATGTAACTTCAGATAGGTCCTGGTTCAGTTGCTCTCTCTTGATCGGGGTTGGACCCTGCACCTTATGAAAGAAAGAATTCTATTTTGCATATTATGTTGAGAGTATCACGGCACTTTGAGCACAAAACGATTTATTTTTGAAATTGAAATTGAGAATGAGTTCTTGACCGGATATTAAGCCTACGACTGCACAAAGTCAAAACGACTAAAAACAAGACTCAAAACAAAAACAACAAATATAACACTTAGATGTTGTAGACACCCCATTTTTGACCGACCTTAAGACTCAAACGTCACCATTTGAGCGCTCGGTGATACTACATATTATGCTCGTTTAGAAATCTCAGAGTCGCGGCCGTGAGCCCTGCCTCCGGATTTCCGAACCCTCTTCTATGCCTTGCCTCGGTTTGCGAACCAGACTCGATTTTCTCTGTTTCTTTTCCTAAGGGGAGGGAGAGGTCCCGTAGACCATCTCTCCGTGGCCGTGGGCTACATTTTGTGGCTATAGGCCATTTTGCCCATTTCGGAGCCCAGTTCCCGATTTTCGGAGCCGTCAGGCCGTGTGCCTCGATTCGGGACCGCTTAACCACCTCCTATTGCTCCGATTTTTGGCATATATCTTATTTGCTCCCTTTTGAGGGACACTGAGGTCTGAGAGACCCACTTCGTGGTCGAATGCCACTTTCGGTGCTTAACAGGCAGTTTTCGGGGCCCCGAACTGCGCGTTTTGGCCCCCGAACATTCGTTTTGCATCGGTTTTCGTTCATTTTTGGCAGGTACCTCTGTTTCATCGCCAGGAAGGCCGCAAAAGGGTGGGAGGCCAACAATTGTTTCAGCAACCAGTTATATATCCTCTGGCGCCCTCTGACGCCCGTTTTTCTCACTTCCAAGCTAATGTTGAACACCCTTGGGCCATTTTCTTGAACTTTTAACCACATATTTGTGTTGTACACACATGGGAGGACCCTAAAAGTTGGTGGCCGGCCACTAATGTTGCTTGACCCTTTTGAACCCCTACTAAAAGTGGCCTATTCTCTCTCCTGTTTTACAGTTGACAATTTTGAACCACAGGGTTGTGTTAAGGGCACCTGGGAGGACACCAATGTGAAGTGGCCGGCCACTAATTCAACTTGGCCCTTTTGACCCTTGGCTGGCCGGCTAGGGGGGGTGGCCGACCGGTCACCTGCATCTCCAAAAAGTGGCCGGCCATGATCCTCAGGTTGTGTTTGTTATAGTGGTACACTTTTTTTCCCAAAAAACCTGTATCTGGAGGGGACCTTTTTTGGGGGGGAAACTTGGCTTGTTTTCCCCCCATTTCTTTCCCTCCTTTTTCCCCCTCTTTGGTCTAAAAAGCTGGCCTCCAGCATAGAGAGAGGGTGACAAAAAATTTCCTAAAGGCCTCTTGCATTGTATTCATCTCCATCTCCATCTCCAAGCTCCAAAACACCAAAATCCTACGCCATTTTCACACCACCACCTAGCACCACCACCACCACTCCATTTCCAGTAGCTTGGGGAACTTTCCAGCAGCTAGGAGGCATCACTTCTCAAGCCAAGAAGCAACCAAGGGTTGGTCTTCAAGGGTAAGTGTCAATTCCCTCTTTTTGAGCTTAATTTTGTAACATTTTTCTAGCTAGTTTGCTTGCTGTTTTGAGCTCCGGTCAAAACTTAAAGTACCCTTAATTTGAGCTCTATTTCATGTTTCATTAAAGGACTTTTGTCATTTGAGGTCCCCATCTTGCACTTGCTTCATTATCCCCCTTGTATACCATAATCTTGCATAGTATTTTTGGCCTATGTGTGATCTGTTTTGGAGCATGATGTAAACTGTAAGTGAGCTTATTTTTAGCCCCTCTTCAACATTAAAGAAGGGCTCATCACTGTTCGGGACCTCCATGTGACACTTGTCATTATATCCCTCTTTGGTCCCCATTTTTGCATGATTTATTAGCCCATTATGCTTCTGTTTTTGGTCTTTTTACGGAACTGAAAATAGTCTTATTTTGGCCCATTCTTCATGTTTCATTAAGAGCCTTTTATGGTTTGAGGCATTTTTTATACACTTCATGTTATATCTCTCTTTTGGGCCTCATTTTTGCATAGCATTTTGAACATATTTGCATACTGTTTTGGGTCCGGCCATCAACTGTAAAATATATTATTTTTGGCCCCTCTTCAACATTGTTGAAGGGCCTCTTTGTGTTTAAGGCCAGAAATCACTACTTGCTTCTTTGGCCATCATTTGGCCCATTTCTTGCATGAGAGTTTAGTCATACCTGTGCTGGTTTTTGTGATTTTCTATAAAATGTAAAAGATCATATTTTGGGCCCCTCTTCAACTTTGTTGAAGGGCCCTAATCTATTTGGGGTCATCAGCTGTGAGTTGTTTCATTATCTCACATTTAGGGCCATTTTTGCATGCTATTTTTGCCCTATTTTTGTTTGCTGTTTGGCCATGCTTTGAACTGTAAAAATGCTTATCTAGGGGCTTCCTTGCTTCTGTCTTTTCATCTCATGTTCAAATTGTGCATGCATTGCATAGCTATAGGCCATTTCATGCGCCAAAATTCATGTTTCGGGAGTTGTTCCATGCATCGGGTATCATTTCGCTTTGTTTCGGGGCTGTTTTCCCCCTCGTTTTGCTACTAATTTTTGCATGTTTGCATATCATATTCCATGTCTTTGCCATGTCTCATTAGAGTGGCATTTCGGTGCCTGAGGGTCGGTCCTCGGTTTGCGTGCACGCGTGCATGCATTTCGAGTTGTCTTGTTTTCATCTGATGGCCTCCTATGTGAGTGTGGCTGAGGCTCTCTCATGTTGGTGTAAGCCCATTATTGCATTGCGTATGCCATTTCATCCATAGCATTGTGTATGCTCGGTTGTGTATTACCTTATCGCATTGTGTATGCCATTCCATAACATTGTGTATGTTAGGATTGTATCTTAGTTGCATTTCATGCATGTCATGCATATTGCATCGTGTTCGGGATAGGAGTTATCCCAGGCACGGGAAACGAGGTACATTTCGTACTCCGAGTGACGGAACGTGTCTCAATTCCCAGTCACCGACACTCCGGATTATTCATGATGGAGTTAGGTTCTTGTTATGTTTATATGTGCATTCATTCTACATTGAATTGCACAATTCGACCCTCGGCCATCATGCATCGATATGCGTGATTGGTGGCACGAGGATCGAGGCATGCATATATCTGTGAAAATACATTGCCATGCCCCTTTCCTGCTCTCTGTTGCAGCAAAATAAAGAATCAGTAACTTTTCGGGGCTTGGCACGCATTTCAAGAATAGGTGTAAACAGAGGCTAATTGGGGCATCGTCATGGATTTCCGCGCAAAGGCAACCCGGGCATGCATCATTCATCAGAGTCAAGGCAGCCCCTGGCTTGCATGCCAGTTTATAGCTTTCTTAGTTAATTTGTTAATTAATTAGGAATTTGTACATTATTTGGACTGTATTATTTGGACTGTAATATTCTTTTATTCGAGACTGTATATTTATTCGGACCCTCTGTGTGAGGGCATAATTGTAATAAGTGTGCGTGAGTGTGATGTATGTCTTCCAACCCCACGTCTTTCTTCCCTTTTATTTACCTGCTTATGATGGTTAGATTAGGGCATATTTCAATTAGCATACAGTATGACAGCATGTTTGCATCATTCATTTGTTTTGCATGCACCGGGCTCGGCGCATCATACTAACTGCATTTGTATTTCAATTCCAAGTTGAATACATGTTAGCTGTGGCATTCCATATGCCATGTTTAGAATAGTCGAGCCTGCTATAGTTTGCATTCTTGCATGTGTTGCATTAGGCATTTCTATATACTTAGGATTCATGCATGATTTCTAATGAGTTTTTGTTTTGGCTTAGAGTACTCGGTGAGTTTTATGCTTTAGCATCCTTGCATGCGTGTGAGTGACTGCCATAAATAGCATGCTTACCACAAGGCTAAATGCTTATTTGATATAACTGCCTGAATGCCTGTGGGTGAAGGTTGGGTTACTTGGATTGGAATAAATCATCAACTGTTTGTTTTAAGCCCACTAGATAGTGGCAAAACCATCTTTTCTAAGCCCACCTGCGGGTGGCAAAATCTGCATTTTAAGCCTACTTGCGAGTAGCAAACCATCTTTCAAGTATACAAGCATGAAATGTTTTGTTCCAATTCGGGCGACCCAATCTATACTTATATGCTGTGTGCATCACATAGTAACCTAGGCTAATAACCGGAATAAGGACACACAAAGTTTTCAAAAATTGATATCATGGTTAGTAGAGGCCGATCTTTGATCGGGCGAGCGGGGGTGCTCACGAAGTGACCTTCCCCAATCGTACCCAAGTTCCCGAGCCGAGGCAACTTTGGTGATGACGGACACGTGGCCTTTGGCACCGAGTCAGGGTTTCCTAAATTTCCCATTAAAAAAACATTTAGGTGGCGACTCTGTATCTGGCAAAGCAGTCCATGTTTGACACTTCTTTCAAAAAAATCTGTTTTCTCAAAACGATTTGCCGGATTTGGACTCTTTGGTTCAGACTTAGAACCGTGACAAATTTGAGAGTCCTGAGCTGTAGTGACCCCAAATGAACAGAACGGGACTAACCCTCCCGGGGCGTTCGAGGATGTCTACAGATGTTTGCTTTCCATTGGCGGAAATTTTCTTAGTTCACGGGGAGCCCACTGTTTCTCTAGGTATTGTTTCCCACCATTTTCTTATCTATGGCTCTTACATCACTTTGGCCCTTAATCTCTATTTCTCTGAAAAGCCATTTCCTCACTTTTTCTCTCAACGTACATTTCTCTATTCTTTAATCTCTCTCATTTTGTATCCCTTCCGTGGGTGGTTGATGGATAAGTAGGAAGTTGTGGGCTCTTGCCCCTAGTATTCTGCTAGATTCTCCTTCTTTCGCTCACAACTAGTGAGCTTTCCGACAAAGGGGCTGTGGTGTGACTGGATGTGCAGCAGATCTACAACTAACATCGATCGACGATGTCCTTGGCTTAACTTGACCGAGATGAGTTACAGCATGTCCCATCGGCCAGGTATACAATCGATTAGTCTCACATATTGCGTTTTCTACTTCTCCATTCCGATTCAGACGCCATTTTGGGTGTGATCGTCCAGACGAGGAAATCGAATATCCAGCTCCATTTCCAGTTCATGCTTCGCACTTGGCTTGGTACCTTACTGCTTGAAGGATGAGAAGTTTTTGGCCCCTACTACTAGCTTCAGTTGTGCCCCTTTTTGGCAAGTGCATTGACAACGGGAAAAAGACAGAAAACCTGACTCAACTATACCCCTAGTTCATTATTTTGACCATTTTTTGTTTTTGACTTTCTGCTAAAACAATTTTGACCAACATGAGAGTTAGATTGGCATGCTTGTTCACCTTTTGGTTTTGAAATCATGTAAGTCAAGCTATGAGCACTGAAATTTTTTCTTTTTTTGGTCCAAGAAATGGTCCAATTTTGAAAAAAAAGAGAGCACTTTTCGAGAAAATTAGTCAACTTTACTAAAAATCCTCAAAACTGTTTTTGCAAATGGCCACTACTTAACCGACGTGGAATTAACTCCTGAGATGCACAACCTCATATCTGAACTTGATTTGTCTTACAATTGAATCTTTTAACGGAATATGACACTCGATTTTGAATGAAGATGAGCCAATTAGACATGGATAGAATAACTGGGTTGAACAAGAATAAGCCAATCAACATGGATGAGACAAGCAGGTTGAAAATGGCTGGGGCTGAACTTCAAGATGAAGTTGCTTATGTATTCCAAAGATGGGAATCAAGCCGTATGTAGTTCCCGGTGTAAGGTGCACTCGGGTATTAACTCTCTCCTTTGACGCTCTAACTTTTGCCAAAGCCGCCCTTCCGGGTTTTCAACCTTGCGAGCTATTTTTCTTTTCTTTTTATTTTTCTCTATTTTTATCTTTTCTCTCTTCTTTTTTTTTCTTTGTTTCCATTTTTTTCATTTTTGTTCTTTTTCTTTTTTTTTTGCTGTAACTTTTGCCTGGATCGCCCTTCCGGGTTTTCGGCCCAGCGATCCTCTCAAGGATAGAAAAGTTAACTCATCCATGTTGATTGATTGTGAAATCTCTAGGCCATCTAAATCTACAAGAATGGCTATTGTTCTTGACTAAATAGACTTAATGATGTAAGAGCCCATCCAATTGGGTTTGAATTTGCCCTTAGTGTCACAGATAGGAACTTGACTTTCCTTTAGCAATAAATTTTCTTCTCTCCATTTATAAGATCTGGCTTTCTTGTCGATCTCTATTGGCATGAGAAATGACCCAGTTTTGACTCTTCGAGCGTATCTGACATTTTTTGCCCCTAGTTCAAGGGCCACTTCTCATCCAGCTATGCAAACTTCCTTTAATGACATCTGACCTTCTTGCCCCTAGTTCAAGGGCTGCTTCCAATTCGACTATGCAAGCCTCACATTTTGGTTGATGGTTGATCATTCTGAAAGGTTCAAGGTTTGAAAGCAAAGGGGTCGAGTCTCGAGGCCGAGAGTGATCCTATGTTGTACAATCTCAAGATCAATTCCAAGCATGTCTTCGTGAGACTACGCAAAAATATTTTTGAAATCTTTTAATAAAGTGACCAGTCGCTCGTGCTCTTCTGAAGATAATGTAGAACCAATTTGGATCAAGGCAGGATCCTTCTCAATACTCACATTAATAGACATGATCTTATTCATTAAGGGCTTAGCACGCCTCTTTTCCTCTCAATTGATCAAATTTTTGCAAATCCCAAGGAATACTTCATTCTTTGTTTTCATCACAATTTTGGAAACGGTTTTGAAAAACTTTGGTCAATGCAATAATTTAAAGGCACGGAGAAGTAGGTGCAAAGAACTGTCATTTCATTCAGAACTTCTAGCGCAACTAGCTTAATGATAAAAACAGATGCAAAAGAAAGAGTGAAAAAAGCAAACAAAACAAACAGGGAAATGATGTTTGAGTTAACACCCCCGAAATCACTAACCTCCGACACAACAAAACTAACTCAATACAACAAGACTGACTCAATACAACACAACAAGGCTGATTTAATACCCAAGTCTGAAAGTAAAATAAACAGTATTTTCAAAGTGCTAAAAAGTGCATGCCATCCACCGCATCTGGAGTAAAATGAGTGCCATCAGCAGGTGATTCATCCCCGATCACATAGTCACATTATCCTCCAAGTTCACTGATCTAGTGCCGATAGACTTTTTGGGACCTGGTGGAGTGATGACCTTATTGTCAATCAGATCTTGAACTTCATGGCGAAGGCCAAAACAACTGTCAGTGTCATGGCCGGTTTGTTGATGGAAGACACAGTACTTGGCAGCATCATACCTGGATGGAAAGGGATCAGGGAGAGGCCGAAGGTCAAAAGGTTTGAGATGACTTTGTCCTATGAGGATTTGGAGAGCTTTAGATAAGGTCATGAAAAGGGGATTGTAGGTGTGGTTACCAGTCCTGGAGAGATTGACAAGTGTTGATTGGGTTTGATAATCTCTTATGAGTGTAGGATTGGAGCTGAAATGGGTATTTCTGGTATGGCATCCCTTTTCATGGCTTGTTCCTTGATTCGAAATGCTTCCAACCTGAACGACAAAAGTGTCATCCACAGTCTTTGCAACAATTGCAAGCACTTGTTGTTTGTTCAGCCCTTTGACCTTCAAAGCCTCAATAGCCCATTGAAGCTATTCATAAGGGTCAATACTTGCCCCGGCCTTTTTCGTGCGACTTACTTCAGCTTTGCCAAGGGATTAGGTGACTATATTGAAACGAGGCCCAATTGTTGTTGACATGTCGTTACCCAGACTTGAAACGACTTCGGGTTGGCCCTTTTCAATTACAGCTTGCCTCAAGATTGGGGAGCTTTTTGGTGTGAAATTTCTGGCATGTGATGTGGTCGATGATGGAGCCAAAATCCCAAAGGCTAAATCTGCCACAGTTCTCTGCAAATCTTCAATCATACTCATTAGCTCATAAATAATGGGTTCATGGGTTTGAGATGAATGGGGTTCAAGTGCATCCATCATACACAAGTGTGTGCTTTTTGGAATGAACACCTCAGGCTTGGGTAAATGGGTTGGAGTGATGTATGTGCTGGGGTTGTAGGTAGATGGTAGTGTATAGATTAGGTTGATGTGTGAAGGTAATGGGTTAGTGTTAGCTTGAGGTCTTTTTGGTGGAGCTATGATCTCTTCGTCAATGAGATCCTAAATCTTATGACGGAAGCAGATGCAATGGTTTGTATCATAACTCGGTTGTTGATGATAGACACAACATTTAGCGGGGTCATGTCTTGAAGGAAAAAGATTTGGGAGGGGTCAGGGTTCTAGAAGCTCTAGGCGCCCTTTTTCTCACAGCATTTTCAAAGCTTGAAAGAGATTCATGAAAAGAGGATGAAAAGTTCAGGCTTGGGGCCAAGTTGAAGTAGTTGGTCTTTGGCTATTATCAGGAAGACGGGTTTTTATAGACATGGTGGTAGTGTTTACTTCTGAGCATTTCATAACTGTGCTACCACTGGTAGTAGCATTGGAATTACAAGTAACATTTTTCCTCATAAGCTCATTACCTTCCACAATGAGCCCTTGTCTGATGGCATCATTGATTTGAACCCCAATTTCATGGAGGTCCTTAAAGCTGAATATCATTTTCTGCAATATCTCAGCTTGTCTAGCCATATCTTGCTGCAGCGAACCTACTGATTACTAAAGACGGATCAGTAAATCCTCTAGATTTGTTAGAGGCTGAGCCCTGATAGGGGTAGATGGTCGTGCTCTGAACAGAGGTGATCTAGTTGGTAAATACTGGAACAGTAGAATAGTGGAGGGTGTGATGATCTTATTGATGTTGATGAGGTTGGTTAAGTGAGTAAGAGTTTCTTAGGTTTTGGGATTACCAATCGTAACACAGTGCGGAGAATGTTATCAGAGAGGGAGAAAGGTATTATATGCAAGGCTTATGACAGATACGGTGATGGGTGAGCACGTATGTGCTTCATTAGTATTTGTACAATCATTATGGTCCGTGTTGTATTTTATTTGAAATGTTTGTTCACAATTTGTGTAGGTGACAATGTTTCTAGGGCGATGATGTGGGTTGGGCGGGTAGATGGTACTGCAGTTTACTTCTCCGATGTTCGAGCCCTTGTACGGCAGGCTAGCGTGCGAGGGAATGTAAGTTGTGGTCACTATTTGTAGTAAATGATTATCATAATATCGTTGAATTATAATTCGTTTGCATTTGTTTGTGTTTTTTGGGGGTTTGTTTTTTAAGTAACTGTAATCATTATTTGCAGGTGATTGATACATATGTGGAGATGCTTACCGATGAGCAGGATACGCGGAATACGGGTACTGATTTCCCAGAGCAGTCATATTTTTTCAGCAGTATATGCTTGGTCAGTACGCACAAATGGCATGGAGTATTATGGTGTTTTCCACGCTTATATGATTCCACGTTGTTGTTGGTTTGTTGTGAGCAGGACATGATTAAAAATGTCAACAAGTCGGCGAGTTCCAAATACGTGATATAACAACCCCGACCCATGATTAACGTTAATCCGTACTTAATTATGTCTAACAGTAATTTAGGAGGGATTTGGCATTAATTTGCATGTGTATTGCATTATTTTTGTGTCTCTATCTGTTCGGTGTAGAAAGATTTGTTCTAACTTGAACTTCGATTTGCGAATTGAAAGCCCTATCTGCATTCGAATCAGAAACTGACTTGATTTATGTGTTAATTAGAATTTATAGAAATTTATGGTAAGCTTAATTAAAATTCAGTTCGGAGCGATTAAATTTGATTAAAATAATGCCATTTGATTAGTTATAACAAACTACTAGCTATAAGGCCACTTTGACACTCCACTCATCTCATTTCCTTGATCTTAAAACACTTTGAGCCTATTCTAAGGGAAAAACGTGAGAGAAAGGAAGAGCAGAGGGAGGTTGAGCTCAAATGAAGAATTGACTAGGAGATTGAAGCCAATTTGAAGCTTTGGGTTAGGATTCCACTTGAAATCAACCTTAGGTAAGAACTATACTCTTTAGCCTTGTATTTGAGACACCAAGTAAATGAACTCAAGAGGGTTAGGTGGTCAATTAAGCTAAGATTGGAGAATTGAAGCTCAATGCATACATGCATGTGTAGTTCATGGCATTTGAGGTTGTTTTTCCAAGGAATTCTTGCATGCATGTCATAATCCAAGCTTTGTTTTAGAAATTCTTCATGTTCCATGTCATATTGTCATAGTTGATCATGTTTTTGAGTTGAACTTTGTATTTGGTCATGTTTTGAGAAACTTTGGTTCAGAGAATTGCATTCAAGTCATGTTCATGAATTATTCTTAAGTTTAAAGTTGAATTTTTGTATGAATGGCAAGCCTTTGGGCCATGGTTTCTTGTTATAATTCTTTAAACATGTTGTATTATGAGTTTTCATGTGTTTCCTCAAGTTTCGGCCCAGAAAAATGAGTTTTGGATGCTTCAAAAGTTGAGTTTGAGCTTGGTGATCGAATGTGGAATTTCCAAAAATTTGATCCACGCTCGATTGGGGAACTTCACGCTCGAGCGTGCACTCTAAGTACATGCACTTCCGCTCGAGCGACGATGGTTACGCTTGAGCATGAGATGCATATACCTCGAAGTACTTGTGTTTTGCAGTCCGCTCGAGCAAGGGAATCTATGCTCGAGTGAAGGTCTGAGTCTCACGCTCGAGCGTAGGTTAAGCGTCCGTCGAGCGTAAAAAACATGCAACCAGTACTTTTTCAAGAGTTTACAGTCTGCTCGAGCGGAAAAAATCACGTTCGAGCGGAGCTTCATTGTCTGCATGTCCGCTCGAGCGCGGAAAGCCACGCTCGAGCGTTGAACTTATTTTCAGCAAGTTTTAAGAAATGTTTTCCAATGCATTCTTATATCCTCATTCCATCCTAGGCATTCCTAGGCCATGTTTAAGACTTCATAATGAGGATTAAAGGTTAGAAACACACTAAGAGCAAACGACATAAGTTGTGTACAATTCGAACGTATGTTTCAAGTGTGTATCTGTTATGTATCATGTAGGTCATGTGACGCATGCCGTTTAACCAATCTGCTCTGTCTGTCTGTCTCAAGGCCAACTGTGAGTAATAACATAGTAAAGCTATGTTCAACCTTATTTATTTTCTATATGATGGGATAAGAATTGTTTTTTGAAATGTTATGTTCTGTACAATGAATGATTGTCCAATTTCTGATATGTGTTCGTGACATCCTTAGTATCATATGATATGTGTTGGCTGTTACCCGGTATCAGAGGTTCCACCATGGAACTAAATCTGTTTGCATTCTGTTACCCGTACCGGAGGCTCCATCATGGGGCTTAGCGTGTTTATTTTCTGTTACCCAAATCCGGAGGTTCCTTTATGGAACTAGTTATTCGTAACCCTCACGTGTCTACATCTGTTCTGTATCTGCTCTGTTAGCACTTATGGATGTAGCACGTATACTTACGCATGACTTATGATTTCTATATATGATCTGGACAAGTTATGAATTTGATACGAAACTGAATTATGAATTCTGAATCTGTACAGACTCATTCATTGAAACCTCTTTACTCTGTTATTGTTCACTGTGCTTTTGCTCATAGTTTATATTATGTATGTAGGTGAGCCGGTGCGTGATCAAGGCCAGAGTTGACGGCCTTCATTTTGTTTTTGTCAGCCAACCGTTGTGCCTCCTGAAGAGGTTCCGATTGAAGTCTAGTTACATGGATGTTTTTGTACTTATGTTAGTCTCTGTCTATTTTGTACAGTTGGGTCCTGGATATTACGCTCTTGTAAATGTCTTGTAATTATGATATCCTTCAACCAACACGCTTATGTATATGCAAGTTTTGAAATATTTTGTCCTATGTTTATCGACACAGCTCATTGGACTATTTATATTTTGTACATTTGCTTCCGCAGCCCCTTATTATGTGCTTATTTGTTAAGAGGCCTTTGGTAATCCACGGATTACTGGCTGGTTACGATGCTAAACCTACAGGGGCAGGTTTGGGTAGTGACAGAGTGGTATCAGAGCACGTGTTCTACCGCACACACAGGTCCATATGAGCTTAGGATGTCTTAGTGAGAGTTAAGGGCATTCCATCTGCATGTATGAGTGTGTGGAAATCCAAATGAATATGAAAAACGGAATGCAAATTTAAGCAAATGAATTGAAAGAAACGAATAAGATTATGCCTATGTTTATTATCATTTGTTGTCTCTATAGTAACATGGAGAATGCAAGGGGAAGTGATGTAAGTGAATCTTCAGAGGCTCGCATGAGCCGAATGGAACAAATGCTTGCAGCATTGACTGAAACTTTGACACAACAGCAAAGACAACAACCTTTGCTCCCTTCACCTCCGCCGGCACAAGCCGAAGCAGATAATAATGACATCATCAACTTGACACAGAAATTCATGAAAATGAAACCGTCGACATTTTATGGTGGAATTGAACCGTTGAAAACAGAGACACGGTTACTTGAAATAGAAAAGCTATATGAAGTGTTTCCTTATTCTGAAGTCCAGAAAGTTCTTCTAGCCACCTATACTCTGAAAGATGAAGCCCGTAGGTGGTGGTTACTGATTCGAAGTGGCAATGGGAATATGACGTGGGCACAGTTTAATGCGATCTTCTATGATAAATATTTTCCCCAATGTTTCAGGGATCGAAAAGTGTATGAGTTTCAAGAACTTAAACAGGGAAGGATGTCTGTAGCTGAGTATGAAGCCAAATTCACTGAACTGGCACAGTTTGCTCCACATATGGTGGATACTGATTACAAGAAAGCACGAAAATTTGAAGGTGGACTGGATTTGGAGGTGTTTGATCAAGTAGGCGTATTGAAATTGCTTACTTATGTGGAAGTTTTAGATAGATCCATAATGGCGGAAGCCACACTAGCTGCTATGAAACAAAGTAAGGCCCCAGTAGCTATACAAATGGATTGGAAAGGAAAGAGGTCTGGATATGGTTTTAGAAGAGGCCGGTCTTATGTCAGTAAGAAGCAGAACACAGGGTTGACAAGCAGCTCGAGTCAGAGTAGTGGGTCTATCTCAATCTGTTCTGATTGTGGTAGAAGGCATAGGGGTGTATGCTACCGAGTATCCGGTGCTTGTTTCCGATGTGACCAGGCAGGTCATGTAGTGAAGGATTGCCCACTCAGGTCTGAGAATACGAGCCGTCCTACAGCAAGTTCAGCTGGATCCGCCTCTACAGCCAAAGTAAATGCAAAAGCCAATACTGGGAAAGAACCTCTGAGGCAAGGTCGAGTGTTCACCTTAGTGCCCGGTGATATACAAAACACCTATACTGTGGTGTCAGGTACACTCTCTGTATGTTCTCCAAAATGCATGTGTACTGATAGATTATGGTTCTGCACATTCCTTTGTATCGCATGCTTTCTCTCGAAAATTGACTAGACCATTAGAACTTATGACATATGTGTTATTTGTATCTACGCCGTCTGGGGTTCTATGATGTGTGCTCATGTTTATCCAGCATTGTGACAACCCTCACCTCTAATTAGTGCTAATATGTAATTAAGCATGATAAATAACTGATTAGAATGAAATCCTGAATTGATTTTAGAAATGTATTGTTTTAAATGCATTTCTATCTGTTTATCTGTTTGATTTCTGAATGAATCTGTTCATGTTTTAATTTCGAATTGCAAATTGAAGGCCTTATCGACAGCCAAATCAAAAACTGATTAGTGTTTTATGCTAATTAGAATTTATGTGATTTTATGGTAGGTTTAATTAAAATTAAATTTGGAATGATTAAATTAGATTGAATAATGTTAAATTACATTAGATTGTGTTATTACCAAATTGCCATTGAGTGGCCATTTTCTACAACATTGTTTGGCACCTTTATACATCATTTTTTCAGCCACTTTCTTAGACTAAACCGATGGAGAGAGGGAGAGTAGAAGAAATTGAGCTCATCAAGAGTTTAGCTTGGAGACTTAGAAGATTTGAGGGGAATTTACAAAATTGAGCTTATATACTTTGAATTCAAGACCTAAGGTAAAGACTTCATCCTCTCATTTGTACATTTGAGCTATTCTTGCATGGTTCATGGGATTAAGGGAGGTTAGAGTCAAGTATTGGTTTAAAGTGTTGAATTGAGGCTTAATCCATGCATGCATGTACATATTCTTGAATTTTGAGGTTGTTCTTCATGAATTTCCACATGCATGTTCATGTTTATGTTATAGTCCATGAATTCGCCATAGTTTTGAGCTTAATCTTGCATTTGATCAAGTTTTAGAGCACTAGAGTTCATAAGAGTTCATGCATGTTATGTTTTTACATAATTCATGAAAAACTTCTTTGAAATGGTGTTCAATTGACTTACCTATGGGCTTTGATTTTACAAATTGATCTTTGAAACATGTTGTATTATGAGTTTCCAAGAGTTTTCCGAAAAATTAGCCCAAGGGAATCGAATTTGAAGCTTTAAAAGTTGAATTTCATGCTTGAGGTTCAATCTGGAAATTCCAGATTTTGGATCCATGCTCGAGCGTAGGACTTCACGCTCGAGCGTGCACTCTGAGTACATGCACTTCTGCTCGAGCGTGGAAAGTCACGCTCGAGTGTGAAATGCATATGCCCGGAAGTTCATGTGTTTTACAGTCCGCTCGAGCGAGAAAGTTCACGCTCGAGCGAGGACCTGAGTCTCACGCTCGAGCGGGGGTCGAGCATCCGTCGAGCGTGAATTGCATGCATCCAGTACTTTTCATGAAGTTTGCAATCTGCTCAAGTGTAGGAAGTCACGCTCGAGCGGGGCTCCTTTGTCTGCATGTCCGCTCGAGCGTGGACCCTTGTTTCAGCAAATTTTGAAAAGTGCTTTAAAATGCATCATTGCATCCTATTTCCATCCTAGGCATTCCTAAGCTATGTTTAAGGTAGCTTAATGAGGATATTGATGTAGAACCACACCGAGTCAAGATAAGGACTAAGTTGTTGATTCCCGAGTTCGTAACTTAATGTGTGTTCGTTCTATAACTGTGTAGGGTTGGCACCCGAGGACGCCCACTAGCTGCTTATAGCCCAGTGCTCTGTGAGTAACAATGTTGTAAAGATATGTTCAATTATGATTATTTCCTGAATGATCAACTGTTCTGCTTACAGAAACGTTATTGTTTAATGAATGAATGTTTGTTCTATTTGTAAATTGTATCCCTGGCATCCATAGCAATTTACTGTTACTGCTACTGACACAGAGATCTCTATCGGTTCCCATGTTTGGAACCATTACTGTTACTGTTATGATGGCCATCGACTGACTGTTCGGTCTGTTAAGACCTACTATACTGTTTTGCTATGAGATGCACCACATATTACTGCTATGGTTCCTAAGTGTCTGATATGACTGTTTAATTACTGAAAGGACATTTATTCTTAACCTTTTTACATAACTGTTGTTCACTGGGCTTTAGCTCACTGTTTATATATATATATATATGTAGGTGCCCAGGCACCGGACCGGAGCTAGGAGCGTCGGGTTAGCTTTGTTTTGTCAAAGCCAACAATTGTGCCTCACTTCGAGGTTCCCAGTCTGTTCAAGCTATGGCTACTTTAGGGTGTCTCAATTCCACCCTTTTTGTCTCTGTTTTGTGTAAAACTTGACTGTATAGCTACGATGTAGGGATTTGGTCCCTAACCTGAATGTTTTGTGTATCTGAGTTGTATATATGTTTTGACTACGAATGTGAATATGTTTAGAAAAGTCTTTTTGCATACAGAATGTCACAGCTCATTGGACATCTCCCATAGGGACGGGTTTGGGTCGTGACAGAGTGGTATCAGAGCGATATCAAACCACGAGTTATACCGCACACACGTGTCCAAATGAGTGTAGACACCCCATTTTTGACCGTCCTCAAGACTTGGACGTCATCGCTTGGAACACTCGGTGATTATCCATGTTTGTGTTCGTTTGGAGTTCCCGGAGGTCTCGGCTCGCGTGCCTTGCCTCAGGATCTCCGAACCCAACCGTTTAGTGTCTGGTTTCACACCAAACACTTGTGTTTTGCCTTGGAGGGGTAGGGAATACCTTGTGAGGCATCCCCACACACCACCGGCAGTGGCTAGAGGCCACCGGTTGGTTTGTGCTGCTACCGGCAATATATATTGCCGGTCGGCACATTTTGTTGCCGGCCGGCACTCAATTTTGCCAAAATGGCATTTTTAGCCGGCCGACTACTGTGCATCTGCTTTTGCAGATATTTTAAGACAGCTGTCTTGCTTTTTGCTCCCCTCCATACACGTGTATGGAGGGATCTCCCTCTTATGAAGCTTGTCTTGTAAGCTTTACAAGACAAAAGCTTCTATAAAGAGAGGGGCTCTCTCTTGTTGCTGGGGTTAGAGACTTGAAACACTTGAGAGAGATTTAGACAGCCATTTTTAGGGTTTTGAGTTCTAGGGTTAGAATCCATACACCTTCTATCTCTATATCTCCCTCTTGTGTGTGTTTTAGTGTGTTTAGTCCATACTATTGCACACAAACACCTAGTGTTTCACCTTCACTTAGCTACTGAGGTTCTAAGGGACTGATTTTGGTGTTTTGGCGTTAGATTCAAGCCAAGGAGGGCCATTGGAGCATCATTTGTAAAGGGGTCTTCAAGGGTGAGAATCTAGTCCCATTATTCCCCATTTTTGCATCTTGTTTTTACCTATCTTAAAATCGTTTTTGAGCTTAGTGTATAATACAAAAAAGTTCTGTTTTTAGACCCTCTTGGTTGTTTATTAAGAGTGTTTTGTGGTTTGAGGGTGTTTGACCCCTCCTAGGCCTTGAAAGGCCTCATTTTGTGCTATTTTGTGCTAGTTTCGAGACTTTGGTGTTTGGGCCTCTTCACCACTGAAATCTTGAGGGATTTCAGTGGTGAAGATGGTGCCTTGAAGTCTCCAAACGGGGAGGGCCACCCCCTCTCCTTGTTGTCCTTGAAATGGACCTTTTTTTGGCCTCTTGAGGGAGCCTATGTTTGAGTGTGTGTTTGAGTATGTATAGACTGTTTTTCATGCTTATATTTCCATAATATAACATGCTTTTAAATTGGTTTTGGTACTCCATGCATGCTTAGCATAGTTGCCATGTAATGCCTTGTGATCCCTTAACATGTCTTAGGTTGTGTGCCTTTGTTTCTAGCATGTTTTAGGCTTACATTTGTGAAGATTTTGTGCTTATCTTGACATGTTTTAGGTCTGTCCATAAGTGTTTGGGTTGATCTTGGCATGCTTAGTATAGCCCCTTTGCATGTTTGGCTTGTTGGTCTTAAGTGCATAAGTGTGTAGCATGCATCGCTTGTATAATTTTCAATGGTTTGGAACCATTTTCCATGCTATTCCAGTCCCTTAAACATGCTTGCTTGATTGCCTTGCATACCTCTTTAATGCTTTGGAAGCATGTGTTGCATGCTCCATGTTTTGACCATCGTGCATGTCTCTAAATTTAAGCCACTTAGATGCCATCTAAGTAGTCCTTTAGCCTTGTTTTAACATGCTAAAAATCTGCTTTTAGTTGTTTAATGCATGCCGTGATTGTTATGCTAAATGTGCTTCAAAGCTTCATGACTTGCCTCAAGTATTTGGACCATGCTTGCATGCATTTGCCTATCTTGTTTAACATGATTTGGGCATCATTTTATAGCACGATTTTAGAGCTCATGTTGCATGCTAATTGTCCATGAAATCTCTTTTCGAGTGTGCTTGAATGTTGCTTGTTTAATGCTTGAGGCTTGGACCATAACATGTGTATGTGTGCACGTGTGTTTAGCCTCCATTTTTGGGCATTTTGGCCACTGTTTTAGGACTATTTAGGGCTGCCTAATTCATGCTTAAGTCCACCCTCCATTTGGTTTGCATGCTTACCTTGCATGTTTGCTTGTATGCTTTGCATAAGTACATTGCATTGTTCATATTGCATGAATGATAACATGCTTAGGTTGCATTGCATCAACATGCATTCCTTGCCCCTTGATTTGGTGATAGGGATTGGGACTTTGGTTTGATTTGGTTTGCACGCATTTGAAATCAAAGTTGCATACTTGGTCACTTGGGCCATCATGCATGGAAATGTGTGATTGATGGTCCGAGAATCGAGACACATGCCCCTTTGAGTCATTACCATGATAGGGGGCATGATTGGTGCATATATGCCTTGAATTGTGCTACCATGCTTTGCCCTGCCCTCTGTTGCTGTGAGTTGCAGGTTCTGCAGGCATTCTTTGCCGACCGGCAGTATAAATTGCCGACCAGCAGTAAACAACCAGCCGATGGATTAATTTTGTGCCGGTGGCTATACCACACTGCCGGTGGCAATTCCATTCAGCCGGTGGCACTCCCCATTGTCCAAGGATGCAGTCCTGAGGTTTTGGCAATCCCCAGAGGAGTGAAACAAGGAAAACAGAGGCAGCCTATGCATGGCGGCGCATTTCCCGAGGCGATTTACTGTTTTCTTAGCCTAAGTTAATTTGCTTAGTTGATTAGGCAATTTGTAATATTTAATTAGCTTGCGTAGTTAATTAATTTGTATTATTTATTTGGTCCCTCCGAGCGATGGCAAATCTGTAATAAGTGTGTGTGAATGGTGTGTACGTCTTCCAATCCCCACTTCTTTCTTCCCTTTTACTTACCTGCTTTGATGGTTAGTATTAGGGCACGTTTAATTTAGCATACCTTATGCTATGCATGCGTGCATTCATGCATTTGTATTGCATGCATTGGGCTTGGTACATCATGCTAACTGCATTTGTATTTCAATTCCAAATTGAATACGTGCATCAAATTGATCGCATTTCATATGCCATGCTTAGGTTAGCTGAGCCTACTTCGATTGCATCCTTCATGTGTTGCATTAGTCATTTTTAACATAAGCTAGGATCACGCATGTTTGCTAACTAGTTTACCGTTTTGGCACGGAGTACGATGTAAGTATTTATGCTTTAGCATCTCGCATGTGTGTGAATGTTAAAGTATGCTTGCCATGCGGCTAAATGCTTATTTGTTAAACTGTTTTAATGCCTGTGGGTGAAGGTTGGGTTGCTCGAGTTGGAAAAACTCGTTGAAATCCGTGTTTTAGCTTACTTGCGAGTAGCAAAATCCAAAAACAGTTTCCCAAAACAAACGGATATGCAATGTTTATTTCTAAATTAGGCAATCTAGTCTATACTTGTTTGTTGTGCGCATAACATAGTAATTCTAGGCTAACAACTGGAATAAGAACACATAAAGTTTTCAAAATCAGATATCACGGTTAGTAGAGGCCGGTCTTCGGACCGGGCGAAAGGGGGTGCTCATAGCTGACCTTCCCCGATCGTACCCAAGCTCCCGAGCCGAGACAACTCCGGTGATGACGGACATGTGGCCTTCGGCACCGAGTCAGGGTTTCCTAAATTTCCCCATTAAAAAATATTTAGGTGGCGACTCTGTATCTGGCAAAGCAGTCCATGTTTGGCACTACTTTTTCAAAAATCTGTTTCTCAAAACGATTTGCCAGATTTGGACTCTTTGGTTCAGATTAAGAACCGTGACACAAATCAAGAGTCCGAACTGTAGCGGGTCCCCTCGCGGACTTGTTACAATGAGCTATAGGACGTCCTAGAAAAGTAATTAGGGCATTGTATAAGCATGAGAAAGTGTGTGTGGCCATGACATGAATATATGTGCTAATGTGTTTAAGTATGTAACTGCCTATGTCTATTATTACCATAATGCCTATAGTGGAATGGACAACGCAAGAAATGCCGATGAATCTGAATCATCTGAGGCAAGAATGGCAAGATTGAAAAGAACAGTTGAACTGTTGACTGAGGCCTTGAGGCTACAACAGAACCAACAGCCCCAACCTCCTCCAGTTCAACCGGTGCAAAATGTTAATGAGGATAAAATTGCCTTGACACAGAAGTTCAGTAAAATGAAACCATAATCCTTTCAGGGAGGCCTTGAACCGTTAAAGGCCGAAGCATAGGTTCTAGAAACAGATAAACTATTTGAAGTGTTTCCGTGTTCCGAAGCACACAAGGTATTACTGGCTACCTTTACTTTACAAGAAGAGGCCAGAAGATGGTGGATGCTTGTTCGTGACACCAATACTGCTTTGACTTGGGCTCAATTTAAAGAAGCCTTCTTTGAAAAATACTGTCCTCAGTGTGTCAGGGATCGCAAAGTGACTGAGTTTGAACAGTTGAAACAAGGTACTATGTCAGTGGCAGAGTATGAATCAAAGTTTACTGAACTCGCCAAATATGCGCCACACATGGTGGACACTGATTACAAAAAGGCCAGGAAGTTTGAAGGCAGCCTTAATGTAGAGATACTTGACAGAATCAATGTGCTAAAGTTACTGAAATATGCGGATGTTCTTGACCGGGCGATAATAGCTGAGTCGAACATCGAGGCATTAAAACAGACCGAAACACCAGCGACTGAATGGCGTGGTAAGAGACGGGGTTTTAAGTTTAAGAAAGGCCGAAGCAGTCCATTGAACAAAACGCAAAATACAAGGTCAACAACCAGTTCTAGCCAGGGAAACAATTCCATACCACCTTGCTCTGAATGTGGGAAAAGGCATAAGGGGGTTTGCTATAAAATCTCTAGTGCTTGTTATAGGTGTGGCAAAGTGGGTCACATGGTTAAAAATTGCCCTTTCACTTCTTAAGGCAATAGTAAAGCTGCAACTAGCGCAGCAGCATCAACTGTTGCACCGAAACCCAATCCCAAAGCTACCGGAAAGGAGCCTCTAAGGCAAAGCCGAGTGTTCGCACTTATACCGGGAGATGTGCAGAATACCGAGACCGTTGTGTCAGGTATACTCTCAATCTGTACTCAAAATGCTTATGTTCTGATTGATTCGGGGTCTACACATTCATATGTCTCGCATGCTTTTTCGCAAAAACTAAATAGACCACTGGAACCCATGAATTATTTGTTAGCTGTATCTTCACCTGTTGGGGGATCCATGACTTGTGTTTACATGTACCCTGCATGTGAAATTATTGTTGGGGATGTGCATTTGTATATTGATTTACTGCCTTTGAATATCGATCATTTCGATGTGATATTGGGAATGGACTGGTTAACAAAATATCATGCTACCATAGACTGTGTGACAAAACAAGTTATTTTCCGTCCACCTGGATTGCCTGAATTTGTATTTAACGGAGTTGGTGTAGTGCCTCCCCCATATCTGGTTTCGTCTATGAAAGCTTTTAAACTAATTAAGAAGGGATGTAAAGGGTATCTATGTTGTATATTGGCTGTACCTACTGATGCTAAAGCGAATGTGGACAGTATTCCCATAGTCAGAGAATTCCCAGATGTTTTTCCAGATGATTTGCCAGGGGATTTGATTGACAGGGACATTGAGTTCACCATTGATGTGATTCCGGGTACACAGCCAGTTTCCAAAGCTCCGTACAGAATGGCACCTACCGAACTGAAAGAATTGAAAATTCAGCTACAAGAACTGTTGGATAAGAAGTTCATCAGGCCTAGTACTTCGCCATGGGGCGCTCCAGTTTTGTTTGTGAAAAAGAAAGATGGCTCACTGAGACTCAGCATTGACTACCGTGAACTGAACAAGGTAACAGTGAAAAATAAATATCCATTGCCTCGTATTGATGACTTATTTGACCAGTTACAAGGTGCCCAGGTTTTCTCCAAAATTGACCTTCGATCCAGATACCACCAGCTGAAAGTCAAACCAGAGGACATTGAAAAGACTGCCTTCCGAACGAAGTACGGACATTATGAATTCCTTGTTATGCCTTTCGGAGTTACTAATGCACCTGCTGCATTTATGGACCTTATGAACAAAATTTTTAAACCGTTCCTCGATGAATTTGTAGTTGTTTTCATACATGACATTTTGATTTATTCCAAGAGTAAGGAAGAACATGAACGTCATTTGAACATTGCCTTACAGACCTTAAGAGAACGAAAACTGTATGCAAAACTAACGAAATGTGAATTTTGGCTAGACAATGTAATGTTTTTGGGACATGTGATTAGTAAGGATGGCATTTCAGTTGACCCACAGAAGATTGAAGCAGTAGTGAATTGGCCCAAATCGTCCAATGTTACTGAAGTCTGAAGTTTCTTAGGCTTAGCCGGATACTACAGGTGATTTGTGAAGGACTTCTCCAAAATTGCCCTACCGTTGACTCAGTTGACTCAAAAAGGGATATCATTTGACTGGACTGACCACAGAGAATCAGCTTTTCAAGAGTTAAATACTCGACTTGTGACTGCATCGATTCTTACCCTACCCTCAGGTACGGATGGATTTACCATATTTAGTGATGCTTCTTATAAGGGTTTGGGATATGTATTGATGCAGAATGATAAAGTTAGTGCATATGCTTCCCGACAACTGAGACCGCATGAAAAGAACTACCCGACCCATGACTTAAAACTTGCTGTAGTGGTATTTGCATTGAAAACTGGCGTCACTACCTTTATGAGGCAACATGTGAAGTGTATACAGATCACAAGAGCTTGAAATATTTCTTCACACAGAAAGAATTGAACATGAGGCAACGAAGATGGTTAGAACTGATAAAAGATTACGACTTGCAAATTTTGTACCATCCGGGAAAAGCTAACACCATTGCCGATGCATTGAGTCGGAAATCAGTTGGAAATTTAGCTTGTTTATTCACCGGGCAAAAAAAATTGCTATGTGACCTTGAAAAATTTGAAGTTGAGATTGTTTTGCGTGAACAAGGTGAAACCTTAGCCGCTATTTCTGCTCAACCGGCACTGATTGAGGAGATTAAAGAGAAACAACAACATAATGACTTTTTGAAAAAGGTCATTGATGAACGGGAGTCCAAACCGAGGCCGGACTTTAAATTTGAGAACAATGTATTGAAATTCCAGGGATGGTAGTGTGTACCGAATGATTCTGAACTTAAAAGACGAATTCTGCAAGAGGGCCACAATTCGAAACTGTCTATCCATCCAGGAAATACGAAAATGTACCAAGACTTGAAATTGAATTTCTAGTGGCCGGGAATGAAGAAAGAGATTGCTGGCTTTGTATCGAAATGTCTTCATTGCCAACAAGTTAAAGCTGAACATCAACAACCCGCAGGCTTACTGCAACCCTTACCAATACCGGAGTGGAAATGGGAACATATCACTATGGATTTCATTGTTGGTTTACCTCGCTCCAGTAAAGGTATGAACTCAATTTGGGTTATTGTTGATAAATTGACTAAATCTACTCACTTCTTACCTGTCAAAACAATTTACAATGCGGATAAATTGGCTATAATTTATATTGATGAGATTGTTAGATTGCATGGAGTGCCTGTGTCCATTGTTTCTGATAGGGACTCGAAGTTTACATCGACATTTTGGTAAAGCCTACAAACAACATTGGGTACTAAACTGAGACTGAGACTAAGTAGTGCGTACCATCATCAGACAGATGGCCAATCAGAAAGAACCATCCAGACTCTAGAAGATTTACTGCGAATGTGTGTCCTTGATTTCCAAGGAAATTGGGAAAGCCATTTACCTTTAGCCGAATTTGTCTACAACAACAGCTTTCACTCGAGCATTGGTATGGCGCCTTTCGAGACTTTGTATGGCAGAAAATGCCGATCTCCTATTTGCTGGGCAGAAGTTGGAGATGGGCCTTTGCTTGGGCCCAAAATTGTACATGAGACTACCGAAAAAATGAAACTGATTCAACAGAGACTAAAAACCGCACAAAGCCGACAGAAAAGTTATGCGAATGTTCGAAGGCGAGACAGGGAATATGAAGTAGGTGAGCACGTTTTTGTTAAAGTGACACCAATGAAGAGTCAAACTCATTTTGGAGTCAAGGGTAAGCTAGCACCAAGATATGTTGGGCCGTATGAGATTATTGAAAAGATCAATCTCGTGGCGTATCAAGTAGCACTTCATCCTGAAATGGAGCATATGCATAATGTCTTCTATATTTCAATGTTGAGGGATTATCTTCGGGATCCCTTCCATGTGATCGAGCCTACCCGTGTAGTGCTAAGTGATAACTACACTTATGAAGAACGACCTATTCAGGTTGTAAACCGACGAATCAAGAAGTTGAGAAACAAATAAATTTCGTTAGTGAAAATGGATTGGCAAAACCACGGTGGCACTTATGCCACTTGGGAAAGAGAAGATGATATGTTGAAAAGATATCCTGAACTGTTCCCCCTGGATCCATTGTTCTTCCAGAATGAAGGTAATCCGAGTTTGGAGGACCAAACTCTTTTTAAGGAGGGAAGACTGTGACAACCCTCACCTCTGATTAGTGTTAATCTGTGATTAAGCATGATAAGTAACTGATTAGAATGAAATCCTGAATTGATTGTAAGAGTGTATTGTTTTAAATGCATTTCTATCTGTTTGATTTCTGAATGAATCTGTTCATGTTTTAATTTCGAACTGCAAATTGAAGGCCTTATCGGCGACCGAATCAGAAACTGATTAGTGTTTTATGCTAATTAGAATTTATGTGATTTTATGGTAGGTTTAATTAAAATCCGATTTGGAATGATTAAATTAGATTGAATAATGTTAAATTACATTAGATTGTGTTATTACCAAATTGCCATTGAGTGGTCATTTTCTACAACATTGTTTGGCACCTTTATACATCACCTTTTCAGCCACTTTCTTAGACTAAACCGAGAAAGAGAGGGAGAGTAGAAGAAATTGAGTTCATCAAGAGTTTAGCTTGGAGACTTAGAAGATTTGAGGGGAATTTACAAAATTGAGCTTCTATACTTTGAATTCAAGACCTAAGGTAAAGACTTCATCCTCTCATTTGTACATTTGAGTTATTCTTGCATGGTTCATGGGATTAAGGGAGGCTAGAGTCAAGTATTGGTTTAAAGTGTTGAATTGAGGCTTAATCCATGCATGCATGTACATATTCTTGAATTTTGAGGTTGTTCTTCATGAATTTCCACATGCATGTTCATGTTTATGTTATAGTCCATGAATTTATCATAGTTTTGAGCTTAATTTTACATTTGATCAAGTTTTAGAGCACTAGAGTTCCTAAGAGTTCATGCATGTTATGTTTTTACATAATTCATGAAAAACTTCTTTGAAATGGTGTTCAATTGACTTACCTATGGGCTTTGATTTTACAAATTGATCTTTGAAACATGTTGTATTATGAGTTTCCAAGAGTTTTCTGAAAAATTAGCCCAAGGGAATAGAATTTGAAGATTTAAAAGTTGAATTTCATGTTTGAGGTTCAATCTGGAAATTCCAGATTTTGGATCCACGCTCGAGCGTAGGACTTCACGCTCGAGCGTGCACTCTAAGTACATGCACTTCTGCTCGAGCGTGGAAAGTCACGCTCGAGTGTGAAATGCATATGCCCAGAAGTTCATGTGTTTTACAGTCCACTCGAGCGAGAAAGTTCACGCTCGAGCGAGGACCTGAGTCTCACGCTCGAGCGGGGGTCGAGCATCCGTCGAGCGTGAATTGCATGCATCCAGTACTTTTCATGAAGTTTGCAGTCTGCTCAAGTGTAGGAAGTCACGCTCGAGCGGGGCTCCTTTGTCTGCATGTCCGCTCGAGCGTAGAAGCCGCGCTCGAGCGTGGATCCCTGTTTCAGCAAATTTTGAAAAGTGTTTTAAAGTGCATCATTGCATCCTCTTTCCATCCTAGGCATTCCTAGGCTATGTTTAAGGCAGCTTAATAAGGATATTGATGTAGAACCACACCGAGTCAAGATAAGGACTAAGTTGTTGATTCCCGAGTTCGTAACTTAATGTGTGTTCGTTCTGTAACTGTGTAGGGTTGGCACCCGAGGACGCCCACTAGCTGCTTATAGCCCAGTGCTCTATGAGTAACAATGTTGTAAAGATATGTTCAATTATGATTATTTCTTGAATGATCAACTGTTCTGCTTGCTGAAACGTTATTGTTTAATGAATGAATGTTTGTTCTATTTGTAAATTGTATTCCTAGCATCCATAGCAATTTACTGTTACTGCTACTGACACAAAGATCTCTGTCGGTTCCCATGTTTGGAACCATTACTGTTACTGTTATGATGGCCATCGACTGACTGTTCGATCTGTTAAGACCTACTGTACTGTTTTGCTATGGGATGCACCACATATTACTGCTATGGTTCCTAAGTGACTGATATGACTGTTTAATTACTGAAAGGACATTCATTCTTAACCTCTTTACATAACTGTTGTTCACTTTGCTTTAGCTCACTGTTTATATATATATATATATATATATGTGTGTGTGTGTGTAGGTGTCCAGGCACCGGACTGGAGCTAGGAGCGTCGGGTTAGCTCTTGTTTTGTCAAAGCCAACCATTGTGCCTCACTTCGAGGTTCCCAGTCTGTTCAAGCTATGGCTACTTTTAGGTGTCTCAATTCCACCATTTTTGTCTCTATTTTGTGTAAAACTTGACTGTATAGCTACGATGTAGGGATTTGGTCCCTAACCTAAATGTTTTGTGTGTCTGAGTTGTATATATGTTTTGACTACGAATGTGAATATGTTTAGAAAAGTCTTTTTGCATACAAAATGTCACAGCTCATTGGACATCTTTATTTACTGTTTTGGCTTCTGCCAGCCCCTTTACTCTGTATTACTGTCATTACTGTTAAGCAGACTTTTGGTAATCACGGATTACTGGCCAGTTACGATACCTAACCCATAGGGGCGGGTTCGGGTCGTGACAAGCATGTGATATTATGATTGGCGATATGATGTTATATGTTGACTTATTGCCCTTGAACATTGATCATTTTGATTGTATTTTGGGAATGGATTGGTTGACTAAATACTATGCTACCATTGACTGTGCAAGTAAATCTGTTGTGTTTAGACCACTGGGTATGCCTGAATTTACTTTTACTGGGAATGGGGTAGTTCTTCTCCCATATCTGATTTCAGCTCTGAAAGCCAGAAACCTGCTTTGGAAGGGATGTAGGGGTTACTTGTGTTGTATACTGACTACATCATCTGATAGAACTAATGTAGAAATTATTCTTGTTGTTTGTGAATTTCCCGATGTGTTTCCAAATGACTTACCTGGGGACTTAGTTGATAGAGAAATTGAGTTCACTATTGAGGTGTTTCCGGGAACGTAACCTATTTCCAAGACCCCCTATAGAATGTCTACCTCAGAATTGAAAGAATTAAAAACTCAACTTCAGGAGTTGTTGAATAAGAAATTTATCCGTCTGAGCACTTCACCTTGGGGTGCTCCAGTCCTGTTTGCCAAAAAGAATGATGGATCTTTGAGGTTGTGTATAGACTATCGAGAACTGAACAAAGTAACTATCAAGAACAAATACCTTCTGCCCCGAATAGATGACTTGTTTGACCAACTTCAGGGTGCCTAAGTATTTTCCAAAATTGACCTCAAATCTGGGTATCACCAGTTAAAGGTTAAGGCTGAAGACATAGAGAAAACTACATTCAGAACTAGATATGGGCATTATGAATTTTTAGTAATGCCGTTTGGGGTGACCAATGCACCTGCTGCCTTTATGGACCTTATGAACAGAGTGTTTAAATCATTTCTGGATGAATTTATTGTTGTGTTTATTGATAATATTCTGATTTACTCCAAAAGCAGGAAAAAACGTGAGAATCACTTGAGAACTGCTCTACAGACCTTGAGAGAAAAGAAATTATATGCTAAATTGTCCAAATGTGAATTCTGGCTTGACAGTGTGGCATTTTTTAGTCATGTAATCAACAAAGATGGTGTTTATGTTGACCCTCAGAAAATTGAAGCTATTGTGGATGGGCCTAAACCGACAAATGTGACAGAGATTAGAAGTTTTCTAAGACTTGCAGGTTACTACAGGAGATTTGTAAAAGACTTTTCCAAGCTTGCCATGCCATTGACCCAGTTAATTCAAAAGAATGTGTCATTTAATTGGAACGAACAAAGAGAGGCAGCCTTTCAAGAGTTGAAAACCAGGTTAGTGACTGCACCAATTTTAACCTTGCCCAATGGTACTGATGGGTTTCAAGTTTGCAGTGATGCTTCCTACAAAGGTTTGGGGTGTGTATTAATGCAAAACGAAAAAGTGATTGCCTATGCTTCTCGACAACTCCGACCTCATGAAAAGAATTACCCGACGCACGATCTCGAATTAGCAGTTGTGGTGTTTGCTTTGAAAATCTGGCGTCACTACTTGTATGGGGTAACTTGTGAGGTGTATATCGATCATAAAAGCTTGAAATATTTTTTCACCCAAAAGGAATTGAACATGAAACAGAGGCAATGGTTAGAGTTAATCAAAGATTATGATTTGCAAATCTTATATCACCTAGGGAAAGCTAATACCGTAGCAGATGCTTTGAGCTGAAAATCTAGTGCAAATTTGTCATGCTTGCTGTCTAATTGAAAAGAATTGTTGGATGACCTGGAACAGAAGGAGATTGAGATTGTCGTGCGAGAACAATGTGGGATTTTAACTGCTATTTCCGCTCAACCTACAATTCTTGACGGGATCAAACAGAAGCAATGTGAAGATGAATACTTGAAAAAGATCATAGAGAAATTGGATTCAAAGTCGAGGTCGGGATTTGTGTTTGAGAATGACGTGCTGAAATTTCAAAACTGCCTTTGTGTACCCGATTATTGTGATTTGAGAAAACGTGTTATGACCGAAGCTCACAGCAGTAAATTTGCCACGCACCCGGGAAACACGAAAATGTATCACAATTTGAAACAGAAATTTTGGTGGCCTGGAATGAAAAAGAGTATTGCAGATTTTGTGGCTAGGTGTCTACATTGTCAACAGGTTAAAGTTGAACATCAACGACCCCTTGGTTTGTTACAACCACTCCCAATATCAAAATGGAAATGGGAGCACATAACCATGGATTTCGTAGTGGGATTGCCTCGCTCTTCTCGAGGTATAGACTCTATCTGGGTCATTGTAGACCGTTTAACTAAGTCTGCCCATTTTCTGCCTGTCAAGACTATTTGTAATGCGGATAAATTAGCTAACTTGTATGTGAACGAAATTGTGATATTGCATGGTGTACCGGTATCTATTGTATCTGACAAGGACTCAAAGTTTGTGTCGAGATTTTGGCAGAGTTTGCAACAATCTTTGGGGACAGAACTAAGGTCGAGTAGTGCCTATCACCCATAGACAGATGAACAAACTGAACGAACCAATCAAACTCTGGAAAACATATGTGTATTAGACTTCCAAGGAAGCTGGGAGACCTATTTACCATTAGATGAATTTGTGTGCAACAACAGTTACCATTCAAGCATCGGAATGGCTCCTTACGAAGCTTTGTATGAAAGAAAATGCCATTCTCCGATATGTTGGGCTGAGGTAGGTGATAGACCTTTGTTGGGACCAGAACTTGTGCAAGAAACAACCGAGAAGGTGAAACTGATCCAGCAATATCTGAAAACTGCTCAGAGTCGGCAAAAGAGCTATGCTGATGTCCGAAGAAGAGATAAGGAATATGAAGTTGAGGATCATGTGTTCATTAAAGTGACCTCGATGAAGGGTCAAACTCGGTTTAGTGTTAAGGGCAAATTGGCGCCAAGGTATGTTGGACCTTATGAAGTCCTTGAAAAGATCAATCTAGTATCGTATCGGGTAGCCTTACCACCGGTAATGGAGCATATGCACAATGTATTTCACGTATCGATGCTTCGAGAGTATTTGAGAGATCCACTCCATGTCATTGAACCAACACATGTGCTCTTGAAGGACGACTACTGTAACAACCCAGATTTTTAATTATTCTGTCGAATTTATACTAATATTATTTAATTAAAAAATATATATGATTTATTTTGTATTAATATTTATTAATTTGTAAAATAATATAATTTATTAGTTAAAGTATTAATAAGTAAGTTTTGATAAGCCTGACTTAATTTAGATAGACTTGAATTAATGAAGAGTAACAGGGAAGCGACACGTGGCTGTTGGCTTGGAGCTCACGAATATAATTTGTATAAGTAGGGAGAAGTTGACACAGTAAGAGAAAAGAAAGAAGGAAAAAGAAAAGAGAAAGGAAGAAAAAGGGAAGGAAAAATAATGGAAGTTAAAAGGGTTTTTGGTGGTAGAAAGGAAGAGTGAGGTATTAAAGTTAAGGTGAGTTATATTATACCTTAAGTTACCAAAAAGTATTTTACTTATGTTTTGACTTACCAAAACCTGTTTCATATAATTTATATTTTATTAATATATTAATAAAAGTTATGGTTTATAAAAATTTCAGCTACGTGGTTTTATTTCTGAACCCTATTTGCTTAAAAGTGAAACCCATGGATATGTTTATTTTACTTTTAAAGAATATTTGGCTATGACCATATATGAAAATATGTTTTGTGAGTACCACCACGGGAGTCCCATGCCTTGGGAGACTTAAATAACCATTGGCTAGTGTTTGACCACTTTGTGGTCCAGTGTTTGTCGTGGATCCATTGACCAATGTAGTGCTTGGCACTTAGTGATGTACCGTGGTTATGGTTGTATAGTGATTTCCATATTACATATTAAATGATCTGAACTATACATCAAATGATTTCCATATTATGTATGTTATGTATCAAGCTCTTTTTGGCCCAACTAATTATCCATGGTGAATTTTATGCCTTATACTCTTAGTATAATATTTCTCACTCTGCCATGAGCTTATAGTTTTTTACCACTTTCAGGTGGCATGTCAGGACCAGCGTGTGGGGTAGGCACAAAGCACTTTTATTGATGTATTCTTTATAAGTAAATATCGGCTTTTTGGTCAATGCATTTTGTAATAAGAATAGAAGCTCCGATAATTATTTTAGTACCCTCATTTAAATATTATTCTTCCGCTCGCGTTTATTGATTTGTTTAAGAATTGGCCGGAGGTAACCTCAGTTACTGGCCATCACGATGCTTAACCCTTGGGTACGGGGAGCGGGTCGTGACAATTACACTTATAAGGAAAGACCTATCCAGATTGTGAATCGCAGGATCAAAAAATTGAGAAATAAAGAAATACCGCTGGTAAAAGTTGATTGGCAAAACCACGGAGGAACCTATGCAACCTGGGAAACCGAAGAAGACATGATGAAGAGATATCCGGATTTGTTTCCATTGGAGCCAATGTTCTTCCAGAATGAAGGTAATTCGAGTTTGGAGGACCAAACTCTTTTACGGGGAGAAGACTGTAACAACCTCGACCCATGATTAATGTTAATCCATACTTAATTATGCCTAACAATAATTTAAGAGGGATTTGGAATTAATTTGCATGTATTGCATTATTTTTGTGTCTCTATCTGTTCGGTGTAGAAAGATCTGTTCTAGCTTGAACTTCGATTTGCGAATTGAAAGCCCTATCGGCATCCGAATCAGAAACTGACTTGATTTATGTGTTAATTAGGATTTATAGAAATTTATGGTAGGCTTAATTAAAATTCGGTTCAGAGCGATTAAATTTGATTAAAATAATGCCATTTGATTAGTTATAACAAACTACTACCTATAAGGCCACTTTGACACTCCACTCATCTCCTTTCCTTGATCTTAAAATACTTTGAGCCTATTCTAAGGGAAAAACGTGAAAGAGAGGAAGAGTAGAGGGAGGTTGAGCTCAAATGAAGAATTGACTAGGAGATTGAAGCCAATTTGAAGCTTTGGGTTAGGATCCCACTTGAAATCAACCTTAAGTAAGAACTATACTCTTAAGCCTTGTATTTGAGACACCAAGTAAATGAACTCAAGAGGGTTAGGTGGTCAATTAAGCTAAAATTGGAGAATTGAAGCTCAATGCATACATGCATGTGTAGTTCATGGCATTTGGGGTTGTTTTTCCAAGAAATTCTTGCATGCATGTCATAATCCAAGCTTTGTTTTAAAAATACTTCATGTTACATGTCATATTGTCATAGTTGATCATGTTTTCGAGTTGAACTTTGTATTTGGTCATGTTTTGAGAAACTTTGGTTCAGAGAATTGCATTCAAGTCATGTTCATGAATTATTCTTGAGTTTAAAGTTGAATTTTTGTATAATTGGCAAGCCTTGGTAGGAATGGCAACGGGGCGGGGCGGGGCCGGGGATCGCACTCCCCGTCCCCGATCCCCGATGGTCGAATTTTCCCCAGTCCCGGCCCCGATCCCCGACGGGGATCCTATCACTGCCCCCACCCCCCGCCCCCAACGGGGATCGGGTTTCCCCGACCCCGAGCATTCCCCGGCTAAAAAAAAAAAAAAAAATTTCAGATGCCTCAAACACAGATATGAAACAAAAAATACTATGTTTTATCATCATCAACAACAACAAATACAGATTTAAACTTTAAAAAAAAAAAATTGATCTAATACAGACACAGATCAGATCAGATCACTCACACACAGAAAAAAATTGATCTAAAAATTTTTTTTTATCGGCGACAGATCTCACACAGACAGATCTGAGCGATAGATCTCACACACACACACAGAGACAGATCTCTCACACACACACACAGACAGATCTCACACAGACAGATCTGAGCGACGCCGTCGGTGGGTTCGGTGGTGGTGACAGAGATCGAGAGTGGCTGGCGGTGGCTGGCGGTGGCTGTGGGTTCGGTGGTGGTGGCAGAGAGGCAGACGTTATGCGGCGGTGGTGGTGATGTCGCCGTCGGTGAGAGAGAGGGGGAGTCGGGGCCAGCGGTGGTGCTGACGTCGTCGTCGGTGACCGCGAGAGAGAGTTGACAGCGAGATGAACACAGAGTGGGAGAGAGTTGAGATGAGAGTGAGGGAGAGAGATATGAACGACAGTGAGAGTTGAGTGATGAGAGTGAGGGAGAGAGTTCAAGAGTTGGTTTATTATTATTATTATTATTATTATTATTATATATATATATATATATATATATATAAATATATAAATATAAGGGTATAAAAGTAATTTCACTTCGGGGAAATTCGGGGATGGGGCCGGGGACGGGGGCGGGGCCGGGGATCAAACACTGATCACCGTCCCCGGCCCGTGACAGATCGGGGATTGATTTTCAAATACCGTCACCTCCCCGTCGGGGGTATTTTTCGGGGAAAAACCGCTTAAATCGGGGTCGGGATCGGGGATCCCCGTCAGGCCGGTTTCAAATTGCCATCCCTAAGCCTTGGGCCATGGTTTCTTGTTACAATTCTTTAAACATGTTGTATTATGAGTTTTCATGTATTTCCTCAAGTTTCGGCCCAGAAAAATAAGTTTTGGATGCTTCAAAAGTTGTGCTTGAGCTTGGTGATCGAATGTGGAATTTCCAGAAATTTAATCCATGCTCGAGCGTGCACTCTAAGTGCATGCACTTCTGCTCGAGCGGACATATAGACAATGAAGTTACGCTCGAGCGTGAAATGCATATACCCAGAAGTTCTTGTGTTTTGCAGTCCGCTCGAGCGAGGGAATCTACACTCGAGCGAAGGTCTGAGTCTCACGCTCGAGTGTAGGTCGAACGTCCGTCGAGCGTGAAAAACATGCAACCAGTACTTTTTCAAGAGTTTACAGTCCACTCGAGCAGGGAAAGTCACGCTCGAGCGGAGCTTCATTGTCTATATGTCCGCTCGAGCGAGGAAAGCTACGCTCAAGCGTGGACCTTATTTTCAGCAAGTTTTAAGAAATGTTTTCCAATGCATTCTTGCATCCTCATTCCATCCTAGGCATTCCTAGGCCATGTTTAAGACTCCATAATGAGGATTAAAGGTTAGAAACACATTAAGAGCAAATGACATAAGTTGTGTACAATTCGAACGTGTGTTTCAAGTGTGTATCTGTTATGCATCATGTAGGTCACGTGCCGCATACCGTTTAACCAATCTGCTCCGTCTGTCTATCTCAAGGCCAACTGTGAGTAATAACATAGAAAAGCTATGTTCAACCTTATTTATTTTTTGTATGATGGGATAAGAATTGTTTTCTGAAATGTTATGTTCTGTACAATGAATGATAGTCCAATTTCTAATATGTGTTCGTGACATCCTTAGTATCATGGGATATGTGTTGGCTGTTACCCGGTATCGGAGGTTCCACCATGGAACTTAATCTGTTTGCATTCTGTTACCTGTACCGGAGGCTCCATCATGGGGCTCAGCGTGTTTATTTTCTGTTACCCGGATCCGGAGGTTCCTTTATGGAACTTGTTATTCGTAACCCTCACGTGTCTGCATCTGTTCTGTATCTGCTCTGTTAGCACTTATGGATGTATCATGTATACTTACGCATGACTTATGATTTCTATATATGATATGGACAAGTTATGAATTTGATACGAAACTGAATTATGAATTCTGAATCTGTACGGACTTATTCATTGAAACCCCTTTACTCTGTTATTGTTCACTGAGCTTTCGCTTACAGTTTATATTATGTATGTAGGTGAGCCGGCGCGTGATCAGGGCCAGAGTTGATGGCCTTCATTTATGTTTTCGTCAGCCAACCGTTATGCCTCCCGAGGAGGTTCCGATTGAAGTCTAGTTACATGGCTATTTTTGTACTTATGTTAGTCTCTGTCTGTTTTGTAGAGTTGGGTCCTAGATATTACACTATTGTAAATGTTTTGTAATTATGATATCCTTCGACCAACACACTTATGTATATGCAAGTTTTGAAATATTCTGTCCTATGTTTATCGACACAGCTCATTGGACTATTTATGTTTTGTACATTTGCTTCCGCAGCCCCTTATTATGTGCTTATTTGTTAAGAGGCCTTTGGTAATCCACGGATTACTGGCCGGTTACGATGCTAAACCTACAGGGGCGGGTTTGGGTCGTGACCAGTGATTAGTAACCTATTTGCTGCAGGAGATGCACGGTATATTCATTTCCCAATATGCCACATTTCACATTGGACTCTCGTTGTGTATGATACTGACGATGGTAATTGGAAACACTTCAACTCGGCGTGTAACAGACATGTTGACAACGGTGGGCATTATGATGAAGCTATTGCGTTGGTGAGAATTTTGACGTGGTGTATGAATTAAATGTTATATTTAGCTAGTTGACAACAAGTATAATGTAATTGTGGGTTGTGTGTGATTGGTACAGAAAATAATTATTGTTGAAGTGCAGCGGGAGTCGTTCATGGCTCGTAGTTTGTTTGACGTGGTTAGCACACAGGAAGTGGAGACGCTGGTGGAGTCAGTTGTGGAATGCCCACAACAATGTCCAGAATCGTAAGTGACGAAAAAAAAAATAGTTTGTATAAATAGTGGTAGTAATGGTTCCTTAGCAATACATGATGTGTGTTTTTAATTTTATGTTTGACTTCATAGGCTTGACTGTGCGATTATAGTGTTTGCTATCATGAGACAGTATATGTATCATGTAGATGTTGCGTGGTCTTTATAATGAGGCAATTGCAGTGTACTCCAGGCGAACATGGTGAAAATGTTTGTCGGCAATTTGGTGAGAGGGGTAGCCAGCAACATTGAACAGGCATTGGAATGATGTAGAATTGAACATAATTTTAAATTAGTTTTTGGGATTAGTATGAAGTATTTGTTTACATAGTATAGTGTTTGATGTTATCTTTTGAATACCTAGGAAATGTGTTATTGTTGGTTTTACATAGGTTTTTGTTGACTGCCAGTTTTTTTAAACATGGATGATTGCGTTTTGCATGTTATACGTTATATGTGTTGATGCGTTGCGTTTATGAAAATACAGGAATTGTATGAATTATGGGTGTGTGGATAATTTGTAGTTTATTGTGGGTAGCTGTATTTGGCTGTGTTTATGAGGTGTGCAATTAATGTGTGGTTGTTTTGTATGTCGGGGAATAGTGATGCGTTGGTGTGCAGGCATGGAAGTGGCATTGTTTGTGGGTGAGGGGTGCTTTGTTATCGTGAAGTGGCGTCATTGTGTGGGGGTATGAAAATGAAATAGTGGGTTGTGTCTATTGTATGGGGGTTAAAGAATATCATATAGGGTAAAGGGGTGACATGTCGGGACAGATGTGCAGGTGTGTTTGATGTGGTTGATACAGTGGTAGAGGGGCAACAAGGCAAGCGTATGTGGTATGCCATTGGACTGCACGTGGAGCATGTATGGTGGTGGAAATACGAGTGGAAGTAAATTATCATAGTGGCGTAATTTTTTATGTGAAGTTGAAGTGAATTGTGTGGGTTTTATTGGATCACCACTCTCAGTTAATAATAAAGACATTAGTTCACAAGACGACTTCATTTTTTCCCCTGACTGACTTGTGTTAATCGGAATTTGTGAGCGACATACTCACTACATCTGCAATTTCCCTGCATGTTGTTCAATGTTGTATGAGTGTATTAGTCTAAATTTTTTAAGCACTTGGGTTTGTTTTACATTTTTTCCAATTTGGCGTACTTGTGTCTGAATTGTGTGATTTTGTTTCTGAATTTTGATAGCTTGTGTGGTACAATCCAACTGGTTGATACAAGTGTAAAATATGTTATATGATATGGAACGATCGAGTAGTTTATAATGCGTGAAGTTCAGGTTTGTAGCAAATTGTTATGATTTAGTTCTAGGTTATGGATAAGATGACATATTTCGTTGTACATTTGAAGTGAATTGTGTAGGTGTGTGAAGTTGGGATGGTTGAACAATGCGGTAAAAAGCAATTGCTGTGTTGTGTACATCGAGCGTTGTATAACAAAATAGGGTGTGTCGTCGCACACTTTTTGTTTGATTGCCTTACAAATATGGAAAGATAATGTGTGGCGAACAAAAGATGTATACAAGTAAATATTTATTTGGTGCTGATGCAACGTAAGTATGAAAATATAAAATACTTAGATTAAATATTCGGGCTGTGACGGGTGATCTAAATGGGCTTTTTGCATGTTTTCTTGTTGTGGCTTCCCATGTGGTTATATCGGCCACAAGGAATCTGTTGCAAATGCCCTTCTTTTGGCAATATCCTCTTTTTCTTCAGCCTGCCCGGGGGCGTTTCACAGCTAGGGGGTTAATGACATAGTCATATGGATCAAGTGGTGGTTGCTTGACGGTTGGGATTATGAAAATACTTGTGGCGTAGGTCGAACCGTATGCGGAAACATGAAAGTACGGTTCGACAAGATCGTTCAAATGTCTACCACTCTTCCAAATGGCTACCATTGCATGTGTGCATGGGAACCCATTAAGTTACCATTGAAAACAAGAGCATGTTTGGAGAGCAAGATTCACGATTACCGACGGGAACGAATGAACCTCGTACACGTCCGCGCTTGCTTGACTTACTCTCCATGACCTCCCTTTGTTGAATGTTTTTTCTAAACGGGACTCCATTTTGGGACATATTGCACCAGTCCATGTTTGGGCTGCGACTCGACGTTTTGCAATTTGACGCATTATTTTTGCTCTAATGTTGTCAACCATCCTGGTGATTGAAAGATTGCGAGACTCTCAGATCCATGAGTTGAATGATTCTGCAGCATTTGAGTACATCTCGCCGTATCGTCTTCCCCTGTATTGAATCATTAGTGCATGTGATACGTTTGACATGACATTGTGTACATAAATGAAAGTTGGCATAGTGCGTTACATTAAATGTAGTAGTGTAACATGTACTTAAAAAATGCATTCGCCCAATGTTGTGGTGGTAAGGTAGCAAGGAATTTGGATGTAACACCATGTCTAGATTTGTGGAACTATTCCAACTTAAGGTTAAATGCGGTTACTATTGTTGTGTATGCACAGTGGCGTAATTTGCTCACCAATCCAGCCCGATGCATACTGTTCGTATAACGTAATCTGTCATGTAGATTCCTTTGTAGATGCTTCAGACAAAAAGCATGTTCGACATTAGGGAAAATAATTGGCATTGCATCTAGTAAATCGGCATTCCGATCCGAAATGAATGTGAGTGGTCTGTCCTCATTAAGCGCATTTGCCAGGTGTTATAGAAACCAGGACCAGTTTGTCGTGTTTTTCGAGTTGACCATTGCGTAGGCTAGTAGGAATAAAGCTGTAAAACATGTTGTCCATGTGAGTAGTTAGATGAGATGGTGTAGTGTACGGTCTGGGAAGCCTGTTAGTTGGTTGTGATTTTGCAACATGATGGCATGTGTGTGGGAACTGATGAAGTATTATAGACTGATGCGTTGACTTTAATTTTAGGGGAGATACGAACCTTGGTTGTCGTCCTTCACAGTGGCTACTAGTAAGAATCCTTTGAAACGGCCTTTGAAGAATGTTGCATCAAGGAAAAACAATGGACGACAATGAATAAAACCATCGATACACGCTTTGAAAGATATGAAGTATCTTGTGAACCGGTTGGTGTGGTCATCGTACTCGATGTTAATGTAACTGTCGGGATTGTGTTCCATCACGGTGCCACTGTACCATTGCAACTGATCGAACAATATTGAATGTACTCCAAATAGTTTGCCCTTAGTTTTTTCAACTCCAAGCCACGCTGCACGGTAAGTTATGTCCAGATCGTAGTCTTGTTTCATGTCAAGTGTAACTTTAATTGGGCGGGTGAGTGGCTTGTCACGTATCCGCTCTGCTATGATGTTGGCTACGAAATCAGAACCAACGAGCGGGTTTGTCGACGTGCGTACAGCAACACTGCATATGTGCTCACTAACCCGTTTGCGGAGGTAGAAAAACCCATTTGCCTCCAGTTCCCGTGCATGAACCGTCTATTTGCAGCCCTTCATTTTAGTCATTGCGTAAATAGCGATAATTCAAATTGAGCCATTCTTTGCGTACTTGAACTGGAAACCGCACTCAACAGCGTATTTGTGCAAGACATTGTGAAATTCAAGTACGCCACCTTCAAAATGTTGTCCTATATGAGTAAACCCACGGGCCTACGACTCTGATAGAAATACCTTGTCATTATGGGGGCAGAAGGTTTGCAGCAGGTCGACCTCGTCATACATGTCGAAATTGTTCAACACCCCCTAGAAAAGGTAAAGTAGTTTCATTGACACATTGGTCGGTTGCTTGTATCTACGTCCCAGTCCTAATCTCTTGTTTGACAATGACGTCGACAATTTGTAAATTGAATGAACGAGCAAGACAACTTATGTTCTCCATGTCAACATCATTCTGCAACGTGAATGCATTATACCCTGGTATATTATAAAAAAATAAAATCTTTCCCGGGAGCAGCTCCTTGAAATTGAATAAACGAAATTGACCAGTTTTTCGTAGGTGTGTGGCGGTTGTGGGTTGTAGGCAACATTTTGTAGATTGGTAACAACACATAGGTATCATAAATGCGTCCATCTGCAAAGAGGAAATTCACATCCGTAAACAAGTATGCACAATTAGGGGGAAGTGAAAAAATGAAATGTGTACAAAAAATGCGACCGGTACACTTTATAACACAGATTAAAAAATGTAGATGTAGTAAATACGACGCTCGAAAAATCGAATTAATACAACTACAACAGAGGAAAATATGGAATCGTGTTGGGAACGATTGTAATTAGAAACTTAACGGGTTACCCGTCGAGACCCCGATTCGGGTGGTATGTAAACAAAGCTAAGTCCTTCAGAAAAAGGGTATATGCATACAGTAGACATGTATAACCAAAACGTGACAATAGAGAGAAACAATGATCGAATAATTTTCTGAAAATGTGTGATCATGAGTGTGCAACAGTTCCATATCAACATGACACATACATGGTGAGTGGTGAGGTCATTAGAAGTGGTTGCGTAACGTACCTCGGCATGTATAGCAGTGAACCACGTTCCCCTCGTTAGGATGACAGTGAGTTACATTTCTGTTCAGCAAACCAAGTTCTCGTTCCCCATTCCAAACAACTAAATCCAAAGTAACCCTAATCCCACTTTGAAACCTATGTAAACAGCTTCCCTCACCCCCCATGAAAAATGGGATACGACATGCCAAAAAAAAAGAATAAAATCTCCACAAATCATGACAGGGTATATTCGTCTAGTAATATCCCAAACCATTCAAGCGAACCTGGCAAACAAAGAGAAAACCCGTGGGACCAAATAGATCACAAGATACTTAAATGAGACTTTTCAATAATTTTCCCCCTCTAAAAAAAAAAAAGAAATTTAAAGGTAATAAAAAAAAAACCAACTTAACAGGGTCAAATGTGTAATTCTAGCAACCAAAGGGCAAATCAAGCAAATTCAGATATAATGCAGGGATATTTCAGTAAATACACATCCAAGTAGAAGCAGCTAGGTTCGCTTATTTAGGCGCGCTCTCTCTCTCTCTCTCTAGCTGTTACATTTCTGTGGAGGCGCGGCACCACTAGCTGCATCGTCTATCAGGTACAAGTTAGGGTTGGGGTTAGGGTTTGCGAATATGTATATAAGCACTTTCATATATATAGATATATATATATATATATGTATAATATGAAAATCTATTCATGACTTTGATCGAGTTCTCTTCAGATAATTCGAGTTTCTCCGTACTCTGTTTTGGTATTTTCCAATAATTTTTTTGAATTTGTTGTCTCCGAATCTGATATTTTTCTCTTTTGATGATTTGCTATTATGAAAGTTTGGTGTTTGTGAAAAAAATTAGGTAGGGTTTAGGGTTTGGGGGATTGATTCAATTAGTGCCATGTAATCATATGTTTTGATGTTTTGAAAGTGTATATATATCTAGGGTTTAATTACATATGCAAGTGTATATATGTCTAGGAATGTATAGCTTTTATATTGTTTATACTGAAAGTGAAAATGTCTATTTTGGTTGGGTAGCGGATCATCGTAGCCAATGTGTATTTGTGTCAATTGAATGCTTTTTCTGTATGTGTGCATGAATATAATAAATTATTTTGCTTTTGAGGAGGTCATTTTATATCCATGATTGTCTTGAATTTGACAGTCCCTCTGCGCCACATATAATATAAGCCTAAGAAGAGTTGTTTTGAGGTGGACATCTTAGCTTCCATGATTGACACTGAACGTTATGACATTTTCAAGTTTGGAAAAAAAAAAACTAACTTCATAACTCAACACTAAGCGGCAAATTTGTCCGAATCTACTAAAATTTTAAAGATAGTTCTTAACCCATTAAAGACCAAAGTCAACGTGATCTCTTGGGTAAACTAAAAAGTCATGGTACCAAATCTACTAAAAAAACTATCTGCAGGACTTTCCTCCAAGCTTTTATATGTAACTTAGTGGAATATAGTTGAAGTGTATATGGTGTCCATATGATTTGTTACTTTGGTGGGAAAGGTATAGTTTTCTGGGTGGATATAGTGTTTGGTCCATGAACTCTGCGCATTGTTTGGTCTTTATAGTGGATACTCATTGATAAGTTTATTACCCTTTCTTATAACGTGAGTGTTGATCTTATTTGAATTATTTGGTATGTTGAGTGGGTCAACATATCGTGAGTCAAATTGCTTTGGCAAACATGTGTCTAGAGGAGTTTGAGGGTTATAATCACTTCTCTATTGATGTGATCAAGGAGATGCAAAATGAAGTTGTAACTAGCATGAGAATTTATCAATGAGACAACAATGATTATTTTTTTTGGAATTGCTTTTTGGTAAAAATATGATTCTATTTTCAAGGGGTGCATTGTAAAGTATGCTTTTGTCAAAGGCTTGTATGACCATTTGTTTTTCATATCTTAGATTTTTGATGAGCAATTGGATACCCCTATAAGGTTAAGAAGATTAAGGTAGATATTTCCCATAATTAAATATATTTGGATGAAGGTGAGAGTGGCTTTGGAGTTGTTGTATCATAATCTAATAGTCAAATGAGGAGTTTTTTTATTGGGAAGTGGCAATGTAGAGGAAGGATGGAATAAGTTGAATGTGCTTGTGTTAGTACTTAAGAGATCCTAATTTAAATGAAATCGAATAAATTGCTACAATTGGATGAAATCTAATGGGGTTCAAATATTTGTTTTTCATATCAATTCTTGTCCAAAAAAGAACAATTTGAGTAGAATGCCCTTTTTTGTGTGTTTGAAATGAATATGTTTTTATGTTATTTCATACTATACAATTTTTTTCTTTGTGGGATCATTTTTCCATGAGAGGTTATGAGAAGAATTATAGTTGGAACTTGGATTGCTACCTATGCCTAGATCATGAATGAATGGAAATTATATTGATAAAACCTTTTAATTGTAGCCAATATCTTATTACAAATAATTCCAACAATTTCTAGAGAAAAAGGCATTTATCTATCATAGAGATGGTGTGATTTGATTTATTTATTTATTTTTACTGCTCTTACTCTTTTGAGAAAGATACATTAATAATAATTAAAAAAAAAAAATTATGGTTGTTGAAGGTGAAGTTTGGAAATTAAACAATTCCTTCAGTTGTGTATCGTTGGTTAATGCAGCCTCAGATGCTATACTTCAATTGTTGATTTTAGTATCAAGTAAAATGTTACACCTAGAGGTTTGAGAATGAAGTAGAATAAGAGTTGTAGAATTTTTATATTTGTATTATTATTATTTTGGAATTAGATTGAGTAGGATTTTGTTTAATAGTCTAGAATTTTTAGTTTCATATTTAGGTTTCCTAGTTTATTTTAAAATTATTTATTCTACAAGTATTAAGTTTAGTTAATTGTAAATACATGTGTAAGCCTATGGGCATAGGTAACTTGTTCATTCAATCAATAATATTTTAGAGAGTTCTATTATTTGCCTTGTGGATTCAATGTTGTTCTTGTGAATTCAAGAAATCACATCTACTAGAATGATACATAGTCTTAGTTTTGTTTATTAAGCCTCTTTTGGCAACTCAATCTTTTAGCGTAAAAGTCAAAAAGTCACTAAAAAAAATAAAAAAGTCAACAACCTATACCAAAAAGTCAAAGATTCAAACTTTTTCCACATCTTTTCGTAAAAAGCCAAAAAGTCATTCCTAACATATTAATTTTTTTTTTACCTCATATTTTAGTCAAAAAGCTAAAAGTTTCTAAAATAGCATGTTGCCAAATGAGGTCTTAGAATGATATCTAGCCCCTTCGCCTATTGCCATTGTGCCAATTGGTATCAAAGCGAGGTCTTTCCTTGACTTGATTTCGATGGCTATTGGTGGTAATCAAGGTCAACCAAACCTTGTGGACCAAGCCGAGATGCAGTTTGTAATCATGCCTGTGTTCGAATAGTTGCAATATTCTGTGTTGAGCTTTTCATCTCATCAAAATTTTAGGTATTATGAAAATTTACTTAAATCTAGCGGATGTGAATATTTAGATGACATTCTAGTTTGGCTACTGGATATAGGAGATTTTTTCAAAGTAATGAAAATTCCGAACGAAGAAAAGTGGTGGTATGGGTTATTAAAGCTTACAGGTCTTGCATTGTGGTAGTGGTTGGATTTGCAATCTTCAAGTGAGCACCAGGGCAAGTCTCATATTTGTTCATGGCCAAGAATGAAAAGACATTTAATGGATAAATTTTTGCCATGGAATATTATTGGATGAAAAATACAAGCCAAAGCACCAAATGTGAATATTCATTTCGAAATTATTTTTGAAGAGCTTACATTTGAAGATAAGTCTATATTGCCTCAAGCCCAAGAAATAATTGAAGAACAAGTCTTGATAGTATACCATGAAGAAATTGAAGACGATAAGAAATTATTGCAAAAGTTGAAAATCTTGTTATGGAAAGTAAAGATTCCTCAAAGGAGGAAATTGTCCAATTTCAAGATGAGAATGTCCCTGAACCAGTGATGTCATTAGCTATTTCACCAATTTCTAAAGGTCCTTGAGGACAATTCGTGAAAGCCTTGAATTGTCAAAAACAGGATCCTAGTTTTCATTTTGGTTTGGATGCCAAGATTAATGGAGTGGTTGTTCATGTTATTATTTGGGTGTGGCCAATCAACTGATAGAAAAGATTGATCTCAAATACAAGGTGGACGCAGATTAGCTCATGCATATTAAGTTGTTTCAATCGATGAAAACTCTAGGGCAAGTTTTTTTAAGAGGGAGAGAATGATGACAAGAGTTTCAGAATTTTTATATTTTTGTTCTTATTATTTCAAAATTATATTTTGACTAGGATTTTGCTAAATTGTATTTGAGATCAAAATATAAAAATTATATTTTGACTAGGATTTTCATGCCTACACATAGGTTTTCTAATTCGCGTTGATTTAAGTTCTTAATTTATTTTAGAATTACTTACTTCACAAGTATTAGGTTTAGTTTATTGTAAATACATGTGTAGGCATAAAAAAATTATTCATTCAATCAATAATATTTTTAAAGAGCTTCTCTTTTATTTTCTTTGTGGATTCAAGAAATCATGTCTACTAAAATGATACATAGGCTCCGTTTCGTCTACTAGAATGATATCCAATCCGTTCTTCGATTACCACTACGTCATGTCATTATGTAAATTGAACATAAAGTGAGAAAGGGTTGTCAAGTGAAGATCAATGATTGTATAGGTTTGCAGTGATCCGTATGTTGGCAATGAAGGCAAGATATATAAAGTGCTTGTGGTTTGAAAGGACTTGATGTTCTATGATATAGTGCTATGAATCACATTGATAGAGGATATTTCCTTGGTGAGACAGGCGGGTGATCAAGAACTTGAGTAGCCAACCTCAAGTAGTTTGATTATATTTTTTAGAGTTCTGTTAATGTCGTGTAAGATAGGGTTGGAAGTACCTGTTGTAAACTATGATGAACTAGAATTGCCTTTAACTCTTCCTTTCTTTAACACCCGTATTATGTATTTGTTTATTAGCAACTTTTCTAAACATTCATTTTGTACTCCATAATTATATACACAAGTCTTGCTTGGCATTTGTGTTTATTTGTCTGTGTAATGACATTTGAATTTCCCGTATAGTGATTTTTTCTTTCTTCAAATAATTTATTGGTAGCTTGGGTATGTTTCAACTCTAAGTTCTCTTTGTGTCTTTTTTGTTTGTTTGTGATTACAAATATGATATAAAAATCGGTGGTGTTCTAGCTAATAGTTTGCCATCAGATCATCGGTGATGCTATTTTGAAATAGAGATCTTTGGATACGAAGACAATGAGCAAGAAGAATATGTTAGTGTTTTTGGACGTCTCTATTGATGGTGATCCTGCTGAAAGGATGGTTTTCCAGGTATTACTAGGTTTTTTGAACCAATCTACTGTAATATCAAGTCAGATATTCGCTACATATTCAATAAGCTAAAATCTTTGTTGTTTCTTCCATTTTTTTGATATTTTATTTTCGTTTTGCACAATTAATTCATTGGTGATCTTTGGCCATACAGCTTTTCCCTGATGCCGCTCCAAAGACTGTTGAAAATTTTCGTGCGCTCTGTACAGGTACATCTTGTGTGGGTGATAAGTTAAAATTATCCACTAAAGGGCTTCTACTTTTTAATTTGCATCATATTTCTTTTGCAGCTCCATGTTAACTTAAAATTTTTGTGCAAATATTGTTTATTGGTTCTGAGGATGCCCATACTCTCTTAAAAACATTAAAATGTTCAATTGATCTTGAGCTAGGGATTTAAAATATTACATATAGTTTAACCATTTGTTAGTGTGCCTTATGGATAAGATTTATCTCATAGTTTTCACATCAAAAGCAAATTTAATGCAATTAAACTTTGTCATTACTATATTTTGTGTTTTGGGATGTCATTAGAGCTATGATGTGCGTGTGAAAAGATATATCAAAAAAAAAAAAAATGATGTGCTTGTAAATTCTCTCTCTCTCTCTCTCTCTCTATACATATATATATCTATACATAAGAAGCCTACTACTTTAACTTATTTTATGCTTGCTAATTCATTTGTTGTTTATAGTGGATTATTATATCTTCATCTAATTTTTCAAGATCTCTTATTTTGTAGGGGAGAAGGGAATCAGTCCTAAGACTGGGAGACCCCTACACTACAAAGGATCGTTTTTCCATCGCATTATTAAAGGATCGATGGCTCAGGTATGTCCTATGCTTCTCATGCTCAAGAGTTTTTCAATAGATAGAATGTGATTGATTGGCTCTTGCTTAGTTTTCTGGTTAAGCGCGACTTAGAAGTGGTCTTTGCCTTTTAGTCAGCTATCCTTGTTTATGCTGTAGGATACAGGGCTGATGGTCACGACTGCTTTTCTTGTGATGTAGTTTTAAGGTTGTACTTACTAAGTTGTCTCCTCAAAAATTTACTAAACTTTGCCATACCCAACCCAGTTTTGTAGTAAAAGTTGCCTTCTTAATTATTAGTTCACTAACTCTTGTTATGTATGCTGTAGGGTGGCGATTTTATCAAACGAGATGGTATGTATTCCTTGGGCAGTCAGTTTTTAATATTTTTACCATTCTATAGTTTAGATGTTGCAAATTTCAGGAAAATTATTGTTTGAGTTCCTTTCTTTGACTAGTGACTGATGATAAAAAATTTATTGAACTTTGCCATACCCAATCCATATCATATAGTAGTTACTTATTAACAATGTTTTATCAAGTTTTACAAAATATACTACTTTACTTGAAAAAAATTACACGTTTGAGTATTTAATAGTTTGTAACACTTGATAAAAAAAAAATAGTTTGTAACACTTGATAATAAAACAATGCATAAAAAGTAATATAATTTGTAACATAATGTGTAATTAGTTTTTACAAAATACAGCACCTTTTAATACTCAAAAAGTCGAAGTAGTATAATCACAACAATTTGTACATTTACTATGTATGTTTTGAATAAATTGTTGATATATACATTAATCATCTTTGTTTTTAAACATATATTTGACTTCATTATTTTTTTAAACTTTAGCTACTCTTTTCCTTATTTTAAATCCTATAACTCGTTACAATTCAAAATTGGTCAGGATAGATCAGTATATTTGGTACAACCTTAATTAATAATTAGCTGAAATGGGACCTACCCTTTGTCGTACCATTTTCTTACCAGTACAACTGGGTATAGTATGGTATTCACAACATTGGTATAAATGCTCTTGCATGCAATTTATTATTTGATTGCTTGAACTAAATTGATGAAAAGGCAAGTGCTGCAACAGCTGATGTAAGGATAATCATGATGTCCTGGGGAACCCTCCTCATTATCATATAATTCTCTGTAATGTTAATTGGTTGTGGAACCCAAAGATGAAAAGAGGGTTACAATGCCAAATAGCAAGTTCAGGTTTAAATTTGGACTTACTGATGTTGGCAACTCTCTTGGAACTAGGGGTGAAGCAAACTGAGGCTAGCTGTATTCACGTAATGGTTGTCTTAACTTGTTATTTAAAATGTGCAGGGAGTTGCGGAGAAAGCATATACGGTGAGAAGTTTCCAGGTAAGATACTATTACATTGTTTTTCCTTTTTGTTTCTTCGTTTTTTGTGTGCCAATGACTGGGAGTCTTGATGGTCTAGTCGAGATGCGTTCTTTCAAACAAGCAATGCTTAGAGCTTCTGCATCATCTTTTTAGGAGTGTGACTTGTATTGTTAATAAAAGAATGGCCCAAACACACACAGCCACAGAGATCTATATACATTTCTTATTTCCCATATAATTTGTATCTTGAGAGCAAATGGGTTTCCTTTTGCATTGCCTGTGAAGGTTGGGACTGACTTTGATCTTATTCTCGGTGCTTGGGAGCTTCGACCCTATGAAATTTGGACAATTGTATTTGTCTCTTAAAATGGTAGGGTGTATGGATATTATGTCTATGTGTATATGCATCTCCTTGATCTATGGGTTGCTGTGTTATTGCTATCTGGTGCTTGATGCGTTCAAAATGAACTTGTTTCATGTTGGCATTGTTATCAGTTTTTTTCCCCCCATTTTATTTAGTTCCTGTTTTATTGCTGGTGTATGCTTTCTATGTGGCTAGTTAGGGTGTACGAGAAAATATAGTAATTCTTACTGTATTTATTTGTTTCCATTAATTTTCTTTATGCATGAAAGCAGTGATGGTTATGTCTTTAGGAATAGTTGATTGTTGAAGATGGATTCTTTTGGCTTGGGTGGTTATATGTATGTATATATTTTTGGGTTGTTGTGTGTGTGTGTGTGTGTGTGAGAATAAGAGAATATACTTTTACATTAGAACTCTGAATCTTGAACTCTTTTTTTTAAAGAAGTTTTTACTTCAATGGAAGGTTATATCTATTTCTTGTTTTAAACGTGTCACTCTTGGTAAGAACTATATTATCTATCAGGCGCAGGCAAAATCTGAGTGGGTTCAGTTCTATTTTTAAACATTTAAGACATACCACCAAGTGGTAAGAAGGTGGCCAGATTAGTTACACATATCTAGTTATCAAAAAGATATGAAATTAGAAATTAATGGAACTTAAAGCTTGATTTTTTCACATAATGTTAAACGATTTACATTCATATACAAATAATTGTTCCAATAACACCAATTTAGATTTGCATATTTGTAATGAAGTGGTCTGGCATAGCGACCTGGTAGTTCAGCCTGTGAACCATGACTAGCCCCCCCTAATTGGATTGATTGACAACTCAATTTGCCTTTATAGCTGCGATTGTCACCTCATGAGTACCCAGACTGGCACCATGGCATTACCACTGCGCATGTAAGCTTCCTTGGTGTTGGGTGAAATATCATGATCTTTTGCCACCTTTGCCACTAGTTGCATTCACCTCCACAACACACAACCGTGTGTGGAAGTCTTGTTTCATCAGATATGTGGATGATACTACACTATTCTTGTTGCCTTTGATAATACCAACATGATTACTTTACTATAGTGGCTAGACCACCTACTGTTACTGTCCACCTTTATAAATTTTAGAACCTGGTCCTGTATTCTTTGTTGTCTTTTTACCACAATAAATGTTAAATGATTCAGCTTCATGTACAAATAATTTTTCAAATGTTTTTTATTTACTAAGATGATTAATAAAAAAAATACAGAGATAAAAATGATCTACATACGATTTTCAAAGATTTAGAAAAAGCTTACGATAGGATGCCTAGAAATGTAAGACATGTATATTGATAAAGTAGGGTGTGACCAAAGGGTATATTGATGGAATAAAAGACATGTATAATGAGGTTGTGACTATAATTAAATCATATGCTGGAGAAACTAACTATAGTATTGCATCAAGGTTAACTTTGCCTATTTGCCTTAGTTATGGATGGAATAACTAAATATATTCCAGATGATGTCCCACAGTGTATATTGTCGTGTATGGTATTGTTAACTAAGGAAGAAATTGACACTAAATTAGAAATCTGGAATATAGATAGGAGCACTTGAGCCAAAAGGGTTTAAAAGTAGTAGAAAATGGAGAAGTGAAGATTGAAAATTGGAAGATAACATGGTGATTATTTTTATTACATAGGTTTGATTATCAATAAGGATGGAGGAGTTGAGGATAATGTGATCCATAGAGTCAAAGTAGGTTAACTTAAGTGGAGTACCTCTGGCATATTATATGATCAATGGACACCAAACATAATTGAAAGAAGAATTCTATAAAACAACTCTAAGTTCATCTATGACTTGGGATGTGATGGTAATGAAAGATATTAATTTATTTAATTTAACCAAGCATATAGCCCTTGACAGTGCGGAATAACAAAAAAGGATTCATGTAGCCCGTCCCACTTGATTGGGACACAAGACTCTGTTTGGTGATTTAAAATTGCATATTTGTAATGAAGTGGTCTGGCCAAACAACTTGGCAGTTCAACTTGTGAAGAATGACTAGCCCCTCTCATTGGATGGATATCTCAATTTGCGTTTATAATATGTCACTTCGTCAGCACCTAGACTTGCACCACTACCAATCGTGCTGCTTATGTAAACTTCCTCTTGCACGAATGTGGTGCTGTGAGATTTATCACCATTCACCACTTTTACTACCTGTGCTGCTAGTTGCATTCACCCCCACAACACAACAAATGTAGGTTGGAAGCCATGCAAGGATATGGTATGTGGGTGATATTGCACATTCTTGTTGCCTTTGCCAACACTGCATGATTACTGTTGTAGCGACTAGATTACTTTTATCGTCCACCATAGCCACAGGTGCCACTTACACCACATTTGTTGTTATGAATTTGATGCCATCACTACGGTTGCTACTAAGTGAGCTTTGCTTATAGGTATTAGGTGCAACCACAAGTATCATCATTCACCTTTGCCCTAGGAAACACCAATGCTCCAAAATGAGTGTTAGGTTGTTCCCGACATGTATCGGACACGCCACATGGCAGCTCATTGTTTTAAAAATTTTAATTATATATTTTTTTTGCAGGACATGTTGGCAACACTTCATGGACGTGTCCACTGTTTGGACATGCTTGAGGGAAACTTTGTGGATTTTATTTTTTATAATTTTAGAAAGCTTATTTGATATCAAAGTAAAATAGAGGGGAACAAGGTTGGGGTAAGTGAAAAAAAAGAAAAAAGAAAAAAAAAAAGACGCCATATATAAATCGATGCCCCTCATATCTCTATGCCCTAATTTTATATTCTTATACTTAGGAAAAGAAATTAAAAATTAAAATATATACATAGCAAATAAAAATATATAAAAATAATATACATCTTTTTCGTATCCCTATTGTGTCCGTATCCTTATATTTTAAAATCACCATCTCCTGTGTCCCTGCTCTTGCAAATGTCTGAGCTGAGCCTTTTGCTAAATGTCATTTTTTCTACACTGTAACATTCACCCATTCACCTAGAGAATGAGTTCGATTTGCTGTGATGCAATGCCCTACATTTTTTGAATAGAATGATGGGCTTATTTCTTTAAGTGGATTATCTATTATGTTGTAGTGCAACAATTTTTGTTTCCGGATACATTTCAGGGATTTTTTAATTGCCAACAATTATAAGTATGGGTTTATTTTGTATAAATGTAAAGTCTTACCCATGAAGTATGATAGGGTAAGACTGTGTACCTACCTTTGATGTGCAAGTGTTTGTCTTGTACTATGTGCTTTATATGAATTAGCATCTTGTAAATTGGATCCAGTGTGCGCAAGGTATAGATCTAACTGATTTGGTAGTCTTCCAATATCAAAAGTTTTGACAATCAACAAATGCTGTGTGTGTGTCTGTGTTAGGTTCTTTACTTGTTGGGTGTCTTTGTAAACTGGCTAACTACTTTCATGTATCTAACCAACTGGTTGTTGTTGTGCCATATTTCAGATGAGCCGCCATCCAAGCTAAAGCATGATGAGCGTGGTACTCTATCAATGGCAGTGGCAGATCGTGATGAACGTGGTTCTTTATTCATAATTACCTTCAAGGCTAATTATCGTCTTGACAGGTTTGTTTATCTGCAATGCTGTTAGGAAACTTAGCATGGCAGTTGAACTGGCTTCAGTTTGGGTGCCTATATTTCTACAAATTATTACTATTTAGCATGCTCTTCATATTTTTGCATGATTAGATATTTTCATCTTAATTTCTTCATTGTGGCATTTCTTAACAGGAAGTATGTTGTTTTTGGGAAGATTGTGGATGGATATAAAGTTCTGAATAAGATTGAAAATGTGGGTGATCATGAAGGGAGACCATCTGTAACAGTGAAGATTATCAATTGTGGTGAATTTCATGAGGGTGAGAATCAGGGAGCTCTGCTGTTTTTTGGTGGTGATTGATTCTGCTTTGTCAAGAAGAAATGTTGTTTTGTAAAATATTCTAGTTAGAGGTCTCATATGTAAAATATTTAACGTTATTTTGTAAAATAACTAATATTTGAGGTTGTTTTGTAAACACATTTAAGGTTATTTTGTAAAATATTTCTTTCAGAGGTCTCAGCTATTATACTTATATTTTAATTCCTAATTGTTAAATATTATATTTTATATGCTGAAGGGTGCATTATCCAGTGGGTTTTACTTGTTGATTTAATTGTAATGTGCAGAGAAAAAGAAGGCGAATAAATTGAAAATGGGAAAGGATGCCTTTTTGGAGGCTAATAACCATGAAGTACGTCGTAGAGGAAAGCACAAGAAATCTTCAAGAGATAGGAGAAAAAAGAGAAGATATTATTCATCTGAATCAGATACTTCATCAGATAGCGAGATTGAATCATCTGAATCTGACAGTGATTCTGAATCATCTATGTCGTCATCGTCTGATTTAAGTTCTTCGAGTGACGACAGGCGAAAGAAGAGAAAGAGATCTTCCAAGAGAGACAGGTATAGACGTGGCAAAAGGAGGGATAGACGGCGTGATAAAAAGCGGAGGCGACGCGATAGGAGGTTGAAGCACAGATCCAAAAGGTGTTTGTATATATTGTTGAATAATATACATGTATTGTCTGGTCTATGGTTTTTCTGTCACAGAGGCACTGTTAGTAATTTATCAATTCTCCAAACTTATTTTTCCTTGGAGCAAATTACGCAGGTAGTCCTTATATTTTGCCACTTGTGTCATCTTTGTCCCTAGAGTTTCAATTTGCTCATTTTTGACTCTTAATTTTAGATTTTGCATCAATTTGGTTCAATTGATAATGCTGTTAAGGGTTTTGACAAATTTTTTTTACTAAAATTGGTTGAGGTTGAGTTACTGAATTGATCTAAATTCTGATTTTTCTCCTAAAAGCATGACACATTTCGTTTATATGCTCATTTGCTGTAAAAGAATGCTAACCGTTAGAATCAATTGGACCAATTGAGACAGTAAAAATTCAGGGTCAAAATCGATTCAATGTAAATTACAGACCAAAATGCTACAAAGGCCAAAGGACAGGACTAGCAATGTAATTTCCCTTTTTCTTATTATGGTTAGATAAAACTATAATCTCTTGAATCTCTATAGTTTAATTAATTGAGCTATCTGAATTTAGAGATGCATAGGAGACTTTAATATTCAAGTTCCACCTCAGCATAACTCTATATTTGTTAGACCGTGAGCTTTCTGAATTAGAGTTATTGCTTTTCCCAGAGTGTAAATAAATTCCAATAATTGCTTTTCCCAGTGTAAATAATACCAATAATTGCTTTTCCCAGTGTAAATAAATTCCAATAATTAGCACCAAAGGATCATCTTTGCTGTCTGGTGTAAAATTTTTCTTCAAAGGTTGCTTTGGTATCATGGTCGACCATACTGATGCGATGACTTTCAAATTTGACAGTGTGTAGCAAATTGTTGATGTGCATATTCTACAATTATTATGCTCACTGCTTACCTGTCTAAAGAAATGGTTTCTGACATCTTTGATAAGTTCTGGTCTTTGTCCATAAAATTGACTTTGCATTCTGATGTTTTTTTAATACCTCAAGTAGAAGACAAAATCTAAAGTAACTCCTGCATGGAGGTGCTAACTGGTCAGAAGAAGGTTACTTATGCTACATATGGTTTTCCTATTCTTTGTTTACTTTTTTACTTTATTTATTTATTATTATTATTATTTTTCCTGGTTTAAATTTTTTCCCCCCGTGTTTGTTTTCGTGAAGGAATTGTTTTTTGTACAAATCTTTTGCTGCGGTAACAAGTTTCCCTTTTAACTGTTTTGACTGTTGTGTTTTGCTGCTGAAGTTCCTTTTTTGTTTTTGCTATATTTTGATAGGGCATCTGATAGTCCTACTGATTCTGAGAGCGAGAGTAAAAGTGAAAGTAGCCCAGATGATGGTGATGCTGACCGGAAGAATAAAAACCAGCCTCAGATAACCGGTATGATTCCTTATCCATGTCATGCCTTAGATTTATACTTTGCTTCTCCCCGTTGTATTTGTATCCATAAAGGTATCGTCACCTATATATGCTGGTGTGTGTGTGATTGGCACTTTTGTTTTATTTTTAAATTATTTTAAATTAGTTAGTATGCATCTGTTATAGTATATGTTGAACAGTACAATGCGGATAATTGAAGATTTGAAGTATGCTAAGAGATGCCATAAAAATGTAAATTATCGAGTATGTTTTGCAGTCTCTTAGTTTTAGTACATGATATGTGCAAAGTTTCCTTTATATTGATTACTTGATTGTCTGATGAGGAGACGGGGAGGCTCACCTCCAGCTCTGTTTGTTGTGTTCTTATGCATGCAAGGGAGGGACTGTCGGAGTACGAGTTGGTTTTCTGCATTTCTTTTCATGTTTTTTAGCTGCAAGTCCTATAATATGTTTGACATTTTTGCCTCAAGTCATGTCCTTTTTTGAGTATCTATTTTGTTTTGTCCACCCCATGAGATACTGGAACGAGATTTTTCATTGTTAAAATGCTCGAGAATTTATGCATGAAGACAATGGCATTTTTGTCATAGTTGATGATTGGCATTTTGCATTTTGCATTTTGCATTTTGCATGGACACATTATTTTCAGCAATGCAATTAAGGCTACAGTATCTGCTAAGATTCTTATGTCCAACATCTTAATTTTCTTAGATAGAACACTTATCGGATTTGTTCTCCTTTTTCTTTAGTGTTTTTTAAATGTCTCAACTGTTTTTGTTGACTTCATGTAGTTGGAAATCAGTCTCCTTTGGATGAGGAGAGAGCTACTTCTATTCCTCATAAAAAGGGAGAGGCAACTGATATGCATGAAAGGGAAGAGGGTGAATACCCCAAGGAAAATGGAGGGCAGCGGAGCAATGGAATAGAAGTGGAAAATAAGTCCGACAGAAGTGCAGATCGGCCTGATGTAATGGATGATCACCCAGGAAAATCTAGGTTTACTTCCCATTCTTATCACACCTCAGTTACTGTTATTCTTATGGATTGTTCCAGATATGGCATGTTACTAAAAGTTGATGAGCAGGAGCCGAAGCGTTAGTCCTAAAAGGGCCATGAGCAAGAGTATGAGTATTAGTCCCAAGAAGAGCCAGGGTGTGAGCCCCAGACACAGTGTGAGCAGAAGTCCTAGTGTTGATAAAAGCCCTCGAGTCTCACGGAGAAGCAGGAGTATCAGCAGAAGCCCAGTGAGAAGTGGCAGCAGAAGTCCTGTGAGGGGCAAGGGAAGAAGCATCAGCAGGAGCCCTTTGAGAGCCCGACCTGGAAGAAGCATTAGTAGGAGTCCCACAACATCCCCACCTCTAAGGAGCCTTAGCCGAAACTCACTAAGAACCTCATCAAGGAAGTCATCGCGAAAGTCAGTGAGCAGAAGCCCTATAAGAATTGTGAGAAGTGTAAGCAGAAGCCCTGTTAGATCCTCTCGAAGAAGTGTCAGCAGAAGCTCAGGTAGGGCCCCTTCTAGGAGAAGTCCTAGCAGGAGTCCAGTTAGGGCTCCTACAAGGAATAATCGTCGCAGCCATTCAAGGAGTCCTGTAAGTGCAGGACGCAGGGTGTCTCCTATTTCTGATCGTGGAAGGAGCTCATCAAGAAGTCCTTCCCCAGATGGGTCGCCCAAGCGCATCAGAAGGGGGAGGGGTTTCAGTCAGCGATTTGCGTTTGCCCGCAGATACAGAACCCCTTCTCGTTCTCCTGTGAGGTCCTACCGTTATGGCGGTAGAGGTGATCGTGACAGGTAATAAGCAAATCTGTATTTGTAGATTCACTAGCAAGTAAGACCACTACTCACATTGTTGTGCTTTTCTGTGAAATGTCATTTACTTTTCCTGTTGATGGTTGTTTGTGTCGCCAGATATTACAGGAGATCCCCTAGGCGTTACAGGAGCCCACCCAGAGGGAGAACTCCTCCAAGGTCTGTGATCTGCCTATATCTATTTACTTTAAATCCACAATATGTTCCATAAATTCAGCTTTTATTTCTTTCATCAGTTCTGAATCGGCTTGCTTTTGTGTTGAGAAATGCATTGTGAAACTGATTTAATTAGTGTAGTTGGATTTGAGTCAGTTTATGTATCATCCTCCTATTGATATGTAAAGATGTTAAGGGTGAATGCTGAACCTGATGATGTTTTTACCCCTGGTGAGTGAGTTGAGATGTAAAGCATTTCAATTTCAAATTTTTATATTTAGCAAATAAATAAATATTTTAAAATTGTAAGTAATATTAAAAATATAAAGGTATAAATACTTTCTTACGGTGTGGAACATTTTACTGCAGAAAGGATGCTTGCCCCCTTTGAAGATGAAATCGACATTCTTAGCATCAGTTATTTAACTTTTTCACTTGGGCCATTATTTTGTATTTTTTGGGTTGTTCATTTACTTAACTTTTTTTTTTCTTCATGGAATATAGTTACAGAAGAGGATCTTCTTTTTAATATATAAATTATGTATTAGACTATGTTTAACAACAACCTAATGCAAGTTCTCCTTATGCATACTCCTCATATGCTTATACATGAAAGGCGTACAAGGTGCACGGATTAGACTGTGAAGCACAAGTCTTTGGGAAGCACGGATATGCATACGGGATGCGGATATGACGATACGGCAAAATTTGAAAAACTAGGATTACGGGTATGGGAGGGATACGTTCGTAAAAAATATTATTTTTATAATTTTTAGTAATGTAGCAGTAGTATGTATAAAAATAAAACTTAAAGCAAATTACTACAGATAATACGAAGAGATAAAGATAAATAATTTAAAATATATACATTTCAATATAAAAAAAAATTACAATATTATTTTTTATTAATATATTTAAGAATTTTTTTTTTAATGAAAATGGGATTAAAATAATATGTGAATTAAAATGCTAAGAAAATCTAATATAATTATGTAAAATTTATATTTTCTTTAAATCTCATAAGAGGTCAATGTAATTCACCTAAACATAAATTATGATGGATTTAAAATGTCATCTCATATTTAAAATGTGTATTGATCATATTTAAAATTATAAATTCTACCATTTAGATCAATACAAATTTATATTTTGTTCTCACAACACATAATGATCCTAAAGAAAAGAGACCATCCACAAGTCTTCTAAATACAGTCAAAAAATTGTCTTAAGTGCCCTAAAAAAAGGTGTAAAAAATTCTACTCCCATTTTGTTAGCATGCCGAGATGTCTTTTTCTTAACAAACACTTTAGATGATCGAGGGAGCGGGAGAGGGAGAGGGAGAGAGAGGGATCGAGAGCGAGAGCGAGAGCGAGAAGGAGAGAGAGAGAGAGTGAGTGAGATCGGGCGAGAGGGACAGAGAGATCGAGCGAGAGGGAGAGAGAGAGAGGTAGCGAGAGGGAGAGGGAGAGAACGAACCTTGATCGACGACGACGACGACGACGACTCTACCTTGCTGCCGTTCGCGAATCGCGATAGAGACGACGACGACTTACTTCTGTTTGAGTTGTTGCTACTTCGAGGTGAGTGAGCTAGGGCTTGGTTGATTTTATTATATTTTATTTTTTGTTTTTGTTTTTGTTTTTTGTTTTATTTTAGATTACTTTTGTTATTTTACACTTTGATCCCATTATAAGTTTTTAAAATTATTTTTTCGCCCCGCCATATCCCGAAAGTATTCCAAGCGTATCCCTGAAGTATCTTCGCGTATCCCAAACGTATCCGAAATTCAAAAAATTTAAAAAAAAATTGGGGTACTTTTTTGCCGTATCTGATACGTATCCCGCCGTATCGGACGCGTATCCGTATCCGATATGTATCCGACACGTGTATGGGGGCCATTTCGGAGTATCCGTGCTTCATAGAGTGTCACCTAAAATATAGTCTCCATGCATTTTGCTTTGCCCTCGTCTTGAGGCAAACCTCAATAACGCCTCAAGGAAAAACATAGTTAATGCTCAATCACTACAACTAAGAATACTAATTTCACTTTCAATAAAGCAAATCTTCCTTCTCCGCAGTAAGCCTTGACTAAAAAAGTACTTACACCTTTATATTTAATTTTGATGCATTTATTTATTGTTTTAAAATATTTAAATTATTTGCTAAATATAAAATTTCAGAGTTTGAAATGCTTATGCGTCATCTCATGAAGGATAAAACACCTCACATTATGCATTTGCCTTTAAAAACTTTGGTTAGTCCAAATATTTGCATAAGTGGTGTTCATTTATGTGGTTTTGTGCATGTAAATATGGTGAGATTTTTGAATTATTCTTATCATGATATGTTTTTTCCTTGAAGGGTCCAATCTATTATGTTAATTATTGTTTTAATTATTTAATATTGGTTCAGTTAGGTGCTACTCGCTTGATGGTTTAGTAGTTGTGATATTGTAGTGGTCTATTGGTTCGGTTTTCTTCAAGGGTTTTATCTGCAACTTTTTATGTTTAGGTTTGTCTTAATTCAGTCTCAGGGACATTGAGTCAAAATGCTTTTACTTGAACCCTAACTGAGTTGTAGCACTGTTATTGTTCCCTTTATCACATTTGCTTCGTACTTGGTATCTACTGTTTGCAGATATAGAAGCAGAAGAAGCAGGACTAGGAGTCCTGTATCACGGAGCCCAATCCGCTACCGTGACCGCCGTTATAGTCGCAGCCCTATTCGCAGTCGCAGCCGTTCTCCCATTGAGACGTCTAGATACCGTGAGTACCCCCCACTTGCTGAGAGGCGGAGGTCACCTTCTCGCAGCAGGAGCTCCTCCTCAGTATCGAGGTCCTCACTTGACTCGCAATCACCCAAAAGGGCAGCAAGCAAAGAAAGGTCAAGGTCATCTTCTGGGAGTCCCCCGGGGAAGAAGGGCTTGGTCTCTTATGGAGATGGATCTCCGGACTCAGGCAGGTAAGGCTGTGTTGGTGGTGATGATAGTAAATGGATGGTGGAGATGATCTTGTTATGACCTGTGGTTAGGAGGTTTGGACTATGTATGTTGAATAATAGATGTTGCACCTTATGTTTTGGCAAGTAATCATGGCTGCCGCGTAGATATTCTCTTATTCAATAGCTGTTCGTAGTCGGTTGTTCATTCGCGGGGTAAACTTCTAAGTCAGAGATAATGAGAGGATTCAATTTTGGAATTTGGTTGACGTGAACAAATATATGCACTAGTTAACTTGCGAAGTTTATTTGTGCTGAATTATTAATATGTTTGCCTTCACTTAAAACCTCATTCAGTGCACCTTTTTTGTTTTGGGTAAATTACACTACCTTTTTAACATAATTAGCCTGACCCCTCTTAAGGTTTTATTTTACGTGACAATTAGGTTTTTAATCATCAATAATTTGTTAATCGTATGAATAAGAAAAATGATGTTGGTATTTCTTATTTATTAAAATATATATATCTATTTTTGTTTATTTCAATGATTATTCACTATATCAATTTTAGCCGAGAGGGATGTCAGTAAAAGAATTTTAAAATTGTGGGACTAATTATATATATATATATATTATAAATTTTAAGGGTAGTGAGTGTAGTTCACCTTTTTGTTTTTGTGTTTTAGTGGGGGAAGGTTTTTATGGTAGCAATTTAAATTGGGTTTTTGAAATTTATTTTTATTTTTAATACTATGATGATAAATTGGAATTTGGGAAAACATGGTGAGTCGGCGGAGACTCCATATGATCTTAATGTCTCAATTTTTTTTTTTCCTCTTTTCTTCTACATTATCCAAGCAAGAAGAAAATGTATGATTTCTTTCTCTTCTTCTTGAAGGTAGTGAAGTCTCTGTTACAGACATTTGTCTTTCCTCAAAGAATTTTGTTCATCCTTTTTGGTGTGACTATGTCTCATCATTGAAAATGCATAACTTATCAAATTTCTTTTTTAATCATTTCTTTTATTTTTTTCTCTTATTTTAAAGTTTTGTTTGCTTTCCTTTTTAATTGTTTATTATTATTATTTTTATGCCTTTTTGGGGGTTGGGTACTCTTAAATCTTTTTTGTACATGTCAGAAGATAGATCTTTCGGATTTAGTTGAAACTCTTTTATTTTGTCATTTGATGGTTTTACAGCTTGAAGTTGTTGACCTTGGAGGCTTTTATTGGAAGTTCTGCCTTGTTCTATTCTCTCTGATATTCAGAATAAAAATGAGTTTAGTTGATGAGTCTTGCATAGAATGCATGAGACAATAGAGTACCATACAGATCCTGTTATAGCTGCTGGTTTAACTGAAGTCCTAGGAACCTTGGAGATACATAAGAAATCAAAACAATAAAGAATATAAAATGACAAGGGTAAATTACAGTAAATCCTCTTAAAGTATGATTCATTTGCATTTTGCCTCCTTAAATTTCAAAATTTAACATTTAACCTTTTAAATTATCATCTTATTACAATTAACTCTTTTTTGTTAGGATTCTGTTAAGAATTTGTAGAAAATCAGATCACGTGAAAGAAAATGACACAATTTTTTAAATTTTGAGGGCAATAATACTTATATTTGGTGATCCTGTTTGCACTTTGCCACTAAGATAAGAGAGACAAAGTGCAAATGAAATCATTAGATAAGAGTATTATTATGAGGAAATATCATTTTCCCCTCCAAACTATTACGCGTTTTTTACGTTGACACCTATATTTCGATTTATTTCAATTTAGTACCTGAACTTTTTACAAATTGATCAATTAGAGCTCTGCCGTCACCTTCCATCCACAATTGGACGGAATGTGCTGATGTAAGGGGCAAATTGATTTTTAAAGTATAGTTTGGGGGCAAATTGATTTTTAATTTAGGGATAAATTGAATTTTAAGGTATAGTTTGTGGAGTAAAATGAAATTTTAAATGCCATGTCAACACATTCCGTCCAATTGTAGACGGAAGGTGACGACAGGGGTCTAATTGATCAATTTGTAAAAAGTTCATATACTAAATTGAAATAAATCAAAGTATGGGGGTTAACATGAAAAACGCGTGATAGTTTGAGGGGTAAAATGATATTTCCTCTATTATTATTTTAAAAAAATCAATAATTGGTAGTGTTGTAGTAAAAATTCAATAAATTTGTCACGTGTTTTACACATGATCTAATTTTCTGTAAATTTTTAATAGAATCATAAAAAAAAATATAAATTGTAATAAAATAATACTTTGAGGGGATTAACTATTGAATTTTGAAGTTCAGGGGGCAAAGTGCAAATAAGTCATATTTTAAAAGAATTTATTATAATTTATCTAAATGACAGAATATTTATAATTTCAATATATTTTTTACGTATGTTAAAATATTTTCATATATATTTTTATACTTTTTAATATATATTTTAATATATATTTTTTTATACATAATTTCCAACATTAACAACCTTTTAAGACTGTTTTTAGCATTTTTCAATAAGAATAACCAAAAATTCACTTTTATCTCATGTAGTATGGTTTGGTAGTACTTTATTCATATGTTTTAAAAACAATCACATACTTTTCATGCAATTTTTGACTAAAATGCACAGAAATAATTGTTAACAGAAAATGCAAAAAGATATTTTTTGCCTTCCTCACAGTAAACATTAGAATTCCCTTTTTTTTTTTTTTCTTCTTCTTTTAACTCAAAATACAATCATTACCATTTATATATTTAACTTGTATATTTATAGTGAAACTCTTTCACTGTTCTTTGCTTATAAATAAAAATTAGGTAGTGTTTTTGAAAGATCATGTGGTTGTGTGTCAATCAATAATATTTTGTCATTTTCTCGTATTATTTCTATTTTTTTTGGCCATATAAGTATACAACTCCTTACTATTGGGGTGTGTATATGTTATTATCTATTGAAAATTATTTGAATTAAAGTACGAACTAAAATTATTTTAACAGGATGATTAATATTTTTTGAAAACATATTAATTTTATTTTTTATATCAATTTATTAATTTTATTGAATTTGAGGGCTATACTGTTAAAGTCAACAATCAAACATTTATTATGTTAAAATTTGACATGATGCTATGACAAATTTGACACGATATATAATACTAAATCTGACATTATGAATAGCACACTGAAGTGTGATTTTTGTATCTCTTGTGCCAAATTTTCGCAACAACATGATATATAAGTTGTAGTTAGCACCCCTATAGCTTATCAAAATTTTGTTTACTCCCTCCACTTTAGTGTCTCTCGAAATGACGTTGTAAGACTGACCCAACTGCAACTTAATTCGAAATCTAAGAAGATACTTTAGACAATTAAAAGATCATGGAACAAAGTGAAATTAAGGCCTCTTTTGTCAATTATACATTTTAGTTAAAAAATTAAAAGTCATTATAAGTTGTCACATCTCTCCCTCTATTTTTTTATACATTTTTTTTAAAAAAGTCAAAAAATTACTAAAATAATCTGTTCCAAACGAAGCCTAACCAAATAAAATTTGCCCTTTATTCTGTTTACCCTTTTCTCTATTTCGCTTTTTGCCATAACAAGATCTCTGAGACTTTTTTTTTTCTACATTTTATTTTGTTCCCTCCCTCCCAAAAACAAAAGTCAATGAATAGTAGCCGGCCGGCTAATTTGTCTAGGAACAGGACAGTTTTGACAGAATTCTTGTTCAGTGCATGTGAGGCATTCCACTATCCCATTTTTTGATCCATTCATGCACAAAATGCATGCACACTCAACCTCCATTACCTAGTGCTTGATCCATTGAAGGTAATGCTCCACTTTTATCTTTCATTAGCTCTATTATCAACCACTAATGCTCCATTAGTCTTTCACATTGTTTTCCACCATCTCTCCACTCGCATTGCCTATATAAACACATCAGAATTTTGAAAAAAGAGGACTAAAAATTGATTGAGAGAAGACTAAAGGAGAAGAGAGAAAAAAAAAGAGATAGTTGAAGCTTTGATCAAAGAGTTGCCAAAATTGAGAGAAAAATACAAAGTGAAGCCATAACCTCCATCCTTCCATCCATACACTGATATATCCCCATTATAACCAAGCCCTAAAGCTTTGATAAAAGAGAGAGTAGTCCTTCCCAAGTTTAAGAAACTTAAAGAGTGATCATTTCCTATAAACAAACTATTATATTGTCCAAAGCCACCGTTATAGTTCAAATTCCAAGCTTTTGAATTGAGGATTGAGAACATAATCTACTACCTTGAGGGTAATCAAAAAGGAGTTTGGAAATCCAGAAATCCATCATTTCCTTGAAAAGTGAATTTTCATTTTCTTGCATTTTATTACATTTTCTATCTTATATTTGGTTTATAAATCTATTATAATCTAATCTGTAGTGGTTGTTTATTTCGTTTTGGATTTGTTGTGAATCAAGTTTGCCAGGCCTTATTGGCCAACCAGCTAATTAATTGGCCTGTCGGCTAACTTCTTCTGGACATAACAGAGCAGTCTTCCGGCATTGAGCAGAATAGTTTCTGGCAATCCCCAAGGCATACATATTTTCTATTTTTATTTTAATTTGAGAGATTTGTGAGGTTTTATTATGTTGTAATATTTTCTTCCTCTCCTCCCTTATTCAGATATGTAATTATTTAAGTGTTGTAATAATTCCCCACCCCGCTTCTTTCTATTCCATTCATTTACTTGCTTTTCTTATTTGTGAATTTGCTTCAGATTTTGCTTTTCATCATATCCATGCTTCGCATCCATGCTTCGCATCCATGCTTCATGCATCTTGATTCGGCTAAATTTGTATTTATGGATTTAATCAATTGTTATGTGATTATGTGCACTACCTCATGTTCTTAGGATGATTCACATGTCGTATATTAATTGCCGAATCTCTAGTTGCATTTTATGTGTGTCTTGCATTAAAATTTTGTATATGAGATCATGCATATTTTACTAATTTTGTTTTTGCAACTTCCACGGAACGCCCGTAAATATGTGAGTATTTATGCTTTAACATCCCGTTTGCGTTTGTTTTTCTTATCTCTAGCATCCTACCATGTAGTTATTTGCTTACTTGATATAACTCTATGATTGTCGGTGGATGGAGGTTGTGTTGCTTAATTTGGAATAATATTAATTTTCGTATTTATAAACTCAATTTTTTTGAGTTGTACATCTTCAAAACTCTTCAAAAATACATGAAATCAAATTGTTCCAAAATGAATGATATACTTGTATGATTCACATAGTAAATTTTAGGATTTCTTAAATAAATCAGAATATGAGCGCATAAAGTTAATAAAATTTATATCATGGTTTAGTAGAGACAGATCTTTGATAGGGTGAGCGGAGGTGCTCAATTAAAGACCTTCCCCTCTCATACCTAAGGTTCCGAACTGAGGCTTCTTTGGTTACAACGAACAGTGGCCTTGACACTAGTCACGAGTTCCCTAATTGTAGCGCCTTACTTGGGTTCTATTACCAAAATCATTATTATAATTCAACTTCAGAGATAATATGCTGAAACTCTTTACATTAACGAGAGAAAGTAAATAAAGATTCTCTCATTCGAATACGAAGTGAATGCAACAGGAGTTATAATTTAATAAATTCCCCGTAGGCTTACATCTTTAAAAAAATAAAAGAAAGGGTTTAACCCTTTTACAATAACGACATTCTGCCCACAAATAAAAGACCCCGTGGCTAATAACTAACGATGATCCTTGATCTTGAACACTTCTTAACAGCACCTGAAAAGAATTAGTAACATGAGATGAACATAAAGTCCAATAGGGATCCCAACATAATCCTAAACAATAACAACATATAGCTATGATCATGAATGATTTATACCATATCATATACATAATGTGACGGTTTATACTGAAAATATACTTATACAAGTACTTTTCTTAAAATCAGTCAATTTATTCAACAACATAAACAATTTACTTTTCTTTTTTCTTTTAACCTTTTATCGAATTCACATGACAATAACAGGTTTTTCAAAAAAATTTCACAAGGCCCATTTACGTTTCACCAATTTCCGGATTTACACCCATTTCAAATACATTTCCAAAACATCTCAAATGAACATGAAGATAATACTTATATGATGCTCCCTACATCCATATAAGACAACCCGACCTTCTTCAAAGTATACCCATTACCATACATGATGCACACAAATAGAACCGAGATGATAATGATAAACCAAACGACGCTCTACCTACCTTGAGCACGGTAAGCCAAGGATGAATCTTTCCATAACACAAGCCAATTTACCAAGCACTAGCTGGAAGGGAATTGAACCTCTACCAATTTACCAAACACTGGCTGGAAGGGAATGGTACCTCTGCAAAGTTCTCCAGGCGCTAGCTAGAAGGTACTGCGCTAGCTGGAAGGTAATGGTACCTCTTATTCTTAGCACTTGTACATTTCCAACCACCACAATATACAATAAGCATAAATAAGTCGAGTGTACTACATACACGTAATCTATTCAACATTACAATGTCATCCTCCATTGACGACCAATGACAAAAGCTTTAAGCATAGGTATTTAATACACATCTTACAATAATTTAATTCTCATGTAACTATAAGTCCAACAACCACAATAGTATTTAAAGTGTGCAACATTCAACCTTAATTTCATTCTTATTTTACAAAGAGTTATGATTTCACTTTTCTTTCCAAAACAAATTTCCTTATTCTCCAATTCACAATACTCCAATCATTTTCTAAAAATTTGTTTTCTACATTTAATTAACAACCACATCCATGATGTCAAAGCCACAACCCAACTCCACTAAACATAATCAATCCCAATTAATCCCATTATCATGGTTAACTCCCCTATTTAACAAGTAACACACTTACACAATCCATCCCAAACAAAACATAACCATCAATCAACTTTACCCCCTTTTCAATTTATTAAGCCAACAATATTAAATTAGGGCCTTTCCCCCCCTCAACATAAACACGTAAAACTACTCTCCAATTAACTAATTATAACCCCCAAGTATCAAACCCTAGATCCCTCTTTCATGATTTTTAAAAGAAATTCCCAATACACATGATTTTATGCAATAAAATCTACCACATATTTATCTATAGACGAAGTATTGAAAAAGAGCAAGGAAATCCCTACCTCTTGAAGTGAACAGTAGACAATGCAAAAATCACCGGTGACGAAACAACGATCTGCTCAGATTAAATGAAAGCCCTCGTTGAGCTCTACGTTTTGGTATGAGGACCTATGGTGAGATCTTGAGTAGAAAGAGATGAAAATCCAAGCTTGAAAGCTTGGGACATTTGGAAATGGAGGAAAGAGAGAGAAGAGAGAGAGAAAAATGATCTTGATTTGATCAAAAGTTACTTTATAGATGCTGAATTCGAATAAACTGCTTGAGAGATGAAACCTTCACTCGAGGGCAGAATGAGGACTCCCAGAAGTTCAAACTATACAAGGCAGACTGCTTGAGCGACTAATCTTGCACTCAAGCGAACTTCAACAACTCCCAGAATCACAGACCTGAAAAAGTACTGGATGACTCATAATACCGCTTGAGCGAACAACCCGTCACTCGAGCGACAAAGAAGAAAAGTTTTAGATTGTTACATTAATTTTCCCAAAATATTAGGTGGCAACTCTGAGATTTGATGACGTAGTCCATTTTTGGCAAAGGTTTTGCAATAAAATGGGTTTTCTATAAAAGTTGCCAGATTTGGACTCTCATTTATGTGTCACATTGTACTCGTGAGACTAGACCAAAGAGATCGAGGATCTGAACTATTTAACGCGCATGGGTAACCCCCCTGGGTGATGTTACAATTTCTGGCGACTCTGCTGGGGATATTAAGAAACTTTGATTCGAACTCCATCATATGATTTTTATTTTCAATTATATGTTCATTGCATTTCATGCATTGGTGCGCTTAAGTTCTGTGCTCGTCACCTGTTATCCTAGACGGCTGGCTTCAGGCAGATAGACGAACATGGGCTCTGTCATGGTGGGAGCACAAGCCTCGGTTTTGGATCACCAACGTACCGTTTGATCCGCCATTCACTTATAGGTGAGGGACTGGGTAGGTATATCGGTGTCTTGTTGAGGTACCTTTTTTGACCAAGACTGACCTAGTGCATATAGTAAGCTTCCAAACTTAGGACAGGATGCTACCGTATTCTAGGATGTATGATGCCACTTGTTTGAATAGTGAAACCCTAGATCATTTCAAGGCTAGGACAGGATAACCCTACCCTCCATAGAGGTGCTTGTTCTCTTTCGTGCTATGTGCAATGTATGAGATATATACAAGGGTTTTGAAAATCTTATCAGTGGTTCAGGCATATCATTTTGAGGGGTTGAGTTCAGTGTTTCAACATGTTATATAATGATCAGTTGAGCCGGAATGCTTAGCTTTAGAACGGTCTAATATCTCCTAAGTTTTGTAGACTAGTGCTGGTAGACTCTGTAAAATCGTAGATTTGGTTCAGGGATAACCAGTGTTAGTTTCTCTACTGCCAGTTAAAAGGAGAAAGGTTAAAACCTCGCTGTCAACACCTCTTTAGCTGAAATTTCTAGAATCTGTGATGGATCCACCTCCAGTGGTGATAGATTAACTGCCAATAGTAACGGACCAACCTCTGGTAGATATAGCAAACATGTTTTTGTCCCTTCAACGAAGCATTGATGCTATTACCAACAAGGTTGTTGCCAACAGTGAGGCTTTTGCTGGATTGCAATGCCTATCTGGGGTGTCTACATTTCATCCACTTCTAGTGGTTCATCCGGTTCTGGAACCACCTCCGCTAGTTACAGAACTTCATGAACCTAATCTTCAAGAAGATCTTAGGGTTCTTACATAGCCAATGGAAAGACTTTTACCCACAGATATTGATAAAGTTGACCCGGTTATGCTAAAAATATTCAAATTAGAGAAAATGTTCAAAAACTCACAAGGGATCAACTCTGTTCCAGATATCAAGGATCGGTTTACGGAAACAATTGTGAGGTTGCCCGAGGGGTTCAAAATGTCGCATATAGATAGATTTGATAGGGCTGATGACACTATGGTTCATATCTATATCTTCTCAGACATTCTGAAGCCCATGGGCTTATCTCAAGCTCAAAAGCTTCCCTTGTTTGGAAGAACCATGTCAGGAGTGGCCACTACTTGGTATGCCAAGTTAGATGATTTGGTTAAGTAAAATTGGGAGGAGTTAGTTGAAACATTTGTCACACAATACTCCTATAATATACAGATCGAAGTAGCCACTCGAGAACTGGAGGCGACCCGACGAGAGCCTAACGAGAGCTTCATGACATTTATCACCAGGTAGAGGGTAAAGGCAGCCATGATAATAACCGACCCTAGGAAAAAGATCAAGTCTGTATGGCTGTCAAAAATCTGCATGGAAGATTACTGCAGAAAATGATAGTGTTTCCACTCTTCATCTGAATGCTATCAAATGATACGTACATAAATATTGTGTCCTTTTATATGCAAAATAGATTTCATAAATAGATACTCTTTTCCAAAATCCCATTTGACATTTCATAGAGACCTCCTTTGTTAACTCTTTATCTTATCAAAATTCATTCGAATAATTTTCCTTAAATATCATTTCCTTAGATAAAGGTTTTAAGCCGACTAATCATTTACTACTAATTCATATATCACAATCATTAATAACGCCACAACTCATCACCTCACCAATACACACAAAACACCAAACACATACACATTACAACAAATTTTACAAAACTGGACTATAAGAGTCAACTCATTAATAACATATTCCATATTACACACTTCAAATCTATATCTAACAATTATCACAATCACATAATGGAATTGTTACAAGAATTATCAACAATATTCACATGCCAACAACTGGCTTCACAATGCCCTACCAACAAACCACACGCTTTTTTGGACGCTACTCCGGAAGGAAGGCGGAACCTCAGTCAAGCGCCATGCTTTACTAGTCACAACCCGGAAGGAACGCGGAACCTTCACATATCTCAACAGACCACACGCTTTTCTGGGTAGCACTCCGGAAGGAATGCAAAACCTCTATTAAGCGTTACACTTTACCGGTCACGAGCCAGAAGAAAACAAGCCCTTATTCCAACATCACAACCCATCAATTCATCATGTCACTCATTATTACAACTCATAGATTAAACCAACAACATAATTCCATGATAAGGGTAAAAGTTCATCTTTGGAAATAATTACAATTTGTTTCCCACGACATTCTTTACTTCTCAACATCAACACCAACTCCTTATTTTCAATTATACTACACAATTGGTGTCATACACTTTCCAAAATTTATTAATTTAATTTCTATTATCAATTCCTCCAGCACAACCCTCATATACCATAATCATTCTCACAACAATTAATTATCATCATTTATACTCATCTTAACTAATCATAAACGTAATTTCAAGAATTTAAGGCTAATTGAAATAATTCCTCATTTTGAAAATAAAATCCATAACTACGGTTTGACAAAAATTAGACCTTTTTACTTTAAGGCGCAAAATCATGTTCCAATTGTTCTAAACTTCCGTAAGTCCCATAAATCATAAAGTTAACTCCTTTGATTTGGAAACCCTTACTTCATCTCTATGCTTTTAAGAAAATCCTTCAACATGAGGTTGTTATACAATACCAACATACCTCTCATCTATCTATAAGAAAATATTGAAGAGAAGCAAAGAAATCTCTACCTCTAGCAAGAAGAGGAAGAACCCCAAAATTCCAATGTCGATGAAAACACGATCCACTTAGATTGATAAAAAGCTCTTGTCGTGCTCTTTATTTTTATATAAGAAACATGGGTGAGAATCTTACTCTAAGGAAATGAAATCCAAGCTTTTGTGAGCTTGGAACTCAGTAATGGTTGGAATGAGAGAGGAAAGAGAGAAAGAATCTGATAAGAATCAAGAAAAGTGACCCAAAAATGACTTTTAAAGACGTTGATCCCAAACAGACCGCTCGAGCGGTGAATGCAATCTCTCAGAAGTTTTGCAGGTCTACAGTAAAAATACTGGGAGCCTCGTATCTTCGCTCGAGCGACCACTTGACCACTCGAGTGGTCACTCTAGACACAGTTAGTCACACAGCACAGCTCTTAAGGAATTCCAGCACATCAACCTTATTTCTATATGTAACCATTTAATTAAATGATTTCATTTAGTCTCTTACATTTATATTTCATTTACTTAAGTTTACAATGTAAATAAGGAAATATCCCCTATTTGGATTCAAAGAAAAGTACAAAAAAAAAAAAAAATCCAATTAAATTAAAAAGTGACTCCCCCAATTTTAGTACAAAAATAATTTTCTGACTGAAATTTCTAAGTTTGACGTTAAAGAAAAGTGATTAATACCTCGTAAAAAAAATCTCATAAAATCAAATTAGACTATTTAATGTATAAGGAATAATTACCGCAAAAAATTATTTTCAAAATCGTAAGTTCTGAAAAAATCCAATTTTTGCACTTAGAAAATTTTCAGACTATGTCCAATTTTTGACAAGAAACTTGGATCTCGAACCGAACCATTATATCAACTTCAAGGACCTCCTTGAAATTGGGGTTCAAATTGAGAATGTTATCAAACAGGGAATCATTACAGAAGGGAATGCGCTCGTGAGAATGACATTTACTCGTAGTTCCAATGCTACTATCAATTGTCACACAACTGCCAATTCCATACCTTCAGAGATCAACACTGTCACCACTTTTACCAAAATGGCCAACCCTTTTGCTAATGTCAACCCACAACCAACCACTTCAACCCGGCCTCGAACCCAAAGGTTTCACCCTCTCTACATGTCTCCAAACTATGCCATGGAAATTTTATTAGAAAAGGGGCACCTCAAGTTCTTTGATCCCCAATCCCTTCCTAGTCCACTTCCACATAGCCATGATCCCACCAAGTATTGTGCCTTCCACCAACAACACAGTCATGATACTGACCGTTGCATCCACCTTCATTATGAGATTCAAGATCTTATTGATAATAAGATCATAGCTCTACTCCAAAGAACCAAGGTCACCACCAACCTATTGCAACCCCATGACCAAGCCTCACCACCTTCCTATCTCAACCTCATCTATACACTACCACCCACTTTCAACCCCAGCATATACATCACACCTTCCCATCTGCCCAACCCCGAGGTGCTTTTTTCAGAGAGCGCTGATTTATTCATGATATATGCACCTTGATTCTTGCCAAAACCCCAAAACCCCGTAGTGGTAGATGATTTGGAGCCAGAACTGGATATTATGGCATACATTCTCACGGGCATGCACTTCCCTCTTTATGGTTTTCTTGAGCCATGGAGTGATCAATAAGCAAAGAAGCACGGGAGAAGTTTTGGATCTAACATTGGCTGACTTTGTGATAGATCTTGAGACTAGCACAAGACTAGTAAACTTGGGGGATATTGTGATCATTTTTGTGATCAGGGATGGACCACATGTGAATTGCACGAATTTCATTCTAGACGCGGTTGATGACCTGCACTTTAATTATTGAGAATGGTTTTATTTTGAGTTCTGAACTGAGTGTTGAGTTTGAGTTTGATTGCACCAAGTTTGCAGAGTTGGGATCAAGCTTGAGTCATTCTAGCAAGTCTAATTTTGGTGATTTCAGGGGTGATAACCCAGACATCGTTGTCCTTTCTGTGTCTGTATTTAACCATTGAGGTAAAAGTTATAAATAAAAATCCAGTAATTTTTGTCTATTTCTTTGTGCCTTTAAATCATTGCATTGACCAAAAATTTTGAAATTTTTTTCTAAAACTCTGATGAAAATGAAGAGGAAAAATTTCTTCGAGATTTGAAATTTGATCGACTTGGTGGAAAAGAGGTGTGCTAAGCCCTTAATGGATGAGATCATTTTTGTTAATATGGGTGCTGAGAAGGATCCTTGCTTAGTCCAGATTGGTTCCAAGTTGTCTTCAGAAAAACACGAGCAATTAGTCGCTTTATTAAAAGATTCCAAAAAATATTTTTGCGTGGTCCTATGAAGACATGTCTGGAATTGATTCTGAGATTGTACAACATCGGATCCCTCTTGACCTGAGGCTTGACCCCCTAGCTTTTAAACTTTGATTTTGAGTGTCCAATAATCAACCAGAGTATGAGGCTTGCATAGCCGGATTGGAAGCAGTCCTAGAAATAGGGGCAATAAGGTTAGACGTGATCAGAGATTCAAACTGGGTTGTTTCTCAAGTCAATGGAGGTTGGAAAGAAAATCAAATCTCGAAATTTGAGAGAAGGAGACTTAGTGCTGGAGGATAATCAAGTCCCTATCCACAACCCTAGGGGCAAATTCACACCTAATTGAAGGGGTTCCTACATCATCAAGACTATTTGGTTAGGACGAGTAGTCGTTCTCATGGATTTGGATGGCTTAGAATTCTCACAACCAATTAACATGGACAAGCTAAAACAAAGTACTATCCTTGAGAGGCTCGCTGGGCTGAAAACCCGGAAAGACGACCTAGGCAAAAGTTAGAGCATAAACACAAAAAGAAAAAAATGAAAAAAAGAAATAAAAAAGCAAACATGAAAAAAAACAAAAAAATTCAAAGGAGAAAAAATGAAAAAAGAGAGCTCACAAGGTCAAAAATCCGGAAGGGCGGCTTTGGCAAAAGCTAGAGCACAAAAGAAGAGTGTTAATACCTAAGTAAGCCTTATCCCGGGAACTATGTAAGGCCTGATTCCTATCTTTGGGATACGTAAGCAGCTTTATCTTGAAGTTTGACCCCAACTGTTTTCAACTCACTCATCCCGTCCATGTTTGATTGGTGTATCTTTATTCGATTCGGCTGTTCTATCCATGTTTGATTGGCTCATCTCCGTTCAATTCAGTTCTCCTCTCTCTTCTTTATGGCAGATTCAATTGCAAGGTAGATCAAGTTGGATTTGGGGTTGTGTATCCCAAGGGTTGATTTTATGTTGGTTGGGTAATGGCCATTTGTGAAAACAAATTTTGATGATTTTTAGTGAAGTTGACTAATTTTTTCAAAATTATTACATTTTTGCAAAATCACACCATTTTTTAGACTCAAAAAGGAAAATTTTCAGTGCTCACAGCTTGACTTACATGATTTCAAAACAAAGAACAAAACAAGCATGCTAATCTAATTTTCATGTTGGTCAAAATCTTTTTACCAGAAAACAAAAAAGAAAAAGAAAAAGTCAAAGCAATGAACTAGAGGCATAGTAGAGTCAGGAATTTTGTCTTCTCCCCATACTCTCGAGTCCCATGTTACATGTTTCAACTGGCCGGCTAACAAAACAGTCGGCCGTCCAAGTTCTCAGTTGACTCCACATGTGTTTCCTAATTATTCCAGCCGGCCAGCCACTTGTTTAGCCAACTAGCCTATCATACAACCTATTCATTAGTTCGTTCGGCCGGTCGGTTAATGAACCAGCCAGCCCGTTAATCTTTTAGTTGGTTGGACAACTAATCATCTGGCCCATCAATTTTTCAGTCGACCATCCATCTATAATGAAAAATTTCAAAATTTGCGTAGGATTAATGGTTTGTGCTTTCGAGTCATGTTTTGAGTGCTGGAATGAAAAGCAAGTGTAAATAGGTGTATTTAGATTATTTTTGCTTTATTTTTCTTTCATTGAGTCATATGTTTTTGATTTTTGTTCAGTCGAAGGCTCAATGTCCAATTCAAAACTGTGGGGTTGTATTTTTAGGGTCGTGCCACGTGGCCGAGGTGCTGTCGAGGTGTTAGCCGAGGTGTCACGTGGACGAGCCAGATTGTCGAGATGGTTACTGTATTGTTGAGATGTGGTGCAATAATACTGAAATATGAGACATTTGAATAGAGGACACGAGCCCTAGATAAGTGATGTGCTTAGTTAGGATAAGGATAAGGCTTTCAGGAAGTTTATCCATATCTAGCTAAGAATCCAAGTTAAGCATTGAGCTTAAGTCTATGAAGTGAGTCTTTAGGGGATGAGGGAACCAATGGCTATAAAAGTAAGGCACCCCTGGGGGTCTAAGGTATGCTTTTACTTGTGCACTGATTATTTGAGTTGAGATCTTATGCGATTATTTGATTGACTTGATCGTTGGAGTGCCCTTAGGTGGACGAGCCACCGTGGGTATTCTAACTCTCTTATGTGTAGGCGCTTTGTTAAATCTATTCTGCCGCATGCTTTCCAGCTAAGTTCCCTAGATCTCGGCAAGGAGATCTGTTTGGTTGTGAGGTCAAAAATCAACACCCACAAAAACTCATTGAAATCAATCATTCTCAGATTCAAGTTCAAGAACCAAAATATTTTCATGCTTAAGTGCAAAGCCATTCACACCATGATGTCCAGAATGAAACTCCTTTTATTGAATTTTAGGGCTTAATCCCCCGATTATAGCATTGCATTACAACAAAAAGAAAATTTTGAAAAAAAGAGAGGAAATCATTTGAAGCATTGGTGCTCGATTCTTTAAGAAAAAATAAAATAAAAACAAAAATACAATAAAGAAGGAGGAACATTTTCATTCTCGGGGGGGAGGGGGGGGGGCGCTTAATGGCCCTACCTCAGAATTTGCAGGATTTTCGAAGGAAATCATCCCCTGTCGGCCACCGAATGAGGAACACCAAGGCACCGCAAAACTTTCCATGTTTGTTGCCTAGCACTTCAATTGCTTATTCTATTTCTTCAACTGACTAATCTCCTGCTGAGCGTCTTGATACATACGCTAGAATAGAGAGAGTTGCGCAGTCAGCCGCTGCACCTCATTTGTTCTACTCTGCAAACTATGTGACAAGTTGGATACCGCGGTCACAGTCTCCATACATGATTTTAATGTGTAAGAGTTGGCATCGATGTCAGATTGTGTTGCCATCATTTACTCGATTGACATCGCAGGGAAGTGGAAAACAGGGGCAGGAGCAGGGGCACTTTGTTAAGGCTCAGAAGAGCTAGTGTCTGTTATCTCGATTGATGTATCATTGAGGTCAAGAAAAATAAAAAGAGGGCAACGGGAATGGGCCATGTCAGAGGAGAGTAATGCCAAAGAGGGAGTTTGTAGAGTAATGACAAAGAGAGGTTTATTTTGCAGCTTCCTGCTCTGTCTCTCTCGGAGGCCTCAGCTAAAAAAATAATAAAGGAGAAGAAGAAGACAAGGAGAAGATCAACATCGAGGTCAGTTCGGCTATTGGCTGTCAGGTGCCATATTTATTGAACACGGTGCTTGAAGAAGACAGGGGAGGAAAAGAGAAACAAGAACATGGGAGGAAAGAGGAGTGTATATAATATGTATATGTATGTATATATATATGTATGTATATATATAGTATATATGATATTTATATATAAATATGAATGCAACAAAATCAATATAAAAAAAAAAAAAGAAAGCAAAAAAAAAAAAAAAAAAGAAGAAAAAAAAAAAAATCAATTTGTGTATTCATCTATTGTGCATCCATCATATTATTGTTGTGCATTTATCACATTGCATATTGTATGTCTCACATCGCACCCTTCATGTTTTTGCATTTATCATCACACTTGCACTATTTATTACATCTGTCATGCATGGTTACAACTATCACACTGTTGCATCACTTGGCTACAATCCATTCACATCACTTGATTATAATTGTTCAAACATTTGGTTATAACCCTTTTTATCACTTAATACTGGCTCTTTTTGGGGTTGATGGTTAACACCACTCGGTTAATACTAGCCTTTCTTTTGGATGACGACAATATCCTTTTTCTCGGGTAGTCAGTTAATACCGCCATCGGTTAATACTATCCTGTTCTTGGGTTGTTGGTTAAAACAATCAATCGGTTAATACTATCCCTTTTTGGGTTGATGGTTAACACTGCATTTCCTTATCTCATGTGAGTTTTTTGGATTGTACCCCTTGTTATGTTTCATATCATTCGTACGAGGCTTTGCGTTGCATATTACCTATTGTGTAAATCATGAACTTTCAAAAAGAAGAAAAATGAAATCGGCTTTGTGAAGCATGTAAGTCTAACTTTCAATTGTATTTCAAGCATGTCATTTGCATTCTCCCCCTGAACTACGCTGATTTGATTTCTTGCAAAGGAATATGTAGGCATCTCTCGGGTTCAATCAATTGCATTTGCATCTTGTTTATTTGCCCAAGTCTTATGGCCTCGTCAAAAGTGTCATTTTCAAACTTTGACATTCACTCATGTCATGAAATAACTTCGATAATTATTACAACTTAAAAATTATAAAACCTTAGATAATAATTAACACAAATTAAATTCATGACGACTTTTTTATTTATTTTCTTACATACCCATTTTCACATTTTTAATACACAATACCCCCATGTTGTCCAAATAATATCAAATCAACAATTTTCCCATCTTTCTCATAACCCATAAACAATTAATTAGGATTTTTTACTCTAATCCTTTTAAACATGTTCCTTAAACATACAATCTCATAGATTCACAACAAAACACACGATTTAACTCTAGATCATAAAACCCTAACCCTTATCACATGCTTTTCAAAAATACCCAACAAATCAAGTTTTTAATGCAATAAAAACAACCATATATCTATCTATAATGAGGTATAGAAAATGAGTAAAGAAATCCCTACCTCAAAAAGAGAAGAGGAGAAAACCTCAAAAATTAACTTTGTCGGAATTTGATCTCCACCAGTCAAAACGTAGCCCTCGAGATGCTTGTCCTTTTTGTATAAGGAGATAGTATCAAAATCTCGCTTGATCTTCGTAGATCGAAGAGGATGTGAAATTTGGTGAAAGTTTAGAGAGAATGGAAATAAAAGAGAAGTTAGAGAGAGAGATTGATGAGAAATGGTTAAAAAGAGAAAGAAATCTGATTTGAGAGAAAAGAACACAAAAATCGATGTCTGAACGTGCAAAATTCGCTCGTGCAAATTATCAAACCACTTGTGCGGATCAATTTAGTGAAGAGTGGCTTTCTCGCGAAATCGGCTCATGCAAAATTCATATTCTGCTCATGCGAATTCGACCCAAACAACTTTTATTGGGTAACTTCAAACAAGCATATCTCCCTCGTTCGGAATCAGAATATTGTCTATTTTAGTCTAAATTAAAGCCTCGAAAATAAGCTTTTCAATGGTTCAGGCCTCACATCAAGATTCAAAATGTGGAGAAACAAATATTTGAATTTAGTATTTTTGGTCTAATCTTGCCTAACCAACATGTTAACTCATCAATCAAGGATCCAAACAATGAGGAGGAGGTCCCAATTATAATAACTAAAAGGTCAAATGTAACCCATAACTTGTCAAAAGTCCAAATGTATATATAAATATAAGGTAATGGTTACTACTTAACATAAACAAGTCGAGTTTAAGACCAAGGACACTACATGAAATTCCAAATCAAATATGTTCATATAGTTCTTTGTTATGTAACATGTGTGAAATTTCACATTAATCACATTTTTCACAAGTGTTTGTTATCAAAGGATATGAATTCACATTAACAATGTGTACTCGCTTGTGTTTGTGGATGTAGGCATTAATAACTGCAGAAATAACCAACTTCTTGTTTCCACTGTGGCAAAAACCTATGTCAATTTGGTCATAACCAAAATTGGCCCATCATCCCAGCTTGGGGGTAAGTTGGCAGTCCACAATCGTACAAAGCCTATCATCTCGATCGACAATTGTCCCCAACAAGCTCCAAACTTCTAAGCCACTTCATAATAGCATCTTCATATTGCCACAAACATAATACATATTATTTAAATTATTAATTCACAAACACAAACATGTTCCCAATTCTTTAATCCTATGGTTGGGTGATGTCCACCATAAACTAGCTTTTATTTTTTTTGAAACTTTGACAACTTGTTGAAAATATGGGTAATGTATATATAAATCAATGATCTATTTCGCATACACCTATGTGTTTTGATGGTAGATGCTGTGTGCCAAACAATTTGAAGTATGAACATCCACATTTGTTCTCTTATGTTGATATTTGTGTGAATGTTGACATCATAGCTTACATTACAACCCATTCCAATGAATGTGAATGTTCACATTCTGTCCTATATTTATTGTGGTTGACTACAGATGTGACTATTCACATTGTACATATATGTGGTATATTAGTGCACACAATGTCAGTTGACAAAATAATTATACATATATGTTTAGACCACCATTTCGGTTACCCCCAACAAAACAATCCGGATACCACATACAAGGGACACTACTATGTATATTTGGTGTTGATGTCTTGCGTGTGCCAAACAATGTGGAGTGTAAACATTCACATTTTTCCTCTTATATTGATATTGGTGTTAATGTTCTATCCACAAATATACTAGAAAAGAATATTGAATATGCATAATGACAGTTGACCAAACAATATGAAGTGTGAACATTCATATCTGTTCTTTTATTGCGAAGTTGGTGTGAATGTTCACATCATAATTTATGTTAAGGCCTATTTTCAATCACATGCTGTCTTATGTTTATTGTGGTTGACTACAAATATGAATATTCACAGTGTACATAAATTAGTTGTATGATTAATTCACAAACATACTAGAATTAAGGTGAATCTCCACATTTATTTGTTGTATTGTGAATATTCACATCATGTTTGTGTCCAAATAAACATTATGGCTTGTGGTTATATGAAAGAATACAATGGTTTGATGTGAACTTTAACGTCACCATTGCATAATGATCATAAACACAATGAAAATGTATACACCATTCAATATTATATAGGTGTATGAATATTCACATTGATTGACAACGCAAATGACAAATTTCCATTGAACATTAACACTGATTAATGATGTGATGATGTTAACAAAAAATCAGAAATAATAGTAGCAACAGAACTAGAAATCCAAAAAATCTTGATCTCTTTAAAAACAAAAAATCATCATCCACATCCTCGTCTTCATCATTATCACTATCATTAACAACTCATACAATTCCACCACTACACCAATCCAAAACAAACCAAACCCACATTTGAAGAACAAATTTGTAAAAAAATCGACTGGATACAGAATTGAGTTTTGAATCATTCGCTCTCCCTTCGGTTCAATTCATCGACTCTCCCTTCAATTCAAATCATTCTCTCTTCCTTCGATCTCTAGTTAAAATTGCAACTATGGCAAAAAATAGAATTTTTAACCTTCGTCCAACAATTCTCAACTTGTAATGTCCCTAGGATCTTTGATTATAATGAAACAGAGCTTCGACGTACAACAATAGAAAAACATAAACTTTCGAACACAAAGCAACAATGGACGAACATAGAGTTTTGAACACAAAGCAAAAATGGAAGAACACAAAAAGGTTCATCGCAACAATGGAAATGTGAATAGTACAAAATTGGTGATCAACCTAATCCCTACAAAACGGATATTCGAAACGTATCAACCCAATCCTTACAAAATCGGTGATCACCAAAACTGCTTCTAACAAACAATGGAAACGTGAATAGTACAACTACGTTAAATATGTATTACCAAAATAGAACAATGGGTATAATAGTCCCCAAAAAATTATAAATCAGAAAAAAGATCTCTAAATATATGAGACTTGGTGGAATATAAGAATACTTTGTGAACTTATTGAGTTAGACCTCCTCTAAAAGGGATTTATAAATAAATTCCCCCCCCCCCCCCAAAAAAAAAAGGTCTTCCTAAATGTAAGCTATAATTTTTTTTAAAAAATAAATAAAAACGTTACCAAACAATATGACCTTTTTAACCATTACAAAACTCAAAAATTAAAATTTGTCATAACTTGAAATTAAAAAAAATAAAATGACATAACCCAATCCTTTTAACAGTATTTAGTATTCTAAATAGAGTTTTTTTTTTTTTACTAAGAGTGTTTTTAGAACTTTAAGGTTTCAAACTACAAAATTTTTAAAAAAATCTATCGTCTATGCCATTAAACCTTAAATATTTAAAATTTAACTTTTTTTATAATAGATATCCTTAAATCGATTACAAACTTATAAATAAAATTCAAAAAGAAATGTCTTATACTATTATTTGTTCTTTTCAAATTTCTTAAAATCTATCAATATAATAATTTTCATTTTTTTTTAATTGTGATCATTTGAATAATATTTTAATATTTAAACACATTCTATAAAATTGTTGGCACTTTTTCATTTTATTTCAATAAATTAACATATCACTTATGTATTTTAAAGGAAAAAATCATTGATTTTTTAGATGTGGGAAGAGAACTATTAAACTAAATTGTTGATTATTAGATTTTAGAAAAACAAAATTTAACAACATATATTGATTAACGATTAAATTTGTTTGGGTGGTGCACAGGCTTTTTCTAGCCAAGTTCATGCATTTTAAATGGTCATCCTTTGTTCTTAGTGCTTCGAACTCATAAGAACAATTTGTTAATTTTATTAGCCACATCATCATAATTATATTTTGATGTGAACCACAAACCCAAAAAGGATTTTGAACACCAAAAGTCATGGTATGGTGTGACCATGAAAATTCATACTTTTTGACATTTTGAAAAATGTCAAAAATTTTGAATTCATGAACAGTGGCTTGTTCATTATTCTTGACCATGTTTGTTTTAAAAACATGACTTTTGCCGAATAGGTTTTCATAATTATTTGGCAAAGTGGGTTGTTTTTCAATGTTAGCCATTAATGGCTTATGAAAATCACCCATAGATATGTTATTTTCATGACTTGACTCTCTAAAATTTGGTTTTTGGACCCCCCGAGTCATACATGGAACATCATTCTTAGCCAAATTTGGCTCAAGAACATGCTCTTTCGTTGTGTTAATTTCATAATTTGGCTCTTTAAAAACGGATTCTTGAACCCCCCGAGCCATTGATGAAATCAACTCTTTGTTTTTGCTATTTTTAACCATGCAAAAATTCTGAAAAAATTCACCAATTCCGGCCATTAAGGCCTCAGTTAAAGACTTGGTAGTGAGAGTTGATAACTCATCATTCCATTGGCGAATTTCCATATTAAGTTGATGAATTTCTCCAATTAAATGGTGTCTTTTTTCTTCCACCAAATAATATTGTAAGGGATGAAAATTTATTTCATCAAGAAAATGGATCTCTTCTTGAAGATCCAAAATTTCTTGTTTACGCCAATAAATTTCATCTAGGCTATTTGAAATGGACAAATCCAATTCTTTTTTCATTTATTACACTTGACGTCCCACCGGGCGTGCCAAAAAATGTTGGCTTATTTTTCCTACGAAGGAAAATATCATAAATGCGAGCGTGCCAGCAAGGATTGAAAAATCCTTACAGATTAAATTCAAGCCAATTATCAAGCGATTGTGTTGACGGTTCTTTTGCCTCAACGAAGAGGACTTCAAATTTGCCAAGTGTAGAGAAAAGAAAAAGTAAAAGAAGAAAGAGGGACGGAGAAAGATGATTGAGTGAACAATCAAAGTAATAATTACTTACTTCTACTCCTATGCTTCGAAAAGGAAGTGCATAAAATGCTTCGAAATGGAAATGCTGAAAATAAATGCTTCGAAATATAAATCTATGTTAAACTACTCCTAAGACAAGGAAAATGACAAGAAATATTGAAATCAATTGTCTTTGATTTAAGTTCTGGATCCTTTACAATGTAGCCATTAATGGCTATTTATAGAAGAAAAAATACAGCAATAACTACTTAGTAACTACCCATTTCTTCCATCTTCATTCTTGTCTTGCCATGTGTCCTTCCACTCATCCACTTTGTCCTCCCACTCATCCACTTTGTCCTTCATATTCTCCATTATCTCTATAACTTCTTTTAACTTCCAAATGAATAAGAGGATGCCATGTGTCCTGCAATTATATAAATAATAAATAATAATAAAAATTGCAGATTTATGGTGTTAACATTTTTTTTTTGTATAAATTTTTTTTTTTAAAAAGTATGAATTTTCATGGTCACACCATACCATGACTTTTGGTGTTCAAAATCCTTTTTGGGTTTGTGGTTCACATCAAAATATAATTATGATGATGTGGCTAATAAAATTAACAAATTGTTCTTATGAGTTCGAAGCACTAAGAACAAAGGATGACCATTTAAAATGCATGAACTTGGCTAGAAAAAGCCTGTGCATTTAAATAAATGGTTGAGAATGGCTTATCTTTTCAAATTGATGGCCAGTTGTTTGTATGTACACAATCAAAGCATCGAAGATACATTCGAAGCATCAAGAGTTGTTCCGAAGGTTGATTACTTCACCTTCGAAGCTGTATAAAGCTTTGAAGATACATTCGAAACATCAAGAGTTGTTTCGAAGGTTGATTACTTCACCTTCGAAACTGTATAAAGCTTTGAAAACTTTCGAAATGTGTACTTCTCTTCAAATATATGTAAAATGACAATTAATTAGTTGTCGAATAATGCCTGTTTTTGGCATGATAAGTTGGCTCGAAGAACAACAGTTTTGGTATCTTCGAAGAGTTAATAATTGGTTCGAAGCACAAAATTAATATTTTCATTAATTATGTGTGAACCAGAACATATAAGTTTTTGAATAACCACAATGTTGGCCAAAAACAGCTTCGAAAGCCGTTTTGCCATAAGTTGCTTCGAAAGCCGTTTTGCCATAATTTTGTAAGCTTCGAAGCACTCTATCTTGCATCAACAACAGCTTCGAAGAAATAATAATGGTGGTTGTGAACCTTCGAAGCTTTGCTAAGTATTTTTGAGGATGTAATTCGTCTTTTGTCGGCTCCATCGACCTTCGAAGAATGATTTTGGTCCTTTATATCACTTTCGAAGCTTGTTACTAGTAACAATTCGAGTCATCTAGTCATAATTTCATACTCATTCGAAGCGCTTTATTGGTGTTGTTACATCATTCGAAGCACTTTGCTGTTTAGGTTAGTCATGTGCTTGGTTCGGCCCTTCAAAAATTCAAATAAACATCATTTTTAAGGGCCGCGGGGGGTAATGTTAACACCATAAATCTGCAATTTTTATTATTATTTATTATTTATATAATTGCAGGACACGTGGCATCCTCTTATTCATTTGGAAGTTAAAAGAAGTTATAGAGATAATGGAGAATATGAAGGACAAAGTGGATGAGTGGGAGGACAAAGTGGATGAGTGGAAGGACACATGGCAAGACAAAAGGCGTGGAAGGAGAGGTAGAAATACCAAATCCAGAGGATAATGTGGTAACACATCCTGTGGAAACTCCTATATTGTCAGAACCTATGGTCGAACAGACCAGTACTTCTGGACAAGAACCATATGTTCATATTACTGGACGAAACCAAGGAATTGGACCATCCACTGTGCCATTTACTCAACCAACAAATCCATGGGATGGTTTAGTAGATGCCATGGGACAACAATTAATGAACACAATGGAAAGGTGGGCAACATCCTTTTTGGATCGAATGAATAACCACCAACCAACAAACACAAGACACACGGAGGAAGTTGTAAATGTTCCCCCAACAAAGATTGGCTAGAGAGAAACAGCCTATGCAAGTTAATAGACATTCTAATGGTCAAACTAGTACCCAAAACTTTGAAAGACCATCACCTCAGTCTTGGTATGAACCCATTTCAAGGCCTATAGCAGGCCAAAATGCCTCAGTACTTGATAATGAAGCCACACAGGTTGGTGGATCTGGCCAAGTACAAGAAACTGGCATAAGAATGGTTACAAATCCCATGTTCGAAGCCATACCTGGCACAAGGGGGTACACTAATCCCTTATTCGAATTTACACCTGGGGGGTTGGAGGGTTTTCCTACAAATGGCAGAGACACAACACCTGTTCCAGCACCTTTTGCAGGTCCTTTCGCAGGTCAGGCTCAAAGGGGTTACCCACACCCCCAACAGCAACCTGCACCTCAAGGACAACCAGCCCCAAATTTACCACCTTATGGACCAAGAGGACCACAAGCACAAGTTTGTCTACCAAATCCTGTGTTTGCCCCTCCAGTAGTGGTTCAGCAGGCACAAAATATGGTCCCTAGAGACCAGATTGTTGATATTGTTAGGGAGATATGTGGACCAATGGCTCGGGGGGTCCAGACTCCTATATACAGAAAACCATACCCAGAATGGGTAGATAGGGTACATGAATACCCAAGAGGATTCAGAATACCAGATTTTACTCTATTTTATGGAACTGGAAATCAGTCAACTGTAGAGCATATTGCTAGATTTGCTGCTCAATGCGGTGAATTCACTAACCATGATTATATGAAACTGAGATTATTTCCAAATTCCCTAACAGGGGGAGCATTTGTATGGTACATCAACCTTACACCTGGCTCCATTCAAAATTGGCAACAAATGGAAGAGGCATTTCATGCCCAATTCTTCCAATCAGAGCCAGAAGTATCTATGGCAGATTTGGCTAGATTGAGTCAAAGGCCTGAAGAAAAGGCTACTCAGTTTATTGCCAGATTTAAAAGGGCTCGAAATAAATGTAGAGTCATCCTGCCAGAACCAGAATTTGTCAGATTGGCTCAAAATGGTTTGGAATTCAGGCTTCGAAAGAAGTTTGATTCAACTGAATTCAGAGATTTGGTCGAACTGACCTATAAGGTGTCTCGATATGAAGCATTATTAGAAGAGGAACAAGATCGAAATAATGCATCATATAAGACATATTATAGAGATCCTAATTATGAAATAGATGCAGCAGAGATTGTAGGCAAAGAACCTGTAATCTGTGAAGCATTAATTCATAAGGATACAACTATAGACCAGCAGTTTAAAAAGAAAGACTTTCACAGAAAATACTCTTTCGATTTAACAAAAGCAGATGACATCTTTGATCATTTGCTCGCGGCTAATTTCCTTAAGTTACCTAAAGGAGTAAAACTACCATCTCCAGATGAACTGAAAGGAAAAGTATACTGTAAATGACATAATTCTTGGTCTCACTCGACTAAAAACTGCATTGTTTTTCGAGACAGGATCCAAGAACAGATTCGAAAAGGAAGTTTGAAGTTCTCAGCTAAAATAGAAAAAGCCATGGGAATTGACAGTGATCCCTTTCTAGAAGTTGGAGAGGCAGCAGCCAATGTCATTACATCAGACTTCCAGAACTTGTCCTTGACAGAATTGGAGGAAGTCAATGTGCAGATGCATGTTGCTAATCAAACCAACATTAAGAAGAATACTAGAAGCCCACCAGTTATTGAACAGGGTTTCTCGCACCAGATGGAACGTTCTGATGAAGAATCACTGGATGATGATTCTTTAGAAGCAGCGGTGATGCAGAGAATGTGCCCCAGGTGCAGACTCAGTTACAAGTGGTTGAAGGGGCTTCCAACTGATGGGAAGCAATACTACAGGGATGTTCAGAGACGTCCTAAGTCAACCAATGCTTACAACAAAAGGCCGTATCCGGCTAGTGATAGGCAGAGACCACCAGTGATTGAGCCTGTGGTGAACAGAATGCATGACAAAGGCAAGAAGCTCTTGCATGAATCCAGGCCACATAACTATTATAGAATGGAGAGTAGCCATTCTGAAAGAAAACTGGAGAGAGGTTCAGTTCATGGAATCAAAGCCAGAGATTGGCCCCCTAGACCAGCTTTATGCAGGACAGAAAATGGTCACCCTTATCGAAGGTCTGAATCAGATTCAAAACATGAGGACAAAACCAAGCACTTACCTTCACGGCCAGTTTCGAAGATGGCTTCTGTAGACACCCCATTTTTGACCGACCTTAAGACTCAGACGTCACCGATTGAGCGCTTGGTGATGTTGCATAATGTGCTCGTTCAGAAGTTCCAGAGTCGCGGCCGTGAGCCCTGCCTCCAGACTTCCGAACCCTTTTCTGTGCCTTGTCTCGGTTTGCGAACCAGACTCGGTTTTCTCTGTTTCTTTTTCCGAGGGAAGGGAGAGGTCCCGTAGACCATCTCTCAATGTCCGTAGGCTACATTTGGTGGCCGTAGGCCATTTTGCCCATTTCGGAGTCCGGTTCCCGGTTTCCGGAGCCGTCGGGCCGTGTGCCTCGGTTCGGGACCGCTTAACCATCTCCTGTTGCTCTGATTTTTGGCATACATCTTATTTCATCCCTTTTGAGGGACACTGGGGGCTGAGAAACCCACTTCGAGGTCGAATACCATTTTCGGTGCTTAACAGCCCATTTTTCGGGACCCCGAACTGCGTGTTTTGGCCCCGGAACATTCGTTTTGCAACGGTTTTTGTTCATTTTTGGCAGGTACCTCTGTTTTATCACAGGGAAGGTCACTGAAGGGTGGGAGGCCAGCAATTGTTGCAGCAACCAGTTATTTCTCTTCCGGAGCCTCCCGGCGCCCGTTTTTTCGCACTTCCGGGCTAATGTTGAATACCTTGGAGCTAGTGTTGCCAACTTTCAACCACATATCTGTGATCTACACACTTGGGAGGCCCCTAAAAGTTCATGGCCGGCCATTAAGGTCACCTGACCCTTTTGACCCATTTCTTCCGGGCTAATGTTGAACCCCTTGGACCATTTTTCTTGAACTTTGAACCACATATCTGTGATGTACACACCTGAGAGGCCCCTAAAAGTTCATGGCCGGCCAGTAAGTCAAGTTGACCCTTTTGACCCCCTCTTTCCGAGCCATTGTTGAACCCCTTGGGCCCACTTTCTTGGAATTTCAACTACATGGTTGTGTTGTACACATATAGGGGTACCTCTCCAATAGCTGGCCGGCCAGAAAATCACCTTGACCCTTTTGACCCCTAGCCGGCCGGCTAGGGGGTGTGGCCGGCCGGCCACCTCCAGCAAAAGTGTGAGGCCGGCCTGCTTCCTTGCACTGTGCCCTTTACAGCTGTGGGGCAATATCCCCCAGATATTTCCTGTATCCGGGGGATATTTTGTGGGGGAGTTTTACTCTCCTTCTCCCCCACCTTTACACCCCCTTTTTGATCCTTATAACCAGCTGGTGGCCTTCTTTGTAAGGGTTAGAAAAACTCTCCTTCAAAGCTCCATAGCCAACTCCATCTTCTTCCATCTCAATTCTTCAAAAAACCCTAACTCCCTAACCATCATTCCTTCTACACCACCAAGCTCTACCACCACCATCTCATTTCCAGCAACAAGGAAGGATTCTTGAAGGCTAAAGAAGCTGCAAATCCATCCAAAAAGCAACAAAAGTTTGAATCTTCAAGGGTAAGTAACACTTTTAACCTTTTGAACCTTTTTCTTGATCTATTTCTAAACCCCACTTCTTTTTGGTTTCAAGCTCCGGCCCCAACTGAAAAGGGCCATATTTTGAGCTCATCTTCACTTCTCATTAAGGGCTCAACCCTGTTTGAGCCCTCCATAATACACTTTCTTCATTGATCATCTTGTATGTCATAGTTTTGCATGCTATCTTTGGCCCATGAGCAATCTGTTTTTGAGCATGTTATAAACTGATATAAGGCTTATTTTGAGCCCCTCTTCAACATTGGAGAAGGGCTCAACATTGTTTGGTGTTTCCATATGTCACTTGTAGTTATATCCCCTATTTGGCCCCATTTTTGCATAAATTGATAGCCCTCTTTGCTTCTGTTTTTGGCTCTTGGTCCGAACTAAAAGTGGCCTTATTTTGGCCTATACTTCATGTTTCATTCACACTTTTTTTCTGTTTGGTGATTATTTTATATACTTCATGTTATAGCACCTTTTGAGCCTTGTTTTGCATCACATTTTTAGCATGTTTGTATACTGATTTGAGGTCTTCCATACACTGTAAATGTTCATATTTTTGGTCCATCTTCAGTGTTTTAGAAGGAAATTTTTCAGTTTGAGTTTTGCTTATACCAGTTGCTTCATTACCCCTCTTTTGGCCCCTATTCTTGCATGCTATTTTTCCCTTACTTATACTTGATGTTTGGCCATGTTTATAACTGTAAAAGTGCATCTTTTGGGACTTTCTAGCTTCTGTCTTTGCATTGCATGTCCATATTGTGCATGTTTGGCATCGCTATAGGCCATTTCGGATGCCTAATGTTGCATTTCGGGACGTTTCCTTGCATTTCATGTCATTTCGCTTCATTTCGGGACTGTTTTCCCCCATATTTTAGTGCTGAAATTCCATTAGTATGCTTGCATATCATTTTTGCCACATTTCATCACATTTTAGCATTGCCTCGGTTTGCGTGCCCGCGTGCACGTATGTCGAGACACATAGCATTGCCTCGGTTTGCGTGCCCATGTGCACGTATTTCGAGACACATAGCATTGCCTCGGTTTGCGTGCCCGCGTGCACGTATGTCGAGACACATAGCATTGCCTCGGTTTGCGTGCCCGCGTGCACGTATTTCGAGACACATATCATTGCCTCGGTTTGCGTGCCCGTGTGCACGCATCTCGAGGCAATTCATTTACACAACATTTTACCATTGCCTCGGTTTGCGTGTCCGTGTGCACGCACTTCGAGGCGTCTCATTTTCATCACATTTTACCATTGCCTCGGTTTGCGTGCCAGTGTGCACGCATTTTGAGACACCTCATCTTCCATAGCATTGTGTATGTTAGGATTGCATCTTAGCTGCATTTCATGCATATCATGCATATTGCATCGTGTCCGGAATAGGAGTTAGCCCGGGCACGGAAACGAGGTACATTTCGTACTCCGAGTGAGGGAATGTGTCCCAATTCCCCAGTCACCGACACTCCGGATTATCCATGATGGAGTTAGGTTTTAGCTGTAGTTTCATGTGCATTCATCCTATATTGAGTTGTGCATTTCGGCTCCTCGGCCATCATGCCTCGGTATGCGTGATTGGTGGCACGAGTTTCGAAACATGCATATATCTGTGCAAATACATTGCTATGCCCCTTTCCTGCTCTCTGTTGCAGTAAAACGCAAAATCAGCAACTTTTTGGGGCTTGGCACGCATTTCAATAACAGGTGTAAACAGAGGCTAATTGGGGCATTCCGGTGGATTTCCGCGCAAGACAACCCGGACATGCATCATCCATCAGAAGCAAGGCAGTCCCTGGCTTGCACGCCAGTTTTATTTGCTTTCTTAGTTAATTCATTAATTAATTAGGATTTTGTAATATTTTGGACTGTAATATTCTTTTATTCGGGACTGTAATATTCGAACTGTATATTTATTCGGACCCTCCGAGTGAGGGCATAACTGTAATAAGTGTGCGTGAGTGTGTTGTATGTCTTCCAACCCCACGTCTTTCTCCCTTTTACTTATCCGCTTACGATGGTTAGATTAGGGCATATTTAAATTAGCATACAGTAAGACAGCATGTTTGCATTCATTCATCTGTATTGCATGCACCGGGCTCGGCGCATCATACTAACTGCATCGTACTTTCAATTCCAAGTTGAATACATGGTAGTTGTAGCATTTCATATGTCATCTTAGAATAGCCGAGCCTGCTATAGTTGCATTTTGCATGTGTTGCATTAGGCATTTCTGTAAACTTAGGATTCATGCATGATTTCTAATGAGTTTCTATTTTGCCTTGGAGTACCCGGTAAGCTTTATACTTTAGCATCCTTGCATGCGTGTGAGTGTTGCCATGAATAGCATGCTTACCATGAGGCTATGTGCTTATATGATATAACTGCCTGAATGCCTGTGGGTGAAGGTTGGGTTATCTGAATTGGAGTAAATCATCAAATGTTTCAAGCCTACCGGCGGGTAGCAAATCATTTTCAAAAAAACAAACATGAGATATCTTGTTCCAATTCGGACGACCCGATCTATACTTATATGCTGTGAGCATCACATAGTAACCTGGGCTAATAACCGGAATAAGAACTCGCAATGTTTTCAAAAATTGATATCATGGTTAGTAGAGGCCGGTCTATGACCGGGCGAGCGGGGGTGCTCACGAAGTGACCTTCCCCAATCGTACCCAAGTTCCCGAGCCGAGGCAACTTTGGTGATGACGGACACGTGGCCTTTTGGCACCGAGTCAGGGTTTCCTAAATTTCCCAAAATAAAATATTTAGGTGGCGACTCTGTATCTGGCAAAGCAGTCCATATTTGGCACTTCTATAAAAAAAACCAATTTTCTCAAAAACGATTTGCCGGATTTGGACTCTTTGGTTCAGACTTAGAACCGTGACTACAAAAAAGTCGAGTCCGAGCTGTGGCGAGGTCCCCCGCGGGCTTGTTACAGTTTCGAAGGTGGAAAAAGGCAGGTCAGCATCTGAATCAGCAAGCTCATGGGTACCTGGAGTCCTAGACTGGTTTGTAATGCAAAACAAACCTAGGGAATTGCCTGTTCGAGGAGATGTTGTAAACCAAGGCAGGATGATCAGGCCTCCTATGGTGGCTCCGAATAACTGGGTGCTGCTTAAACACCCAAAGACGAGGGAACCAGGCATGGTCCTAGTCATCTCAAGATCACAGAGGAGAAAAATTCAACGCAGGTACACCCAGTACCAGAAAGATCTGAAGGGTGGAGAAAATTCTTCACCAGTCAAAACGGAAGGAAGGAAGAACCCAAAGTCAGACCATGCTCCAAAGCCGGTTCCACAGAGCAAAGTGGTCTGCAGCCGAGAACAATTGGCTAAGGTTCATGCCGAACTAACAGCCAGAGAGAAGTCTAGTTTAGCTGGTTTGGAGAAGACTCTGATGGAGAGTGATGGTGAGATGGAAGAAGAGATTGGCACAAGCCAAAAGAAAGAAATGATGGAAGAAGAGATGTTTGAAGCCTTCATGGCTGAGCAAACGTTTCTGACTGAAGAGCCAGTTGAGAAAGATCCTTCGAAGGGATCAGTTAGCAATGAAATACCAGAATGCATCATGCAGGATGTTTCTGAGGGAGTCGACCAAAGTAACCAAGAGGGGGAACAAGTATAGCCAGTTATCCAGTTTGGCTCGTTTCCCCCAGTATCAGTAAACATGGTACACATACTACCACAGGAATTCCAAGCTGGAGATGAAAATCAAGAGGGGCAGGAAGCTGATCCAGTTCAGATCTCTAGTGAAGACTCGCAAGCAAGTATGGTGCAAGATAATTTCGAAATGGTTACCCCGATGGAAGATGAATATGAAAGTGAGGAAGTGGTAAGCATCAATCTATCGTATCCATTTGAGTACCCCTCAGACTCAATGACGCAGCACGTCAGGCCTTTGTATATCAAGGCTTTCTTTGATGGGATACAGCTGAACCGAGTCCTGATAGATAATGGAGCAGCAGTAAACCTACTCCCGAAATCTTCTTTGAAGAAACTAGGAAAAAAGAATCCCAGGTTGATACCAACCAGCACAACCATTGCTGGTTTTGCTGGAGATAAGCAAATGGCTCAGGGGATTCTACCCATTAATTTAAGTGTGGGAACCAGGGATTGTATGACAGCATTCTTCGTAATCGACAGTAATGCTAAATATAATGCTTTGCTTGGAAGGGACTGGATCCACACTAACAAATGTGTGCCTTCTTCTTTACATCAGAAAATCATGATGGCTTTAGGCAATGGAGAGACAGAGGAAATCGATGCAGATCCTCAACCCTTCATAGCCTGTGCAGACTTTGCGGAGGCTAAATTGTATATTGAGGGAGTGACACCGCTCAGTATACTGATGAAAGATGACAGTTCAGCCGAAGTGACGGCTGATGAGGAGGTGACACACCTGAAGCACTTAGTCCAAGAAAGTGCTGATGAAGAGGTTGTCCTTAGAGATGACAATGATGCCTGGTTATAGGCAAAGAGAGGAACCACAGGAAGCCAGATCCTTGGCTTTGATTAAATTTTCAGCATTGGATATAAAAGCAATACTCCAGAAAGTTCAGGAGCAAGAGAGAGAGGCCATGATAATTGGCTGCAAACAGCAGCAGCAACAGGCTAGAGTCTTGACTCTTGGTAAGTATTGTGCCTTGGACATTGAAACCAAAGTCCAGGAGATACAGGAAGAGGAAGCCTTGTGGATAGATTTTGTCTATGAGGAGGAGGACAGAGATATTGAATTGAAGAACCTGGGGGAAGAACCAAGCTTGAAGATCACTTCAAAGGTAGCAGAAACCAGAGGGAGTTCTCATGCACAAGACCCTTTAGAAGAAGTAAATCTAGGGGAAGGTTCTGTACAACAGCCCACTTATGTAAGTGCTTGTTTGAATGCTCCGGACAGAAACCAGCTTTTGGTTGTTCTGAAGAAATACAAAGATTGCTTTGCATGGTCTTATAATGAACTACCAGGATTGGACAGGTCATTAGTGGAACATAGGCTCCCTATGAAGCCTAACTTCAAGCCATATAAGCAGAAACCAAGAAGGATGAGTCCAGAAGTAATTCAGAAGGTCAAGGAAGAGATCCTCAGACTACTCAAGGCAGGTTTTATAAGGACAGCCAGGTATGTTGAATGGCTATCTAATATTGTGCCTGTAGTCAAGAAGAACGGTAAAATGAGGGTATGCATCGATTTCAGAAATTTGAATCTAGCAACTCCAAAAGATGAGTACCCTATGCCCATAGTAGATTTGCTAGTAGATAGTTCAGCAGGGCATTAAGTTTTATCAATGATGGATGGACACTCTGGTTATAATCAAATCTGCATTGCAGAGGAGGATGTCCATAAGACAGCATTCAAATGTCCTGGAAATATTGGCACCTTCGAATGGGTTAAGATGCCATTTGGCCTGAAGAATGCTGGAGCTACATACCAGAGGGCTATGAACACCATTTTTCATGACCTCATTGGAGGGTATTTAGAATGTTATATTGATGACATTGTAGTAAAATCCCAGTCCATGGAGGAACACCTGCTTCACTTAGAAGCAACTTTTGAAAGGATGAGGAAGTTCAAGTTGAAGCTCAATCCTCTTAAATGTGCTTTTGGTGTATCATCTGGAAATTTCTTGGGCTATGTTGTTCACAAGAAGGGAATACAGATTGATCAGAATAAAGCCAAAGCAATCATTGAAGCCAAACCCCCATCAAGTAAGAAAGAATTACAAAGGTTCCTTGGGCAGGTTAACTTTCTTCGAAGGTTCATTTCTAACACTGCAGGGAAAACTAAAGTATTTTCTTCCTTGTTAAGGCTGAAAGATGAAGAGGAATTTATGTGGACAGCAGAGCATCAAATTGCTTTCGAAGGTATCAAGGCCTACTTGGCCAACCCTCCAGTGCTGATGCCACCAAAGGGTAACAACCCCTTGAAGTTGTACATAGCTGCAGCAGAAGATTCATTGGGAGCTTTCTTGGCCCAAGACAATGAAGAAGGCAAGGAGCAAGCTGTTTATTACCTTAGTAGGTTTTTAAATTCTTGTGAATGTAAATACTCAGCTGTTGAAAAGCTGTGCCTTGCTTTGTATTTTGCTGCAATGAAATTGAGATACTATCTTTTACCTACAACTGTCTTGGTAATTGCAACCACAGATTTGGTTAAATACATGTTATCTAGACCTATGTTGAGGGGAAGAATTGGCAAGTGGATACTAGCCTTATCAGAATTTCATTTAGAATATGTCCCTCAGAGGGCAGTAAAAGGGCAAGTTTTAGCCAATTTTCTGGCAGACCATCCATCTCAAACAGAGAGCCAAGAAGTAATGGAACTTGGTATGGCCAGTGTTGAGCCATGGCAAATGTGGTTCGATGGGACGAAAGCCAATGGCTTAATTGGAATTGGTATTGTAATCAAGTCTCCACAAGGGACAGAAACTACCCATGGTTTTAGAGTGGATGAAGCTACCTGTTCCAATAACCAGGCTGAATATGAAGCCTTAATTGTAGGACTAGAGATTCTTATTGGATTACAAGTACATGTAGTTGACATATTCGGAGATTCTCAATTGGTGGTTAACCAAGTGAAAGGAATTTTCAAGTGTCAAAGCATAAGTATCTTGCCATATTATGTTGTTGCATTACATTTGCTTTCTCAGTTTCAAATAGCAAATGTAACCCATGTTCCAAGATTCTTGAACAATAGAGCCAATGATGTGGCTCAGAAAGTTTCGAACTTCAAGAGAAGGGATAATACACAAAGGGACATAAGCCAAACAACATATCAGAGATTAATACAACCTTTGAATAAAAGGAATGTGATCTTGGAAGTCAATCATAATGACTTACAAGAACAAGATTGGAGGCATCCAATAATGCAGTACTTGGCTGGTCCATCTTCGAAGGCCAGTAGAAAAGTCAAATTGCAGTCTATGCAATATATGATATATGGTAATGCTCTCTACAAAAGGGGGGGAGATGGCTTATTGTTAGAATGTCTAGGCCCGAAAGAAGCGCTAACAGCCATGGCTGAGGTCCATGAAGGTATCTGTGGTGCTCACCAACCTGGTGTAAAAATGAGGTGGTTGCTTCGAAGGTATTCTTATTATTGGCCAACCATCCTTAAAGACTGCATAGAATATGCAAAGGGGTGTCAGGCATGTCAAAAGCATGGCACAATAAGGCACGTGCCCATAACTGACCTACATGCAGTAGTGAAGCCTTGGCCATTCAGAGGGTGGGCTATGGATATGATGGGAAAAATACACCCACCTTCTTCGAAACATCATTGTTTCATTCTGGTGGCCACTGATTACTTCACTAAATGGGTCGAAGCTAAGCCATACAAGGCTGTAGACCAAACAGAGGTTATTGGTTTTATTAAAGATTTGATCCATAGATTTGGCATCCCGCAAACCATAACAGTTGATAATGGAACTGTGTTTGATGGGAAGATGGTGAAGTCTTTTGTGGCAGAATTTGGAATTAGTCTTATTAATTCCACACCCTATTATGCACAAGCTAATGGTCAAGCTGAGTCATCCAATAAGTCTTTGAAAAAAGGAATACAAAAGGTTGTGGATGACAATCCCAGGGATTGGCATAACCTATTGTTGGATGTTCTGTGGGCATATAGAACCTCACCGAGGTCAAGCACAGGAGTCACTCCCTATGCCTTGGTATATGGACATGATGCAGTCTTACCAGTAGAGATTAATGTTAAATCTTTGAGAGTAAGATGTCAAGATCAATTGAATCCTGAACAATACCATCAAAGTATGTGCTTAGAATTAGAAGGCATAGATGAAGCCAGAATTTTGGCATTAAATAGCATTCTTTTTCAAAAGAAGAAAGCAGCCAAGAATTATAATAAGAAAGTCAAACACATTGGCTTTGATGAAGGTGATTTGGTATGGAAAACAATACTCCCAATTGGGATTAAAAGCCATAAGTTTGGCAAATGGTCACCTAACTGGGAAGGACCATATCAAATTCATAGGGTCCTGCCTTTTGGAGCATACCATTTAAGAAATTTGAATGGTTATATACATCCCAAAAAGATTAATGGCAGATATTTAAAACCTTATTTTCCAACCATTTGGGAAACACAAGGGATAGAGTGAACACCATATGCAAAAACACAAGCTTGCTCAAATGATATACAAAATATTGTGCTTTCATAAAGAATCAAGTACATTGTGCCACAAATTGGCCCAAAAATCATTACAATGCTTTAATTGTTTTTGTACAATAGCTTTCCTATTGCTAAGGGAAGGAAATAATTGAATAGCTACAGCCATGTCTTCTTTTCGATCAGCCAGCCCTTGATTGGTGATATGCAGTTTCTTATCAGTTCGAACCAAGGCTTGGTTTACTGCGGCTAACTCCTCTTCAAGCTGAGCTTTCTTCTCCAGAAGTTGGACTCGAAAGTGGGAGGCAGAAGAGTGTTGTTCTTTCAGAGTTGATACTTCAGTATGCACTTGAGAAACAAAATTCTGGTCCTTAGCCAGCTTCTCATCTGCAGTCTTAGCAGCATGGCAAATGTTGAGATAAAAATCAATAGTAGCTGCAGCCTGAGATAGATGACTTGAGACACTCATGGCAGACTGCTCAGCAATGTTACAGCATTGAAGGAACCCATTCCTGATGATAGGCCTTTGTAGAGCCTCGAAGGGGATCCTTGAAAAAGAAGTCAACAGTTGCAAGCATGTGTCCAAATCTACTGAAGGTGCAAAAGGCTTATTGCTGGAGGAAGGAGAACTCTTGAAAATTTCCAGTAGGGAGTCAGCCAAGGCTAATGGCTCAGCTTCAGCAGTAGAGGTGGGAGAGGTAGAAGGTATGTCAAAGAGACTAGCTAGTCTTCCTTCAAAGATGTCTACCTCGTCCCTTGACATGAAGGGCATAGAGAGTGTTGTGGTGGAAGACACAAAGGGCTGCATAGGGATGGGAGAAACGGATGGAGCATCTTTGGCAGCCTCTATGGTCTTGGCCACCAGCAAATCAAGTGAAGAGGGGCTGGAAGTGGGCATTGGTGATGAGCCATGAATTGAAGAGCTACCAATGTCCTCTGTGGAAGAATCAACTGCCCCTGGGAATGGAGCAGCAGTTGGAGTTTCTGTAAAGGACGGAAAAAGAGCAAGGCTCGAAGGAGAAGTAAACTGAGGTAGGTCACGAGCCAAAAAAGGGAGGTATGGCTTTAATCCAAGAAAAGGAGATGCAGGAATACTGGGACTTAAGGAAGGTACGTCAAATATAGGCTTTGGAAGTGGAAGTACGACTCGAACAACCCTGACATTCTGCATTTGGTCAACCTCAACCGAAATTGAGGAAGGTCTCATTGGAAAGGTGAGTGCAGTAGTTGTCGCTGCAAAAGGAAGAAATGCAGAACAATGTTAAACTTCAATACCACGAGCTGACAAAGTAAAAAACAGCAGAGGTATGAAAGAAATTACTTGTTCCAGAGGCGCTAGTACTGATGGGAGAACTGCGGAGAGAGTAATGTCCAGCAGTCTGCTGCCTTCTTACCATTTCCCCTTGTGTTGCATCGGCAGTAGCAGCTTCCTCTCTTAGCATTTGCTCTTGCCATCTTTTCTTGGCCCTCTCAAATACAACGATTGCCTTGGAATGTTCTTGTTCGACTGCCTTGGCAGCTGCTTTATGAGTAAAGTCCTCAACATGGTCAGTGACAGGAACAGTCATTTTCTTTCTCTTCTCCCTTGGCAGAGATACAACCAATTCTTTTCCAACCTCCCCTTCTTCAGATCGGGGTTCAGACTCTCCAGAGATAAGTTCTTTCTCCGCTATTATGGTGGTTGCCTCGCTAACAGGATTTTCAATGGCATCAGATGAAGAAACAGCTACCTTTTGTCTCTTTGTTCTTTGTAAGGGCACTTCCTTCTCTGGCTCAACCTCTCTTTCTTCTTCAAGAGATTTAGGTACTTCAGGAGGAAGGACTAGTCTCCTTTTTGTTTTTTGTTGTTGTTTCTTCTTGAGAATAGCTAACGTCTCGACTCTCTTGGGAGATTGTTCTTGTGGAGACCCTACACCAAAAGCATGAGTATAAGGAAACCAACAAAAGATTCAAAAATAAAAGGGGAGGAGAAGAACTTGAAGATACTCACCCTTCTTCGAAGCAGCTCTAGTAACCCTGGCTGGAAGGGGTAAAGTGGCAGGAGTGGTGGTGACAACTTCAGGAGGGGGAGAAGTGTTCTGGGCTGTTGTTGACTTATCCTTCGAAGGCAATCCCAACCCCACCAACAAGTCATGAGGGTGTATAGAGAGGCGCACTTCCATATTGGCTGTCCACCAGTTCTTAAACCTTTTTAAAACTAAGCCAAAGGGGCGAAAGGGGATAAATTGGAATTCACTCAATTCCTTCAGCAGTCTGAGTACTGCTGCCTCTGGCTTGGATTTGGGTATTCTCAAATCCCTGGCAGTAAGATGGACATTTGAGAGACTGCAAAGAGGAACAGATATCCCTTGAAAAAGCCCAAATTGCCTTGCAAATTGAGAAGGGCAGTATACCTCAGATATGCATTTATAGGCTCGAGGGTTCAGAGTGCCAATGAACAGCTCCCTTGGTAATAATATAAAGGCCCACATATCTTTGTGGGGGAAGTGGAACATTCCTTATCAGCCAGAAAAGATTGTAGCCAGGTTGGCCCTCTATTGGCTTCGAAAGGACAAAAGAAGGAAGCAGATGGAGAGATAGGAAGTTGATAAAAGAAGGTAAAGTAATAAGCAAAGGAAGCAGGGCAAAGGGCAATCCTGGCATATTTTTCCCCGTAAGTACTAGGATCCTGAACAAGGAATCCTAAACACTTGGGATGTAGGTCAGTGAAATAAGCAAAGAGCCAGAGTTGGAGCACCCAGAGGGGACCTCCTTGGTTAGCATCGAGGGGTTTTTCGCAAAATTGGGAGCAGGTTCTGTAGACATGACCTAGAAGATAAGGAGCAAGAGCGATATGTTTCTTCAAGACGAGTGCCTTCGCAAGTGGAGCAAACTCAGGCATAATCCTTTGAGATGAGGTGCAAAAGAGGAATTTGCATAACCAGTATAATATGAAGGAGAAGAGTTCTCTGTCCCGCACAGGACCTTCTCTCTTATTTTCAGCCTTTACGAAGTCACTATAAGAAGAGCTTAGGGCTGGAAGAGAAAATTTGACAGGAAGGTCTGGATAGTTGGGAGTAAAAGGAGAACCATGGGGTGAAAGCCCTAGGAGATGGCAAATATCAAGAACGGTGGGGGCCATCATACCGCACCGAAACTGGAAGAAATTGAAAGCCATATTCCAAAAACATAAGGCAGCAGGAATCAAAAAGGGGTCTTCAGGAATAATGAACCTGGAAAGTCGAAGGGCATCGAGGATATAAAGCTCTTGCAGGTCATCTTCTCTCGCAGGCACCACTCTGTCATACCATTCCTCCCATTCAGTCCTCAATGTCGGCCAGCAACGATGAGGACGATTTACCCTCCAATTTCCCCAATCAAGCCTTCCTTCGTAGAGAAGGAAATGGTCCTCCAAACGAGGGTACAGAGCTGGGAGTTGAGCAGGAGCCTCCCGGAAGATAGGACCTAGGACGTACTCCTGTTTGTTGCTGTGGCGAGGAACGAAAAGACGACCATCGATGTTACTTGACTCACCAGATGTCAGCTTGCTGATTTCTTCATCGATACAATATTTCAAAGCCATGGTAGGGCTGATATGGTCGCCAGCAAGTACTTTTAGAGAGGAGGGATCCATTGGTAGTAAGCAAAAGAAGAGCAAAGAAGATCAGAAGAACCAATAGAGAGAAGGGTTTGTAAAAGGCAAGAGATTTCGGAACACGAAACGAGAGGGTTTTAAAACCTTTGTGTCCGAAATTATACCCCGTAAGTCGTTAAGTACTAAAAGTACGAATGCGAGGAATTTCTTCCAATATTGATAGTTTTGGAGGGAAGAGCTTATTCCGGGGATTGGGGCCAGCTTCGAAATGAAATATTTGGCTTCGAAAACAAGATCTTGGCGTTAAAAAATCAAATAACAACAGCTTCGAAATACATAAGTCGGCTTCGAAGCCTAGTATATGCTTAAAGGTGCTAAATTGCTTGATTATGGGTCTGTTTAGGGGTTATAAATCAAAGTAACGACCTTCGGAGCAAACCCTAGTATTCTCTGAGTATGAGAAACGCTGTTCGGAGCATACTACATGCTTAAAAATGCTTGAATACTCAAAGTATTGGTCTACTTCAAAAATCCAAAGACCTGTTTGAAGGTTATCAGTCAAAATGACAACATTCGAAGCAAACCCTAGGACTCTTTAAGGAGGAGGGGCACTGTTCGAAACATCCAAGACCAATCATTGGTTTCTATATGAGCAAGAAGGAATTGCCATAGGTTGCCCTTCGAAGCCAAAAGAGATCAGTTTAAAATTGATTGACTTTATCAACCATGACCATATATTGGTTACAGTTAGTGTTGAAGAGTAAAGTCATTGAAATCGAAGTACTAAAATAATATCTGCCAGAATTGTCAATTTTACTCCATGAATTGGAAAAAGACATGATTGGTTCTTTTAGTACTTCATTAAACAATTGATTCGAAGGGTGAGATTGTTCAAATTCGAAGTTACGAGTTAGCTGTTAAAGATAAAAGGAAACAAAGTCAAACAGTGTTAAATACAGAAAGACTTTGTTTATATTAAAGCCAAGACGATTACATTAAGTAACCCTATCTGGGTACAAATTCAAGTTCATAAAAATAAGGAATAGAATAAATAACAAGGTCATGAAATTTTGTCCAGCAATGGTCAATAAATTTCTGTTCTTTCTTTATTATTTCTTCTATCTCTTCTAAAGTTGGTTGCATAAGCTGATGAGCTCTCACTTCATAATAGAGTTCTTCAGCCTTTGTTTCGAAAGCCTCTTCCCTCGATTTTTGTTCCAATTCATCTATAACAAAATCGTCCCAGTACGCAGAATCTTTATTCTTGAAGTCATCGAACTCTTCGATAAAATTTTCTGCTTCATACTGGGCATGAATTCGGAGAGATAAAAGTTGATCCAGATTTTGGATGGTGATCTTAGAATTCCGATGCCAGTAGAGGAGCACTGGGAGTTGGTCCAAAAAAAAATGAAGCTCTGCTTGGGCAAGAGGGTTGAGGACATGACCCCTAGTCAGGACATCACAAGCCCATTGAAAGTTCTTAAGAGGAATGTCATCCTCAAGAACATTGAAGGGCAGGTGAGAGAAAGCCGCGAGCAAAAGTTGAGCTTGCTTTCGCTCGGCTGGAGAAGGGGGTGACGGAGGTTGGTAAGGTGAAAAAACTTTGTCCATTAGAAGGGCAAGTCTTAGTTTCTCTGTCCAGGAAAGAATGAGAGAAGGAGAAGGAGAAGATGATCCTGCTTCGGAAGATGGGAAGAGAGTAGATGGCTCTGCTTCAGAAGACAAAGGGGAGGGAGTAGATGTTTCTATCTCAGAAGATGCAGAAGAGGGTGTGGATGCCTCTATCATGGGAGATGGCTCGGGAGCAGAAGGAACAAAGGCATTAATGTAATCAAGCCAATCAGAAGAACAAATCTTCGCCTTCTTGGCTAAGAATGAAGGGGTATACCCTTGTGCTTCTTCTGGACGCCGGGCAGGGTACATTATCTTTGTAGGCATGGAAGAAGTATACCAAGCCACAAGCAGAGTCTCTTCCAAGCTACGTCGAAGGTCAATGGGCACGTAAGGGTAGACCACTGAGCTTCGAGCGTAGGAGGGAAACTCCAAGGGGTCAGTGAACTCAACAAAATGGTGATTGATTCGCTCCCTTAAATCATAAGTCTCAGGAGTTGACCAGCTTGTCCAGCCAGAAGCCCTAGAGGGTGAAGAGGTTACAGTTTCATCCCATGCAGAGGTTTGTGAAGAAGAGTTTCCTAAGTCCATATTTGCAACTTGTCGAAGCAAAGGCTTGAGAGTAGTTCGGTCAAAATACAAAGGGAGCTGAGGGGAATGAAGATGGAAGAAATGGGTAGTTACTAAGTAGTTATTGCTGTATTTTTTCTTCTATAAATAGCCATTAATGGCTACATTGTAAAGGATCCAGAACTTAAATCAAAGACAATTGATTTCAATATTTCTTGTCATTTTCCTTGTCTTAGGAGTAGTTTAACATAGATTTATATTTCGAAGCATTTATTTTCAGCATTTCCATTTCGAAGCATTTTATGCACTTCCTTTTCAAAGCATAGGAGTAGAAGTAAGTAATTATTACTTTGATTGTTCACTCAATCATCTTTCTCCGTCCCTCTTTCTTCTTTTACTTTTTCTTTTCTCTACACTTGGCAAATTTGAAGTCCTCTTCGTTGAGGCAAAAGAACCGTCAACACAATCGCTTGATAATTGGCTTGAATTTAATCTGTAAGGATTTTTCAATCCTTGCTGGCACGCTCGCATTTATGATATTTTCCTTCGTAGGAAAAATAAGCCAAGCTAAACTAGACTTCTCTCTGGCTGTTAGTTCGGCATGAACCTTAGCCAATTGTTCTCGGCTGCAGACCACTTTGCTCTGTGGAACCGGCTTTGGAGCATGGTCTGACTTTAGGTTCTTCCTTCCTTCCGTTTTGACTGGTGAAGAATTTTCTCCACCCTTCAGATCTTTCTGGTACTGGGTGTACCTGCGCTGAATTTTTCTCCTATGTGATCTTGAGATGACTGGGACCATGCCTGGTTCCCTCGTCTTTGGGTGTTTAAGCAGCACCCAGTTATTCGGAGCCACCATAGGAGGCCTGATCATCCTGCCTTGGTTTACAACATCTCCTCGAACAGGCAATTCCCTAGGTTTGTTTTGCATTACAAACCAGTCTGGGACTCCAGGTACCCATGAGCTTGCTGATTCAGATGCTGACCTGCCTTTTTCCACCTTCGAAGCCATCTTCGAAACTGGCCGTGAAGGTAAGTGCTTGGTTTTGTCCTCATGTTTTGAATTTGATTCAAACCTTCGATAAGGGTGACCATTTTCTGTCCTGCATGAAGCTGGTCTAGGGGGCCAATCTCTGGCTTTGATTCCATGAACTGAACCTCTCTCCAGTTTTCTTTCAGAATGGCTACTCTCCATTCTATAATAGTTATGTGGCCTGGATTCATGCAAGAGCTTCTTGCCTTTGTCATGCATTCTGTTCACCACAGGCTCAACCACTGGTGGTCTCTGCCTATCACTAGCCGGATACGGCCTTTTGTTGTAAGCATTGGTTGACTTAGGACGTCTCTGCACATCCCTGTAGTATTGCTTCCCATCAGTTGGAAGCCCCTTCAACCACTTGTAACTGAGTCTGCACCTGGGGCACATTCTCTGCATCACCGCTGCTTCTAAAGAATCATCATCCAGTGATTCTTCATCAGAACGTTCCATCTGGTGCGAGAAACCCTATTCAATAACTGGTGGGCTTCTAGTATTCTTCTTAATGTTGGTTTGATTAGCAACATGCATCTGCACATTGACTTCCTCCAATTCTGTCAAGGACAAGTTCTGGAAGTCTGATGTAATGACATTGGTTGCTGCCTCTCCAACTTCTGGAAAGGGATCACTGTCAATTCCCATGGCTTTTTCTGTTTTAGCTGAGAACTTCAAACTTCCTTTTCGAATCTGTTCTTGGATCCTGTCTCGAAAAACAATGCAGTTTTTAGTCGAGTGAGACCAAGAATTATGCCATTTACAATATACTTTTCCTTTCAGTTCATCTGGAGATGGTAGTTTTACTCCTTTAGGTAACTTAAGGAAATTAGCCGCGAGCAAATGATCAAAGATGTCATCTGCTTTTGTTAAATCGAAAGAGTATTTTCTGTGAAAGTCTTTCTTTTTAAACTGCTGGTCTATAGTTGTATCCTTATGAATTAATGCTTCACAGATTACAGGTTCTTTGCCTACAATCTCTGCTGCATCTATTTCATAATTAGGATCTCTATAATATGTCTTATATGATGCATTATTTCGATCTTGTTCCTCTTCTAATAATTCTTCATATCGAGACACCTTATAGGTCAGTTCGACCAAATCTCTGAATTCAGTTGAATCAAACTTCTTTCGAAGCCTGAATTCCAAACCATTTTGAGCCAATCTGACAAATTCTGGTTCTGGCAGGATGACTCTACATTTATTTCGAGCCCTTTTAAATCTGGCAATAAACTGAGTAGCCTTTTCTTCAGGTCTTTGACTCAATCTAGCCAAATCTGCCATAGATACTTCTGGCTCTGATTGGAAGAATTGGGCATGAAATGCCTCTTCCATTTGTTGCCAATTTTGAATGGAGCCAGGTGTAAGGTTGATGTACCATACAAATGCTCCCCCTGTTAGGGAATTTGGAAATAATCTCAGTTTCATATAATCATGGTTAGTGAATTCACCGCATTGAGCAGCAAATCTAGCAATATGCTCTACAGTTGACTGATTTCCAGTTCCATAAAATAGAGTAAAATCTGGTATTCTGAATCCTCTTGGGTATTCATGTACCCTATCTACCCATTCTGGGTATGATTTTCTGTATATAGGAGTCTGGACCCCCCGAGCCATTGGTCCACATATCTCCCTAACAATATCAACAATCTGGTCTCTAGGGACCATATTTTGTGCCTGCTGAACCACTACTGGAGGGGCAAACACAGGATTTGGTAGACAAACTTGTGCTTGTGGTCCTCTTGGTCCATAAGGTGGTAAATTTGGGGCTGGTTGTCCTTGCGGTGCAGGTTGCTGTTGGGGGTGTGGGTAACCCCTTTGAGCCTGACCTGCGAAAGGACCTGCAAAAGGTGCTGGAACAGGTGTTGTGTCTCTGCCATTTGTAGGAAAACGCTCCAACCCCCCAGGTGTAAATTCGAATAAGGGATTAGTGTACCCCCTTGTGCCAGGTATGGCTTCGAACATGGGATTTGTAACCATTCTTATGCCAGTTTCTTGTACTTGGCCAGATCCACCAACCTGTGTGGCTTCATTATCAAGTACTGAGGCATTTTGGCCTGCTATAGGCCTTGAAATGGGTTCATACCAAGACTGAGGTGATGGTCTTTCAAAGTTTTGGGTACTAGTTTGACCATTAGAATGTCTATTAACTTGCATAGGCTGTTTCTCTCTAGCCAATCTTTGTTGGGGAACATTTACAACTTCCTCCGTGTGTCTTGTGTTTGTTGGTTGGTGGTTATTCATTCGATCCAAAAAGGATGTTGCCCACCTTTCCATTGTGTTCATTAATTGTTGTCCCATGGCATCTACTAAACCATCCCATGGATTTGTTGGTTGAGTAAATGGCACAGTGGATGGTCCAATTCCTTGGTTTCGTCCAGTAATATGAACATATGGTTCTTGTCCAGAAGTACTGGTCTGTTCGACCATAGGTTCTGACAATATAGGAGTTTCCACAGGATGTGTTACCACATTATCCTCTGGATTTGGTATTTCTACCTCTCCTTCCACGCCTTCTTCCAAGCGTTCATTTTCTCCTTGTCGTCTTCTTCTAGCCATTTTTAATTAGGTCCCACTGGGCGTGCCAAAAATATATGTTGGCTTTTTGGCTTTTCGAAGGGTATTTTTGTGAATGTGAGCGTGCCAGCAAGGATCAATCAGTCCTTACAGAAATTGTGATTGCCAACCAATTATCAGACGATTGTGTTTTAGTTCTTTTCAGCCTCAATGAAGAGGACTTTTACTGGTGGCTTGACTTAGGAGAAATTAAGAGAAATAACAGTAATATGAAGAACAATTGAAGTATTTCATAAAAATGAACACTTACAATGGTCTGAACTCAGCCTCGGAGAGGTTTACAACAGCAATCTACTTGAATCTACTTGAAACTACTCCTATGAATCGAAGTGCAGTGCGGGTATTTAAAGTGCTGGTATTTAAAGAACAAGTATTTAAAGACTGGAAATGTAAAAGACTGGAAAAGAAAATATATGAAGTAAATGACTGATTTGTATGATTTGAGTCCGTCCTTTTTTTCTGGGAGCTGCCCTGCTATTTATACTCGTCAGTGATGACCTTCGAACTGCACTTCGAACCGTCGAACTGCTCCTCCATGATCGCTGATCATGCTTCCTTACAAGTAGCTCCATTACGCCATTACTGGCAGTTGAGCTTCCCTCTTGTACTTGAATTTGAATATGAGTAACCGTTGAAGATATGTCATCTTGCATCCCGTTATTGATCTAGTGTTACTCAGATCATGTGAGGACCAATATTTATTGCCACGTGTACGATCAGGATTAAAGGCTTGAATAACCTTCCTTTATTACCCTTACTTTGCCACGTGTCGAACTGTAACTGGCTTTTACAAAATATGTAGCCAACAGGTGGAGATAGAACAAATTAATATACAATTTCTTAAATTTACATTTATTTTTTTTTTATGAGTGAAAAAATGAAAAAAACAAGTAAATGTAAATAATATATATTTTATTTTAAAAAATAATATATTATTTTATTTTGTGTATAGTACGGTTATATATTAGTTCGTAGTATATTGCTGTTGAAGTCATGTATAAGTCTAAAACGTGTTGATAAAGCACTTTTAAAAGATGAGATATAAAAGAACATGTTCCAAAAGAAGTGGTGGGCGATGTAAATGTTGGTTGTGGACAACTAAAGATAAGCTTGGGACCATCAAAAACTTTTGTACATGCTTTCCTACAATATAATCCAGGGGAGGACTTCGAATTCAATTAGCATTCTATGTGAATTCAAAACAGAAAGTAATTTATACTTTGCAGTAGGGGTGCTTAGCGGATATTTTGATCCGTCCAAATTGATCAAATTGAACAGAATTGATCCGCTGCATTTTAGACGGATGTGTGATGACGAGCGGATGGTTGCGGATTGATTTTTTCCAATCCATCTAGTTTTGGACGGATGACGGATTTGAGTTTTTTTGGTCACAACCGAACCGTCAAACTGCGAGCACCTTTAGTAATTTGTAAGACTTTGTGTTTTCAATTTGTTTAGATATTCTATTTGTGTTTTCAATTGAAAAAGAGTTTAGATATTTTGTTATGTTTTCAATTTAGAAATCTTTTTATCAAATGACAAGTATTAATAGTTGATATTTTTGTGTGAAAAATATAAGGCTTAATTTTGTCATTTAGAAAAAAAAATCAATTTAAATAGTTTTTGAATAAAAAAACAGTAATGAAATAGTTTTGATAATGCATGATTTTCTTATATGTATTTATTATTAGTATTGACAATTTACTTGATAATCTTTTGGTTATGTTCAGTTGGATTGTTATAAAAAAAAAAAAAATGTTGACAAGTTGTTATATTATGTTCAAAATTTGTAAAAATTTAAACCACTAAACTGATCTGTATCCATCCACCAATCTGCTCAATCCGTATTTGTCAATCCGACAGACGGATGCAGATTGATTTTTTTCTAATTCGCCAATACGGCGGACGGATGGTGGATTGGAGGTTCTCTCGCCGCAACCGAACAGCGCGTACCCCTACTTTGCATTTCTACATTTTATATTGAATCTTATTTTAGTCTTTCATTTTAATTATAAGAATCAATTTCTTACAGTTTTAGTTAAGTTACAATGTGATTTTTTAGTATTATGTGACTCACATAAGTCATTTTTTCAAGGTAAAAACATGTTTCTTCCATTTTCTTCTTTTTCTCTGTATACAATATGTATTTTTGCTTTCTTTAATATTTTCTTAACAGACCACCACCAAACACCCGTTCCCTGCTATTCTTCCGCCCTTTCCCCACCACTCATAACAATTACCCATCTTTTCTTACCACTCCACACCGTCCCTTAAAGGAATGGGGGATACTGCTGTGCCCCAAGGCACAGCAGTTGCTGCTGTTCCCTTGTGGGAGATTATTTTGAATGTTTTTCGATGATCTGAACCGTTCACATTGTAGGACTCGTCGAATAGGTCATCCAAGAAAAAAATCAACTTGATTGGATACCTGTACCCCTATAACCAAAGCACATTTGTTTTTATAAAAATTAACGGTTAACGTAACTTTCATAAATTTTTTAAAACAATTTGAACTTGATCATGAGGTTATGAATATCCGATTAACTTGATTTTTTATATGAATAATAATATTGACGAACCCTACAATATGAACGGTTCAGATTATCGAAAAATACTGCAAAAAATCTCCTATAAGGGGACAGCAGTAACTGCTGTGTCTTGGGGCACAACAGTACCCCCGTATCCTAAAGCGCAGGGCAATAATATAGTAGAGAAATAAAATCTATTGAATAAACAGAGAAAAAAAAGAAAACAAAAGAAAATTACATTTTTCCTTAAAAAAGCCTAATGTAAAAATGATAATTTTTGTCAATAAATTTTAATGTAAAATTAACGGAAAAGTCACATTACAATTTGACTAAAATTATAAGAGATAAACCATTATAATTAAAAGTCGACCAATTAATATGGAAGTAAGTATAAAGTGCAAGGGTGTAACCTAATTTATTCTAAAAACAAACTAGCAATAAATTGAAATAATTATCTCAACTAGCTAGATAAACTTCAATCTTTGGAAAATTGCAAAGCTATCCCTATATGGATATTTTTATAAGTTGCATTGTATCATATCCGTATTGAGTAGCAATACTTTTCAAGCAATAGTTCTTTTTTTTTTTTTTGATCAGCAAAGAAAAATTTCATTAACAATATGAAATTAAAGGTACAGGAAGATGACATGCATCGAGAGAGATTCGGAAGTATAAAAATACCCCTACTACTGCTACTCGCAACCATACAACCAACCCCTAAGCCTCTCGAATTTTTTTAAACAAAGTTAAGAAGAACTTAACTAAAAAAAAAAAAAAAAAAAAAAAAAAAAAAACATGAATCTCCAACAAAATCAACCCACCAAAAAAGAACCAAACTATACTAAATAAACCAACTCCCAAGGCAGCCCGAACTAAAAACCCAATTAATCAGCCACCCAATATTTTAATCACCTACATCACTTCCAAAGCTGCTGTACACCACGCCTAAGCTGCCCACGCTGCCCACGCCTATTCTGCTCACACCTAACACCTATGCTGCTCCAACGCCCTCCTGCTGCACTGCACGCCCACCTGCTCACGCTCCTCTACTGTGCACGCACCACTACTTCAGCCGAGGACCTCGCCATGGCTGGACATCACCAGGCTGGGCATCACCACTGCATCCTCATTGCCGAGACTCCACTCCTAACAGATACTTACTGCAAACTCATTGCAATCTCACCCACAGCACTCAATGCGAACTCACCCACTCCCGACAGAAACTCCACACCCAGCCACCCCTAAGATGCTGCAACTCCACCGGCTGAGTAGACCCCAAACCACCACCGGGAAGCCCGATGCTGCTCCACCTTCAGTCTCCTTAACTCACACCCACCGAACTCCACACACCCACCGAATACCGAATCTTCTTAACTCACACCCAGTACCCACGCCAGAGCCTCTGCTGCAGTCCACACCCATGCTGCTGCCAAAACTCCATAGCCAACAGGGCTTCCGCCAAACTCCACACACCCACCGAACACCGACCACCCGCTGGGACACCTCCATACAAATGATAGAATTTCACCCCTCAAACTCTCACTCGAGAAGGAGCGCTCGAGTGAAAACCGGAAAGAAGACACCCCTCAAACTCCTACTCGCCAAAAGCGCTCGAATGAAATTCATGAACGTCACCCGCAGCAACAAAAACACACCTAGATCGGAAAATGGGAGATTTAAGTTTATTGAAAGAAAAAAAAACGAGGTTATTGACAGAAAAAAACTAAAGAAGGCAGCCACGGAAACGAGCTAGGCCAGCCGACCGCCATAGCCAAAGGGGGCGGCCGGCCAGCCCAAAGAGAGGCCGGGGAAGGAGGTTTTTAGAGAGAGAAAGAGGGATGCGAGGTTTTTAGAGTCAAGCAATAGTTCTTATTCTTAAATGTATTTTATAATTATTATTTTTTAAACATCAAATAAGTGTTCGATATTTTGTTGGTGACTCTTTAAGTTATGATCTATTTTGAAATTAAAATGTGTCGGTGTACAGGATTATCATAATTCTTATAATGGGTTTGTTAGTTGCAACTTTTTACAAGTTAAAAATTGATAATCAAAACAGAATCTAAATGCACCTATTTTTTTTTTTTTTATATATATTTCTCAATAATTAATTTTCTAAGCTATATTTGCTTTATAAGTTATAAATAGAACTACAATAAATATTCTAAGATAGATTTTCAAAAACAAAATAAAATTATATAAATAACTTCATAAGTTACATCAAACATGAGCAAATGTCGCCAATTCAAAAGAAAAAAAAAAAAAAAAATACCAAATGTAAGTGTAGCTTCAACTGAAGAGAAGAAAAAATTAGAATAATGAGGCTAATGTATGTCAATTAGAAATAATGAGATTGAAGCATGTCAAAATTAGTCAACGTTTGCTTTTACGTAACTTTTAATCCTAATTTTTTTTTTGTGATTTTTTAATATTTATAAATTAGAGGCCGTAATATGAGGAGTACTACTGGATTCTGACAAATTTATAAATTTAAAACCTAGTTAACGAGATTTATTAAATAAGATCTCACTTGAATATGTAATTTTATAAAATAAAAATAAATAAATAAATTTAATAGTGTGATGTTTATATTGAGAGAGTGAATGTTCACATTAAATAAATTTGATAGTGTAAATGTTCATAGTATGAAACATTCACATTGTTAATGTGAACATTAATGCGAGTTTCATCCTACTATTATTATGAATATTTTGGTAACTATATCACTTAAGAACTTATTAGAATGTAAAAAATTATTTTGAACTAAATAGAATATAAGTAGGTAAAGATAAATATAAATAAATGTTCCTATATTTTAAAAATTCATCGTGTATATATATATTAATACATTTCATATTGTACTATATTGATATCATATCCGTAGACTTGGTTTGTTTACTTTTTTTTTTTTTTTTTGTTTTTTGGACGAAGAAGAAACTCATACAAAAGAGATAAACATCAATAAAAAAGGGGAATGTAAAAGGCATTATAGCCAAACTTTATAATTCCAACTAAGTTGGCACTGTAAAACCAATACAATTATATGCCAGCATAACACCAAATTGGTGAGAGACCAACCAACAAAACAACCACAGACACAAAAGAAACAAAACAAAAAACACCTGCCAAAGGCAGCAAAACACTCAACCACACCCCCTGCACCATCAAAAACCAATCACTCACACCTCAACCCTTTAAGCAAAATCTGACCTGATTGAGATTGTATATAAAATCATTCACTAGTGTCATAAAAGATTATATACGACATATAAAGTATGTCATAAATATGTTAAAAATGACATTTTACGACATATAAAATTATGTCGTGAAAGAGTTTTTATGGCATGCATTGCAAGTCATAAAAATTCAATTTTGTTGTAGTGACCGAAAACTGCAACTCTGGTAACCCACTCTTGGACCAAAAGGCAACTCTTGTCTTCACAATTTCCTCCAAATCTACAAAATCAGGTTGACACCCATTGAAAACTAAATCATTCCTTAATTTCCATACAGACTACATCAATGTAAGAGGGACCAACTTCCAAATACATAACTCCTCCTTTTTGAATTTTACACCTGCCCACCATTGCTAAAGCAACTCCACAGACCCAGGGATTGCCCAAATCAAATGCCACCACTTCAAAATCCCTGACCAAACCCTCCAAATCAAAGGACAGTGTAAAAGAATATGGTTGGCAGATTCCTCTTCTAATCTGCAGAAAACACACAATGAATTAGCATTGGTGTCAAGCACTCCAATTTTCTTTAAAAGGTCTGATGTCTTCAATCTGCCCTTCCAACCAAGCCACCAAAAGAACTGAATTTTGGGAGGAGCCACATTCTTCCAAATCGAATTTGTTATCCGAAGACATGGGCCATTAGCAGCTTCACCATTTTGATAATGATGCCACACTGAAGTGACCTGATGATGATGCCTCCCAATGCAACCAATCTTCTGACGCCAAAGAGATTCTGGGTTACGAAGCACGAGTACGGGGTACAAGTATTGGTATTGGTATGATATGGGTATGTCGATATGATAAAATCTAAAAAAAATAGGATACGGGTACGACTTGGTGCGCTTGTAAAAAAATATTTATTCTTAATTTATAGTAATATAAAAATTAATTAAATAGTTTAATTTGTTAAGATCCAACTTATAATTAACATATATAAAGTAAAGGTATAAATCAAAATTAAGTGTCAATATATTAAATAACTTACAAATCATAGTTTAATTTTAAAATCATGCTAAGTATAAAACTAAATATAAATAAAGAAGTCTAGTGAAAAGAGTTTTATTGCTGTAGTAGAAGAAAATATTATTTCAACTGAAATATAGTATGACTTGGGTATATACAAGGTACGTCTAGGTACGCTAAAAATTAAGAAGAAAAAATTTAGATACGTGTTTTGTGTATCCAGCATGTATGCAGAAGTACTATACGAGCTATCATATGCCGGTAAGTATCCAGTACGGACAACATGTTTTTCGAAATAACCATACTTCATAAATTGTACAATTGTACAAGTAAAAATGTTAAGATTTTTAATTCTAATCTTTGTGTTTAATTTATTTTGGCAAATTCCTTTCCAAAATTGATTCATTTATTTTCTCTCTTTCTGAGTTGGTTGTGTTTGTTTTTTATATTTTTGTTGTCTTCTTGTGGTATTATCAACTTGGTTTTCTCAAATGACAAAGTTGCAGATTGGGGGGCCCAAGTGGGTTGGCTTTAGATTATGGTTGACCTTGTGGCTATAAGCATGGTGACACAAAGTTTGGTGGCTCGAAGTTGTCAACTTGTGTTCAAGCATGTGTCAGATTTATGAAATCTTTCCAATCTCAAAAAGTCTTGAAAGATGTGTTTGTGTTGGGAAAAGTAAGAGACAAAGCGTGGCCAAAACATGGAAAAACCGTGGTTCAAAATATGGAAGAAAACATGCAAAAGATGCAGTAAGAAGTCAGCAAAATCAGCTGGTCTCGTTTATATTCGGAGCACTCTCTCCTAAGTTCTTCTGAATATTTTTATCTTTTGAAAGATCATTTTTATGAGTGAGAAATACATTTGCGAGAGAGAGAGAGAGAGATATCATTTTGTTGTTGAGAGATTTTGCTAAGTGTTTGAGAGTGAACTTTCTAGTGAGGATTATATTGTAATACTCTCATTTGCTTGATGATTCATTAGCAACCAAGAACTTCAAAGCTAATCATCAAGTTGTAATAAGTCCTTCACTCCTTTCAATTGTGAACCTTCTTGGTGGATTCCAAAATTGTAGACTTCGGTGGATTCCGAAGTCATTGGGGTCATGGTGATTCGACAATCGTTAAGGAGATTCAGTGGAGGAAGAAGAGTGACTCGTAGGTTGAGCAAATGCGTGAGTCCAGAGTGGCCTTTGTAAGATATCTTGTGTACTATTTTATTTCATAGTAGATTATTCGCTTGGCTGAGGGCCTGTGATTGTTTATCACAAGTTGGTAGATTCTAATTATTCCAACTAAAAAAATAGTTTGTGTCGTGATTGTATTTCTCTTACTCTCTCTCTTTTCTACTTTGATCGTGGTTTTATAATTTATAATTTAAATTATCTAAATCAACAATCACTTATCACGGGATAAATCTAGATTTTCAAAAGGGTTTTACCAATCAAACTAGATTTTTCAAAAAGAATTAGCAAGCATGTAATTGATTAGGTCGCAACTCACAAGAGTGTTGTGGATCAAACATTTCTAAAGAATATAATCAAGGAAACGTCTAGGATCTCATAATTAAGATTCTAAAATTTATTAGAATGAGTATATATATGGTGGAGATTAAATTGATAAAGTGTGAGATTTATAAATAAAATAAATTTAAATTATTAATGATTATTTCTAAATAAATTTTAAGTAAATAATTTTAAATTTATAATACTGCTGATATAATCAATTTTAAATTTATAATACTGCTGTGTGGACAAACAAATCTTAGGATTGGGGACCAAAAAACAAAGTTGGAAAATTATTAAATATATTTGGAATATCATGTGATATCATTTCCTTTGTATTCTCAATAAATGACAAATAATAACACATTCATTTTGATTGGTTTTAAATTTTTTCAAAACAGTTTTCAAGTTTACACTTGGATAAATTACACTTTGCACCTTTGCATATTGTATCAAATCTCACTATGACTTTTACACATGAAATCATGACAATCAACACCTTACACTTCTAGTCAAATCTCACATTGGTCTCTGTACATAAAATTATGATAGCTAACCCTCTGTATTTTTGGTCAAATCTCACTTTGGTCTCTATACAAGTGTCAATATCCCATTTTTGTTATTCAGTTATTTAAATCTTTAATAAAATCTACTCATGTGATAATCATGTGACTACAACAAGAGGGTAAAAAGGGAAAATCATCTAAAATTTCACCAATACACACTTTATCACAAAATTTACATTAAAATATGACTATATTAGGCTAAAACAAAACACAAATTATAAATAATTAAGAAGATGAATTAAGATTTTGTATAAATTGAAATCAAGAAATTCTATTTTTCACGGTAACATATATCACGACCCAACCCTCGTGAGTAGGGGGTTAGAAAACGTAACAATTAATAACGAAAGGCAATTCTAATTTTAACAAATTAACTAGCACATACGGAAATGAAATTAAATAAATTAAATGGGTAAATAAATAATCCAAATACTCAACAATTTTTTTTTTTTTAAAAAAAACATTCATCGGGACTTTTATTTTCCTTTATTGATAATTGGACAATTATTAAAAAAAAAAAAAATGTTCGCATTAGGTCCTGTGCTGGTCCCCTTATGTAAGGTTACCACTTTTCCTTACATTTCATCATCTGAAAGGGGAGAACAATTATAAACACATAGAAGAGTGAGAAATATTGTATCAAGAGTATTAGGCACAAAATCAACATGAATAATTATTTAGGCTAAAAGATTGTGCATTATTTAATTTGAGCTGAACAAATAATTTAAATGGCAGAAATGAATTTCAGAATATAAATAAAATAGTTATAACAACGATATAGAATAGAACAGAGGTCACGAAAGTGATAATTAGAATAGAGGTCAACGAAGTGACAATCAGAACAGAAATCAATGGATCCATGACAAACGGCCACAAAGTCACCAATCAGAGGCCAATGGTTATTTAAGTTTCCCAAAGCACGGGACTCCCGTGGTGGTACTCACAAAAATAAATGTTTATATAATCACTGCCAAATAATTTCCAAAATTTAGACAATCATATCCATGAATTTCAATTTAAGTAAATAGAGTTCATAAAATAATTGATGTAAGTGAAATATTAATATAATTTATAAAACATGAATTGCATAAAATAAAATGTGATAACTCAAGATATACGAAAAATATTTTATGGTAACTCAAGGTCGAATATTACTCACTTTTTCTATTATTTCCCGCTCTTCCTCTTATTTTCCGAGCCTTTCTTTAGCTGTTGCCTCCTGTTTTTATCTCTTTTCGTTGCTTCTTTACTTCCTAGGCAATTCCTATTGATAGACTCCAAAACTTGCTTACTACTTAAAGTCCTTAGGCCAACTGCTGCCACGTTGCTCCTACTCTAATTTACTGCCACATTTCTATTTTGCTGGTCTTTGAGAGCTGATTCCACTTGTCTTAACTTTGGCTTAATTTTTCCTTGACCCGCTTCCTTTTCTTAATTCCCTTTTGGTCTGATTAAATCACTTACTAATAATTTAGCCCCTATTATTATTATTATTATTGTTATTTTTTATTTTTTTAATAAACATTAAATGCTTAGTTGACATTGTCATGGTGCTGAAATTAATCAAATATTTGCGAATCACATTTCTCTCCTCCTAAAAAGAAGTTTGTCCTCAAACTTGTCATACCTTAATTTTTGAAAAGATGTGGGTATTTGTCTCGCATTTATTTTTTGGTTTCCCATGTAACTTCTTCGACACGATGATTCCGCCACAAGACTTTTACGAGGGGTATGGTTTTGTTTCGGAGAACCTGATCACGATAATCGAGAACCTGCATTGGTTGTTCTTCATAAGAGAGATCCTCTCGAATTTCCAGATTTTCATGATCGATAACATGCTCTGAATCTCAAAGGTATTGTCGAAGCATTGAAACATGGAATACATTATGAACATTAGACAATTCAGGTGGTAAGGCAAGGCGATATGCCACAGGGCCAATTCTTTTTAAGATCTCAAATGGCCTGATGTAACGTGGGTTTAACTTCTCTCGTTTCCCAAATTGAATAACTCTTCTTGTTGGTGAGGTTTTGAGGAAAATATGATCTCCCACTTGAAATTCCAAGTCCCGTCTCCGTGTGTCTGCATAGTTTTTTTGGTGACTCTAGGCGGTGGAAATTCGCTGTTGGATGCGTTGAATTTTGTCACTCGTCATATGCATGATTTCAGGGCCCAATAGCTTTCCATCTTCAACTTCCGTCCAACACAGATGTGATCAACACTTCCTCCTATATAACGCTTCATATGGTGCCATTTCAATGGTTGTTTGGTAACTATTGTTATAGGCGAACTCTACTAAAGGTAGATGTTCATCCTAATTACCTTTGAGGTCTAGCACGCACATACGTAACATGTCTTCCAAAGTCTGGATTGTCCTTTTGGATTGTCCATCAGTTTGCGGGTGATAAGTAGTGTTGAACTTCAGTGTTGTTCCTAAAGCTTCTTGCAATTTGTTCCAAAAGTGAGATACGAAGCGGGAGTCTTGATCAGACACGATTAAAACTGGAGTGCCATGTAATTGAATGATTTCTTTGATGTATAAAGTAGCGAACTTATTGAGAGAGTATGCGATTTTGACTGGTAGAAAATGCGCCGACTTCGTCAATCGGTCTACTATAATCCATATTGCATCATTCTTCGAGGCTGAATTCCATTCAGGAGTAGGGAGTGGTTACAACGTTCTTGCAAGTCTCTGATGTTTTGCTTTAACACGTTGACAATGTAGGCATTTAGAGACGTGGCTTGCCATGTCTCTTTTCATTCCTGTCCACCAGTAGTGTTCCCTCAGATCGTGATACATCTTTGTATTGCCAGGGTGGACTGAAATCCTTAAGCTATGAGATTCCAACGTATAAGGTTTCGCCTTTTAAGGATATCGCACAAGATTTGTACATGTTAGTACCAAGGGTAGAACTACCAGAAGGAAAAGACATAGACAATATATATCCCAAGGGTTCGGGTGTCGATGCTAAGTTGGAAGCAAAGTGTGGTGTAACAAAAGAATGAGTTGAACTAGAGTTAATGAAAACATGAACTAAATGACCACAGACAGAAAGTGTACCTAACACAACGCTCTCGGTAACCTCTGGGTTTCCAGGCACCAAGGAAAAAGCTCTTCCTTAGCTTTTTTGGTTCTTCCTCACTCCTCCAAGTAGTGTGGGTTTTGGGACTGGTTCAGAGGGGCCTACTATAGGATTGGTAAACTTTGGACAATCTCTCAACAAGTAGCTAACTTGACTGCATCTAAAGCATGCTCCCGTGTTTTGATGGCATCGTCCCCAATGAGCCCCCCACAAGTAAGACAATTTGGAATGGCTCCACCTTTAGGGTTAGTAGGATTTTGATTGCCTGAACTGGTTGAGCCCCTTATTTACTTTCTTTGGGGGCATAGCACCAGATCTTCTGTTGTCTCTTTCCTAAAATTGCTTCTTTTGTCTCATTTCCCCATAATGTGTGGCTTTAATCCCCTTTTTCGGCGATGTATGCTCAATCCACCACTTTAGCATAAGTTGGCAATTTCGGAACCTCAATCTTGTTTCTGATGTCATCATTGAAGCCGGCTTCGAACTTTCTAACTTTTTGGACTTTAGTTGGAATAACATATGTTGCAAATCGAGCTAGTTACGTGAACTTGCTCTCTTATTTGGCCACAAACATCGTTCCTTTCTTTAGGTGTATGAATTCTGACACCTTTTGTTTTCGCAGTGAATTTGAAAAGTATTTTTCGTAAAATACCTCTACGAATCTTGCCCAAGTCACGATTTCTTCTTTTTCTAGAATAAGAAGCCACTATTCCTGTGCATTATCTTTGAAAGCGAAAGTGGCAAAGGTCACTTTTTGTCTTGTGATGCAAGGTAGTACGGAAAAGACTTTCTCCATATCCCTTACCCAGGCCTCTGCTATCAGTGGGTTTGAACCGTCGATGAATGAGGTGGGTTTCAAATCCTGGAATTGTTTTATTGTAACCGACTCTTCTCGCTGCTCTGGTACTACCTTGTTCATGTTATTTTGTAGGGCCTGCAGAAAGCTAGTAACTGCTTTTTCCATGATTCTTTACATTGATTCTATTTCACTGACTGACGACTTGGTTCCATTATCGTTGTTGGCCACTACTTCAAAGTAGAGATTTAGTAAAAATAATTTAACAAACATTGCACCATGTTTACAAATTATCATACATATAAGTAAAACACCGATTTTATTATTCATACATATATATGGTGTTAGTATTGCATCTTTCGGTTAGAAGTTATGTTAGTATCTAATCCTTTTAGTACAAAAAATAGGGATTAGAACTAATCGTGGTCAGCTCACAAAAAGAGTCCTTCTTTCCATAGTCTAGAGTGGAAAGTCAAACAGCCTTGGAAAAATAATGTTGCATGAGGAGTTCAAACTCCCAACCCAGTTGCACTACTCCAAAACAAACCCATGTTGCTTGGACTATGCAAATGGAGACATACTGTATACACTCCTAAAATGCACGGTCGGTGATCCACACAGCCATCTCGAGATATGTTAAATCATTACTGAAATCCACGTTCTGGGCATCGATAATGTCCAGAGGGATGGGGGTGTTGGTAAGTATGTGGTCACCGGGAAAATTATTTCCTCTCCTTTCGACAAAAGCCAAGAGCAAATGGTTGACTATAAAGTGGGGGTGGTCTGGGGCATGGCCAATCGCATGAGTAGGTTCGAGGTACCGTCCTTGAGTGTAGGAGCAACTTTGTCTTTATGATAGGAATGCTAGGCCATTTGGATTTACCTGTACGTATATCGATTGTCCCATTAATTGGTCAAGGTCTGGATGCAGCTGTATCACTATCCCTTCGGAGTCTCCCCAGCCTTCGGACGAGGTGGGGATGTGGTGCTCTCCTAAGATCCCCTCTAAACTCAAGCTCTTGAGCTCATTCTAGAATGACTCTCTAAGATTAAACTCGGAAAACCCTAAATCACTTAAAATTAGCTATGGTACAAATGAAATATTATACATAAAATGACTAATGTATTAGATAATCCTAATTTTAATTTATTTATTTCATATATATATATATAACTTGGCTCTGATACCACCTTTGTCACGACCCAACCCCGATGACTAGGGGGTTAGAAAATGTAACAATTAATAACGAAAGCCAATTCTAATTTTAACAAATTAACTGGTGCAGGTGGAGACGAAAGTAAATAAACTAAATAGGTAAATAAATAATCCAAATACTCAACAATTAAAAAAAAAAAAAAATCATCGAGGACTTTTATTTTTCTTTATTGATAATTGGACAATTATTAGAAAAAAAAAATGTTTGCATTAGGTCCTGTGTTAGTCCCATTATACAAGGTTACCACTTTTCCTTACATTTCATCGCCTCAAAGGGAATAATAGGTATATGCATATAGCAGAGTGAGAAATATTATACCAATAGTATAGGGCACAAAATCACCATGAATAATAATTTAGACTAAAATATTGTGCATTACTTAATTTGAGCTGAACAAATAATTTAAATAGTAGAAACGAATTTCAGAATATAAATAAAATAGTTATAACCACGGTACAAAACATAACATAAAAGAGGTCACAAAAGTGACAATCAGAACAGAGGTCACCGAAGTGACAATCAGAACAGAGGTGAATGGATCCACGACAAACAGAAGGCCACAAAATGACCAATCAGAGGCCAATGGTTATTTAAGTTCTCCTCAAAGCATGAGACTCCCGTGGTGGTACACAAAAATAAATATTTATATAATCATTGTCAAATAATTTCTAAAATTTAAACAATCATATCCATGAGTTTCAATTTAAGTAAATAGAATTCATAAAGTAATTAACGTAAGCGAAACATTAATATAATTTATAAAACATGAATTGCATAAAATAAATTGTGATAACTCAAAATACACGTAAAATATTTTATGGTGACTCAAAGTATAATATTACTCACTTTTTATATTATTTCCCACTATTCCTCTAATTTTTCGATCCCTTCCTTAGTCGTTGCTTCCTGTTTTTATCTCTTTTCGTTGCTTCTTCTTTACTTCCTAGGCATTTCCTATTTGTAGGCTCAAAAACTTGCTTACTACTCAAAGTCCTTAGGCCAACTACTGCCACGTTGCTCCTACTCTAATTTACTACCACGTTTCTATTCACCAAGGATCCTCTAGAGTGAAATTTCTCTAAAGTTTCCTAGAGTGCTACATTGTGTGGTTGAGATTTATTGACAAGTCACATCAGAAAAATTGATGTGACTTGCCAGTAAATCTCAACCACACAATGTAGCACTCTAGGAAACTTTAGGGAAAAATCACTTTAGAGGATCCTTGCTCGTTTCTATTTTCCTGGTCTTTGAGAGGTGATGCCACTTGTCTTAACTTTGGCTTAATTTTTCCTTGACCCAATTCCTTTCCTTAATTCCCTTCTGGTCCTTTTTTTAAATCACTTACTACTAATTTAGCCCCCTATTATTATTATTATTATTATTATTATTTTTTTATTTTTTTTTATTTTTTTTTTAATAAAAATTAAATGTTTAGTTGACATTGTCATGGTGTTGAAATTAATCAAATATTTGGGTGTCACAACACAGTCTTCTGTCTATTTATCTTTTTTTCTTTTTGATTTTTTTGTTATATATATATATATATATTTATTTTAAAAACTTTATTTTCTTGAATTTTCGTCTTAATTTTACCGTACTGAAAAACCTAAGTGATTCGTGATTCAAACCAAGATTAATTGCAACAAATCCCAAATGATTAAAACTAACAATCTAAATCATCTAGCACGTACGAAAGTGATTTAGATTGTTGCTTCAAAATCAATAAATCGACACAACCGATTTTACGTGAAAAAATCACAATTGGAGCACCTCCAGCTGTGATTAAAAAACTACGGGCGAAACATCACTAATCAATCTACTAAGAAAGGAAGAAAGAATACAAATTTACCGAGACAAATTACCCAAATGCAATCAATTTGTCTTCAACAATCTGTATCTTTTCACCACCGCTTTCGTCTCGGAATTGATTAGCTTGATGTTGAATCGACAACATCCATGTTGAATACTTCGAACTCCTTCGAATACTCCACACTTTGAATCTCCGGATTCCACCGAAGAAGAACACTCTTGTACTTGTATGATCAACCAACTCCTTGATGTATTGTTACGATCCAAACCCGCCCCTGTAGGTTTAGCGTCATGATCGGTCAGTAATCATAGATTACCTATGGCCTCCATACAAAATAATCCATTTAATATAAAGTACAGGGCTTAGTGGAAGTATAATATAACATAACATTCATCCATTAAGCTGTGCATATATGAAAAGAGCTTCGTATAATAAGCAAAGATTTGCTCCAAAAGTACATTCGTCACATTTGTACAAACTTTCGCATCTTATAGTTATACAAACCCCAACTATACACAAATACAAAACCATTGAACAAACAAAAAGGGGGTTTAACTAGCATGGCTCCAACCAAGCCTGGTTTCACTTCACTTGGAAGCTCCTCAAAAGGCTGACTCGAGTAGGCTCAAGGCTTTCTTAACTCTGATGTTCAGCTTGCCCACCTACATATCTATAAATAATTAGTGAGCCAGGGCCCAGTGAGCAATAACAGAATAAAGAGGTTATATGAATGAAGCTCGATAACATTTCCAAACCAGTTCCTAATAATCAATTCTCATTAACCAATAAATTTCATTATCAATATCTTTCAATATTAAATTAAGTGGCACATCCATCAGGCGATAATATTCCAATAACAAAGGACCATAAAGGTCAAGCCAATGGACCACGAAGGGTCAAACCAATGGACCACGAAGGGTCAAACAAAAGATCTTTGTGTTTCAATTATTCCAATAGCCATGGTATTGTTACCACCAGGCAAGGGCCCATAATCAATGGATGCCACAATATAATTTTAGAAGTGAACTTCATTCATTGATAGAAAGTAACATTTTAATAAATCGTTCAATCAATCGCATATTGATTTCAAGAACAATAACAATTTCAAAGATAAATATTACTCAAACATATCTCTATAAAGTTACTACTCACAATGGGTTATGTTGTCACTAGCCCTTGGGCATCCACCTATACAAAACACATAACAAAAGTACAATTGAAGCACCGTTCGATATCCATTCCACTTTAATTAAATTTCTCTCATGTGTTTCTAACTCATTCCATGTTTATATGAGCTTAATTGGTGCCTAAGAGTACTTGAAATGATATGAGGATGCAAGTATGCACTCAAAAGAGTTAGTCAAACTTTGCTGAAAATAGGGTCTCCGCTTGAGCGTAGCTTTTGTTGCTCGAGCAGTTTGTAAACTCTACAAAAGTACTGGTTGCATGAATTTTCTGCTCAATGAATGCTCGATGGTTGCTCGAGCGGAAGACTAAGAAAATGGGGTCCTTACTCGAGCGCAACTTTGGTCGCTCGAACGGTCTGTAAAATTTTATAAAACTTCTGAGAGCGTGAATTTTCCGCTCGAGCGAGCATTTCTTCACTCGAGCAAGTTGGCCATAATCTGGGTTTTCCAGTTTGATGTTTGAAGTTCAAAAATGATATTCAAAGCCCCAAAACTTGTATTTCTGGTACAAAAACATGGAAAATCATTATATAACTTGAAAGCACTCCCAATTTGAAATTATTTACTCAAAATCATGATCCAATTGACAACCCAAAGCTTGAAACTCTATATTATGAACCATGCATGTATCACATTGAATTTGTATCTTCGTATATCTTTCCAAAACTTGATCAACCTACATGATAAGTATGAAAACATGGGAAAACCCTCAAGTTAAGTTGCAAAAATGCCATTCATGTAAGAATTTCATGGATTCTAACTCAAAATGCACATGCATGTATACAATTCAACTCTTTTCCACACAATTCATGCAAAAGAGTGCTAGAACTAGTTGAATTAAACTTCTCCATGCAATATTTCCAAGAATTAAAAATAGATTTCTTACCTAGCGTTGAATATAAGTGTTGGCTTAGCTTAATTCATCAATTCTCTAGCAATTCTCTTCAAATATCTTCTTTCTCTCTCTAAAGTGTTGAGCTCTCCTTCTTTCTCTCTCAATTCTCAGCCAAGAGTTGTATATCATACGAGCTCAAGACTTAATTAGGCTATATATAGGTATAGATTAGTTTAGAACAATCAAGATTGATTAATACCAACTAATTGGGCTCAATTCTAATTAATTCAATCATTTTATTCTAAGTATTTTAATCCAAATCAATTTTCAATTAAAGTTGCCATAAAATTCTAAATATTCTAATTAGTCTATTAAGCTAATCGATTTCAGTTTTTGAAGCTGTCTAGGCTCTCAATTTCTGTCCCTAAGTTGCCAATTTGAACAGATATTCCATGTAATAACAAATAACTACCAAATTAAGCATGTAATCACACAATTAAACACACAATCATGCAATTAAGCTTATTAAAACAATATAATATAATAGTTCGGAGGTCTGGGTCATCACATGTATAAACCATGAGTTTAATACTCAACCAAACATCAAAGAAAACTAGCAATGTTGTTTCAGAAGAAAACCCTAGAACCCTCAAAGAAGATCAAACTGACTGAAACACAGCTTTTATAGCAAACAGATCCGCGATCTCTGCTCAAGCACAGGACTTGCCGCTCGAGCGGTGTCACTAAAATGCATGTTCCAAGCCACGGTTCACACTCGAGTGCTGCAACTTACGCTCGAGTGTAAAAACACACCTCCCAGTAGTTTTGCAGACATGCCAAACTTCTAAGAGTGTGCAAACTCTACTCGAGCGCCGATTACCCCACTCAAACGAGAAGACCAAAAACCAAGGAAAAATTACAGCTCAATTAAACCAAGCTTATTCGCGGAATTGGTAACAAGTAGGGACCTAACAATCTTCCTCTTTGTCAATTCCCAGACAAAACCTTTTAAATATTTTCCCTAATAAACACACGCACTAGACACACTAGCTAACACAACCAACACACAAAACATGCCTAAAAGTTGGGAACACAAACAAACCACCTGTTAAGCCAAAACCCAAAACACTGGAAAGATGATTTTAGGATATAAAAACACATGTAGATAGACATAGATATCAAAAACCTTGTGAGTGTATAGTCAAAGCATATATAGTCACATCAACTCATATCTAGATATCAAAAAAACCCTATGAGTGTGTCCAGTATTATCCAAACTAATGTGTGTGTGTCCAGTATTATCCAAACCAATAACCAAAAACAAATTATCCTACTCCCCCTTTTAGTCGGGAGACAATAGAAAACAAGAACGAGATAACCTAGCCAATAGTAACAAAAACAGGAGAGATAGAAGAAAAACAAATTGTTCAAGATAAAAAAAATACTGTCCAATAAGCAACAAAATCAATTATCTAACGGTGGGGATGGGGCTGCTGCAGCTGAAGCAAAAAGAGAATCTAATCAAGCTAAAGAGTAGTCTGTGCGGTTGATTGCTTAAGATGTCCAAGCCGGCCATCGAAGGCATCAAGGCAAGCATCCATGTGAGCTAACTGCTAAGTCATGGACTGCTCAAACCGGCGAAGTTGGCCATGAATGGTTCGTGGATGGACATCAGGCTCCTCTGCACTTGCCACCGCAACATCAATCTCGGCCTTCTCGGCTAGAAGATCATCATCAGCTGTAGAAGAAGGACCCGCCCTAGGCGACTCCCCCTTAACATAAGCCTGACTTTGAGACACGGTTTTCTTAGTAAAAGGTTTAATGAGAGTAGCAAACTCATCCTTCTTTAAGATCAGAACCTCAAGGTTAGACAGGAGACGGTTGATCAAACAATCGTAGGGTAACCCTAATTATTTGTTTCCAATAACGGCGATCATCTTGCGGAGGATAAAGGTAGCAAGATTGATGGGCAACTGGTGATCAATGCAGTAGAGGGTGTAACCTTGGTCCTGGTTAATTTCAGAGCTATGTGTGGTGACAATAAGATTGGCGTAAACGATGAGGTTAAGCAACCTAAACTTGGGAAGGAGTTCATGCTATTTGATGAGGGCCCCCTGGATCCAGGTTCGGGGTGTACCACATAACTCAGTGGCCACCTCATTGAAGTCATATGTAGGGCGGACAAAGAAGGGGAAATGAGCATTGAAAACCGGGCCAATGCCGAGAAGAGAATGAATGAGGTCCTGGTCAACAACAATTTCCTTATATCTAACCCAAGTTTTAAAGGAAGGACCGATATCATCAACGCCCTCAATATTGCAGTAAAACTCACAGACCCAATCCAAATTTGGGGGCCCGATGAAGGAAAGGACTAAGTCATCTCCTAAAGGTTGAAACACAGGCCGGATAGGTATGGATTCAAAAGTATTTGGCTGGACATTACGCTCAAGGTGGACTGTACGTGAGATGTAGTCTTCCCTAAAGTTTTTGGCTTTTTCAGCGGAAAGAAAATGATCAGAGTTATAAATTGGGTGGTTAATAGTGGACTTTCAGCGTTTGGAGGTAGACATGGCTAATCCAACAACACCCAAAACCAACAAGATAACCACTTCCCCCCTTCCCCCCCCTCCAAAAAAAGAAAAAAGAAAAACCAAAGACCCAAAACAATAGGAACAGACAACCATTAGTGACAAATCCCAATTAGACAAAATTCAATGAAATAATAGCAATAACCAAAAACAATAGAACGATATCCCAAAGAGACAAAAGGCAAAACCCAACAGAGCATAACCCATTAGTAAGACAAAAAGACACAAGCATATAGCATAATCAAAAGCAATATTAAGACAGAAAGGAGAAAAATACTAAGACAAAAAAAAAAAAAACCCAAAACAAAACAACTCAGTAGCATCAAAAATAGTAATTTTAACAAAATCCAAAGCCAGTAAGAAGCACCACAATAGGTAAAACACGAATAAGACAATGCAAAACCAAAACGAAGCCTAAGCTAGTAGTAGTACAAGCTGCAATGCAACACTCTAAGAAGGCAGGTAAAAAACAAAACACAACCAAGCAAGACCAATATGAGGACTCCACAAGCAAGACGCAACCTAGAGGCCAAACTGAGAGAGACCAACCAAGAAAATGAAAAAACCACAAAGAGAGAGAGGCTTACCAGTAATGAAGAAGGAAGAGGAGAACCCCAAATCACAATCCAAGCAAAACACAAGAAGGGTGGGTGAGGTCGCAATCGAAGCCCTAGGAGAGAGGAGAAGAAATTTGAGGAAAAAATAGGATTGAAAAGACGGGGTGAATTTTTTATGCGAGGGCTTACTGCTCGAGCATTCTCATTTATGTGCGTCTCACCGCTCGAGCCAAGAATGTTGCGCTCGTGCGCAAAAAACAATCTCTCTAAAAATGGCGCACTCTGCAAAAGTATTGGATAAGTGAAATCTGCGCCCGGGTGCTATAGTTGATGCTCGAGTGGGGAAGAAAAAACAACAAAGGCAAAATGCACCCTTTTGAGCTGTTAAAAATACCTCACAGTGGAAAGTGAGACCAGAAACAAAAAGAGGTGGGCATAATAGCAAGAATGTGATGCTAAGATGAGACAATCCTCAAACCATGAAACCCACAATCTCGCAAGTTGGATAATACGAAGCACAATATCATGAGCAGAACGGATAAATAAAGATCAATGATCATAAGCAACAGATGAATGCACAACTCAAAGACAAACATGAGAGCTCACATAATGAATGTGTGTGCATGCAAACCTTGAGAGGCCACAGAGCTAGAGTTAATCCTGGTAGTGATTGGATGGTTGGACCTCCAGCAAGATATTCTATACATCATTGAGAAAAGTTAAACCACTAGACATCAAGCGGTATTTGTTGAGTAAAAGCGGAGGCTCCCCCTCAATCAATGAGTTTCTTTTTTGTTTTTTGTTTTTTGTTTTTTATTTGATTTTTGACTTTTTTTTTTTGTTGTGGGCACTCACTGGTGGCTTTCACACTTAAGAGTATGGAGACCAAACCAAAGAAGCATAGAAACAATAAGGATGACCTGGTTAGTGCTTCTGAGGTAGCCTTTTCCTAATGCCCGAACTTCAAAGAAGTGAGGGAGGAACCATGGAAGTGAAAATTGATGGGAGATGGTTAAGAGACTCAACATCACCCATGATATGCCAGTATTGGTTAATTTCTCTAGAAATGTATAAGAGACACTATTAGAAGTCCATAGAGAAAATAGATCACTGATGCAGAAACCCATGCAACAGTTTATCTCAAGGATGTGTACAAAGTGAGATCAGGAAGTCAATGCACTCGAGCATTCAGAATGAGCTATGAACACAGAAAAATGAAATCTGCAAGCAACATGAGAGGTGTTCATATAAGTCTAAATGCAAAGATGACAAGAAGCAATGACAATGAGATTATAGTATCCAAGTACATAGAAAGCCAATCACTCTCACCCACTCAAGTAACAAGACACACCCTAGTTAATGAGAACAACACCCAAGATCTTTCTAAGGAACTCAAACTGAAGAAGATCAAGGGGTTTTGTAAAAATATCAGCCTTTTGATGCTCAGTGGGTACGTGTTCAAGAACAACAAGGCCCTCTTCAATTAACTCTCGGATGAAACGATGACGAATGTGAATATGTTTGGTGTGAGAGTGGTGGACAGGATTTTTAGAGATGTTAATGGCACTTGTATTATCATAGAAAAGGATGAGAGTGTCTTGGTCTATACCATAATCATGAAGCATTTGCTGCATCCACAACATTTGTGCACAACAACTCCCTGAAGCAATATACTTAGCCTTGGCGGTCGAAAGAGAGATGGCATTTTACTTTTTACTATGCCAGTCAACCAAATTATTTCCAAGGTAAAAACACCCTCCAGATGTGCTCTTCCGATCATCAGCACACCCGGCCCAGTCAGCATCAGAAAAACCAGTGATTTCAGCTGTAGAGTCGGTCAAAAACCAAATCCCATACCGCAATGTCCCATTAATATACTTAATGATGCCTTTGACCGCAAGAAGATGAGACTCTTTAGGACATGCTTGGTAATGGGCACAGACACCTACACTAATGCAATGTCAGGACGACTGGCTGTGAGGTACAAAGGACTTCCTATTATACTCCTATAAAGGGTAGGATCAATTTCAGTACCAGAGGTATCTGTGGAGAGGTGAAGACTAGTGCTTATGGGAGTGCGCACATGTTTGGCCGACTATAGATGGAACTTAGACACAAGGTTTTTGGCATACTTGCTCTGAGAGACAAACATACCTGAATGAGACTGCTTAATTTGAACACCCAAGAAGTGAGATAACTTCCCCATTGTGCTTATTTCAAACTCATGTGTCATGTAATCCGAAAAATATTTCACTAGAGAATCAAAAGTGGATCCAAACACAATATCATCAACATAAATCTGAGAAACAAGTATATGAGACTTAGTATGTCTCACAAATAAGGTTTTGTCCACACTACCCCTTTGAAAGTCATTATCAAGAAGAAAGGTAGTAAGTCTATCATACCAAGTTCGAGGGGCTTGTTTTAGCCCACACAACGCCTTGTCTAACTTGTAGACATGGTGTGGACAGTTTCGGTCTGCAAACCCTTTTGGTTGCTCCATATAAGCCTCTTCTTTCAAGTACCCATTCAGAAAGACACTTTTCACATCCATTTGGAACAATTTGAACCCAAGAAAGCATGCAACACCAAGTAAAATGTGAATAGATTCGAGACGTGCAATAGGGGCAAATGTCTCATCATAGTCAACACCCTCTACTTTTGTGTAGCCTTGAGCAACCAACCTAGCTTTATTTCTAACCACAGTACCATTCTCATCAGATTTATTTTTAAATATTCACTTGGTACCTATCACATTCATGTCTCTAGGTCTGGGAACAAGAGTCCAAACTTTGTTACGTTCAAATTGACCTAATTCTTCATGCATTGTATTGACCCAACTATTATCTAGTAAGGCCTATTTTACATTCTTAGGTTCAATTAACAAAACATAACACATATGAGATACCTCTTCTCGAATTTGTTTTCAAGTTTTCATTTGGTTTAAGACACTTCCAATCACCTATGGAGTCGGATGATTAAGTTTTACCCTTGCTGATGGTTTGAACTCTGGACTGGTAGTGACAGAAGCATTTCTTTGTGCACTTTTTGGACTCAGACTTACCATTGAAGTTGATGTTGGCTCACCTTCTTGAGCTTGACCCTCTGCTTCTCCTTGACTTTGTGGTTCAGTATCCAAGATTGGAGACTCACCATTTTCTTCCTCATGTATCGCTGAAATAGGAGAACCTGTGTCATCTACAACCACATTGATTGATTCCATGAAAGATAGAGTATGCAGGTTATAGACACAAAAAGTTCTACTAGTGGTTGAATATCCTAGAAAAATACCTTAATCACTTCAGGAGTCAAATTTGCCCAAAGGCTCTCTATCTTTGAAAATGTAACATTTACTCTCAAAAGTTTTGAAGTATTTTACATTAGGTTTCCAACCCTGTCCACAATTCATATGGAGTTTGTAACATGATTCACGACATAAACAGCGGTATTTAAGGCTTCAGCCTAGAACTTTAGAGGAACTTTCTTGCTAAGGAGCATGACCATAGCCATCTCTTGAGCAACCATGTTTTTCCTTTCAACAACTCCATTTTGCTATGGAGTAATAGGTGCAGAAAATTCATGCTTAATTCCATGTATATCACAAAAATCTGAAAACGAACTATTTTCAAATTCACAATCATGATTAGTTCGGATTCTTATGATACGCCCAATAGAGACACCCTGTTCATTTTGGATTTTAAGGACTAAGGACTGGAAAGCATCAAATGTATCAGATTTTTCTCTTAAAAAATTAACCCATGGAAAATGAATGTAATCATCAACAGTTAAAAAAATGTATCTTTTATCTCTAATGCTTTCAGTGTGAGTGGGTCCCATAAGATCCATATGAACCAGTTCAAGAGGACGCTTGGTTGTGAAGCTGTTCATCTTTTTATGAAGGGCACGAGTTTGCTTCCCTAGTTGACATGGTCCACACACATGGTTCACATTCTTACCTATTTTTGGTACTCCTCTCACAAGCTCTTTGTTGACTATCTTGGTTAGGTCTTTGAAATTCATGTGACCTAATCTTTGATGCCACAGGTTGAGGTTACTTATGATGGCTGAGTGGCATGTGAGATCATTAGTGGTAACAATCCTATAGTAGTTATCAGATGTACGAACCCTATGCATGATAGTATTTCCCTTCTTATCTAAAATTTCACATTTATTTTTTTGAAAATAATACTTCATGATGGGAATCACACATTTGACTAATGCTCAAAAGATTAGCTTTAAATCCATCAAGAAGTAAGACACTTTAGAGTTTAGGAAGACCAGCTACACTTATAGAGCCCTTACCAATGACTCTAGAAGTGCCACCATCTTCAAAGGTTACGATTCCTCCTTTATATTTTTCAAGAGATGTGAAGTAGAATTTGTCACCAGACATGTAACGAGAGCATCCACTATCGAGATACCACATGTGTGAGTTACGTGCTTTCAGTGAAGTGTGAACAACAAAACAAGTTAAGTCACTCTTTCTCACCCATATCTTTTTGGTCTTAATAGAAGTAGGATTGGCAGCCTTGGTAAATGTCTTAGTGTTATGAACACCCTCATCAATCTTGGTGTTCCATCTAAACATGTAAGGTTGTCTCCTAACCCATGAAGTATTAGCATTTCAAATTTTTTGAGACACCTTACTAAACAACTCATAACAATAAGTATGAATGTGGCCATACCTACCACGATGATGACAAACAAAAATAGGTTTTACCTCCCTTTTGTTGATCTTATCCCCAGGTTGATGAAGAGAGGGATTATCCTTGAGCTTTCCTTTTGCTTAAGTTTTCAGGTCATATGATGTAGAGGCCTGTCCTTTTTGAAATGTTGCATCACCATAGCTTATCCCACTTTTGTCACAACTCATCTGTTGAGACCCGATGATGTCTTCTAGTGTCTTTGACCCTTTGTTTCACATATCAATCGTGACTCTAGCATCTTTGAGTTCATCCTCTTTCTGACCAACCAGTTCTTCCAAAGCAGCTTGTGACATCTCAAGGATTTCAATCTTCTCTTCATATATGGCATAGATTCTCAGAAGTTCATTCCTTTCAGTTTCACAAGATAGAAGCTTTCCATAGAGGTCTTGCCTGTCATTGGAGATCTTGATGGCACCCTTTTTTTGTTGTTGCAGTCTCTCCCTTTAGCTTGACATTCTCGCTTTTACATGTTCTGAGCTTGAGAGTGAGTTTGTCATTGATCTTGGACAGATTCAGAGATTCATTGTAAAGCTTTTCATAAGCTTGTTATAGGTTATCACCATCAATCTCATCATTGTCTACCGAGGTTTCATCATCTTCTTTTTTCTTCTCTTACTTCTCGATCTTGTCCACACTACGCTAAAACAGAGCATTAACGGCGGTTTTTTTAACGGTGGTTTCGTTACCGCCGTTTAAAGATACTATTAACGGTGGTAACGAAACCGCCGTTAATGTATCTTTAACGGCGGTTTTCGTTACCGCCATTAACAAAACCGCCGGTAATGACCCTTTAACGGCGGTAATGAAACCACCGTTAAAAAACCACCGCTAAAGCCATTTTTAAACGGCGGTAATGAAACCGCCACTAAAGCCCTCTCATTACCGCCGTTAATGACGGCGGTCTTTGTCAGCCGAGCTCCGGCGAAGCTCCAGTGAGTGGTGACCACGCGCGGCTAGGGTTGAACATGACCATCTACAATAAAGTAAAAGTAATGTTAAAATATTTATTTAGGAAATATATTTCATGAAGAGTGGCTATAGTGGAGTGGTTGGTGTGGGTGGATGAGAGGTTGAGGGTTCAAGACTTGGGGAGTGCAAGAGGAAAGAATTATTTATTGAAAAATTTGAACCTATTTACGGCGGTAAAGAACCGCCGTTTTTGGTCTTATATTACCGCCGTTTTTGGTCGACTTTTAACGACGGTAATTTACCTTTTTATGACGGTTGTACTTTTTCCGACACGCGCATGAACGGCGGTAACGAAATCGCCGTTAATACTGCCGTTAAAGGCTTTAACGGCGGTTTTACAGCCTTTAACGGCGGTAAAAAACCGCCGCTAAAGCCCAATTTTGGCGTAGTGCCAATCGTGCAACTAAGGCATGAAAGTCGATGGATAGTTGTGAAGATGACTCTCTTCTTTCATGGACTTGACTTAGAATGTCCCATGCATCTCTGGCCTTTGTGCAGTGAGCAATCCATTGTTGTTCTACTTCAGAAATTGCTTCACGGATAGAATTCAGAACGCTTTGATTACTTGGATTGTCAGCACTTTTAACATCCTTTTCAATTGTTTGCCAACCTTCAGGATCATAGGCTCTAAGATACATCCTCAATCTAATCTTCCAAAATAAGTAATTACTTCCATCAAAGGTAGGAGCACGGTACAGACTCTGACCACGAGCAAACTCAACTTGAGTTACAGTAGACCAGAATGCCATGTAGGTACTATCTCCGTCTTCATCGGATTTGGTTTCTTCGGGTTCTTGCTTTGACCTGCTTTCATCATCCCAAGTCATTGTATAGACTTTCTTTCGGTTCTTTTTCGATGGGCATTCAAGAGCAATATGACCAAACCCTTGACATTCGTAACATTTGACACCTTGCCCCTTCACAACCTTCTTCTAAGTTTATGGAGCCACTTTTGGTGGAAAAGTTTTTGATTTTTCATTACCCTTATCTTTTGAACTAGGGTCCTTGAAATTAGGCTTCTTTTTTTTTAAATTTTTTTTGAACTGTTTGGTAAACATAGCTGTCATTTCGGACTCTAGATCAAACTCAACCTCAGGGCTCCTAGTAGTCTCATAAGCATTGGTAAAAGCCACAGTATCTTTTTGTTTTTTCTTAGAAATCTGGTGTGCTTCATAAGTCTACAAGTTTCAAACCAACCGATCAAGCTTGAGGTTCTCAACATCCTGAGCCACCTCAACAGCTGTCACTTTTGATTGGAACCTCTCAGGTAATGACCTTAAAATTTTTACAACAACCTTTGATTCAGAGATTTTTTCACCGAATGTGAAACAGGAATTCACGATGTCATTAAGTTTAGCATAAAAATCATCAAATGTCTCATCCTTACGCATAAAAGAGTTTCAAAAGAAGAGGTGCGATGTTGAAGTTTTGATATTTTAACAGTAGTAGTACCCTCGTGAATAGTTTCAAGAATGTCCCAAGCCTCTTTTGCTACCTCATACATGCCAATACGATAAAACTTTTATGGTGTGATGGAGCAAAAGAGGGAATTGAGAGCCTTACTTGAAAAATCTAAAATCCCCGAGATATTTATTTGTGATTATGTATCAATTTTAAACAGTAAATAACAATGCTAATCAAACAATCAAAGATGAATCGACACAATGATTTAATGTGGAAAAACCACAATTGGAACGCCTCAAATTGTGATAAAAAAACCACGGCCAAAGCCACAAAACATTCCACTAAGAAGACAAAAAGGAACTACACAAGTGTACCCTCAATTACCTAGTGAATCCACGCCCGAATTGAACCGACTCCAATATGCCTCTTCCACCACTGTTTTCACTTCAGAATTGTCTTGCCCAATGTTAAACCCACAATGTTGATGTTGAATACATGATGATGAGCCACTCTAGAATCCACCAAAGCTTCAGGCCTGAATTCCTTGGAAAACACCGAAGAATATCTCTCTCTTTCGTATTGAACAAATAGAAAAACCCCCTTTGATATAATCCACTCAATTTATGATATAAACTCTCAAAGATATCAAAGGAAACAAGCAAAGAACCCCCAGAAGAAAATCGTAAAACCCAAAAAGAAGATTTGGAAGTCGTACCCTAGAAACTGAATTAATCGCAGATTTATAGTAAACAGAATCGCGATCTCCGCTCGAGCGCAGGAATAGACGCTCGAGCGGCCAGACTAAAATGCGTGTTTTTGAACAAGTGCCTTCACAGGAAAGCTCGCTTGAGCGTAAAATCACAACTCCCAGCGCTTTTACATGTGAGTGAAACTTCTGAGTGGATTGCATCTTCGCTTAAGCGTAACATCGGCCACTCGAGCAGACAAACAGCTTGATCCCCAACATAGTCAGCGAAATGGCAAACATGATAGGATTAAGAACACAAACTCCTTTATATAGGCACAATTCGGGTTGTGTAGCTTGACTTTTTGTCCTCCTTTCAGATACGATAGCCCTACAGTTCGGACTCCCATCGTTCTGAATCTGATTCCACAAGTGCAATGTGAAATATATAAACACAAAAGAGTCCAAATTCGGCAAATCTTTTGAAAAATCAATTTTGAATCAAAATGCCAAAAATGGACTGCTTCGCCAGATACAGAATCACCACCTAAATATTTTTTGGAAAATCTAGGAAACCCGTGACTCGTGCCAAAGGCCATGTGTTCGTCATCACCAAGATTGTCTCGGCTCAGGAACTTAGGTACGAGAGAAGAAGGTTATGGATTGAGCACCCCACTCACCTGATCAAAGATCGGCCTCTACTAATCATGATGTGATTTTTATTTACATTATATGCTCTTGTTCCGATTATTAGGCTAACATTACTATGTGTTGTATACAAGTATAGACTAACTTGCAAAAATTGGAACACTTTGATCTCATGTTTGTTTTGAAAATTGTTTCGAATATGTGCCACTTGAAAAGCGATCTCATATATACATTACTCAAATTATCCGAATTCAAGCAATTAGCCTTCATCCACATGCATTCAAGAGCTATATCAATTAAGTACTTAACCTCATGGTAATCATACTCGACATGGCAACAATCACATGCATGCTATATGCTAAAGCAAAAATGCTCATCTAGTACTCCAAGGCAAGCCAAAAGAAGCGAAATAATTAGAAAAAATGCATGCCTCTAATTAATGCAATATGACTAATGCAACACATGCAAGATGCAGTTAATAGACTCGACTACTAATATGACATGTGAATCAATTAGATGGCATGCAATTTAAGCACGTTTTCAAAGAAGTAATAAATACTATGCTTTGTTAGAATGATGCGCCGAGCCTAATGCATGCAAGACAATGGATGCAAATCATGAGAAATGCTAAGCAAAATATGAAGTGCTACATTATCTACCATAAGCGGGTAAATAAAAGGAAGAAAGACGTGGGGTTGGAAGACATACACAAATATTACATGTTTGCTCTCGCACAAAGAGGGTCCGAATGAATGCCCTAACTAATTACTACGAATTAACTGACTATTACAAACCAAATGAAATAAATTGACTATACTAGCTAATTATTACAATACCATAAATTAACTAACTACTTTAGCTAATTAATTAAGTACAATACATAACTAGCTATTCTAGCTAATTATTACAATACCAACATTAGGGAATTGAAATTAACTAATTAATTACAAATTCACCATTCAGCAGGTCACGAGGATCAATGAAAGGACTTATGCATGCAAGCGGATTTTCACCTGAAAATGCCTCTGTTTAGTTGCCAAGAGGGTTCTGTTTTGCAGCCAGAAACTTGCACTATTTTGCCTCAGCCTCTGCTCTATTCTGTAAAAAAAAAGACACTGCCTGGCTGGAAAAATTGACCGGCAGGCCAGAAATAGTGGGCGGCCAGCCACTAATGGTGGCCTGCTACCTAGTAAAAGTGGCCTGCCGGCCACTAGTGTTGGTTCTTTCCTGCTATGATAGAGAACAAACAAAGCACAAACAAAATCTTCCCAGGGGATGTCTGTCCACCCTACATCTCCTTATCAGCAAACAGGTCAAATGGGGGACATGCTTGATTTGCAAGCCATCAATCGACGCAATTTTATTACATGATGTCTTATGAACCAAGGGGTACAATTTCAATAAATGATTAGGAAAGACCAACAAAACCTCCTCCCTATCATAGATTGATCAAGGGAAGTGGTTGACCTTGGAAACTTGAACCATTTCATCACTAACAAGTATGAAATGACCCAAGTCTCCATGTGTTCAATTAACGTCCGATTGAACACCAAATCATTTTATTATCTTGCTTCATTTTATCCCAATTTTTTTTACTTCATTTTAATTGCCTTCCATTCATTAGTCAATTAAGTCCAATAATGAGCTTTGAGTCCAATAATGAGCTTTGAGTCCACTAATAGAGAGAAGTACCAAACCAAATGTTATTTTAGGCATAAGAGGGAGATCATGCCGTTGGTAATGAACCCCCAAATATCACCCCTTTAAGCTTAAACAACACTACTTTTAGAGCAACTCTCAAAACAAAGAGAAAAAGACAAGAAAGGAGGGAGATCGCAGAGGTGTTTAGAGGTGAACACAAGTATGGAAAGTAAGAAGTAAATGCTATCAACTCAAATAGGTTGGTGGCTAAGGCCTAAACTACTAAGCCTATGAGGACTATTATACTACAAGCATGCTATACAAAGCATAAATGAAACTAACACATAAAAACAGTCCTAAAGTAAACAAAAACAGTGCTGAAATTCACATGGAAACGCTTGAAAACGTTAGCTACAATATTGAGGAATTTAAGCTAGTAAACAAGCCAAAGGAGGGGTGGCTAACCCCTCCATTTTTAGGACTTCAAAACATGATTTTAGCCTTTGAAAAATCTCTGAAAATCAGTGGTAAAAAGCTCAAAAAAAAGTTAATGAGAAGATGGGAAACACAAGGGCAAAGGCCTAAGAAGCAAGGTTCAAAGAAGGGTTGTCAATCCCTCTACCTTTAATGGCCTTAAACCACAAGTTTCAGCCCAAAAATACATGTAATAAACAGCTTAAAAAAAAGCAAGAAAAGATGAGAAAAAGATGGTACAAAAGAACTAGAATGTACACCTCTTGAGGAGGAATGATCCCTTGAATTTCTAAACCACTAATTTTACACTCTTAAGTGCTAAAATGCAAGCTTAAGCACCTCATCCAAGATCCCTCAAAGGTTGGTTTAGAGTGTCTAGGCAAAGGTTATGTAAGTTGCAAGAGAGAGAGAAAGAATTGTAAAGAGAAATTTTCCAAACTTTTGCTCTCCAAAATTTTCTAAAGTCAAATTTTTTCTAACCTCTACAACATAAGAGAGGGTCATCTATATATATAAATATATGAGAGACCCTCAAAAATATCTATACAAACACAGCTGGAATGGTGCATGCATCTGTGGAGACAGTTGGTAAAAAATATCTGGTTTTTACACTAATAGACCACAGGCCACATTAGTAATGTGGGTGGCAGGCCACACTAGTGGGTCTGAAGGTCCCTGGATGCTCAGGCTTGAAAAATCACTGTTTTGGTCCAAAACAAGGCATAAGATTTGTCGATTCAAAACTGAGGTTTTCTGTTGAGGAAATCAAGCATTTGACAAGCGTACACATTCTTTATTGAGTGATCAATCAGCAACATCCAAGTCTTAAGGGCAGTAAAAAATGGGGTGTCTATAGGTTGGATTCACATCTAAGCACTCATAACCTCATTGAATTAAAAGATCGAGTAAAATTACAACTAAAGAGAGTTTTGTTAAACGGGATTGCCAATAACAAAAACCTAACATTATTGTTCCAACTCGAGTTTTGATAATCGAATGTGTCCTATTCAGAGGTTTGGGGATATCAACACCATCAATGGTAACAATAGGTTCACTCCATCCATAGATCACATAGTGCCAAACTTTCTCATCAATAGATTTTAAAAACGCCCTCAGACGAGCTTTCCAATAAAAATAGTTTCTACTATCAAGTAATGGTGGTCTATGGCTCGAGTTACCTTCGCGAATTGAATCACACAAAATCACACTCCTATAGTTTTGATAAAAACGAAGAGTGACCTGTTCTGATACCAATTGAAAAATCTAAGTGATTTGTGATTCAAACTAAGATTAATTGCAACAAATCCCAAACGATTAAAACTAACAATCTAAATTATCTAGCACGTACGAAAGTAATTTAGATTGTTGCTTCAAAATCAATAAATCGACACAACCGATTTTACGTGGAAAAATCACAATTGGAGCACCTCCAACTGTGATTAAAAAAGCACGGGCGAAATGCCACTAATCGATCCACTAAGAAAGAAAGAATACAAATTTACTGAAACAAATTACCCAAATGCAATCAATTTGTCTTCAACAATCTGTATATCTTTCACCACCGCATTCCTCTCGAAAATATGGATAATTGACACTTATGTAGGGACCAAAGTGAGATTTGAATAAAACTGTAGGGAGTTGACTGTCATGAATTCATGTGTACAGACCAAAGTAAGATTTGACTAGAAGTGTAGGGGGTTGATTGTCATGATTTAATGTGCAGGGACCAAAGTGAGATTTGGTGCAAAGTGTAAGGGTACAAAGTGTAATTACACTTTGTATTTTTAGTGATTTTTTTAAATATTTTAATCAATTTAAAAAAAATATTTTTTAGATACATTTAATCTATATTCACTTAAAAGTATATATAATTTGTGAAAAAGTATTTAAAAATTCAGTAAAAACAAAAAGATTAAAACAAATACCAAATTTAGTACATTTTTTTTAAAAAATATTCATTGAATTCTTTTTAGATTTCTTTACAAATATTTTACTTTTTAAGTATATTTACGTTAAGTGCATCTAAATAAAAAGTTTACTCAAAAAACAAAACATGGAAAAAAAAAATTCAAAAACTCAAAACAAGGTAGTAAGATTTTGTACTACATAATTAATTAAAATATCACATATACTTATATGACATTACTGAATAATTATCTTTGATATATAGATGTGTTAGTTTTCTGTAATTGGCAATCCCATTGGATAAAACTCCATTCAGTTGTATTTTTATTCACTCTATTGCATCTGTTAGGTTATGAGAGTTTAGATGCAAATCCAATTCGAGTTATGCCTGTGCAGAGAGTTCGTGCTGAGAATTTGTATCTTGACTTGAGCATTGTTGCTTGCCACTTTGCTGATTAAGGATCTCGAGTGATCATTTGTGCGCTTGAGAAAGTGGTTTATCTAGTATCTCTGCTTGCATCTGAACTTCTAGGAGACAAGTTTTACCACTCGAGCAGTAGATACTACGCTCGAGCGGTTGGCCTATATGTTTGCACTGCCTTGACTCACATTGCTCGAGCAATAAAGCATGTGCTCGAGCGGTCTTCACAACTCTATTTAGTATAAAGTGCACTGTTTGCTATTTTTAAGATTTAACTCGTTTAGATTCTCAGAGAGGAGTAAAATACAAAGTGTTCTATATTGGATGGTGGTTTATATGAGTTTCCTTGATATATATAAGGTGATCGATTGATCAATGAACTTCATATTGACAAGCATCAATGGTTGATTTTACTTTTTTTTTTTTCCACAAAAGAGAAAGGTGTTCATCGGTGAATTTTGAAGAACTTGGGCTTGAAGTTTTGGTGGATTCCAGAGTGACTTATCATCATGGATTCGACATCAGTGTTGTGAATTTAATGTTGCGAAAAGCAATTATGCGGTGAAGATGGTGGGGGAAGAGGCACATCGGGTTCGGTTCAATTCGGGTATGGATTCGCTAAGTAATTGAGGGTTCTCATATGTAATTCTTTTTGTCTTCTTAATAGATTGCTTTGTGATTTTCGCCCGTGATTCTTTATCACAATTGAAAGAGTTCAATTGTAATTTTTTTCATGTTAAATTGTTGTGCCGATTTGTTGTTGATTGTTTGATTGTAATTACTATTTATTATTTAAAATTGAATTGTAATCACAAATCAATATTTTAGAAATTTTTACATTTTTCAAGATGCTTTTCCTGCAAAGTAATTTGGAGGAACTGGAATTCCATTCCCATGCCATTTGAACTTTTCTAAAAGGAAAAGGCGAATAAAAGTAGAAATGTCTTTGAATCAATGCACCGTGAAATGATACATTTTTTAACTTGCTCTAACTTGGAGAGTATACAACTTGATGCATGGAACTTACGTGTCAAAATCATGAACATGGAATTGGATTCCTAATTATATTTTGTCAACACAGTAAGACAGAAAAAAAAAAAAATTATAAAAATATGTAGAGTGCAAGTGATTTGTGATAAAGTATAAGTGAAATGCTATGGGGATACAAGTGTGACTTGTACTCCTCCACGTTTATATAATTTTTTTTCCTATCCCACTAGAAAGTAATTCTCCTATTTTGTAAAAGGAGTACATATATATATATATATATATATATAGAATTAAATTGTAAACAAATATTAAAAAATTACGCCTTATCATAACAAAGATATGATAGAAAATTATTAAAAATACACATGAAAAAATAGCAAGGATTGTTAGAGATATATCCTTATTGGTTGATAAGGCTACAAAGTCGAGTCGAGTCAAACTTTAGTATATTTTGTCTCATTTATTAAAATTTTAACGAATTCGAGTTTGAGTTTGAACGCAATAAAAATTTAATGAACCAAATTCAAACAAGTTACCTAACCGAACTCGAATTTGTTCATGAATGACTTTGTGAATTTGTAACTCTATTGATTGATATCTCATCATTTATCATATATCAAACTCTGTCATACTGACATTTATATTCTTATTACTTTTATGTGGTTTAATTTTATATGTAATAAGGAAAAGTTTAGGTATTAACTAATAAGAAATTTTATATTTGTGATAGTGGAAATTACATAGTTGAGTTAATGACAAACAATGAGGGTTCATCCAATTTCATTTGTGAACTGAGTAATTATCTTTGATATATAGATGCTTTTCCCACAATGTAGTTTGGAGGAATTGGAATTCCATTACCATGCCATTTCAACTTTTTTAAAAGGAAAAAGCGAATAAAAGTATAAATGTCTTTGAATCAATGAATTGTGGAATGATACCTTTCTTAACTTGCTCTAACTTGGAGAGTACAACTTGATGCATGGAACTTAACAAGTAGCTTCCCGGCATTTTAACCTGCAAGCCTGATTTGATTCTCAAAAAAAATAAAATAAATAAACAAATAAATAAATAAAATGCAAGGGTACAAACATTACGTGTCAAAATCACTGACATGGAATCGGATCGTAGTTATATTTTGTAGGGAGAATTTCAATAGAGCGGTATAAATAAAACCAATTACAAAAATATATGGGGTGCAAATGATTCTATGATGGGGTGCAAGTGAAAAATTGTGGGGGTGTAAGTGTGACTTGCACCCCTCCATATTTGTGTAAATTTTTTTTCCTGTCCTATTGGAATGCAATTCTCCCTATTTTTAAAAATGAGTACATTTATATATATATAGAATTAAATTTTAAATAAATATTAAAAAGTTACACCTCATCATAACAAAGATATGATAGAAGAATATCAAAAATACACATGAAAAATAGTAAGGGTTATCAGAGATACATCCTTATTGGTTGATATGGCTGTAAAGTCAAGTTGAGTCAAACTTTGGTATATTTTTCGTTGTTTATTGAGATTTTAACAAATTCAATATCAAGTTCGAACTCAATAAAAATTTAACGAATTGAGTTCGAACAAGTCTTTATTGAACCAAACTCGAGCCTGTTCATGAATGACTCTGTTCATTTGTAGCTATATTGACTGATATTTTATCATTTATAACATATGAGACTTCATCGTGTTGACATTTATATTCTTATAATTTTTATGTGGTTTAATTTTATATGTAATAAGGAAAAGCTTATGTACTAGCTAATAAGAAATTTCATATTTGTGATAGTGGGAATTACATAGTTGAGTTAGTGACAAACAATGAGTGTTCATACAATTTTATTTGCAATTTTTTATTAGTTAGTGACATCATGGTGTCATTAGCACGGGTGATGATGCCAACTAATTGCGATCATCTCTTCTTGTGATGATGCGATCTTGGATCTCAGCTCTCTTTACCATGCTTGTACTCTCCTTAATTTTAATAAAAAAATTTCTTTGCTGATAAAAAAACATATGATAATATGATTGTTACACTAATTATTTGTTGTCCAAAAATATATTGAAAAGTATTCGGAAAATAAAGTACATGAAATAATATAACATATTTTATTTTCAACATATTTTTTCAATATTAATAGTATGTACACATTTTTCTTAGGGTAAATTACACAGAATCCATAAATTTGATACAATTATATTGAATCTCTTTTAGTAAATTTATAATTGATTGAAACTAATGCATATGGTATGAAAATACAAGAATATGGAAGGTAAAATTTATGTTTTAGTATTATAGAGATGATAATATTATTTTTTGATTCTATAACTAATTGCTTAAAATTTTTTACAAAATAAACTATTCGAATCATCATAATCAACTTTTATGTAAATTCACTTCTTATCCATCATGAGTCCCTTCTATAAAAACGAGTACAATCCCAATTTCCTAAAACAACAATCCAAGTGAGAAAAAAGAAAAGGGCAATTAGCAAAACTTGAAGAAAAAAGTTGTGCAAGTGTTGCTTTTCAGACTAAGATTGAATCGATGGGAAATGAAACCTCTCGATCAGAAGCCGACAAAGATGATGCAGACTACAAAATTTACCTCCCAATGAAGGACGAACAGGTAATAAAGCAAATTAATTCCTGAGCACAAATTACAACTATTTTTTTATTTTATTTTTTTGTTTGATCATACGATGTTAGATGTTAGTAAATCAGATTATAATGAAAAGGCCGTAGTCACTCTAAACCTTTTACCTTCTCACTATCTCAAGTGATAGTACATAGACCACTCAGTCAACTGTCGTATCCAATTTCAACTATGTTATTCATGTTATTCTTGTTTTGAGATTTCTACTAATATATACTCACTCCATCTCATTTTTGTAACGCCCCACTACTTGCTGGCCCAAATAACTTGTGGGTCGACCAACAATACCCAAAAGCTTAAGTCCAAGTTATTTAGTAGCAAGGTAGTGGTCCTATATATGCCCAAGATCACCCATGCAAACTTCCGATGTGGGACAGGGTGTTACAAACTCCCCCACTTATAAATCCTCGCGTCCTCGCGAGGGTCTATAATCAATCAGAATACCACGACAAGCTCGTGGCCAGCCCAGAATAAGTGGCCCACATGGTTGTGTGCATGGGTCGGCTCTGATACCATTTGTAACGCCCCACTACTTGCTGGCCCAAATAACTTGTGGGTCGACCAACAATACCCAAAAGCTTAAGTCCAAGTTATTTAGTAGCAAGGTAGTGGTGCTATATATGCCCAAGATCACCCATGCAAACTTCCGATGTGGGACAGGGTGTTACAATTTTATTGGTCCATTATTTTATTTTTTATTATCCCAAAATATGTGTCCACTTTGAAATTTAAAAATTTTAAATTTTAAATTTCTAAAATTATCTCTTGTAAAGTAATTATAAATATATTTAAAAATGAGAATATGAAGGCATTTTTGGAATTTTATTCTTTAAAATTTGGATTCAAAGTGTAATGATTATGTCTCTTTAAAAAGTTTGAATTTTGAAAAGGGATTATTAATTTGAGACGGAGGAAGTATGTATCAGCGGGTGACACAAGCGATGCGTGTATAATTTAAATAAGCAAAAATAAAAGAAAATAATAATGAAATTAATATTGTAATGTTTACTTAGCTTAAGTGGTATTAGTTCTCTTACGTTAAATCCATAGTCATGGGTTCAAGTCTAGCCTTCCTCTTTGTGTAACTTTTTTTTTTGTTTTAAAATAGAAAAGTAAAGATTTCACTACACCAATAAGGCCTTCACTTAATAATAGTATAAATATATATAATCTTATTTTATTTTATTTTATTTTATTCATACTGTTGTAAAGTTCACAGCTTCATGGTGTATGTTTTGCGAAATCATAGCACGGCTTCAAGCCAATTATCCAGTGATTGCATTGACGGTTCGTTTGCCTCAACGAAGATGATTTCAAAATTACAAAGTGTAGAAAAATGAAAAATTAAAAGAAAAAGAAAGGGAGATAGAGAAAGATGATTGAGCAAACAATCGGGATGATTGAGTGAGCAATCAAAGTAATCATTAATTATCTCTACTCCTATGCTTCAAAAAGGAAGTGTATAAAATAAAGTGCGGAAAATATAAATGACAAGAAAAATATAAATCAATTGTCTTTGATTTGAGTTGGATGATTATAATGTAGCTATAAATGACTATTTATAGGCAAAAACTTTTAGGAAAAAACTATCTAGTAACTACCCTATTTTTCCAGCTTCTCTATTTCATATTCCATGATCTTCCACGTCATTTCTATGTCTCCATAACTTCCTTTAACCTTCACTTTATGTTCCATATTCTCCACTTTGTCGTCCATCATCTTTTCACATGTGTTTAATACTTCATAACTTCTTATATTCTCCAAATAAGTAGGAGAATGCCACATGTCCTGCAATTATATAAATAATAAATAATTTTAACTGGTTTGATTTTGACTTTAAACTTTTTATTTTGTCTTAATTTAGTCGACTTCATTACAATTGTTAGAGCATTGTATTATGAAAAAATGTACACATGAGCCACATGTGTCATGTTTTTAGGAATATATATATATATATATATATATATAAACTTGATCAATTTAGTGAGTAAAGCTCAACTACCTCAATGATAATTTTCTATCAAAAATCCATAAAAGAGTTATCAAATAGATTAAATTGATGAGTTCAAAAAAAAAAAAAAAAAAAAAGAAAAAAAGAAAAAAAGATTAAATTGACACAAATTCTAATGTTTTTCTTTTTTGATTGGCGAAAGTCAGTTGTTATTTGTTAGATTAGCATCTATGGAAGGTAATCTCCCTACCTTTATAAAGCAAGTTAGTGCTTGCCCCCATAATTCAACCCTCCTAGGGAGAGTTGAATCCATGACCTCTCCTTAGGGACTAAGCGTTTAGGAAAGTCATGGTGGCTAATTATGCTAAGTCTAGTTGGTTACACAAAATCTAATGTTAAGGGTAAAAATTAAGCCAATTGAAAGTGTAGGAATCCAAATGACACAAGAGGAAAAGTGTAGTGACTACTTGTGAAATTTGCCTTTATTTATTCTATTCTATTATTATATAAAGTGTACACCTGACTTAGTATGAACGCTGTTACATTTTTATTTTTTTAATAATACCCTTCTCACTCAGTAGTTGTCATTCCGTTCCATCCTATAACTGTTAGATGATTTTTCTTCTCCATCAAACAATTCAAAATTGCTAATCAAATATTCTTATTCATCAAACTATCTAAATATATAAATATAAAATTATCAACGTATCGGATTTACACCCACCACTTATGTATAATTGTATATAAACAATTTAAATAAATTTTATAAAATGTTTATAAAAAATATTATCTTATAAGTTATACCTTCCATTGCACAAGTTATTTTATAAAGAGATTTCATGTGCTCGAGGATTAATCGAGGTGAATCCTTGATACCACGGTGACATTCATCAATTTTCAATTCTTTTTATTTATTTATTTTCAAAGTAACAATAATTTTTTTTTTAAAAAAAGAAGAGGATAATACTACTAAATACTGTGGAAAGTGCAGGATGTGGCTCCGAAATATGACGTTGAACATGACAACTGTATAGCGCTAATGGCGATGAAGAATTGGTGAGATCCCGATAAGTATGTAGCGCTCAAGAGGGATAAACTCAGAGAGATGCTCAAGCCCAACACCCGAGTTAGTGTAAATGTTGTTGCATATTTTATTTTTTCAATAATACTCTTCTCACTCGTCTCGTTTGACAAGTGACTTTTTTAATCAAAAAGTTAAAAAGTTATTAAAAAAGTCAAAAAACCAACAATCTATACCAAAAAGTCAAAGATTTCATTTTCTCTCTACTTTTTCCATATCTTTTTGTAAAAAGTCAAAAAGTCAACCCAAACATACTAGTTTTTTTTACATCATATTTTAGCCAAAAAATCAAAAAGTTACTAAAAAAATCTGTTCCCAAACGAGGCCAATTGTAACTGTCATTTCTGCCATCCAGTAACTGTTAAATAATTTTTCTCCTCCATCAAACAATTCAAATTTGCTAATCAAATATTCTTATTCATCAAACTATCTACATATATAAATATAAAATTATCAACGCATCGGATTTACACCCACCACTAATGTATAATTGTATATAAACAATTTAACTAAATTTCATAAAATGTTTATAAAAAATATTCTCTTATATTTTCCATTGCACAAGTTATTTAATAAAGAGATTACATGTGCTCGAGGATTAATCGAGGTGAATCCTGGATGCCATGGTGACATCCATCAATTTTCAATTCTTTTTATTTATTTATTTTTAAAGTAACAATAAAAAATTTAAAAAAAGAAAAGAAAAAAGAAGAGGATAATACTAATAAGTACTGTGGAAAGTGCAGGATGTGGCTCGGACATAAGATGATCCAACGTTTATAATGATGAAGAATGGGGAGAATGTTGGTAAGGTTATAGGAGCCAACAAGGATGAACTCAAGGGCACGATAGAGAAGCTCGAGGCCTAATACTAAATAATTAGTTTATATTATACTATATATCCCAAGAAAGTACAGAAAAATGATGTTGAGGCACTAGTCTCCATGGATTATATCTCTAAATAAGATCTTATGTATCCATTATATTACATCTCTAGATAAGATCTCATGTTTGCCTACAAAATATTACATCTCTAGATAAGATCTCATGTTTGCCTACAATTCTCTCTCTCTCTCTCTCTCTCTTTCTCCATAAATTGAATGAAGTTTGGTTTTGTCATGGGGTGCTAAGCCAAAGCCAATTTGATCAAGCAACATAGTACTAAGAGTTAAAAGGACTAGCTTCAATGCAAATTATAAATCAATTTATGGAATTTTGATTAGAGATCTTTTATTATAAGTTTATAAAATTAAAAAAAAAAATGCTAGTTGGATTCTCAAATATCTTGACCAAAGACCCTCATAATAACGTTTGAGGAAATTCAGCTCCTTTCACTTTGTTAAAACTTTAATAACTTTTGATTTAGAACTCCATTTTCAATAATATACATATTTTTGAATCCTATCATTACGATTTATCAAATAAAACCCTTGCTGAATTTGACATTTGGATAAAAAGTATAAAATTTCACTATGTTTGCATTCTATGATAGTGAAATTTCACTGACATGAAGTTAGTGAAATTGGCTTGGTGCCTTTGTGTCACGCCCCCAATTTCATTACTCGGATAATTTACCAAATTTCCTCATAAAAGTCAATTTCCAATAATAGTTATGGAAGTAACACAAGCTAAATAGAATAAAAGAGGTTCACTTTCGCATAAATACAATGATACTGCAAATGGTCACAACAATAATCACAGCACATGCTAAAAAGGCTTACATAAAAGATTTCAAAACATAATTACATAGAAAGAACCACCTCAACACAACTATCCTCTAATCTTTCATTCACAATTTACATAAGACATACTCATAATATAATAAGTAACTTATTGATCTTCCACATAACGATTCTAGTTTAGGCCCAACCCGTTTATTGTTTTGGATCCGGGATTCCTTGTCTTGAATGGTTGTTTATATCTTTATTCATTTTATTCCTTGTTGAGTTTGGTTATTGGAGTGTCATTGTTGCGTTTGGAATAGGTTGGGAGTTAGTTTTTCAAAAGAGTTGCTGCCTAGAATTTGGCTTGTTCGCTCGAACGATCCTTGAGATCTTCCAGTATTTTTGCATGTTTGCAAAAATACTAAGAGTGTGGTATTCTTCGCTCGAGCGGTGTTTCTTGCATTCGAGAGGTCTTGGCTCGAGCGGTTGGCTTCTTTCTGCAAAACTTCTGGAGGGGTGTCATTGTGACATCGAGCGGTCACTCTGTTCGCTTGAGCGGCCTCACCTATTGTGTCTGTTCACTCGAGTAGTGTTTTGTTCGCTTAAATAGTCTGCGCGTATATCAGTTCGTAAAAATCACTTTTTGGATCACTTTTGCATTTCTCTCTCTCTAAACATTTCAAAAATCTAGATCTACTCTCTCTCTCTCTCTCTCTCTCACTCTCTAAAATTCATCTTTAGACCTCAAAATACACCATCATCTTTTGATCTCTACACCATTGTCCATTGGAGAAAAAGATAGGGTACTTCGAGAGCTTCATTTTAATTTGAAAAGTTCGTGTTTTTGTCGACGTTGGGTTTTGGGGCCTTTGGGCTTTCTCCTCTTCCAGAATTGAGGTAGGGATTTTCTTAATGGTGTGCATGTTGTTTAGCTTCGTTATTTGTTATTTTTGTTAGTTATAGGTTTTCAAAAAAGTAGTTTTGGATATATATATATATATATATATCTATTGACGCACAAATTTGGGAAAATACATGTTTTTGGTTAATGTTTGGGATTGGTAACCTAGTGGTTGTTGTGTTATGAATTTTTGAAGAAAAACTTAGTTTTTAATGGGTTTCCAAAGGTTAATAAAAAAACTAGGGTTTTGGGTGTTTTTATGGAAAAAGATGGAATTAGAATGGCTGTGGGATTTTGGTTGAAATGTGGTTTGGTTGGGAAATGTTTTTGAATTATTAGAAAGTATTGAGTATTATTTACTCTTTTGAAATGGTTTTGTTGGAAACAATATGAATGGTTTTGGGAAAATTGTATATTTTCGGTTGAGATTTACAAGACTCGTATGGAGTGTGAATGTTGTTTTGAGAATTATGAGATTTTGTATAAATCGTTGGGATTCCAGTTTGGTTATGGTTCTTTTTAGAATATTATTATTATTGTTGCCTTTATATTAGAGATAATTGTTTTGGCAATTAGTGGAGGGTTGTATTGATCATTGTAGAAATTGCATGTGGATTAGGGAATGGAAATGTTTGCAAATCATACATCGCATTGTGCATATCATGGATTTGTAATTGGAGATTTCATGTTTCGGAAAACATATTGTTATTTTGAGATGCATGTATTGTATTACTAGAAAGGTAAATAAAATGGTGAAGCTGCAAGGGGGTGTTAAAGAAAAATTAATTTGGCCTGTGTGTCCATGGTATAAGACCTAAACCTATGCGGTAGGTGCTGAGTCTTCCGGTTAGTACCGGTACAAATGGCATAGTGACTTGTATAGTTACTATTATGAACACTAGCCTTGGAGATTTATTCATTATATTACCACTTGATTGTTTTGAAGGAATATTGTTGATTTGGAAAGATGCTTTGGAAATCTTGCATTACATTGTTTCAAAAAGGAAAAAATGCGTGCTTTATCATGACATTTCATGTGCATACATATTATGACATTGCTAAGCTTCATACATGTCACTAAGTTTATTTCTACTGGGCTTTATGCTCACCCTATGAGGGAAACCACTTTTAGGTGTCATGGTGTGCCTTCGCCAAAGCGATGACTTGGGAGGATCTTGGAGCTTGAGGCTTGTAATTATTGTTTCCTTGTTTATTTTATTGTAATTTAAGCCACAGGCTTCTTTGTATTGAGTTGTGACTCATTTGTTGTAACCAGGCAAGGCCCTGGAAATTTGTAGCCTTTAAGGAATTAACTTGTAATAGTTTAGCTTTATTCACTATAATAAGAATTCTTGTTGTAGAACTAAAGGGATGTATTGAGGCATGTATTGGAAATGACATTGTATAGTCATATTGTTGAGGTGTACCACATGTTTAGTGATATTATAACGGAGTAGAATGTCTAATTATTTTTGGGCCATTACAACTTGGTATCAGAGCCTACCGAGTTTGAATACTTTAGGTACGTGGGAAGTGGTTCTTACCATAATGGGTTTGTCTCGCTTAATAGAGATATTATATGCTTATGCTAAATGACAACATGTTTATGTGGTTAAGTGGGTATGGAATTGGATCCTTCAGATGTGATTTGTGTTTGTTAAACACTTGGAGGTCTTATTAGAAGGACACTTGAACAATGTTCGTTTTAATAGGAATTCTCGGGGTTTTGTGGAACAAATTTTATCTTAAGGGCATGATTTGTATATGACTATGTGACTTAGTACTTATATGGAATGCATTGTGTGTTTTAATGCTAGTGTATGAGATTTTGTTGGGGGCACCATTGGATATGCGCTGAATTTGTTAAATCTGTTCTGATTGGGATGTCTAGGGGAGGAAGTGACGACTTTCCTTTTTTCATACGGGAAGAATTGAGGAAGCAATTTTTGGAGTTGTGCCAGGGTACTACACCTTTGGCACAATTTGAGTCATGGTTTACTAACTTGTCAAGGTTCGCTCTGGAGTTGGTGGAAATTGAGGAGCTCTGTTGTACGAAGTTTGAGTATAGCGATCCCGGTTTTCCCTTCATTGTTTAATTGTATTTCAGACTTGGTTCCGTGGATGTGTTGTTGTCTTTTTCCCGTTTCCATCCTTTACTCTTTATATATGAGTCTTGGGTCGTGTTGGGTAGGTTTAAAACATGTTGGTTGTGTTTGGAAACCAAGGGTTAGTGTCCATTAAATTTTCATAATGGTTCATTTAATATCCTTATTAGTGGTTCAGTTACTATCCTTATTAGTGGTCCATTCATATTCAAACTTGTCCATTCATATTCAAACTTGTCCATTCATATTTCAACTAGTGTTCATTTAATTTCAATTAGTGTTCATTTAATTCTAACTTGTCCTTTCATTTTCCTATTAATGGGCTTTAATAACAACCTTTCAATACCAACTACATCAAGGTTGCCTATAAATTGAACTCTCCTCTCAACTTCTATGGTTCTTCCCATATCTCTCTCCATTTGGCTTGCTCTTCATTTTGATTCGAAAATTATTAGGTTTGGAGCACCTTCAAAATCCTTCATCTTCTCCATTTGGTCTCTCCATTTGAGGTAGGGATTCCTACTCATCTTTATGAGCTTTAACCTAGATGTTGGGCTTTTGTTTAAATGGTTTGATTTGGGAAGTTAGGGTTTTGAAATGTGCTATTTTGAAAAGAGGGGTTTTGTTTATTTGACTCATCCATACGTGTTTTGGGTCTAAAATAGAGATTGTTGATGTTGTTAGTAATATTTGAGCCTTCGAGTCAATATTGGAAAAGAGGGGAGAAAAGCCCTAAATTTTGATAAATTAATTTATATAATAAATTTTGGAAGATATGGAAATATGAAATTGAGTTGAATATAATGAAATTTGCTCATTATGAGATGGAACGGTGGAGTTGGATTACATTAATCATTCACTTTTAAAAATAATGACAATTTATCTGTTATAACAATTATTACCTGCTTAGAAATAATTGTTTTGGGCTACCGGTGGAGGGTAGTCTTGAGGGTTGTAGACAATGCATGGTGATTAGGCAAACTAAAACTAATCAGTTGAGTATGCTATTGAATATGGCGGTTAGTATAATACATCAAAATTTTGTATTGATTGATCGAATTTGTACATGATAATTGCTTATATACATTGTTTTGTGTGGGAGGAGATGGTGGATGTACTCCACGGTTTATTGGAAGATGGGGGATGGACCTCTAAATCGGATTTTTGTTTGATATTGATACAACACTAAAATGTGTATCATTTGTGAAGTATAGAAGTGTTTTTGTTTGATATTGATACAATACTAAAATGTGTATCATTTGTGAAGTATGGAAGCGTTTTTGTCTGAGATTGATACAGTACTAAAATGTGTATCTATTATGAGGTATGAAATTTTTAAAATGAGTTATTATCTCACCTGAAATAGAAATACTGTTGATATGAGATGTGATCTCGTTTAAACTGATTGGCCAAGTTATGAGTCATAGTTATGAATTGAGAATTTGATAAGAAATGGAAACTGGAATAGAACATGGACATAGTAGTCATGGGATTGTAATGTGTTATAAGTTGCTGTGTAAGAGTTAAACGTTTATCAATTGCTAATGTTTTAGTTACTGTTCATACTATGTTTAGCATATCTGTATTGGGCGTTGGCTCACCCTATATGGGACATCATTTTCAGGTATAGGTGTTATGCCACCTCCAAGGACGTAGCCTGGAAGGCTTGAGGCTATTAGACCACCTTTTGTTGTTTTGTTGTATTACATGTATATCAAGCCAAGGGCTTTCTTTGTATAGAGTTTGCACTCTCTTTTTGCAACCAAGCGTTGTCTTGGGAAGTTGTAAGCCCATAAGGCGATTACTTTTATTGTCAATATGTAATACAATTTGTAAGAACACTCTGATGATTGTAATATGATATCTCTTTCCTATATCTTGAATGTATGATATTATGGGTTTATTTTGAGGGCGTTACAACTTGGTATCTGAGCGTACCGAGTTCGAATACTTTGGGTACGTGGGAAGTGGTTAGTACCACAATGGGTTTGTCTCGCTTATTAGAGACTTATGTATGATGTTAAGTGCTTATGTGATAACATGTTAATGTGACTATATGGGTATGGAATTTAGTTTCTAGGATGTTGACTGGATCCTTGGGTTTCTGGGAGTCCTGTTGGAAAAGCACTTTCAAAACTTACGCTGTCTGCTCGAGCGAGGAAAGTCTCGCTCGAGAGTGAAAATCGAGCTCCTAGAAGTTTTTCAAATTTTACAGTCTGCTAGAGCGACCAAAGTGGCGCTCGAGCAAAGGCCCCATTTTCAGCATATTTTGGAAAGTTGCATTTAGTTCATATTTTTATCCTCATCTCTTCCCAAAGCATTCTAGATATGATTTATGACTCAATAAAGATTAATAAGCTATCAATAAACATAAATTAGTTAGTTAAAGAACGAATCATTGATTTAGTGGTAATTATTTAAGAAACCAAGTAAAAGATCAATCTATTTGGAAAAGAATGACTTAGTAATGAAAGAATATGTGAAATAAGAACCCGGTTTATTTGAATGAGAAAGAATAAACGTAGTAGAACTTCGGACTATTTAGACGAAAAAGACTAGAAAAGTTAAGTTTGATCAAAGAAGTAATATTGTATTTAAATGTGTATATATTATGTGCTTGTGTAGGTCACGCACCATTGTCTGCCTGATTTATCTGATATATCCAGTCTGTCTGATTTGTTTCTGCAGCTATCTGTGAGTAATAACTTAGTAAAGTTATGTTCAACTTTATTTATTTTCTGTCTGATGGATTAAGGTTTGTTTTCTGGAATGATATGTTCTGTACAATGAATGATTGTCCAATTTTTCATAATGTATTCGTGACATCCTTAGCATCATGTAATATGTGTTGGCTGTTACCCGGTATCGGAGGTTCCATCATGGAACTTAATATGTCTGCACTCTGTTACCCGTACCGGAGGCTCCATCATGGGGCTCAGCATGTTTATTCTCTGTTACCCGGATCCGAAGGTTCCTTAATGGAATTGGTTATTCGTAACCCTCACATGTCTGCATCTGTTCTGTATATGCTCTGTTAGCGCTAATAGATGTATCACGTATACTTAAGCATGACTTATGATTTCTGTACATGATCTAGACAAATTATGAATTTGATACGAAATTGAATTATAATTTCTGAATCTGTACGGACTCATTCATTGAAAACCCTTTACTCTGTTATTATTCACTGGACTCTAGCGCACTGTATTATTTATGTATGTAGGTGATTAGGCGCGTGACCAGGCTTAGAGGCATCTGCCTAGAATCTGATTTTGTCAGCCAACCTATGTGCCTTCCGTGGAGGTTCCGGATATGTCGAGTGATTATGGCTATCCGATTTAAAGTTTAAGTTTTGTTTTCATGTTTGGTTGAACAAGTCTTGTGTATTTTGTAAACAAGGCTAAGTCTCTTTTTGTCTAGTCTTATATATATAATGACTTAAAGATGATGTGTATATATGTATATATATATAACAAAAAAAGTTTAAAATTTTTCTGTCTCACATAAGTCTGCACAGCTCAATGGACATTGAATATTGTTATTTGCTTCCACTAGCCCCTAATATTATGTTAATCTATCTTAGAGGCCTTCCGTAATCCTAGGATTACTGGCCGGTTACGATGCTAAACCTATAGGGGCGGGTTTGGGTCGGGACACTAACATTACTATGTGATGCGCACAAGCAAGTATAGACTAAAATTGCAAGACTTGTAACAATTCAACTCCTGCATGTTTCTGAAAATGGTTTGAATTTGCCACCCTCAAGTGGGCTTAAAAATGCGGATTTGCCACCAAACATAGTGGGCTTAAAACATGATTTGTTACAACAAAGTGGGCTTAAAACTCACATTTGTTGAATCGTTCCAATTCAAACAACAAAGCCTTCATCCACACGCATTCATTCAGTTTAGCAAATAAGCACATAGCCTCATGGCAAGCATGAGAATCATGGCGTAGATGAGCCCGAACGTCACGGCTCCGCGCGCGAAGGCGCGAAATGTGGTTCTAGCTACTGCAGTTTAGACTCAATGTCATGGCTTTGAATTTAATATCACAAAGTGCAATGCAAGACCGATAAATCACCAAAGAGTCCAAATCCAGCAAATCGTTTTGAAAAACTGATTTTTGTAAAGAAGTGTCAAACATGGATTGCTTTTCCAGATACAGAGTCACCACCTAAATGTTTTATTTTGGAAAATTTAGAAAGTCCTGACTCGTGCCTAAGGCCACGTGTCCGTCATCACCAAAGTTGCCTCGGCTCGGGAACTTGGGTACGAGAGGGGAAGGTCATGCAATGAGCACTCCCGCTCACCTGATCAAAGATCGGCCTTCACTAACATGATATGTTGTTTTTGAAAACATATGTGTTCTTATTCCGGTTTATTAGCTAGCTTACTATGTGATGAGCACAGCACACAAGTATAGACTAGATCGCCTAAGTTGAAACAAAACATCTCATGTTTGTTTGTTTGAAAATGGTTTGAAAGTGCTACCCGCAAGTAGGCTAAGTCGTGGGTTTGCCAGCCTCAAGTGGGCTTAGAAAAACATAATTTTGCCACTCTCAAGTGGGCTTAAAAACTCGCATTTCGATGAATTGTTCCAATTCAAGCAATCCAACCTTCATCCACAGGCATTCAAGCATTTAAACACATAAGCAGTTAGCCTCATGGTAAGCATGCTATCATGGCAACACTCACACTCATGCAAGGATGCTAAAGCATAAACACTTACAGTGTATTTCGAGCCAAAACAAGAGCTAGTTAATAATCAATGCATGATCCTAGCTATGTCAACAATGCCTAATGCAACACATGCAAAAATGCAACTAAAATAGGCTCGACTATCTAAGATGGCATATGAAATGCAACTAGGTAACATGTATTCAAATTAGTATTGAAATACAATGCAGTTAGTATGATGAGCCGAGCCCGGTGCATGCAAGACAGATGAATGATGTATGCATGCGAATCATAAGTGTGCTAATTAAAATATGCCCTAAGACTAACCATCAAAAGCAGGTAAGTAAAAGGGAGAAAGAAATGGGGGTTGGAAGACATGCATCACACACACGCGCGCTTATTACAACAATACGCCCTCTCGTAGGAGGGTCCGAATAAATACGCTAAGCTAACTACGCTAAGCTAATCAACTAATCTAATAATTTTTAATTAGACTAATTATTACACAACCAAATTGAATAACTAGCTACAACTAATTATTACATCGCAAAACTAATTAAACAAATTAATTAATTAACAAGTAAAGCACTAAATCAGGCTGCCTCAGCTCTGCCTTGAACAAGGAAGGATGCATGCTCTTGATTCTCGTCCCGAAAAGCTCTCCAAATGCTCTTTAGAGGCTCTGTCTGCAGGGTGTCCTTGAGAACTAGCTGCTGGATCTCACCAAAACAGTGCTAAGGAGTGGACCAGTGGCTTGCCGGCCATGAGGAGATGCTGCCAACCTCCCTGTCGACCAAGAGTGCACACTGCCGTCCACAAATGAAGATCTGCCGGCCAATAATAAGAGGGTGCCGGCCACTGGTGTGCTGTGACACCAAGCTGCAGCAGGGCACAAAATAAAGAAAATGGAGGGTCTCCCAAGGGTATGTACGCAATATGCCACTCCATATCACCTCAAAACATCAAGGGAGAGACATAATCGGATCCAAGACCATCAATCACGCATCTCGATGCATGATGGCCAAAGATCCAACTTGTACAAATTTTAATAAATGTAGGACAAATAAGACACCAAGACCATCTCCTTATCATAAGGAATCAAAGGAAATGGAGACTAAGGGAGATTGGCTCATTTCATCACTTCAAGTATGAAATGAACCAATCTTCCTCGCGTTCAATACGACATCTGATTGAACGCAATGCAAAACATGCAAACAACATGACATGCAAACAACATGCTAATCTTGGCATGAAATGCACTATTCTAACATGCAAGCAATCATGCACAACATATTAAGGGGCCAAGAATACCAATGCTAGTGAAGAGGATAACACTATAAGCATGCATCATATTGCTCAAACATCCAAACCAGCTTAAAACAGAGTTACACCATGCCCAAAACAGTGGCAAAACATGCTAAGATAGAAGCTCAAAGGACTATACAAACATGCATGAAAGTTAGGCCACAAACAAGGCAAAATGCTCAACTCTCAAAGTCATTGAAAGAGTGATATATGGAGTGCAATGGCATATGTTCCAGCACTAATATGACATGCAAAATGACTTGGAATCATGCAAATAAACCATGTAATGCATGTTGAAAGGCCTAAGCATCCAAGCTAGTGAAGTGTATTACACTAGAGGCATGCAAGGAAATGCTCAAATGGCCAAGCCAACCCCAAACAGACCCTATGTAGGCCAAAACAGTAGCAAAAATAGACTGAGATGATGGCATGAAAGGCAAGAAAATGAGGCTCATGCAATGGCTCACAAATAAGGCATAAAGGTACAACTCTCAAGAGCACTTAAAGAGTGAAAAATATGGAAGTGCAACAACACTATATGTTCCGAAATATCATTCTAAATGATGCCAAAACATGCAAATACCTCAAGTTAAGCATGCAAGATTCCTCAAAACTCAAGGCTAGTCAAAGCTTTTGCGCTACAAGCATGCATGACAAGCATCATTCGACCAAGAAGCCTCAAAACAAAGCTAAAACATGTTAAAACAAGAGGGAAAACTTGCTGGAGTAGAGCCAAAACATGCTAGAATAACGGATCAAAGTATAGAGCATGTTAGGCTAGCAAGGCAAAATTACCCTATAAGTGTATGAGCCAGTCAAGAGACAACCAAACCAGCCAAAAACAAAGTCATGTTAGACCTAAAAACTCACAAAAATAAGCTCACACCATGCCTCAAAAGTATAGAGATACATGCTCATTTGATAGGTCAATAACACAAGCAAACAAAACAAGAAGAGAGGGGATCACCCCCTCTGATTTGAGGCCTCAAAACCACATGTCTACCACTAAAAATCCACTGGATTTCAGTGGCTAAAAGGCCAAATAAAGACTAACTCAAAGGCCTTAAGACATGGTTCAAAACAAGGCCAAACAAGGCACACGAGAGGGTAGAACACCCTCGACACCAAAGAGGCCTTAAACAACCATCAAAAGCACATAAATACATAAATTTTTTTAGCTGAAAGCAAGGCCTAAAACAATATGCAAGGATGGCCAATATGGTATACAAACAAAAGCTTAAAAGGGGAATACACTCACCATTGAAGCACAACTTCGAAACCAACAACCTCTGAGGCCAAAAACCAACTTTCAGAGCTCAAACAACACTCCCAAGGACCTCAACTCGAATATGGTGGTGTATCACTAGGTGTTGTAGTGCAAAAGTGAGAGGAAAATGCACTTTAAGGCATAAACAAACACAATATAGAGAGATAGAATGAGAAATATAGAGAAAGAGATATATCTTCTCAAAAATTACTGAACCTCTATAAGGGAGGAGGAGCCTCTCCTTATATAGAGGAATGCAAAGCAAAGCTTGTTAAACAAGCTTGAAAAGGGCTTCATCTCTCCATACACGCATATGGAGGAGGGATGAGTGAAAACCAACTGGCTCAAAAGATCTGGCATGAAATCTGCTGAGAAGAGGTGTTCTGCCGGCCATCAGTGGTGGCCGGCAGTGCCTCATTGATAGTCGACAGGCTTCATCAATGGCAGGCAGGGATAAATGCATGGTCGGCAGTGGCAGAGAGTGGCCGGCAGTACACCATGAGAAGCATGCTGAAAGTACCCACACAGGGTCCAAAAATGGGGTAGAAAGGATACAGGGCTTGGAAAGCTCAAACCCGTGATGTCCCGCCATGAAAGTTGAGTACTCGACGAGCAATCGAACTTGTGGCTGGATGTACCTGCAAGCACAACCAAGTCTTGAAGATGGTAAAAAATGGGGTGTCTACACATGGCAATATGGCAATCACACTCATGCAAGTATCCTAAAGCATAAAACTCGCCGAGTACGCAAAGCCAAAACAAAAAACTAGTTAGAAAGATGCATGATCCTAACTATACAAAATGCCTAATGCAACGCATGCAATAATGCAATTAATAGGCTCGGCTACTTGATCATGGTATTTGCAACACTTTGAAAGCATGCTTTGAAACACGTATTCAAAGAAGTATTGAAATAACAATGCAGTTTGAATGATGCGCCGAGCCTCGGTGCATGCAAGACAAATGTATGGATGCAAACATGCAGGCGTAAGGTATGTAATCGAAAATGTTCCTAATCTAATCATCAAAAGCGATTAAATAAAAAGGAGAAAGATGTGGGGTTGAAAGACATACACACAAGCACGTACACTTAGTACAACATTATCCCCTCATGAAGGAGGGTCTGAATGAATAAGTTAACTAACTACGCTAATTAAGCTAACTATTACAACACAATGAAACTAATTAACTATTCTAAGCTAATTATTACAACAATTGAAACAAATTAACTAACTTATTCTAAGCTAATTAAATATTACAAATAAAAATTGAATAATTAGTTACACTAACTAGTTAAGAACAACACTTGAATTAACTAGCTATTCTAAGCTAACTAAAGCAATTAAATGGCCTCGAGAGCGAGGGACGCATGCATGCTTGGTTGTTTTCCTCTCGAAAATCCACCACCTTGCCATTGCAGCCTCTGTTTGCACATTTTTGCTCACCAACAGTGCTGCCAACTTCCAGAAAGAGCAATTTTTTTTTATTGATGCCTGGTCGGCTACTAATGGTGGCTGTCAGCTACCATTGGTGGCCGGTCGGCTGCTACTGGTGGCCGGTCGGCCACCCTTGCTCCGAACTTCGTTTTTTACTGCACCAGAGAGCAAACAGAGGCAAGCATTTCCATGCATGATGGCTAAGGAACCAAGCTTGTACAAGCTTAATGAGTGCAAAACAAGACTCAACAAAACTACAACCTTATCATGTATGATCAAGGGTGATGGTGACCAAGAAAAGTGGCACGTTCCATCACTTTGAGTATGAAACATCCCATTTTTCTCATGTTCGAATTAACGTCCGATCCGAACACATGTGTGGGCTCGCCTCTTTATGTGCCCCTGCTTTTCGGAAAAGGGGTTTGAAAAGAAAGGCCCTCATAGCTCAGACTCTACTTGCGATTCTGAATCTAGTCTCACAAGTGCAATGTGAAACTGATAATCACCAAAGAGTCCAATTCGACAAATCTGGAAAATCGATTTTGAATCAAATAATGCCAAAACTGGACTGCTTTGCCAGATTACAAAGTCGCCACCTAAATGTTTTATTTTTGGGAAATTTAGGAAACCCTGACTCGTGCCAAAGGCCATGTGTCCGTCATCACCAAGGTTGCCTCGGCTTGGGAAGTTGGGTACGAGAGGGGAAGGTCCTGAAATGAGCACCCCCCCGATCAAAGATCGGCCTCTACTCATCATGATATGTTCTTTTACAAACCTCATGCGTTCTTATTTCGGTTATTAGCTAACTTTACTATGTGACGCGCACAAGCAAGGATAGACTAAAATCGCAAGAATTGGAACAACTCAACTCGTGTTTGTTTTCGAAAAAATGTTTGAAGTTGCCACCCTTAAGTGGGCTAAAATGCGGATTTACCACCTCAAGTGGGCTTAAAACATGATTTGCTACTTCGCAAAGTGGGCTTAAAATACACATTCGTTGAATTGCTCCAATTTAAACAATAAAGCCTTCATCCACAGGCATTCGAATAATTTAGCAAATAAGCACATAGTCTCATGGCAAGCATGCGAATCATGGCAATATGGCAATCACACTCATGCAAGCATGCTAAAGCGTACAAGCTTACCGAGTACTCCAAGCCAAAACAAAAACTAGTTAGAAAGAATCCATGATCCTAACTATATAACATGCCTAAAGCAACACATGCAATAGTGCAACTAATAGGCTTGGCTACTAATATGGCATACAAAGCAACTTGAACAACATGCTTTTAAACACGTATTCAAAGAAGTGTATTGAAATTGCAATATAGTTTTAATGATGCGCCGAGCCTCGGTGCATGCAAGACAAATGAATGGATGCAAGCATGCGATATGCTAATCGAAACATGTCCCTAATCTAACCATTGAAAGTGATTAAATAAAAGGGAGAAAGACGTGGGGTTGGAAGACATGCACACACGCACGCACACTTATTATAACATTGAGCCCTCGCGAAGGAGGGTCCGAATGAATAAAAGCTAAGCTAATCTAAGCTAAGCTAACTAATCTAATTAGGCTAATTAGACTAATTATTACAAATCAAAAGAATAACTAGCAAACGAATTACTAATTATTACAACACTTTAACTAATTAGTAAGCTAATTAATTAAACTACAAAGCAAGTGTACATAAACTAATCATGCGAAATATCTAAACTACACTGCCACAGCTCTGCTTCGGGAAGTGGAGGATGCATGCGCTCGGTTTTCCCCCTAAAAAGCCCTCCGCTTTGCTCTTTAGAGGCTCTGTTTGCAGGGTTGAGTACACTTCAAAATCTTCTTGCTCCACCTTACCAAAAACTTGCTGAGGATTGCACTAGTGGCCTACCGGCCATGAGAGGTTGCTGTCGGCCCCCTGCCGGCCAAAAGGATGCCTTGCTGGCCAAAAACGAGGCACTGCTTGCCACTGATGAGGCACTGCCAGCAATTGATGCTTTGGGTCACCACACAGCAACAGAGCACAAACAGAGCAAAAAGAAAGATTTTTCCAAGGGTATGTTTGTACTGTACCCTTCCTTATCATCTTAAAACCTCAAAGGAGTGGCACTCTTGGATCCAAAACCACCAATCAAGCAATTTCATTGCATGATGGCCAAAGATCCAAGTTGTACAATTTCAATAAATGCACAAATATGACCAAATGACCACCACCCTATCATGCATAGTCAAGGGTGATGGAGACTAAGGAAAATGGCACATTTCATTACTATTGAGTATGAAATGTCCCATTTGCCTTGTGTTCGAATTAACGTTCGATCCGAACACATGCAATACAACACAATATGCTTATCTTGCTCAAGTTTTACTTATCACTTTTGTTTACTCATTTTAGGTACCGATCCATTCTTTAATCGATTAGTCCAAAAGTGAGAGTCCTCTAAAGAGAAAGAAGCGTCAACCAAAGGATGATGTAAGGCAAGGGAGAGATCATGCCTTTGGTTAGTAGAAACCCTCAAAATAGGATTAAAACCATTAAGCACAAATCTCTATCTCAAGCTTAAAGAATCCCAAGTTTGAAGCAACTCTCAAAAGCAATTGAAAGAGTGAAACAAATGAGAATGTGATAGAGCTATGTATGCTGAAATTACATGTAAAATGACACTATAACATGCAACCAACTCAAACAACTCATGTTTAAAGGCCTAAAACAATAAGCTAGTGAAGGAATTAACCTTACAACTATGCCACACAAGGCTCAAAAGCAACAACCAACCCAAAACAGAGGTAAAACAGTCCAAAATATAGCCTAAAACATTCTGAAATTAAGCTAACACAAGCTAGAATAATAGGCTAAAACATGAAGCATACTAGACTAGTAAGCAAGACACAAGGAGGGGAGGCTAACCCCTCAAATTTTGGACTTCAAAACATGTTTTTAGCCACTGAAATAGCTCTGAAAAAGATGATGCAAGGGTGAGAAACACAAGGGCAAAGGCCTCCAAAACAAGGTACAAAGAAAGGCTATCAACCCCTTAACCTTTAATGGCCTTTGGACCCAAGCTTCAGCCCAAAAAGTCAGAGTTTTTATAGCCCAAAATCATTTGAAAGACATGCTGGAATGAAGACAAAACTAGCTAAGACAATAAGCTAATACATAGAGCTTTTGAACTAATAAACAAGCATGAAGAGGGGTGGCTAACCCCTCTATTTTTGGGACCTTAAAACATCATTTTTAGCCACTGAGAACCTCTAGAAATCAGTGGTAAAAAGTTCAAGAAAAGTTGGTTTGAAAGTGACGAATAATGGCACAAAAGCTTAACAAGCAAAGGAGTAAGAAGGGTGGACAACCCCTCAACTCAAAATAGCCTCAAACCAACACTTTTAAACCATAAAAACAGAGGTTTTAACAGTTCAAAACCAGGCCCAAAACAGTTTGAAAAGATGGCAAAAACAAGTATGAAAAACAAGCTTAAAGGGTAAAGGTTATACCTCTTGAAGCAAACAACAATTCTAGGCACAAAGTCAAGTAAAAAACACCTTCTAAAGCTAAAGTCAAGTCAAAAACACCTTCTAAAGCTCCAAGAAGGCTTCTAAGGACCTCAGCTCAAAGGTGGTCAAGTTTGATCAAGGACTGATAGGCAAACTTGAAGGGTATCTACACTTGTATGCACAAAGGTTCAAGAGAGAGAGAAATCTAGAGAGAGAGAGAATTGTAGAGAGAGAGGCTCCCAAAATCTTTCCAACCTTAAAATATGAGAGATAGGCTATCTATATATAGAAAACCATGAGCTCAAGTCAAAAATATCAATAAAGGGACAGGTGGAGCAATCTGGAAACAGCTGGAGGTAAAAATCTGCAAAAATCTGATTTTTGACACCAGTGGCCGGTAGGGGATCATTGGTGGCTGGCAAGGACCATCAATGGCCGGCACTGCATCATCCATGGCCGGTACACTTCACCAGTGGCTGGTAGAAGAATCTGCTCTCTAGGTCCAACTTCAAATAGGCATATCTCCTTCATCTAGACTCCTTTGCAGGTCATTCTTATGTCTACAATGAAGCCCTATAAGTCTTCTTTCCAATGGTGGTAGGCTCACATCAAAATTCTAAGTTTGCAAAAAGTTATGCTCAGTTTAGTGAAGACTGTTTAGTTTCGTTTAACCGGATTCATGCCTAACTTCTCTTCAACTAGTTTTCTTCCCTCATCTCCTCTTTTCTTCAACCCCAAACCCATAATTAAGGTGTTTTGATAGATTTTTCAAAGAGTTCACATCTCTTCCATTTATTTCCACTTTTTCCTTGCTTGGTTTACCGAAAAGCGTAACATCGTAGGAAATGCTAGCCTCGAAACATCGTAGGAACTTTTTCAAAAACTATTTTGAAAGAGAGAGTTTTAAGCTCTAAAATCATTTTGAATAGTTTTGGTCCAAAAAGGGTATAAGGTTGGGATTTGACGCTCTCTTGGCCGAAGAAATCGAACCTTTGCATAAGATAGCCTGCACCATCAAGTAAGCAATCAGTGGCACCCAAGTCTTAAGGGCAGTCAAAAATAGGGTGTCTACAGTTGCCCCTCTTTGCCAAAGCTCAGAGTGATGAAATGACGTGAGTGAATGTCAAAGCCTAGAGACGACCCATTTTGACAAGGCCGTAAGACTTGGACAAATAAACAAAATGCAAATGCAGTTGGTTGAACCCGAGGGTTGCCTATGTATCCCTTTGCAAGGAATCAAACCAGCATAGTTTAGGGGCAGAATGCAAAATGATACACAATATAGCAAACTAATGCAATGATATGCAATTCAAGTGAGATAATCAAACCACAAGCAGTGCAAAACCACACAAATATCATAAAGGGATGGAGATGCAACATCAAACTATGTTTGACATAGAAAAGGTGCCGAAACCCTCAAACCACAATTCTCTTAGTGGGATAGGCGTGTGCACATGCAGAACTATGTGTTTCACAGAAAGAATACAAGTAATTGGGTGGTATGATATAAGTGAGGAATGATCTGTTGAGGAAAGATCGTGATCCTAAATGCTGAATGCAACAAAACAAAGTACAAATCAATGGATGCATTGAATAAGGCGTAAGCCAAACCACATTTTACCTAGAAAAGGTATGAACACAAAACAGACCACGTCTAATACAGAAAAGGTGCCGAAACCCTCAGACCATAATTTTCTTAGTGGAATAGGTGCGTATACATTATCACAGAACCATGCTTCAACGAAGGAAATGTATGAGCACATGCCAGACTAAGCTTAACATGGAAAGGATGCAGGCGATAAAATGGATAATGTAGTAGATGAATAGGGTGACATACTCCAACCACGCTGGAATCGTGGGAGGAGGAAGAACAAATCCCAAACATGCTGAAATCGTGTGAGGAAGGGGACACTTAAACCATGCTGAAATCGTGAGATGAGGTCCTAAGAAAACCACTTAGGGGCGCGTTCCACGCGTCCTAAGATAAATTCCAGGCACGCTGGAATTGTGTGAGGAAAAGAGCACTCTAACCACGCTAAAATTGTAAGAAGAGGTCCGAAAACAACACTTAGGGGCGCGTTCTACGCAACCCGAGATAAATTCCAAACACGCTGAAATCGTGTGGGGAAAGGAGCACTCTAACCACGCTGAAATCGTGAGAAGAGGTCTTGAGAAAACCATCTGGGGGCGCGCTCCATGCGTCCCGAGAGAAATTCCAAACATGCTGGAATCGTGCGAGGAAAGGAGCACTCTAACCACGCTGAAATTGTGGGAAGAGGTTCGAAAACAACCGCTCAGGGGCGCGTTCCACGTAACCTGAGATAAGTCCTGGGGGACAATGATCCTAAACGTTGCTCAGCGTAAAAGGATAAATGATACAAGATAACACAAGATGCAAAAAAATGCAATAAGTGCGATGATATGATACATGCTACAAGCAATGCAGTGCATGATGTTTAGGGAATGCAATAAACAAACAAAGCGCGCTTTAGAAAGCACATCATGGGGCGAGTGGCGATGAACCGTTCTACTCTGACGGAAATCTCCCCTTTGTGTTCTTCGAACTTTTACCTTTAACCCACAGTTCAAAGGCCCTCAAATGCTGACACGAGGTAAGCTCTGCATGTAGAAACCACAGATGCCGCTTTTTTTCCTGATCATATTCACAATTTTTCCTATTCTCCAACGGGGTGATAGACTAGCTTGGTTCAGTATCCAGAATAGAGGTGCACACATGCTATCTCAACCTATGGGGCTGCCATACAGATTTCAAGCCGAGGATACACCCCTGGGTATTTAAACTCGACTTTAGTCTCGGAAATTCCAAACCTTTGCGTTCTAGGCTTCGTCATTCGAACTCTAGTTTCCACGGTCGTAGTTGGTCTCCAAGGAACTCATTACAAAAACAGCCAGGATGCCTCTGGCAAGGAATAGTACTTAGGGAGAGCACTTTTGATCGCCATTCGTACTTCGGAGCATTGACAAGGCTTGAGGAGGTGCATATGGAATGCAATCTCAGAATTTTTCTGAAGGTGAAACAAACTCTGATGCTCTGATTTTCCCTCTTTTCTTTTACTTTGTAGTCTGCAAGCCATGTAGCTACAGTTAGGTTCTTGTTCTATTGTTCTCACATGACCTGGGTTGAACCTTGCAGTTTTATGAAAGAACAAATCTTGTTTTGCACAAATGTGGAGAATAGCACAACACTCTGAGCACAAAACGATTTATTTTTGAAATTAAAATTGAGAAATGAGTTCTTAATCGGGTATTGAGCCTATGACCGACTACAGTACACCACGACTCAACAAAGAGAAAACGAAGGTAAAACAACCTAAACACAAACATTTACACTTGAAACGACTCAAAACAAGAATCAAGACAAACAAAAACACACACACAACAATGAGATACTTTGCTATCCATCGGTGGGAGACCTCTTAATTCACGAGGAGCATGTTTCTCCATATATTGTTTCCTACCCTTTCTTATTTGTGATTCTCACATCACTTTGGCACTCAATCTCTTTTTTTCTCTGAAAAGCCCTTTCCTCACTTTTTCTCTCAACGCACATCTCTCTATTCTTTACTCTCTCTTATTTTTTTCTCCCTCCCTTGGGTGGCTGATGGATAAACAGGAAGTTATGGTCTCTTGCCCTTGGTATTCTGCCATATTCTCCGTCTTTCGGTCACAGCTAGTGAGCTTTCCCACAGAGGGGGTTGTGGTGCGACTGGATGCGTAGCACTGCAACTGACATCGATTGACGATGCCCTTGGCATAGCTTCACCGGGATGAATTGCAACATATCCCATCTTCCAGGCATACAATTGATTGGTCGCACACACTGCATTTTCTACGTCCCCATTCGGGTCAGACACCAATTTGGGTGTGATTAAACTCGTCTAGATGAAGGGGTCGAATATCCAGCTCCATTCCCAGTTCGTGCTTCACACTTGGCTTGATACCTCACTATTTGGAGGATGAGAAAGCTTTCGGCCCTCTGCTGTTAGCTTCAATTGTGCCGTTTCTGGCGAATACATTGATAATGAGGAACAGACAGAAAACTTGACTCAACTGTGCCCCTAGTTCATCATTTTGACCATTTTTTTATTTTGGCTTTCTGCTAAAACAATTTTGACCAACATGAGAGTTAGATCAACATAGTTGTTCGATTTTCTTATTTGAAATCATGCAAGTTAGGCTGTGAGCACTGAAAATTTTTCTTTTTTGGGTCCAAGAAATGGTCCAGTTTTAGAAAAATGGAATAATTTTCAAGAGAATTAGTCAACCTCATTAAAAATTCTTAAAAATTGTTTTTGTGAATGGCCACTGCTTAACCAACGCAGAATCTCCTCTCGAGATGCACGACCTCAGATTTGAACTTGAATTGTCTTGCAGCTGAATCTTCGAATGGAATAGAACAACCAATTTTAAACGAAGACGAGCCAATTTGCACATGGATAAGATAGCTGAGTTGAACAAGGGTAAACCAATCAACATGGATGAGCCAAGCAGGCTGAAAATGATTAGGGCCGAACTTCAGGATGAAGTTGCTTACGTATCCCAAAGACGGGAATCAGGCCTGACATAGTTTCGGGTTGGGGTTCACTTGGGTGTTAACACTCTCCTTTTGCGCTCTAACTTTTGCTAAGGCCGCCCTTCTAGGTTTTCAACCTTACGAGCTCTGTTTTTCTTTTCTTTTCATTTCTTTGTTCTTCTTTTTTTTCTTCTCTTTTCTTTTTCTTTTTATTTTCATTTTTTCATTTTCATTTTCTTTTTCTTTTCTTTTTTTCTTTTTCTTTTCTTCTTTTTTCTTTTTCATTTGCTCTAATTTTTGCCTGGGTCGCCCTTTTGGGTTTTCGGCCCAGCGGCCCTCTCAAGGATAGAAAAGTTTAACTTGTCCATGTTGACTAGTCGTAGGATCTCGAAGCCATCCGAATCTAGGAGAATGGCTGCTATTCGCTGATGATGTAGGAGTCCATCCAATCGGGTCTGAATTTGGCCCTAGTATTGTGGATAGGAACTCGATTGTCCTTCAACAATAAATTTTCTTCTTCCAGCTGTTGGAATTGGCTTTCCTGCCAGTCTTCATTAGTTTGCGAAATGACCCATCTTTTGAACCTTCGAGCATATCTGACATTTTTACCCCTGGTTCAAGGGCTACTTTTGATCTAGCTTTGCAAGCTTCCTTTGATGACATCTTCCCTTCTTGATTCGACCTTCTTGCCCTTAGTTCAAGGGTTGCTTCCAATCCGGCCATACAAGCCTTACATTATGATTGATCGTTGAATATTCTGAATCAGGGTTCAAGGTTTGAAAGCAAAAGGGGTTGAGTCTCAAGGCCGAGAGTGATCCTATGCTACACAATCTCAAAATCAATTCCACGTATGTCTTCGCAGGACCACGCAAAACATTTTTGAAATCTTTTAAGAAAGTGACTAGTCGCTCACGCTGAAGACAATGCAGAACCAATCTAGATCAAGCCAGGATTGTAGGAACCCACATTTTATGTTCTCATCATGTTCATGAGCATCTGTATGATTATGACTTGTTAAGTTTGCATGTGTATGTTGTGATTTGTTTCGCTTGAGTTGATGTGATCCATGCCTTGTTTTGAAGCCTTGTGATTTGTCTAAGTGTGGTGTACTTGTCTCGTTCTTTCCTTGATGTGAAACTTAGGTCGCGCCTTGCCTGAGTTATGCTAGCCGATGTTATTCCAAGCCGAGGTCATCCTTAGTCTAGTAGTAGTATCTTGGAACCCCTTGTTGACCCCCGTCCTTGCCTTGACCACATTTAGCCGAGATGTTACCTTGCACCCAAGTGATCTCGTCCTGGAGTGGTATGACCTAGGCCGAGGTGTGGCGCATCTAGGCCAAGATGTGGCACAGCTTAGTCAAGTGTTGTCCTTCCTAGCCGAGGTCATTGTCACCTTAGTTGCCGAAGTCCTTTGTTAGCCGATGTCACCCCTTGCCGGAGTGCCATTCCGTGTAGCTTGTTAGATACGCCTTGTTGTTAGCCGATGTCATTGCCCCGTCAGAGAGCCCATACCGCTTTACTTGTGGAACACCCTTCCACCATGCTTTGTCTGGTCTGTCAGCCACCTTTTCAGGAAGAACCCAACCAGTCGCCGCCACGTGTCTCAGCAGAGGGTTAACCCCAGAACCGGGTATAGAAAACTATCATTTGGTATCATAACCTTGCCTTGAAGAGAGAGAAGCTCTAGGAGGAAGAAGGAGTTTTAGAGTGAGGAAGTAGATCTTCAAGCTTGATTCCTAGAGATCGAACCGTTAGATCCGTGTTCTAAGCTTAGATTCTTGATCTGCTAATGATGTTCTCTATGTTCATGTTATTGCATTGCATGATCGGATATGATTTGTAAGCCATGCATCGTTTTGAAGTTCGATTTTAGAAAGAGAAAATGACATTCATGTGTTCTTCAAGAAAGTCTTGTTTTGATCCGAAAGCTTGCATAAAGAATCATGTTTTTGTGTTTATTTCCGCGAGGATTCCAAGTACGGGTACCCAGGTCCATGTTTTCAAACTCATAGCACAAAAATCCCAGATTTGTGATGACAGATTACGATTGAACATTCATATTTTTCATGTTTTCACACTCATGTTTTTCATGTTCATCAGCAGAGGGAAACCCAGAGTTTCCCGACCTCTTTTCCTTGCATGTGGCCCTCGGGAACACACCTCGGCGAGGAGGTGTGGAACCTCGGCCTAGACCTGGTTGGTGCCCAGCATGTTTTCCGAAACCATTTGTGTACATACGAAACTTGTTGAAGATGCATTCAATAGGCTTTGCCATGTGTTTGTAGGACTTGGGCTTGTCTCGACCCCGACGTGTGAAGAAACTATGTGAGTGGTATTTTTAATAAAGCTATGTTACACTTGCTTTCATAAATCTCGTCTTGCCTTGTTTCGAAAAGTACTTGATCTAGCATGAATGATTATCCCTACTTGTATATTAAACACTATCTTGTTTTGATGACATTTCTTGAAAGTCCTTAGCTGCAGGGGACTATAATGCAACTGCACTCTTGTCTTGAAAGTCCTTAGCTGCAGGGGACTATAATGCAACTGCACTCTTGTCTTGAAAGTTCTTAGCTGCAGGGGACTATAATGCAACTGCACTCTTGTCTTGGAAGTCCTTAGCTGCAGGGGACTATAATGCAACTGCACTCTTGTCTTGAAAGTCCTTAGCTGCAGGGGACTATAATGCAACTGCACTCTTGTCTTGAAAGTCCTTAGCTGCAGGGGACTATAATGCAACTGCACTCTTGTCTTGAAAGTCCTTAGTTGCAGGGGACTATAATGCAACTGCACTCTTGTCTTGGAATTGTCATCACCCTCTTGTATTAAGTAGATGTAATAACATCCAAAGAACTTGAAAGGCTGGCAATGAACTTGATTTCCCCTTGATTGTAAAGTATGCTACGTATTGTTTTGAAAGAAATCTTGGATATCAATCATGCAAAACCTTTATTTCTAATATCATTCACTGAGTATCCAAGCTCACCCTCTCTATATATATGTAGGTGATGAACAAGAAGGCAATGAGGCCTAGACGTGATGCCGATGTGTTTTTGGGTGCATTGCCGACATGTTTTGGATTAGCATTTTTGTACCATCTTGAAGATCATGCTTCTTGGCTTATTTTTCATTTGTACTTGTATATGTCGGCTTGAGAAGCCTTTTGGTCAAGATGTGTTTTGTGACTCATTTCCTTATTGTATTTAAGTTGTAAGACTTTATAAAGATGTATGCCATTTCATTGGACTTATGCACGGCTCTCATGGACTATTTAGATTCTGTATATACACATATTGCTTCCGCACTTGTAAGCCCCATATTTCATACTCTGATTGTGTGTGATTCTTGTAAGTCGGCCTTCGGTAATCTCGGATTACTGGCCATCACGGCACCAAACTACTAGGGGCGGTTTGGGGGCGTGACAGAATGGTATCAGAGCACGAGATCCTTATAGTACGTTAATCACCCACCTTGAGTCCTAAAGAGCATAGGATTTTCCTTAGAATGATGTTAGGATTGCATCATATTGCTTGCTACTTGACTACGTGTGCATCATTTCGGCATAGACATTTGTTACTTGCATACGTATCACCTGTTCAGTTATTTTAAAGTCTCATCTTACATCCTCCTAGCATCATGAGGAGAGGTAGACCTCCAGTTGGCTGAGATCGTTCAGAAGATAGATTGGAGAGATTGGAAAGGTTAGTCGAAGGCTTGGTTCGTGAGCAGAGACAACCCAGGCAATAGGATACTGGTACGACTTCCACGCAGGCTGAGCAGACGAATGGCCGTTATACAGCTCCACCCCCTCCAGTGCCACAAGTGCCTCTACAACAGGCTTTGTACGGGAACGACACGATAACCCTAATCAGAGAGTTCAAGAAAATGAAACCGCCGAGATTTCAAGGAGGTATAGAACCAATGAAAGCCGAGGCATGGGTTTTAGAGATGGAGAAGTTGTTTGAGATCTTCCCCAGTACAGACGCCCAGAAGGTATCTCTGGCAGCATTCACATTAGACGACGATGCTCGTAGGTGGTGGATGATGGTCCGAGAAAGCAATCCGGGTTTGACTTGGGCAAAATTTTTGGAGTTGTTCTACAACAAGCATTTCCCCCTCAGCGTCCGAGACCGAAAAACCACGGAGTTTCAGAATTTGATGCAAGGGAACAAGACAGTCGCAGAATACGATCGTGCCTTTACTGAACTGGCGAGATATGCACCTCATATGGTTGACGACGAATACCGAAAGGCGAGAAAGTTCGAAAGTGGGTTACGCGGACCGATACAAGATAGGGTCAATATGCTCAATATGTCGACATACGCTGGAGTACTGGACAAGGCCATCCTGGCTGAAGCTAATTTAAACCGATACCAGAGTTCAAGTGAGGGTCAGAGGAAGAGACAGAATTATGATAATCGCCGAGTTCCGTTCAATGCCAAGAAGAAAGTGAGCACAGACAGTTCCAGCAACTCAAATCAGGAAGGTAACGCCAAGCCAATGTGCGCGAGTTGTGGAAAGCTACATTTCGGGGTTTGTCGTTGGGCAACAGGAGCTTGCTATGAGTGCGGCGAGATAGGTCATCGTGTGAAGGACTGCCCGAAGGCAGGGACTGACAATGGAAAGAGGAATGGAAGCACCTCGGGCTCTGCACAGAACAACAACGTCGGGAGAATACAGGCAAGGCAAGGCAGAGTTTTTGCATTGGTACCCGGAGACGCCCAGAATGCCGAGGCAGTAGTGTCAGGTACCCTTTCAATTTGTTCTCAAGATGCATACGTATTGATTGATTCGGGTTCTACGCATTCATTTGTGTCCACTATATTCGCCGAGAAGTTGAGTAGAGAATTAGAACCCCTTGATTACGTATTATCTGTGTCTACCCCATCTGGGAGAAATATGATTGTTACATCCATTTATAGGGCGTGTATTGTTATGATTGAGAGTGTAGAGTTGTTAGTTGATTTGATGCCATTAAGCATGACCCATTTCGATGTCATATTGGGAATGGATTGGTTAGTAGCGAACCATGCATCCATTAATTGTGTTACTAAGAGCGTCACATTGAAGACCCCAAGTCAAGCCGAGGTCATTTTCCAAGGTAAAGGAGTAGTACCCCCACCTTACTTAATCTCATCCATGAAGGCCTACAAGTTGATCCAAAAAGGATGTAAGGGTTATTTATGCAGTATACTAAGTGATTTGAATGGAAATGTTGAGTTAGCCGACATACCCGTTGTTGAGGAATTCCCCGATGTCTTTCCGAATGAGTTGCCTGGCCACCTTGTCGATAGGGAAATAGAGTTTACCGTGGACATCCTGTCAGGAACACAACCCATCTCCAAAACACCCTACAGAATGGCCCCAGCCAAACTTAGAGAACTGAAATCGCAATTACAAGAATTGTTGGACAAAGGATTTGTTAGGCCGAGCACTTCACCGTGGGGAGCACCCGTTCTATTTGTTAAGAAAAAGGATGGCACACTTCGTCTTTGCATTGACTACAGAGAACTTAATAAGGTGACCATCAAGAACAAGTACCCATTGCCTAGAATCGACGATTTGCTTGATCAATTACGAGGAGCACGAGTCTTTTCCAAGATTGACCTTAGGTCAGGCTACCACCAGTTGAAGGTTAAAGCCGAGGACATTGAGAAAACTGCTTTCCGGACAAGATATGGCCACTACGAATTTTTGGTAATGCCCTTCGGAGTAACCAATGCCCCAGCAGCATTCATGGACTTGATGAACAGAGTCTTTAAGCCGTACCTAGATGAGTTTATCATTATTTTTATCGACGACATATTGATCTATTCCGGGAGTACGAACGAGCACGAGAATCATCTGAGACTTGCCCTGCAGACCTTGAGAGATAAGAAATTGTACGCCAAGTTAAGTAAATGCGAGTTTTGGCTTTCCAGCATTTCATTCCTAGGGCATGTGATTAATGAAGACGGTATATCAGTTGACCCCAGTAAGATTGAAGCCATTGTGAATTGGCCGACGCCGACCAACGTGTCCAAGGTTCGTAGTTTTCTGGGTTTGGCAGGTTATTACAGGAAGTTTGTGAAGGATTTCTCGAGGATTGCAGTGCCTTTGACACAACTAACTAAGAAGGGAGCAGCTTATAAATGGACCAATGAAAGAGAATCAGCTTTCCAGGAGTTGAAGACGAGGTTAGTTACAGCACCAGTTCTGGTACTACCATCGGCTAATGAGGAATTTCAGATTTACAGTGATGCTTCACATAAAGGTTTGGGTTGCATGTTAATGCAAGAAGGTAAAGTCATAGCGTACGCGTCTCGTCAGTTGAAGCCCAATGAAAAGAATTATCCTACCCATGATCTGGAGCTAGCTGCTGTGGTTTTTGCTTTGAAGATATGGCGCCATTACTTGTATGGAACATCTTGCCAAGTTTTCACCGACCACAAGAGTCTGAAGTACTTGTTCACTCAGAAAGAGTTAAATATGAGGCAGAGAAGATGGCTCGAGCTACTGAAGGATTATGACATACAGATTCAGTATCACCCAGGTAAGGCAAATTCCGTAGCCGACGCATTGAGCAGGAAGTTAGTAGGAAGTTTGGCGTGCCTGACAGCGGTTTCGGTGGAACCGACCATCATTGAGGAAGTGAAGACCAGACAGAGGGAGGATAAATTCCTCAAGAAGGTAATTGATGAATTCGTCACCAAGCCGAGGCCGGGATACACCATGGAGAATCAAGTGCTTAAGTTTGAAGGGAGATTGTGTGTAGCCGACGTACCAGAGTTAAAAAGGAAGATTTTGCAAGAGGCCCATAGTTCCAAGTTTGCCATTCATCCAGGGAGCACCAAGATGTATCAGGACGTAAAGCGGACCTTTTGGTGGCCAAACATGAAAAGAGAGATAGCCGAGTTTGTATTTCAGTGTCTGTGTTGTCAGCGAGTGAAGGCAGAACACCAGAGACCGGCAGGACTTCTTCAACCCTTGTCAATTCCTGAGTGGAAGTGGGAGCACATCTCCATGGATTTCGTAGTGGGTTTGCCGAGGACGCAAAGAGGTATGGATTCCATTTGGGTTATAGTCGACAGGTTCACTAAGTCAGCTCACTTTTTGCATGTCAAGACTATATTCAATGCCGACCGACTTGCCGAATTGTACATGAATGAGATCGTTAGGCTTCATGGTGTGCCGATGTCCATTGTGTCAGACCGAGATCCGAAGTTCGTTTCTAGATTTTGGCAGAGTCTACAAGGAGCCTTGGGAACAGAGTTGAGATTTAGCACAACCTTTCACCCCCAGACCGACGGGCAGACAGAAAGAACGATTCAGACACTCGAAGACATGCTCAGACTGTGCGTGTTGGACTTCCAGGGAAGTTGGGAATCGCATTTGCCATTAGTAGAGTTCGCGTACAACAACAGTTATCAAGCCAGCATAGGCATGGCGCCGTATGAAGCTTTGTATGGAAGGGAGTGTGGATCGCCGATATGTTGGACTGAAGTAGGAGACAAAGCTCTAATTGGCCCCGAGTTGGTTCAGATGACAACTGAAAAGATCAAACTCATTCAGCAGAGGATTCAAACTGCACAGAGTCGACAGAAGTGTTATGCCGACCAAAGAAGGAGGGAGTTAGAATTTGAAATTGGGGATCATGTATTTTTGAAGGTCTCGCCGATGACAGGAGTTTCGAGATTTGGGAAGAAGGGTAAACTTGCACCCCGATATATTGGGCCGTTTGAAATTCTTGAGAAAGTTAACACCGTTGCTTACAGACTCGCTTTGCCGCCAGATTTGAGCCAAGTCCACAGCGTGTTCCATGTTTCAATGCTGAGAAAATATATCCGAGACCCACTGCATGTAATAGATTACTCTGGGGTTGTAGTTAATGAAGACTTGGGCTACGAAGAGAAGCCGATGAGAATTATCGACAGACAAGTGAGACAGTTGAGAAACAAGTCGATATCAATGGTGAAAATCGAATGGGAGAAGCATTATGGCGAGGAGGCCACATGGGAAAAGGAAGAGGAGATGAAAATCCGTTACCCGGAGTTATTCGTAGGACAAGGTAACTTAAGTTTGGGGACCAAACTTCTTTAAGGAGGGTAGACTGTAGGAACCCACATTTTATGTTCTCATCATGTTCATGAGCATCTGTATGATTATGACTTGTTAAGTTTGCATGTGTATGTTGTGATTTGTTTCGCTTGAGTTGATGTGATCCATGCCTTGTTTTGAAGCCTTGTGATTTGTCTAAGTGTGGTGTACTTGTCTCGTTCTTTCCTTGATGTGAAACTTAGGTCGCGCCTTGCCTGAGTTATGCTAGCCGATGTTATTCCAAGCCGAGGTCATCCTTAGTCTAGTAGTAGTATCTTGGAACCCCTTGTTGACCCCCGTCCTTGCCTTGACCACATTTAGCCGAGATGTTACCTTGCACCCAAGTGATCTCGTCCTGGAGTGGTATGACCTAGGCCGAGGTGTGGCGCATCTAGGCCAAGATGTGGCACAGCTTAGTCAAGTGTTGTCCTTCCTAGCCGAGGTCATTGTCACCTTAGTTGCCGAAGTCCTTTGTTAGCCGATGTCACCGCTTGCCGGAGTGCCATTCCGTGTAGCTTGTTAGATACGCCTTGTTGTTAGCCGATGTCATTGCCCCGTCAGAGAGCCCATACCGCTTTACTTGTGGAACACCCTTCCACCATGCTTTGTCTGGTCTGTCAGCCACCTTTTCAGGAAGAACCCAACCAGTCGCCGCCACGTGTCTCAGCAGAGGGTTAACCCCAGAACCGGGTATAGAAAACTATCATTTGGTATCATAACCTTGCCTTGAAGAGAGAGAAGCTCTAGGAGGAAGAAGGAGTTTTAGAGTGAGGAAGTAGATCTTCAAGCTTGATTCCTAGAGATCGAACCGATAGATCCGTGTTCTAAGCTTAGATTCTTGATCTGCTAATGATGTTCTCTATGTTCATGTTATTGCATTGCATGATCGGATATGATTTGTAAGCCATGCATCGTTTTGAAGTTCGATTTTAGAAAGAGAAAATGACATTCATGTGTTCTTCAAGAAAGTCTTGTTTTGATCCGAAAGCTTGCATAAAGAATCATGTTTTTGTGTTTATTTCCGCGAGGATTCCAAGTACGGGTACCCAAGTCCATGTTTTCAAACTCATAGCACGAAAATCCCAGATTTGTGATGACAGATTACGATTGAACATTCATATTTTTCATGTTTTCACACTCATGTTTTTCATGTTCATCAGCAGAGGGAAACCCAGAGTTTCCCGACCTCTTTTCCTTGCATGTGGCCCTCGGGAACACACCTCGGCGAGGAGGTGTGGAACCTCGGCCTAGACCTGGTTGGTGCCCAGCATGTTTTCCGAAACCATTTGTGTACATACGAAACTTGTTGAAGATGCATTCAATAGGCTTTGCCATGTGTTTGTAGGACTTGGGCTTGTCTCGACCCCGACGTGTGAAGAAACTATGTGAGTGGTATTTTTAATAAAGCTATGTTACACTTGCTTTCATAAATCTCGTCTTGCCTTGTTTCGAAAAGTACTTGATCTAGCATGAATGATTATCCCTACTTGTATATTAAACACTATCTTGTTTTGATGACATTTCTTGAAAGTCCTTAGCTGCAGGGGACTATAATGCAACTGCACTCTTGTCTTGAAAGTCCTTAGCTGCAGGGGACTATAATGCAACTGCACTCTTGTCTTGAAAGTCCTTAGCTGCAGGGGACTATAATGCAACTGCACTCTTGTCTTGGAAGTCCTTAGCTGCAGGGGACTATAATGCAACTGCACTCTTGTCTTGGAAGTCCTTAGCTGCAGGGGACTATAATGCAACTGCACTCTTGTCTTGAAAGTCCTTAGCTGCAGGGGACTATAATGCAACTGCACTCTTGTCTTGAAAGTCCTTAGTTGCAGGGGACTATAATGCAACTGCACTCTTGTCTTGGAATTGTCATCACCCTCTTGTATTAAGTAGATGTAATAACATCCAAAGAACTTGAAAGGCCGGCAATGAACTTGATTTCCCCTTGACTGTAAAGTATGCTACGTATTGTTTTGAAAGAAATCTTGGATATCAATCATGCAAAACCTTTATTTCTAATATCATTCACTGAGTATCCAAGCTCACCCTCTCTATATATATGTAGGTGATGAACAAGAAGCCAATGAGGCCTAGACGTGATGCCGATGTGTTTTTGGGTGCATTGCCGACATGTTTTGGATTAGCATTTTTGTACCATCTTGAAGATCATGCTTCTTGGCTTATTTTTCATTTGTACTTGTATATGTCGGCTTGAGAAGCCTTTTGGTCAAGATGTGTTTTGTGACTCATTTCCTTATTGTATTTAAGTTGTAAGACTTTATAAAGATGTATGCCATTTCATTGGACTTATGCACGGCTCTCATGGACTATTTAGATTCTGTATATACACATATTGCTTCCGCACTTGTAAGCTCCATATTTCATACTCTGATTGTGTGTGATTCTTGTAAGTCGGCCTTCGGTAATCTCGGATTACTGGCCATCACGGCACCAAACTACTAGGGGCGGTTTGGGGGCGTGACAAGGATCCTTCTCAGTACTCACATTAACAAACATGATCTCATTCATTAAGGGCTTAGCATGCCTCTCTTCCTCTTAGTTGGTCAAATTTTTACAAATCCCAAGGAATTCCTTCCTCTTTGTTTTCATCACAGTGTGCAAAAAGTTTTGAAAAACTTAGGTTAATGTAATGATTTCAAGGCACAGAAAAGACACAGTTTTGGTCAATTACTGCCATCTCATTCAGAACTTCTGGCTTAACTGGCTCAAAGGTAGAAACAGACTCAAAACAAAGAGTGTAAAAGACAAACATAAAACAAGATAGTAATGGCCGAGGTAACACTCCCAAAATCACTGGACTCTAACACAATAGGACTGACTCGATACAACAAGACAGACTCAATACAACACAACAAGATTGACCCAATACCCAAGTTAGAAAGAAAAATAACCAGCATTTTCACATTGCTCAAAATAATACGTGCCATCTACCACATTTGGAGTAAAAATGTGCGCCATCAGCAGGTGATTCATCCCCCGATCACATAATCACATTATCTCCCAAGTTCATTGATCCGGTGCCGATAGACTTTGTAGGACCTGGTGCGACGATGACCTCTTTATCAATCAGATCTTGTATTTCGTAGCGAAGACGAAAACAACAATCAGTGTTGTGGCCATCTTGTTGATGGAAGGCACAGTACTTGGCGGATTATGTTTAGCTGGAAGGGGATCCAGGAGAGGCCGAGGCTCAAAGGGTTTGAGATGGCCTTATCCTATAAGGATTTGGAGAGCTTTGGACAAGGTCATGTAAAGCGAGACAAAGACCTTGTGGCCTCGGGGTTGGTGCTTCGAGGTTCATGGAGTTGTATTGGATGTACCGGCAAAAAGGTTGGCAGGTGCTGACTGGGTTTGATGATCTCTTCTGAGTGTAGGATTGGAGTTGAAAGGGGTATTTCTGGTACGACATCCCTTTTCTCGACTTGCCCTTTGATTCCGAATGCTCTCATCCTGAGTGGCAAAAGCGCCATCCGCAGTCTTTGCAACAATTGTGAGCACTTGTTGTTTGTTCAGCCCTTCAGCTTTCAAAGCCTCAACAGCCCACTGAAGGTGTTCATAGGGACCAATACTTGCCTTGACCTTGTTCTTACCACTTGCCTCCACTATGCCAAGGGATTGGGTCGCTATATCAGAGCAGAGCCCAGTTGTTGTTGGCACGTCATTGCCCAGACTTGAGATAGCTAGGTTGGTCATTTTCAGTCGCAGCTTGCCCCAAGATCGGGGAACCTTTTGGCATGAAATTTCTGGCATGTGATGTGGTCGATGATGGAGCCAATATCCTAAAGGCTAGATATGCCACTGTTCTCTGAAGATCTTCAATCATTATCATCAGCTCAGAAGTAGTGGGTTCACGGGTTTGAGATGATTGGGGTTCGAGTGCATCCATCATGCATAAGTCCATGCTTTCTGGAATGAACACCTCAGGCTTGGGTAAATGGACTGGGGTGATTTATATGCTGGGGTTATAGGTAGATGGCAGTGTATGGATTAGATTGAGATGTGGACATGACGGGTCAGTGGTGGCCTGAGGTCCTTTTGGTGGAGCTACGATCTCTTCGTCAATAAGATCCTGAATCTTATGACGGAGGCGGATACAATAGTTCGTATCATGACCGTGTTGTTGATGATAGGCACCGTATTTAGCTGGGTCATATCTTGGTGGATCCTAAAATTTTCAGTGCCCACAGCTTGACTTACATGATTTCAAAACAGAGAACAAAACAAGCATGCTAATCTAATTTTCATGTTGGTCAAAATCTTTTTACCAGAAAACAAAAAAAAAAGAAAAGAAAAACTCAAAGCAATGAACTAGAGGCATAGTAGAGTTAGGAATTTTGTTTTCTCCCCACACTCTCGAGTCCCATGTTACATGTTTCAACTGGCCAGCTAACAAAACAGTCAGCCGTCCAAGTTCTTAGTTGACTCCACATGTGTTTCCTAATTATTCCAGCCGACCAGCCACTTGTTTAGCCGACTAGCCTATCATTTAACTTGTTCATTAGTTCATTCGGCTGGTCGGTTAATGAATCAGCCATCCCGTTAATCTTTCAGCTGGTTGGACAACTAATCATCTGGCCCATCAATTTTTCAGTTGACCATCCATCCATAAGGAAAAATTTCAAAATTTGCATAGGATTAATGGTTTGTGCTTTCGAGTCATGTTTTGAGTGCTGGAATGAAAATCAAGTGTAAATAGGTGTATTTAGATTATTTTTGCTTTATTTTTCTTTCATTGAGTCATATGTTTTTGATTTTTGTTCAGTCGAAGGCTCAATGTCCAATTCAAAACTGTGGGGTTGTATTTTTAGGGTCATGCCACGTGGCCGAGGTGCCGCTGAGGTGTTGGCCGAGGTGTCACGTGGACGAGCCAGATTGTTGAGATGGTTACCGTATTGCCGAGATGTGGTGCAGTAATACTAAAATATGAGACATTTGAATAGAGGACATGAGCCCTGGATAAGTGATGTGCTTAGTTAGGATAAGGATAAGGCTTTCAGGAAGTTTATCCATATCTAGCTAAGAATCCAAGATAAACATTAAGCTTAAGTCTATGAAGTGAGTCTTCAGGGGATGAGGGCACCAATGGCTATAAAAGTAAGGTACCCCTATGGGTCTAAGGTATGCTTTTACTTGTGCACTGATTATTTGAGTTTAGATCTTGTGTGATTGTTTGATTGACTTGATTGTCGGAGTGCCCTTATTTGGACGAGCCACCGTGGGTATTCTAACTCTCTTGTGTGCAGGCGCTTTGTTAAATCTATTATGCCGCATGCTCTCCAGCTAAGTTCCCTAGATCTCGGCAAGGAGATCTATTTGGTTGTGAGGTCAAAAATCAACACCCACAAAAACTCATTGAAATCAATCATTCTCAGATTCAAGTTCAAGAACCAAAATATTTTCATGCTTAAGTACAAAGCCATTCACACCATGATGTCCAGAATGAAACTCCTTTTATTGAATTTTAGGGCTTAATCCCCCAATTACAGCATTGCATTACAACAAAAAGAAAATTTTGAAAAAAAGAGAGGAAATCATTTGAAGTATTGGTGCTCGATTCTTTAAGAAAAAATAAAAGCAAAAATACAAAAAAGAAGGAGGAACATTTTCATTCTCGGGGGGGCCTTGAAGGCCCTACCTCAGAATTTGCTGGATTTTCGAAGGAAATCATCCCCCGTCGACCACCGAATGAGGAACACCAAGGCACCACAAATCTTTCCATGTTTGTTGCCTGGCGCTTCAACTGCTTATTCTGCTTCTTCAACTGACTAATCTCTTGCTGAGCGTCTTGATACATACACTAGAATAGAGAGAGTTGCGTAGTCAGCCGCTGCACCTCATTTGTTCTACTCTGCAAACTATGTGACAAGTTGGATACCGCGGTCACGGTCTCCATACATGATTTTAATGTGTAAGAGTTGGCATCGATGTCAGATTGTGTTGCCATTATTTACTCGATTGACATCGCAGGGAAGTGGAAAACAAGGGCAGGAGCAGGGGCACTTTGTTAAGGCTCGGAAGAGCTAGTGTTTGTTGTCTCGATTGATGTATCATTGAGGTAAAGAAAAATAGAAAGAGGGCAACGGGAATGGGCCATGTCAAAGGAAAGTAATGCCAAAGAGGGAGTTTGTAGAGTAATGGCAAAGAGAGGTTTGTTTTGCAGCTTCTTGCTCTGTCTCTCTCGGAGGCCTCAGCTAAAAAAATAATAAAGGAGAAGAAGAAGACAAGGAGAAGATCAACATCAAGGTCGGTTCGGCTATTGGTTGTCAGGTGCCGTATTTATTGAAATCGCATGCCAAACACGGTGCCTGAAGAAGACAGGGGAGGAAAAGAGAAACAAGAACATGGGAGGAAAGAGGAGTGTATATAATATGTATATGTATGTATATGTATATGGTATGTATATAAATATAGTATATATGATATTTATATATAAATATGAATGCAACAAAATCAATATAAAAAAAAAATAAAGAAGAAAGCAAAAAAAAAAAAAAAAAAAAAAAGAAGAAGAAGAAAAAATTACAAAAAAATAAAATAAAAAAATCAATTTGTATATTCATCTGTTGTGCATCCATCATATTATTGTTGTGCATTTATCACATTGCATATTGTATGTCTCACATCGCACCCTTCATGTTTTTGCATTTATCATCACACTTGCACTATTTATTACACCTGTCATGAATGGTTACAACTATCACACTGCTGCATCACTTGGCTACAATCCATTCACATCACTTGATTATAATTGTTCAAACATTTGGTTATAACCCTTTTCATCACTTAATACTGGCTCTTTTTGGGGTTGATGGTTAACACCACTCGGTTAATACTAGCCCTTCCTCTGGATGACGACACTATCCCTTTTCTCGGGTAGTCAGTTAATACCGCCATCAGTTAATACTATCCCGTTCTTGGGTTGTTGGTTAAAACCATCAATCGGTTAATACTATCCCTTTTTGGGTTGATGGTTAACACTGCATTTCCTTATCTTATGTGAGTTTTTTGGATTGTACCCCTTGTTATGTTTCATATCATTCGTACGAGGCTTTGCGTTGCATATTACCTATTGTGTAAATCATGAACTTTCAAAAAGAAGAAAAATGAAATCGGCTTTGCGAAGCATGTAAGTCTAACTTTCAATTGTATTTCAAGCATGTCATTTGCATTTTACCCTTGAACTACGCTAATTTGATTCCTTGCAAAGGAATATGTAGGCATCTCTCGGGTTCAATCAATTACATTTGCATCTTGTTTATTTGCCCAAGTCTTATGGCCTCGTCAAAAGTGTCATTTTCTGACTTTGACATTCACTCACGTCATGAAATAACTTTGATAATTATTACAACTTAAAAATTATAAAACCTTAGATAATAATTAACACAAATTAAATTCATGACGACTTTTTTATTTATTTTCTTACATCCCCATTTTCACATTTTTAATACACAATACTCCCATGTGGTCCAAATAATATCAAATCAACAAATTTCCCATCTTTCTCATAACCCATAAACAATTAATTAGGATTTTTTACTCTAATCCTTTTAAACATGTTCCTTAAACATACAATCTCATAGGTTCACAACAAAACACACGATTTAACTCTAGATCATAAAACCCTAACCCTTATCACATGCTTTTCAAAAATACCCAACAAATCAAGTTTTTAATGCAATAAAAACTACCATATATCTATCTATAATGAGGTGTAGAAATGAGTAAAGAAATCCCTTCCTCAAAGAGACAAGAGGAGAAAACCTCAAAAATTAATTTTGTCGGAATTTGATCTCCAGCAGTCAAAACGTAGCCCTCGAGATGCTTGTCATTTTTGTATAAGGAGATAGTATCAAAATCTCGCTTGATCTTCGTAGATCGAAGAGGATGTGAAATTTGGTGAAAGTTTAGAGAGAATGGAAATAAAAGAGAAGTTAGAGAGAGAGGTTGATGAGAAATGGTTAAAAAGAGAAAGAGATCTGATTTGAGTGAAAAGAACACAAAATTGATGTCTGAACGTGCAAAATTCGCTCGTGCAGATTATGAAACCACTTGTGCGGATTAACTTAGTGAAGTGTGGCTTTCTCGCAAAATCGGCTCATGCAAAATTCGTATTCTGCTCATGCGAATTCGACCCAAACAACTTTTATTGCGTTACTTCAAACAAGCATATCTCCCTCGTTCGGAATCAGAATATTGTCTATTTTAGTCTAAATTAAAGCCTCGAAAATAAGCTTTCCAATGGTTCAAGCCTCACATCAAGATTCAAAATGTGGAGAAACAAATATTTGAATTTAGTATTTTTGGTCTAATCTTGCCTAACCAACATGTTAACTCATCAATCAAGGATCCAAACAAAGAGGAGGAGGTCCCAATTATAATAACTAAAAGGTCAAATGTAACCCATAACTTGTCAAAAGTCCAAATATATATATAAATATAAGGTAATGGTTACTACTTAACATAAACAAGTCGGGTTTAAGACCAAGGACACTACATGAAATTCCAAATCAAATATGTTCATATAGTTCTTTGTTATGTAACATATGTGAAATTTCACATTAATCACATTTTTCACAAGTGTTTGTTATCAAAGGATATGAATTCACATTAACAATGTGTACTCGCTTGTGTTTGTGGATGTACGCATTAATAATTGCAGAAATAACCAACTTCTTGTTTCCACTGTGACAAAAAACCTATGTCAATTTGGTCATAACCAAAATTGGCTCATCATTCCAGCTTGGGGGTAAGTTGGCAGTCCACAATCAAACAAAGCCTATCATCTCGATCGACAACTATCCCCAACAAGCACCAAACTTCTAAGTCACTTCATAATAGCATCTTCATTTTGCCACAAACATAATACATATTATTTAAATTATTAATTCACAAACACAAACATGTTCCCAATTCATTTAATCCTATGGTTGGGTGATGTCCACCATAAACTAGCTTTTATTTTTTTTTTTGAAACTTTGACAACTTGTTGAAAATACGGGTAATGTATATATAAATCAATGATCTATTTCGCACAAACCTATGTGTTTTGATGGTAGATGCTATGTGCCAAACAATTTGAAGTATGAACATCCACATTTGTTCTCTTATGTTGATATTTGTGTGAATGTTGACATCATAGCTTACATTACAACCATTCTAATGAATGTGAATATTCACATTCTATCCTATATTTATTGTATTCACATTCTATCCTATATTTATTGTGGTTGACTACAGATGTGACTATTCACATTGTACATATATGTGGTATATTAATGCACACAATGTCAGTTGACAAAATAATTATACATATATGTTTAGACCACCATTTCGGTTACCCCCAACAAAACAATCCGGATACCACATACAAGTGACACTACTATGTATATTTGGTGTTGATGTCTTGCGTGTGCCAAACAATGTGGAGTGTAAACATTCACATTTTCCCTCTTATATTGATATTGGTGTTAATGTTCTATCCACAAATATACTAGAAAAGAATATTGAAAATGCATGATGACAGTTGACCAAACAATATGAAGTGTGAACATTCATATTTGTTCTCTTATTGCGAAGTTGGTGTGAATGTTCACATCATAATTTATGTTAAGGCCTATTTTCAATCACATGCTGTCTTATGTTTATTGTGGTTGACTACAAATATGAATATTCACAATGTACATAAATTAGTTGTATGATTAATTCACAAACATAACAGAATTAAGGTGAATCTCCACATTTATTTGTTGTATTGTGAATATTCACATCATGTTTGTGTCCAAATAAACATTATGGCTTGTGGTTATATGAAAGAATACAATGGTTTGATTGGAACTTTAACATCACCATTGCATAATGATCATGAACACAATGAAAATGTATACACCATTCAATATTATATGGGTGTGTGAATATTCACCTTGATTGACAACGCAATGACAAATTTCCATTGAACATTAACACTGATTAATGATGTTATGATGTTAACAAAAAATCAGAAATAATGGTAGCAATAGAACTAGAAATCCAAAAAATCTTGATCTCTTTAAAAACAAAAAATCATCACCCACATTCTTGTCTTCATCATTATCACTATCATTAACAACCCATACAATTCCACCACTACACCAATCCAAAACAAACCAAACCCACATTCGAAGAACAAATTTGTAAAAAAATCGACGGGATACAGGATTGAGTTTCGAATCATTCGCTCTCCCTTCGATTCAATTCATTGTCTCTCCCTTCAATTCAAATCATTCTCTCGTCCTTCGATCTCTAGTTAAAATTGCAACTATGGCAAAAAATAGAATTTTTAACCTTCGTCCAACAATTCTCAACTTGTAATGTCCCTAGGATCTCTGATTATAATGAAACAGAGCTTCGACGTACAACAATAGAAAAACATAAAGTTTTGAACACAAAGCAACAATAGACGAACATAGAGTTTTGAACACAAAGCAAAAATGGAACAACACAAAGTTTCACCGCAACAATGGAAATGTGAATAGTACAAAATCGGTGATCAACCTAATCCCTACAAACAGATATTCGAAACGTATCAACCCAATCCCTACAAAATCGGTGATCGCCAAAACTGCTTCTAACAAACAATGGAAACGTGAATAGTACAACTATGTTAAATATGTATTACCAAAATAGAACAATGGGTATAATAGTCCCCAAAAAAATTATAAATCAGAAAAAAGATCTCTTGGTATAGAACTCTAAATATATGAGACTTGGTGGAATATAAGAATACTTTATGAACTTATTGAGTTAGATCTCCTCTAAAAGGGATTTATAAATAAATTCCCCCCCCCCCCCCCCCAAAAAAAAAAAAAGGTCTTCCTAAATGTAAGGTATAATTTTTTTTAAAAAATAAATAAAAACGTTACCAAACAATATGACATTTTTAACCATTACAAAACTCAAAAATTAAAATTTGTCATAACTTGAATTTAAAAAAAATTAAATGACATAACCCAATCCTTTTAACAGTGTGTAGTATTGTAAATAGAGTTTTTTTTTTTACTAAGAGTGTTTTTAGAACTTTAAGGTTTCAAACTACAAATTTTTTTAAAAAATCTATTGTCTATGCCATTAAACCTTAAATATTTAAAATCTAGCTTTTTTTTTATAATAGATATCCTTAAATCAATTACAAACTTATAAATAAAATTCAAAAAGAAATGTCTTATACTATTATTTGTTCTTTTCAAATTTCTTAAAATCTATCAATATAATAATTTTCAATTTTTTTTTTAATTGTGATCATTTGAATAATATTTTAATATTTAAACACATTCTATAAAATTGTTAGTACTTTTTCATTTTATTTCAGTAAATTAACATATCACTTATGTATTTTAAAGGAAAAAATCATTGATTTTTTAGATGTGGGAAGAGAACTATTAAACTAAATTGTTGATTATTAGATTTTCAAAAATCAAAATCTAACAACATATATTGATTAATGATTAAATTTGTTTGGGTGGAGAGAACAAATTAATATACAATTTCTTAAATTTACATTTATTTTTTTTTATGAGTGAAAAAATAAAAAAAACAAGTAAATGTAAATAATATATATTTTATTTAAAAAAAATAATATATATTTTTTATTTTGTGTATAGTACGGTGATATATTAGTTCGTAGTATATTGCTGTTGAAGTCATGTATGTACAAGTCTAAAACGTGTTGATAAAGCACTTTTAAAGGATGAGATATAAAAGAATATGTTCCAAAACAAGTGGTGGGCGATGTAAATGTTGGTTGTGGACAACTAAAGATAAGCTTGGGGCCATCAAAAACTTTTGTACATGCTTTCCTACAATATAATCCCGGGGAGGACTTCGAATTCAATTGGCATTCTTTGTGAATTCAAAACAAAAAGTAATTTATACTCTGCAGTAGAGGTGCTTAGGGGATATTTTGATTCGTCTAAATTGATCAAACTAAACCGAATCGATTCGTTACATTTTGGACGGATGTGTGATGACGAGTGAACGGTTGCGGATTGATTTTTTTTCAATCCACCTAGTTTTGGACGGATGGAGGTTTTGAGTTTTTTTGGCAGCAACCGAACCGTCAAAGCGCGATCACCTTTATTAATTTGTAAGACTTTGTGCTTTCAATTGAAAAAGAGTTTAGATATTCTGTTGTGTTTTCAATTTATTTTTAATTTAGAAATCCTTTTATCAAATGACAAGTGTTGATATTTGATATTTTTGTGTGAAAAATATTAGGCTTAATTTTGTCATTTTAAAAAAAAAATCAATTTAAATAGTTTTTGAATAAAAAAAACAGTAATGAAATAGTTTTGATAATGTATGATTTTCTTATACGTATTTATTATTAGTATTGCCAATTTACTTGATAATCTTTTGGTTATGTTCAGTTGGATTGTTATCAAAAAAAAAAAATGTTGACAAGTTGTTATATTATGTTCAAAATTTGTAAAAGTTTAAACCACTAAACCGATTTGCATCCATCCACCAATATGCTCAATCCGCATTTGTCAATCTAACAGGCAGATGCAGATTGATTTTTTTTCTAATTCGCCAATACGGCGGACGGATGGTGAATTGAAGGTTCTCCCGGTGCAACTGAACCGCGAGTACCCCTGCTTTGCATTTCTACATTTTATATTAAATCTTATTTTAGTCTTTCATTTTAATTATAAGAATCAATTTCTTGCAGTTTTAGTTAAGCTACAATGTGATTTTTTAGTATTATGTGACTCACATAAGTCATTTTTTCAAGGTAAAAACATATGTTTCTTCCATTTTCTTCTTTTTCTCTGTATACAATATGTATTTTTGCTTTCTTTCATATTTTCTTAACAGACCACCACCAAACACCCGTTCCCTGCTATTCTTCCGCCCTTTCCCCACCACTCATAACAATTACCATCTTTTCTTACCACTCCACACCGTCCCTTAAAGCGTAGGGCAATAATATAGTAGAGAAATAAAATCTATTGAATAAACAGAGAAAAAAAAGAAAACAAAAGAAAATTACATTTTTCCTTAAAAAAGCCTAATGTAAAAATGATAATTTTTGTCAGTAAATTTTAATGTAAAATTAACGGAAAAGTCACATTACAATTTGACTAAAATTATAAGAGATAAACCATTATAATTAAAAGTCGACCAATTAATATGGAAGTAAGTATAAAGTGCAAGGGTGTAACCTAATTTATTCTAAAAACAAGCTAGCAATAAATTGAAATAATTATCTCAGCTAGCTAGATAAACTTCAATCTTTGGAAAATTGCAAAGCTATCCCTATATGGATATTTTTATAAGTTGCATTGTATCATATCCGTATTGAGTAGCAATACTTTTCAAGTAATAGTTCTTATTCTTAAATGTATTTTATAATTATTATTTTTTAAATATTAAATAAGTGTTCGGTATTTTGTTGGTGACTCTTTAAGTTTATGATCTATTTTGAAATTAAAATGTGTCAGTTGGTGTATAGGATTATTATAATTCTTATAATGGGTTTGTTAGTTGCAACTTTTTACAAGTTAAAAATTGATAATCAAAACAGAATCTAAATGCACCTATTTTTTTTTTTTTATATTTCTCAATAATTAATTTTCTAAGCTATATTTGCTTTATAAGTTATAAATAGAACTACAATAAATATTCTAAGATAGATTTTCAAATACAAAACAAAATTATATAAATAACTTCATAAGTTGCATCAAACATGAGCAAATGTGGCCAATTCAAAAGAAAAAAAAAAAAAAAAAACCAAATGTAAGTGTAGCTTCAACTGAAGAGAAGAAAAAATTAGAATAATGAGGCTAATGTATGTCAATTAGAAATAATGAGATTGAAGCATGTCAAAATTAGTCAACGTTTGCTTTTACGTAACTTTTAATCCTAATTTTTTTTATGTGATTTTTTAATATTTATAAATTAGAGGCCATAATATGAGGAGTACTACCTACGATAAGATTTAAATTCTTAACCTCTTGGTATGATGTCTGGATTCTGACAAATTTATAAATTTAAAACCTAGTTAACGAGATTTATTAAATAAGATCTCACTTGAAAGTGGACATGGTGTTTTTTCAAGAAACCAAGAGAGATGTCATTAGCTCTGATATGGTGAGATCCGTGTGGCCTTTTGATAGATTTGAGTTTTTGGATGTTGGTGCGAATGGCTTTGCTGGTGGTCTTTTGTGCGTTTGGAATCCAGGAGTCTTCTCTCTTCATAGTAGTTGCTGTTCTAGGAATTTTATTGTGCTAGCTGGGAAGATTAATTCTGAGTTTGAAGGCGTGTTAGTAAACCTCTATGCTCCTAATGATGTTGTAAAAAGAAGGGACTTATAGGATTTGGTCATCAGAATCAAGCCATTGTTTCCCAAACCTTGGTGCATTGGGGGCGATTTTAATGAGATTAGGTGTATGAGTGAGAGGGTTGGTTGTTCCAGGAGAAATGTGGGTATGCAGGATTTTAATAAGTTCATTGACAAGCTTGAAGGGGTGGAGCTATCAATGTTTGGGAGAAGGTTCACTTGGAGCAATTCCAGTGATAACGGTAAATGGAGTCACATTGATAGGTTCATATTAGACTCTAATTGGCTTGCTGTTTTCAATTTTAAATGTTGGGGGCTGCCTAGGTCTGTGTCTGATCATTGTCCTATTATTATGAAGGAAGATAGTAGGAACTGGGGTCCTAAACCTTTCAGGTTCATGAATTGTTGGGTTCTCCACTCTGGGTTTCTGCCTATGGTTGAAAAGGTTTGGCTTGAAGCAGAGGTTGATGGGTGGGCCGGTTTTAAACTGTCCAAAAAGTTGGGTTTCTTAAAGAAGCATCTTAAGGAGTGGAATGTATCTATTTTTGGTAACCTTACATCCCAACTGAAACTTGTTGAGGAGGAGTTCCATCAACTGGACCTGCTAGCTGAGTCTAGAGAGTTGTTGGCAGCTGAGTTATCCAGAAAAGCAGAGTTGAGGGAGCTAATTTGGAAGTTAAGTAAGAGGGTAGAGTGGTTTTGGCTTCAGAAATCCAGGCAAGACTGGGCTCTTAGAGGTGATAAAAATACAAGGTATTTCCATTTGATGGTTAAATGTTGGTAGAACATTAATCTCATTAACTCAGTGGTAGTAAATGGAGTGGTGGTTGATGATCCACTAGCAGTTAAAAGCCAGGTCTGGAATCATTTTAAGAGTGCTTTTTCAGAATCATGGAAGGTTAGGCCAAAATTAGGAGGGGTTTTTCAGACCTTAGATGGTTCCCAGGTTCTTGATCTTGAAAATGAGTTCTCAGAGTCAGAGGTTTGGAGTGCTCTGAAGGCCTGTGATGGGAACAAGGCCTCTGGGCCAGATGGTTTTAATCTTTTGGCTATTAGGAAATGCTGGAAATTTATGAAAGGGGATATCATGTTATTTTTTAAAGAGTTTTTTGCTAATGGAAAGCTGGCCTCTGGCCTTATTTCTTCATTCATTGCTCTCATCCCCAAGTCTGAGAACCCAATAGCCTCAATGACTATAGACCAATTAGTCTTATTGGTTCCATGTACAAGATTCTTGCCAAAGTGTTATCTAGCAGGCTGAAACTTATTATTCCATCTATTATTAGCCCTTCCCAATCAGCTTTTATGAGGGGGAGATTCATTCTTGATGGGGTGCTTGTTGCAAATGAGGTGTTGGATTAGTAGAGGAGTAAAAAGAAGAAAGGGGTGATTATTAAAATCGATTTTGAAAAAGCATATGATTGTATAAAGTGGAATTTCTTATTTAATCTAATGGAAAGTTTTCATTTCGGGCTTAAATGGAGGAATTGGATCAAAAGCTGCGTTACCAAGGCTAGAATTTCTGTGTTAGTTAATGGAAGCCCTACAGATGAGTTTATTCTTGAAAGGGGTTTAAGGCAAGGGGATCCTCTCTCCCCTTTTTTATTTAATATGGTTGTGGAAGGTCTGAATATTTTGATTTTGAGGGCTAGAGAGTTAGGAGTCTTCAAGGGGGCTGTTATTGGGAATGATTTGGTAAAAGTGTCACACCTTCAATTTGCAGATGACACCATATTGTTCTGTGAGGCCAATCAGGAGGAAATTCTTTGTATCAAGAGGTTGCTTTGATGTTTTGAAGTTGTTTCTGGTCTAAAGATTAATTATAGTAAAAGTTCGGTTATTGGTGTTGGTGTGGAGGAGGTTTTTCTGGATCAGGTTGCTGATATCCTTAATTGTTCCAAGGGTGTGCTCCTTATTTCTTTTTTGGGTCTACCTCTTGGTGCTAGCCCTAGACTTAAATCAACTTGGGCCCCTATTGTTAGGAAGTTTAAAGTTAAGCTTGCCAGCTGGAAGAGAAGGCATTTGTCTTTTGGTGGCAGATTATCTTTGATTAAATCTGTCTTGAGTAACCTTCCCGTCTATTACTTATCTTTGTTTAAGATCCCTGAAGGAGTTGCTAAAGACCTTGATCGTATTCAAGCCTCCTTTTTTTGGGGGGGTTCTAACCTTAAGAAAAAGGTGCATTTGGTTAAATGGTCTGACGTTACTAAAGATTTTAGAGTTGGAGGTCTTGGCATTAGGAAAATTAGAGATGTGAATCTATGTCTTTTGGCTAAGTGGTGGTGGAGATTTGGGTGTGTGGAGAAGGCTCTTTGGAAAGATATTATTTGCAGTAAATACAAGTATGCCCTAAAGTCTTGGTTGCCTCCATCTGATTTTCAAACTTATGGCTCTAGAGTTTGGGCTAACATACTGTCAGTAGTTGTATCCAGGCCTAATTTCTTTGATTTTTTGCATTCCCACATTAGTATTGCTTTAGGTGACGGTTATAGGTGCTCTTTTTGGAATGATTCATGGTCTGTTGCTGGTTGCTTGAAATTAGTTTTCCCCAGATTGTATTTGCTTTCTCAGGATAAAGAAGCTTCTGTTTATGATATTTTCAGTAGAAGATCTTCTTCATCTGGGTGGATGTTGAATTTCAGAAGAAACCTTTACTCTTGGGAAGCTGTAGATTTATCTACTCTTGGTCATGTTCTTAACTCTGTCCCAGTATTAAGATCTGGTGTGGAGGATAGACTGGTGTGGACTTTTGGTACGTCAGGGGTCTATTCCGTGAAATCAGCTTATGAGTGGCTTTCCTCAATTGACAGCTTAGGTCTAGTGGTGCCTAGGTTATTATGGAAGGGTATTTCTCCTCCAAAAATGCAGTTCACCTGTTGGTTGGCATGGAGAGGAAGATTAAAAACTTCGGTGCTTTTGCAGAGTTTTGGTGTTTTAGATCCCAATGGCTTCTTTCCGTGCTGCTTTTGTCACTCTAGTGCTGAAGATGTAAGTCATGTCCTTATCCATTGTCGGTTTGCTTGGTGCATTTGGTCTGAAGTGGTTAAGTGGTGGAGTTTGGTGTGGGTTATGCCTCAGAGTATATCTCAGCTTTTGGATTGGTGGGGTGGATTTAAATTTAAGAAAATGCTCAAGTGTATGTGGGATGCACTGCCATCTGTGGTCATGTGGTATGTGTGGAAGGCTAGGAATGAAATTAAATTTTCTGGTTCACAGGTAAACTGGTGTGGTGTCTTTGAATCCATTAAGTTGCATATTGCTTTCTTGGTTAAGTACCATTCTAAGGGGGTGGTTTTCTCAGTTAATGACTTGCTTTTTAATTTGAAATCTATCAGGGGGCTTTGAGTTGTGGTTGTTGCTGCCTTTCCCTTTGTCTGGTTTTCAGTGGTTGCTGCTGTCTAGTTGTTGAGTTGTTCTTCTTGGTGTCTGTTTGCTTATTGTTTCTATTTTGGTTTTCTGCTGCTTGGTCTCTCTCCAACTAGCTTTTGGCTTGTGTTAGCACATGATTGGGTGGCTTCCTTGTGCCAACCTAGTTGGGATGAGTATAGTCTACTATGATGCTGGTAGGACAGCTTTTTTGTTCCTTTATTGATGTCAGATGTAAGGATTTTTTCCTTGGTTCTAATTCAATAAAGTTTTATTTTTGTTGATAAAAAAAAATATATATTAATACATTTCATATTATACTATATTGATATCATATCCGTAGACTTGGTTTGTTTACTTCTTTTTTCTTTTTTCTTTTTTTTTCTTTTTGACGAAGAAGAAACTCATACAAAAGAGATAAACATCAATAAAAAAGGGGAATGTAAAAGGCATTATAGCCAAACTTTATAATTCCAACTAAGTTGGCACTGTAAAACTAATACAATTATATGCTAGCATACCACCAAATTGGTGAGAGACCAACCAACAAAACAACCACAGACACAAAAGAAACAAAACAAAAACCACCTGCCAAAGGCAGCAAAACACTCAACCACACCCACTACACCATCAAAAACCAATCACTCACACCTCAACCCTTTAAGCAAAATCTGACCTGATTGAGATGGTAAATAAAATCATTCACTAGTGTCATAAAAGATTATATACGACATATAAAGTATGTCATAAATATGTTAAAAATGACATTTTACGACATAGAAAATTATGCTGTGAAAGAGTTTTTATGGCATGCATTGCAAGTCATAAAAATTTAATTTTGTTGTAGTGACCAAAAACTGCAACTCTGGTAACCCACTCTTGGACCAAAAGGCAACTCTTGTCTTCACAATTTCCTCCAAATCTACAAAATCAGGTTAACACCCATTGAAAACTAAATCATTCCTTAATTTCCATACAGACTACATCAATGTAAGAGGGACCAACTTCCAAATACATAACTCCTCCTTTTTGAATTTTACACCTGCCCACCATTGCTAAAGCAACTCCACAGACCCAGGGATTGCCCAAATCAAATGCCACCACTTCAAAATCCCTGACCAAACCCTCCAAATCAAAGGACAGTGTAAAAGAATATGGTTGGCAGATTCCTCTTCTAATCTGCAGAAAACACACAATGAATTAGCATTGGTGTCAAGCACTCCAATTTTCTTTAAAAGGTCTGATGTCTTCAATCTGCCCTTCCAACCAAGCCACCAAAAGAACTGAATTTTGGGAGGAGCCACATTCTTTCAAATCGAATTTGTTATCCGAAGAGATGGGCCATTAGCAGCTTCACCATTTTGATAATGATGCCACACTGAAGTGACCTGATGATGATGCCTCCCAATGCAACCAATCTTCTGACGCCAAAGAGATTCTAGGTTATGAAGCACGAGTACGGGGTACGAGTATTGGCATTGGTATGATATGGGTAAGTCGATATGGTAAAATCTAAAAAAAATAAGGTACGGATACGACTTGGTGCGCTTGTAAAAAAATATTTATTCTTAATTTATAGTAATATGAAAATTAATTAAATAGTTTAATTTGTTAAGATCCAACTTATAATTAACATTTATAAAGTAAATGTATAAATCAAAATTAAATGTCAATATGTTAAATAACTTACAAATCATAGTTTAATTTTAAAATCATGCTAAGTATAAAACTAAATATAAATAAAGAAGTCTAGTGAAAAGAGTTTTATTGCTGTAGTAGAAGAAAATATTATTTCAACTGAAATACGGTACGACTTGGGTATATACTAGGTACGTCTAGGTACGCCAAAAATTAAGAAGAAAAAATTTAGATATGTGTTTTGTGTATCCAGTACGTATGCAGAAGTACCATACGAGCTACCATACGCCGGTAAGTACCCAGTACGGACAACATGTTTTTCGAAATAACCATACTTCATAAATTGTACAATTGTACAAGTAAAAATGTTACGATTTTTAATTCTAATCTTTGTGTTTAATTGATTTTGCAAATTCCTTTCCAAAATTGATTCATTTATTTTCTCTCTTTCTGAGTTCGTTGTGTTTGTTTTTTATGTTTTTGTTGTCTTCTTGTGGTATTATCAACTTGGTTTTCTCAAATGATAAAGTTGCAGATTGGGGGGCCCAAGATGGGTTGGCTTTAGATTATGGTTGACCTTGTGGCTATAAGCATGGTGACACAAAGTTTGGTGGCTCGAAATTGAATTGGAAATATTGGCACATTTTTTTTGATCGGCAAAAAAGTTGAATTGGAAAGATGTGTTTGTGTTGGGAAAAGTAAGAGACAAAGCGTGGCCAAAACATGGAAAAATCGTGGTTCAAAATATGGAAGAAAACATGCAAAAGATGTAGTAAGAAGTCAGCAAAATCAGCTGGTCTCGTTTCTCACAATCGCGCCCGCGGTAAAGGACATCGCGCCGGGGCCAAGTCGCGACCAAATCAGCTCCAGAAGTTGGCTCTACATCCCGCAAAGGATGGTCGCGGCCGCGATAATGACCACAGCTGTGACCATGTGGTCCGCAGCAGCGAGAAAGCCCTGCGCCAGGCCTATTTAAGACAGGCTCGGCTGGTTTATTTTGTATCTCTCATACTTATATTCGGAGCACTCTCTCCTAAGTTTTTCTGGATATTTTTATCTTTTGAAAGATCATTTTTATGAGTGAGAAATACATTTGTGAGAGAGAGATCATTTTGTTGTTGAGAGATTTTGCTAAGTGTTTAAGAGTGAACTTTCTAGTGAGGATTTTGTTGTATTACTCTCGTTTGCTTGATGATTCATTAGCAACCAAGAACTTCAAAGCTAATCATCAAGTTGTAATAAGTCCTTCACTCCTTTCGATTGTGAACCTTCTTGGCGGATTCCAAAATTGTAGACTTCGGTGGATTCCGAAGTCATTGGGGTCATGGTGATTCAACAATTGTTAAGGAGGTCCAGTGGAGGAAGAAGAGTGAACCGTAGGTCGAGCAAATATGCGTGAGCCCGGAGTGGCCTTTGTAAGATATCTCTTGTACTCTTTTAATTCATAGTGGATTATTCGCTTGGCCGAGGGCCTGTGATTGTTTATCACAAGTTGGTAGATTTTAATTGTGATTAAGTAAAAAAATATTTTGTGCCGTGGTTGTATTGCTCTTACTCTCTCTCTTGTCTACTTCGATCGTGGTTTTATAATTTTTAATTTAGATTATCTAAATCAACAATCACTTATCACGGGATAAATCTAAATTTTCAAAAGGATTTTTCCAATTAAACTAGATTTTTCAAAAAGAATTTGCAAGCATGTAATTGATTAGGTCGCAACTCACAAGAGTGTTGTGGATCAAACATTTCTAAAGAATATAATCAAGGAAACGTCTAGGATCTTAGAATTAAGATTCTGAAATTTATTTAGAATGAGTCTATATGGTCGAGATTAAATTGATAAAGTGTGAGATTTATAAATAAAATAAATTTAAATTATTAATGATTATTTCTAAATAAATTTTAAGTAAATAATTTTAAATTTATAATACTACTGATATAATCAATTAAGCAAGTGGTGATCATGTAAACGTCGGCTGTGTGCAGAACCAAATCTTAGGATTGGGGACAAAAAAAAAAAAGTTGGAAAATTATTAAATATATTTGGAATATCATGTGATATCGGCCCTGTTTGGTAGAGCTGTGGGAAAGTGCTTATAACTTATGCCTTAACAGCTTATACCTTATAACTATGAACATAAAGCTGATTTCTGACTTATAAATTAAGCTTCTCCTGCCCCACTCAAAGAATAAGCTGATTTCTGACTTACAAAAAGCTATAAGTTGTATTGTTAAGCTAAACCAAACACATCAAAATAGCTTAAATTAAGTTGAAAGTTGAAATAAGCTGAAAAAAAACTGTACCAAACAGGGCCATCATCTACTTTGTATTCTCAATAAATGACAAATAATAATATATTCATTTTGATTGGTTTTAAATTTTTTCAAAACAGTTTTCAAGTTTACACTTGGATAAATTACACTTTGCACCTTTGCACATTGTATCAAATCTCACTCTAACTCTTAGACATGAAATCATGACAGTCAACGTCTTACACTTCTGGTCAAATCTCACATTGGTCTCTGTACATGAAATTATGATAGTTAACCCTCTGTATTTTTGGTCAAATCTCATTTTGGTCTCTATACAAGTGTCAATATCCCCTTTTGTTATTCATCTTTTAAATCTTTAATAGAATCTACTCATGTGATAATCATGTGACTACGACAAGAGGGTAAAAAGGGAAAATCATCTAAATTTTTCACCATTATACACTTTATTACAAAATTTACATTAAAATATGACTCTATTAGGCTAAAACAAAACACAAATTACAAATAATTAAGAAGATGAATTAGGATTTTGCATAAATTGAAATCAAGAAATTTTATTTTTCATGGTAACATATATCATGACCCAACCCTGGTGACTAGGGGGTTCGAAAACATAACAATTAATAACGAAAGTCAATTCTAATTTTAACAAATTAACTGGTGCATACGGAAACGAAAGTAAATAAATTAAATGGGTAAATAAATAATCCAAATACTCAACAATTTTTTTTTTTTAAAAAAAAAATTCATCGGGACTTTTATTTTCCTTTATTGATAATTGGGCAATTATTAAAAAAAAAAAATGTCCGCATTAGGTCCTGTGCTAGTCCCCTTATATGAGGTTCCCACTTTTCCTTACATTTCATCATCTGAAAGGGGATAACAACTATAAACACATAGCAGAGTGAGAAATATTATATCAAGAGTATTAGGCACAAAATCAGCATGGATAATTATTTAGGCTAAAATATTGTGCATTATTTAATTTGAGCTGAACAAATAATTTAAATGGCAGAAATGAATTTCAGAATATAAATAAAATAGTTATAACAACGGTATAGAATAGAACAGAGGTCACGAAAGTGACAATTAGAATAGAGGTCACCGAAGTGACAATCAGAATAGAGGTCAATGGATCGATGACAAACGGCCACAAAGTCACCAATCAGAGGCCAATGGTTATTTAAGTTTTCCAAAGCACGAGACTCCCGTGGTGGTACTCACAAAAATAAATGTTTATATAATCACTGCCAAATAATTTGTAAATTTTAAACAATCATATCCATGAATTTCAATTTAAGTAAATAGAGTTCATAAAATAATTGATGTAAGTGAAACATTAATATAATTTATAAAACATAAATTACATAAAATAAAATGTGGTAACTCAAAATATACGTAAAATATTTTATGATAACTCAAGGTATAATATTACTCACATTTTCTATTATTTCCCGCTCTTCCTCTTATTTTTCGAGCCTTTCTTTAGCCGTTGCCTCCTATTTTTATCTCTTTTCGTTGCTTCTTTACATCCTAGGCAATTCCTACTGATAAACTCCAAAACTTGCTTACTACTCAGAGTCCTTAGGCCAACTGTTGCCACGTTGCTCCTACTCTAATTTACTGCCGCATTTCTATTTTGCTGGTCTTTGAGAGCTGATTCCAGTTGTCTTAACTTTGGCTTAATTTTTCCTTGACCCACTTCCTTTTCTTGATTCCCTTTTGGTCCTCTGATTAAATCACTTACTAATAATTTAGCCCCTATTATTATTATTATTTTTATTTTTTATTTTTTTAATAAACATTAAATGTTTAGCTGACATTGTCATGGTGCTGAAATTAATCAAATATTTGTGAATTACATTTCTCTCCTTCTAAAAAGAAGTTTGTCCTCAAACTTGTCATACCTTAATTTTTGAAAAGAAGTGGGTATTTGTCTCGCATTTATTTTTTGGTTTCCCATGTAACTTCTTCGACATGATGATTCCGCCACAAGACTTTTACGAGGGGTATGGTTTTGTTTCAGAGAACTTGATCACGACAATCGAGAATTTGTATTGGTTGTTCTTCATTAGAGAGATCTTTTTGAACTTCCAGATTTTCATGATCGATAACATGCTCTGAATCTCAAAGGTATCGTTGAAGCATTGAAACATGGAATACATTATGAACATTAGACAATTCAGGTGGTAAGGCAAGGCTATATGCCATAGGGCCAATTCTTTCTAAGATATCAAATGGCCTGATGTAACGTGGGTTTAACTTCCATCATTTCCCAAATCGAATAACTCCTCTTATTGATGAGGTTTTTAGGAAAATATGATCTCCCACTTGAAATTCCAAGTCTCGTCTCCGTGTGTCTGCATAGCTTTTTTGGCTACTCTAGGCGGTGCGAATTTGTTGTTGGATGAGTTGAATTTTGTCACTCGTCATATGCATGATTTCAGGGCCTAATAGCTTTCTATCTTCAACTTCCGTCCAACACAGAGGTAATTAACACTTTTTCCTATATAATGCTTCATATGTTGCCATTTCAATGCTTGTTTGGTAACTATTGTTATAGGCGAACTCTACTAAAGGTAGATGTTCATCCCAATTTCTTTTGAGGTCTAGCACGCACACACGTAACATGTCTTCCAAAGTCTGGATTGTCCTTTTGGATTGTCCATCAGTTTGCAGATGATAAGTAGTGTTGAACTTCAGTGTTGTTCCTAAAGCTTCTTGCAATTTGTTCCAAAAGTGAGATACGAAGCGGGAGTCTCGATCAGACACGATTAAAACTAGGGTGCCATGTAATTGAATGATTTCTTCGATGTATAAAGTGGCAAACTTATTGAGAGAGTACGCGATTTTGACTGGTAGAAAATGCGCCAACTTCGTCAATCGGTCTACTATAACCCATATTGCATCATTGTTCGAGGCTGAATTCCATTCAGGAGTAAGGAGTGGTTACAACGTTCCTGCAAGTCTCTGATGTTTTGCTTTAACACGTTGACAATGTAGGCATTTAGAGATGTGGCTTGCCATGTCTGTTTTCATTCCTGTCCACCAATAGTGTTCCCTCAGATTGTGATACATCTTTGTATTGCCAGGGTGGACTGAAATCCTTAAGCTATGAGATTCCAACGTATAAGGTTTTGCCTTTTACGGATATCGCACAAGATTTGTAAATGTCAGTACCAAGGGCAGAACTACCAGAAAGAAAGACACAGATAGTATATATTGCAAGGGTTCGGGTGTCGATGCTAAGTTGGAAGCAAAGTGTGGTGTAACAAAAGAATGAGTTGAACCAGAGTCAATGAAAACATGAGCTAAATGACCACAGACAGAAAGTGTACCTAACACAACGTTCTCGGTAACCTTCGGGTTTCTAGGCACCAAGGCAAAAGCTCTTCCTTAGCGTTTTTGGCCCTTCTTCACTCCTCCAAGTAGTGTGGGTTTTGGGACTGGTTCAGAGGGGCCTATTATAGGATTGGTAAACTTTGGACAATCTCTCAGCAAGTGGCCAACTTGACCGCATCTAAAGCATGCTCCCGTGTTTTGATGGCATCGTCCCCAATGAGCCCCCCACAAGTAAGACAATTTGGAATGGCGCCACCTTTAGGGTTAGTAGGATTTTGATTGCCTGAATTGGTTAAGCCCCGTATTTACTTTCTTTGGGGGCACAGCACCAGATCTTCTGTTGTCTCTTTCCTAAAATTGCTTCTTTTGTCTCGTTTCCCCATAACGTGAGGCTTTAATTCCCTTTTTCGGGAATGTATGCTCAAACCACCATTTTCGCATAAGTTGGCAATTTCGGAACCTCAATCTTGTTTCTGATGTCATAATCGAAGCCGGCTTCAAACTTTCTAGTTTTTTGGGCTTTAGTTGGAATAACATATGTTGTAAATCGAGCAAGTTACGTGAACTTGCTCTCTTATTCGGCCACAAACATTGTTCCTTGCTTTAGGTGTATGAATTCTGACTCCTTTTGTTTTCGCAGTGAATTTGAAAAGTATTTTTCGTAAAATACCTCTAAGAATCTTGCCCAAGTCACGATTTTTTCTTTTTCTAGGGTAAGAAGCCACTATTCTTGTGCGTTATCTTTGAAAGCGAAAGTGGCAAAGGCCATTTTCTGTCTTGTGATGTAGGGTAGTGCGCGAAAGACTTTCTCCATATCCCTTACCCAGGTTTCTACTATCAGTGGGTTTGAACCGTCGATGAATGAGATGGGTTTCAAATCCTGGAAATGTTTTATTGTAACCGACTCTACCTGGTCTTCCTCTAGACTGTGAGGTCGAATTTTCCATTGACTTGGTTCCCAATACAACACCTATCTCTAAAGTGCCTGTCACGACCCAAACCCGGCCCTATGGGTTTAGCACCGTAACCGGCCAGTAATCCGAGATTACCCAAGGCCTGCAGAACAGTAGTACAGGGCCTGGCGGAAGCCAAAACAGTAATTAAACAATGCCCAATGAGCTTTGACAGTCTGTATGCCAAAAAGATTTTTCATGCATTCGTATATTCACAACAGTACAGGCTATACAAGCATTTACAGACATTCAGTACAGGGATCTAATCCCTTGATAACAGTACAGTACAGTGGATAACAGTCTATACAGTAATACAAAACAGTAACAGGGACCAGCGGGGGAAAAGACACCCCAAGCCATAGCATGGCGAACTCAGAACCTCACAGTGAGGCACTGTGGTTGGCTTGACAAAACTGGAATAACCCTGACGCCTCTAGCTTTGGTCCGGTGCCTGCACACCTACATATATATACGAGCAGTGAGCTAAAGTCCAGTGAATAACATAAAGCGTAAAGGGGTTTAGAATGAATGTCCTTACAGTAATGAAAACAGTTCATTTCAATCAGTATTTCAGTTGCTCAGTACAGTAAACAGTCATATGTGGTACATCCGTTAGCATACCAGTAACAGTAGGTCTTAAAAGACCGAACAGTAATGATGGCCATCAGTCAGTAAACAGTAGTGGCTCCACAAGGGAACCGACAGAGATCTCTGTAACAGTAACAGTAAACAGTAGGTACTAAGGATGCCACAGTACAGTTCAGAAATAGAGGACATACATTCATTCAGTAATACCAGTTCAGTAAACAGTTCAGTTCAGTATTCAAAAGATAATCAGTTGAACATATCTTTACACAATTGTTACTCACAGAGTTTGGGCTACAGTAAGCTAGAGCACGTCTCCCCAGTCGCCAACCCTACACAGTTAACAGATTGAACACACACTAAGCTACACAGCTGGGAAAGATACCAATTAAATCCCTAATTTGCCTCGGTGTGTTCTACATCTATATCCTCCAAAGATGTCTTAAACTAGGCCTAGGAATGCCTAGAATGGGATGAGGATGCAAAGATGTACGCAAAAAGCAGTTTCAGAATTTAGCAGAAAAACAGAGTCCTGCTGGAGCTCAGGTTTCCCCGCTCGAGCGGTTATGCAACAAAGGTACATGCTCGAGCGTCAACTTTTCCGCTCGAGCGTACTGTAAAAGTACTGGATGGGTGAAATCTCCCCTCGACGAGCGCTCGACGCCCGCTCGATCGTGAGACACATGACTCCGCTCGAGCGCCCAATCCTCCGCTCGAGCGGACTGTAAAATAGGGCAGAGATACTGGATGCTCGGATTCCCCGCTCGAGCGTCTCTTACCCCGCTCGAGCGGAAGTGCAAAATCTGGAGATTCCAGATTGCACCTCCAAGCCAAAAACCAAGTTCAAAAGCATCAAAACCGATCCTCTTGGGCTGAATTTCCAGAAAACAGTTGTAAACATATAAAATATCATAGTTCAAAACTCAATTTGAGAAATCAAAGCCCAAGGGTGTTTAATTGAAACCCAATTTCAAACCATTTTTCAAGAACAATATGAACATTCAAACATGCATGAATTCAAATCATTTTGAAGTTCCAAATTGATGCTCAAAGGAGCCAATTGTTTCCAAAACATGATGAAATCATGGACTTGAACATAATTGTGAACATGCAAGCAATATTTTGCCATGAACTCAACTCAAACTCCAACAACACTAACATGCATGCATGAAATATGCTCTAAATCAACAACCATGAACCAATTCTAGACTTATTTCACTAGAGGCTCAAGAATCTTGCATGAATAAGCTTAAACACAACAAGGGGGGGGGGGGGGTTGAAATCCTTACCTAGAGCTTCAATTACAAGGTGAGAAAGCTTAATTTGCAACCTATACTCCAATTCCTTCAATTACCAAAATGTTGTCATTTTTGGATTTGTAGACTGTTGTTCATCGAAGTTTTGCAGTAGCAGATAATCTTGGTGAAGTTTCTGCAAATGCACAGGTTATAGATTTCCTATCATATGCAGTGTATTGTGCTTTGTATCTTATTTATATAACTGAAATGATCTTTGGTTGGGTTTCTGATTCAAACAGTGTGCTTCGATAGCCTTGGTCTTATGCTTGTGCCTTGAACATTTTGTTCAGAAACAATCTAAGGTTTTTACTTTTCATCTTCAGATTTTAAATAAGTTCCATAGTGCCACTGTTAATCTTCATCATATTGATATTCTATGATCGTCCCTGCCTTTTGTGATAGCAAAGTTGACCATATTGTACATCTTACTACTGCAATTCAACATTGTAGAATTCTTTTCCCCTGTTTACATTATATTGCAATATGTTTAATATTGATTAGTTTGCTAAAAATTTCTGTTTTATATAACATGTGCTCCCCATGAATATGTGATTGAAAGGTATAAAAAATTTATGACTTTTTAACTGATGTGATGTATCCAATTTGCTGATGTGATGATGGCACTTATGCTTTACTTGGCTCCCTAATTGATAATTTTTCATTAATATGAAAGGTTGCAAGCAAGTTTGCCTTTTGTTGTGTGCCCAATCTTCTCAGCAATCGACCTCATTGGAGTTTATCAAGGTTTGAAGCATGTTCATCTACAGACATTAACTAAGGTTGGCCTTTTATGCTTGTACTAAACTAACAGTCATTCTGTTGACATTATTGGGTGTGTATATGAGAACTTCAATAAAGGTGTTGCTCACATATTGAGACTACTTTGTGTTTTTAAAGAATGTAAATTTTGCTCCCTATTTGATGAGTTCCCCTCATGTACTATCTCGAGTTTTTGGCTTTAGTCTCCCATAGGTAAGTTGTGCCTGACAAGCTAATGCTCAAAAAATGTTTTATTGATAGATTCCTAAAAATGTTTGGATATCATGCCTCCATTAGATAACTTGTTTATGCATTACATTCTCTTGATTTTTTTTTCCTTCATTAATCAACCCTTTTTTTTTTGGTTGTCTTGCTATCAAAATTCAAAACCAGTTTCAATAGGTAATCAGTAATTACTGTGCCATTGCCTGCAACAAACCACATCATTTTTATTGTGCCATTGCTTGCTTCAAGCCACCCACAGAAACAAATTCCCCAACTCCTTTGTGTGATGTTCTTGGAAATAAGTCCCCGTTGGAGTACATATTCTCCAACAATGCTCCATTGTTTCAGGGATGAAGGAAATGTCTGTATTCTCTTTAGAATGCTTTGTAGTATTGCTTCTTATTATCCATTTCTCGTTGTCAAGATAGGCTTGAGATTATAATTAATACTTGGATTCAGTTGGGATGTATTCCTTCACCAACAGATGTGAGTGAAGAGGAAGGTATTGATTTCATGTGGAACAAAGGTGAGGTCTTGCACCTTAATTTTTCCATAAATATGTTTATTGCTTTTATATGGGGTGCTTTAGAATTGGATACTGGCATTTAGTGAGATTTGGATTAGGCAGAGGATCGTGGCCCATAAGAATTGGTTGCTTAAACCCCAAAAGTCAATTACCAAGGTTGTCGATGATGACTATGCGATCTTTGAATAATGAAGACTTTTATTTCATATGTCCGGAGATCCTTTGCAGTGGAATGGAAAAAACTTGGCAAGTGAGTATATTATGACCTGTCTGGCCCTCCTTCCTTACCTTGCTTATGATCTGTCTGGCCCTGTAGTTTGCGCATTTGGGTTCTTCTGCTACTTTCCATAAATTGGTTTATTCCACTATTTCTTGTGTTTAATTATTCTGTTACTAACGTGTGTTTAGGTCAAGAATTCAAACAGAGCATCGGTTATCAGTTATTGAGGTACTCTTTTCTGGATAATGTTGTTACCTGTATATTTTTTTTATTGTTGTACCTTTTCCACACCAAAAGATTCATGTTCTCTACTTTTCCTTCTAAACCCGTATCAAAGATTGACCTTTTCTCTCTTAAAAATCACAGGTGTTCCTCTGTTTTTGATGCCAATATCCACACACCAGGTTTTTCCCATTTAAATCCACATATATGTGTCTCTTTGTGTTTTTATGTATATATTTTTGGTTGAAGGGTTATTGAGAGTATGGTGTTTTGAATTGCTTTAGTTTCTCAACTTTATGGGGAGATCCTAGAAGAGAATGGTATTGACTTGGCAGAAATGAAGGTTTTGAGGAGGAAAATGGAGGAGATAGCAATCTTTGTAAAGCAGGGCAGTACTACCACTTAATTTGCCCAATTAGTTAAAAGTACATTAAACATGGTGTGTTATATATTTGTTTATTAAAACAGAAGAAAAGTGGATTGGATCATTCTTTTTTCTTCCAGTATAAATGTTTATTTATGTTTTGCTTTTCTTTTTACTGTAGTGCAAAGGTGGGGATTCAGAGGAGAAGAGCTTATCCCTTTATATCACTGCAAATGGGTAAATTGTCCGTATTTCTTTTATTATTTTTTTCTGTTTTCTTGCTTGGCAAAACCCTATATACATGCAGTAGCTGCAAGTAATGGATATTTTCCACCAAACATCTCATCCACATCTCTGTCACTAAACCTTATTTTAGATTGGAGACGTAGACTCTTTCGGTATGATATACAACTTCTTTATTTCAATCCATGAATACAAGAGAAAGAAATGCCTTCATTTAAAGTTGCTTTTATTAATCCTAACTTACAATTTTCTCAAGCGAACGATGAATCCTGGGTAATTTTTAGCAGCTGATAATCCTTCTATTTTGATTTTTGTTTCTAGGCTCATGTCCCCACAAAGTAAATTTAGATATCATGTAAAAGGTTTTGAAACTAATAGAGAACACTAATATAGTTTCCTATAAATAAAAAAAATTATCCTGATCTGATCCCAAGTTCCTATTTATTTGATATTAATTTCTCCTTTGATTTTTCAATTGAGAACGTTGACTATTTTTTTATGATTTGTCCAATAAACAGAAGGAAAATACTACTACTCTAGTACATATATTGTTTGTTTATTTTTTTCCTTTATTGGTAACAAATGAAATTTTATTAAAGAAAATAAAAAGTGGAATCCCCTTAAAAGGAGGAGAAACCGAAGCCTAAAATGAGGACAAATCTCCCATAAAGAATCAATTTCCTCGAACTTATGCACTCTAGTACATATATTGTTAAAGGAACTAATCTCATGATTACTCTTGATCAGATTAAATTGTCCAGAAGCAACCATGCAAAGTTTACAGTTGGCTCGCCAACACGCATCAAGTGAACATGAACGTTTAGTTTATGAGGGATGGATCTTATATGATATGGGTCATTGTGAGGAAGGGCTACGGAAAGCAGAGGACTCTACAAGTCTTATGAGATCTTTTGAGGCCTTCTTTTTGAAAGCCTATGCATTGGCAGATTCTAGCCATGGTTCATTTTGTTCTTCTACTGTCATATCACTTCTTCAAGATGCCTTGAAGTGCCCTTCAGATCGGCTTCGAAAGGGTCAGGTATGGTTTTCTCTTACCCTATATTTCATCGAGGCTGCAACTTGCAATACAATTAATCATTATGGAATAGTCATCTAGAATAGTAGTTACGCTCCGTTTGTTTGGGTGGAAAGTGTTTTTTGGAAAACTTTTTCCATATTTTCTGGCATTTGTACGATGGAAAATGAAAGTCAATAGAAAAAAAACTTTTGAGTGGAAAAATGTTTTCCACTGTTGAAAGGTGGGAAATGTTTTCTAAACTACAGTCTTACCAATGTCACCACACTACTGCTGCTACCACCTCCACCACAACTGCAACCCCAACCTCACCACTACCACTATCAACCAGACATTGGAAAATGTTTTCTACAGATTTGAAAAAAAAAATTCCACTGAGCTTTAATTGGAAACATCACAGCAGGAATGAAACTAGAACTCGGTTATGTGGGGAAGAAAGGCAAAACATATATGAAGACACTACAAAATAGATTTTAATCTGTAATTAGATGGAATGGAATAATAGAGTAAGAGTTGAGTGACAGGACTACGATTTGAGGAAGTCATATGGTAACTGGTAATCAGAATTTAGCCGACGATAAAAAACTAAAGGATTCATCCACTAAAATAGCATAACAAGGCAACAAAGTAACATTCTTTCAAGAAAAGTTCTATGAAAAAGGTAATCATTTGTTAGAAAGAGGGGATTATGGGAGATTTTCAACTTTGAGCATGTTCAAAGCAAATTTGAGAAAAAAATAATTCTAGTCTCATCAAATTTAGATTCAAACTACATAGATTTTGACTATTGACAAATATCTGGATTGATTGAACTTGAGTAAGACTAAAATCCAAGCTGCACAATTATCAACTAACAAGTACATTGCTGATTTAGAGATTTTTTCTTCACTTCAATCTGTTCCTGTAGCATAGCATAAAATAATGAAAATAAAAAATAAATAAACCAAAATTTCTAATATTGGCTAATCCTTGTCTGATTGTTGAAATTTTCAGGCTCTGAACAATCTTGGAAGTGTTTATGTTGACTGTGGAAAACTAGACTTGGCAGCTGATTGCTACGTTGATGCCCTTAAAATCCGGCACACCCGAGCACACCAGGGTCTTGCTCGGGTCCACTTTCTCAGAAACAATAAGACCGCTGCATATGAGGAAATGACTAAACTGATTGAGAAGGCTCAGAACAATGTGTCTGCCTATGAGAAGAGGTCAGAATACAGTGAACGTGAACGCACAAAGGCTGATCTAGAGATGGTCACTCATTTAGATCCCCTCCGCGTCTATCCTTACAGATATCGGGCTGCAGGTTAGACATTTTCCTACAGTTTCTTTAGTAAATTTTAAGGCTTTCTATTTGATGTTGCCATGAAGCAAGCTCAAAAGTACCTGTTAGTTCCTCAACACCGTAGGTTTTGATGTGTGTGTGTGTGTGTGTGTGTGTGTGTGTGTTCTCTCTACAAGGAAAATGATTTTGGTTGGAACCAGAAGTCATGAATTTTATTTGTTGTATTTCAAATAATTTTGGACCCTTTGATTTGAAGATCACATCCCTCACTTTTTGAGAGCGATCAAATATTTTTTTAAAAAAAATGATTCTTCTTTTTCTTCGCCAAAGCTTGGTAGTCCGAATTTTCATAGCCCGAATAGCTCGAATGTCTCAAAACGACGTCGTTTTAAAACAACATCGTTTTGGGGATAAAACGACGTCGTTTTGATACATTCGAGCCATTTGGATGACACAAATTCAAGCTACCAAACATTTTTCTTAACATTATTGTCGTGTAAAGTTGTTTTCATGTTATTTGGTATTGAACCGGATTGTGTTTTTTTGTTTTTGGGTTTGGTTAGAGTTGATGGACAACCACAAGGAAAAAGAAGCGATAGCGGAATTGTCAAGAGCGATTGCATTCAAAGCGGACCTCAACCTGCTACACTTGAGGGCAGCATTTCACGAGCATATCAGTGATGTTATGGGTGCCTTGCGAGACTATCGAGTTGCTTTCTCTGTTGACCCAAGCCATGAGATGCTGGAACTTCACGGCAGTCGAGAACCATGAACCCCCAAAACACAAAATAGAATAAAATTTCATGGACTGTCCATGTTTATCTTCTTTATAATTTTTTGGTAATCAATATCATGGACTGTCCTCACCACTGTTTCCTTCATACTTTTCCAAATGGCATGGATTCATCAAGAATCAACACTTAAAACTACGGTAGAGTGAGTGTTAATTTATTTAGGAATGGATTAGCTACTGCATGGATTGAACTTATTGGATTTTTTTCTTGAAGGATATTGTATTGGGTACTATTATAGATGTGAGGGAATAGTAATCTCACAGATATATGTATGTACAAAGTTTTATTCATTATTGCTATTTTATAGGTATATTTTTAAAGTTAAATCTTACAAAATTAGTAGTTTAAAAAAAAAAAGGAAAAAAATCTATTGCGGCGTTTTTCAAAACGTCACTATAGTTATATTTTTAAAATAACAAAAAAGCTATTACGACGTTTTTGAAGTGTTGCTGAATGCCTGTGTGACGTCATATTACCGTTGGCTGCCACATTTAGCGGCGTTTATAATACTAATTTTACGACATTTTTAAAGTGTCATAAACTTATAGCAACGGTTGCGTCCTCAACGTTTGGTGATAAGCGTCACTAAAGGAATTAGCGGCGTTTTTCATAAACGCCGCTAAAAGTCATTTTTCCAGCAGTGTTAGAACCTTAAATCTTGAAACTATAATTACTAAATATAATTACAATTTACAGTTTCAAAGTCAAGCCAATTTTTTTGAACTATAATTACTAAATATAACTCTATATATTTATATACATTTAAAAATATATATAATGTTTAAAATAAAATAAATTATCAATATGACTAAATTATATATGTATATATATAACATCACATATATCAATATAACTAATTAATCTCTTCTATATATCTCCATAGTTTGATGGAAAACGACCTTATTTCATGCATTACGTAAACAAAAAATAGAAATAGAATTGAATCCTATGATTCACTTATTTTTCGATTCAAGAGAACAATTCGAACCGTATTTTTTTGAAACTCGTATCAAATTATATGAATCAAATCGGATGATTCTAACAACCATGAATGTAATAGCTAGCACTGAAATGAGACCCAAAAAAAAAAGTGGTAGAGAAAGTTGTGAAGAAGATACCTCCTCATTCTGTGCAGGTTGAGCAGTCGATTGTCGTGTTGATGATACTGAATCAGCCTAAAATTGTAGTAAAAGAGAAGGTGGTCCAAAACAAACACAGATTCCAAAACAAAACAAACACACAGATTCCAAAACAAACAGAACAGATCTGTTGGTCCAAAACAAACAAACAGAATAGATCTGTTCGATCAGTGCAGAGATGAGAGATCAGGGAGAGAGAGAGAGAGAGAGAGAGAGAGAGAGAGGCAGAGGCTTACCTATGAGTCGATCGGTGCAGAGATGCAAAACCAGAGAGTGAGACTGATGAGATGAGAGAGTGAGGGAGACAGATCAGATCAGAGAGATATTTGATATATATATGTGTGTATATATATATAAAACAAAAAAAAATAACGATCGGAGCGAGAGAGAGAGAGAGAGAGACAGAGATTGAGAGAGAGAGTTTACCTGTGAGTAGATCGGCAGTGCGATGATCGGTGCGATGAGATGAACAACGAGAAGGTCAGAGAGTGATCGGTGCAGATATGAAGAACAACGAAACGAAAGAGTGAGAGAGAGAGACAGTGATGAGTTGAACTTGAGATGAGACTGGTGGGAGAGTGAAGAGACGATTAGGGTTTTTTCATTTTGGTAGAAATTAGGGATTTTTGGTTCTAAGAGATTGGGGATTTTGGGGGGCGCGGGAATGGAAAAAAATGGGGGAACCGAGCGGGCGGGATTGGGAAAAAATAATAATAATAATAATAATTTTCAACATAGATGAATATTTAAATAATAAAAATAAACAAATAATAATTTTCATTTTCATCATAAATGCATATTTAATGAATGAAAAATTATTATTATTATTTTTTATTTGGTAGAAGTAAGGATAATATTTTAATGAAAAATATTTTCTATTAAGAGTGATGAGTGAGAGAGAGAGACGGAGAGAGAGAGAAACAAACAGACAAAGAGAGAAAGAGATAGAGAGAGGGAGACAGAAAAAGAGAGAAACAAAAAAAGAGAGAGAAGCAAGAGATGAGCGATGCAAAAAGAGAGAGAAAGAGAGCGAAAAAAGATGAACGAGAGAGAGAATAGAAAAATAGAAAGATAGAGAGAAGAGAGATGAGCGAGAGAGAGAGAGACAGAGAGAGAGAGAGAAAAAAGAGAGATGAGCGAGAGAGACAGAGAGAAAAGAGATCAGAGAGATAGAGAGAAGAGAGATGAGCGAGAAAGACAGAGAGAGAAGACAGATGAGAGGGATAGAGAGAACAAAGATGAACGAAAGACACACAGACAGATAGACAAACAGACAGAAAGAAGAGTGATGAGTGAAAGAGATAAAGAGAGAAAGAGAAGAATGGTGGTAGTTGAATGGCATTTGCAGTAGTGGTAAATGTGGTAGAGAAGATGGGTGGTGAGAGAGAGAGATGAGTAAGAGACGAATAGAGAAAAGAGATAGAGAGACAGAGAAAGAGACAAAGTGATGAATGATAAAGAGACAAAGTGGTCGCTAAAAGTGCATTTTCTTGTAGTGGATCGATAAATCGAAAGGGAGCTCAATAAATAAAGAAGAGATGATGGGAAGAGTGAGTAAGGCGAACACAGTGGGGGAGAGAGACAGACAGACATGAAGACAGAGAGAGAGAAGAGTGATGAGTGAGAGAGAGAGAGAGACGGAGAGAGAGAGAGAGATAAGAGAGATAGACAGAAAAAGAGAGAGAAACAAGAGATGAGCAAGAGATAAACTAAAAGATAGAGAAAGAAAGTGAAAAGAGATTAACGAAAGAGACATAGAAAAAAAAAGAGACAGAGAGAGTGGTAGTGGTAGTGGTCATAGTTCCACCGATTGATTTAAGTATGGTGTTTGTTTTGAGCTTTCAAATCATAATTCTACATCCATTTTTCAAAACTCAATTCAAAATATAATCATTACTTTTCGAAACTCATAACCAAATACATAATTCAAAACTCTTTTCAAAGCTTAATTCAAATCAATTTTTTAAATATTTAAATATTTAAATATTTTAAAAATATTTTAATTTTGTGAGATACAGATAAAGAAGAGAGACAGAGATAGAGTGATGAACGAGAGAGAGAGAGAGAGAGACATAGTGGTTGCTAAAAGTGTATTTTTTTATAGTGGATCGATAAATCGAGAAAGAGCTCGATAAATAGAGAAGATGGGAGTAAGAGTGTAAGCAAGGTGAACATAGTGAGGGATAAATAGACAAATAGACAAGTAGACAGAGAGAGAGAGAGAGAAGAGTGATGAGCGAGAGAGAGACAGGGAGAGAGAGAGATAGATAGAAAAAGAGATACAGAGAGAAAAAGAGAGAGAGAGAGGGAGAGACAGAAAAAGAGAGAGAAACAAGAGATAAGCGAGAGATAGACAAAAAAAGAGAGAAATAGAGCGAAAAGAGATGAGCGAGAGAGAGACACAGAAAAAGATAGAGACAGAGAGAGAAGAGAAATGGGCGAGAGAGATAGAAAGAGGTAGAAAGATAAGAGAGAGAGAGAAAAAAAAGAAATTTGAGAGAGAGAGAGAAAAGAAATGAAAGAGATAGAGAGGAGAGATGAGCGAGAGAGACAGAGAGAGAAAACAGATGAGAGAGATAGAGAGAAGAGAGATAAGTGAGAGACACAGAGAGAAAATGAGAGAGAAACAGACAGACAGAGAAAGAAGAGTGATGAGTGAAAGAGATAAAGAGAAGAGAGAGAGATAGAGATAGAGAGACAGGAAAATGAAAAAATGAATGAAAAGAGAAATGTTATATCAAAAGAGTAAGACGACATTGTTTTTTTAAATTTTTTTTGCAACAGAAAAATACCGTTAAATTTATTCAAATCATTTTGTGACTGTATATATATGAAGCTATCTCAAAACTACAATCACTATGCTAGGTTAGAGTTTTCAAAAAACTCTTTTGAGAAAATTATACTTTCTTGTTTTCCGTGTATTATTGGTTTTACTGAATTTTTTTAATATTTTAAGTATTTTTTTTAATTTTTAGGCACATCTAACATAAATACACCTAAAAATTAAAAAAGTTGTAAAAAAAATCTTTTAAAAATTCACTAAATACCAAAAAAAAAAATACAATAATTCAATACATTTTTTTTTTTGTATTTTTATGTATTTATTAATTTTTAAAAATATTTTTTCATAATTTTTTTTTATTTTTTAGATACATTTAAGTAAGGTGCATCTTAACAAAATATTTAAAAATTTAAAAATATTCACTAAAAAAAAAAAAAAAAAACACGAAAGTCATTTTTTGCGACGGCAATGCTCTTATTTTTTGAGAGGGCAAATGGTGCCGTCGCAAATACTCTGCTTTCTTAAGACGACAAGTGTGCCGTCGCAAATAATTCCATCTCATAAACCCACTTTTCTTGTTGTGTTAATTTTTTATTGAGTTCGAACTTGATATTGAATTTGTTAAAATCTCAATAAACAATGAAAAATATACCAAACTTTGACTCAACTTGACTTTACAGCCATATCAACCAATAAGGATATATCTCTGATAACCCTTACTATTTTTCATGTGTATTTTTAATATTCTTCTCTCATATCTTTGTTATGATGAGGTGTAACTTTTTAATATTTATTTAAAATTTAAGTCTATATATATAAATGTACTCATTTTACAAAATAGGGAGAATTGCATTCCAATAGGACAGGAAAAAAAATTTACACAAATGTGGAGGGGTGCAAGTCATACTTACACCCCCACAGCCTTTCACTTGCACCCCATCATAGAATCATTTGCCCTCCACATATTTTTGTAATTTTTTTTTTATTTATACTGCTATATTGAAATTCTCCCTACAAAATATAACTACGATCCGATTCCATGTCCATGATTTTGACATGTAATGTTTGTACCCTTGCATTTTATTTATTTATTTGTTTATTTGTTTATTTTTTTGAGAATCAAATCAGCCTTGCAGGTTAAAATGCCGAGAAGCTTCTTGTTAAGTTCCATGCATCAAGTTGTACTCTCCAAGTTAGAGCAAGTTAAGAAAGGTATCATTCCACAATTCATTGATTCAAAGACATTTATACTTTTATTCACTTTTTCCTTTTAAAAAAGTTGAAATGGCATGTAAATGGAATTCCAATTCCTCCAAATTACATTGTGGGAAAAGCATCTATATATCAAAAATAATTACTCAGTTCACAAATGAAATTGGATGAACCCTCATTGTTTGTCATTAACTCAACTATGTAATTTCCACTATCACAAATATAAAATTTATTGTTAGTTAATACATAAACTTTTCCTTATTACATATAAAATTAAACCACATAAAAATAATAAGAATATAAATGTCAGTATGACAGAGTTTGATATATGATAAATGATGAGATATCAATAAATAGAGTTACAAATGAACAGAGTCATTCATGAACAAATTCGGGTTCGGTTAGGTAACTTGTTTGAATTTGGTTCATTAAATTTTTATTACGTTCAAACTTAAACTCGAATTCGTTAAAATTTTAATAAATGAGACAAAATGTACTAAAGTTTGACTCGACTTGACTTTGTAGCCTTATCAGCCAATAAGGATATATCTCTAACAATCCTTGCTATTTTTTCATGTGTATTTTTAATACTTTTCTATCATATCTTTGTAATGATGAGGTGTAATTGTTTAATATTTCTTTACAATTTAATTATATATATATATATATATATATGTACTCATTTTACAAAATAGGAGAATTACTTTCTAGTGGGATAGGAAAAAAAATTATATAAACATGGAGGAGTACAAGCCACACTTGTATCCCCATAGCATTTCACTTATACTTTATCACAAATCACTTGCACTCTACATATTTTTATAATTTTTTTTTATCTGTCTTACTGTGTTGACAAAATATAATTAGGAATCCAATTCCATGTCCATGATTTTGACATGTAAGTTCCATGCATCAAGTTGTATACTCTCCAAGTTAGAGCAAGTTAAAAAAATGTATCATTTCACGGTGCATTGATTCAAAGACATTTCTACTTTTATTCGCATTTTCCTTTTAGAAAAGTTCAAATGGCATGGGAAGGGAATTCCTGTTCCTCCAAATTACTTTGTAGGAAAAGCATCTTGAAAAATTCAAAAATTTCTAAGATATTGATTTGTGATTACAATGTAATTTTAAATAATAAATAGTAATTACAATAAAAAAATCAACAACAAATCGGCACAAAGATTTAACATGAAAAAAATTACAATTGAACTCCTTCAATTGTGATAAAAAATCACGGCCAAAATCACAAAGCAATCTATTAAGAAGACAAAAAGAATTACATACGAGAACCCTCAACTACTTTGCGAATCCATGCTGGAATTGAACCGAATCCGATGTGCCTCTTTCACCACCATCTTCACCGCATAATTGCTTTTCCGAACATTGAATTCAAAACACTAATGTCGAATCCATGATGATAAGTCACTCTGGAATCCACCAAAACTTCAAGCCCAAGTTCTCCAGAATTCACCTATGAACACTTTTATCTTTGGTGAAAAAAAAAGGGTAAAATCAACCATTGATGCTTGTCAATATGAAGTTCATTGATCAATCGATCACCTTCTATACATCAAGGAAACTCATATAAACCACCATCCAATATAGAACACTTTGTATTTTACTCCTCTCTAAGAATCTGAACAAGTTAAATCTTAAAAATAGCAAACAGTGCACTTTATACTAAATAGAGTTGTGAAGACCGCTCGAGCGCATACTTTACTACTCGAGCAATGTAAGTCAAGGCAGTGCAAACATATAGGCCAACTACTCGAGCGTAGTATCTACCGCTCGAGTGGTAAAACTTGTCTCCTAGAAGTTCAGATGCAAGCAGAGATACTAGATAAACCACTTCACCGCTCAAGCACACAAATGATCACTCGAGATCCTCGTACTTAATCAGCAAAGTGGAAAACAAGAATGCTAAAGTCAAGATACGAATTCTCAGCACAAACTCTCTGCACAGGCATAACTCGAATTGGATTTCCATCTAAACTCTCAAAACTTAACAGATGCAATAGAGTGAATAAAAATACAACTGAATGGAGTTTTATCCAATGGGATTGCCAATTACAGAAAATTATCACATCTATATATGAAAGATAATTATTCAGTAATGTCATATAACTATATGTGATATTTTAATTAATTATGTAGTATAAAATCTTACTACCTTGTTTTGAGTATTTGAATTTTTTTTTCCATGTTTTGTTTTTTGAGTAAATTTTTTTTTAGATGCACTTAATATAAATATAATTAAAAAGTAAAATATTTGTAAAAAAATCTAAAAAGAATTCAATGAATATTATAAAAAAAATGTACTAAATTTGGTATTTGTTTTAATCTTTTCGTTTTTACTGAATTTTTAAATATTTTTTCACAAATTATATATACTTTTAAGTGAATATAGATTAAATGTATCTAAAAAATATTTTTTTAAAATTGATTAAAATATTTTAAAAAATCACTAAAAATACAAAGTGTAAATAGCAAATTACATATTACACTTTGTACCCTTACACTTTGCACTAAATCTCACTTTGGTCCCAGCACATTAAATCATGATAGTCAACCCCCTACACTTTTAGTCAAATCTTACTTTAGTCCGCACACATGAATTCATGACAGTCAACTCCCTACAGTTTTATTCAAATCTCACTTTGGTCCCTACATAAGTGTCAATATCTCTCTTTTGTGAGGGTAAGAAAGGAAAATTATCCATATTTTCGGGAGACGAATGCTGTGGTGAAAGAGATACAGATTGTTGAAAACAAATTGATTGCGTTTGGGTAATTTGTTTCGATAAATTTGTATTCTTTCTTTCTTTCTTAGCGGATTGATTAGTGGCATTTCGCCCGTACTTTTTTAATCACAGTTGGAGGTGCTCCAATTGTGATTTTTTCACATAAAATCGGTTGTGTTGATTTATTGATTTTGAAACAACAATCTAAATCACTTTCGTATGTGCTAGATGATTTAGATTGTTAGTTTTAATCGTTTGGGATTTGTTGCAATTAATCTTGGTTTGAATCACAATTCACTTAGGTTTTTCAATTGGTATCAGAGTAGTTCACTCTTCATTTTTATCAAAACTATAGGAGTGTGATTTTGTGTGATTCAATTCGCGAAGGTAACTCGACCCATAGACCTCCATTACTTGATGGTACAAACTATTCTTATTGGAAAGCTCGTCTGAGGGCGTTTTTAAAATCTATTGATGAGAAAGTTTGGCACTATGGGATCTATGGGTGGAGTGAACCTATTGTTACCATTGATGGTGTTGATATCCCCAAACCTTTAGACGAATGGGACACATTCGATTATCAAAACTCAAATTGGAACAATAATGTTAGGTTTTTGTTATTGGCAATCCCGTTTGACAAAACTCTCTTTAGTTGTAATTTTACTCAATCTTTTAATTCAATGAGGTTATGAGTGTTTACATGTGAATCCAACCTCTAGACACCCCATTTTTTACTGCCCTTAAGACTTGGGTGCCACTGATTGATTACTCAATGATGAATGTGTACGCTTGTCAATTGCTTGATTTCCTCAGCAAGAAACCTCAGTTTTGAACCTACAAATCTTGTGTCTTACTTTGGACCAAAACAGTGATTTTTCAAGCCTGAGCATCCAGGGACCTTCAGACACACTAGTGTGGCTTGCTACCCACATTACTAATGTGGCATGTCGTCCACTAGTGTAAAAATCAGATATTTTCTACCAGCTATCTCCACAAATGCATGTACCATTTCAGTTGTGTTTGTATAGATATTTTCAAGGGTCTCTCATATATTTCTATATATAGATGACCCTCTCTTATGTTGTAGAGGTTAGAAAAAATTTTGACTTTAGAAAATTTTGGAGAGCAAAAGTTTGGAAAATTTCTCTCTACAATTCTCTCTCCCTCTCTCTCTCTCATGCAACTTACATAACCTTTGCCTAGACACTCTAAACCAAACTTTGAGGGATCTTGGATGAGGTGCTTAAGCTTGCATTTTAGCACTTGAGAGTGTGAAATTAGTGGTTTAGAAATTCAAGGGATCATTCCTCCTGAAGAGGTATACATTCTAGTTCTTTTGTACTATCTTTTTCTCATCTTTTCTTGCTTTTTTTTAAGCTGTTTATTACCTATATTTTTGGGCTGAAACTTGTGGTTTAAGGCCATTAAAAGTAGAGGGATTGACAACCCTTTTTTGAACCTTGCTTCTTAGGCCTTTGCCCTTGTGTTTTCTATCTTCTTATTAACTTTTTTTTGAGCTTTTTACCAATGATTTTCAGAGGCTAAAATCATGTTTTGAAGTCCTAAAAATGGAGGGGTTAACGACCCCTCCTTTGGCTTGTTTACTAGCTTAAATTCCTCAACATTGTAGCTAACGTTTTCAAGCTTTTCCATGTGAATTTCAGTACTGTTTTTGTTTACTTTAGGACTGTTTTTATGTGTTAATTTCATTTATGCCTTGTAGAGCATGCTTGTAGTATAATAGTCCTCATAAGCTTAGTAGTTTAGGCCTTAGCCACTAACCTATTTGAGTTGATAGCATTTACTTCTTGCTTTCCATACTTGTGTTCACCTCTAAGCACCTCTGCAATCTCCCTCCTTTCTTGGCTTTTTCTCTTTGTTTTGAGAGTTGCTCTAAAAGGAGTGTTGTTTAAGCTTAAAGGGGTGATATTTGGAGGTTCATTACCAACGGCATGATCTCCCTCTCATGCCTAAAACAACATATGGTTTGGTACTTCTCTCCATTAGTAGACTCAAAGCTCATTATTGGACTTAATTGACTAATGAATGGAAGGCAATTAAAATGGAGTAATAAAAATTAGGATAAAATGAAGCAAGATAATAACATGATTTGGTGTTCAATCGAACCTTAATTGAACACATGGAGACTCGAGTCATTTCATACTTGTTAGTGATGAAATGGTTCAAGTTTCCAAGGTCAATCACTTCCCTTGATCAATCCATGATAGGGAGGAGGTTTTGTTGGTCTTTCCTTACCATTTATTGAAATTGTACCCCTTGGTTCATAAGACATCACGTAACAAAATTGCGTCGATTGATGGCTTGCGAATCAAGCCTGCCCTTCCTTTGACCTATTTGTTGATAAGGAGATGTAGGGTGGACAGACATCCCCTGGGAATACTTTGTTTGTGCTCTGTTTGTTCTCTGTCACAGCAGGAAATAACCAACACTAGTGACCGGCAGGCCACTTTTACTGGCAACAGGCCACTATTAGTGGCTGGCCGCCCACTATTTCTAGCCTGTCGGTTAATCTTTCTAGCCAGGCACTGTCTTTTTTTTACAGAATAGAGCAGTGGCTGAGGCAAAATAGTGCAAGTTTCTGGCTGCAAAACAAAACCCTCTTGGCAACTAAACAGAGGCATTTACGGGTGGAAAATCTGCTTGCATGCATAAGTCCTTTCATTGATCCTCGGGACCTGCTGAATGGTGGATTTGTAATTAATTAGTTAATTTCAATTCCCTAATGTTGGCATTGTAATAATAAGCTAGAATAGCTAGTTATGTGTTGTACTTAATTAATTAGCTAAAGTAGTTAGTTAATTTATGGTGTTGTAATAATTAGCTAGTATAGTTAATTTATTTCATTTGGTTTGTAATAGTTAGTTAATTCGTAGTAATTAGCTAGGGCATTCATTCGGACCCTCTTGTGCGAGGGCAAACATGTAATATTTATGTACGTCTTCCAACCCCACGTCTTTCTCCCTTTTATTTACTCGCTTATGATGGATAGTGTAGCACATCATATTTTGCTTAGCATTTCTCATGATTTGCATCCATTGTCTTGCATGCATTAGGCTCGGTGCATCATTCTAACAAAGCATAGTATTTATTACTTCTTTGAAAACATGCTTAAACTGCATGACATCAAATTGATTCACATGTTATATTAGTAGTCGAGTCTATTAATTGCATTTTGCATGTGTTGCATTAGTCATATTGCATTAATTAGGGGCATCCATTTTTTCTAATTATTTTGCTTCTTTTGGCTTGCCTTGGAGTACTAGGTAAGCATTTTTGCTTTAGTATATAGCATGCATGTGATTGTTGCCATGTCGAGTATGATTACCATAAGGTTAAGTGCTTAATTGATATAACTCTTGAATGCCTGTGGATGAAGGCTAATTGCTTGAATTGGGATAATTTGAGTAATGTATTTATGAGATCGCTTTTTCAAGTGGCACATATTCGAAACAATTTTCAAAACAAACATGAGATCAAAGTGTTCCAATTTTTGCAAGTTAGTCTATACTTGTGTACAACAAATAGTAATGTTAGCCTATAATCGGAACAAGAGCATATAGTGTAAATAAAAATCACATCATGATTAGTAGAGGTTGATCTTTGATCGGGCGAGTGAGGTGCACAATCCCTGACCTTCTTCTCTCGTACCTAAGTTCCCGAGCCGAGATAATCTTGGTGATGACGAGCACGTGGCCTTTGGCACGAGTCACGGATTTCTTAGATTTCCTAAAAAATATTTAGGTGGCGACTCTGTATCTGGCGAAGTAGTCCATTTTTGGCATTTTGATTCAAAATTGATTTTCCAAAAGATTTGCCAGATTTGGACTCTTTTGTGTTTATCTATTTCACATTGCACTTGTGGAATCAGATTCAGAACCATGGGAGTTCGAACTGTAGGGCTATCGTATCTCAAAGGAGGACAAAAAGTCAAGTTACACAACCCGAATTGTGCCTATGTAAAGGAGTTTGTGTTCTTAATCCTATCATGTTTGCCATTTTGCTGACTATGTCGGGGATCAAGTTGTTTGTCTGCTCAAGTGGGCGATGTTACACTCGAGCGAAGATGCAATCCACTCAGAAGTTTCACTCGCATGCAAAAGTGCTGGGAGTTGTGAATTTACGCTCGAGCGAGCTTTCCTGCAATCGAGAAAAGGCACTTGTTCAAAAACACGCATTTTAGTTTGGCCGCTCGAGCGTCTTTTCCTGCGTTCGAGCGAAGATAGGATTCTATTTACTATAAATCTGCGATTAATTCAGTTTCTAGGGCACAACTTCCAAATCTTCTTTTTGGGTTTTATAATTTTCTTCTGGAGATTCTTTGCTTGTTTCCTTTGATATCTTTGAGAGTTTATATCATAAATTGAGTGGATTATATCAAAGGGGGTTTTTCTATATATTTAGTACAAAAAAGAAAGATATTCTTAGGTGTTTTCCAAAGAATTCAGGCCTAAAGCTTTGGTGGATTCTGGAGTGATTCATCATCATGTATTTGACATCAACGTTGTGGGTTTAACATTGGGCAAGACAATTCTGAAGTGAAAACAGTGGTGGAAGAGGCATATTGGAGTCAGTTCAATTCGGGCGTGGATTCACTAGGTAATTGAGGGTACACTTGTATAGTTCCTTTTGTCTTCTTAGTGGAATGTTTTGTGGCTTTGGCCGTGGTTTTTTTTATCACAATTGGAGGCATTCCAATTGTGATTTTTCCACATTAAATTGTTGTGTTGATTCATCTTTGATTATTTGATTGGCATTGTTATTTACTGTTTAAAATTGATACATAATCACAAATAAATATCTTGGGGATTTTAGATTTTTCAAGTAAGGCTCTCAATTCCCTCTTTTGCTCCGTCACACCATAAGAGTTTAGCGTATTTGCACGTGTGAGGTAGCAAAAGAGGTCTGGGACATTCTTGAAACTATTCACAAGGGTACTACTGCTGTTAAAATATCAAAACTTCAACATCTCACCTCTTCTTTTGAAACTCTTTTTATGTGTGAGGATGAGACATTTGATAATTTTTATGCTAAACTTAATGACATCGTGAATTCCTGTTTCACACTCTGTGAAAAAATCTCTGAATCAAAGGTTGTTGGAAAATTTTTGAGGTCATTACCTGACAGATTCCAATCAAAAGTGACAGCTGTTGAGGTAACTCAGGATGTTGAGAACCTCAAGCTTGATCGGTTGGTTGGAAACTTGCAGACTTATGAAGCACACTAGATTTCTAAGAAAAAACAAAAAGATACTGTGGCTTTTACCAGTGCTTATGAGATTGCTAAGAACCCTAAGGTTGAGTTTGATCTGGAGTCCGAAATGACAGCTATGTTTACCAAACAGTTCAAAAAAAATTAAAGAAAAAGAAGCCTTATTTCAAGGATCCTAGTTCAAAAGATGAGGGTAATGAAAAATCAAAAACTTTTCCACCAAAAGTGGCTCCAAAAACTTAGAAGAAGGTTGTGAAAGGGCAAGGTGTCAAGTGTTACGAATGTCAAGGGTTTGGTCATATTACTCTTGAATGCCCATCGAAAAATAAGCAAAAGAAAGTCCATATAGTGACTTGGGATGATGAAAGCAAGTCAGAGCAAGAACCCGAAGAAACCAAACCCGGTGAAAACAGAGATAGTACCTACGTGGCATTCTGGTCTACCGTAACTCAATCCTCTCCAAAGCCAGCTGAGTTTGCTTGTGGTCAGAGTCTATACCGTGCTCCTACCTTTGATGGAAGTAATTATTTATTTTGAAAGATCAGAATGAGGATGTATCTTAGAGCCTATGATCCTGAAGGTTGGCAAACAATTGAAGAGGATGTTGAAAGTGCTAACAATCCAAGTAATCAAAGAGTTTTGAATTCTATCCGTGAAGCAATTTTTGAAGTAGAACAACAATGGATTGCTCACTGCACAAAGGCCAAAGATGCTTGGGACATTCTGAGACAAGTCCATGAAAGAGGAGAGCCATCTTCACAACTACCCATCAACTTTCATGCCTTAGTTGCACGATCAGACAAGATCGAGAAGTAAGAGAAACTAAAAGATGATGAAACCTCGGAAGACAATGATGAGATTGATGGTTATAACCTATAACAAGCTTATGAAAAGCTTTACAATGAATCTCTGAATCTATCTAAGATCAATGACAAACTCACTCTCAAGCTCAAAGCATGTGAAAGCAAGAATGTCAAGCTAAAGGAAGAGATTGCAACAACGAAAAAAGGGTGCCATCAAGATCTCCAATGACATGCAAGACTTCTGTGGAAAACTTCTATCTTGTGAAACTGAAAGGAATGAACATCTAAGAATCTATGCCATATATGAAGAGAAGTTTGAAATCCTTGAGATGTCACAAGTTGCTTTGGAAGAACTGGTTGGTTAGAAAGAGGATGAACTCAAAGATGCTAGAGCCACGATTGATATGTGAAACAAAGGGTCAAAGACACTACAAGACATCATCAGGTCTCAACAGATGAGTTGTGACAAAAGTGGGATAGGCTATGGTGATGCAACATTTCAAAAAGGACAGGCCTCTACATCATATGACCTGAAGACTCAAGCAAAAGGAAAGCTCAAGGATAATCCCTCTCTTCATCACCCTGGGGGTAAGATCAACAAAAGGGAGGTAAAACCTATTTTTGTTTGTCATCATTGTGGTAGGTATGGCCACATTCGTCCTTATTGTTATGAGTTGTTTGGTAAGGTGTCTCAAAAAATTAGAAATGCTAATACTTCATGGGTTAGGAGACAACCTTACATGTTTAGGCGGAACATCAAGATTCATGAGGGTGTTCACAACACTAAGACATTTACCAAGGCTGCCAGTCCTACTTCCGTTAAGACCAAAAAGATATGGGTGAGAAAGAGTGACTTAACTTGTTCTGTTGTTACACTGCACTGAAAGCATGTAACTCACACATGTGGTATCTCAATAGTGGGTGCTCTCGTCACATGTCTGGTGACAAATCCTACTTCACATCTCTTGAAAAATATGAAGGAGGAATTGTAACCTTTGGAGATGGTGGCACTTCTAGAGTCATTGGTAAGGGCTCTATAAGTGTGGCTGGTCTTTCTAAGCTCTAAAGTGTCTTACTTGTTGATGGCTTTAAAGCTAATCTTTTGAGCATTAGTCAAATGTGTGATTCCCATCATGAAGTATTATTTTCAAAAAATAAATGTGAAATTTTAGATAAGAAGGGAATACTATCATGCATAGGGTTCGTACATCTGATAACTGCTATAGGATTGTTACCACTAATGATCTCACATGCCACTCAGCCATCATAAGTAACCTCGACCTGTGGCATCAAAGATTAGATCACATGAATTTCAAAGACCTTACCAAGATAGCCAACAAAGAGCTTGTGAGAGGAGTACCAAAAATGGGTAAGAATGTGAACCATGTGTGTGGACCATGTCAACTAAGGAAGCAAGCTCGTGCCCATCATAAAAAGGCGAATAGCTTCACAACCAAACGTCCTCTTGAACTAGTTCATATGGATCTTATAGGACCCACTCGCACTGAAAGCATTGGAGATAAAAGATACATTTTTTTAACTGTTGATGATTACACTCATTTTCCATGGGTTAATTTTTTAAAAGAAAAATCTGATACATTTGATGCTTTCCAGTCCTTAGTCCTTAAAATCCAAAATAAACAGGGTGTTTCTATTGGGCATATCATAAGAATCCGAACTAATCATGGTTGTGAATTTGAAAATAGTTTGTTTTCAGATTTTTGTGATATGCATGGAATTAAGCATGAATTTTCTGCATTTATTACTCTACAGCAGAATGGAGTTATTGAGAGGAAAAACATGGTTGCTCAAGAGATGGCCATGGTCATGCTCTTTAGTGAGAAAGTTCCTCCAAAGTTCTTGGCTGAAGCCTTAAATACCGTTGTTTATATCATGAATCGTGTGTATTTAAGTTCCAGCACTTTACAAACTCCATATGAATTGTGGAAAGGGTTGGAAACCTAATGTAAAATACTTTAAAACTTCTGAGAGTAAATGTTACATTTTCAGAGCCTTTGGGAAAATTTGACTCCTGAAGTGATGAAGGTATTTTTCTAGGAGATTCAACCACTAGTAGAGCTTTTCGTGTCTATAACCTGCGTACTCTATCTTTAATGGAATCAATCAATGTGGTTGTAGATGACACAGGTTCTCATACTTCAGCGATACATGAGAAAGAAAATGGTGAGTCTCCAATCTTGGATCCTGAACCACAAAGTCAAGGAGAAGCAGAGGGTCAAGCTCAAGAAGGTGAGCCAACACCAACTTCAATGGTAAGTCTGCGTCCAAAGAGTGCACAAAGAAACACCACCTCTGATGCTTCTGTCACTACCAGTCTAGAGTTCAAACCATCAGCAAGGGTAAAACTTAATCATCCGACTCAACTGATGATTGGAAGTGTCTCAGACTGAATGAAAACTTGAAAACAAATTTGGGAAGAGGTATCTCATATGTGTTATGTTTTGTTAATTGAACCTAAGAATTTAAAATAGGCCTTACTAGATGGTAGTTGGGTCAATGCAATGCATGAAGAATTAGGTCAATTTGAACGTAACAAAGTTTGGACTCTTGTTTCCAGACCTAGAGACATGAATGTGATAGGTACCAAGTGGATATTTAAAAATAAATCTGATGAGAATGGTACTATGGTTAGAAATAAAGCTAGATTGGTTGCTCAAGGCTACACAAAAGTAGAGGGTGTTGACTATGATGAGGCGTTTGCCCTTATTGTACTTCTCAAGTCGATTCATATTGTACTTGGCGTTGCATGCTTTCTTGGGTTCAAATTGTTCGAAATGGATGTGAAAAGTGCCTTTCTGAATGGGTACTTGAAAGAAGAGGCTTATATGGAGCAACCAAAAGGGTTTGCAGACCCAAAATGTCCATACCATGTCTACAAGTTAGACAAGGCGTTGTGTGGGCTAAAACAAGCCCCTCGAGCTTGGTATGATAGACTTACTACCTTTCTTCTTGATAATGACTTTCAAAGGGGTAGTGTGTACAAAACCTTGTTTGTGAGACATACTAAGTCTCACATACTTGTTGCTCAGATTTATGTTGATGATATTGTGTTTGGATCCACTTTTGATTCTCTAGTGAAATATTTTTCGGATTGCATGACACATGAGTTTGAAATAAGCACGATGGGGGAGTTATCTCACTTCTTGGGTCTTCAAATTAAGCAGTCTCCTTCGGGTATGTTTGTCTCTCAGACCAAGTATGCCAAAAACCTTATGTCTAAGTTCGATCTAGAGTCGGTCAAACATGCGCGCACTCCCATGAGCACTAGTCTTCACCTCTCCACGGATACCTCTGGTACTAAAATTGATCCTACCCTTTATTGGAGTATAATAGGAAGTCTTTTGTACCTCACAACTAGTCGTCCTGACATTGTATTAGTGTTAGTGTCTGTACCCATTACCAAGCTTGTCCTAAAGAGTCTCATCTTCTTGCGGTCAAACGCATCATTAAGTATATTAATGGGACTTTACGGTATGGGATTTGGTTTTTGACCAACCCTACAGCTAAAATCACTGGTTTTTCTGATGCCGACTGGGCCGGGTGTGCTAATGATCAGAAGAGCACATCCGGAGGGTGTTTTTACCTTGGGAATAATTTGGTTGACTGGCATAGTAAAAAGTAAAATGCCATCTCTCTTTCGACCGCCAAGGCTAAGTATATTGCTGTAGGGAATTGTTGTGCACAGATGTTGTGGATGCAGCAAATGCTTCATGATTATGGTATAGACCAGGACACTCTCACCCTTTTCTATGATAATACAAGTGCCATTAACATCTCTAAAAATCTTGTCCACCACTCTCGCACCAAACATATTCACATTCGTCATCATTTCATCCAGGAGTTAGTTGAAGAGGGCCTAGTTGTTCTTGAGCACATACCCACTAAGCATCGAAAGGTTGATATTTTTACAAAACCCCTTAATCTTCTTCGGTTTGAGTTCCTTAGAAAGACCTTGGGTGTTGTTCTCATTAACTATGGTGTGTCTTGTTACTTGAGTGGGTGAAAGTGATTGGCTTTCTATGTACTTGGATGCTATAATCTCATTGTCATTGCTTCTTGTCATCTTTGCATTTAGACTTATATCAACACCTCTCATGTTTCTTGCAAGATTTCATTTTTCTGTGTTCATATCTCATTCTGAATGCTCGTGTGCATTGACTTCATGATCTCACTCTGTACACATCCTTGAGATAAACTATTTGCAGGGGTTTCCGCATCAGTGATCTATTTTCTCTATGGACTTCTAACAGTGTCTCTTATACATTTCTAGAGGAATTAACCTATACTGGCATATCATGGGTGATGTTGAGTCTCTTAACCATCTCCCATCAATTTTCACTTCCACGGTTCCTCCCTCACTTCTTTGAAGTTCGGGCATTAGGAAAAGGCTACCTCAGAAACACCAACCAGGTCATCCTTATTATTTCTATGCTTCTCTGGTTTGGTCTCCATGCTCTTGAGTGTGAAAGCCACCAGTGAGTGCCCACAAGAAAGAAAAGTCAAAAATCAAATAAAAATAAAAAAACAAAAAAAAAAGGAACTCAATGATTGAGGGGGAGCCTCTGCTTTTACTCAACAAATACTGCTTGATGTCTAGTAGTTTGACTTTTCTCAATGATGTATAGAGTATCTTGCCAGAGGTCCAACTATCCGATCACTACCAAGATTAACTCTAGCTCTATGGCCTCTCAAGGTTTGCATACACACACATTCATTATATGAGCTCTCATGTTTGTCTTTGAGTTGTGCATTTATCTGTTGCTTATGATCATTGATCTTTGTTTATCCGTTCTACTCATGATATTGTGCTTTGTATTATCCAACTTGCAAGATTGCGGGTTTCATGGTTTGAGGATTATCTCATCTAAGCATCACATTCTTGCTATTATGCTAACCTCTTTTTGTTTCAGGTCCCACTTTCCAGTGTGAGGTATTTTTAACTGCTCAAAAGGGTGCATTTTGCCTTTGTTGTTTTTTCTTCCCCACTCGAGTGTCAACTATAGCACTTGGGTGTAGATTTCACTTATCCAATACTTTTGCAGAGTGCGCGAGATTTAGAGAGATTGTTTTTTGCGCTCGAGCACAACATTCTTGGCTCGAGCGGTGAGACACACGTAAATGAGTCTACTCGAGTGGTGAATCTCCCATTCGAGTGGTAAGCCCTCGTATAAAAACTTCACCCCGTCTTTTCAATCCTATTTTTTCCTCAAATTTCTTCTCCTCTCTCCTAGGGCTTCGATTACGACCTCACCCACCCTTCTTGCGTTTTGCTTGGATTATGATTTGGGGTTCTCCTTTTCATTCTTCATTACTGGTAAGCCTCTCTCTCTTTGTGGTTTTTTCCTTTTCTTGGTTGGTCCCTCTCAGTTTGGCCTCTAGGTTACGCCTTGCTTGTGGAGTCCTCATGTTGGTCTTGCTTGGTTGTGTTTTGTTTTTTACCTGCCTTCTTAGGGTGTTGCATTGCGGCTTTTACTACTGCTAGCTTAGGCTTCATTTTGGTTTTGCATTGTCTTATTTGTGTTTTACTTATTGTGGTGCTTCTTACTAGCTTTGGATTTTGTTAAAATTACTATTTTTGATGCTATTGAGTTGTTTTGTTTTGGGTAATTTTTTTTGTCTTAGTATTTTTCTCCTTTCTGTCTTAACATTGCTTTTGATTATGCCATATGCTTGTGTCTTTTTGTCTTACTAATGGATTATGCTCTATTGGGTTTTGCCTTTTGTCTCATTGGGATATTGTTCTACTGTTTTGGTTATTGCTATTATTTCATTGAATTTTTTCTAATTGGGATTTGTCACTAGTGGTTGTCTGTTCCTATTGTTTTGGGTCTTTGGTTTTTCTTTTTTTTTTGGGGAGGGGGGGGGGGAGAAGGGGGAGGGGTTGTCTTGTTGGTTTTGGGTGTTGTTAGATTAGCCATGTCTACCTCCAAATGCCAAAAGTCCACTGCTAACCACCCAATTTATAACTCTGATCATTTTCTTTCCGCTGAAAAAGCCAAAAACTTTAGGGAAGACTACATCTCATGTACAGTCCACCTTGAGCGTAATGTCCAGCCAAATACTTTTGAATCCATACCTATCCGGCCTGTGTTTCAACCTTTAGGAGTTGACTTTCCTTCATTGGGCACCAAAATTTGGATTGGGTCTGTGAGTTTTACTACAATATTGAGGGCGTTGATGATATCGGTAGTTTCTTTAGAACTTGGGTTAGATATGAGGAAATTGTTGTCAACCAGCACCTCATTCATTCTCTCATCAGCATTGGTCCGGTTTTCAATGCCCGTTTCCCCTTCTTTGTCCACCCCACATGTGACTTCAATGAGATGGCCACTGAGTTATGTGGTACACCCCAAACCTGGATCCAGGGGCCCTCATCAAATAGCATGAACTCCTTCCCAAGTTTAGGTTGCTTAACCTCATTATTTACGCCAATCTTATTGTCACCACACATAGCTCTAAAATTAACCAGGACCAAGGTTATACCCTCTACTGCATTGATCACCAGTTGCCCATCAATCTTGCTACCTTTATCCTCTGCAAGATGATCACCGTTATTGGAAACAAATAATTAGGGTTACCCTACGGTTGTCTGATCAACCGTCTCCTGTCTAACCTTGAGGTTCCGATCTTAAAGGAGGATGAGTTTGCTACTCTCATTAAACCTTTTATTAAGAAAACCGTGTCTCAAAGCCAGGCTTATGTTAAGGGGGAGTCCTCTAGGGCGGGTCCTTCTCCTACAGGTGATGATGATCTTCTAGTCGAAGAGACCGAGATTGATGTTGGGGTGGCAAATGTAGAGGAGCCTGATGTCCATCCACGGACCATTCGTGGCCAACTTCGCCGGTTTGAGCAGTCCATGACTTAGCAGTTGGATCACATGGATGCTTGCCTTGATGCCTTCGATAGCCAACTTGGACATCTTAAGCAATCAACTGCACAGACTACTCTTTAGCTTGATTAGATTTTGTCTTTGCTTCAGCTGCAGCAGCCCTATCCCCACTGTTAGATCATTGATTTTGTTGCTTATTGGACAGTATTTTTTTTATCTTGAATAATTTGTGTTTCTTCTGTCTCTTCTGTTTTTGTTACTATTGGTTGGGTTATCTCGTTCATGTTTTCTATTGTCTCCCGGCCAAAAAGGGGGAGTAGGATAATTTGTTTTTGGTTATTGGTTTGGATAATACTGGACACACACATTGGTTTGGATAATACTAGACACACTCATAAGGTTTTTTTTGATATCTAGATATGAGTTAATGTGACTATATATGCTTTCACTATACACTCACAAAGTTTTTGATATTTATGTCTATCTGCATGTGGTTTTATATCCTAATATCATATTTCCAGTGTTTTGGGTTTTGGCTTAACAGGTGGTTTGTTTATGTTCCCAACTTTTAGGCGTGTTTTGTGTGTTGGTTGTGTTAGCTAGTATGTCTAGTGCGTGTGTTTATTAGGAAAAATATTTAAAAGGTTTTGTCCAGGAATTGGCAAAAAGAAAGATTGTTAGGTCCCTACTTGTTGCCAATTCCGCGAATAAGCTTGGTTTAATTGAGTTGTAATTTTTCCTTGGTTTTTGGTCTTCCTGTTTGAGCGGGGTAGTCGGCGCTCAAGCAGAGTTTGCACACTCTTAGAAGTTTGGCATGCTTGCAAAACTACTGGAAGGTGTGTTTTTACGCTCGAGCGTAAGTTCCAGCACTTGAGCGTGGACTGTGGCTTGGAACACGCGTTTTAGTGACACCTCTCGAGCGGTAAGTCCTATGCTCGAGCGGAGATCGCGGACCTATTTGCTATAAAAGCTATGTTTTAGTCAATTTTTAGGGTACGGCTTCCATATCTTCTTTGAGGGTTCTAAGGTTTTCTTCTGGAACAACTTTGCTAGTTTTCTTTGATTTTGGTTGAGTATTAAACTCACGGTTTGAAGAGTATACATGTGACGACCCTGACCTCCGAACTATTATATTATATTGTTTTATTAAGCTTAATTGCATGATTGTCTGTTTAATTATGTGATTACATGCTTAATTTGGTAGTTATTTGTTATTACATGGAATATATGTTCAAATTGGAAACTTAGGGACAGAAATTGAGAGCCTAGACAACTTCAGAAACTGAAATCAATTAGCTTAATAGACTACTTAGAATATTTAGAATTTTATGGCAACTTTAATTGAAAATTGATTTGGATTAAAATATTTAGAATAAAATGATTGAATTAATTAGAATTGAGCCCAATTAGTTGGTATTAATCAATCTTGATTGTTCTAAACTAATCTATACCTATATATAGCCTAATTAAGTCTTGAGCTCATATCATATATAACTCTTGGCTGAGAATTGAGAGAGAAAGAAGGAGAGCTCAACACTTTAGAGAGAGAAAGAAGACATTTGAAGAGAATTGCTAGAGAATTGATGAATTAAGCTAAGCCAACACTTGTATTCAACACTAGGTAAGAAATCTATTTTTAATTCTTGGAAATATTGCATGGAGAAGTTTAATTCAACTAGTTCTAGCACTCTTTTGCATGAATTATGTGGAAAAGAGTTGAATTGTATACATGCATGTGCATTTTGAGTTAGAATCCATGAAATTCTTACATGAATGGCATTTTTGCAACTTAGCTTGAGGGTTTTCCCATGTTTTCATACTTATCATGTAGGTTGATCAAGTTTTGGAAAGATATAAGATACAAATTCAATGTGATACATGCATGGTTCATAATATAGAGTTTCAAGATTTGGGTTGTCAATTGGACCATGATTTTGAGTAAATAATTTCAAATTGGGAGTGCTTTCAAGTTATAGAATGATTTTCCATGTTTTTGCACCAGAAATACAAGTTTTGGGGCTTTGAATATCATTTTTGAACTTCAAACATCAAACTGGAAAACCCAGGTTATGACCAGCTTGCTCGAGCGAAGAAATGCTGGCTTGAGCGAAAAATTCACGCTCTCAGAAGTTTTATAAAATTTTACAATCCGCTCGAGCGACCAAAGTTGCGCTCGAGCGAGGACCCATTTTTCTCAGTCTTCCGCTCAAGCGACCATCGAGCATTCATAGAGCGGAAAATTCATGCAACCAATACTTTTGCAGAGTTTACAAACCTCTCGAGCAACAAAGCTGCGCTCGAGCGGAGACCTTATTTTCAGCAAAGTTTGACTAACTCTTTTGAGTGCATACTTGTGTCCTCATATCATTTCAAGTACTCTTAGGCACCAATTAAGCTCATATAAACATGGAATGAGTTAGAAACACATGAGAGAAATTTAATTAAAGTGGAATAGATATCGAGCAGTGCTTCAATTGTACTTTTGTTATGTGTTTTGTATAGGTGGATGCCCAAGGGCTGGTGACAACATAGCCCACTGTGAGTAGTAACTTTATAGAGATATGTTCGAGTAATATTTATCTTTGAAATTGTTATTGTTCTTGAAATCAACATGCGATTGATTGAACGATTTATTAAAATGTTACTTTCTATCAATGAATGAAGTTCACTTCTAAAATTATATTGTGGCATCTATTGATTATGGGCCCTTGCTGGGGGTAACAATACCATGGCTATTGGAATAATTGAAACATAGAGATCTTTTGTTTGACCCTTCGTGGTCCATTGGTTGACCCTTCGTGGTCCATTGGCTTGACCTTTATGGTCCTTTGTTATTGGAATATTATTGCCTGATGGATATGCCACTTAATTTAATATTGAAAGATATTGATAATGAAATTTATTGGTTAATGAGAATTGATTATTGGGGACTGGTTTGGCAATGTTATCAAGCTTCATTCATATAACCTCTTTCTTTTGTTATTGCTCACTGGGCCCTGGCTCACTAATTATTTATAGATATGTAGGTGGGCAAGCTAAACATCAAAGTTAAGAAAGTCTCGAGCCTACCCGAGTCAGCCTTTTGTGGAGCTTCCAAGCGAAGTGAAACCAGGCTCTGTTGGAGCCATGCTAGTTAAACCCCCTTTTTGTTTGTTCAATAGTTTTGTATTTGTGTATAGTTGGGGTTTGTATAACTATAAGACATGAAAGTTTGTACAATTGTGACGAATGTACTTTTGGAGCAAATCTTTTCTTATTATACAAAGCTCTTTTCATATACGCATGGCTCAATGGATGAATGTTACGTTATATTATACTTCCGCTAAGCCCTGTACTTTATATTAAATGGATTATTTTGTATGGAGGCCGTAGGTAATCTATGATTACTGACCGATCATGACGCTAAACCTACAGTGGCGGGTTTGGGTCGTAACAATACATCAAGGAGTTGGTTGATCACACAAATACAAGAGTGTTCTTCTTCGGTGGAATTTGGAGATTCAAAGCATGGACTATTCAAAGGAGTTCGAAGTTGTGCGTAGTTGTTGATTCGACATGAATGTTGTCGATTCAACATCAAGCTAATCAATTCCGAGACGAAGGCGGTGGTGAAAGAGATACAAATTGTTAAAGACAAATTGATTGCGTTTGGATAATTTGTTTCGGTAAATTGTTATTCTTTCTTTCTTTCTTAGTGGATTGATTAGTGGTGTTTCGCTCGTAGTTTTTTAATCACAATTGGAGGTGCTCCAATTGTGATTTTTTTTCACGTAAAATCGGTTGTGTCAATTTATTGATTTTGAAGCAACAATCTAAATCACTTTCATATGTGCTAGATGATTTAGATTGTTAGTTTTAATCGTTTGGGATTTGTTGCAATTAATCTTGGTTTGAATCACGAGTCACTTAGATTTTTCAGTATGGTAAAATTGAGACGAAAATGCAAAAAAATAAAGTTTTTAAAATAAAAATATATATATAACAAAAAAATCAAAAAGAAAGAACGATGAATAAACAAAAGACTATGTTGTGATACCCAAATATTTGATTAATTTCAACACCATGACAATGTCAACTAAACATTTAATTTTTATTAAAAATAAATAAATAAATAAATAATAATAATAATAATAATAATAATAATAATAATAATAATAATAATAATAATAATAATAATAATAATAATAATAATAATAATAGGGGCTAAATTATTAGTAAGTGATTTAAAAAAAAAATGACCAAAAGGGAATTAAGAAAAGGAAGTGGGTCAAGGAAAAATTAAGCCAAAGTTAAGACAGGTGGCATCACCTCTCAAAGACCAGCAAAATAGAAACGTGGTAGTAAATTAGAGTAGGAGCAACGTGGCAGTAGTTGGCCTAAGGACTTTGAGTAGTAAGCAAGTTTTGGAGCCTATAAATAAGAAATGCCTAGGAAGTAAAGAAGAAGCAACGAAAAGAGATAAAAACAGGAGGCAACAGCTAAGGAAGGGCTCGAAAAATTAGAGGAATAGTGGGAAATAATACAAAAAGTGAGTAATATTATACCTTGCGTCACCATAAAATATTTTACGTGTATTTTGAGTTATCACAATTTATTTTATGCAATTCATGTTTTATAAATTATATTAATGTTTCGCTTACGTTAATTATTTTATGAATTCTATTTACTTAAATTGAAACTCATGGATATGATGGTTTAAATTTTAGAAATTATTTAACAATGATTATATAAATATTTATTTTTGTGTACCACCACGGGAGTCTCATGCTTTGAGGGGAACTTAAATAACCATTGACCTCTAATTGGTCATTTTGTGGCTTTCTGTTTGTCGTGAATCCATTCACCTCTGTTCTGATTGTCACTTCGGTGACCTCTGTTCTGATTGTCACTTTTGTGACCTCTGTTATGTTATGTTTTGTACTGTGGTTATAACTATTTTATTTATATTCTGAAATTCATTTCTACTATTTAAATTATTTGTTCAGCTCAAATTAAGTAATGCACAATATTTCAGTCTAAATTATTATTCATGGTGATTTTGTGCCCTATACTCTTGGTATAATATTTCTCACTCTGCTATATGCTTATACCTGTTATTCCCTTTGAGGTGATGAAATGTAAGGAAAAGTGGTAACCTTGTATAATGGGACTAACACAGGACCTAATGCAAACATTTTTTTTCTAATAATTGTCTAATTATCAATAAAGGAAAATAAAAGTCCCTGATGAATTTTTTTTTTAAAAATTATTGAGTACTTAGATTATTTATTTGCCTATTTAGTTTATATACTTTCGTCTCCGCCTGCACCAGTTAATTTGTTAAAATTAGAATTGGCTTTCGTTATTAATTGCTACGTTTTCTAACCCCCTAGTCACCTGGATTGGGTTGTGACAAAGGTGGTATCAGAGCCAAGTTAAAAATGTATATATATATATATATATATGAAATAAAATAAATTAAAATTAGGATTGTCTGATACATTAGTCATTTTATGTATAATATTTCATTTGTACCATAGCTAATTTTAAGTGATGTAGGGATGTCCAAGTTTAATCTTAGAGAGTCATTCTAGAATGAGCTCGAGAGCTTGAGTTTAGAGGGAATCTTAGGAGAGCACCACATCCCCACCTCGCCCGAAGCCTGGGGAGACTCCGAAGGGATAGTTATACAGCTGCATCCAAACCTTGACCAATTAATGGGACGATCGATATACGTATAGGTAAATCCAAATGGCCTAGCGTTCCTATCTGTTAGGTCCCTTAGTCTTGTCAATCCCACGAACAAACTTGAGTTATTGAGTTGTAAGTTTCTTTTTTGTTTTGTATTGCTCACTCGAGCGAAGGAGTCCTCGCTCGAGCAAAGAGTGTGTCTTTAAAGCCTGAGAGAGATGAATGTGTGCTTGAGCGCAGGTTGAGTGGATCAAGCGAAGCCACTTATGGAAATCACGCAAGATAAATTCCTCGCTTGAACGAGAGACTCTTCACTCGAGCGAGCTTCGCAGTCCCAGATTTCTATAAGTGTCTGTTTTAATCCTAAACTAGGATTAGGTTTTTGAGATCTACTTTAAGGTTTTCTTTGAGTGTAGTTTTCTAGTTTTCCTTGATATTTTTGAGTGGGTTTTAAACCTATGATCTGAGATACATACATCAAGGAGTTTGTTTCTTCATATTTAAGAGTGTTCTTCTTCAGTGGAATCCAGAGATTCAAGCATGGAGCATCAAAGGCGTTTGATACTGTGCGCGGTCGTTGATTCGACACTAGAAGTTGTGGATTCAACTTTATACTGATCAATTTCGAGACGAAGGCTGTGGCGAAAGAGTTACAGAAGGTTTTAAGACAAATTTGATGTGTTTGGTAATTTGTTGGTTATCTTTGTAATCTTTCTTTCTTTCTTTAGTAGTGGATTGATTAGTGGCATTTCGCCCGTGGTTTTTTTATCACAATTGGAGGTGTTTCAATTGTGGTTTTTTCATGTAAAAATCGTTTGTGTCGATTTATTGATTTTCAAAAACAACAATCTAAACCACTTTCGTAAGTGCTTGTTGATTTAGATTGTGTGTTTTGAATAATTGGGAATTGAAGAAATTAAATCTTGATCTAATCGCAAATCACTTAGGATTTTCACTATCATAAAGACAAAGTCACGCCTACACTCGAGGACGATACCTCAAACCTACTCATGTGATTGGCCTTGCCCCAGACCACCCCCACTTTATAGTCAGCCATCTGCCCTCGGCTTTTGTCGAAAGGAGAGGAAATAATTTTCCCGATGACCACATACTTACCAACACCCCCATCCCTCTGGACATTATCGATGCCCAGAACGTGGATTTCAGTAATAACTTAACATATCTCAAGACGGCTATGTGGATCACCGACCGTGCATTTTAGGGGGATATACAGTACATCTCCATTTGCATAGTCCAAGAAACATGGGTTTGTTTTGGAGTAGTGCAACTGGGTTGGGAGTTTGAACTCCTCATGCAGCATTATTTTCCAAGGCTGTTTGACTTTCCGCTCTAGACTATGGAAAGAAGGACTCTTTTTGTGAGCTGACAACGATTAGTTCTAATCCCTATTTTTTGTACTAAAAGGATTAGATACTGACATAACTTCTAACCAAAAGATGTAATGCTAACACCATATATATGTATGAATAATAAAATCGGTGTTTTAGTTATATGTATGATAATTTGTAAACATGGTGCAATGTTTGTTAAATTATTTTTACTAAATCTCTACTTTGAAGTAATGGCCAACGACGATAATGGAACCAGGTCGTCAGTCAGTGGAACAGAATCAATGTAAAAAATCATGGAAAGAGAAGTTACCAGCTTTCTGCATGCCCTGCAAAATAACTGTCACACCCCAAACCCGGGTATGACCGGTCGTGGCCCACAGGGCCTTAGCCCAAGGCACACCTAAGCCTAAATACGAAACCATACACATTGAATAACTATAAAATAGTCCATTAATAAATATCCAAAACTCAATCCAGTGTCATGCCACCAGTATAAACGGCAAAATCAACCGTAAACAATACACAATCCAAACTTATGGGATAAAAACAACCCACATATCAAAATAATCTTAAATGAACCTCAATAAAAATAAATATAAATATGCACAAACTTGACATAGCAGTCTAAAACAAAATAAATGAATGTCCTAGAGGTCCATGCAATTGAGTCTCCGCTACGCCATGAGTCCACTCTAAGTCCTTCTAACACCTGGAAATGGTAGAAAACTAAGTCAGCTGATAGCTCAGTGAGTAGCAACATGGATAGTATATACAGTTTTGAAACTAGGGATCAATTCCAAAATAAGATATATATCACAGAAACTAGATTGGCATACAGTTTGGTAAAGAGAATCTGTTTCAAAAAAAAGGTTTCACAGTTCAACAGTTAAAATACTCATGTCTCTCGAGAACATGATAAATGACATTTTCATTTAAAACAGATTATAACATGAACACCAATAATTTTCTGGGTACCAAGAAAATAACAAGTAATATGCCACACAATTCTCAAGGCTATAAGCCCCATTGGATCCAATACCGAACTAAGAGTTATCCTCGGGGTGGCAACCTGAGCCTTTTCTCAAAGACGATCCAATTGAAGGTCACCTAGCTTAACCTAGGTCTTTTCCTTACAATCGTTGAGCAATAGAGTCATCACGGCCCAACCCGGATCTGTTTCCTAGTGGCCAAAGTCACCACACACAGTGGAACAATTTCCCTGGACTAAATACACAAATGGTCCCAATAATCAATACACATCAGTTTCATAAAATATGATAGTTCATAATTATAAACATGAGACCAAAACAAATAGTTTATAGTATGCCAAGTTCACACATGTTTCAGAAATAATTTGATTCCATTGATAATATAATAATTTATCAAAACAGTTTAGTCATGAAACAACAATTTAATTTTCTAACAGTTCAGGGTAGGGGAACATTTATAAAAATATGTAGCATGAAACTACTCACCTGGAAACGAAATAATGTAATCCTCGAATAGAGTATAAAAGTCCAACTAGTACCCTGAACCAAGTATAAAAACTATACGTCACTACTAATTTAAAAATACTAACGAATAGGAACTAAGTAACCTCAACGAAAGCGCACTAACACGGCTCAACCCAACTCACTGTTACTCTTAAATATTACCTAAATTCATGTTCTCCAAGGTCTAAAATCACCCAAGACATGGGTTCCGGTCGAAACTTAATTAAATGTGACTTTGAGATAAAATAGAATTTTTGATAGGTTTTCCCAAACTGTTCACTAACTCTGAAAATTAAAAAAAAAAAACCCACTCTACACCATTCGAAAAATTCCAAAACCCTCTAGATATCAACTAATATATCCTAAGTTTCAAACCCAATTGGTTTTACTTGATTTGCTTATCAAAATAATTATTTACAATTAGTTATGCCCAAACAGGTTGTTTTCTGCAGCACTTTACATAAATTAATGGTTCTATTAGTATACAGGAGCAATCAACACATGGCCAAAAATGTAAGAAACTAGACTCGTAACCGATTCTAATAACGCTGATTTGATAATTTTCGGATTTATACTCAAAGAGAACAACACTCCCGGATTTACTGTTTAAACCAGTTTTCTGGACAGATTTGAACGCGTCAGTTTATAGGGATTTTGACTGCCAAAAATTATGAAAAAAATTCAAATATGCAATTCAATATGTAATTGATCTACTGTAAAAAATTTAGTTCAAAATTCATTCGTTTCATATGGTTTCATGATTTCTAAATTTTGCTGGCAGATTAATATTCTTAGGAGCAACATTATGAATTCAATTAAAATTTCTAGAATACTATCCCAATTAGCCAATCCATTCCTTTTTCTTCCTCCAACTCACAACACCCACAAGCACCACAACTATGTAAACAACATATTATAATAGAACAAGAATAGATTGATTAATACCTTAGAGAGTTGTTGAGACACAAGGGTGCTTTCTCTCCCTCTCTCTTTTCTATCTCTTGCTCTCTCTTCCTCTCTCACGTTTCTACTGCTGCTGCTGCTATAGTGTTGATTAGGAACCCTAGGGTTGTTATATATATATATATGAAAAGAAAACTGTAAATAATTATCCTTTGTTTTATATTATTTTTTCTCTCCATTAATTTAAATAAAATACAAATATTATTAGATCAACATATGCTTACTAATTTGACACTTATTTATTTATTTATTTATAAATAATAAATTTTGCTTCTAAATTAAAGACTTTCACCATAAATTTATTTTAGGTTTTAAAATTAGTTAAACGACCCTCCAATAATATTTAATTTGCACTTAAAGATTCACAATAAAATATTTGAGATTGTAATATTATTATTATTTAATTATTTACTAAATCTTTATATTCGGGTTCTTACATTCTCCCCAGCTAAAAGAAAAGTTTCGTCCTCGAAACTAACCTGAGTAAATTATGAGAATAGATGTGTGTACTTCTCGCGCATCTCGTCCTCGCGTTCCCAAGTCGCCTCTCCAACTAGATGATTATGCCACAGTACCTTAACCAATTTAATGGCCTTTGTACGAAACATTTTTTCTTTCGAATCTAAGATCTGAACAGGCATCTCCGTGTACGAAAAATTCTCTCTAATCTGAAGCGGCTCATAATCTATCACATGTGATGGACTGTGCACATATTTCCTCAGCATAGACACGTGAAACACATTATGCACTCCTGCCAACCTAGGGGGTAGAGCAATACGGTACGCAACCTCACCAACCTTCTTCAATACCTCAAATGGACCAATGTATCTAGGACTCAACTTTCCTTTCTTTCCAAACCTGATGACTCCTTTCCATGGTGATACTTTCAAGAATACCATATCCCCACATGAAACTCTAAATCTCTCCTACGATGATCAGCATAACTTTTTTGTCTACTCTGAGCAGTCAATAATCTCTCTCTGGTGGTGATAATTTTCCGTGTAGCATCCTCCACCAAATCAGGTCCCAACATTTGCCTCTCACCAACCTCATACCAACACAAAGGAGACCTACACTTCCTCCCATACAAAGCCTCATAAGGAGCTACTCCCAAACTAGAATGATAACTATTATTATATGCAAACTCCATAAGTGGCAAATAATCATTCCAATTACCTCTCCATTCCAAAACACAAGCCCTCAACATATCCTCATGGGTTTGAATAGTCCTTTCTGATTGCCCATCTGTCTGAGGGTGATAAACTGAACTAAAGTTTAACCGAGTACCCATAGCTAACTGTAATGCACCCCAAAGCTTAGACACAAAACGAGGGTCCCAATCTGACACTATTGACATAGGTGCACCATGCAATCTAACAATATCCTTCACATACAACTGTGCAAATCGAGCTAGAGAATGGTTCATTCATACTACAATGAAATATGCTGACTTGGTTAATCTATCAACAACTACCCAAACTGCATCGTGATTACTACTAGTACGAGGTAATCCGCACACGAAGTCCATCGTAACATGATCCCACTTCCACTCTGGTATAGGCAAGGGTTGTAGTTTCCCCATAAGTTTCTGATGTTCTACTTTAACCTATTGACACACCAAACACTGAGCCACAAATTCTGCAATATCTCCCTTCATACCATTCCACCAAAAATGTTCATGAAGATCCCGATACATCTTAGTGCTTCCAAGATTAATGCTGTAACTAGAACTATATGCCTCCATCATAATCTCCTTCCTCAAATCACCATCAGCAGGAACACAAATTTGGCTACGGAATCTAAGCAACCCATCATCACTAACCACAAAGTCTACATGCTTACCCTCTGCCATCTTTCATTTAATACGCTTACACTTGAGGTCAATCTCCTGAGCTAAACGAATCTGATCTCTCAAGGTTGGCTGAACTGTCAATTGACTACAATAAGCCCTATCACCAGGCGTAATAACCTCAAACCTCAAATGTCTCATGTCTTTCACAAAACAACTCTCAATAGACAAAGCAGCTACATCTCCAACTGCGACCTTCCTACTCAAGGCATGTGCAACCACATTTGCCTTCCCCGGATGATATAAAATATTCATATCATAATCTTTTAGTAACTCGAGCCATCTTCTTTGCCTCAAATTTAGTTCCTTTTGTGTGAAAATATACTTCAAACTCTTATAATCAGTGTAAATCTCACATGACTCCTCATACAAATAATGTCGCCAGATCTTAAGAGCGAAAATCACTGCTGCTAACTCCAAGTCGTGCGTAGGATAATTTCTCTCATGTACTTTCAACTGTCGTGACGCATAAGAAATCACATTCCCATGCTGCATGAGCACACATCCTAAACCCTGTCGTGAAGCATCACTATAAATCACAAAACCACCATCGTCTGTAGGTAAGGCAAGGATAGAAGCTGATGTCAATCTTTGTTTAAACTCTTGGAAGCTACGCTCACAATCATCATTCCACTCAAACTTTACCCCTTTCCTGGTGAGATTGGTAAGTGGCAAAGCAATACGGGAGAATCCTTCCACAAACCGTCTGTAATATCCAGCAAGCCCTAGAAAGCTACGTACCTCTGCCACAGAAGTAGGTTGTAGCAACCCTCGCTTCAACTTAGTCATACTTGCATACATTTATGTATGATCTTGTTTTGTTGTGTTGCATTTGCAAATCTTGTCTTGTTTTGTTTGAGTGTTGCTTGCGTACTTTGTTCTTGCCTGGTGTGTTGCCGAGGTCATCCTTAACCTAGACACCTTTGAAACCCTTTTTTACACTTAGAATTATCTTGGAATCACTTTGGTTGACCTCCATCTTCGCCCTGGCATATTGGCCGAGATGTCACTATCTAGGCCGAGGTGTGCAGCACCAAGGCCGGGATGTGTATTATCTACGCCGAGATGTTGTCCCTGCACCTAAGTGATTTTGTTCCTGGATTGGTATGACCTAGACCGAGGTGTGGCACATCTAGGCCAAGGTGTGGCACAGCTTAGTCAAGTGTTGTCCTTCCAAGCCGATGTCGTTGTTACCCCACTTGCCGAAGCTCTGTCCTTAGCCGAGATCATTACTTGCCGGAGTGCTCTTGCCGTCCAACGTGTTGAACACACTTTGTCATGGTCTTGTCTTGTCAGTCAGTCACCTTTTTGAGTAGAGCCTATCAGCCGATGCCACGTGTCCCAGCAGAGGGTTAAGTCAGTGACTGTCGAGAGAACATATCATTTTGTATCAAATCTTGTCTTTTGGAGAGAGAGAGAGAAACTCTAGGGAGAAGAAGGTGAGGCTTTGAGTGAGAGAGTAGACTTCCAAGCTTGATCGTTGGAGTTTGAACCGTTAGATTCGAGTTTTGAGGTTAGAATCTTAATCTACTCTTATTGTTCTTATTGATCATCTAGCTGCATTGCACGATCGATCTGTTCTGCACGCCATGCATTGATTTAAAGTTAGTTTTAGAAAGAGAATGGTGTTCATGTGTTCTTGAATAGAAGTCTTGTTTTGATCCGAAAGTTTGCATCGAAAACCATGTTTTTGTGTTTGTTTTCTTAAGATCTTCAAGAATGGGTGCCCAGGTCCATGTTTTCGAACTCATAGCATGAAATCTCAGATTTTGCAATAAGAAGTTATGATTTTAGCATCCATGTTCTTCATGTTCTTCATGTTCTTTAAGAAAGGGAAACCCAGAATTTTCCCGACTTCATTTTTGACTGTGGCCGTCGGGACCACACCTCGGCGAAAAGGTGTGGGACCTCGGCCAAGACCTGGTTGGTGCCCAGCATGTTTTCCCGAGATGGGAAACAGTGTTTTGTTTTGATTTAACTTAGTTTTGAAGAATGCCGAGATCATCCGTTTGCATGTGAAGCTTATTCAAAAGTGCGTTCAATAGACTTTGCCACGTGTTTGTAGGACTTGGACTTTGGCCTTGACCCCGACGTTCGAAGAACTATGTGAGTGGTATTTTTAATAAAGCTATGTTATAATGTTTTGATAAAGCTACTTCGCTTCGTTTTGGTAAAAGTATTTGTCAAGCATGAATGATTGTCCCTATTTTTTGTATCAATTATTGGCTTTATTTTGGATGACATTCTTGGAAAGTCCCTTGTGCTGGAGGACTCTAAACTTTCGCAGTACAAGTCCTTTTCGTGTTAGAGGACTTTAAGCCTTTGTAACATAGGTCCTTTTGTGCTAGGGGACTCTAAACTCTTTGTAGCACTCTTGTTTGAGATATCTCCCTTGCCACCGACTGCCTTGTGCGGGTGGGTTTGTCTAATCGATTCCGGGTCAATTATTCCCTTGTTTTGTCTTGTTTTGCCACTGACGGTTTACCGCGTGGGTTAGTTTGTCCGGAATGTCATCACTTCGTTATTTGTTGATGTTAGTAAGCATCCCTTGAAGCTTTGAAGAATGATTAGATGAACGTGGTTCATCCCTTGATTTGTGAAGTTTGATATGTATTGTTTTGAAATGACCTCGGCTATTATTCATGCAAACCTTTATTACTTGTACCATTCACTGAGTATCCAAGCTCACCCTCTCTATATATATGTAGGTGATGAGCAGGACGGCGGCGACGCCTAGATGTGTTTTACAAGCTTGTTTTGGATTCATGTTATGTCGGCTTGACTTGTATTCATGTCGGCAATCTTGAAGATTATGCTTCTCGACCTGTAATACTTGTATTTTGCATACGTCGACTTGAGAAGCCTTTTGATCAAGATGTAACATGTATTTTGTTTTATTAGTCAATCGAATGTAAAATCATATTATGTATGTCATTTCATTTGATCTATGCACAGCTCTTATGGACAAATTAGATTCAATATATTGCTTCCGCACTTGTAAGCCCCATATATTATACTCTGATTGTGTGTGATCCTTATAAGTTGGCCTTCGGTGATCTCGGATTACTGGCCATCACGACACCATTCTACTAGGGGCTGTTTGGGGTCGTGACAGAATGGTATCAGAGCACAAGTTCCTTAGTATACGTTATTCACACACTTTGAGTCCTAAAGAGCATAGGATTTCCCTTAGAATGATGTTAGGATTGCATCATATTGCTTGCTATTTGAACAAGGTGTGCATCGTCTCGGCATGCTTAATTGTTACTTGCCTACGTGTTTATTCGCTCATTTTGTTTTAAAGTCGCACTTTGCATAATCATAGCATCATGAGGAGAGGTAGACCTCCGGTTGGCCGAGATCAGTCCGAGGATAGATTAGACAGACTGGAAAGATTAGTTAAAGGTTTGGTCCACGAGTTGAGGCAAACAAGACAGCAGTACGCTAGTGATACTTCGACCCCGGCCGAACAAACGAACGGCCAAAATGCAGTCCCGCCTCCCCCTCCACCTCCTCCAGTACCTCAAGTGCTCCCACAACCAGCTTTATACGGGGACGGCACGATAACTTTGATCAGAGAGTTCAAGAAAATGAAGCCACCGAGATTCCAAGGCGGTATAGAGTCGATGAAAGTCGAAGCGTGGGTTTTGGAAATGGAAAAGCTGTTCGAGATCTTCCCCAGCACCGACGCCCAGAAGGTGTCGTTGGCAGCCTTTACATTGGACGATGATGCTCGCAGATGGTGGATGATGGTCAGAGAAAGCAATCCAGACTTGACCTGGACCCGATTTTTACAACAAGCATTTTCCCCTGAGTGTTCGAGACTGGAAGACTACTGAATTTCAGACCTTGATGCAGGGCAGCAGAACAGTGGCTGAGTATGACCGTGCCTTTACCCAGTTGGCGAGGTATGCACCCCACATGGTCAACGATGAATATATGAAGGCTAGAAAGTTTGAAAGTGGGCTTCGTGGACTGATACAAGACGGAGTCAACATGCTCAACATGCCGACTTACGTCGGAGTATTGGACAAAGCCATCCTGGCCGAAGCTAACTTGAACAGGTACCAGAGTTCAGGAGAGGGCCAGAGAAAGAGGCAGAGCTATGACAATCGCCGAGCACCGTTCGGTGCCAAGAAGAAAGCGAGTGTTGGCAGTTCAAGCAACCCACGGCAGGAGGGTGGTACCAAGCCGACATGTTCGAGTTGTGGAAAGCCGCATTTCGGGGTCTGTTGTCGGGCGTCTGGGGCTTGTTATGAATGTGGTGAAATAGGCCACTTTGTGAGAGACTGTCCTAAGACAAAGACTGATGGTAGCAAAAAAGACGAGAATACCTCAGGTTCCGTGCAGAAAGGTAACATTGGGAAAGGACAGATGAGGCAGGGCAGAGTTTTCGCATTGGTACCAGGAGACACTCAGAATGCTGAGACAGTGGTGTCAGGTATACTCCCAATTTGCTCTCAAGATGCATATACATTGATTGATTCGGGCTCTACGCATTCATTCGTTTCTGTTAAATTTGCCGAGAAGATTAATAGGAAACTAGAACCCCTTGATTATGTGTTGTCTGTGTCTACTCCATCTAGGAGATCTATGATTGTTGCATCCATCAATAGAGCATGTGTTGTTGTGATTGAGAATGTTGAATTGTTAGTTGATTTAATGCCATTGGACATGACTCATTTTGATGTTATATTGGGAATGGATTGGTTAGTAGCAAATCACACATCCATAAATTGTGTTTCTAAAAGTGTCATGTTGAAACCCCCAAACCTAGCCGAGGTTACGTTTCAGGGTAAGGGAGTGGTATCCCCACCTTACTTAATCTCATCTATGAAAGCCTAGAAGTTGATCCAAAAAGGGTGTCAAGGTTATTTGTGTAGTATGCTAAGTAATCTGAATGGAAGTGTTGTCTTAGTCGATGTTCCGGTTGTTAATGAATTCCCCGACGTCTTTCCTAATGATTTGCCTGGTCACTTAGTTGATAGAGGGGTAGAGTTTACTGTTGACGTCATGTCGAGAATCCAGCCTATCTCTAAAACACCCTATAGAATGGCCCCCACTGAGCTTAAGGAATTGAAACTGCAACTACAAGAGTTTTTAGATAAGGGTTTTGTTAGGCCGAGCACTTCACCTTGGGGAGCACCCGTCTTGTTTGTTAAGAAGAAGGATGGTACACTCCGTCTTTGTATTGATTACCGAGAACTAAATAAGGTAACCATTAAGAATAAGTACCCATTGCCAAGGATAGATGATTTGTTTGATCAGTTGCAAGGAGCTCGAGTCTTTTCTAAAATTGACCTTAGGTTGGGTTACCATCAACTTAAGGGTAAAGCTGAGGATGTTGAGAGGACCGCTTTTCGGACGAGGTACGGCCACTACGAATTTTTAGTAATGCCTTTTGGAGTGACCAATGCCCCTGCAGCATTTATGGATTTGATGAACAGAGTCTTTAAACCATATCTAGATGAGTTTGTGGTTGTCTTCATTGATGATATATTAATCTACTCTAAGAGTAAAGCTGAGCATGAGGATCATTTGAGACTTACCTTACAAACTTTGAGAGATCGAAAACTGTATGCTAAGTTTAACAAGTGTGAGTTTTGGCTTTCCACTATTTCATTTTTGGGCCATGTGATTGATGAGAAGGGTATTTTGGTCGATCCTAGCAAAATTGAAGCCATTGTGAATTGGCCAAGGCCGACTAATGTGTCCGAGGTTCGTAATTTTCTAGGATTGGCAGGCTATTATAGGAAGTTTGTAAAGGATTTCTCAAGGATTGCAATCTCATTGACCCAACTGACTAAGAAAGGAGCGGCGTACGAATGGACTGAGAGTAGAGAATCAGCTTTCCATGAGTTGAAGGCGAGGTTAGTCACAGCACCAATTCTTGTACTTCCATCAGGTAACGAAGAGTTTCATGTTTATAGTGATGCTTCGCATAAGGGTTTGGGTTGTGTATTAATGCAAGGAGGTAAGGTCATAGCTTATGCATCTCGCCAGTTGAAACCGCATGAAAAGAACTATCCCATCCATGATTTAGAATTAGCCGCCGTAGTGTTTGCTTTGAAGATTTGGCGTCACCATTTGTATGGAGCTTCTTGTCAAGTTTTCACAGATCATAAGAGTTTAAAGTACTTGTTCACTCAGAAAGAATTGAATATGAGGCAGAGAAGATGGCTTGAGTTGTTGAAAGACTACGACATGCAAATTCAATATCACCCAGGTAAAGCTAATACCGTAGCCGACGCTTTGAGCAGAAAGATGGCCGGAAATTTGGCCTGCCTAACCATGATTTCAGTGGAGCCGACTATTGTTGAGGAAGTAAAGACGAGACAGATGGAGGATGAATTCTTCAAGAAGGTGGCCGATGAGATTATCACAAAGCCAAGATCAGGGTTCACCATTGAAAATCAAGTTCTCAAGTTTGAAGGAAGATTGTGTGTGGCCGACGTCCCAGAGTTGAAAAGAAAAATTTTGCAGGAAGCTCATGGTTCCAAGTTTGCTGTTCATCCAGGGAACACCAAGATGTATCAGGATGTGAAGCAGACATTTTGGTGGCCGAATATGAAGGGAGAAATAGCCGAGTTCGTGTCCCAGTGTTTGCATTGTCAACAAGTAAAAGTGAAACATCAAGGGCCAGCAGGACTTCTTTAACCCTTGCCGATTCCCGAGTGGAAATGGGAACACATCTCCATGGACTTTGTGGTTGGTTTGCCGAAGACACAAAAAGGCATGGATTCGATTTGGGTTATCGTGGATAGACTAACTAAGTCAGCACACTTCTTGCCTGTTAAGACCACCTTCAACGCCGATCAACTTGCTTTATTGTATGTGAATGAGATTGTTAGACTTCATGGAGTGCCAATGTCCATTGTGTCAGACTGAGATCCGAAGTTTGTTTCCAGATTTTGGCAGAGTCTACAAAGAGCTTTCGGAGCCGAGTTAAGGTTTAGCACAGCTTTTCATCCCCAGACCGATGGGCAAACAGAGAGAACGATTCAGACACTTGAAGATATGCTTAGACTATGTGCATTAGACCTCCAAGGAAGTTGGGGAGTACATTTGCCATTGGTGGAATTTACCTACAACAACAGTTATCAAGCTAGCATTGGCATGGCGCCGTATGAAGCATTGTATGGAAGAAAGTGCAAGTCGCCGATATGTTGGACCAAGGTAGGAGACAAAGCTTTTCTTGGTCCCGAGATAATTCGAGCTACGACCGAGAAGATTAAGCTCATTCAGCAAAGAATCAAAACTGCTCAGAGTCGACAGAAGAGTTATGCCGACCACAGAAGAAGAGAGTTGGAATTTGAAGTCGGGGATCATGTGTTCCTGAAAATTTCACCGATGAAAGGAGTTACAAGATTTGGGAAGAAGGGTAAGTTAGCACCCCGTTACATTGGACCTTTTGAAGTTCTTGAGAAGGTTAACCTCGCTGCCTATAGGCTTGCTTTGCCGCCAGAATTGAGCCAAGTCCATAATGTGTTTCACATTTCGATGTTGAGGAAGTATATTCGAGATCCACTGCATGTGATCGACTATATCAGGATTGTCGTTAATGAGGATTTAGGCTACGAAGAGAAACCGATACGGATTATCGATAGGCAGGTGAAACAGTTGAGAAGTAAGTCAATACCAATGGTGAAAGTTGAATGGAACGAGCATTACGGAGCGGATGCTACTTGGGAAATGGAAGAAGCAATGAAAGTCCGACATCTAGAGTTGTTTTTGGAACAAGGTAACTCAAGTTTGGGGACCAAACTACCTTAAGGGGGGTAGGATGTAGCAACCCTCGCTTCAACTTAGTCATACTTGCATACATTTATGCATGATCTGGTTTTGTTGTGTTGCATTTGCAAATCTTGTCTTGTTTTGTTTGAGTGTTGCTTGCGTACTTTTTTCTTGCCTGGTGTGTTGCCGAGGTCATCCTTAGCCTAGACACCTTTGAAACCCCTTTTTACACTTAGAATTATCTTGGAATCACTTTGGTTGACCTCCATCTTCGCCCTGGCATATTGGCCGAGATGTCACTATCTAGGCCGAGGTGTGCAGCACCAAGGCCGGGATGTGTATTATCTACGCCGAGATGTTGTCCCTGCACCTAAGTGATTTTGTTCCTGGATTGGTATGACCTAGACCGAGGTGTGGCACATCTAGGCCAAGGTGTGGCACAGCTTAGTCAAGTGTTGTCCTTCCAAGTCGATGTCGTTGTTACCCCACTTGCCGAAGCTCTGTCCTTAACCGAGATCATTACTTGCCAGAGTGCTCTTGCCGTCCAGCTTGTTGAACACACTTTGTCATGGTCTTGTCTTGTCAGTCAGTCACCTTTTTGAGTAGAGCCTATCAGCAGATGCCACATGTCCCAACAGAGGGTTAAGTCAGTGACTGTCGAGAGAACATATCATTTTGTATCAAATCTTGTCTTTTGGAAAGATAGAGAGAGACTCTAGGGAGAAGAAGGTGAGGCTTTGAGTGAGAGAGTAGACTTCCAAGCTTGATCGTTGGAATTTGAACCGTTAGATTCGAGTTTTGAGGTTAGAATCTTAATCTACTCTTATTGTTCTTATTGATCATCTAGCTGCATTGCACGATCGATCTGTTCTGCATGTCATGCATTGATTTAAAGTTAGTTTTAGAAAAAGAAAATGGTGTTCATGTGTTCTTGAATAGAAGTCTTGTTTTGATCCGAAAGTTTGCATCGAAAACCATGTTTTTGTGTTTGTTTTCTTAAGATCTTCAAGAATGGGTGCCCAGGTCCATGTTTTCGAACTCATAGTATGAAATCTCAGATTTTGTAATAAGAAGTTATGATTTTAGCATCCATGTTCTTCATGTTCTTCAAGAAAGGGAAACCTAGAATTTTCCCAACTTCGTTTTTTACTGTGGCCGTCGGGACCACACCTCGGCGAAAAGGTGTGGGACCTCGGCCAAGACCTGGTTGGTGCCCAGCATGTTTTCCCGAGATGGGAAACAATGTTTTGTTTTGATTTAACTTAGTTTTGAAGAATGCCGAGATCATCCGTTTGTATGTGAAGCTTATTCGAAAGTGCGTTCAATAGACTTTGCCACGTGTTTGTAGGACTTGGACTTTTGCCTTGACCCCAACGTTCGAAGAACTATGTGAGTGGTATTTTTAATAAAGCTATGTTATAATGTTTTGATAAAGCTACTTCGCTTCGTTTTGGTAAAAGTATTTGTCAAACATGAATGATTGTCCCTATTTTGTGTATCAATTATTGGCTTTATTTTGGATGACATTTCTGGAAAGTCCCTTGTGCTAGAGGACTCTAAACTTTCGCAGTACAAGTCCCTTGTGCTGGAGGACTCTAAACTTTCGTAGTACAATTCCTTTTCGTGTTAGAGGACCTTAAGCCTTTGTAACATAGGTCCTTTTGTGCTAGAGGACTCTAAACTCTTTGTAGCACTCTTGTTTGAGATATCTCCCTTGCCACCGACTGCCTTGTGCGGGTGGGTTTGTCTAATCTATTCCAGGTTGATTATTCCCTTGTTTTGTCTTGTTTTGCCACTGACGGTTTACTGCGTGGGTTAGTTTGTCTGGAATGTCATCACTTCGTTATTTGTTGATGTTAGTAAACATCCCTTGAAGCTTTGAAGAATCATTAGATGAACGTGGTTCATCCCTTGATTTGTGAAGTTTGATATGTATTGTTTTGAAATGACCTCGGCTATTATTCATGCAAACCTTTATTACTTGTACCATTCACTGAGTATCCAAGCTCACCCTCTCTATATATATGTAGGTGATGAGCAGGACGGCGGCGACGCCTAGATGTGTTTTACAAGCTTGTTTTGGATTCATGTTATGTCAGCTTGACTTGTATTCATGTCGGCAATCTTGAAGATTATGCTTCTCGACCTGTAATACTTGTATTTTGCATACATCGGCTTGAGAAGGCTTTTGATCAAGATGTAACATGTATTTTGTTTTATTAGTCAATCGAATGTAAAATCATATTATGTATGTCATTTCATTTGATCTATGCACAACTCTTATGGACAAATTAGATTCAATATATTGCTTCCGCACTTGTAAGCCCCATATATTATACTCTGATTGTGTGTGACCCTTATAAGTTGGCCTTCGAAAATCTCGGATTACTGGCCATCACGGCACCATTCTACTAGGGGCGGTTGGGGGTCGTGACATAGGTCGTGGCCAATCAAAAATTGCTGCCACCTTCGAGCTATCCACAGATACCCCGTCTTTACTCACCACATGACCCGAAAACGATACACTACTCAACCAAAATTCACACTTCTTAAATTTTGCATACAATCTCTTCTCCCTAAGGATTTGTAGTACTACCCTCCAATGCTGCTCATGCTCCTCCTTACTCCTCGAATAAATTAGAATGTCATCAATAAACTCTACCACAAATTTATCCAGTTAGGGTTTGAATACTCTATTTATCAAATCCATTAATGCGGCTGGTGCATTTGTGAGACCAAAAGGCATCGCCAAGAACTCATAATGCCTAAACGCAGTCATAGGAACGTCTTCATCCCTTACCTTCAACTGGTGATAGGCTGACCTCAAGTTAATTTTAGAGAATACTTGAGCTCCTTGCAACTGGTCAAATAGGTCATCAATGCGTGGCAAAGGATACATATTCTTCTCTGTGACTTTGTTTAGTTCTCTATAATCAATACACAATCTCATAGACCCATCCTTCTTCTTCACAAACAACACAGGTGCTCCCCAATGTGAGACGCTAGGCCTAATAAAACCTTTTTCTAGTAACTCCTGTAGCTGAGTTTGTAACTCCCTCAACTCCAACAGTGCCATTCTATAGGGCACTGTAACAACCCTCATACTGTTTACTGATTAATGACTGATTGATTACCGATAACCATCGATCACCGTTAAACCGAATTGATTATGACTGACAATTGGACTGATTAAAGTATTGAATTGACTGACTAGAATCCGGTATTAATTGACTGACTGTATCTGTGTAAATGCGTAATCCATCTGTTTGACTGTTTGATTATCTGTTCGTGTTTTATGTTTAAACTGCTAATTGAAGGCCTTATCGACGGCCGAACTAGAAATTGATTAGTGTTTTATGATCATCATAATTAATGTGATTTTATGGTATAATTATCTGAAAACTGATTAGGTATGATTAAATTAGATTAAAATGAGTTAAATAGATGAATTGGACTTATTTACAACCTTGCCCTTGAGTGGGCCACTACCTATACACCTTTGAGTTCATTACACTTAAATCAAAATGTTTTCCTCAGCCTTCTTCCTTGCATTGCCGACCTTAGAGAGAGAGAGGAACTAGAGGAGTGAATTTCATCTCACTTTGCTTGTAAATTGCTTAGACTCCATGTAATAAGGTGAAAGCCAACTTTATGATTACCCAACAAATAAAATTATGGACATCAGACTGCTCAGAATTAGAATTTATCTAGCGGGTAAATCAGCTGAAAACATTCATATCATATCATTAACAACTAAAAATCCAAATCGGTCCACCTAGGGCGCCAGGACCAACCGATAACAAGGCCGATCATGACAGCGAGCCAAATCGGTCCACCTAGGGCGCCAGGACCAACCGATAACAAGGTCGATCATGACAGCGAGCCAAATCGGGACTGAGGAGAGTAAAGCGTCGAGGAATGTCTCGGCGAGGCCTGGGCAGTGTAGAAAATAGATCAAATCGAAGAAGCTCTGCTCCATTATCAATCGGTGTCTATACAGATACGTGTATGTACATGAGAGAATCGATAAATATACATACATGTATATATATATATATATATATACAAAGTGAAAGAGATAAGAAGATGAGGTCCTAAGCCATGGAAGCTTGCATAGATGGTGGTGGCGGTGGAGCTTTGAAATCGAGAGAGAAGAGAAATCAAAATCGCTCTGAGATGAAATCAAAGATGAATCTCTGAGAGAGACATCTAGAGAGAGAATCGAAATCGGGGTGGCAATGCAGACCGATCTGAATCGAAATCGCGGTGGCAGTGCAGATCGATCTGAAATCGGTGAATCTGTGAGATTTGAATCGGTGAATCTATGAAATCGGTGAATCGATGAATCTCGCTACCTCGCCGGTGCAGATGGCGGTGGACGTAGAGCTTCGAAATTGGTGAATCTGTGAGATTTGAATGTGAGATTCAATGTTTAGAGAGGATTGAGAGAGAGGCAACGTGAGGATAAGGGTTTAGAGAGGATTGAGAGGTCTGAAGACCTAAGGGTTTACAAAGGCTTTATTATCAGATTCAAAATAGGCGCGTGTGACGTACTGCATTTGAAGGCGTTTTTAAACGCCTTTGATCATAAAACAGTGTCATTTTAATTAAACAAATATGCAATGTTTTTAAAACGTCGTTAAATATTAATAAAAATGACGTTTAAGAAAACGCTGTTAAAAAAACGTCGCCAAAACCCTTATTTCTTGTAGTGTAATAAATTGTATGAAAAGGGTAGTAGGTATGTAGATCAAATATGACTAAAATTGGCTTGACTTTGAAACTATCAAGTTGCTGGATTTCAGAGAAAACATAGCTGGAATTCTTTGACAGTAGCTCTTCTTTTGGTTTGTAGAATTGAAGTAGATGACAATTGGTATGGGAATGGATTAAGAAACATTTTGTCTCTATTTATGCAGAGACTGTTTTTTAATTGTGGTCAGTTTGTAAATTGGGGTGTCAGACCTCCCTAAACCTTTAATCTTGTGATATAGGCTTATGTATCTAGAAATTGGGTATGGATACGTGGAGTTGTGGACACTCCCTGAACATTTAAATATATTGTCTATTGTATGATATTATGACACAAGATGATGTTATTATTTGGAAATATAGTTGAAATAAAATGTGATTTAGGGGAAAAAGGAGATACCTATCCCCCATTCATGTGAGAGGCTAAAAAATTTTCTTTACTATCAAATGTGAGCTTCTGTTCTGAACATTGTTAATTATTAGAGGATCCAAGTGTCTAAATTTGAGTACAAAGGTTGGACGCATATACCATGCAACGGTGTTGGACCTTAACGGATTCTTCATAATTATTGGACCTATTATACTCTTCCAAAGACTATTATATTTGTTTATCCATTCAATAGCTGTGGTACCACCCAACCTGTTACAAAATTATAAAAATCATCTTTTTCCTAGTGCTTAGCATGAAAATTAATGGTATAACTTTCTTAATAAGGGATTGAAGTAGTACTTGATTGCTCAGTTTTTACTAACTACTTTGCTCACAAATCAAAAGCAACTTGGACTTGCAATTTCTTATAATAGTTTCATATATTGTACTATGAAAGTAAACTTCATGGTCTACCATGTTAATTTCTTGGTACATCATTCATTTTCTTAAAATCAAACCTCAAGATTATTACCAGGTTCAATTAAACCCTTCAGGACACAGTTCTCACTATAGAAATTTGGGGCTTTACAGCAAAAATATTTTACTCATCTAAAACTTTTCATTTTTGTTAAAATGATGTGGACTTTTAACTAAGTCTTCCTCTTGGGTAGATTCAGCACTTGGATTGCACGGCTCCAACCCCCTCATACACAAACGGAAAAAGTCCTAACAAAATCAATAGCAAAACCAAATTTCTTCATCCAAGATTTTAACAGTAACTATAAACATTATAATAAACTCCCACTACAGGGGCATGTCAAAACAAACACTAACTGCAGATGGGCAATCAAATGGATTCCTAATGTAGACAGTGATGAGCTGGGTACCTCAGGAACTTCATCATGAGGACAGTGACCCGCGGGGCTGATCTCATAATATGGAGCTTCTAGCAGCTGTCTTTTCATTTGAAGACCCCACACGGGCTTCACCCAGGGGTCTTCTTTTCCATACATGAGACAGATTGGTACATCGTTCGCTTGACACTTGTGAATAGAAATGAACTGGTAGTCCATAATTTGGAGCAAGAAAAGGGAAATTTTACATGAATTACCTACAGGAGTTTAAACTTTAACAATACGTACCTAGATAAAGCCTCCCAAAAGGATAGTTGTGCCCGAGGAGCACACATAATTGAGACAAAGGATGCAGCAGCTGCTGGGTGTTGTGCTGTCTCAAGGATACGGGAAAACACTTTATCAACCTCTATTGAGTGATCTACATAAACTTGCTTAAGTACCTCTGCAATGCTTCCAGGATCACTTATTTTCTGCCAACTACAATCACATAAATAAAGCACTTGCTTAGTTAACTGCAACAATCAGACTTCTTGTTTTTTTTTTTTTTTTCGAACTATAATTACTAAATGAACATTGTATCATGCCCTTCTCTACAATTTCAAGTCATTTAGGCCCCTGCTAGCTAGATCTTTATTTTGTAATAATTTCATTTTATGTATGAAATGATTAATTTGATTACTTTGTTAATTGAGTGAGTTTGATCCATAAATCCTCTTTTTTGCAAAATGATCACACTGTTTGATATATCTTGTTAGTTTTTTAAGAGCTTTCTTGAATTGGTGGACGAGAGATTCTAGATATCTGCGTGTGTGTATAGATATCCTTTTACTTGTATATTCACATGTTTTCTTTTCTTTTCTTTTCTTTTTTTTTTTTGTAAAATAATCGCACTATATGAAAACATGGTTTTAGTTATTTATGATTTATTTTTTATTTTTTTTGCAAAATGATCTCTGATCTTGTTTTCTTATGTATTTACTTTAGCCCATTAATTTCTCTCTCTCTCTCTCTCTCTCTCTCTCTCTCTCCCCATCTGTGTGACATTCATTTCATGTGTAATTTGTGGCATTTCACAATTCCATGTTGCTTGCATACGTTTCTTATATAAGCATAGTTGATGTTGAAATCAAAATAAACATGTTTACATGGGATGTGTCCTAACAGATTCATTTTGGGCGAAATTAAAGATGGCTGCAGAAAAGAAGGTAAGAATGCTTGTGGTGGTCATACTTTATGAACATAATAAATATACTCACAGCACAGTAATTAATTTTAATGTGTGATCACTGTGTGCATGGAAATTATAAATAGCAATCTTTTTTTTTTTTGCTTTGAAGTTAACTCTCCTTGACAACCACATTTCATTATACTTTTAGTGTGGAACATAAGCATTCTATATGAAATTTGCATTCTCATCTTAGGAGAACTAGCATATAATTTTTCGATGATACTATTATTGCTTCAATTTTCTGGTTAGAGTTTCCATTTCATATTTTTCATCTCTTTGGAGATATGTTTACTCAAAAAATCGTAATAGCATATTTAATATTCATAATGAATATCAAATATGACAATCAACCAACATAGCTAAATTATAATGATTGTTTTCGATGTATGGGTTGATTATTCGTAATGACAGTGAATAGATACTGGCCATATCGATATAGCATCTATACGAAACACCCTTTTAGTTGGGTCTTTTTTTTATTTAATTTATCTACATAACAGGTTATTCTATTTGATATCATGTTAGGTAGTCAGAAAACATTTTCACAAAGGAGGGGAATTTGAGATGGAGGACTGTTGAGACAACTATAAAAGTAGAAATGAAACCATTTTGAGCGGGTGGGTTTTTAACATAATGAAAGAATGCTTGATTTGGGATGATTTGCTCATCTGCATTCAAGACCAATAAATTTGATGGTGGGGATGTGGTAGAACTAAGGTGTAACATGAATAAGAAGACAACCGAAAAGGGCAAGGGTTGAGAAGTGATAGTGCAATTTGGTCTTTGATGTAGCGGAACATGTCGTCTTGGAAAAAGTACAAGCATTAAATGGCACAATGACATATCGTCTTGCAAATTGTGCTACGATTTGTTTCACATTAATCCCAAACCTAAGTTCAGATCATGCTTGGGCCTGCTCATGGCCTAGCCCTAAGTTAGTTGCCATTTTAGCTTCTGCTATTATTAATATGAGGTTTGTAAAAGTTTTATCTTATTAAGCTAACAAGGGATAGAGATTTGACAGAAGGGATTTTTGGGGATTCATTCATGTGGCAAGCTCATATTCCTCAAAGTTTACTGATAGTGGATGTGAGGTTATTTGATATTGGGCTGGCATTAGCCAGGTGTCCAAATACAATAATAAAACCTGAGGTTGGGCATGCTCTTAATTGAGGTCTTGTCAGAAAATAGCAAAAGAAAATATTAACACAAAATATCCAGGAAAGTTATTTTTCTTGAATTTAATTACTTAAGATACTGTTTATCTGGATTATCAAAGAAAAAAATAAGGCTTTGTTTATCTTGCTATATAACTTTAGGCCCTATTTAACTATGTTAGCCTGGAAAATGTTATAGAGTTCCGATAAGTCTCTGATTTCTTATTGGTTGATGTTTCACAGAGAACATGCTCCATCAATCATCTTTATGGATGAAATCGACAGTATTGGATCAGCTCGAATGGAATCTGGATCTGGCAATGGTGATAGTGAAGTGCAGCGGACCATGCTGGAGCTTCTCAATCAACTGGATGGATTTGAAGCATCTAACAAAATCAAAGTACTGATTCCCTGCTTGTGTGCATTGATTTATGATTCTGTTGAGAACGCAAAGAAATACGAGCCATAATTTACTCTTTTTTTTCTTCATATATCATTCATGGGCTTTGAGAAAAATATTTGGTTCCGTCATTGATCTTCTACTCCCCTAACTGCTAATTATATCCGGATTGCGAATCATATATCATTCATGTTCAATTTTACAATTAAGCAAATTTGTAAAATCCTTTCAAATTCTGTGTTGAGGTGAATTTACCTAAAAATATAATCTGTGTGATTGATCCATACGAGTCATAGGCTTAATGATGCGTTTCATTTTATTGTTCATGTTATTTCTTTTTTCAAGTTGATCTGCTCAGAGGTCAGAAATCAGATAAAGTTGATGTCACATTACAACCAGAAGAGTTGGAAGTGATGAACAATGTCTTGCATGCAAAGTAAGTCCGAGTCCTCATAGTTTGTTTAGTGTCAGTATCAGTATCAGTACATTAGCTACAAGGCGCTTAATTCATATTTATTTTGCATTTCACAGGTATGAGGAAGCAAGGAGGAGGAGAAGCTACGTAGTCAGCGGGAGGATTTCAGTGACATGGTTGCCGAGGTGTGCATCTCTCACAATCTTTCTGATTTTGTACTTGTTTTAATTAGTATTTATGGACACTTTTGTTCTGATGAGGTGGAATTTTTCAGAATGAGAAGAAGAGGAAACAGAAAATGCAGGAAAAGGATGGAAAATCGAAGAAAAAGGATTTCAAGTTCAAGGATGTGCTGCTGGTTTTGTGATCGGAATGTTAGAATGCCAGATTCATTATTCTTTTCTTAGGCACCTCTAAATTTTTATCATTCAGAATCATAATTGTTGTGTGTCCATTGCCAAAAATGTAGTCCCATTCCATGGCACCAAACACAGCCTTTGTGTTATGCGTTTGGTTAATGAGAAATTTGTTGGTGATTTTATATGCTGTTACTTTCTATTTCCCCATTGCTTAGGATGGAAAATATGTTATATATCAAAGTTGCTTGATGGATTTCATGTTCCTCGTGTGAATGCATGCTTTTCCTCGAGGCCAGATAACCTGAATCATAGTTGAGACCAACAATTCTGAATGAAAATAATTTTTAGAAATGCAGGAAAACAATTGTATACACAGCTCATAATTTTTAGAAATGCACGAAAACAATTATGAATGAAAATAATTTTTTTAGTTATTTTTCATTTAATACAGGTCATTTTCATATTTTTAATAATTTTATTACAGTTTATTTTTTATTTTATTTTTATTTTATTTTATTTTTGAGACGGCGGCACACACCGTCTCAAAAAGAAAAATAGAACCAGGGTTTTTTGCGACGGCAGTAATACTATCGCAAAAGATAGGGCATTTGTCGAAAATGAAGTTTTTTAGCGACGGTGTCATTTGCCGTCGCCAATAGTACTTTAGCGACGGCATCAAGTGCTGTCTCAAATAACCCTTTAGCGACGGTATTTGTGCCGTCGCAACTAACCCTTTTAGCGACGGCAACACAGTGCCGTCTCAAAAAACTCAGATTTTCATGCGTTAATGGCGACAGCATTTTTCCGTCACAAAAAGGCATTTTTTATAGCGATCCCGGGTTTACCCTTGCTGTACAGTGATCCGGACATTTGTCCGTGGATGTTGGTAGTTGTTTATTATCTTGTTTGCATCCTTTTTACTTTGTATATTGAGTTATAGGATGTGTTGGGCAGGTTTGTTACAGGTTGGTTGTGTTTGGGAGCCTAGTGTTGCTGCCCAGATTTTTGGACCTTCGCTCGAGCGAGGAGTTGCTCGCTCGAGCGAGAGTTGAGTTCGTGTCTGGTGGGTCGAACCAGAGTGGCTTCGCTCGAGCGAGCGCTTGCACCTGGTTTTGGACCTGAGAGTTGTATTTCTTGGCTCGAGCGAGCTTTTCTTGGCTCGAGCGGTCTGGTTTGTTCTTCGCTCGAGCGAGAGGTCTGTCGCTCGAGCGTGCTTCTGGTAATAGACCTGAAGGTTTGAGTTGTTGGCTCGAGCGAGCATTCTTTCGCTCGAGCGCACTTTTGAGTTTTTGGCTCGAGCGAGAGCTTCTTGGCTCGAGCGAGAGTTTTCTGTGTCTGGTCGCTCGAGCGACCAAGTCTTCGCTCGAGCGAGCGTGTTTTATATCAGCGGACAGTAGCGTTTTTGAACATCACTTTTTTACTTTCTTTTTTGATCAAACCTTAGATCCGAGACTCTCTCTCTCTCTACACTTATATTCTCTCTAAGAATTGATCTCCCTAGAGTGTGAATCTAGCCTAGGGCCTTTGTTAAAAAGATAGAGGGCGTTGAGGGCTTTGATTTAATCTGAAAAAGTTTGGATTTGGAGCACGTTGGTCTTCGAGTCTTCATCTCCTTTTTGGCTCAAACTTCGAGGTAGGGATATCCTACTCCTCTCTATGGATTTTGTCTTTAAATTTTAGTATTTTGAGATGTTGGGGTTGGTTTGGTAATTTTGTGAAAGTTTGGGGCTTTTGTGTAATTTTACAAAAGTTGGGGTTTTATTCATAATAAACCTAGATGCATGTTTAGCATAGAGAAATGGAATAAATGTCGAATCATTGATGAAAATGGGACCTAAGGGTTGAAATGGTAATTATGGATAATGACCTAATTACATTGTTTGATTAATTGGGATAATTAATTGTGAGAAATGAGGAAATGAAATGTTGATTGAATATCCATTGTGCATTTATGTTCTGTTTAGAAATAACTGCTTTGGGCTATCGGTGGAGGATAGTCGTGATTGTTGTAGACAATGCATGATGATTAGGCAAACTGAAACTAATCAATGGAATGTGTCATGGAATTTGACGGTTGATAGAATACATTAACTGTATGTATTGAGTGATTGTATATAGAACCAAAGTGTTTGTATACGTTATGTGTAGAGGAGGAGATAGGGGATGTACCTCTAAACTGGATAGTGTTGGGAGAAGATAGGGGATGAACTCCGTAGATACAGCTCATATGCTTGTCTAGAAAAGTGAAGATAAAGCTTATATGCTTATCTTTGTGAAGTGTGGATACAGCTTATATGCTTATCTGTGAATGTGGGATATTGTGGTTATACATATCTGTTGAGAATGTGGATATAGCTTATATGCTTATCTGTGAATGTGGGATATAGTTTTTATACATATCTGTTGAAATGATGATAGAGCTGACATGCTTATCTGTTGAAAAAGGGAAAATGAAAAGTAACTTGGACTCATAAGTCGTATGACATAAATATGTAATTTATGTGAATGTATCAGTGTTGGCCATCTATCAATTGCTAATCTTTTAGTCATTGTTCATGGTTGGTTTAGTGTATTTCTACTGGGCTGTGGCTCACCCTATATGGGAATATCATTTTCAGATACAGGAAACATGCCACCTCCAAGGACATAGCTTGGGAGGCTAGAGGCGGACATACTTTTGTCGTTTTACTTTTTGATGTATTACATGTAAATTCAAGCCAAGGGCTTAATGTGTATAAGTTAGTACTCTTTTTGTTGTAACCAAGTGTTAACTTGGAAAGCTGTAAGCCCGTAGGGCATTTTGCTTTTGTTGTTAACATGTAATACTTATGTAATGAAACTCTGAGAAATGAAAGAAAGTGGAACTTTTGAATATCAATGCATATCTTATTTGATGGGTTGAATGTTATTATTTTGAGGGCGTTACATTTTTGCCGTCGCCTTTTTTTTGCGACGGCGTTATACCGTCACTAAAACCCTTTCGCAACCCCCTTTGTTACGACCCCCCACTGGCCGTCACAAAAGGCCAGTTACCGTCGCAAAAAACCTTTTGAGATGGCGGTTTGAGTATTTGCGACGGCATTTTACCGTTGCAAAAAAGCAATTTTTTTGTAGTGTAATGAACTGAGTTCGAACAAATCTTTATCGCACCAAACTCGAGCCTGTTCCTAAATGACTGTTCATTTGTAGCTATGTTGATTGATATTTTATCATTTATAACATGTTAGACTTCATCTTGTTGACATGTATATTCTAATATTTTTTATGTGGTTTAATTTTATATTTAATAAGGAAAAGCTTATGTACTAACTAATAAGAAATTTCATATTTGTGATAGTGGGAATTACATAGTTGAGTTAGTGACAAACAATGAGTGTTCATCCAATTTTATTTTTGATTTTTTTATTAGTTAGTGACATTATGTACGATGGTGTCATTAGCATGGGTGTTGATGCCAACTAATTGCGATCATCTCTTCTTGTGACGATGCGATCTTGGATTTCAGCTCACTTTACCAAGCTTGTACTCTCCTTAATTTTAATAAAAAAGTTTCTTTGCTGATAAAAAAACATATGATAATATCATTGTTACACTAATTATTTGTTGTCCAAAACTATATTGAAAAGTATTCGGAAAATAAAGTAACATGAAATAATATAACATATTTTATTTTCAAGATATTTTTTCAATATTAATAGTGTGTACACATTTTTTTAAGGGTAAATTACACAGAATCCATAAATTTGATACAATTATATTGAATCTCTTTTGGTAAATTCAAAATTGATTGAAACTAATGCATATGGTATGAAAATATAAGAATACGTAAGGTGAAATTTATATTTTAGTATTATAGAGATGATAGTATTATAAGGTAAAACATGAAGAAAAAAGTTGTGCAAGTTTTGTTTTTCAGACTAAGATTGAATCGATGGGAGATGAAACCTCTAAATCAGAAGCCGACAAAGATGTTGCAGACTGCAAAATTTACCTCCCAAAGAAGGACAAACAGGTAATAAAGCAAATTAATTCCTGAGCACAAATTACAACTATTTTTTATTTTTTATTTTTTTGTTTGATCATACGATGTTAGATGTTAGTAAGTTACATTACAATGAAAAGGCCGTAGTCACTCTATCGACTATAATCTAAACCTTTTACCTTCTCACTATCTCAAGTGATATTACATAGACTACTCAGTTAACTGTCCTATCCAATTTCAACTATGTTATTCATGTTATTCTTGTTTTGAGATTTCTACTAATATATACTCACTCTGTCTCATTTTATTGGTCCATTATTTTATTTTTTATTATCCCAAAATATGTGTCCACTTTGAAAAGAAAAAATTTAAAATTTCTAAAATTATCTGTTGTAAAGCAATTATAAATATATTTAAAAATGAGAATATGAAGGCATTTTTGGAATTTTATTCTTTAAAATTTGGATTCAAAGTGTAATGATTATGTCTCCTTAAAAAGTTTGAATTTTGAAAAGGGATTAATAATTTGAGACGAAGGAAGTATGTATTATTGGGTGGTACACGCGATGCGTGTATAATTTAAATAAGTAAAAATAAAAGAAAATAATAATGAAACTAATATTGTGATGTTTACTTAGCTTAAGTGGTATTAGTTCTCCTACGTTAAATCTGTAGTCATGGGTTCAAGTCTAGCCTTCCTCTTTGTGTGACTTTTTTTTTTTTTGTTTTAAAATAGAAAAGTAAAAATTTCACTACACCAATAAGGCCTTTACTTAATAATAGTATAAATATATATAATCTTATTTTATTTTATGTTATTTTATTAAGACTGTTGTAAAGTTCACAGCTTCATGGTGTATGTTTTGCAAAATCATAGCACGGCTTCAAGCCAATTATCCAGTGATTGCATTGACGGTTCTTTTGTCTCAACGAAGATGATTTCAGAATTACAAAGTGTAGAAAAAGGAAAAATTAGAAGAAAAAGAGAGGGAGACAAAGAAAGATGATTGAGCAAACAATCGGGGTGATTGAGTGAACAATCAAAGTAATCATTAATTATCTCTACTCCTATGCTTCAAAAAGGAAGTGCATAAAATAAAGTGCGGAAAATATAAATCAATTGTCTTGGATTTTAGTTGGATGATTATAATATAGCTATGAATGAGTATTTATAGGCAAAAACTTTTAGGAAACAATTATCTAGTAACTACCCTATTCTTCCAGCTTCTCTATTTCATATTCCATGATCTTCCACTTCATTTCTATGTCTCCATAACTTCCTTTAACCTCCACTTTATGTTCCATGTTCTCCACTTTGTCGTCCATCATCTTTTCACATGTGTTTAATACATCATAACTTTTTATAACCTCCAAATGAGTAGGAGAATGCCATATGTCTTGCAATTATATAAATAATAAATAATTTTAACTGGCTTGATTTTGACTTTAAACTTTTTATTTTGTCTTAATTTAGTCGACTTCATTACAATTGTTAGAGCATTGTTTTATGAAAAAATGTACACATGAGCCACATGTGTCATGTTTTTAGGAAAAAAAAAATTATATATATATATATATATATAAACTTGATCAATTTAGTGAGTAAAGCTCAACTATCTCAATGATAATTTTCTATCAAAAATCCATAATAGAGTTATCAAATATTAAAGTGATGAGTTCAAAAAAAAAAAAAAAAAAGAAAAAAAGATTAAATTGACATAAATTCTAATGTTTTTCTTTTTTGATTGGCGAAAGTCAGTTGTTAGATTAGCACATATATATGAGAGTTAATCTCCCCACCTTTATAAAGCACCAAGTTAGTACTTGTCCCCATTATTCAACCCTCCTAGGGAGAGTTGAATCCATAACCACCCCTTAGGGACTAAGCGTTTAGGAAAGTCATGGTGGCCAATTAGGCTAAGTCAAATTCGTTACACAAAATCTAATGTGAAGGGTTAAAATTAAGCCAATTGAAAGTGTACAAATCCAAATGACACAAGGGGAAAAGTGTAGCTGCTACTTGTGAAATCTGCCTTTATTTATTCTATTATATTATTATATAAAGTGTACACCTAACTTAGTAATTTAAATAAATAATTTAAATAAATTTCATAAAATGTTTATAAAAAATATTCTCTTATACCTTCCATTGCACAAGTTATTTAATAAAGGGATTACATGTTCTCGAGGATTAATCCAGGTGAATCCTTGATACCATGGTGACATTCATCAATTTTCAATTCTTTTTATTTATTTATTTTTAAAGTAACAATAAAAAAAATTAAAAAAGAAGAAGAAGAGGATAATACTAATAAGTACTGTGGAAAGTGTAGGATGTGGCTTTGAAATATTGGCATGCGCCAAAAGAGTGTATGGTTATGAGGAATTGGGCGAAAGCCGATAAGGATATAGCGGCCATGAAGGATAAACTCAAAAAGCAGCTCAAGCCCGACACAGAGTGTATGGTTATGAGGAATTGGGCGAATGCCGATAAGGATATAGCGGCCATGAAGGATAAACTCAAAAAGTAGCTCAAGCCCGACACCTGAGTTAGTGTCAACGTTGTTACATATTTTATTTTTTCAATAATACTCTTCTCACTCAGTAACTGTAATTTCCTCCCATCCAGTAACTGTTAGATGATTTTTCTCTTCCATCAAACAATCCAAAATTGCTAATCAAATATCCTTATTCATCAAACTATCTACCTATATAAATATAAATTATCAACGAATCGGATTTACACCCACCACTAATGTATAATTGTATATAAACAATTTAACTAAATTTCATAAAATGTTTATAAAAAATATTCTCTTATACTTTCCATTGCACAAGTTATTTAATAAAGAGATTACATGTGCTCGAGGATTAATCGAGGCGAATCCTGGATGCCATGGTGACACCCATCAATTTTCAATTATTTTTATTTATTTATTTTTAAAGTAACAATACAAAAATTTAATAAAAAGAAAAAAGAAAAAAGAAGAGGATAATACTAATAAGCACTGTGGAAAGTGCAGGATGTGGCTCGGAAATATGATGATCCAACGTTTATAATGATAAAGAATGGAGAGAATGTTGGTAAGGTTATAGGAGCCAACAAGGATGAACTCAAGAGCACTATAGAGAAGCTCAATGCCTAATACTAAATAATTAGTTTGTATTATTTTCTATAAAATCATTTTTATATTATACTACATATATCTATATGGTTATCCCAAGAAAGTAGAGAAAAATGATGTTGAGGCACAAGTCTCCATGGATTACATCTCTAAATAAGATCTCATGTTTGCCTACAAATTCTCTCTCTCTCTCTCTCCGCGTAAATTGAATGAAGTTTGGTTTTGTCATGGGGTGCTAAGCCAAAGCCATTTTGATCAAGTAACATAGTACTAATAGTTAAAAGGACCAATTTCAATGCAAATTATGAATTAATTTATGGAATTTTGATTAGAGATCTTTTATTATAAGTTTATAAAAAAAAAATGCTAGTTGGATTCTCAAATATCTTGACCAAAGACCCTCATAATAACGTTTGAGGAAATTTAGCTCCTTTCACTTTGTTAAAACTTTAATAACTTTTGATTTAGAACTCCATTTTTAATAATATATATATATATATATATATATATATATATATATATTTGAATCCTATCGTTGTGATTTATCAAATAAAACCCTTGATGAATTTGACATTTTGATGAAAAGTACAAAATTTCACTATGTTTGCATTCTATGATAGTGAAATTTCACTGACATGAAGTTAGTGAAATTGGCTTGGTGCCTTTGTGTCACGCCCCCAATTTCATTACTCGGATAATTTATCAAATTTCCTCATAAAAGTCCATTTCCAATTATAGTTATGAAAGTAACACCAGCTAAATAGAATAAAAGATGTTCATTTTCGCATAAATACAATGGTACTTCAAATGGCCACAACATTAATCACAGCACATGCCAAAAAGGCTTACATAAAAGATTTCAAAATAAATAATTACATAGAAAGAACCACCTCAACACAACTATCCTTTAATCTTTCATTCACAATTTACATAAGATAGACTCATAATATAATAAGTAACTTCTTGATCTTCCATATAACGATTCTGGTTTAGACCCAACTCGTTTATTGTTTTGGATCTGGGATTCCTTGTCATGAATGGTTGTTCATATCTTTATTCATTTTATTCCTTGTTAAGTTTTCTTGTTGGAGTGTCATTGTTGCCTTTGGAACAGGTGTCTTGGCTTGAGTTGTCTTCCTTGTACTCAAGTGGTTGGCTTCTTTCTGCAAAACTTCTAGAAGTGTGTCATTGTGACCTCGAGCGGTCACTCTATTCCTTAGATCGACCTCTCCTATTGTGTCTGTTCGCTGGAGCGGTCTGCACGTATATCAGTCCGTAATAATCACTTTTTGGATCACTTTTACATTTCTCTCTCTCTAAGCATTTCAAAAACCTAGATCTACTCTCCCTCTCTCTATCTCTCTCTCTCTCTAAAATTCATCTTTAGACCTCAAAATACACCATCCTCCTTTGATCTCTACACCATTGTCCATTGGAGAAAAAGATAGGGTACGTTGAGAGCTTCATTTTAATTTGAAAAGTTCGTGTTTTTGTCGACGTTGGGTTTTGGGACTTTTGGGCTTTCTCCTCTTCCAGAGTTGGGCAGGGATTTTCTTAACAGTGTGCATGTTGTTTAGCTTCATTATATATTATTTTGTTAGTTATAGGTTTTCAAAAAAGTAGTTTTGGATATATATCTATTGATGCACAAATTTGGGAAAAGACATGTTTTCGGTTAATGTTTGGGATTGGTAACCTAGTGGTTGTTGTGTTATGAATTTTTGAAGAAAAAAAATATTTTTTAATGGGTTTCCATAGGTTAATAAAAAACTAGGGTTTTAGGTGTTTTTATGGAAAAAGATGGAATTGGAATGGTTGTGGGATTTTGGTTGAAATGAGGTTTGGTTGGGAAATGTTTTGAATTATTAGAAAGTACCGAGTATTATTTACTCTTTGTAGACACCCCATTTTTGACCGTCCTCAAGACTGAGACGTCATAGATTGAGCGCTTGATGATAGTGCATGTTGTGCTCGTTTCGAGTTTCGGAGTTCTCGGCTGAAAGCCTTGCCTCCGGGCCTCGGGACTTTTGGTGCTTTGACTCGGTTTGCAGACCAGGTCTTGTTTTCTCTTCCCAAAGGGAGGGAGAGGTCTTGTAGACCATCTCTCAGTGGTCGTAGACTACTTTTTGTGGTCGTAGGCAAATGTTCCCGTTTGGAGACTAGTTTCCGATTTTCGGAGCCGTCGGCCGTGCAACTCATTTCGGGACCGCTTAACATTCTCCGTTTGCCCCGGTTTTAGGGGCACACCTTGTTTCCTCTGTCTAGAGGGACACTGTGACTCGGGAGACCACTTTTGTGGTCACGCGCCACTTTCGGTGCTCAGCAGCCTGTTTTCGGGGCACCCGGCCGCGCGTTTTGCCCTTCCCCGAACCCTCGTTTTGCATCGGTGTTGGTTCATTTTTGGCTTGGACCTTGTTTTCCTTGTTTGGGAGGTGGTACAAGGGTGGGAGACCACCTTTTCTCCTTGGAGACCACTTTTCTCCCCACCAGCCGATTTTCTTGTCAGGGAGCTGGTCTCCCTGGTCTTTGAGCCACATTTACTGGTCTCCCACCATACCTCTAGCTTGCATTCAGTTGGGAGGCCATCAAATGGGCTGGCCGACCACCATTTTTTTGAGTTAACCCTTTTGACCTGGTCGGCCGACCAGGTAAAGTGGTCGGCCGACCACCTGAACTGGTCGGCCTGCTCCCTCTAGTTTTGTCTCTGTGAGTTGTTGCCAGCTGTGCCAGCTGGGAGGCACAGATTGCATCCTACATACACGTGTATTGAGGATCTTTGGTCTTGGTTTTTAGCTTCTTTGAGAAGCTTTGGCCTCCTTTGTCTATAAAGGAAGGCCTCCCCCTTATTTGTGAGGGTTCAGATTTTGGTTAATGCAGATACACACATATCTCTCTTTGTCTCTCTATTCTAGCCTTAAGAGTGTATTATTCTTGCCCCTTTACACACCACCTCATAGCCTAACACTTCCACCATCAACCTAAGGTTCTTGGAAGCCATTTTCAGAGGGTAAGGAGCTGTGTTTTTGGTCTAGAGTTGGCTGGTTTTTGCTGAACTTCAAGGGTAATCTTTTTTTCCTCATTTAAGCTTTATTTTGATCCTTATCGTAGTCTTATTTGCATGCATATTTAGGATTTGTGGTTAACTGAGAAAAGCTTCATTTTTAAGTGTTTAACATGTTTATTTAAGGTCATTTTGGTTTTGGGGGTCATCTACCCCCTTGCATGCTCTATTTTGCCTTGTTTTGAGCCATGCCTTAGGCCCTTTGTCTTGACCTTTGCTTGGCCTTTTAGCCACTGAAATCTAGCAGATTTTCAGTGGTTGCCATGAGGTTTTTGAGGGCCAAAATCAGAGAGGGGTGACCCTCTCTCTTTTGGCCTTGTTTGTTGGCATTTTTGGCCTTACAAAGTAGCCTATATTTTCACACTTCCAAGCCTTGGTTCAGGCCCTTTTTGGTGATTTTTAGGGCCAACCTAGGCTCTATCCAGAGTTGGTTTTTTCATCTTGGGTGTGCCTCTTGCATGTGTAGAATAATCCCATTCATAGCTTATCAAAGGAGCATGTCATTCTTGCATGCATTGATCACGTTTCAGTGGCTTTTTGGTCATTATTTGGCATGTCATACCTCTGCCTTTGGCTGGTTTAGGGGTCTCTTAAATGCTTCATATGCGTGTAGTGTAAACCATGCTTACTAGCTTATATTGCATGTTGTTTTGGCCCTTGATGCTAGCATATTTTGGCCATCATCTAAACTGATTTTGTGCATATTTTGGGCTGCCTTAGCTCTGTTTTGAGGTCCCATGGTCGAATGATGCTTGCCATGTATGCTTGTAGTGTAATAGCCATGCTTAGCTTTGAGTTTTGAAGCCTATTGCATGTTTATATTGAGGTGTTTGCATGTTTTAGTATCATTGTGTATGATATTTCAGAGCTTATTCATTTTCCATATTCCCATGTTTATCACTCTTTAAGTGTATTTGAGAGTTGTGCTTGTATGCCTCATTTATGGACCATCGCATGAGCTTCATTTTTATGCCTTTCAAGCCATCATCTTAGTCCATTTTGCTACTGTTTTGGGCCTGCATAGGGACTGTTTTGGGCTGGTTTGGTCATTTGTGAATTGCTTTGCATACCTCTAGTGTAATATGCTTCACTAGTTTCAGTATTTGAGCCATCCAACATGCATCGTGCAAGTTGTTTGCATGATTCGGAGCCATTTCGTATGCCATATCAGAGCTGGAACATACGCAATTGTATGCTATATTTCATCCTTTCAATGCTTTTGTGGAATTGTGTTTTGTGCCTTAGGCTCGGGGCCATTGCATTGTGCATGTTTACATGAGTTTTGGTGCCTTGTTTGCATCATTTTGGCCACTGAGTTGGACATGGCTAAGGCCAATCCATCTTGGTTTAAGTCCACTTAGCTTTGCGCATGCCATGTAGTTCGTCGCATTGAGTATGCTATTTGACATTCGCATTGTGTATGCTAGTCTCATTTTGTCATATTGATGCATGCATATGATTGTCTTGCATTGAGTATGTGTGCATTAGCATTGTGCATTGTGCATGCCATTAGCCTTGTTAGGTTGTTCATGTTGCATTCCATAGCATTGTGTGTGCTAGGTGCATGTTTGCATGTTCATCCCTTGCATGCTTGCATCTTCAAAGTTGCATTGCATTAGGATTGCATATTATAGTCGCATTGTGCATGCCTTATTTGTTGCATTGTGTTTCGGATAGGAGTTAGCCCCAAACACGGGAAATGAGGGACGTTTCGTACTCGAAGTGATGAAACGTGCCTCGATTCCCGGTCCCCAACATTCTTGATTACCCATGATGGATTTGTTGGCTTCATGTGTTCATACTTGCATTCATTCCATACTAAGTTGTGCAATTCGACTTCTCGGCCATCATGCATCGAGATGCGTGATTGATGGCCCGAGGGTCGAGGCCTACACTCCCTTGAGCTTGTGCAAGGACGGGGAGAGTGGTCATGCATACATTTTGTTGAAAATACCATTCCATGCCTGTCTCTTACTTTGTGTTGCGGAAAACCAGGAACCAGGGGTGGAAACTGGTCTACCGACCAGGTTTTGTGGCTAGCCGACAACTTTTTCTGGTCTTCACCACCAAAAGTGGTCGGCAGGTGGTCTCCAATGCCAATAGTTGGTCGGCAGCCTTCCCACAGCTTCCCAGGGTGGAGTTTCAGCCTTCTAGAGCCTTATACAAGTTTCTGACATCAATTGCAAACAAAGGCTAGTCGAGGCGTCACGAGGGATTTCCTGACAAGGCGGTTCAAGCATGAATGCATCCTTTTTCAACCAAGGCAGAGCCGAGGCAGCCTACTTCATTTAGTTTGCATGCTTACTTAGCTAATTTGTTAATTAGTTAGTGATTGTGTAATAATTAGCTGTAGTTAGTTATTCATTTCGTCGTGTATTACTTATTCGGACCCTCCTCCGAGAAAGCGAGTTTTGTAATAAGTGTGCGTGTGTGTGATGCATGTCTTCCAATCCCACGTCTATCTCCCTTTTATTTACCAGCTTATGATGGTCAGTTTTAGGGCACGTTTCACTTAGCATCCTTATGCTCGCATGTTTGCATCCATTCATCTGTCTTGCTTGCACCGGGCTCAGCACGTCATACTAACTGCATTGTATTTCAATTCCAAGTTGAATACATGTTATCTGTAGCATCTCACATGCCATCTTAGAATAGCCGAGCCTATTTTAGTTGCATTTTGCATGTGTTGCATTAGCTATGTTAACATGAACTAGGATCATGCATTGATTACTAACTAGTTTCTGTTTTGGCTCGGAGTACTTGGTAAGTGTTAATGCTTTAGCATCCTTGCATGTGTGTGAGTGACTGCCATGATAGCATGCTTGCCATGAGGCTATTTGCTTGTGTGATATAACTGCCTGAATTCCTGTGGGTGAAGGTTGGATTACTTGAATTGGAACAATTCATTGATTGCGAGTTTTAAGCCCACTTGAGAGTGGCAAATCACCATGTTTTCTAAGCCCACTTGAGGGTGGCAAAATCTGCATTTTAGCCTACTTGCGAGTAGCAAACCGTTTTCAAAATGAATATGCAATGCTTTGTTCTAACTCAGGCGATCTAGTCTATACTTGTATGCTGTGCGCATCACATAGTAATTCTAGGCTAATAAACCAGAATAAGAACGCATGTGTTTCAAAAACTCGATATCATGTTTAGTAGTGGCCGATCTTTGATCGGGCGAGTGGGGGTGCTCATTGCATGACCCTCCCTAATCGTACCCAAGTTCCCGAGCCGAGGCAACTTTGGTGATGACGGACACGTGGCCTTAGGCACTGTAACAGCGCCCGCGTGGGGCCTCGATGCTACAGCTCGGACTCGATTTGTGTCACGGTTCTTAATCTGAACCAAAGAGTCCAAATCTGGCAAATCGTTTTGAGAAACAGATTTTTTGAAAAAGTAGTGCCAAACATGGACTGCTTTGCCAGATACAGAGTCGCCACCTAAATATTTTAAAATGGGGGAATTTAGGAAACCCTGACTCGGTGCCGAAGGCCACATGTCCGTCATCACCGGAGTTGTCTCGGCTCGGGAGCTTGGGTACGATCGGGGAAGGTCAGCTATGAGCACCCCCTTTCGCCCGGTCCGAAGACCGGCCTCTACTAACCGTGATATCCGTTTTTGAAAACTTTATGTGTTCTTAAACCAATTGTTAGCCTAGAATTACTATGCTATGCGCACAGCAAACAAGTATAGACTAGATTGCCTAATTTGGAAATAAACATTGCATATCCGTTTGGTTTGAAAATGCTTTGGAATTTGCTACTCGCAAGTAGGCTAAAATACGGATTTCAACGAGTTTTTCCAACTCAAACAACCCAACCTTCACCCACAGGCATTCAAAGCAGTTTAACACATAAGCATCTAGCCACATGTTAGGCATGCCGTTATGGCAGCATTCACACTCATGCGATATGCTAAAGCAGAAATACTTACATAGTACTCCGTGCCAAAACAAAGAACTTGTTAGCAAACATGCATGATCCAAGTCCATGTGAAGTGCCTAATGCATCGCATACAAAATGTTGCTAGAATAGGCTCGGCTATCCTAAACATGTCATGTGAAAATGCATAATTATCACGTATTCAGTTTGAAAATTGAAGTATTGATGCAATTAGCGTGATGTACCGAGCCTAATGCATGTAATACAAATGCATGAATGCACGCATGCATAGCATAAGGTATGCTAAATTAGACGTGCCCTAATACTAACCATCAAAGCAGGTAAGTAAAAGGGAAGAAAGAAGTGGGGATTGGAAGACATTCACACACCCACACACACTTATTACAGATTTGCCCTCGCTCGGAGGGACCGAATAAATATTACAAATTAATTAACTACACAAGCTAATTAATATTACAAATTAACTAATTTAATTAACAAATTAAATTAAATTAATTAAAGCAGGATAGCGTCTCGGGAAACGCGCCATCATGCACAAGCTGCCTCTGTTTTCCTTCCTTTCCTCCTCTGGAGGCTGTCAAAGCCTCAGGACTACATCCTTGGACAGAGGGGATCACCACCGGCTAGATGAAACTTCCACCGGCAGTGTAGTATGGCCATCGGCACAAAATAGGGTCTGTCGGCAGAGAAAATTGTGCCGGTCGGCACATTACACTGCCGGTCGGCAGAGTATTCCTGCAGAACCTGCAACTCACAGCAACAGAGGGCAAAACAAGGCATGACAGCACAATTCAAGGCATGTATGCACCAAACATGTCTCTTATCATTGTAATGACTCAAAGGGACATGTGCCTCGGTTCTCGGGCCACCAATCACGCATTTCCATGCATGATGGCCCAAGGAACCAAGCATGCAACTTTGGTTTCAAATGCATGCAAACCAATCAAACAAATTAGGCCCAATTCCTATCACCAATTCAAGGAACAAGGCATGCATGCAAGATGCAATGCAACCTAGGCATACAAGCTAAGGATGCAACATGGCATGGCAAAACACTTATGCAAGCATGCAAGCATACATAGAGCAATGCAAATGAGTGCAAAGATGGACTTAAACATGAATTAGGCGACTCTAAAATAGGCCTAAAACAGTAGCCAAAAGTGCTAAAGAGTGAGAGCTAAATGGCATGCACACACACATGCTCATAAGGACCAACACTTAAGCATGAATCAAACAACATTCAAGCACACTTGAAAGAAGGAAACATGGACAAATTAGCATGCAACATGAGCCTTAAAATCATGTTTATAAAATGATGCCAAATCAAGTTATAAATCAAGCCAAAACATGCACCGAAACGCCTAAGCGTTCAAAGCAAATCAATGAGGCATTGAACTACACTAAGCAAGACCAAACAAGGCATGCAAAGAGAGACCAAAATCAGAGGTTTAGCATGTTAAAACAAACCTAAAGGACCCCTTAGATGGCATCTAAATGGCCCAAATACAAAGGCATATACCATGGCCAAAACATGGAGCATTGCAACACATACTTTCAAAGCATTAAAGAGGCATGCGAGGCAATCAAACGAGCATGGAAATTGGACTGAAATAGCATGCAAGATGATCCCAATTCATCAAATTCATGCAAAGATGGCATGCTACACATGCACATACTCAAAGCCAACAAGCCTAAATGCAAAGGAGCCATATAAGGCATGCAAAGATCGGCCCAAACGACTATGGACAGAGCTAAAGCATGGCAAAATAAGCACATAATCTTCACAAATGCAAGCCTAAAACATGCTCCAACTAAGGCTAACAACCTAGATCATGTTAAGGCACAAACATGGCATTACATGGCAACTATGCTAAACATGCATAAGGTTCCAAAACCAACTTTAAATCATGTTATATCATGGATATATAAGCATGAAAAACAAACCAAACATGCTCAACACACACTCAAGCATAGGCTTCCTTAGGAAGGCCAAAATGTGCCCTTTTCAAGGACAACAAGGAGAGGGGGTGGCCCTCTCCTTCTTGGGACTTCAAAGGATCATCTTCACCACTGAAATCCCTCAAGATTTCAGTGGTGAAGAGACCTCAACACCAAAATCCCGGAGCTAGCACAAAATGGCTCAAAATGAGGCCTTTTGAGGCCTAAGGGTGGTCAACACCCCTCAAACAACAAAACACTCTTAATAAACAATAAAGAGGGCTTAAAAACAGAACTTTTTTATGTTATACAACAAGCACAAAAACAGCTCTAAGGTAGGTATAAAATCAAAGCAAAAATAAGGGAAAAAGGGACTAGTTTCTTACCCTTGATGCCTTCTTCAACAAAGATGCTCCAATGGCCTCCTTGAGCTTGAATCCAAGACAAAAACTCCAAAATACACTCTTTAGAACCTCAGCTCCTAGAGGAAGGTGAAACACTAGGTGTTTGTGTGCAATAGTAAGGCACAAAACACCTAGTGAACAAAAATGAGAAGGAAAGAGAGATAGGTGAGTGTATCTAACCCTAACCCTAGAAAACCAGAGCTCTCCTCTGTCTTCTCTCTCTCTAAAATGTCTAAGCCTCTCTCTTTTTTGCCTTAGAGAGAGTCCTCTCTATATGTCTCTTGTAAAGCTTACAAGACAAGCTTTGCAAGAGGGAGATCCCTCCATACACGTGTATGGAGGGGAGCAAAAGTTATACAGCTGTCCAAAAATATCTGCAAAAGCAGATGAACAGCAATCGGCCGGCAAAAAATGCCATCTTGGCCAAACAAAGTGTCGACCGGCACAAAAAAGTGCTGACCGGCAACAAATAGTGCCGACCGGCAAACTAAATTGCCGGTGGCAGCAAAAACCATCCGGTGGCATCTAGCCACTGCCGGTGAAGGGTGGGGATGGTCTACAAGCCCCACTCTGCCTCTCAAAGGCAAGATGCAAGTGTTTGGTGCAAAACCAGACACTAAACGGTCGAGTTCGGGGATCCCGAGGCAAGGCGCGCGAGCCGAGACCTCCGGGAACTCCAAACGAACACAAACATGGATAATCACCGAGTGTTCAAACGGTGACGTCCAAGTCTTGAGGACGGTCAAAAATGGGGTGTCTACAGTTGCCCCTCTTTGACAGAACTCGAAAGTCATAACAATGACGGGAGTGAATGTCAAAGCCCAGAGACGACCCATTTTTGACAAGGCCGAAGACTCAGACAAACATGCAATACAAATAAGATATGCGCCCGGAGGCAGGGGCAAAATGCAAGACAATGCACGGAGCCGAGCATAACTTATGATCATGCAAAGAAAGCTGTAACGAAGCAAACATGCAACAGTTTTAAGCTAGCATACCAAACTACACTACAATGCAGAAAGGATGTAAGAGAATTATGGAATTCTCAAAATGTCTCACTCGGGAGATACAATACCTGTCCGGTTCGTCTGGTCGCACCAGCTTCAAATGAACCGTACATACAATATCGTGCCTGAAAAGAAAACAAACTTAACAGGTACAATATGGTTAGCAACATGCATGACAATGCAAATGTGGATGCAAAACGATATGCGATATATACAAAACAATGTATAAACAATGCAAATGAAGATGCAATGTAATTGAAACAATGCAAGCTACATGCAAAGCATTTGGATCGTGATCCAATCACGAGCGGTTCGAAACCACACCTATGTCAAATAGATTGATGGAGATAACAAGTCTGTCTACCACAGAACGGTCAACTGAACTGTGAGCATTGTAGACAAACGCAAGAACAAGTATTGGGTGGAATGACACAAGTGGGGAAACAACCCGCTGGAGAAAGGACTACGATCCTAATGCCGGATGCAAAAATTACACTACAATGTAATGGGTGGATATGGCACGCAGGCCAAACCAAATCTTGCCTAGGAAAGGCATGCATACATACAAGCCATGTGTAACACAGAAAAGGTGCCGCAACCCTCAACCAACATATCAACGTGGAATCGGCGCGATACACATACAGAACTGTGTTCTAACATGAAAAGTAAGGGCACATACCAGACCAAGCTCAACATGGAAAGGCGCAAGCCAAAGGCGGAAGGTGATGCAATGAATGCATGCAATCTACAATGCAATATTTACAAGTATGCAATGGAATGGATACAATGGATATGGCATACAAGCCAAACCAAATCTTGCCTAGGAAAGGCATGCACACATACGAGCCATGTGTAACACAGAAAAGGTGCCACAACCCTCAACCAACATATCAACGTGGAATCGGCGCGATACACATACAGAACTGTGTTCTAACATGAAAAGTAAGGGCACATACCAGACCAAGCTCAACATGGAAAGGCGCAAGCCATGGGCGGAAGGCGATGCAATGAATGCATGCAATCTACAATGCAATATCTACAAATATGCAATGGAATGGATATTTACAACATGCATGACAATGCAGTGCAATGCGACCTTCTGGGGAAAATGCAATGGATGCATGCGAGCTGCAATGAAAATGCATGACAATGCACTATGATGCAATGACTATGATTGCAACTTTCCCTATCTTACCAACAGGGTGATATACTAGGTTGGTTCAGTATCCAGAACTGAGGCGTAGACATGCCGCCTCAACCTATGGGGCTTCCATACAGATTTCAAGCCGAGGGCAAACCTCTGGGTATTTAAACCAGACTTTAGTCTCGGAACTCCCGAACCTTTGCGTTCTAGGCATAAGCCGTTCGAACTCTAGTTTCCACCGTCCCAGTTGGTCTTCTAGGAACTCATCGCAAGCATAGGCAGGTGGCTTTACCAGACCACCGAAAGTCGTTCGGGCACGACAAACACCAAAGGAATTGCACCTTCAGAGGATTTAAGGTCTCCTAGACCGTGCGTGTTTAAGGTCTCGCCAGACCGTGCGTGTTTAAGGTCTCGCCAGACCGTAAAATACCTGTCCGGTTCGTCTGGTCACTCCGGCCTCAAATGAACCGTACAATACAATATCGTTCCTGAAAAGAAAACAAACTTAACAGGTACAATATTGTTAGCAACATGCATGACAATGCAAGAATGAGGCACGCATGCCGTATGGAATGTAAGTTGATGCAAATGGACTTATATGCCAAATAAAAAAAAAACGTGCACATCAATGCACCGGAGGTTTCGCACCTCCTAAGGATTTAAGGTCTCCTAGACCGTACGTGTTTAAGGTCTCGCCAGACCATGCGTGTTTAAGGTCTCGCCAGACCGTGGGTATTAAATGTATGCATGTGTGACACGTATGCCACACGGAATGCAAAATTTTGAAAATTGGACTTACACGCTTCGCGAAGCCGGTTCGTATGCAAAACAATGCAATGTACTAACAAGTACATGTGAGGTGCGCAAGATAGCGCGATAGAATGCATGCTAGATGCAATTGAGGTGCACAAAACAGTGCGATGCGCAAAACAGCGCGAACAATTTTGAAATGCACAAAACAGTGCAATGCGCAGAACAGCGCGAGGTTTGAAATGCGCAGAACAGCGCGAGGTTTGAAATGCACAAAACAGTGCGATGCGCAGAACAGCGCGAGGTTTGAAATGCACAAAACAGTGCGATGACCAGTGTGACACGCACGCCACACGGAATGTAAACGGGCTTAAATGCGCAACAACGCACGTATTCCGGAATGCATGACAATGCATGGAATGGAAATGCAATGATGATGCATGAGAAATGTGCACGACAATGCAAAGGGGTGCGTGTTGCAACGCATGTAACACGTGCATAACAATGCAAATGTGCGGCGCACGACAGTGCGATGTAATGTACCGAAGTAGTGTGATGAACTTGTGCAACACATATGGGGCAACTTTTGAATTCAAAAAGGATACAAAAAGGATACACCTTGCACGAATTCGAGTGCCACGCACTGGAGACACGGCCCGCGGTCAGAACGGAGGCCGGTTGAGCGTCGGAGATGCACTTTCTTGCACTTGCTTGAGCTATGAAGACCCCAATCTTCTCAAATGGCCTAAACAAGGCTGTGGGAACCCCACCGGCAGAAGGGGGGGCCACCGGCTGGCCATCGGCAAAAAAACAATTCCATCGGCACAAAAAAGTGCCGGCCGGCACAAAACATTGCCGACCGGCAAACAGTTGCTGGTGCGGGGCAGTTTTGTCTTTCCACCTCGAGTGTTATAAAATAGGGCTTCAAGCCCTATTTTCTCATTTCCTACCGCCGAAAACCTTTCTTTTCTCTCTCTAGAGTGCTTCTCTCTCATTTTTCGCCCGTTTCTTCGCGTTCTACGCTCGTTTCATCGTTGGATTCGCGATCCTCTTCGCGTTTCGGACATTTTCCACCGATCACATTCTCGTTTCGGTGCCTCGTTCGGCGTTCTCGCCTTCTCGGGGTTTGTTCCCCTCACTTTCCTCTTCATTTCCGTGCCTCTTCACATTCCGGCCTTCCCGGCCATTTTCGACCCTCTCAGGAGTTGACTTTTCGGTTGACTCTTCGCATTCCGGCTCGGTTTTCCTTTTCCGACCATTTTTCACACCACTCTCTACATGGCGGACGACATTCCACGTGGTGGGACTCCCCCGGACCACGAGATGGACCCCGGGGTCGAGCTCTTACCACTGAGCGAGCGCCCGTTCGACCCGGCGACCTACCGGCCGGCGATCCATGTTCTGCCCCCAGACGGCCTGCGTCAGTTCCGGAGCTTTGAGAGGTATGCGGCCCCTGAGCTACTGCTACGCGAGCCTACCTCCCACCTTTCATTCGGCACTCCCGAGGTAACTCTTCATCTTCTGCTTTACTTTCTGCAATGTAGGATACAAAAACTGCCATAGTTAGCTGTATTCTTTAATTGCTGAAATCTGATATGCCGTAGACCGTAGTTGACTGTAAACATACATACAACTGATATCTGCTTGAGACTGACACATGCACACACACTGCACTAGCCCTGGATCACTCAAACACACGGCACACACTGTATTCCACTGCACACACACTAGTACCCAGTATTTGTCTGAATCTGTCAAACTTGCATACATGCCACATCTATTCTGAAACACCTAAACACGCTGACACAGCACACGTATTTTACTGTAAGCACACCGGCACCCGATATTTGCCTGAAACTGACAAACTTGCATACATGCCATATCTGTCTTTTCAAAACTGCATTTTGAATGTTGTCTTACCATTGTCATTTTCTGTTTGCAGGAGGGTTCCCATACCATTCGCGGGTATGGGAATACTGGTGCACGGGAGTGGTATGATGAGCTCCCTAATGCGGTCCAGCGCATCGTGGACCGAGCGGGCTTCGGCACCTTCTGCCGAGGGCTCTCTAGGTTGTCCACCTGCAGACCTCTTCTTGCCGCTCTGGCGGAGAGGTGGTGGGACACCACCGATTCTTTCCACTTTTCTGCTGCAGGGGATATGACGATGACCCCTTATGACTTCTCGATGCTCACAGGCATCGGGGTAGGGGGTGATCCGATCCCCTTCGACATAGCGATGGATGAGTGGACCGCCGCTCAGGTTCATCTACTGGGGGAGGCCCCACCGCTAGCTCGCCCAGGCTTCGTCCGCTATTCCTGGTTCGAGGCACAGTTCAGGGTCCTGCCTGCATTGGGGGAGGAGACTCAGATGACCGAGGAGGACGTGGAGAGGTATGCTCGGGGCTTCCTCATGTTCCTGTTCGGGACTACTATCTTCGCCGACAGGGCGAACACCGTGCCTCTCTGCCTTCTCAGCGCACTGGTGGACGTCCGAGATATTCTGCACTTCGATTGGGGCGGCGCTGCTCTGGCCACCTTGTACGGATATATGAGCTCGGCTTCTCGCGGCAGCGGCCAGCTGCTTGGAGGTTACTGGCGGGCTTGGGAGGTACATTTCTTCTCCACTTTTCATTTCTGTCTCGTACTTTCTGTACTCTGTACACTGCACACACTGTAGTCTGCTTTACACTTACTGTATACTGTACACACGGCACGCACATACATTCTGCTTCACACTGACTGTACACTGCTCACACTGTACACAATACACGGGTCAACACACGGCTCTGCCATTTCTGCTTCATTCTGTATATCCTGCTTTATCTGATGGTCATACTGACATCTGTTTTGCAGTTGTGGGTTTACGCCTACTTCCCTAGGCTTGCACCTGTGCCAGTTGCGGAGCCTCCTCCGGCTGTTCCCTTCTCGAGTCGCTTTGACGGGGGATGCACCCGGCGACCACGGGAGACATTCGGCTTCTTCCGCCGATATTTCGACACCATCACCCCGGCCGAGGTATGTTTTACTTTCAGTTCGTTTAGCTTCGCTTTCCCACTGCATGTTTCAATAACAGTAGATAACAAACTGTCTGTTACTTTCAGATCACATGGCGGCCATGGGCTTCCTTGCCGTCGGCGATGCGGGGTCGGTTCCCTGGTGCTGAGGAGACCTCGCGTTTCCGGATCTTGCTTGAGGGCCCGGTCTGTCGGGCTTGGTACCTGGGGGAGCGTTTTCTACGCCAGACCCGCGGGTTACTTGAGCAGATAGTCCCGGCTCACCCTCCTGCAGAGATGAGGGAGACCGAGGGGCTGACCACTGAGCAGCTGGATGATTACTCCATCGGCTGGGAGGAGGTCGGCTTCCGAGGCACCGGCGACTATCAGGAGTACGTGCGGACGTACCTGATGCGCCCCTTGAGCGGCCGTCGAGCAGAGGGGGCCAGGCCTGTGGCATCGGCGGCTGGGGCCGGAGCAGGAGCAGGGGCTGGATCTTCGAGGAGGGCCCGGGTCCGTGGCAGGGGCGGAGTGCGGGGAGGACGAGGAGCTGGCTGGCCTGCCCTGCCTGCTGTACTGACTTTCCAGGGGCAGGGTGGGTCGACCTATCAGATCCCCTTCGCCCCTCCACCGGCTGGTCACGAGTTCATTGACATCCCCGACCTTCCGCCGGTATGTATCACTGCACTTCGTACAGTTATTCATTTCAGTTTACTTGATATTCCACAGAATACTAATGCATCTGATACCTTTGCAGGCTTCTTCTGAGTACACCCGTCAGTCGTTGGCGATGAATGCCTCGATGATGGGGATGCTCCAGCGGACATTTGACCTTCTGGCTGTCTACAGCATACCGGTATGTCCTTCTGACACTGGCCTCAAACCATTCATTCACTGCTTTACATAATCTGATGCACGACACAACACCCGATACACTGATCTCACAGTATCTGACGCACTGCATACACTGCATTCTGCACTAAACTCTGTACTGATAAACTGCTCACGACATTCTTACCCTGTACTCACACACTGCATTCTGCACTGATAAACTGCTCACGGCATTCATACACTGTATTCACACACTGCATTCTGCACTGATAAACTGCTCACGGCATTCACACACTGTACTCGACATTGCATTCTGCACTGATAAACTGTCTACAGTATACTGATGCATTTCACTTTTGTGCACTTTTTCAGCCTCCTTTCCAGATTCCCATGGCAGGAGGTGCTCCAGCTAGACCTGCTGTCCCTGCTCGGGGGAGAGACGAGGAGGGCAGGATATTTCCCCGCACTAGGGGAGGGCGGACTCACGTCGGGAGTAGCTCGCGAGCTCCAGTTCCGGACGACGACGACGACGAGGAGTCAGAGGCGGAGGCAGGGTCATCGGAGGAGGAGACCGGAGACGGTTCTAGCTCGGGCTCTGATGACGACGCTGTTGATGCTCCTGGACCCTCGTCCAGGAAGAGGACCAGGACAGACTGACGGCCCTTCGGAGTGCTTGACACAGATGCAGATTTTTGCTATCTTTTCCTCTTTGTACTTTTCTTTTTGTTGGTAGATAGATTACCTTGTACTGCCATAGGCAGATTTTGTTTTCAAAGCTTGTACATTTGAAAAGATAGTGAAATGAAACAGACTTTTTATCTGAAAAAGTGTTTACATTTACACATTTCATGCATTGCATCGCATCTCATCATGTTACACCTCAATGTAAATGGAATTGATTGGTTGTCTGAAAATTGAACACTTGCACTGTAATAATCAGATAACTAAACAGCCAACAGCAAAATAAACCAAGCAATCCACTGCCTGATTCTGGACACACAGCCCTTACTCTGTTGGGGATTAATCTGCATACAGCCCATAACACAGCATTCGATTCATTCTGCACACGGTAATTCTCAAACAAACAGCCCAATCCGACAGGACGGACCTCAAAGATGGAACCGGATGGAGTCGAAATACGCTCAAACGTAGAGAATGGCACGGCATTCTTGAGCATAAATGATTCTTGAAATCGAATGAGGGTTTTTCAGACCGGGATGTCGAGCCTACAACTGAACACAGCGGGGAGGACTCAAATATAGGTGCACGACCTAAACACAACGAGACACGCTCGGAAGAGACTCAAAACAAAAGACGAGACCGTCAAATGAAAGAGACACGACACACAGACGCGTAAACGAAGATGGGAGACCTCGGACCACGAGGAGCCAGTTCAATCTGGGTATTGTTTCCCACCCTTTCTGATTTGTGATTCTCACATCACTCGGCTCTCAAGCTCGGATTTTCTCTCAAAACCCTTTTCCTCACTTTTCTCTCAACTTACACCTCTCTATTCTTCAATCTCTCATTTTTCATCCCTCCCCAGGGTGATTGATGGATGAACAGGAAGTTGCGGGTTCACGCCCGATGCCGTTAGCTCACCGCTATTTCTTCTGGCGGGCAGAGCGCTCTTCTGGCAAGTACGTTGATGATGGGGGAAAGACAGAACGCCTGACTCAACTGTGCCCCTAGTTCATCATTTTAACCATTTTTTCGTTTTTGCTTTCTACCAAAACGGTTTTGATCAAAATGAGAGTCGGATTAACGTACTTGTTCAATTTTTTATTTGAAATCATGCAAGTTAGGCTATGAGCACTGAAAATTTTCCTTTTTGGGTCCAAGACAATGGTCCAGTTTTGGAAAATGAGATAGTTTTCGAGAAAATAGTCAACCTCAGTAAAAATTTTCAAAAACTATTTTTCAAACAGCTGATGCTCAACAAGCATGAAACTTACCCTTCGAGATGCGCAACCTCGGGTCGGAGGCAATGGAAAATTGCCCCTGGTTTGAAGGAGGGTGGGAGGCAACGGAAAGTTGCCCCTAGTTTGAATGGCGGCTCGCGGCGGCTGGTGGCAACGGAAAGTTGCCCCTTGTTTGGGATGGTGCTGCAGCAATCCGCAGACAGTCTTCATTGGCGGTGGTCGAGCTCTTGGACACTGCGATGACGAAGACGGTCACAACAAATATATGGACACAGTCGCCTTTGAAGGGCGTTGGCCACTGGACTTTGAAGTCGAAACCATTGCATGGACTGGGACGCTTATGAAAGCGTTGGGGGCTGGACTTCATGATGAAGTTGCCTACGTATCCCAAACATGGGAATCAAGCCTTACGTAGTTCCGGTTAAGGTCCACTCGGGTATTTTAACCTTCACTTTGTTTGGCTCTCACTTTTGCCAAGGCGCCCAATGCGGGTTTTCGACCTTGCGAGCTTCTTTTCTTTTTCTTTTGTTCGTTTCTTTTTCTTTTCTTTTTTTCTTTTCTTGCTTTTTTCTTTTTCAATCTTTCTTTTTGTATTTTTCTCTTGCTCTAACTTTTGCCTGGGTCGCCCTTCCGGGTTTTCAGCCCAGCGAGCCTCTCAAAGGGTAAAAGTGTAGCAAGTCCATGCCAAATGGTTTTTTGGGATTGAAGCCTCTCTGTGTCCAGGAGAACGGTTGTTGCACTGATTTGCGGAGAATCCATCAGGGTTGCTCTACGAGCTTCTTCCGACGAGATCTACTCCTTCTGATTCGGCCTTGGTGCCTTCTGCTCGAGGGCTGTTTCGAAACCGGCCACGCGGGCCTTTCATGGCGTTTGTCCGTTGAACTTTCTGAACATTCTGAACGGGTTCAAATTCGGAAAACAAATAGGTTGAATCTTGAGGCTAAGAGCGATCCTAGGATGCGCAATCTCAAGAGCGATTCCACACAGGTCTTCGCAGGGCTGCGTAAAACATTTGCTTTTGAAAGTTTTTAAGAAAGCAACAAATCGTTCGCGCCGAAGATAGTGTGGAACCAATCTGGATCAGGCCAGGGTCCTTCTCAGTACTCACGCCGACAAGCATGATTTCATTCATAAAAAGGTTCAGCACGCCTCCCTTTCTCTCAAAATGATCAAAATTTTGCAAAACCCGAGGAATTCCTTCCCCTTCGTTTTCATCACCGCAGTGTTCAAAAATTTTTTTTTTTGAAAAACTTAGGTTAATGCTATGAGTTTGGCGCGCAGGAGAGCAGGCGAGATGTACTGTCAGCCCATTCAAATTCTCTGGTCCTTATGCTGAAAGCAAGCATGAAGGTTGAGATAGCAACAGCTGTTTCAATCGGCTTTGTTGGTGCGACTGGCCCCTCGGCAGAGACAGACTCAAAACAAAAATAGATAATTACAAAACAAAACGGTGTTCGAGGCAACAACCCCAGAATCACCTGGTATTATATACAACGGGGACTGACTCGATACAACAAGACAGCCACTTAAGCAAAAAAGACTGACTCAAAACAAAGAGACAGACTCAAAACAAAAGACTGACTCGACATCTAAGCCAGGATTTACAAAACTCGGTTTCACCGATGCTCAAAAATGCGTGCCAGACGCTTCATCCAAAAATGTACCAAATGTTGCCCGCAGGCGGTTCACTTCACATACTCGCAGTATCTGAGCCCTCGAAATCCAACAACTGAGTGGTGACGGGCTTGCCTGAGGTAGGTGGTAGGATAACCTTATTATCAATCAAATCCTGCACTTCATGACGAAGGCGGGAACATCCATCGGTGCTGTGACCGGACTGCTGGTGGTACGCGCAGTACAAGGTAGCATCATGGGTGGCGGGGAGATTCTTCGGGAGCGGCCGGGGCTCCAAAGGCTTAAGATGCCCATTCTTCGCCAATATTAACAATGCCCTAGACAAAGGCATGTGGAGGTCGTGAAAGACCCTGCGCCCTCGGGGCAGGTACTTTGCAGTTTGAGGATTCTTGCCAGATGCGCTGGCGAAAGGATCGGCTGGCGCTGCCTTGGCTTTTTGAACCTTTCCCGGTGCAGGGTTGGGAACAACAGGAACTGTCTGGACATGACGGGGCCCATCCCAGTTTTCTGCCTGGCTTGAACCGCCTTTGGTTGGAGCGGGGAAAGCATCATCTATAGCTTTGGTCACTATTGCAGATGTTTGTTGCTTGTTCATCCCTCTGGCCTTCAGAGCCTCGACTGCCCACAGCAGTTGTTCAATGGGGTCGGCGTCTATCTTTGCCTTGTCCTTTCCCCTGGCCTCAGCCTGATCGAGGGTCTGGGTTGGTGCTGGCATGTCGTGGCTATAGCCGGAAGTCACCTCTGGCTGGCTGAGCTCTATCACAATCCGCCCCAGTAGCGGGGGCTCCTGTGGTACAAAATTCCCGGCATACGGTGCCGCTGGCGGTGAAGCCGACATTCCATAGGCGAGGTCTGCCACAGACCTTTGGAGATCGCCTATCATCCCCATCAATTCGAAGGTGGTGGGCTCACGAGCCTGATATAACTGGGGAGCCCAAACCGGGTGCACAACGGGCGACCTGGGCGGGTATGACATACTGATATTGGCCTCACTCTGCGGAGCGGTCCCCTGTTCCGATACAGCTGCCATAACCACAATTTCTTCTGAACTTTGTGCCGCCATAAATCCTGCCTCAGCAAAGGGGAGACACTGGCTGTTCTATATCAATTCTGCCACTCTGTAAACTGAAAGAAAAACAGACAGTATTTCAGCCCAAACTGATCGAACACGGGTGTAGCCAAACAACTGTTCCCTACTGCTGATCACTGTTCCCAGATTTCTGTTCCCCAAAATACTGAATCTGATACCCGCGGATAACTGATTCCTACAACTGATACTGATACTTGGTATCTTCAGGTTTGATCCTCAAACTTGCAAACTGATACGTACTTCCCTGTAGAAATACATTCTAGAAGCACATAGCAAGTAAAGAGAAGAAAACACCCCTATGTTGGGGTAGGGTTTCCCTGTCCTATTTTGTCAGGAGCTAGGGTTTCACTACGCACGCAGCAGTTTCAAACAACTTAGCATCGGGTAAGCAACCTGTCCTACTTTGGAATGGTCACTATGGATTCCAAATATGCACTAGGTCGAATGGTCAAAAGGGTGCCCCGGTAAACCGGGGTTTGTGTTCCCATGCTGTCAGAGCCCATAGCCGGTCAGCCTTATGGACATGCCTTGACAAGACAAGCCTCCGGCAAACCGTTCAGGAATGGCAGATGGCAAACACTGTGTTCCTAGGCGCACCAATGCACATGCAATGCAAAGAAACACATAAATGAGATCAAAACAGGATATCACGAGTTCGAGTCAAACTCTCTAAAAATCCCCAGCAGAGTCGCCATAAACTGTAACAGCGCCCGCGTGGGGCCTCGATGCTACAGCTCGGACTCGATTTGTGTCACGGTTCTTAATCTGAACCAAAGAGTCCAAATCTGGCAAATCGTTTTGAGAAATAGATTTTTTGAAAAAGTAGTGCCAAACATGGACTGCTTTGCCAGATACAGAGTCGCCACCTAAATATTTTAAAATGGGGGAATTTAGGAAACCCTGACTCGGTGCCGAAGGCCACATGTCCGTCATCACCGGAGTTGTCTCGGCTCGGGAGCTTGGGTACGATCGGGGAAGGTCAGCTATGAGCACCCCCTTTCGCCCGGTCCGAAGACCGGCCTCTACTAACCGTGATATCCGTTTTTGAAAACTTTATGTGTTCTTAAACCAATTGTTAGCCTAGAATTACTATGCTATGCGCACAGCAAACAAGTATAGACTAGATTGCCTAATTTGGAAATAAACATTGCATATCCGTTTGGTTTGAAAATGCTTTGGAATTTGCTACTCGCAAGTAGGCTAAAATACGGATTTCAACGAGTTTTTCCAACTCAAACAACCCAACCTTCACCCACAGGCATTCAAAGCAGTTTAACACATAAGCATCTAGCCACATGTTAGGCATGCCGTTATGGCAGCATTCACACTCATGCGATATGCTAAAGCAGAAATACTTACATAGTACTCCATGCCAAAACAAAGAACTTGTTAGCAAACATGCATGATCCAAGTCCATGTGAAGTGCCTAATGCATCGCATACAAAATGTTGCTAGAATAGGCTCGGCTATCCTAAACATGTCATGTGAAAATGCATAATTATCACGTATTCAGTTTGAAAATTGAAGTATTGATGCAATTAGCGTGATGTACCGAGCCTAATGCATGTAATACAAATGCATGAATGCACGCATGCATAGCATAAGGTATGCTAAATTAGACGTGCCCTAATACTAACCATCAAAGCAGGTAAGTAAAAGGGAAGAAAGAAGTGGGGATTGGAAGACATTCACACACCCACACACACTTATTACAGATTTGCCCTCGCTCGGAGGGACCGAATAAATATTACAAATTAATTAACTACGCAAGCTAATTAATATTACAAATTAACTAATTTAATTAACAAATTAAATTAAATTAATTAAAGCAGGATAGCGTCTCGGGAAACGCGCCATCATGCACAAGCTGCCTCTGTTTTCCTTCCTTTCCTCCTCTGGAGGCTGTCAAAGCCTCAGGACTACATCCTTGGACAGAGGGGATCACCACCGGCTAGATGAAACTTCCACCGGCAGTGTAGTATGGCCATCGGCACAAAATAGGGTCTGTCGGCAGAGAAAATTGTGCCGGTCGGCACATTACACTGCCGGTCGGCAGAGTATTCCTGCAGAACCTGCAACTCACAGCAACAGAGGGCAAAACAAGGCATGACAGCACAATTCAAGGCATGTATGCACCAAACATGTCTCTTATCATTGTAATGACTCAAAGGGACATGTGCCTCGGTTCTCGGGCCACCAATCACGCATTTCCATGCATGATGGCCCAAGGAACCAAGCATGCAACTTTGGTTTCAAATGCATGCAAACCAATCAAACAAATTAGGCCCAATTCCTATCACCAATTCAAGGAACAAGGCATGCATGCAAGATGCAATGCAACCTAGGCATACAAGCTAAGGATGCAACATGGCATGGCAAAACACTTATGCAAGCATGCAAGCATACATAGAGCAATGCAAATGAGTGCAAAGATGGACTTAAACATGAATTAGGCGACTCTAAAATAGGCCTAAAACAGTAGCCAAAAGTGCTAAAGAGTGAGAGCTAAATGGCATGCACACACACATGCTCATAAGGACCAACACTTAAGCATGAATCAAACAACATTCAAGCACACTTGAAAGAAGGAAACATGGACAAATTAGCATGCAACATGAGCCTTAAAATCATGTTTATAAAATGATGCCAAATCAAGTTATAAATCAAGCCAAAACATGCACCGAAACGCCTAAGCGTTCAAAGCAAATCAATGAGGCATTGAACTACACTAAGCAAGACCAAACAAGGCATGCAAAGAGAGACCAAAATCAGAGGTTTAGCATGTTAAAACAAACCTAAAGGACCCCTTAGATGGCATCTAAATGGCCCAAATACAAAGGCATATACCATGGCCAAAACATGGAGCATTGCAACACATACTTTCAAAGCATTAAAGAGGCATGCGAGGCAATCAAACGAGCATGGAAATTGGACTGAAATAGCATGCAAGATGATCCCAATTCATCAAATTCATGCAAAGATGGCATGCTACACATGCACATACTCAAAGCCAACAAGCCTAAATGCAAAGGAGCCATATAAGGCATGCAAAGATCGGCCCAAACGACTATGGACAGAGCTAAAGCATGGCAAAATAAGCACATAATCTTCACAAATGCAAGCCTAAAACATGCTCCAACTAAGGCTAACAACCTAGATCATGTTAAGGCACAAACATGGCATTACATGGCAACTATGCTAAACATGCATAAGGTTCCAAAACCAACTTTAAATCATGTTATATCATGGATATATAAGCATGAAAAACAAACCAAACATGCTCAACACACACTCAAGCATAGGCTTCCTTAGGAAGGCCAAAATGTGCCCTTTTCAAGGACAACAAGGAGAGGGGGTGGCCCTCTCCTTCTTGGGACTTCAAAGGATCATCTTCACCACTGAAATCCCTCAAGATTTCAGTGGTGAAGAGACCTCAACACCAAAATCCCGGAGCTAGCACAAAATGGCTCAAAATGAGGCCTTTTGAGGCCTAAGGGTGGTCAACACCCCTCAAACAACAAAACACTCTTAATAAACAATAAAGAGGGCTTAAAAACAGAACTTTTTTATGTTATACAACAAGCACAAAAACAGCTCTAAGGTAGGTATAAAATCAAAGCAAAAATAAGGGAAAAAGGGACTAGTTTCTTACCCTTGATGCCTTCTTCAACAAAGATGCTCCAATGGCCTCCTTGAGCTTGAATCCAAGACAAAAACTCCAAAATACACTCTTTAGAACCTCAGCTCCTAGAGGAAGGTGAAACACTAGGTGTTTGTGTGCAATAGTAAGGCACAAAACACCTAGTGAACAAAAATGAGAAGGAAAGAGAGATAGGTGAGTGTATCTAACCCTAACCCTAGAAAACCAGAGCTCTCCTCTGTCTTCTCTCTCTCTAAAATGTCTAAGCCTCTCTCTTTTTTGCCTTAGAGAGAGTCCTCTCTATATGTCTCTTGTAAAGCTTACAAGACAAGCTTTGCAAGAGGGAGATCCCTCCATACACGTGTATGGAGGGGAGCAAAAGTTATACAGCTGTCCAAAAATATCTGCAAAAGCAGATGAACAGCAATCGGCCGGCAAAAAATGCCATCTTGGCCAAACAAAGTGCCGACCGGCACAAAAAAGTGCTGACCGGCAACAAATAGTGCCGACCGGCAAACTAAATTGCCGGTGGCAGCAAAAACCAGCCGGTGGCATCTAGCCACTGCCGGTGAAGGGTGGGGATGGTCTACAAGCCCCACTCTGCCTCTCAAAGGCAAGATGCAAGTGTTTGGTGCAAAACCAGACACTAAACGGTCGAGTTCGGGGATCCCGAGGCAAGGCGCGCGAGCCGAGACCTCCGGGAACTCCAAACGAACACAAACATGGATAATCACCGAGTGTTCAAACGGTGACGTCCAAGTCTTGAGGACGGTCAAAAATGGGGTGTCTACAGTCACGAGTCAAGGTTTCCTAAATTTCTCAAAATAAAATATTTAGGTTGTGACTCTGTATCTGGCAAAGCAGTTCATGTTTGACACTTCTCTAATTGTGATAAAAAAAATCACGGCCAAGGCCAAAAAACATTCCACTAGAAGACAAAAAGGAACTATACAAGTGTACCTTCAATTACCTAGTGAATCCACTCCCGAATTGAACCGACTCCGATATGCCTCTTCCACCACTATTTTCACTTCAGAATTGTCTTCCCAAATGTTAAACCCACAACGTTGATGTCGAATACATGATGATGAGCCACACCAGAATCCACCAAAGCTTCAGGCCTGAATTCTTTGGAAAACACCCAAGAATATCTTTCTTTTTTGTATTGAATATATAGAAAAAACCCCTTTGATATAATCCACTCAATTTGTGATATAAACTCTCAAAGATATCAAAGGAAACAAGCAAAGAATCTCCAAAAGAAAATTATAAAACCCAAAAAGAAGATTTGGAAGTTGTACCCTAGAAACTGAATTAATCGCAGATTTATAGTAAATAGAATCCTATCTTCGCTCGAGCACAGGAAAAGACGCTCGAGCGGCCAGACTAAAATGTGTGTTTCTGAAAAAGTGCCTTTTCTCGATCGTAGAAAAGCTCGCTCGAGCGTAAATTCACAACTCCCAGCACTTTTGCATGCGAGTGAAACTTCTGAGTGGATTGCATCTTCGCTCGAGCGTAACGTCGCCCACTTGAGCAGACAAACAGCTTGATCCCCGACATAGTCAGTGAAATGGAAAACATGATAGGATTAAGAACACAAACTCCTTTACATAGGCATAATTCGGGTTGTGTAGCTTGACTTTTTGTCCTCCTTTTAGATACGATAGCCCTACAGTTCGAACTCCCATGGTTTTGAATCTGATTCCACAAGTGCAATGTGAAATAGATAAACACAAAAGAGTCCAAATCTGGCAAATCTTTTGGAAAATCAATTTTGAATCAAAATGCCAAAAATGGACTGCTTCGCCAGATACAGAGTTGCCACCTAAATATTTTTTGAGAAATCTAGGAAATCCGTGACTCGTGCCAAAGGCCACGTGCTCGTCATCACCAAGATTGTCTCGGCTCGAGAACTTAGGTACGAGAGAAGAAGGTCATGGATTGAGCACCCCACTCGCCTGATCAAAGATCGGCGTCTACTAATCATGATGTGATTTTTATTTACATTATATGCTCTTGTTCCGATTATAGGCTAACATTACTATGTGTTGTACACAAGTATAGACTAACTTGCAAAAATTGGAACACTTTGATCTCATGTTTGTTTTGAAAATTGTTTTAAATATGTGCCACTTGAAAAAGCGATCTCATAAATACATTACTCAAATTATCCCAATTCAAGCAATTAGCCTTCAACCATAGGCATTCAAGAGTTATATCAATTAAGCACTTAACCTCATGGTAATCATACTCGACATGGCAACAATCACACGCATGTTATATGCTAAAGCAAAAATGCTTACCTAATACTCCAAGGCAAGCCAAAAGAAGCAAAATAATTAGAAAAAATGGATGCCCCTAATTAATGCAATATGACTAATGCAACACATGCAAAATGCAATTAATAGACTCAACTACTAATATGACATGTGAATCAATTTGATTGCATGCAGTTTAAGCATGTTTTCAAAGAAGTAATAAATACTATGCTTTGTTAGAATGATGCACCGAGCCTAATGCATGCAAGACAATGGATGCAAATCATGAGAAATGCTAAGCAAAATATGATGTGCTACACTATCCATCATAAGCGAGTAAATAAAAGGGAGAAAGACATGGGGTTGGAAGACGTACATAAATATTACATGTTTGCCCTCGCACAAGGGGGTCCGAATGAATGCCCTAGCTAATTACTACGAATTAACTAACTATTACAAACCAAATGAAATAAATTAACTATACTAGCTAATTATTACAACACCATAAATTAGCTAACTACTTTAGCTAATTAATTAAGTACAACACATAACTAGCTATTCTAGCTTATTATTACAATGCCAACATTAGGGAATTGAAATTAACTAATTAATTGCAAATCCACCATTCAGCAGGTCCCGAGGATCAATGAAAGGACTTATGCATGCAAGCGGATTTTCCACCCGAAAATGCCTCTATTTAGTTGCCAAAAGGGTTCTGTTTTGCAGCCAGAAACTTGCACTGTTTTGCCTCAGCCTCTGCTCTATTCTGTAAAAAAAAGACAGTACCTGGCTAGAAAAATTAACTGACAGGCTAGAAATAGTGGGCGGCCAGCCACTAATAGTGGCCTGTTGCCTAGTAAAAGTGGTCTGCCGGTCACTAGTGTTGGTTATTTCTTGCTGTGACAGAGAACAAACAGAGCACAAACAAAGTATTCCCAGGGGATGTTTGTCTACCCTACATCTCCTTATCAGCAAACAAGTCAAAGGAAGGGCAGGCTTGATTCGCAAGCCATCAATCGACACAATTTTATTACGTGATGTCTTATGAACCAAGGGGTACAATTTTAATAAATGGTAAGGAAAGACCAACAAAACCTCCTCCCTATCATGGATTGATCAAGGGAAGTGATTGACCTTGGAAACTTGAACCATTTCATCACTAACAAGTATGAAATGACCCAAGTCTCCATGTGTTCAATTAAGGTTCGATTGAACACCAAATCATGTTATTATCTTGCTTCATTTTATCCTAATTTTTATTACTCCATTTTAATTGCCTTCCATTCATTAGTCAATTAAGTCCAATAATGAGCTTTGAGTCTACTAATGGAGAGAAGTACCAAACCATATGTTGTTTTAGGCATGAGAGGGAGATCATGCCGTTGGTAATGAACCTCCAAATATCACCCCTTTAAGCTTAAACAACACTCCTTTTAGAGCAACTCTCAAAACAAAGAGAAAAAGCCAAGAAAGGAGGGAGATTGTAGAGGTGCTTAGAGGTGAACACAAGTATGGAAAGCAAGAAGTAAATGCTATCAACTCAAATAGGTTAGTGGCTAAGGCCTAAACTACTAAGCCTATGAGGACTATTATACTACAAGCATGCTCTACAAGGCATAAATGAAATTAACACATAAAAATAGTCCTAAAGTAAACAAAAACAGTACTGAAATTCACATGGAAAAGCTTGAAAACGTTGGCTACAATGTTGAGGAATTTAAGCTAGTAAACAAGCCAAAGGAGGGGTCGCTAACCCCTCCATTTGTAGGACTTGAAAACATAATTTTAGCCTCTGAAAAATCTCTGAAAATCAGTGGTAAAAAGCTCAAAAAAAGTTAATGAGAAGATAGGAAACACAAGGGCAAAGGCCTAAGAAGCAAGGTTCAAAAAAGGGTTGTCAATCCCTCTACCTTTAATGGCCTTAAACCACAAGTTTCAGCCCAAAAATACAGGTAATAAACAGCTTAAAAAAAAGCAAGAAAATATGAGAAAAAGATGGTACAAAAGAACTAGAATGTATATCTCTTGAGGAGGAATGATCCCTTGAATTTCTAAACCACTAATTTCACACTCTCAAGTGCAAAAATGCAAGCTTAAGCACCTCATCCAAGATCCCTCAAAGTTTGGTTTAGAGTGTCTAGGCAAAGGTTATGTAAGTTGCACGAGAGAGAGAGAGAGAGAGAGAGAGAGAGAGAGAGAGAGAGAGAGAGAGAGAGAGAATTGTAGAGAGAAATTTTCCAAACTTTTGCTCTCCAAAATTTTCTAAAGTCAAAATTTTTTCTAACCTCTACAACATAAGAGAGGGTCATCTATATATAGAAATATATGAGAGACCCTCGAAAATATCTATACGAACACAACTGAAATGGTGCATGCATCTGTGGAGACAGCTGGTAGAAAATATCTGGTTTTTACACTAGTGGACGACATGCCACATTAGTAATGTGGGCAGCAGGCCACACTAGTGTGTCTGAAGGTCCCTGGATGCTCAGGCTTGAAAAATCACTGTTTTGGTCCAAAACAAGGCACAAGATTTGTAGGTTCAAAACTGAGGTTTCTTGCTGAGGAAATCAAGCATTTGACAAGCGTACACATTCATCATTGAGTGATCAATCAGTGGCACCCAAGTCTTAAGGGCAGTCAAAAATGGGGTGTCTACAGGTTGGATTCACATGTAAACACTCATAACCTCATTGAATTAAAAGATTGAGTAAAATTACAACTAAAGAGAGTTTTGTCAAACGGGATTGCCAACAACAAAAACCTAACATTATTGTTCCAATTTGAGTTTTGATAATCGAATGTGTCCCATTCATCTAGAGGTTTGGGGATATCAACACCATCAATGGTAACAATAGGTTCACTCCACCCATAGATCACATGCTGCCAAACTTTCTCATCAATAGATTTTAAAAACGCCCTCAGACGACCTTTCCAATAAGAATAGTTTGTACCATCAAGTAATGGAGGTCTATGGGTCGAGTTACCTTCGCGAATTGAATCACACAAAATCACACTCCTATAGTTTTGATAAAAATGAAGAGTGAACTACTCTGATACCAATTGAAAAACCTAAGTGATTTGTGATTCAAACCAAGATTAATTGCAACAATTCCCAAACGATTAAAACTAACAATCTAAATCATCTAGCACGTACGAAAGTGATTTAGATTGTTGTTTCAAAATCAATAAATCAACACAACCGATTTTATGTGAAAAAATCACAATTGGAGCATCTCCAACTGTGATTAAAAAAGTACGGGCGAAATGCCACTAATCAATCCACTAAGAAAGAAAGAAAGAATACAAATTTATCGAAACAAATTACCCAAACGCAATCAATTTTTCTTCAACAATCTGTATCTCTTTCACCACCGCATTCGTCTCCCGAAAATATGGATAATTTTCCTCTCTTACCCTCATAAAAGAGAGATATTGACACTTATGTAGGGACCAAAGTGAGATTTGAATAAAACTGCAGGGAGTTGACAGTCATGAATTCATGTGTACGGACCAAAGTAAGATTTGACTAAAAGTGTAGGGGGTTGACTATCATGATATAATGTTCAGGGACCAAAGTGAGATTTGGTGCAAAGTGTAAGGGTACAAAGTGTAATATGTAATTTACTATTTACACTTTTGTATTTTTAGTTTTTTTTTAAAATATTTTAATCAATTTAAAAAAAATATTTTTTAGATACATTTAATCTATATTCACTTAAAAGTATATATAATTTGCGAAAAAATATTTAAAAATTCAGGAAAAACAAAAAGATTAAAACAAATACCAAATTTAGTACATTTTTTTTTTATAATATTCATTGAATTCTTTTTAGATTTTTTTTACAAATATTTTACTTTTTAATTATATTTATATTAAGTGCATCTATAAAAAAAAATTTACTTAAAAACAAAACATGGAAAAAAAAAATTCAAAAACTCAAAACAAGGTAGTAAGATTTTATACTACATAATTAATTAAAATATCAAATATAGTTATATGACATTACTGAATAATTATCTTTGATATATAGATGTGATAATTTTTTGTAATTGGCAATCCCATTGGATAAAACTCCATTCAGTTGTATTTTTATTCACTCTATTGCATCTGTTAAGTTATGAGAGTTTAGATGGAAATTCAATTCGAGTTATGCCTGTGCAGAGAGTTTGTGCTGAGAATTCGTATCTTGACTTTAGCATTCTTGTTTGCCACTTTGCTGATTAAGTACGAGGATCTCGAGTGATCATTTGTGTGCTTGAGCGGTGAAGTGGTTTATCCAGTATCTCTGCTTGCATCTGAACTTCTAGGAGACAAGTTTTACCACTCGAGCGGTAGATACTACGCTCGAGCAGTTGGCCTATATGTTTGCACTGCCTTGACTCACATTGCTCGAGTAGTAAAGTATGCGCTCGAGCGGTCTTCACAACTCTATTTAGTATAAAGTGCACTGTTTGCTATTTTTAAGATTTAACTCGTTCAGATTCTCAGAGAGGAGTAAAATACAAAGTGTTCTATATTGGATGGTGGTTTATATGAGTTTCCTTGATGTATAGAAGGTGATCAATTGATCAATGAACTTCATATTGACAAGCATCAATGGTTGATTTTACCCTTTTTTTTTTCACAAAGGATAAAGGTGTTCATCGGTGAATTCTGGAGAACTTGGGCTTAAAGTTTTGGTGGATTCCAGAGTGACTTATCATCATGGATTCGACATTAGTGTTGTGAATTCAATGTTGGGAAAAGCAATTATGCGGTGAAGATGGTGGTGGAAGAGGCACATCGGATTAGGTTCAATTCCGGCATGGATTCGCAAAATAATTGAGGGTTCTCGTATGTAATTCTTTTTGTCTTCTTAATAGATTGCTTTGTGATTTTGGCCGTGATTTTTTATCACAATTGAAGGAGTTCAATTGTAATTTTTTTCATGTTAAATCGTTGTGCTGATTTGTTGTTGATTTTTTTATTGTAATTACTATTTATTATTTAAAATTGAATTGTAATCACAAATCAATATTTTAGAAATTTTTTAATTTTTCAAGATGCTTTTCCTACAAAGTAATTTGGAGGAATAGGGATTCCATTCCCTTGCCATTTGAACTTTTTCTAAAAGGAAAATGCGAATAAAAGTAGAAATGTCTTTGAATCAATGCACCGTGAAATGATACATTTTTTTAACTTGCTCTAACTTGGAGAGTATACAACTTGATGCATGGAACTTACGTGTCAAAATCATGGACATGGAATTGGATTCCTAATTATATTTTGTCAACACAGTATGACAGATAAAAAAAAAATTATAAAAATATGTAGAGTGCAAGTGATTTGTGATAAAGTATAAGTGAAATGCTATGGGGATACAAGTGTGGCTTGTACTCTTCCATGTTTATATAATTTTTTTTCCCTATCCCACTAGAAAGTAATTCTCCTTGTAAAATGAGTACATATATATATATATATATATAGAATTAAATTGTAAAGAAATATTAAACAATTACACCTCATCATTACAAAGATATGATAGAAAAGTAATAAAAATACACATGAAAAAATAGCAAGGATTGTTAGAGATATATCCTTATTCGCTGATAAGGCTACAAAGTCAAGTCGAGTCAAACTTTAGTACATTTTGTCTCATTTATTAAAATTTTAACGAATTCGAGTTTGAGTTTGAACGTAATAAAAATTTAATGAACCAAATTCAAACAAGTTACCTAACCGAACCCGAATTTGTTCATGAATGACTCTGTTCATTTGTAACTCTATTTATTGATATCTCATCATTTATCATATATCAAACTCTGTCATACTGACATTTATATTCTTATCATTTTTATGTGGTTTAATTTTATATGTAATAAGGAAAAGTTTATGTATTAACTAACAACAAATTTTATATTTGTGATAGTGGAAATTACATAGTTGAGTTAATGACAAACAATGAGGGTTCATCCAATTTCATTTGTGAACTGAGTAATTATTTTTGATATATAGATGCTTTTCCCACAATGTAATTTGGAGGAATTGTAATTCCATTTACATGCCATTTCAACTTTTTTAAAAGGAAAAAGCGAATAAAAGTATAAATGTCTTTGAATCAATGAATTGTGGAATGATACCTTTCTTAACTTGCTCTAACTTGGAGAGTACAACTTGATGCATGGAACTTAACAAGAAGCTTCTCGGCATTTTAACCTGCAAGGCTGATTTGATTCTCAAAAAAATAAATAAATAAACAAATAAATAAATAAAATGCAAGGGTACAAACATTACGTGTCAAAATCATGGACATGGAATCGGATCGTTGTTATATTTTGTAGGGAGAATTTCAATATAGCGGTATAAATAAAAAAAATTACAAAAATATGTGGGGGGCAAATGATTCTATGATGGGGTGCAAGTGAAAGCCTGTGGGGGTGTAAGTATGACTTGCACCCCTCCATATTTGTGTAAATTTTTTTTCCTGTCCTATTGGAATGCAATTCTCCCTATTTTGTAAAATGAGTACATTTATATATATAGAATTAAATTTTAAATAAATATTAAAAAGTTACACCTCATCATAACAAAGATATGATAGAAGAATATCAAAAATACACATGAAAAATAGTAAGGGTTATCAGAGATATATCCTTATTGGTTGATATGGCTGTAAAGTCAAGTTGAGTCAAAGTTTGGTATATTTTTCATTGTTTATTGAGATTTTAACAAATTCAATATCAAGTTCGAACTCAATAAAAAATTAATAAACTGAGTTCGAACAAATCTTTATCGCACCAAACTCGAGCCTGTTCCTAAATGACTCTGTTCATTTGTAGCTATGTTGATTGATATTTTATCATTTATAACATGTCAGACTTCATCTTGTTGACATTTATATTCTAATATTTTTTATGTGGTTTAATTTTATATGTAATAAGGAAAAGCTTATGTACTAACTAATAAGAAATTTCATATTTGTGATAGTGGGAATTACATAGTTGAGTTAGTGACAAACAATGAGTGTTCATCCAATTTTATTTGTGATTTTTTTATTAGTTAGTGACATTATGTACGATGGTGTCATTAGCACGGGTGATGATGCCAACTAATTGCGATCATCTCTTCTTGTGATGATGAGATCTTGGATCTCAGCTCTCTTTACCATGCTTGTACTCTCCTTAATTTTAATAAAAAAAATGTCTTTGCTGATAAAAAAACATATGATAATATCATTGTTACACTAATTATTTGTTGTCCAAAAATATATTGAAAAGTATTCGGAAAATAAAGTAACATGAAATAATATAACATATTTTATTTTCAAGATATTTTTTCAATGTTAATAGTGTGTACACATTTTTTTAAGGGTAAATTACACAGAATCCACAAATTTGATACAATTATATTGAATCTGTTTTAGTAAATTCAAAATTGATTGAAACTAACACATATGGTATGAAAATATAAGAATACGGAAGGTGAAATTTATATTTTAGTATTATAGAGATGATTGTATTATAAGATAAAACTTGAAGAAAAAAGTTGTGCAAGTTTTGTTTTTCAGACTAAGATTGAATCGATGGGAGATGAAACCTCTAAATCAGGAGCCGACAAAGATGTTGCAGACTGCAAAATTTACCTCCCAAAGAAGGACAAACAGGTAATAAAGCAAATTAATTCCTGAGCACAAATTACAACTATTTTTTATTTTTTATTTTTTTGTTTGATCATACGATGTTAGATGTTAGTAAGTTACATAACAATGAAAAGGCCGTAGCCACTCTATCGACTATAATCTAAACCTTTTGCCTTCTCACAATCTCAAGTGATATTACATAGACTACTCAGTTAACTGTCCTATCCAATTTCAACTATGTTATTCATGTTATTCATGTTTTGAGATTTCTACTAATATATACTCACTCCGTCTCATTTTTTTGGTCCATTATTTTATTTTTTATTATCCCAAAATGTGTGTCCACTTTGAAAAGAAAAAATCTAAAATTTCTAAAATTATCTCTTGTAAAGCAATTATAAATATATTTAAAAATGAGAATATGAAGGCATTTTTGGAATTTTATTCTTTAAAATTTGGATTCAAAGTGTAATGATTATGTCTCCTTAAAAAGTTTGAATTTTGAAAAGGGATTAATAATTTGAGACGAAGGAAGTATGTATTAGCGGATGGTACACACGATGCGTGTATAATTTAAATAAGTAAAAAGAAAAGAAAATAATAATGAAATTAATATTGTGATGTTTACTTAGCTTAAGTGGTATTACTTCTCTTACATTAAATCCGTAGTCATGGGTTCAAGTCTAGCCTTCCTCTTCGTGTAACTTTTTTTTTTTTTTTTTTTTTGTTTTAAAATAGAAAAGTAAAAATTTCACTACACCAATAAGACCTTTACTTAATAATAGTATAAATATATATAATCTTATTTTATTTTATGTTATTTTATTAAGACTGTTGTAAAGTTCACAGCTTCATGGTGTATGTTTTGCAAAATCATAGCACGACTTCAAGCCAATTATCCAGTGATTGCATTGACGGTTGTTTTGTCTCAACGAAGATGATTCAAAATTACAAAGTGTAGAAAAAGGAAAAATTAGAAGAAAAAGAGAGGGAGACAGAGAAAGATGATTGAGCAAACAATGGGGGTGATTGAGTGAACAATCAAAGTAATCATTAATTATCTCTACTCCTATGCTTCAAAAAGGAAGTGCATAAAATAAAGTGCGGAAAATATAAATGAGAAGAAAAATATAAATCAATTGTCTTGGATTTGAGTTGGATGATTATAATATTGCTATGAATGACTATTTATAAGCAAAAACGTTTAGGAAAAAATTATCTAGTAACTATCCTATTCTTCCAGCTTCTCTATTTCATATTCCATGATCTTCCACTTCATTTCTATGTCTCCATAACTTCCTTTAACCTCCACTTTATGTTCCATGTTCTCCACTTTGTCGTCCATCATCTTTTCACATGTGTTTAATACATCGTAACTTTTATAACCTCCAAATGAGTAGGAGAATGCCATATGTCTTGCAATTATATAAATAATAAATAATTTTAACTGGCTTGATTTTGACTTTAAACTTTTTATTTTGTCTTAATTTAGTCGACTTCATTACAATTGTTAGACCATTGTTTTATGAAAAAATGTACACATGAGCCACATGTGTCATGTTTTTAGGAAAAAAAAAATTATATACATATATATATATATATATATATATAAACTTGATCAATTTAGTGAGTAAAGCTCAACTATCTCAATGATAATTTTCTATCAAAAATCCGTAACAGAGTTATCAAATATTAAAGTGATGATTTCAAAAAAAGAAAAAGAAAAAGAAAAAGAAAAAAGATTAAATTGACACAAATTCTAATGTTTTTCTTTTTTGATTGGCGAAAGTCAGTTGTTAGATTAGCACCTATATATGAGAGTGCATCAATATAGGCTGTGGCAACTAGAGGCTGTCTGGTAGTCTCACCATTAGGAGCCAATTCTAATGATTGAGGTGGTGGATGTAGGGCATGAATAGCCTGTCCTTCTGTTGTGGTCCAGGTTTTATACTGGTCTTCTAACACATTTAATTGTGATTTAAATACTTTATTATACCATTCAACAAAAGGTATTAATCTCTGGTGTAACTCAAGGTGTTGATAATATTGAGTTTTATACTCCTGTAACTGTTGGGAAGTATGGTTTGAAAAGTACCATGTTCTAAAATCCTGGTGTATAGATTGCATAAATTCCTGATTTAAATATTTACGTTTTTCACTTCCTGGTGTAAAATCCATTAAAGTTCAAAATTCATATCACTGGCCGTTGGGCTATCTGGTATTTGAGTCGTATAGACTCCATGTGGAATTTGGTTATTAGAAATTCTAATTCCATGTATTTCTGTAGTCATCGGATCTTCCTGAGGATCACTAGGTGGTCGACTAAGTGGTCTAGGAACCGCTTGGAGTAAGGAATCTACTGATTGAGGACTTGATTCTGGTAAATCTACTCTATATGGAGGAATAGATCTGAAACTGTTATTAGAAAAACTTCTTGGGGCTGTTCGAAAACTAGCATTAGAAGAATTACTCCTAATTAGTGAAGAAGCTTTCTGGAATTGGAGATAAACATTACCTCCTTGTGTCTGGATAACATCATCTAGGTTATGCTGGATGATTGGCCTTGGTGGTACAGCATTTGGAATATGCCACCTATCTGGAAAAGTAATGTCTTTCCAAGGAATTAACCTAGGAACAGCTACCTGGCTACTGTAAAGATTTGTTTCAATTAAAACTGTTTGACCTGTTTCAGTTTTCTTCCTGGTATAAGGATTTAAGGTGGTCAAAACCTTAAGATAGATTCTGGAATGTACTGAAAAAGGTGGTGATCCTGGTTTGTATTCATATCCATGAGTAAGAACTCGAAGTTCTAATACATCAGATAAATTTGCATAAGTCATTGCAATACTAAGGTTCGGATAAATATCAAAATATACTGGTCCATGAGACAAACTAGTCTCAATTGCTCCCATCAATGAAGCTCTCCAGTTGAGACATCTTCCATCGCAAAGTGTGCATTGGATACTAGTATTTTGACCTAGAAGAGTCAAAGGTTTAAAAGCTATTTGTACTAATCCAATATGGATGTATTTATATTTCCTAATGAATGGAATAAAATCATTGATATGTATTAATCTTATGATTTCATCATTGTTCTGGATATAAGCAGCATGCTCAAAAGTTTTATTTAGCTGTTTACTTAAGAAGCTGAAAGTTCCAATTTTATAAATTGTTTTTGGATCTACTGTTGGTATTGTCCACTTATCTAGTGCATCTTTTACATCCTGATAGGCCACTAATTCGGCTGCTTCTGCTATTGAGGAAACAGTGTTTCCTACAGTGGTTACTGAATCATTGCCTGGTATTTCTACAGGTATATCATTGGTTGTTTCTGACATAGTTGTATGGTGATCATATATGTCTAATTTATTATAGCTTATTCTCGAGCTTATGCTTACTTAAATAAAAACAGGGACCTTTCAATCAGTAAATCTCTTGTCCATTTTACCATCCGTTTTGGTATCCCATGGATATGGAAATGGGACTTTGCTTGTGATTACCAGAATAAGGTTCCCCGCCTTAAACGAATCTTTTTTGTCAAATGGTTTGATAAGGGTATGAACCCTAACCTAACAGAGACGGTCCAGAAAATTCAACAGCATACCAAAGCATGTTGGGAAACCGTTAAACAACCAGCTCTCCCAGCGCCATCACCAGCACTATCCAGTAATCCCTTTGTGCAAATCCAAAAGGAATTAAAACAGCAATATCCTCATCTTTCAGAACAAGAGTTAATAATTAAAAGCATGGATTTTTTGAAAGAACAGTTCCTCCAAACAGTCAGCCAAGATGATGATGCCTCCATGAGGTCAGGCACCAGTCAGACTCCATCAGAACCATAAAGTGATCTAGCCGAACACGTGTTGGCAGGAGAGTCACAAGATCCAGAAGAAGATGAGCCCAATCTCGGTGACTTTTGGGACTCATTAACAGCTGTAATTGCCGAAAAGATGAATAAGGACAAAGACAGGAAAGGAAAAGGGTTCGAGCATTAAGGCGTCGGCACAAACAGACAACACCTTTGGAAAAAGCAGATTCCCCCGACCAGTCAAAAAGAAGACAACTCCACCTTCCGACACAATTGAAGATAAGATAAGGTGTAATCCTATTAACTTATTAGGCAATGACACCTGTCTTCCTTGAAGATGCTCTCTTATCTTCTTTGTATTATAAATAGGGATGGTCTCACCCTTGTTGAGACAGACTTAGATTCAGATTTGGTTTTAGGCTTTCTCTCTCTCTTATGTAATATCTATCTCCAACCCCCTCTTGTAAAATAGTCGTACTTCGTCCATTAATAATAGTAAGCTTTGGAAGCACTCTCCATCTTTGTAAGTATGCATGCCCTCTGTTAATGCTTTAGAACAATTATTATCTTATATGGAGTTTTGGCAACATCAAAAAAATTATTATCTTAATACACCAGTAGATTTTTATACTCAATCGTATATATCTGAGCGTATATCAGAGTGTAATCAGCATATAGCTGAGCTTCAGACTCTGATTAACGAACAGATAGTTGCGTGGGCGGCCAGAAGGCCTCCACCACAACAGTAAATTCATGAGATCATATATGTTGTAATTTATTTTGTTTATATATGTAGTATGTGCATAATTATTCTTGGGTTTGTGCTATTGTAAGGTTAATTAATTGTTAGGGTTAGTGGGACGTCACCCAAGTCGCGTAAGGTAGGTCGTATAGCAGGGATTGCATGTAGATCGTATGCCTGTAAGCCGTTGACAGACGTGCTAGCCAGAACCTTTAGTGAGCACCTTTAATGGTATCAGAGCCAAGTTTAATTAGTCATATAATGCATATATAAACATAATAAATTAGACATATATGATCACCATACAACTATGTCAGAAACAACCAATGATATACCTGTAGAAATACCAGGCAATGATTCAGTAACCACTGTAGGAAACACTGTTTCCTCAATAGCAGAAGCAACCGAATTAGTGGCCTATCAGGATGTAAAAGATGCACTAGATTTGGAATTTTATTCTTTAAAATTTGGATTCAAAGTGTAATGATTATGTCTCCTTAAAAAGTTTGAATTTTGAAAAGGGATTAATAATTTGAGACGAAGGAAGTATGTATTAGCGGATGGTACACACGATGCGTGTATAATTTAAATAAGTAAAAAGAAAAGAAAATAATAATGAAATTAATATTGTGATGTTTACTTAGCTTAAGTGGTATTACTTCTCTTATATTAAATCCGTAGTCATGGGTTCAAGTCTAGCCTTCCTCTTCGTGTAACTTTTTTTTTTTTTGTTTTAAAATAGCAAAGTAAAAATTTCACTACACCAATAAGACCTTTACTTAATAATAGTATAAATATATATAATCTTATTTTATTTTATGTTATTTTATTAAGACTGTTGTAAAGTTCACAGCTTCATGGTGTATGTTTTGCAAAATCATAGCACGACTTCAAGCCAATTATCCAGTGATTGCATTGACGGTTGTTTTGTCTCAACGAAGATGATTTCAAAATTACAAAGTGTAGAAAAAGGAAAAATTAGAAGAAAAAGAGAGGGAGACAGAGAAAGATGATTGAGCAAACAATGGGGGTGATTGAGTGAACAATCAAAGTAATCATTAATTATCTCTACTCCTATGCTTCAAAAAGGAAGTGCATAAAATAAAGTGCGGAAAATATAAATGAGAAGAAAAATATAAATCAATTGTCTTGGATTTGAGTTGGATGATTATAATATAGCTATGAATGACTATTTATAAGCAAAAACTTTTAGGAAAAAATTATCTAGTAACTATTCAATTCTGAACCATATACAGAATTTATGGGCCTTCCATAATTTTAACTGGCTTGATCTTGACTTTAAACTTTTTATTTTGTCTTAATTTAGTTGTAACGCCCTCAAAATAATAACATGAAACCCAACAAATAAGATATGCATAGATATTCAAAAGTTCCACATTCCTTCATTTCTCAGAACTTCATTACAAAAAGTATTACATGTTAACAACAAAAGCAAATGCCCTACAGGCTTACAGCTTTCCAAGTTAACACTTGGTTACAACAAAAGAGTACTAACTCATACACATTAAGCCCTTGGCTTGTATTTACATGCAATACATCAAAAAGTAAAACGACAATATTATGTCCGCCTCTAACCTCCCAAGCTATGTCCTTGGAGGTGGCATGCTTCCTGTACCTGAAAATGATATTCCCATATAGGGTGAGCCACAGCCCAGTAGAAATACACTAAACCAACCATGAACAATGACTAAAATATTAGCAATTGATAGATGGCCAACACTGATACAATCACATAAATCACATATTTATGTCAAACGACTTACAAGTCCAAATTACTTTTCATTTCCCCTTTTTCAACAGATAGGCATATAAGCACTACCCACATGCTCAACAGATATGTATAACAACAATATCCACATTTTCAGATAAGCAAATAAGCTATATCCACATTCTACAACAGATATGTATAACCACAATATCCACAGATAAGCATAAAAGCTATATCCACACATCACAAAGATAAGCATATAAGCTCTATCTTCACTTCTTTAGACAAGCATATGAGCTGTATCTACGGAGTTCATCCCCTATCTTCTCCCAACACTATCCGGTTTAGAGGTACATCCCCTATCTTCCCCTAAACCGCGGAGTACATCCCCCATCTCCTCCTCTACACATAACGTATACAAACACAATGGTTCTATATACAATCACTCAATACATATAGTTAATGTATTCTATCAACCGTCAAGTTCCATGACACACTTCATTGACTAGTTTCAGTTTGCCTAATCATCATGCATTGTCTACAACAATCACGACTATCCTCCACCGATAGCCCAAGCAGTTATTTCTAAACAGAAAATAAATGCACAAATGGATATTCAATCAACATTTCATTTCCTCATTTCTCACAATTAATTATCCCAATTAATTAAACAATGTAATTAGGTCAATTCCCATAATTAACATTTCAACCCTTAGGTTCCTTTTTCATCAATGATTTAACATTTACGCCATTTCTCTATTCCAAACATGCATCTAGGTTTATTATGAATAAAACCCCAACTTTTGTAAAATTGCACAAAAGTCCCAAACTTTCACAAAATTATCAAACCAACCCCAACATCTCAAAATACCAAAATTTAAAGACAAAATCCATAGAGAGGAGTAGGATATCCCTACCTCGAAGTTTGAGCCAAAAAGGAGATGAAGACTCGAAGATCAACGTGTTCCAAATCCCAACTTTTTCAGATTAAAACAAAGCTCTCAACGCCCTCTATCTTTTTAACAAAGGCCCTAGGCTAGATTCACACTCTAGGGAGATCAATTCTTAGAGAGAGTGTAAGTTTAGAGAGAGAGGGTCTCGGATCTAGGGTTTGATAAAAAGAAAAGGTGAAAAAGTGATGTTCAAAATCGCTACTGTCCGCTGATATAAAACACTCTCGCTCGAGCGAAGCCTTGGTCGCTCGAGCGACCAGACACAGAAAACTCTCGCTCGAGCCAAAAACTCAAAAGTGCGCTCGAGCGAAAGAACGCTCGCTCGAGCCAACAACTTGAACCCTCAGGTCTGCAACCAGAAGCACGCTCGAGCGACAGACCTCTCGCTCGAGCGAGGAACAAACCAGACCGCTCGAGCCAAGAAAAGCTCGCTCGAGCCAAGAAACACAACTCTCAGGTCCAGAACCAGGTGCAAGCGCTCGCTCGAGCGAAGCCACTCTGGCTCGACCCACCAGACACAAACTCAACTCTCGCTCGAGAGACCAACTCCTCGCTCGAGCGAAGGTCCAAAAATCTGGGCAGCAACACTAGGCTCCCAAACACAACCAACCTGTAACAAACCTTCCCAACACATCCTATAACTCAATAAACAAAGTAAAGAGGATGCAAACAAGATAATAAACAACTACCAACATCCACGGAAACATGTCCGGATCACTGTACAACAAGGGTAAACCCGGGATCGCTATAACCTCCCCCCCTTAAAGAATTTCGTCCCCGAAATTAAGCACAAGTTTGCAAAAACAAGTTTTTCTCCATTTTAAACAATGTTACATTAACATTCAACAATTCGACCCATTACCGGTCATCCCCTCCTTTAACAAGAGGCATTTCACATAATGTAAACAACATATGTACTTTCAACATGCATTAGCATTACGCATTATCTTTCCAATTTCAACAATACAATCAACATATATAATGTCACATTCAACTTCCATATGAGGCAAGTTCTAAAACATACTTCCAATAAACCAAACATTTTCAATGTTTCACAACTTAAGACATATATAAAAGCTCTTAAGTTCAACAAAATGCAAAATTTAAATACAAGATCACATATCAACAAACAAGTCCGGATATTTCTCTCGGACTTCCAACTCACGTTCCCAAGTGGCTTCCTCCACTCCGTGATGTTTCCACAAGACTTTCACCAAAGGAATGGTCTTGCCACGCAGGACCTGATCCCACCTATCCAAGACCCGAACCGGTCTCTCCTCATACGAGGCATCCTCATCTACCTCTAAATCGTTCCAATTCAACACATGTGATGGATCTGGCTCATACTTCTAAAGCATACTCACATGAAACACGTCATGCACTCCGGACAACTGCGGCGGCAAGGCTAACCGATAAGCAACCTCACCAATCCTCTCAAGAATCTCAAAAGGACCAATAAACCGAGGGGATAACTTCCCACTCTTCCCAAACCTCATCAAGCCTCGCCTAGGTGATATCTTCAGAAAGACATGATCACCTACCTCAAACGCCAAAGGCCTCCTCCTACGGTCAGCATAAGATTTCTGCCGACTCTGGGCTGTAACAAGCCTCCTACGGATAAGCTCAACTTTCTCCGTCGTCTCCCTAACCAACTCCGGACCCAACAAAGGTGCATCACCCACCTCGGCCCAACAAACTGGAGACTTACACGGTCGGCCATACAAGGCCTCAAACGGTGCCATACCGATGCTAGACTGAAAACTGTTGTTGTAGGCAAACTCTACCAATGGCAAGTGCCTCTCCCACGTCCCACTGAAGTCCAGGACACAACCCCGAAGCATATCCTCGAGGATCTGAATAGTACGCTCGGACTTCCCGTCAGTCTGAGGATGATAAGCCGTACTAAAGGTCAACTTAGTGCCCAAGGCACTCTGCAAACTCTGCCACAACCTAGCAGTAAAACGAGGATCTCTATCTGAGACGATCGTCACTGGGACCCCGTGCAATCTCACTACGTCCCGAATATACAAGTCGGCAAGATGATCCACCGAATCTCTCACGCGCATAGGAATAAAGTGCGCCGACTTAGTCAACCGGTCTACAACCACCCAAATAGCATCACTACCCCGCTGAGTCCTCGGAAGACCTACAACGAAGTCCATAGTGACGTGTTCCCACTTCCACTCGGCAATAGGCAAGGGTTGCAACAAACCCGCTGGCCTCTGATGCTCGGCCATCACTTGCTGGCAAGTAAGGCATTTCGATACGAAAACCGCCACATCTCTCTTCATACCCCGCCACCAAAACTGGCGACCCAAATCCTGATACATCTTAGTACCTCCCGGATGCACCGCAAGGCGTGAATGGTGAAACTCTCGGAGTACTTCCTCTCGGCAAGACTCCGGTACAAACAAACGGTCTCGGTATCTCACACTCTGGTCAGGATACACCGTCAAACCCTTCTCAACTTTCCCACTGGAGATCTTCTCTCGGAGGGATTCTACCTCAAGATCACCTCTCTGTGCCTCTAACACTCTAGTCACAAGTGTAGGCTGCGCAACAACAGAAAACAAGGCCGCAGCCTCAACAGATTCGCCCAGTAGCAAATTAAACTCGCCAAGTGCTCCCAACATCTCCCATTCCCGGATGGCTATACAAGCTACATCACTAATGGTCTTCCTACTAAGGGCATCGGCCACAACATTGGCCTTTCCCGGATGATAGTGCAACTCAAAATCATAATCCTCGATGAACTCCATCCACCTCCTATGCCTCAAATTCAAGTCTCTCTGTGTAAACAGATACTTCAAACTCTTGTGGTCCGAGAACACCTCGAACCTCTCACCATAAAGGTAGTGCCTCCAGATTTTCAAGGCAAAGATCACTGCCGCTAACTCTAGGTCGTGTGTGGGGGTAATTCTTCTCGTGTATTTTCAACTAACGTGAGCCATAAGCTACCACTTTCCCTTCTTGCATCAACACACAACCCAAACCCTCTCGTGAGGCATCACAATAAATCGCATAACCCAACCCTCTCTCCGGAATAATCAACACCGGAGCGGTGGTCAATCTAACTTTCAGCTCTTGGAACGACTTTTCACAAGTCTCACTCCACACAAACTTGACTCCCTTCCGAGTCAGTCTAGTCAATGGTGACGCTAACCTGGAGAAATCTTTCACAAACCGACGGTAATACCCAGCTAATCCCAGAAAACTGCGGATTTCAAACACACTCTTAGGCTGTGCCCAATCCTGCACTGCCTCTACCTTGGATGTATCAACAGACACCCCTACCTCGGATACCACGTGGCCTAAGAATTTGACTTCCCTCAGCCATAACTCACACTTCCCAAACTTGGCATACAGCCTATGGGCTCTAAGCAACTCAAGCACCACTCTCAAGTGTTCCTCGTGCTCCTCTTCTGAAGGCGAATAGATAAGGATGTCGTCCACGAAGACGACCACAAATCGGTCTAAGAACTCTCGGAAAATCCGGTTCATCAAGTCCATAAAGACTGCCGGTGCATTGGTAAGCCCGAATGACATCACCAAAAACTCGTAATGGCCATACCGCGTACGGAATGCCGCCTTAGGAATGTCTTCCTCCCTGACCCTCAACTGGTGGTAACCCGATCTCAAGTCTATCTTAGAGAAACAACGGGAACCCTTCAACTGGTCAAACAAATCATCTATACGGGGCATAGGATACTTATTCTTAACCGTAGCCCGATTCAACTTCCGGTAATCAATACACAATCTCAAGGTACCATCTTTCTTTTTAACAAAGAGGGCCGGTGCTCCCCACGGCGAAACACTAGGGCGAACAAAGCCTTTATCTAGCAATTCCTGGAGCTGAACTTTCAACTCAACCAACTCTGCTAGAGCAAAACGGTAAGGTGCCATAGAAATCGGCGCCGTGCCGGGCACTAAATCAATAGAGAACTCTATCTCTCGGTGAGGTGGCAAACTAACAAGATCTTCGGGAAAGACATCCGAATACTCACAAACCACCCTCGGTAACACAATCTGGGTCTCATCACACTCACTACTCTCGAAGCTAGCAAGTAGACCACTAAGCTCACTTCGCCCTCGCGAATCATACCCCGATGGCAAAACACTACCAACCCGGTCTCCCAAGAAATGGAACTACTCCCCGCTCAAGGTACATAACGTGACCCTCTGGCGGTAGCAATCGATAACAGCCCGGTATGACGATAGCCAGTCCATACCCAAAATAACATCAAAACCCTTCATGGGCATGACAACAAACGGAAAAGGAAGCCTATAGTCGGCGACCTCTATATCACATCCTCTAACACCCTGTTTCAGGATCAACTCACCACCCAAAGGTGATACCACACAAATAGGAGATGCTAACTGTGCTAACTCCAATTCCAAAACAGATGCAAATGCAGCAGATACAAAAGAATGAGATGCACCCGTGTCTATCAACACACTAGCAACCGAGTTGCAAAACAGAAAAGTACCTCTCACTACCGATGGAGCCGGTACTAAATCCTGCGCGGTAACAGCATACACGCGCCTCGTAGGCCCCTGGTCTACCTGCTCACCTTTCGGAGCAAAAGACTGCTGCACAGACTGGGATGACGAAGCTCCCGGATTGGCCCTCGAGGCCTGCACAGACTAAGCTGGCTGAAAACCCTGCGTCTGCCTAGAACCAGACGCTCCCGAAGTGGCACTCAACTGCGGGCAAAACCTCTTCAGGTGCCCAGGCTGTCCACACTGATAACAGGACAAGGGCTGCCCCCTGCCCAAACTCTGACTCTGCGGTCTAGCTGAAGAAGAAGCAGCTCTCTGACCCCCACCCTTCTGCGGGCAAACAGAAACCTTGTGACCCAGCTGGCCACACTTGTAACAGGTGAATTCCCCCTAACCACCTCTCCCGGAGCCTGCACTCGGCACTGGGAAGGTCGATCTAGCAACACCACCTTGCGACTGCTGAGGGTTAAAACCCTCTGCCTCTTGCCATCACGCTGACCATCTTGGCTCCTCTTGGAGCCTCTCTGCCCCTCATCCTCCTCCTGCATCATGAGCTGCATATGAGCTGCAGCGTCCACTAGGTGTCTATACTCCCGGATGTAAGACCCACCAACCCTCAACTTGAGGCCCCGCCTCAACTTCCGCTCAAACTCATAGCAACGGCGTTCCTCAGACGCCACCAGTTCAGGTGCGAACCTGGACAGACTAGTAAAGGTAGCCTCAAACTCGGCCACTGACAAGCCCTGCTGATTAAGCCGGCTAAACTGATCCTTCAGCTTCTCCCTAGCTGCTGCAGACAAAAACCTCTCCTGAAAAGCATTTATAAACGCCTCCCAAGTACCACCAACACGAGTCTTCTCATACTTCCACCATTGACCCGCATCTCCCTTCAGTTGGAAGGATGCCAAAGTCACTTTCAGTGCTCCGTCCTCGATGCCAAGCATATCGAACGTCTTACTCATTTGCTCTAGCCACTCATCAGCCTTCAGTGGCTCTTTCGGATCCCCGATAAACTCATCCGGATTAGACCGGAAGAACTCCCTCTTCAAGAAAGAAGGCCCTGCCTCAACGGCCTGATTCCCAGCTCTAAGAATATCCAAAGCCCCTGCTATCTCTCTGGCCAACGCACCCATAGCCTGCTGACCCACTGGCTCGGCCACATTGGCCTGGCCAACTCCCTCCTGCACTGCCGGAATCTCACCCTGTAACGGTACTCCCTGCCTCGCAGGTCTACCACGCCTAGCACCTCTTCCTCGTCCTGACATCCTAATAAAGGTAACACAGAACATTAGCACATTCATAAATGTGCCGAAACTAAACACTCACGTCCTAATGCATGGACAACTGTAATTCACTCCACGTAAACATATAAACACATAAGCACTTACGAATTTCATTTCCGGATAATGATAGTCCCGAGGCGTTACTAGAGTTCCGGTTAGAAACAGCATTGATCAAGTGCTTTTCCAACAAGACTCCCAGAAACCCAAGGATCCAATCAACATCCTAGAAATTAAATCCCATACCCACATAGTCACATAAGCATGTTATCAATCAAGCACATAGCATACGATACTACATCTAAGTCTCTATCAAGCGAGACAAACCCATTGTGATCCTAATCACTTCCCACGTACCCAAAGTATTCGAACCCGGTACGCTCTGATACCAAGTTGTAACGCCCTCAAAATAATAACATTAAACCCAACAAATAAGACATGCATAGATATTCAAAAGTTCCACATTCCTTCATTTCTCAGAACTTCATTACAAAAAGTATTACATGTTAACAACAAAAGCAAATGCCCTACAGGCTTACAGCTTTCCAAGTTAACACTTGGTTACAACAAAAGAGTACTAACTCATACACATTAAGCCCTTGGCTTGTATTTACATGTAATACATCAAAAAGTAAAACGACAACATTATGTCCGCCTCTAACCTCCCAAGCTATGTCCTTGGAGGTGGCATGCTTCCTGTACTTGAAAATGATATTCCCATATAGGGTGAGCCACAGCCCAGTAGAAATACACTAAACCAACCATGAACAATGACTAAAATATTAGCAATTGATAGATGGCCAACACTGATACAATCACATAAATCACATATTTATGTCAAACGACTTACAAGTCCAAATTACTTTTCATTTCCCCTTTTTCAACAGATAGGCATATAAGCACTACCCACATGCTCAACAGATATGTATAACAACAATATCCACATTTTCAGATAAGCAAATAAGCTATATCCACATTCTACAACAGATATGTATAACCACAATATCCACAGATAAGCATAAAAGCTATATCCACACATCACAAAGATAAGCATATAAGCTCTATCTTCACTTCTTTAGACAAGCATATGAGCTGTATCTACGAAGTTCATCCCCTATCTTCTCCCAACACTATCCGGTTTAGAGGTACATCCCCTATCTTCCCCTAAACCGCGGAGTACATCCCCCATCTCCTCCTCTACACATAACGTATACAAACACAATGGTTCTATATACAATCACTCAATACATATAGTTAATGTATTCTATCAACCGTCAAGTTCCATGACACACTTCATTGATTAGTTTCAGTTTGCCTAATCATCATGCATTGTCTACAACAATCACGACTATCCTCCACCGATAGCCCAAACAGTTATTTCTAAACAGAAAATAAATGCACAAATGGATATTCAATCAACATTTCATTTCCTCATTTCTCACAATTAATTATCCCAATTAATTAAACAATGTAATTAGGTCAATTCCCATAATTAACATTTCAACCCTTAGGTCCCTTTTTCATCAATGATTTAACATTTATGTCATTTCTCTATTCCAAACATGCATCTAGGTTTATTATGAATAAAACCCCAACTTTTGTAAAATTGCACAAAAGTCCCAAACTTTCACAAAATTATCAAACCAACCCCAACATCTCAAAATACCAAAATTTAAAGACAAAATCCATAGAGAGGAGTAGGATATCCCTACCTCGAAGTTTGAGCCAAAAAAGAGATGAAGACTCGAAGATCAACGTGTTCCAAATCCCAACTTTTTCAGATTAAAACAAAGCTCTCAACGCCCTCTATCTTTTTAACAAAGGCCCTAGGCTAGATTCACACTCTAGGGAGATCAATTCTTAGAGAGAGTGTAAGTTTAGAGAGAGAGGGTCTCGGATCTAGGGTTTGATAAAAAGAAAAGGTGAAAAAGTGATGTTCAAAATCGCTACTGTCCGCTGATATAAAACACTCTCGCTCGAGCGAAGCCTTGGTCGCTCGAGCGACCAAACACAGAAAACTCTCGCTCGAGCCAAGAAGTTCTCGCTCGAGCCAAAAACTCAAAAGTGCGCTCGAGCGAAAGAACGCTCGCTCGAGCCAACAACTCGAACCCTCAGGTCTGCAACCAGAAGCACGCTCGAGCGACAGACCTCTCGCTCGAGCGAGGAACAAACCAGACCGCTCGAGCCAAGAAAAGCTCACTCGAGCCAAGAAACACAACTCTCAGGTCCAGAACCAGGTGCAAGCGCTCGCTCGAGCGAAGCCACTCTGGCTCGACCCACCAGACACAAACTCAACTCTCGCTCGAGCGACCAACTCCTCGCTCGAGCGAAGGTCCAAAAATCTGGGCAGCAACACTAGGCTCCCAAACACAACCAACCTGTAACAAACCTTCCCAACACATCCTATAACTTAATAAACAAAGTAAAGAGGATGCAAACAAGATAATAAACAACTACCAACATCCACGGACACATGTCCGAATCACTGTACAACAAGGGTAAACCCGGGATCGCTATATTAGTCGACTTCATTACAATTGTTAGAGCATTGTTTTATGAAAAAATGTACACATGAGCCACATGTGTCATGTTTTTAGGAAAAAAAAATTATATATATATATAAACTTGATCAATTTAGTGAGTAAAGCTCAACTATCTCAATGAATTTTCTATCAAAAATCCATAACGGAGTTATCAAATATTAAAGTGATGATTTAAAAAAAAAAAAAAAGAAAAAGAAAAAAGATTAAATTGACACAAATTCTAATGTTTTTCTTTTTTGATTGGCGAAAGTCAGTTGTTAGATCAGCACCTATATATGAGAGTTAATCTCCCCACCTTTATAAAGCACCAAGTTAGTACTTGTCCCCATAATTCAACCCTCATTGGGAGAGTTGAATCCATAACCTCCCCTTAGGGACTAAGCGTTTAGGAAAGTCATGGTGGCCAATTAGGCTAAGTCTAATTCGTTACACAAAATCTAATGTGAAGGGTTAAAATTAAGCCAATTGAAAGTGTACAAATCCAAATGACACAAGGGGAAAAGTGTAGTTACTAGTGAAATTTACCTTTATTTATCCTATTATATTATTATATAAAGTGTACACCTAACTTAGTGTGAACGTTGTTACATTTTTATTTTTTAATAATACCTTTCTCACTCAGTAGCTGTCAATCCCTTCCATCCGATAACTATTAGGTGATTTTTCTTCTCCATCAAACAATTCAAAATTGCTAATCAAATGTTCTTATTCATCAAACTATCAAAATATATAAATATAAAATTATGAACGCATCAGATTTACACCCACCGCTAATGTATAATGGTATATAAATAATTTAAATAAATTTCATAAAATGTTTATAAAAAATATTCTCTTATACCTTCCATTGCACAAGTTATTTAATAAAGAGATTACATGTTCTCGAGGATTAATCCAGGTGAATCCTTGATACCATGGTGACATTCATCAATTTTCAATTCTTTTTATTTATTTATTTTTAAAGTAACAATAAAAAAAATTAAAAAAGAAGAAGAAGAGGATAATACTAATAAGTACTGTGGAAAGTGTAGGATGTGGCTTTGAAATATTGGCATGCGCCAAAAGAGTGTATGGTTATGAGGAATTGGGCGAAAGCCGATAAGGATATAGCGGCCATGAAGGATAAACTCAAAAAGCAGCTCAAGCCCGACACAGAGTGTATGGTTATGAGGAATTGGGCGAATGTCGATAAGGATATAGCGGCCATGAAGGATAAACTCAAAAAGTAGCTCAAGCCCAACACCTGAGTTAGTGTCAACGTTGTTACATATTTTATTTTTTCAATAATACTCTTCTCACTCAGTAACTGTAATTTCCTCCCATCCAGTAACTGTTAGATGATTTTTCTCTTCCATCAAACAATCCAAAATTGCTAATCAAATATCCTTATTCATCAAACTATCTACCTATATAAATATAAATTATCAATGAATCGGATTTACACCCACTACTAATGTATAATTGTATATAAACAATTTAACTAAATTTCATAAAATGTTTATAAAAAATATTCTCTTATACTTTCCATTGCACAATTTATTTAATAAAGAGATTACATGTGCTCGAGGATTAATCGAGGCGAATCCTGGATGCCATGGTGACACCCATTAATTTTCAATTCTTTTTATTTATTTATTTTTAAAGTAACAATACAAAAATTTAATAAAAAAAAAAGAAAAAAGAAGAGGATAATACTAATAAGCACTGTGGAAAGTGCAGGATGTGGCTCGGAAATATGATGATCCAACGTTTATAATGATAAAGAATGGGGAGAATGTTGGTAAGGTTATAGGAGCCAACAAGGATGAACTCAAGAGCACTATAGAGAAGCTCAATGCCTAATGCTAAATAATTAGTTTGTATTATTTTCTATAAAATCATTTTTATATTATACTACATATATCTATATGGTTATCCCAAGAAAGTAGAGAAAAATGATGTTGAGGCACAAGTCTCCATGGATTACATCTCTAAATAAGATCTCATGTTTGCCTACAAATTCTCTCTCTCTCTCTCTCCGCGTAATTTGAATGAAGTTTGGTTTTGTCATGGGGTGCTAAGCCAAAGCCATTTTGATCAAGTAACATAGTACTAATAGTTAAAAGGACCAGTTTCAATGCAAATTATGAATTAATTTATGGAATTTTGATTAGAGATCTTTTATTATAAGTTTATAAAAAAAAAAATGCTAGTTGGATTCTCAAATATCTTGACCAAAGACCCTCATAATAACGTTTGAGGAAATTCAGCTCCTTTCACTTTGTTAAAACTTTAATAACTTTTGATTTAGAACTCCATTTTTAATGATATATATATATATATATTTGAATCCTATCGTTGTGATATATCAAATAAAACCCTTGATGAATTTGACATTTTGATGAAAAGTACAAAATTTCACTATGTTTGCATTCTATGATAGTGAAATTTCACTGACATGAAGTTAGTGAAATTGGCTTGGTTCCTTTGTGTCACGCCCCCAATTTCATTACTCGGATAATTTATCAAATTTCCTCATAAAAGTCCATTTCCAATAATAGTTATGAAAGTAACACAAGCTAAATAGAATAAAAGATGTTCATTTTTGCATAAATACCATGGCACTGCAAATGGTCACAACATTAATCACAGCACATGCCAAAAAGGCTTACATAAAAGATTTCAAAATAAATAATTAGATAGAAAGAACCACCTCAACACAACTATCCTTTAATCTTTCATTCACAATTTACATAAGATAGACTCATAATATAATAAGTAACTTATTGATCTTCCATATAATGATTCTGGTTTAGATCCAACTCGTTTATTGTTTTGGATCTGGGATTCCTTGTCATGAATGGTTGTTCATATCTTTATTCATTCTATTCCTTGTTAAGTTTGCTTGTTGGAGTGTCATTGTTGCCTTTGGAACAGGTTGAGAGTTAGTTTTTCAAAAGAGTTGTTGCCTAGAATTTGGCTTGTTCGCTCGAGCCAACTTTCTTACGCTCGAGCGGTCCTTTAGATCTTCCAGTATTTATGTAAGTCTACAAAAATACTAAGAGTGTGGTATTCTTCGCTCGAGCGGTGTTTTTTGCATTCGACGGGTCTTGGCTCGAGTTGTCTTTCTTGAACTCGAGTGGTTGGCTTCTTTCTGCAAAACTTCTGGAAGTTTGTCATTATGACCTCGAGCGGTCACTCTATTCCCTGGAGCGATCTCTCCTATTGTGTCTGTTCGCTGGAGTGGTCTGCGCGTATATCAGTCCGTAATAATCACTTTTTGGATCACTTTTGCATTTATCTCTCTCTAAACATTTCAAAAACCTAGCTCTACTCTCCCTCTCTCTATCTCTCTCTCTCTCTCTCTCTAAAATTCATCTTTAGACCTCAAAATACACCATCCTCTTTGATCTCTACACCATTGTCCATTGGAGAAAAAGATAGGGTACGTTGAGAGCTTCATTTTAATTTGAAAAGTTCGTGTTTTTGTCGACATTGGGTTTTGGGACTTTTGGGCTTTCTCCTCTTCCAGAGTTGAGGTAGGGATTTTCTTAACAGTGTGCATGCTGTTTAGCTTCGTTATATGTTATTTTGTTAGTTATGGGTTTTCAAAAAAGTAGTTTTGGATATATATCTATTGATGCACAAATTTGGGAAAAGACATGTTTTCGGTTAATGTTTGGGATTGGTAACCTAGTGGTTGTTGTGTAATGAAGTTTTGAAGAAAAAAAATAGTTTTTAATGGGTTTCCATAGGTTAATAAAAAACTAGGGTTTTAGGTGTTTTTATGGAAAAAGATGGAATTGGAATGGTTGTGGGATTTTGGTTGAAATGAGGTTTGGTTAGGAAATGTTTTGAATTGTTAGAAAGTACCGAGTATTATTTACTCTTTGTAGCCATCCTCAAGACTGAGACGTCATTGATTGAGCGCTCGATGATAGTGCATGTTGTGCTCGTTTCGAGTTTCGGAGTTCTCGACTGAAAGCCTTGCCTCTGGGCCTCGGGACTTTTTGTGCTTTGACTCGGTTTGCAGATCAGGTCTTGTTTTCTCTTCCCAAAGGGAGGGAGAGGTCTTGTAGACCATCTCTCAGTGGTCGTAGACTACTTTTCGTGGTCATAGGCCACTGTTCCCGTTTGGAGACTAGTTTCTGATTTTCGGAGCCGTCGGCTGCGCGACTCGGTTTGGGACCACTTAGCATTCTCCGTTTGCCCCGATTTTTGGGGCACACCTTGTTTCCTTCATCTAGAGGGACCCGGGAGACCACTTTTGTGGTCGCGCGCCACTTTCGGTGCTCAGCAGCCAGTTTTCGAGGCACCCGGCCGCGCGTTTTGTCCCCCTCGAACCCTCGTTTTGCATCGGTGTTGATTCGTTTTTGGCTTGAACCTTGTTTTCCCTGTTTGGGAGGTGGTACAAGGGTGGGAGACCACCTTTTCTCCTTGGAGATCACTTTTCTCCCCGCCAGCCGATTTTCTTGTCTGGGAGCTGGTCTCCATGGTCTTTGAGCCATATTTACTGGTCTCCCACCATACCACTAGCTTGCATTTAGTTGGGAGACCATCAAATGGGCTAGCCGACCACCATTTTTTTGAGTTGACCCTTTTGACCTAGTCGGCCAACCACCTGAACTGGTTGGCCTGCTCGCTCCAGTTTTGTCTTTGTGAGTTGTTGCCAACTGTGCCAGCTGGGGGGCACTGACTGCATCCTCCATACACATGTATTAAGGATCTTTGGCCTTGGTTTTTAGCTTCTTTGAGAAGCTTTGGCCTCCTTTGTCTATAAAGGAAGGCCTCCCCCTTCTTTGTGAGGGTTCAGATTTTGGTTAATGCATATACACACATATCTCTCTTTGTCTCTCCATTCTAGCCTTAAGAGTGTATTGTTCTTGCCCCTTTACACACCACCTCATAGGCTAACACTTCCACCATCAACCTAAGGTTCTTGGAGGCCATTTTCAGAGGGTAAGGAGCTGTGTTTTTGGTCCAAAGTTGGCTGGTTTTTGCTGAACTTCAAGAGTAATCTTTTTTTCTTCTTTTAAGCTTTATTTTGATTCTTATCTTAGTCTTATTTGCATGCATATTTAGGATTTGTGGTCAACTAAGAAAAGCTTCATTTTTAAGTGTTTAACAAGTTCGTTTAAGGTCATTTTGGTGTTGGGGGTCATCTACCGCCTTGCATGCTCTATTTTGCCTTGTTTTGAGCCATGCCTTAGGCCCTTTGTCTTGACCTTTGCTTGGCCTTTTAGCCACTAAAATCCTGTAAATTTTCAGTGGTTGCCATGAGATTTTTGAGGGCCAAAATCAGAGAGGGGTGACCCTCTCTCTTTTGGCCTTATTTGTTGGCATTTTTGGCCTTACAAAGGAGCCTATATTTTCACACTTCCAAGCCTTGGTTCAGGCCCTTTTTGGTGATTTTTAGGGCTTGCCTAGGCTCTGTCTAGAGTTGGTTTTGTCATCTTGGGTGTGCCTCTTGCATGTGTAGAATAATCCCATTCATAGCTTATCAAAGGAGCATGTCATTCTTGCATGCATTGATCATGTTTCAGTGGCTTTTTGGTCATTATTTGGCATGTCATACCTTTGCCTTTGGCTGGTTTAGTGGTCTATTAAATGTTTCATATGCTTGTAGTGTAAACCATGCTTACTAACTTATATTGCATGTTGTTTTGGCCCTTGATGCTAGCATATTTTGGCCATCATCTAAACTGATTTTGTGCATATTTTGGGCTACCTTAGCTCTGTTTTGTGGTCCCATGGTCGAATGATGCTTGCCATGTATGCTTGTAGTGTAATAGCCATGCTTAACTTTGAGTTTTGAAGCCTATTGCATGTTTATATTGAGGTGTTTGCATGTTTCAGTATCATTGTTTATGATATTTCAGAGCTTATTCATTCGCGATATTCCCTTGTTTATCACTCTTTAAGTGCATTGAGAGTTGTGCTTGTATGCCTCATTTATGGACCATCGCATGAGCTTCATTTTTATGCCTTTCAAGCCATCATCTTAGTCCATTTTGCTACTGTTTGGGCCTGCATAGGGACTCTTTCGGGCTGGTTTGGTCATTTGTGCATTGCTTTGCATACCTCTAGTGTAATGTGCTTTACTAGTTTCGGTATTTGAGCCTTCCAACATGCATCGTGCAAGTTGTTTGCATGATTCGGAGCCATTTTGTATGCCATATCAGAGCTGGAACAAGCGCCATTGTATGCTATATTTCATCCTTTCAATGCTTTTGTGGAATTGTGTTTTGTGCCTTAGGTTCGGGGCCATTGCATTGTGCATGTTTGCATGAGTTTCGGTGCCTTGTTTGCATCATTTTGGCCACTAAGTTGGACATGGCTGAGGCCTATCCATCTTGGTTTACGTCCACTTAGCATTGCGCATGCCATGTAGTTCGTCGCATTGAGTATGCTATTTGACATTCGCATTGTGTATGCTAGTCTCATTTTGTCATATTGATGCATGCATATGATTGTCTTGCATTGAGTATGTGTGCATTAGCATTGTGCATTGTGCATGCCATTAGCCTTGTTAGGTTGTTCATGTTGCATTCCATAGCATTGTGTGTGCTAGGTGCATGTTTGCATGTTCATCCCTTGCATGCTTGCATATTCAAAGTTGCATTGCACTAGGATTGCATATTATAGTCGCATTGTGCATGCCTTATTTGTTGCATTGTGTTTGGGATAGGAGTTAGCCCCAAACACGGGAAATGAGGGACGTTTCGTACTCGAAGTGATGAAACGTGCCTCGATTCTCGGTCCTCGACATTCTTGATTACCCATGATGGATTTGTTGGCTTCATGTGTTCATACTTGTACTCATTCCATACTAAGTTGTGCAATTCGACTTCTCGGCCATCATGCATCGAGATGCGTGATTGATGGCCCAAGGGTCGAGGCCTACACTCCCTTGAGCTTGTACAAAGACGAGGAGAGTGGTCATGCATACATTTTGTTGAAAATACCATGCCATGCCTCTCTCTTACTTTGTGTTGCGGAAAACCAGGAACCAGGGGTGGAAACTGGTCGGCCGACCAGGTTTTGTGGCTAGCCAACCACTTTTTCTGGTTTTCACCACCAAAGTGGTCGGCAGGTGGTCTCCAATACCAATAGCTGGTCGGCAACCTTCCCACAGCTTCCCAGGGTGGAGTTTTAGCCTTCTGGAGCCTTATACAAGTTTCTGACATCAATTGCAAACAAAGGTGAGTCGAGGCGTCGCGAGGGATTTCCTGACAAGGCGGTTCAAGCATGAATGCATCCTTTTTCAACCAAGGCAGAGCCAAGGCAGCCTACTTCATTTAGTTTGCATGCTTACTTAGCTAATTTGTTAATTAGTTAGTGATTGTGTAATAATTAGCTGTAGTTAGTTATTCATTTCATCGTGTATTATTTATTTGGACCCTCCTCCGAGAAAACGAGTTTTGTAATAAGTGTGCGTGTGTGATGCATGTCTTCCAATCCCACGTCTTTCTCCCTTTTATTTACCAGCTTATGATGGTTAGTTTTAGGGCACGTTTCAATTAGAATCCTTATGCTCGCATGTTTGCATCCATTCATCTGTCTTGCATGCACCAGGCTCGGCACATCATACTAACTGCATTGTATTTCAATTCCAAGTTGAATATATGTTATCTGTAGCATCTCATATGCCATCTTAGAATAGCCGAGCCTATCTTAGTTGCATTTTGCATGTGTTGCATTAGCTATCTTAACATGAACTAGGATCATGCATTGATTAGTAACTAGTTTCTGTTTTGGCTCGGAGAACTCGGTAAGTGTTTATGCTTTAGCATCCTTGCATATGTGTGAGTGGCTGCCATGATAGCATGCTTGCCATGAGACTATTTGCTTATGTGATATAACTGCCTGAATGCCTGTGGGTGAAGGTTGGATTACTTGAATTGGAACAATTCATTGATTACAAGTTTTAAGTCCACTTGAGAGTGGCAAATCACCATGTTTTCTAGGCCCACTTGAGGGTGGCAAAATCTGCATTTTAGCCTACTTGCGAGTAGCAAACCGTTCAAAACTAATATGCAATGCTTTGTTCCAACTCAGGCGATCTAGTCTATACTTGTATGCTGTGCGCATCACATAGCAATTCTAGGTTAATAAACCAGAATAAGAATGCATGTGTTTCAAAAACTCGATATCACGTTTAGTAGTGGCCGATTTTTGATCAGGTGAGCGGGGGTGCTCATTGCATGACCCTCCCCAATCGTACCCAAGTTCTCGAGCCGAGGCAATTTTGGTGATGACGGACACGTGGCCTTAGGCACGAGTCAGGGTTTTCTAAATTCTCCAAAATAAAATAGTTAGGTTGCGACTTTGTATCTGGCAAAGCAGTCAATGTTTGGCACTTCTTTCCAAAAATCAGTTTTTCAAAACGATTTGCCAGATTTGGACTCTTTGGTGATTTATCGATCTTGCATTGCACTTTGCGAGATCAGATTCAGAACCGTGACATTGAGTCTGAACTGTAATGAGCCCAAATGAACAAAACGTGATTTTCCCGGGACGTTCGGGCGCGTCTACACTCTTTTGAAATGGTTTTGTTGGAAACAGTATGAACGGTTTTGGAAAAATTGTATATTTTCGGTTAAGATTCACAAGACTCGTATGGAGTGTGAATGTCATTTTGGAAATCATGAGATTTTTGTATAAATCGTTGGGATTCCGGTTTGGTTATGGTTTTTTTAGAATATTATTATTACTGTTGTCTTTGCATTAGAAATAATTATTTTGGCAATCGGTGAAGGGTTGTATTGATTGTTGTAGAAATTGCATGTGGATTGGGGAATGGAAATGTTTACAAATCATACTTTGCATTGTGCATATCATGGATTTGTAACTGGAGAATTCGTGTTTCGAAAAACGTATTGTTGTTTTGACATGCATGTATTGTATTACTAGAAAGGTAAATAAAATGGTGAAGCTGTAAGGGAGTGTTAAAGTAGAATTAATTTGGCCTGTGTGTCCATGGTGTAAGACTTAAACCCACACGATAGGTGCCGAGCTGTAGACGTCCCCAAACGCCCCGGGAGGGTGAGGTCCCGTTCCGTTCGTTTTGTGGGTCTACTACAGTTCGGACTCAAATTGTCACGGTTCTTAATCTGAACCAAAGAGTCCAAATCTGGCAAATCGTTTTGAGAAAACAGATTTTTAGAAAAAGAAGTGCCAAGCATGGACTGCTTTGCCAGATACAGAGTCCCCACCTAAATATTTTATTTTGGGGAATTTAGGAAACCCTGACTCGGTGCCAAAGGTCACGCGTCCGTCATCACCAAAGTTGCCTCGGCTCGGGAACTTCGGTACGATTGGGGAAGGTTAGCTATGAGCACCCCTTCTCGCCCGATCAAAGATCGGCCTCTACTAACCGTGATATCTTGTTTTGAAAGCATTATGTGTTCTTATTTCAGTTATTAGCCTAGAATTACTGTGTTATGCACACAACAAACAAGTATAGACCAAATCGCCTAAATTGGAACAAAACATTTCATGTTTGTTTTGAAAATGATTTGCTACTCACAGGTAGGCTAAAATGCAGGTTTTGCCACCCTCAAGTGGGCTTTAGAAAAGATGGTTTTGCCACTATCTAGTGAGCTTAAAACTCATAGTTTTAAATACATTATTCCAATTAAGTTAATTCAACCTCCATCCACAGGCATTCAAGCATTTATATCACATAAGCAGCTAGTCTCATGGTAATCATGCTATTATGGCAACACTCACACGCATGCGGTATGCTAAAGCATAAAAGTTTACTTAGTACTCCGAGCCAAAACAGAAACTAGTTAGTAATCATATGCATGATCCTAGTTCATGTTAAAAATGGCTAATGCAACACAAGCGAAATGCAGCTAAAATAGGCTCGGCTATTCTAAAGATGGCGTGTGAAATGCTACAACTAACACGTATTCAATTTGGAATTGAAATACAGATGCAGTTAGAATGATGCGCCGAGCCCGGTGCATGCAAAACGGATGAATGAATGCAAACATGCTATCATACTGTATGCTAATTTGAATATGCCCTAAACTAACCATCGAAAGCTAGTAAATAAAAGGGAAGAAAGACGTGGGGTTGGAAGACATGCACACACTCACGCACACTTATTACACAATTGCCCTCGCTCAGAGGGTCCGAATAAATATTACAGTCCGAATAAATAATACTAAATTAACTATTACAGAATTTCTAATTAATCAACAAATTGAATGCAAAAAGAAAATGGCCACAGCCCTACCTCGGGATACGTGAATGATGCATGCTTGATCTACCTTTCCCGGAAACTCGCTGCCATAGCACTACTGCCTCTGTTTTCACTGCCCTGCTTCTCTGAAAACTGCCAAAATCCTGGGACAGGTTCCCTGGACCCTGTAGGACACCATCGGCTGAAGGGAATACCAACCGGCCATGGAACTTATCCATTGGCTGGGGTTTCATATTATCGACCACCAATCCATGGCCGGTCGGCACTCTACACTGCCGGTCGGCAAAAACTCCCTGCAGAAACTGGTTTTTGACAGCAACAATGACAGACAGTGTATGGCATGGAATTTCAAGCAAATGTATGCGCGGGCACACTCCCTATCATGCAAGGGGCTCAAGGGAGCATAACCCTCGACCCTCGGGCCATCAATCATGCATTTTGATGCGTGATGGCCTAAGGAGCCAAGGTTGCAATTCAATGAAAATGCATGCAACATATAAATGAATACCAAAACCCTATCATGCCAAAGTCAAGGGCCTCGGTGACCGAGAGTTGAGACGCGTTACATCGCTTGTAGTATGAACACTTCTCCCCCCTCACACTTGGTTTGACACCCCAAACCAAGCAATGCAATGCATGTTATGCAAACATGGCTCGAAAGTGCAACATATCACTAAAATGCAAAACATGCCAAATGTAATGCAACATATCATGGCAAGCGTGCAATGTTCCTAACATGCAATGCTACAATGCAACTCATCATGCAATGCTAATATGGTACAATGCAAGCATGCGATTAGAGGCAACAAGTCACGCATACAACCATGTCCGAGAAGGGACTTAGACTGAAATGGGAGGCCTCAAACACCCCCCAAAACAGTGGCCAAAAGTGTCTCAAGTGATGGACAAAATGGACTACAAGCATGCAAGTCAAAAGGGGCCCAAGGCCAAGGCATAACAACAGGGCACTCCACTACCACTAACCCAAACAAGCATGGCATGAACTATACAACCCAAAAACAGAATTTTAGCGTGCAAAATAGCTCCAAAACCCGCTGGTATGGCAGCCCTAAAATGACCCAAACACATAGGTATACATAATGCACATGTCAAGGCATGAAAACACAACACTTCATGGCATTGAAAGAGACACAAAGGACAATGTAAGACCACATTATATGGACTGGAATATGATCTCAACTAATGCCAAATGATGATAATAGGCCAAGCTAGGCATGTTAATGATCCATACACTCAAGGCTCATGATCCAAAATGCAAAGCAACTATTTCAAGCATGCTAAACAAGACCAAATCAGTGGCCAACAGACCTCATGCATGACAAAATATGGTCAAGAACTTCACAAAGTAAAGCCAAAATATGAGAGCATGGTAGTCAAAAGTCATGAGGCATTTCTAGGCACAAACAAGGGAATACAAAGCAAGTATGTTAAGCATGCAAAGGGCCACCAATCCGACCAAAAACAGAGATAACATGTGACCTAAATAGCACCAAAAACATCTGATATGGAGCCAAAAACAACCAAGCATATATGCTACCCTTATGAGCCCAAAACATGCACAAATGAGACACAAAGGGAGAGGGGTGTCCGTCCCCTATACAAGACTTCAAACCATCTTCTTCACCACTGAAAATCCACTGGATTTCAGTGGTGAGACGGCTAATACAACAAAGCAAATAAGGCTTAAAGAAAAAGACACCAAAAGGGGCCAAAAGAGATCTAAGAGGGGGATTTCGACCCCCAATGCCAAAACACCCTTAATGACAGTTCTTAAGCATGAAAATATAAGACTTTTTTTAGTTATACACAAAGCTCAAATCAATATGCAAGATTGGGGAAAATAAAGCAAGAAACTCACCCTTGAAGAACACTTCAAGAACAGTTGGTCCAACCACTCTTTTCTGACAAAAAATCAGTCCAAAACCTTAAGAATCAACCCTCAATGTCTCTCAAACTCGAAGCAAGGTGTGGTAGTGTGTGTTTTAGTGCAAAACTAAGGTAAAAATGCACTTTTAGGCCACAAAACACACACAAGGGAGGAGAGAGAGTAAAATATAGAGAGAGAGGGTGTATATATCAGATATAGATATGTATAAGCTCTGGTTTTTCTTTCAAAACCACCAACCCTTGACAATGGGAGAAGAAGGGGTCCTTATATAGGCAAAAGGAAATGGTTTAAGCTTCTCAAAGAAGCTAAGTGAAAGGGGCAAAGGGAGCAAAGGAGTCAAGGCTTCTTGGAGAAGCCATGACAAAGGGTCAAGCTTCTCCAAGAAGCTTGACCAAAGGGTTCAACCTTCTAGAAGGAAAAAGGGGTCAAGGGTGCAAAATGGTCATCCCCGTGCATGGGGAGGAGTAATGGTGCATTCCAGCTGGCACAGCTGGCATGCACCATACCTGAAGGGTGCAAAGGGTACAGATCGGCTAGCAAAAGAGGTCACCGGCCAAAAAAAAAGTGCTGGTCGGCAAAATATAGTGCCGACCGGCCATTGGTTTTAAGAAACCACTGCCGGTGGCCCCAATAAACGGCCGGTGATGTGAGGGGATAGCCGGTGGGGTGTGGGAATGGCTTGTTGGCCATTCCCTGCCTTTCAAGGCAAAAGCACAAGTGTTTGGTGCAAAACCAGACACCGAAAAGTCGAGTCGAGAGATCCTGAGGCGAGGCGCGCAGCCGAGACCTCCGGGAACTCGAAACGAACACAAGCACGGATGATCACCGAGTGTTCTAACGGTGACGTCCAAGTCTTGAGGACGGTCAAAAATGGGATATCTACAGTTGCCCCTCTTTGACAGAACTCGAAAGTCATAACAATGACAGGAGTGGATGTCAAAGCCCATAGACGACCCATTTTTGACAAGGCCGAAGACTTAGACAGACATGCAAGACAAGCAGAATATGCGACCGAAGGCAGGGGCAAAATGAAAGACAATGCACAAAGCCGAACATAACTTATGATCATGCAAAGAAAACTGTGACGAAGCACACACAATGCAACAGTTTTAAGCTAGCACAGACCAAACTACACTACACTGCAGAAAGGATGTAAGAGAATTATACGATTCTCGATATGTCTCACTCGGAGTATACCACACCTGTCCGGTTCGTCGGGTTGCACCAGCCTTAAATGAACCGTATATACAATATCATGCCTGCAAAGAAAACAAACTTAACAGGTACAATGTGATTAACAACATGCATATTAATGTACTTAAAAATGCGTGACAACGCAAAGCAAGTGGGAAGCATAGCAATGCTGTGAAGGCACAGTCATGTAAGTAGAGCACGCGGTCTATGAAGGCAACGAAATTGATCATAAGCATGCGGTCTATGCAAGTAATGAAATTGAACATAAGAATGCGGTCCACGCAAGCAAAACATGCGGTCTACGCAAGTAATGAAACTCATTGTAAACATGCGGTCTACGCAAGGAAAACATGCGGTCTATGCAAGGAAAGCATTTGCGGTCTACGCAAGTAATGAATTTGAACATAAGAATGCGGTCCACGCAAGCAGAACATGCGATCTATGCAAGTAATGAAATTGAACATAAGAATGCGGTCCACACAAGCAGAACAGGCGGTCTACGCAAGTAATGAAATTGATTACAAACATACGGTCTACGCAAGTCGCGTAATTAATTATAAACATGCGGTCTACACAAGAAAAACATGTGGTCTACGCAAGTAATGAAATTGATTACAAACATGCGGTCTACGCAAGTAGTGTAATTAATTATAAACATGCGGTCTACGCAAGCAAAACATGCGGTCTACGCAAGTAATGCAATTGATTATAAACATGCGGTCTACGCAAATAGTGTAATTAATTATAAACTTGCGGTCCACATAAGCAAAACATGCGGTCTACGCAAGTAATGAAATTTATTATAAACATGCGGTCTATGCAAATAGTGTAATTAATTATAAACATGCGGTCTACGCAAGCAAAACATGAGGTCTACGCAAGTAATGAAATTGATTATAAACATGCGGTCTACGCAAATAGTGTAATTAATTATAAACATGCGGTCTACGCAAGCAAAACATGCGGTCTACGCAAGTGATGAATTTGATTACAAACATGCGGTCTATGCAAATAGTGTAATTAATTATAAACATGCGGTCTACGTAAGCAAAACATGCGGTCTACGCAAGTAATGAAATTGATTATAAACATGCGGTCTACGCAAATAGTGTAATTAATTATAAACATGCGGTCTACGCAAGCAAAACATGCGGTCTACGCAAGTAATGCATTTGATTACAAACATGCGGTCTACGCAAGTAGTGTGTATGAGAAGAGTTGAACGTACACATGTAAGTAAAGTATGCAGTCATGCGAGCAATGTGTATACAAAGAAACTTGAACACATGTAAGTGAAAACATGTCATTCACGATGCTGGAATGTAAAGTACTGTAACACAGCATAATTGAAACGATTTGTGGAATCCACACGGCATGAAGAGGATACGGGAAGGGACGTTCTTCGCATGCACCAACCATTGCTCATAGAAGTTGTGGCCTGAGGTCAACTCGAAGGTTCACATTTCAAAAGTGTGCTTTTCCGCATTGTCTCGAGTGATAAAGGTGCCAAACCATGTAGTTGACCCGAACAAAGGTGCGAAAGGTGCGTTGATCGTAAGGGGAGTTTTACTAGTATTAATTCTGATACTTTGCTACCCTGCCATTCTATGCTTTACTTTCCTTCTTACTGATAGTTTAAGCACATTGCACTGCCTCGAGCAGGTTTTATTCTTTCTCAAAATTACATATTTTGCAAAACACGTGATGGGAATGAAACGACCATTTTGTTCAAAAGATGTTGCATTTGTAAATTTTCTATGCATCGCATCGCAAGGTATCACACCACAATGTGAACGAAATTGAACCTGTTTTGAACTTTGAGTACTTGCATCGTAATAATCAGGTAGTGAACCGACTTACAACTCGATAAGCAAAACAAAGGCATGATATAACCAATCAAGTGTGAGTATAACTCGATAAACAAATCAAAGACTTAAAGAGAGTGAAATACAACTCGATAAGCAAACGTACAACAACTCGATAAGCAGACAGGTGTGACTCCGCAAGAATCGATCACCGGGGGGAATTGGAGGTGGTGGAGTTCCCCAATCCCTAGCATAAACAGCTCAGGGAACAAGGAGGAGGACCATCGGCCAGGGGGGGAGGCCATCGGCCAGAAATTTTTTCGGTCGGCACAATATTTGGCTAGCCGGCCATGAATGAGGGAATCACGAGAATGTTGACACCTGTCCTCCACCCAACCTTATCTCCTACAAAAGACCCCAGCTTCGTAGTTTTTCTCAATTCCACACTGATTCGCTCTAATGGAAGAGTTTCTTGCTCAAAATCTCACAGCTTGGATTGCTAGCTTGGATGGCTCAGAAAAGTTGAATTTTCGGGGTTTCGACATAAATGCACTATTTACTCTGGGTCCTACCCTGTTGCATCTTCCGTTTCTCCATGCTGCGGCGAGGTTTTGGAATCCGGTGACGCATGTCTTTAGCTTCACTGGGCAAGAGATATGTCCTACCTTCGAAGATTTCCGAGCCTTAATGGAGTCCGAGCGCGACGAGGAGCTCCTACCCTAACTTAATTTTGGCCATGCCCAATCCTTAGGGCAAATGTGTTGACTCAGTATGCTTGACGCTCGGTCTCTGATTTGTGACGGGATGCTGGATATTCCGAGTTTGATCGATCGGTTTTCTGATGCCGGTGATCGCAACAACCATCATTGGCAAGGGTTCCGTCGACACGCCCTCTGTTTGTGCATGCTATCTCATTTTTTATTTGTCTCAGGCTCCGGAGGGTCTAGTGTCCGGCTGACCGAGGTTGCCCAAGGCTTGAAGGAGGGTAAGAGTTGTATTGCCATGACTCTGGCTGAGACGTTGATGGGCTTAGATGCCTTTTATCGCCGAGAGACGACTAGATTTGCTGGGAGTCCACTACTGCTGCAGGTAATGTTTCCCACCCGATCTCACATATGTATTGCTCACATCACTCGGCCCTCAAGCTCGATTTTTCTCACAAAAACCCTATTCTCACTTTTCTCTCATCGTACATCTCTCTATTCTTTATTTTCTCATTTTTCATCCCTTCCTAGGTATGGTTGATGGACAAACTGCAGGTTGTGGACTCTTGCCCAGCATATTTAGCTTGCGGCTACTTCTTCCGGCATCGTCTAGTCGATGCCCTTGATGAGGGATGGTGGTTCACTTGGATGTGCCGCTTATCCGCAGACCGTATTGCTTGGCGGTGCCCTTGGCTCAGCTTTCCGGCAATGAGTTACAACATGTCCCGGCAGACTAGGATTCAATTGATTAGTCTCACTCACTGTGTATTCTACTTCCCATTCCGGATTCGACGCCAATTTGGCCATGATCAGACCTGCCCGCCAGAGGGGATAGAGTATCCTGGTGCATTCCCAGCCCGAGGCGCACAGCTTGCTCGGCAGGCCACCGCATGGAGGACGAGAGAACTCCTGGCCCACGCTCCTACTTTCAATTGCACTTTATCTGATGAGTGCTCGGATTGGCTTAATGAGGAGGCACAGGTCGGGCCCATCTTGGCGTCAGAGGCTTCGACCAGCTCTGGGAGGGGGTGCAGGAACACCTGACTTGACTATGCCCCGAATTTATTGCTTTATTAGTACTTTCAAGTTTTCTTTATGAATGTAATAAAAATCAACTTTGATTGTATGCAAGAGCAGGAGAACTCTGTTTTGAAATCAATGAAATTGAAGGTTGTGGTACTGAAATTTTTTCGCTTTGGTCCAAAAATGGTCTTAGTTGTAGAAAGATTAATTTGAACAAAGTCAACTTTTATTAAAACTTTTCAAAAACATCTTCGATATGGATCAGAACTGGACAAGCCTGAGATCTGTCACCGAGATGCATAACCCCGGATCTCTGCAACTAGAAAGTTGCCCCTAGTGTGAAGAGTACCGCGGCACTGCATAGCAACGAAAAGTTGCCCCTAGTCTGCAAAGCACTGTACCGGAGACCTTAACTGAACTCTTGAGTGCTGAATAGACAAAGATGACCGAGATGATCAACTGGACAAAGTTGATCGGGGAAAAGTTTATGGCTGAACTCCAGGATGAAGTTGCCTACGTATCCCAAAAATGGGAATCAAGCCTTACGTAGTTCAGGCTTAGGTTCGCTCGAGTATTTTCACTCTCCTTTTACGCTCTAACTTTTGCCAAGGCCGCCCTTTGTGGGTTTTCAACCTTGTGAGCTTAGTTTTTATATTTTCTAAATTTTTTGTGCTCTAAGTTTTGCCTAGGTTGCCCTTTCGGGTTTTCGGCCTAGCGAGCCTCTCAGGGGTAATATTTCTTCAACTTGTGCATGTTGATCGGTTGGGAGAACTCTAGGCCATCTAGGTCCATTAGAACCACAGCTCCACCTGACCAGATGGACTTGATGATGTAGGGGCCAGTCCAATTGGGTCTGAACATTCCCCTAGGGTCGTGGATGGGAGCTCGGTTGTCCTTGAGCACCAAATCTCCTTCTTTCAAATTCTTGGACTTAACCTTCTTGTTGAAAGCCCGGGCAATTCTGCGCTGATAACCTTGAACATGATACAGTGCTTTCAGTCTTCTCTCGTCAAAAAGCATGAGTTCCTCAAATCTGCTCTGTTGCTAATCTGCTTCGGCTATCTGACATTCGGCCAGTACTCGTAGTGACGGAACCTCAATTTTGATAGGTAGAACGGCTTCCATCCCATAGACTAATGAATACGGAGTCTCTCCAGTATAGGTTCTGATTGAAGTCCGGTAGCCCCACAGAGCAAACGACAGCTTATCTGGTCAGTCCCGGTAGGCTTCCACCATCTTCTGCAGTATGTGTTTGATATTCTTGTTGGCAGCCTCGACCGCTCCGTTGGTTTGCGGCCGGTATGTGGATGACTTATGAAAAATCACGTTGTATTTTTCTAACAAGCCAATCACTTCCTTCTTGAAATGGGAACCGTTGTCTGAAATTATCTCGTTCGGGACCCCATAACGAAAGATGATGTTGTTTCTGATGAACTTTGCGACGTGCGACGCCTTCAACACCGCGTATGATTGGGCCTCAACCCACTTTGTGAAATAATCTATCGCGACCAAGATAAACTCATGCCCATTCGACCCTTTTGGAGTAACAACCCCGATCACATCGATTCCCCAAACTGAAAATGGCCATGGTGAAGTCATGTTGTACAGCTTTGACGGCGGGATGTTCATGCGGTTTGCATGGATCTGACATTTGTGGCATCGACGAACAAAACTGATACAATCCTCCTCCATGGTGGACCAGTAGTAACCCTGTTTGGGGATCTTTCGTGCTAGCATTACTCCGTTCATGTGTGCTCCGCACTCTCCTCCATGGATGGCCTCCATCAGGCGCTTCGATTCTTCGGCTTCCACACACAGCTTGTGCATTCCCAGATGACCTCTCTTATACAGCTTACCTCCACAGATGATGAACTGAACGGCCATTCTTCTGACCGCCCTCTTGTCCTTGGCATTTGCCCCTGGTGGATACGTCTCTTTCTCCAAGAAGTTCCAAATGTCGTAATACCAGGGGTTTTCATCCTGAACTTCGTCTATGGCGGCAATTGATTCATACGCCGGCACAAACTTCTGATCAATGATAACCGGACGCATCTGGACTCCAGACGGGATGTCTATTATGGAAGATAGGGTTGCTAGCGAATCTGCGAACCTGTTGTTCTCTCTTACTAGATGAGTGAAAGTTAGCTTCTCAAACCGAGGAATTAACAAGTCCAAGGTCTGGTGGTAAATTATCATCTTTTCTTCTTTGACTTTCCAGTCTCCTTTTGCTTGAGACACAACAAGGTTTGAATCCCCGATGACGTCCAGTCGTCTTGCCCCTAGTTCTAGGGCTACTTCCAGGCTGGCAATGCATGCCTCATATTCTGCTTCGTTGTTCGAGACTTTGAACCGGAGTTTGAAGGCTAGAGGGATACGAGAATTATCGGGTGCTATTAGCAACACTCCTATTCCATACCCGTATTGGTTTGATGCTCCATCAAAGTACATCGTCCAATACTCATTGTCGATGTGCAAAATGGCTTCATCTGGGAATAAGTATTCAACTGCTTCATCTCCTTCTACTGGATGATCGGCTAAGAACTCTGCTACTGCTCTTCCTTTTACTGACTTGCGCGTCACATACTTCAGATCGAACTCGGAGAGCAAGAGCAACCAACGAGCTAGCCTACCCGTAAGCGCTGGTTTCTCGAAAAGATATTTGATGGGATCCAGTCGTGAAACCAGCACTACGGAGTGAGCTAACAGGTAGTGCCGCAGCTTCCTGGTAGCCCATACCAAGGCTAAGTAAGCCTTCTCCAATGGTGTGTAGCGAGTCTCATACTCTAGCATTTTCTTACTCAGATAGTAGATGGCTCTCTCCACTTTGTCCTCTGATTCTTGCGCAAGCATGCAACCCATTGTGGTCTCAGTCACTGAAAGATACAATATCAACGGTCTCCCATGCTCTGGCGGCGACAACATGGGCGGGTTCTGTAAATATTCTTTGATCTGTTCAAAAGAAGCTTGGCATCGGCCGTCCCACTGGAATTTATTTCCTTTCTTCAGGAGACCAAAAAGTGGTTCACAAGTCAAGGTTAATTTTGAGATAAACCGTCTTATGAATTGCACTTTACCCAGAAAGCCCCGCACCTCCTTTTTAGTCCTCGGTGGTGGCATTTCTAAGATGGCCTTGATTTTGGAAGGGTCGACTTCGATGTCCCTTTGTGTAATTAGAAACCCAGCATTTTCCCTGCTGTAACACCGAACGTACACTTCTGAGGATTTAGCCGTAACCGGAATTCTCTGATCCTTTGAAAGAACTTTTGCAAGGCGGTGTAGTGGCCCTCTCTTTCTTTGGATTTGACAATCATGTCGTCCACGTACACCTCAACCTCTTTGTGGATCATGCCATGTAATATTGTGGTCGCGGCTCGTTGATATGTAGCTCCAGCATTCTTCAACCCAAACGGCATGACTCTGTAGCAGTACGTCTCCCACAGGGTGGTGAAAGCAGTCTTCTCCCGGTCTTCAGGTGCCATCACTATCTGATTGTAGCCTGAGAAACCATCCATAAACGAAAGCAAAGCATGCCCCGTTGTGAAGTCACTAACTCATCAATGTGCGGCAAGGGAAAGTCGTCCTACGGACTAGCTCTGTTCAAATCCCTGAAATCCACGCATACTCGAATTTTGCCATCCTTCTTCGGCACTGGAACAATGTTGGCCAACCAAGTCGGGTATTCGGATACTAACAGGAAGCCTGTGTCGATTTGCTTGGTGACCTCTTCCTTAATCTTGAGAGCCCAGTTCGGGCGGATCCTCCTGAGTTTCTGTTTGATAGGTCGGGCCTCGGGGTCAAGAGGGATCCGGTGCTGTACAATCTCAGGATCGATTCCAGGCATGTCTTCGTAGGACCACGCGAAAACATCGTTGAAATCTTTTAATAAAGCGACTAAGTGCTCGCGTTCCTCCGAAGACAACGTGGACCTGATCTGGACCAGCTGCGGGTCCTTCTCAGTACCAATATTTACAGTAGTGATTTCATCCATTAAGGGTTTAACAAATCTTTCCTGCTCTTGATCAATTAATCGTTGCGAAACCGGAGGAATTTCTTCCTCGTCGTTTTCATCAAAATTTTGAAAGTCCTGATTTAAGCAATAAATCAAAGGCACAGAAAAGTACTCAGAAACCACATCCACATCATTCTCATTAAATACTTCCAAGCCGTCCGATTCTTCTGTTACAACATACTCAAAAGAGAAAGAAAATGATGACCTAGACAGGACTGTGGCATCCGGGTTATCACCCCCAGGAATATCGGACTCAGACTCAGTCGAGTTGGAACCTGATTCCGACTCACAAGACTCGGTGGAATCAGATTCTGGCTCACTACCTGACCCGGTGCTGCTTGATAGAAATCCCTCTTCGTACTGCCAAACGAGGGAGGGTGCGATGGATGCGTCCAAAATAGTTGATGGTAGGCCCGCAGCCGTTTCGTTCCCAATCATGGATACTGAGGAGTTATCCCCCAAGCACTTTTGGTCGATCGGAGGATCTGAAAGTAGACATGCCAGTGCTACCCCTATTTCAATCTCAGCGCCTTCGGAATCCACTTCCTTACACTGCTCAAGCTCAGCTGATGGGTCTGTCTGCTCTTCGGCAACGTTATCCCCGGATATTTGCAGGTCGAAGAAGATCTTGAAACCTGGCACGCGCTTCTTCTCCGCGTTAAGCCACAGTTCTGGGAAACCGCAAAACGGAAAATCCCCCCCTCCCGGACGAAGCGTCCGTTCAGGGTACCCTGAATGGGCCTATGCATCAATTCAAAGGGCTTCCCAGCCTGCTTTGCTCTGGCTCTTCCAGCCATTTCTTTTCCCTTCCTTATCCAGTCCTCTTTGGTGGGTAGATAACCCAATCCAAAGTCATGAGGGTTGTGTGGCACTTCGGCCAATGCTGCGACGCCTTTCCGGTCGCTCCTTCCCAATCCCATCCCGGGGATGTGTTGGAGCTTGTTCATGAGATAGACTGCTTGTGCACTGACATATATCCCTTCATTAGCTGCCATGATGTTCTGTACAACCTGAGCCTCGGCCAAGGTAAAACCCGATATGAACACATTCTCCATACCGTGCTCAATTTCTAGAACAGTCGTAGATACCTCCGGCGGCGGATGAATCGATGAATTTCCGAAAACAATGGCTACTCCCTTTCCATAGGGGTATTTCACCACTTGATGTAGGGTGGAGGAGACTACATTTACCTGATGCAGCCACGGCCACCCCAAAAGCAGGTTGAAAGTTGCAGGAACCTCCGAGACATGGAAATTTATCTCATGCTGTCCCGGCCCAACCTTTGTTTGAATCTTAACTATTCCCATTACTTCCCGGCTTGTGTTGTCATACACCCGAATCACTTGGGCTGTTGGCACAAAGTCCGCGATTTTCAAACCGATCACATAGGCTGTCCTTGCCGGGCAGACGTTGATGGCGGACCCCGTGTCAACAAGGACCACCGGTATCCATTTATTCCTACACTCCACAGAGATGTAGAGTGGCTTGTTATGGTTTGCCCCCTCGGGTGGTAATTCCTTGTCGGAAAATGTCAGCATCGGGGTAACTCCTCCCGGAAAAACCAATCCAACCAACTGCTCCGGCGTAGTCTCTATCGAGAGTTTTGCCTTGTCTATAGCTGATAAGACAGCCTGTCTGTGCACTCGTGATGCCATAAGCAGTCCCCAGATGGAGATGTCTGCTTGTATCTTTTTCAATTGTCTCAATACAGCCTCATCCTCAAGTTGCTTTTCTTTTTGCTTCTCTGCCTCCCTATCTTTCCCAGACGCCTCTGGTTGATCTAGGTGTGGAGGCTTGAAATACCGTCCACTCCTAGTCATGTGATCGACTTCGCCGATATACCAGGTATCATCTGGTTGGTTACTCCCCCAATCTTCGTCTGTGTGGGCAAGACATAGATCATCATCCTCCCACCACATTCCATCTGCAGCCGACAGGCACCTGTCTGGCTCTGGCATGACTGTTCTCATACTCGTAGTACCTTCTATCCCTATGCTCGTGGCATTCTCGATTTCTATGCTCACAGCAGTCTCAGTCCCCACATGGGCTTTTGCTTTCCTAATTCTCTCAGAATCTTCAAATCTTCCTGTTTCGACTGTGTCAATGCAGCCGATTGTTCAACAATCCCCATACTCGAAATGCTCCAATCCCGAGCGAAATTCTTGACACCGGCGCTCTCCGGCGATGCACTCTGTTCTTCAACCCTTCCAGCTGTCACTGTCATTCTTGCCCCTGCCAGGCCTTGTTATGGCTGAAACTCTTCTACCACATCTGGTTGATCGTCCAACCATCTCGTAGCCTCTGTTGATTCCTCATAATCGAACCAGTTGACGGCTGAGTCTCCTGGATCTTGGTTACTGTAAAACTGGAGCTTGGCAAGGTCCTCTTCCACAGCCCTTGAATCATCTGTTCCCTGACCCAGACTGTCCCCTTGGATCACACATAGCTCCCTCTCTGTTGGTAGTTCCATATCTGGCCTATCCTGGCCTATTGACAAAATATAGTCACCTGGACTATAAGCTTTCTCAACACCACTCCTAGATTCCGCAGACTCTGGCTCAACAACGCCCTTCTCCTTTGGAATCTTCTCTCTACTGTCCTCGACAGTCATCACCGCTGGCCTAGGTTGGGTTATGGAGATGTCCATCATGCACAAATTGGTGCAATCGGGAAGGAACACTTCCGGCTTAGGCAGGTGGAAAGGAGTGATATAGATGCTAAGATCGTAAGGCATGACCCCAGTTTGGATGAAGTTGACTCTTTTGGGTGGTGGAACTTGGTTATGTGTGGGGAGAGGGTTTGTAGTAACGTTGGGTTTCTCGGGAGGCAAAATCACCCCGTTATCGATGAGATCTTGAATCTCATGACGTAATCGGAAGCACAGATCGGTGTCATGACCGTGCTGTTGGTGAAATGCACAATATTTGGCTGGGTTGTGGGTAGCGGGGAGTCTTTCTGGTAAGTGTCGCGGCTCTAGGGGCGTCAAATGCCCTTTTCTGATTAAAACCCCCAAAGCTTTGGACAGGGGCATATAAAGTGGAGCGAAGGTTCGGGTGTTTTTGGGTGGGTATTTGGCTGTTTGTGGGTTGCTTCCGGAAGCACCGGAGAATGGTGTGGCCGCCGTATTTCTTGGAGGGGGGTTGGTGGTGACCATACTCACTTCAGAGGTCCTGGTAGTTGTAGCGCCACTTGGGCCTATATTAGTGCCGCGGTTGAAAGTTCTTCGGGGTTGCTCCCGGTCATTATCAATCAAGCCTTGCTTCAGTGCATCTTCAATCTGTACCCCCATTTCATGTAAATCGGAAAAGGCAGGAAAGGGGAGTACGATCATCTTCTGCATTAACTTTGGTTGAAGATTGCGCACAATCATCCGAATCTGATCTTTGTCTGTGGGCCTTAAGGTCATCATCGAAGCCTTAGCCCGCCATCTGGTCACGAATTCTGAGAAGCTCTCTTTGGGTTCTTGCCTCGTTGTCTCGGTCGTAATCTCGATTTGTGTATTGTATGAGTACTGCAAGATGAAGGCCTTAGCCATTTCGTCCCAGTTTCTCTTGACGTCATCCTCCAATTTGGCATACCATATGGCCGCTACACTCGTCAGGGTCCGGCCAAATAGAGACAGCTTCTGCAGTCTAGTGAGGCCCATTGGCCTTAGGATATCTGAAAACAACCTCAGGTGCACCATGGGGTCCCCGGACCCATCAAATCGATCAATGTGCGGCATTTTGAATCTGTCAGGCAGCGTCACAGCTGTGTCGGTGTATCCATCTTCGATGTCAGGGATGGTCTTGACGCCTTGGGACTTCTTAAACATTTTTTCCAACTTGCTTAATTTTAAGGCTGTGGGGTCCACTTCGAACTCAAAAAGAGAGTCCGATATATTGACAGGCGTGGGTGCCTTGGATAGTTGTGGTGGAATCGGGGGCGAAGCTAGCCCCGCTGGAAGGTCTGTATCCTCTTGGACATTCTGGACATTCGGTGTTTCTTCGGGTATCGAAACCCTTAGTGGGGGAGGGACTTGTTGTGAAGCAGACGCTCTGGTTTGCTGTTGTAACCTCACGATTAACTTTGCTTGTTCAATCATAACTGTGGCCTGCTGTTTGACGAACTCTGCCTGTTGAACAGCATCCTGCTGCATCACTTTCATGCTTTCTTGGAGTTGGCACACCATCTCCCCTAAACTAGCCATACTGTTTTGCTCTGACTGAATTACTGGTATGTATTCTCTCTCTGTGGTGAAAACTGAGACCTCAGTCTGATTGTCCACTGGTAGGGTTGACCACTGCTCTGGCAATCTCTGTTCAGACACACTGCGTCTTCTTGGCTTTTGTCTGATAACCGGAGGTAGAGAATAAAACACTGGTTGTCCGTCAACCAGATCCTCAGATCGATTGAGTCAACGGCCTCTAGTCCAGAGTGCTTGGGGAATATCTACCGGTTGGAAGCAATTGTGCCAAACTATCCCTAGCAAAAAGATAAATAAAGCAATAAATAACCGGACAATCGGACAGCATAACGGCGGAAAATAAACACACACAACGCACAGTGTGGGTATTTATAACACACAGTTGGTAAGACGAACACACTGTTCCTCGATACTGATCATTGTTCTCAAATCACCGTTCCCAAAACTGAACTTGATACCCGCAGATAACTGATTTCCCAAAACACTAATACTGATGCCCGCAGGCCTGATACTCAAACTTGCAAACTGATATGTACGTTCCCCGTAGAAATGCATTCAAAGAGCACATAGCAAGCAAAGAGAACCAAAACACCCCTATGTTGGGGTAGGGTTTCCCTGTCCTATTTTGTCAGGAGCTAGGGTTTCATTATGCACACAGCAGTTTTCAAACAACCTAGCATCGGGTAAGCAACCTGCCCTAGTTTGGAATGGTCACTATGGATTTCGATATGCACTAGGTCGAATGGTCGAAAAGGGTGCCCCGGTAAAACCGGGGTTTGTGTTCCCATACTGTTAGAGCCCACAACTGGTCAGCCTTATGGTCATGTCTTGACAAGACAAGCCTCCGGCAAACCGTTTAGGAATGGCAGATGGCAAACACGGTGTCCTAGGCGCACCAATGCACATGCAATGCAAATAGACACATAAATGAAATCAAAACAGGATATCTCGAGTTCGAGTCAAGCTCTCTAAAGTCCCCAGCGGAGTCTCCAGAAACTGTAGACGTCCCCGAACGCCCCGGGAGGGTGAGGTCCCGTTCCGTTCGTTTTGCGGGTGTACTACAGTTCGGACTCAAATTGTCACGGTTCTTAATCTGAACCAAAGAGTCCAAATCTGGCAAATCGTTTTGAGAAAACAAATTTTTAGAAAAAAAAGTGCCAAGCATGGACTGCTTTGCCAGATACAGAGTCGCCACCTAAATATTTTATTTTTGGGGAATTTAGGAAACCCTGACTCGGTGCCAAAGGCCACGTGTCCGTCATCACCAAAGTTGCCTCGGCTCGGGAACTTGGGTACGATTGGGGAAGGTCAGCTATGAGCACCCCCTCTCGCCCGATCAAAGATCGGCCTCTACTAACCATGATATCTTGTTTTGAAAGCATTATGTGTTCTTATTCCAGTTATTAGCCTAGAATTACTATGTTATGCACACAGCAAACAAGTATAGACCAAATCGCCTAAATTGGAACAAAACATTTCATGTTTGTTTTGAAAATGGTTTGCTACTCGCAGGTAGGCTAAAATGCAGGTTTTGCCACTCTCAAGTGGGCTTTAGAAAAGATGGTTTTGCCACTATCTAGTGGGCTTAAAACTCATAGTTTTAAATGCATTATTCCAATTTAGTTAATTCAACCTTCATCCACAGGCATTCAAGCAGTTATATCACATAAGCAGCTAGCCTCATGGTAATCATGCTATTATGGCAACACTCACATGTCTGCGGTATGCAAAAGCATAAAAGCTTACCTAGTACTCCGAGCCAAAACAGAAACTAGTTAGTAATCATATGCATGATCCTAGTTCATATTAAAAATGGCTAATGCAACACAAGCGAAATGCAACACAAGCGAAATGCAACTAAAATAGGCTCGGCTATTCTAAAGATGGCGTGTGAAATGCTACAACTAACACGTATTCAATTTGGAATTGAAATACAGATGTAGTTAGAATGATGCGCCGAGCCCGGTGCATGCAAAACGGATGAATGAATGCAAACATGCTATCATGCTGTATGCTAATTTGAATATGCCCTAAACTAACCATTGAAAGCTAGTAAATAAAAGGGAAGAAAGACGTGGGGTTAGAAGACATGCACACACTCACACACACTTATTACACAATTGCCCTCGCTCGGAGGGTCCGAATAAATATTACAGTCCGAATAAATAATACTAAATTAACTATTACAGAATTTCTAATTAATCAACAAATTGAATGCAAAAAGAAAATGGCCACAGCCCTGCCTCGGGATACGTGAATGATGCATGCTTGATCTACCTTGCCTGGAAACTCGCTGCCATAGCACTACTGCCTCTGTTTTCACTGCCCTGCTTCTCTGAAAACTGCCAAAATCCTGGGACAGGTTCCCTGGACCCTGTAGGACACCATCCGCTGAAGGGAATACCAACCGGCCATGGAACTTATCCATCGGCTGGGGTTTCATATTATCGGCCACCAATCCATGGCCGGTCGGCACTCTACACTATCGGTCGGTAAAAACTCCCTGTAGAAACTGGTTTTTGACAGCAAGGACAGACAGTGTATGGCATGGAATTTCAAGCAAATGTATGCGCGGGCACACTCCCTATCATGCAAGGGGCTCAAGGGAGCATGACCCTCGACCCTCAGGCCATCAATCATGCATTTTGATGCGTGATGGCCTAAGGAGCCAAGGTTGCAATTCAATGAAAATGCATGCAACATATAAATGAATACCAAAACCCTATCATGCCAAAGTCAAGGGCCTCGGTGACCGAGAGTTGAGACGCGTTACATCGCTTGTAGTATGAACACTTCTCCCCCCTCACACTTGGTTTGACACCCCAAACCAAGCAATACAATGCATGTTATGCAAACATGGCTCGAAAGTGCAACATATCACTAAAATGCAAAACATGCCAACTGTAATGCAACATATCATGGCAAGCGTGCAATGTTCCTAACATGCAATGCTACAATGCAACTCATCATGCAATGCTAATATGGTACAATGCAAGCATGCGATTAGTGGCAACAAGTCATGCATACAACCATGTCCGAGAAGGGACTTAGACTGAAATGGGAGGCCTCAAACACCCCCCAAAACAGTGGCCAAAAGTGTCTCAAGTGATGGACAAAATGCACTACAAGAATGCAAGTCAAAAGGGGCCCAAGGCCAAGGCATAACAACAGGGCACTCCACTACCACTAACCCAAGCAAGCATGGAATGAACTATACAACCCAAAAACAGAATTTTAGCATGCAAAATAGCTCCAAAACCCGCTGGTATGGTAGCCCTAAAATGACCCAAACACATAGGCATACACAATGCATATGCCAAGGCATGAAAACACAACACTTCATGGCATTGAAAGAGACACAAAGGCCAATGTAAGACCACATTATATGGACTGGAATATGATCTCAACTAATGCCAAATGATGATAATAGGCCAAGCTAGGCATGTTAATGATCCATACACTCAAGGCTCATGATCCAAAATGCAAAGCAACTATATCAAGCATGCTAAACATGACCAAATCAGTGGCCAACAGGCCTCATGCATGACAAAATATGGTCAAGAACTTCACAAAGTGAAGCCAAAATATGAGAGCATGGTAGTCAAAAGTCATGAGGCATTTCTAGGCACAAACAAGGGAATACAAAGCAAGTATGTTAAGCATGCAAAGGGCCACCAATCCGACCAAAAAAAGAGATAACATGTGACCTAAATAGCACCAAAAACATCTGATATGGAGCCAAAAACAATCAAGCATATATGCTACCCTTATGAGCCCAAAATATGCACAAATGAGACACAAAGGGAGAGGGGTGTCCCTCCCCTATACAAGACTTCAAACCATCTTCTTCACCACTGAAAATCCACTGGATTTCAGTGGTGAGACGGCTAATACAACAAAGCAAATAAGGCTTAAAGAAAAAGAAACCAAAAGGGGCCAAAAGAGATCTAAGAGGGGGATTTCGACCCCCAATGCCAAAACACCCTTAACGAAAGTTCTTAAGCATGAAAATATAAGACTTTTTTTAGTTGTACATAAAGCTCAAATCAATATGCAAGATAGGTCAAAATCCAATGCAAGATTGGGGAAAATAAAGCAAGAAACTCACCCTTGAAGAACACTTCAAGAACAGTTGGTCCAGCCACTCTCTTCTGACCAAAAATCAGTCCAAAACCTTAAGAATCAACCCTCAATGTCTCTCAAACTCGAAGCAAGGTGTGGTAGTGTGTGTTTTAGTGCAAAACTAAGGTAAAAATGCACTTTTAGGCCACAAAACACACACAAGGGAGGAGAGAGTAAATTATAGAGAGAGAGGGTGTATATATCAGATACATATATGTATAAGCTCTTGTTTTTCTTTCAAAAGCACCAACCCTTGACAATGGGAGGAGAGGGGTCCTTATATAGGCAAAGGGAAATGGTTTAAGCTTCTCAAAGAAGCTAAGTGAAAGGGGCAAAGGGGGCAAAGGAGTCAAGGCTTTTTGGAGAAGCCATGACAAAGGGTCAAGCTTCTCCAAGAAGCAAGAAGCTTGACCAAAGGGTTCAACCTTCTAGAAGGAAAAAGGGGTCAAGGGTGCAAAATGGTCATCCCCGTACATAGGGAGGGGTGATGGTGCATTCCAGCTGTTACAGCTGGCATGCACCATACCTGAAGGGTGCAAAGGGTGCAGATCGGCTAGCAAAAGAGGTCACCGGCCAAAAAAAAAGTGCCGGTCGACAAAATATAGTGTCGACCGGCCACTGGTTTTAAGAAACCACTGCCGGTGGCACCAATAGACGGCCGGTGATGTGAGGGGATAGCCGGCGGGGTGTGGGAATGGCTTGTTGGCCATTCCCTGCCTTTCAAGGCAAAAGCACAAGTGTTTGGTGCAAAACGAGACACCGAAAAGTCGAGTCGAGATATCCTGAGTCGAGGCGGGAAGCCGAGACCTCCGGAAACTTGAGACGAACACAAGCACGGATGATCACCGAGTGTTCCAACAGTGACGTCCAAGTCTTGAGGACGGTCAAAAATGGGGTGTCTACACGAGCCTTCCGGTTAGTACCGGTACAAATGGCATAGTGACTTGTATAGTTATTATTATGAACACTAGCCCTGAAGATTTATTCATTATATTTACCACATGATTGTTTTGAAAGAATATTGTTGATTTGGAAAGTTACTTTGGAAATATTGCATTACATTGTTTCAAAAAGTGAAAAATGCGTGCTTTATCATGACATTTCATGTGCATACATATTATGAAATTGCTAAGCTTCATACATGTCATTAAGTTTATTTCTATTGGGCTTTATGCTCGCCCTATGAGGGAAACCACTTTTAGGTGTCATGGTGTGCTTTCGCCAAGGCGATGACTTGGGAGGATCTTGGAGCTTGAGGCTCGTAATTATTGTTTCCTTGTTTATTTTATTGTAATTTAAGCCATGGGCTTCTTTGTATTGAGTTGTGACTCATTTGTTGTAATCGGGTAAGGCCCTGGAATTGTAGCCTTTAAGGCATTAACTTATAATAGTTTAGTTTTATTCACTATAATAAGAATTCTTTTTGTAGAATTAAAGGGACGTATTGAGGTATGTATTCGAAATGACATTGTATAGTCATATTGTTGAGGTGAACCACATGTTTAGTGATATGATTAAGATCCTGCCTGGGCGCTGCCCCGGACCCCCCATGGGATGTTGCCTTCTGGACCCCCGCGAGCTAACCCACTAGCTCAATCCCTGACATAGTCAGCAGAGTGGCAAACAGTATAAGATTAAGATCACAAACTCCCCTGCATAGGCACAATTCGGGTTGGATTCTATCTAAATGCTCATTACCTCACTGAAATAAAAGAACAAATAAAATTACAATTGAAAGGAGTTTTTTCAAATGTGATTGCCAATAACAAAAACCTAACAGAGTTGATGAGTGCACATGGGAATGGAGTTGATGAGTGCACATGGGAATACTTGCTTCTTTCAAGCTTTTATAATATATTGTTTTGTCTTGATACATAGCTAACTTGTAGACAGAAATACATTTCACAAAGTTTAAAAAAAATTAATTAAAATATAGAATACTTGCAGCTTATATTAAAGCTCATGGAGAAGGCAAATGGAGAAACCTCCCAAAGAGAGCTGGAACCTTTTTCTTTTTTCCTCTTCTCTTTATTTTTTCTTTTACTCATTCTTCAATTATTGTTTCACTTAGATCTCTGTTTTTGCTCCCTTTTTTTTAAAAAATCTTTTTTTAATAAATGCAAGTTTGAAGCAAAGTGGCAAGAGTTGCAAGTGTTGCAAGCTTATATGGTTGTATTATCTTAGACCAAATATCAAAAGAAGTAACATATCTCCACTACAACAAAACAACATTTTTAATAACATTTTTTAATAGCATTCTTCTTAATGCATTTAGCATCAGATGAGATGAGTGTTTTTTTTCCCCAATGAATTCATATTTTATTGGCAACAGGTTTAGTTGCTCCAGCTATTGTCGTGGGTTTAGGTGCCTTAGTACATACATTGGGCACTCTCGTTCCTGTGATAGGAGCAAGTGGATTTGCTACAGCTGTAACTGCTATAGGAACAATTGTCTATAGTTTTAGATAATCTCTGAATAGTTTTGGGTATTTTTGAAAACTAAGATATGCATAGTTTTGGATGGTTTAAACTTTTTGGACAATTTAGAACTTAAGGATATAGTATTCGAATGTTTGGAATGTATAGACAATTTTGAATGTTTATAATTTATAGATATAGTTTCTGTTTGATGCTTCAAACAGTATTTTGGTGGTTGATTGATGTTTTGGGAGGCTTGTTTGTAATGTTTGTTAGATTGTACAAAATTAGTCAAATAGAACCTACTGAATTAAAAAAAAAAAAAAAAAAAAAAACTGCATATTCTACGACAGGCATAATAAGTTGTTGTATTACATATTTTACGACGAGTAAGGAGAGTTGTTATTTGTCCCAACTATTAACAGTGTAGAAAAGTAGTGGTAGAAAAATCAAATAGGACGCACAAGATCTGCTGTTAAAGGGTTTTTAATGGCATGCAAAAATAGTTGTAGAGAAATCAAACACGAATCACAAGATCCGATGTTAAATGGCTTTTTATGGAGTACTACGGCATGCTGTTAAAAGTGAACAACTTTCCATGACTAGTTATAATATGACGTTACCTTGCATGCCGTAAAATCGTATCCACGACGTGCATTTGGCGCTGTAAAAACCCTTTTTTTTGTTGTAGTGTAAGTTTTCATTTATTGTGTAGAGACTTCTTGGGAGAGTAAGAGGGTTGTGTTGTGTTGTGTTAGGAGCAATGCAGTTGTTCTTGGCGGCTTGCATGAGGATTGGTGTGGATAGTGAGTCTATTTTGGACCCTGTCGGTGCTTTATGTGGTGTTGTTGTATGTGATTGCGTTGGGTGTGTCTATTGTTCTGTGAAAGGGAGACATGGGTTTGGCTTCGAGAAGTCTACTTCAGACCTAAAAGGGTGTGAGGGGTGGTAGGACCCCATATGAGAGTGCTTGGTATTGGAGTATTGTTGTGTTGGTGCTAAGTGAGAAGAGCGGTTAAACGGATGTCGCGTTTGAGTCTAATGGGTCGGTGTAGGGTAAGGTGTTGTTGTTACCAACCAAGAAGTGGGTTCGGTGAATCAATATCTTTAGTGCACCTTTCAAATAAGTTGGTAGTGTTGGTGTTTGGGGTAGTTAAGAGTGGTTGACGTGAAGCTAACTTGAGTCTCTTTTATGATAAATTCTTACCAACCTATTGAGGGTAGTTAGTTTCGTTTCGTGGTGGTTATCATAATTATAGGTTCATATCTTGTTTGGATTGGTGGTGTACGGGAGTGTGTTTAGGTGGCTTGTTGTGTGTTTCTGGTACTGAAGGTAGGTTCATTTTGCAAGTTTTGTCTATGGAATAGGAGTATTTTATATCAATACGGTGAGGGTTGTGAACCCGTGATGTTGATTCCTTGTCTGATTAGAATTGGGAGATATAGTAGTTTATACTAGGGCAGTTCATTGTATATGTGTCTCTTCAATTGGGTGGCAGTGCAGCGTTAAGAGAGTTAAGGGAAGTTTTGGAGGTATCTATAGGAGTCGAGAATGTGTTAGAGTGACCTTTTGTCCTGGGTTGACAAGATCCTTCGTTAGCTCTAGATTGGTTGTAATTTCTCTCTTTCATGAATAGTTAAGTTTGGGAAGTGTGACTTTTAGACTCATGAGGTGAAGTTTATAGGAGATGTTGTATTTGAGAGCAAGTGGGAAATGGAGTTAGTGGATGGAAAGGGGTTTAAGTGTGTTGTTAATGAGGGAGTCAATGTAGTGATAGCTATCTGGGTGAGAATTCTGTAAGTGATGTTGCGAACTTTGTCTTTTCTTGGTATTCTCATGAAGCGAGGTGGGTTAATCCTTAGGTGTTTTTAATCTTGTGTATATTTTAAGATCATTGTTCATAGTGTTATCCGGGTATGCATTTTGATCTGTGTTATCATTTCCTAGATTAGGGTGATTGTGGTAGCTTGTTTTGCTAAAGTGGGTGTAGTAACAGGTGGTTGGTGGATGTCATAGTTGTGGTAATGGAATGTGACTTTCGAGTGATTTTCTGCTGTTGTTTAACTTCTTGTTGTCATATTTGACGTGTTTTATTTATATGCCGTGACAAGATTATAATTCTATTTCCTGAAATGGTTATATCATTGATCGGATGACAGTTAAGAACTAAAACTTTTCTTGTTAAGAATTTGGTTGTTTCGAAGTGGTGGTGAGATTTTGGTGTTGCACCTAAATTAAAAAGGAGCTTTTGGTTTTAATGGCAGCTAGCTTGAGGTTGGTCTCGGGAATTGTCTTGTCAATGTTATGGTTTGAGTTGTGGCCTAATAGTGGTGTCATTTTTGGTGATAAACAAAATAATCACGAACAAAGGTTTATAATAGATTCTTTCATTTTATTTAGTTATAAAAAAAGGGTTTTGAAGGGATGATAGGTTTTGGTTGTTTTCAATTCCAAGATTTTGGTGTATCTGTTGTCACAATCCTTGTTTATATAATAAAAGTCGTCACGTAGAATTCATGGAAGGTGCTAGGAAAGATTTTATTATCTTTTGTGTGTGGTTGTGTTTCCCAGCGTGGTTGGGTTAATGTGGGTTAGAATTTCGCCTTTTGAGAGGTTTTTCTTTGGGAATATCTATGTCGTCATATGAAGGGAAAGATGAAGATTTTGGGTGAGTAGAGCATTCGGGGTGGTTTTATGAGTTGAGGTGCTTTTGAGTTCGAAATAACCAAGTGTGATATGTGTTTTAATTTTCTTACTTGAAGCGTTATTTGTACCTTGTGACATGTTAGCGTCGTAAGTAATTTTGGTGAGTTTCCTTGCGTGATTATATCTTGGATTTCTTTTATTTTTATCACATTACTGTTGAGAATGAGGTGGTCATGGTTGAGTATTTTATGTGTTGTGGCTTTTGGGGAGCATTTTCATAGTTGTGATTGTGTATGTTGGTGTTAAGACGTTATTTAAATTTAAGGGATGAAACTCCTTAAAGAGGAATGGTTGTAATGATTTTAGTTTAGACTTGACCCGTTTATTGTTTTAGATCCGAGATTCCTTGTGCTGAATGGTTCTTCATATTTTTATTCATTCTATTCCTTGTTGAGTTTGGCTGTTGAAGTGTCGTTGTTGCATTTAGAACAGGTTGGGAGTTAGTTGTTGCCTAGAATTTGACTTGTTTGCTCGAGTGAACTTTCTTGTGCTCGAGCAATCCTTGAGATCTTCTATTATTTTTGTAGGTCTGTAAAACTACTGGGAGTGTGGTATTCTTCGCTCGAGCAGTGTTTCTTGTGCTCGAATGCTCTTGGCTCTAGCGGTCTTTCTTGTACTCAAGTAGTTGGCTTCTGTCTGCAAAACTTCTAGGAGGGTGTCATTGTGCGCTTGAGCGGTCACTCTGTTCGCTTGAGCGGCCTCACCTATTGTGTCTGTTCGCTCGAGTGGTGTTTTGTTTGCTCGAGCGGCTTGTGTGTATATTAATCCGTAAAAGTCACTTTTTGGATCACTTTTCATTTCTCTCTCTAAACATTTCAAAAACCTAGATCTACTCTCTTTCTCTCTCTCTCTCTCTCTCTCTAAAATTCATCTTTAGACCTCAGAATACACCATCATCCTTTGATCTCTACACCGTTGTCCGTTGGAGGAAAAGATAGGGTACGTCTAGAGCTTCATTTTAAACTAAAAAGTTTATGTTTCTGTCGACATTGAGTTTTGGGGCTTTTGGGCTTTTTCCTCTTTCAGAGTTGAGGTATGGATTTTCTTAACGGTGTGCATGTTTTTTAACTTCGTTATATGTTATTTTTGTTAGTTATGGGTTTTCAAAAAGTAGTTTTGGATATATATATCCATTGATGCACAAATTTGGGAACAAGAATTGTTTTCAGTTAATGTTTGGGATTTGATAACCTAGTGGTTGTTGTGTTATGAAATTTTGAAGAAAAACTTAGTTTATAATGGCTTTCCAAAGGTTAATAAAAAAAACTAGGTTTTTTTTTTTTTGGGTAAGTAAAAAAAAAAAAAACTAGGGTTTTGGGTGTTTTTATGGCAAAAGATGGAATTGGAATAGTTGTGGGATGTTGGTTGAAATAAGGTTTGGTTGGGAAATGTTTTTCAATTATTAGAAAATATTGAGTATTATTTACTCTTTTGAAATGGTTTTTTTGGAAACAATATTAATGGTTCTGGGAAAATTGTATATTTTCGGTTGAGATTCACAAGACTCATATGGAGTGTAAATGTTGTTTTGGGAATTACGAGATTTTGTATAAATCATTGGGATTCCAGTTTGGTTATATTTTTTTTTTTTGGAATATTATTATTATTGTTGTCTTTGCACTAGAGATAATTGTTGTAGAAAGTATCGAGGAAAAGATAGGGTATGTCAAGAGCTTCATTTTAAACTAAAAAGTTCACGTTTTCGTCGACATTGATTTTGGGGCTTTTGGGCTTTTTCCTCTTTTGGAGTTGAGGTATGGATTTTCTTAACGGTGTGCATGTTGTTTAACTTCGTTATATGTTATTTTTGTTAGTTATGGGTTTTCAAAAAAGTAGTTTTGGATATATATATATATATATATACCCATTGATGCACAAATTTGGGAACAAGACTTGTTTTCGGTTAATGTTTGGGATTGGTAACCTAATGGTTGTTGTGTTATGAATTTTTGAAGAAAAACTTAGTTTATAATGGGTTTCCAAAGGTTAATAAAAAAAAATAGGGTTTTGGGTGTTTTTATGGAAAAAGATGGAATTGGAATGGTTGTGGGATTTTGGTTGAAATAAGGTTTGGTTGGGAAATGTTTTTGAATTATTAGAAAGTATCAAGTATTATTTACTCTTTTGAAATGGTTGTTTTGGAAACAATATGAACAGTTCTGGGAAAATTGTATATTCTCGGTTGAGATTCACAAGACTCATATGGAGTGTAAATATTGTTTTGGGAATCACAAGATTTTGTATAAATTGTTGGGATTCCAGTTTGGTTATGGTTTTTTTTTGGAATATTATTATTATTGTTGTCTTTGCACTAGAGATAATTGTTTTGTTAACTGGTGGAGGGTTGTATTGATTGTTGTAGAAATCGCATGTGGATTAGGGAATGAAAATAATTACAATTTATTTTCCATGACATTCTTTACTTCTCAACATTAACATCAACTCCTTATATTCAATTATGCTACACAATTGGTATCATACACTTCCCAAAATTTATGAATTTAATTTCTATTATCAATTCCTCCAACACAACCCTCATATACCCTAATCATTCTCAGAACAATTAATTATCATCATTTGTACTCATCTTAACCAATCATAAACATAATTTCAAGAATTTAAGGCCAATTGAAATAATTCATCATTTTAAAAATAAAATCCATAGCTAGGGTTTGACAAAAATTAGGGCTTTTTACTTTAAGGTGCAAAACCATGTCCCAATTGTTCAAAACTTCCTTAAGTCCCATAAATCATAAAGTTAACTCCCTTGATTTGGAAACCCTTACTTCATCTATATGCTTTTAAAAAAATCCCTCAACATGAGATTATTTATGCAATACCAACATACCACTCATTTATCTATAAGAAAATGTTGAAGAGAAGCAAAGAAATCCCTACCTCTAGCAAGAAGAGGAAGAACCCCAAAATTCCAACGTGAATGAAAACACGATCTGCTCAGATTGATAGGAAGCCCTCGTCGTGCTCTTTGTTTTTATATAAGGAACATGGGTGAGAATCTTACTCTAAAGAGATGAAATCTAAACTTTTGTAAGCTAGGAACTCAACAACAGCTGGGAGGAGAAAGGAGGTGTCACACCCTGGATTTACAAGGTCTATCACACGTGAATAGACCACTTAACGATAAATAAAAGACATGAATAATATAAAGAAAAGTAACAACTCTCATGCAGATGTATACAATACAGTCACACGATACATGCGTTTTTTCGATTTCATACATCGTAGATACAACATTTAAGTAAAATGGATGTTCTGTAACTAAAACATGCAAAGATGTTATACATGTCAAGTTGAAACACCTAGAGGCTTACATCATATACCGAGGGTGCAAGAATGACACATGACCAAATAAATGAAACAAATGGCCCAGGGCCTACAAGAAATGGAACCCCCTACTCGGCTCCAAACACAACTCCAACAGTTGAGATCCACATCCACAAACTACACCATATACATGAAAAACATTTTTAGCTACGTAGGGTGAGCATAAAGCCCAGTAGAGAATATTTCAAAAACTAAATATGCTCCACCAGCATAAATGATCATGATGTAATACATATATACATTATGCCCAAATGCACTTTCAAATCCATTTGATTTCTTAACAAAATCTTTTCTTTCCAATTGCCAAAACCTTTTGTTTATTCAAAACGTTTTTTCGAGTTCAAAACATCTGTTTGAAATAAAAATTTGTTTCCAAAACGAATCCAGGTATCTCAATACCAACCATCAAATACATTGCTAAATCAAATGCAAATGCATTGCTAAACAACAACAAATACATTGCTAAAATTGTTTGAAAACATCATTTTTCAAAACTAAAACGATAATAAATAAAATGAGTAAATCTCTAGGGCTAGTGTTCATAATAGTGAGCTATACAAGCCACTATGCCATTTTACCAGGATTATCTGAGGGGATTCGGCACCTACCGCGCGGGTTTTAGGTCTTACACCATGGATACACATACCAACTTAATTCTGCTTTAATACCCCCTTACAGCTTTACCACTTTATGTACACTTTTCCAGTAGCACAATACAAGTGATCAACATATTGTTTTCCAAAACGATGCAAATTTTCTAAAACATAATATGAGAATTTTCGAAACCTCTTTCCAAAACATACGATTTTAACTTCCAAAATCCATTACATGCTCCATGATATGAATGATTTCAGTTTACCTAATCCACATGTAATTTCTAACACACGTCAATGCTATTCTCCACCGATAGCCAAAACAGTTATATCTAATATAATAATAAAAGATAACAAAACGGATATTCAATCCAATAAGTTTAAACTCATTTCCAGAACATTTCCAAAAGAGTATTTAATACTCGGTGTTTCTAAAACTTCATAACACTATTCCAGCCAACTCCATTTTCCAAAACTCTAACCAATTCCCAAAACCAACATCATTTAGGGTTTTTCTACAAATTGGGGCTTTTCCACTTTCAAAAATCCATATGCAATTTTGAATACCAAAAATAGCTGTAGTAGCAAAACTATATCCCAACAACCCCCAATTTCACAAAACCCTCAAGCCCAAAACATAATTTCCAAAATCAACCAAATGACTATTGAATCTAAATAACAAAATACACCACAAATACACTACCAAACTCAAATTGAGTTAAGGAAATAGACACTACATCTTGAAGCGAAGAGGAGACAAGAAATCGCCGGTGACAAAAAGTTGATCTGCTCAGATTACAATGAAGCCCTCGTCGAACTCTACATTATGGTATATGGAACTAGGGGTAGAAAGTGGGTAAAAGTAGATGAAACCCAAGCTCAAAGAGCTTAAAGGGTCGAAAATGGCGATGTGGAGAGAGAGAGAGAGAGAGAGAGAGAGAGAGAGAGAGAGAGAGAAGATAGAACCAAGAAAAATAGATATTTTTAGCTTTTGGAGCCTTTTATAGATAGACAGATCGCGGGCGCGTAGGCCTAACCGCGGCCGTGGACAACAGAACAAAACAGGTCGCAGGCGTGACTCTAAACACAGTGGGTGCGACCAACCAGATAACAGGATTGCGGGCACAACCACATCGCTTGTCCTCTTAGGAAGACAATATAGAACCAATCTGGACCAAGCCAAGATCCTTCTCAGTACCCACATTAACAGATATGGTCTCATTCATCAATAGCTTAGCACACCTCTCTTCCTCTCAATCGATCAAATTTGCAAATCCCAAGGAATTTCTTCCTCTCCATTTTTATTAAAGTTTTGGAAAAAAGTTTTGTAATTTTTGGTCAATGCAATGAATTAAAGGCACAGCGAAGTAGGCAGAATCTATGGCACTTTTATTGAAAAAAAACTACGACTCAGAGATGAGAACATACTCAAAAGAAAATGACAAAGAAGACCTAGATAGGACAGAATGTCTAGGTTAGCATTCCCAAAATCAACAGATTTAGACTTGCTAGAATGACTCGAAATCCCAAGTCTATAGACTGGGTGGAATCAAACTCAGACTTAACACTCAATTCAGAAAGTAAAATGAAATCATTCTCAAATTGCTAAAACAATGCGTGTCATCTACCATGTCTAGAAAGAAATGTGTGCAATCAACAGGTGATTCATTCCCCGATCACAGAGTTAGTTGCATTATCCCCTAAGTTTTTTGACCCATCATCGATAGATTTTGTGGGTTCTTTGGGTGGGGTGATGACCTTGGGTCTTTGGGGTTGAGGCGGAGTTATGGCTTTACTGTTGATGAGATCTTGAATCTCATGGCATAAGTGAAAACAACGATCAGTCTCATGACCATGTTGTTGGTGAAAGGTGCAGTATTTATTGGGGTCATGTCTGGCTGGTAGAATATCAGGGAGAGGTCGGGGATCAAGGAGCTTGAGGTGCCGCTTTTCTATGAGGATTTACATGGCATGGGTTGGGGACATATGGAGTGGATGAAAGAGTTTATTTGGGGGTCGGGTTGACTCAACTATTTGTGGGCCAGTATTGCCAAAGGGATTGGCAATGGTGGTAGTGGTGGCAACGACTGTGTTGATTTTTGAAAAGTTGGCATTAGCAGGTGGAGGTGGATCCGGATGAGTCAACAGAGGTGGCTGGACAGTGGGCATCCTAGATTGGTGTTGCAATTTAGTGAGAGCATCACTGTGAGTGGCAACTGCATTGGCGATAACATCTATGCTTCTTTGGAGTGATAAAAACATGTTTGCTATATGATTTGGAATTTGAGCCATCACTGATTCTAGGGAGGTGATTGAGGATGATGCAGTTGGTGAAGGAAGGGTACTTTGAACAGTCTACCGGTGCGAGTCTTATAGAACTTGGGGGATAATAGACTACTCCGAAGCTATAGTGCTACAACCACCTTGAAAAAACAAAAATAGGACCTCAAATCAGAATTTTGGCAGCACTTCGGTCCAATTCACACAACTGACCACTATATACATCACCGAAAAACTAAACTCAACCTCACAAACTGAAATACTTGAACCACTCATTCAAATTTGAGAACCCCTGTATATATCCAATACATTGCACATAACACATAGCAAGAAAGAGAAAAAAAACACCCCTATGGGGGGTAGGGGTGCCCTGTCCTAGCTTTTGAAATGATCTAGGATTCACTATTCAAACAAGTGGCATCACACATCCTAGAAATGGAAGAGCATCCTATCCTAATTTTGAAATGTACTGTAGCTCACTATATGTACTAGGTTGGCTCTACTATAGGGGTTGAAGTTAAGGTGACGCTACCAAAGAGTCCTTTGGGTCATAACCAATAAAGATTCCAGGAAATCAGAAGAGTCAATATAGCCTCTCTTTGAAGTCTGAGAACCTTAGAGATCTCAAAAGGTTACAACACAAGGCCTCTAAAGTATCGTAAAGATAGGTGTAGTTTCACAAAAAGTATGCATGTGCTCCCACCAATATCTGGGCACCATAGGGACTTTAAGTGCACCAATGCGTGTAATGCGATAAACATATAATTGAAAATAAAAGTCATGTCATGGAGTTTGAGTCAAGATTTCATAAAATCCCCAGCAGAGTCGCCAGAAACTGTAACATGCCTGGGGGGTACCCGTGTACGTTAAACAGTTCGGACCCGCGATCTCTTTGATCTAGTCTCACTAGTGGTGTGTGAAACATAGATGAGAGTCCAGATTTGGCAACTTTTAGAAAATCTATTTTATTGCAAAATCTTTTCCCAGAAATAGACTCCGTCATCAGATCTCAGAGTCATCACCTAATATTTTGGGAAATTAGGAAATCCATGACTCGTGCCAAGGCCACTGTTTGTCATAACCAAAGTTGTGTCAGTTCAGAACCTTAGGTATGAGAGGGGAAGGTCATTAATTGAGCATCCCCGCTCACCCAATCAAAAGATCGACCTTTACTAAACCATGATATGAATTTTATTTACTTTATATGTTCATATTTTGATTATTTAATAAATCCTACAAATTACTATGTGAAGCACATAAGTATAAACTATGTCATTTATTTTGGAATAAATTGATTTCATGTATTTTGAAAGAGTTTTGAAGATGTACAACCCAAATAAATTGAGTTTACAAACATGAAAACTCAACATTATTCTAAATTAAGAGACACAACCTCCATCCACTGGCATTCATACAGTTATATTAAGTAAGCAAGTAGCCACATGGTAGGATGCTTAAACATTATAAGAAAAACACACAAAAAGGGGATGCTAAAGCGTAAAAACTTAAATGTTTGGCATCCCGCGAACAAGCTACAAAACAAAGTTAGAAAAATATGGATGATCTTATGTACAATATAGCGACCCCGGTCTTTTCCCATTTGATTATTGTATCCGAACTTAGGTTCCGTAGCTCCTGCCATTGTATTATGATTGTTACCGTCCTTTGATTTCTTATTTCTGAGTTGGGGAATGCAATGGGCAGGTTGTAGCAGGTTGGTTGAGCTTGGGAGCAAAGGGTTGCTGCCCAGAATTTTGACCCTTCGCTCGAGCGAGAAGTTATTCGCTCGAGCGAGCTCTTTGTTTTGGTCCGTCGCTCGAGCCATGGTTTATTCGCTCGAGCGAGGATTGTGTTTTGTAGTCAGATCTGAGAGCTGAGGTTTTTGGCTCGAGCGAGCTTTTCTTCGCTCAAGCGAGTTAGTTCGTTCTTCGCTCGAGCGAGCGTTCCTTCGCTCGAGCATGTGTCTGGTTACAGACCTGAGGGTTTGAGTTCTTCGCTCGAGCAAGATTTCTTTCGCTCGAGCGAGCTTCCGGGTTGTTGGCTCGAGCAAGGCTTCCTTGGCTTGAGCGTTGTTTTTCTGTGTCTGGTCGCTCGAGCGACAAAGTCTTCGCTCGAGCGAGCCTGTCAGGTTTAAATAGGCAGCAACGTGTTTCAGATCAGTTTTTCATTCCCTTTCAGATTCCAAAACCCTAGGTACGAGTTCTCTCTCCCTCTACACACCTTCTCTCTTAGGATTGATCTACTTAGAGTGAGTTTCTACCTTAGATCCTTTATTAAAAAGATAGAGTGGGTCGAAGGCTTCCAGTTAATCTGAATTGTTGGTAGTTTGGAGCACTTTGGAGTTTGGGTCTTCATCTCCATCTTCTCTTTTGGGGCTATTTCTTCGAGGTAGGGATTTCCTACTCCATCTTATAAGTTTTGCTCTAAGTTTTAGTATTTTGATATGTTGGGGGTACTTTGGTAATTTTGGGAAAAACCCTAGTTGTATTAATTAATTAATTTGTATAATTAATTTAAGGGAATTGGGGAATTTGGTTAAATTCATGAAATTGGGGAATTTATTGATTAAATGGTGTAGCTGGATAATTTAAATCACTCGCCTATGGAATTGTTGATATATTTATTTCCAAGTCTAGAAATAACTGTTTTGGGCTATCGGTGGAGGATAGTCGTGATTGTTGTAGACAATGCATGTGGATTAGGTATAACTGAAACTAATCACATTAGTTGAGTCATTAATTTTGACTGTTGAACTAATACAGACATTATGTGTATTGATTGTGTGATGTATATGTTATGTGTTTACATACTTCGTTTTGTGTGGGAGGAGATAGGGGATGGACCTCTAAACCGGATTTTGTTTGGGAGGAGATAGGGGATGGACCCCATTAGCATCACTTTTATGTGTGCTTATCTATATTGAAGTGTTTTATTGATACAGCACTAAAATGTGTATCAAACTGGAAGTATGAAGTGTTTTGATTTGAGCCTGAGTCTCAATTGTTTGTTGATATTGGAAGAATGTGAATATGATATATATAGTTCACTGTTGTAAGTTTGGCCAGGTTCTGAGCCATATTGATAATGTGGGAAAGTAAAATGTGTCTTAGACATTATTGTCATGAAACTGTATAAAGATATAACTGATTATCTTGGTTAACCAATTATTGAATGCTATTGCTTTATTCAATGCTTATATTTGGTTTAGTATATTTCTGCTGGGCTGTGGCTCACCCTTTATGGGAACATCATTTTTAAGTTCAGGTGACAAGCTACCTCCAAGGACTTAGCTTGGGAGGGTTTGACTTCTGGATTTTGAAGAAGACTATCTTAGTTAATTGTCTTTATTTATTAGTACATGTAAACACTCAAGCCTAGGGCTTTATTTATATTTGAGTTAGAACTCATACTTTTGTGTTCAAGTGTTGGCTTGGAAAGATGTAAGCCGGTAGGGCATTTACTTTGATGTTACATGTAATGCTTTGTTTAGTAAGACTCTGATGGATATTATAATGAATTATTAAAGTGTTTTCTTTAAATAATGCATGTCAAGGATATATATATATATATAATGGGTAAATTCTGAGGGCGTTACAACTTGGTATCAGAGCGTACCGGGTTTGAATACTTTGGGTACGTGGGAAGTGATTAGTATCACCTTGGGTTCGCCTCGTTTGATAGAGACTTAGTGTAATGTTATATGCTTATGTGATAACATGTTTATGTGATTATGTGGGTATGGAATGTAGTTTCTAGGATGTTGATTGGACCCTTGAGTTTCTAGTAGTCTTGTTGGAAAGGCACTTGATCACTGCTGCTTCCAACCGGAACTATAGTAACGCATTGGGACTATCATTATCCGGGAATGAAATTCGTAGGTGCTTATGTGATTATGTGCTTACGTGGAATGAATTATTGTTGTCCATTGCATTAGGACGCGAGTGTTTAGCTTCGGCACATTTATTAATGTGCTAATGTCTTTGTTTCCTTTATTAGGATGTCAGGACGAGGACGAGGACGCGGTAGGCGTGGTAGGCTGGGTAGGCAGGAGGTGCCTGTGCCAGAGGAGATTCCGGCAGTTCAGGAGGGTATTGGCCAGGTCAATGTGGCCGAGCCAGTAGGCCAGCAGGCTATGGGCGCTTTAGCTCGAGAGATAGCAGGGGCATTCAGCGAGTCAGTAGGCATTCTCAGAGCTGAGAATCAAGCTCGGGATGTTGCTGTAGATGCAGGACCTTCCTTTCTGAAGAGAGAGTTCTTCCGGTCTAACCTGAATGAATTTGTGGGTGATCCTAAAGAGCCGCTTAAGGCAGATGAATGGCTCGAACAGACAACGAAGACGTTTGAGATGCTTGGCATCGAAGACGAGGGGTTGAAAGTGACCTTGGCATCTTTCCAGTTGAAGGGGGATGCGGGTCAGTGGTGGGAGTTTACTAAGGGCCGTATAGGAGGTACATGGGAGGCTTTTGTGAATGCTTTCCAGGAGAAGTTCTTATCTCCAGCAGTTAGAGAGAAGCTGAGAGACCAGTTTTGTCAGCTTAACAGTCGAGTTCTTCAGTGGTCGAGTTTGAGGCTGCATTTACTAGCTTGTCCAGGTTTGCACCTGAGTTGGTGGCATCTGAGGAACGCCGCTGTATTGAGTTTGAGAAGAAGTTGAGGCGTGGCCTCAAGCTGAGAGTTGGGGGAACTATGATTCGGGATTATGGGCGTATGGTTGATGCTGTAGCCCACATGGAAATCATGATGCAGGAGGAGGAGGAAGGACAGAAGGGCTCCAAGAGGAGTCAGGATGGTCAGAGTGATGGTAGGAGACAGAAGGGTTTTAATCCTCAGCAGTCTCAGGGTAGCTTTTCTAGATCGACTTTTCCTGTGCCGAGTGCTAGTTCGGGGAAAGGCAGTCAGGGAGACATTACCTGTTTCAAGTGTGGCCAGCTGGGCCACAAGTCTCCAGTTTGTCCTCAGAGGGGAGGAGTGCAGAGAGCAGCATCATCTTCGGCTCGATCTCAGAGCCAGAGTCAGGGTAGAGGTCAGCCACTCTCGTGTTATCAGTGTGGTCAGCCAGGGCATATGAAGAGGTATTGCCCGCAGTTGGGTGGCACATCTGGTGCATCTGGTTTGAGGCCGATTCAGGGTCAGCAGCCAGCTCAGTCGGGTCAGGACTCGAGGGCCAATCAAGGGGCTTCATCGTCCCAGTCGGTGCAGCAATCTTATGCTCCTAGGGTTGAGCAGGTTGATCAGAGGTCGTCTGGGCGCGTGTATGCTGTTACCGCGCAGGATCTTGTGCCAGCACCATCAGTTGTGAGAGGTACCTTCTTGTTTTGCAACTCGGTTGCTAATGTTTTGATTGATACGGGTGCATCTCATTCCTTTGTGTCTGCTGCATTTGCATCTGTTTTGGAATTGGAGTTAGCACAGCTAGCATCTCCTATTTGTGTAGTGTCACCTCTTGGGGGTGAATTGATTTTGAAACAAGGTGTTAGGAGTTGTGATATAGAGGTTGATTATCATAGAATCCCATTTTCCTTTGTAGTTATGCCTATGAGGGGCTTCGATGTTATTTTGGGTATGGATTGGTTATCGTCTTACCGGGCAGTTATTGATTGCTACCGCCAGAGGGTCACTTGTTGTACCGTGAGCGGAGAGTATTTTCATTTTCTGGGGGACCGGGTTGGTGATGTGTTGCCACCGGGGTATGTCCCGCGAGGACGGAGTGAGCTTAGTGGTCTACTTGCTAACTGTAACAAGCCCCGAATGCCCCGGGAGGATGAGTCCCGTTCTGTTCATTTGGGGTTACTACAGTTCGGACTCGACTTGTGTCACGGTTCTTAATCTGAACCAAAGAGTCCAAATCTGGCAAATCGTTTTGAGAAACAGATTTTTGAAAAAGTAGTGCCAAACATGGACTGCTTTGCCAGATACAGAGTCGCTACCTAAATATTTTAAAATGGGGGAATTTAGGAAACCCTGACTCGGTGCCGAAGGCCACATGTCCGTCATCACCAGAGTTGTCTCGGCTCGGGAGCTTGGGTACGATCGGGGAAGGTCAGGTATGAGCACCCCCTTTCGCCCGGTCCGAAGACCGGCCTCTACTAACCGTGATATCCGTATTTGAAAACTTTATGTGTTCTTATTCCATTTATTAGCTTAGAATTACTATGTTATGCGCACAGCAAACAAGTATAGACTAGATTGCCTAATTTGGAAATGAACATTGCATATCCGTTCGGTTTGAAAATGCTTTGGAATTTGCTACTCGCAAGTAGGCTAAAACACGGATTTCAACGAGTTTTTCCAACTCAAACAATCCAACCTTCACCCACAGGCATTCAAAACAGTTTAACATATAAGCATCTAGCCACATGTTAAGCATGCTGTCATGGCAATATTCACACTCATGTGATATGCTAAAGCGGAAATACTTACATAGTACTCCGTGCCAAAACAAAGAACTTGTTAGCAAATATGCATGATCCAAGTCCATGTTAAGTGCCTAATGCGTCGCATACAAAATGTCGCTAAGATAGGCTCGGCTAATCCTAGACATGTCATGTGAAAATGCACAATTATCACATATTCAATTTTTGATTTGAAAAACATATGCGGTTAGCATGATGTACCGAGCCTAATGCATGTAATACAAATGCATGGATGCACACATGCATAGCATAAGGTATGCTAAATTAAACGTGCCCTAATCTACCATCGTAAGCAGGTAAATAAAAGGGAAGAAAGAAGTGAGGTTGGAAGACATACACACCACCCACACACACTTATTACAGATTTGCCCTCACTCGGAGGGACCGAATAAATATTACAAATTAACTAATTTAATTGACAAATTAAATAAATTAATTAAAGCAGGAAAATGCCTCGGGAAGCGTGCCACCATGCTCAAGCTGCCTCTGCTTTCCTTCCTTTCCTCCTTTGGAGGCTGTCAAAGCCTCAGGACTGATCCCTTGGACAGAGAGGATCACCACCGGCTGATCGAAATTCCCACCGGCAGTGTAGTATGGCCATCGGCACAAAATAGGGTCTGTCGGCAGAGAAAAGGTTGCCGGCCGGCACCTTACACTGCCGGTCGGCAAAGAAAGTCTGCTGGACCTGCAACTCACAGCAACAGAGGGCAAAACAAGGCATGGCAGCACAATTCAAGGCATGTATGCACCAACCATGTCTCTTATCATTATGATGACTCAAAGGGACATGTGCCTCGGTTCTCGGACCACCAACCACGCATTTCCATGCATGATGGCCCAAGGAACCAAGTATGCAACTTTGATTTCAAATGCATGCAAACCAATCAAACAAATTAGGCCTAATTCCTATCACCATTTCAAGGAACAAGGCATGCATGCAAGATGCAATGCAACCTAGGCATACAAGCTAGGAATGCAACATGACATGGGAAGGCACTTATGCAATCATGCAAGCATACATATGGCAATGCAAATAGATGCAAAGATGGACTTAAACATGAATTAGGCGACTCTAAAATAGGCCTAAAACAGTAGCCAAAGTGCTAAAAAGTGAGGGCTAAATGGCATACACACACACATGCACATAAGGACCGACACTTAAGCACAAAACGAGCAATATTCAAGCACACTTGAAAGGAGGAATCATGGACTAATTAGCATGCAACATAAGTATTGAAATCATGTTAGGATGGTGCCAAACCAAGCAACAAAATCAAGCCAAAACATGCAACGAATAGTCCAAGTGTTCAAAGCAAATCAATAAGGCATTGAACTACACTTAACATGACCAAACATGGCATGCATTAAACAACTAAAAACAGATTTTTAGCATGTTAAAACAAGGCCAAAGGACTCCTTAGATGGCATCTAAGTGGCCCAAATTCAAAGGCATGCAAAGGCATCAAAACATGGAGCACGCAACACATGCTTATGAGGCATTAAAGATGCATGCAAGGCAACCAAGCAAGCATGGAAATGGGACTGAAATAACATATAAAGCGACCCCAAATCACCAAAACAATGCAAAGATGGCATGCTACACATGCACATACTCAAGGCCAACAAGCCTAAATACAAAGGAGCTATATAATGCAAGCTAAAATCAACCCAAATACTTATGGACAGATCTAAAACATGGCAAAATAAGCACATAATCTTCACAAGACTAAGCCTAAAACATGCTCCAACAAAGGCTAACAACCTAAAGCACATTAAGGCATAAACAAGGCATTACATGGCAACTATGCTAAACATGCATGGAGTTCCAAAACCAACTTGAAATCATGTTATATTATAGATATATAAGCATGAAAAACAAACCAAACATGCTCAACACACACTCAAGCATGGGCTTCGCTAGGAGGCCAAAATATGCCCTTTTCAAGGACAACAAGGAGAGGGGGTGGCCCTCTCCTTCTTAGGACTTCAAAGCATCATCTTCACCACTGAAATCCCTCAAGATTTCAGTGGTGAAGAGACCTCAACATCAAAATCCCGGAGCTAACACAAAATGGCTCAAAATGAGGCCTTTCAAGGCCTAAGGGTGGTCAACAACCCTCAAACAACAAAACACTCTTAATAAACAATAAAGAGGGCCTAAAAACAGAACTTTTTTATGTTATACAACAAGCACAAAAACAGCTCTAAGATAGGTATAAAATCAAAGCAAAAATGGGGGAAAAAAGGGACTAGTTTCTTACCCTTGTAGTCCTCTTCAACAATGGTGCACCAATGGCCTTCTTGAGCTTGAATCCAACACCAAAATCTCAAAACACACTCTTTGGAACCTCAGCTCCAAGAGGAAGGTGAAACACTAGGTGTTTGTGTGCAATAGTGAGACACAAAACACCTAGTGTGCAAATAAGAGGGAAAGAGAGATAGAGAGTGTATATCTAACCCTAACCCTAGAAAAACCAGAGCTTGGTCTGTATTTTCCTCTCTCAAAAATGTCTAAAAGCCCTCCCTTTTTCCTTAGAGAGAGTTTCTCTCTATATGCCTCTTGTAAAGCTTACAAGACAAGCTTTGCAAGAGGGAGATCCCTCCATACACGTGTATGGAGGGGAGCAAAAGCAATACAGCTGTCTAAAAATATCTGTAAAAGCAGATGAACAGCAATCGGCCGGCCAAAAATGCCATCTTGGCCAAAAAGAGTGCCGACCGGCACAAAAAAGTGCTGACCGGCAACAAAGAGTGCCGGCCGGCAAACAATATTGCCGGTGGCAGCAAAAACCAGCCGGTGGCATCTAGCCACTGCCGGTGATGGGTGGGGATGGTCTACAAGCCCCATTTTGCCCTTCCAAGGCAAGATGCAAGTGTTTGGTGCAAAACCAGACACTAAACGGTCGAGTTCGGGGATCCTGAGGCAAGGCGCGCGGGCCGAGGCCTCCGGGAACTCCAAACGAACACAAACATGGAAGATCACCATGTATTCAAACAGTGACGTCCAAGTCTTGAGGACGGTCAAAAATGGGGTGTCTACACTAACCTTTCGATTAGTGAGGATGATGAGACTCAGATTGTGTTGCCAAGGGTGGTTTGTGAGTACTCGGACGTCTTTCCCGAGGATCTTGTTGGTTTGCCACCGCATCGAGAGATTGAATTCTCTATTGACCTAGTCCCCGGCACGGCGCTGATTTCTATGGCACCTTATCGTTTTGCCCCAGCCGAGTTAGTTGAGTTGAAGATTCAGCTCCAAGAGTTGCTAGATAAGGGCTTTATACGTCCTAGTGTTTCGCCGTGGGGAGCACCGGCCCTCTTTGTTAAAAAGAAAGGTGGTGCTTTGAGACTTTGTATAGATTACCGGAAGTTGAATCGGGCTACGGTCAAGAATAAGTACCCTATGCCCCGTATAGATGACCTGTTTGACTAGTTGAAGGGTTCCCGTTGTTTCTCGAAGATAGACTTGAGATCGGGTTATCATCAGTTAAGAGTCAGGGAGGAGGATATTCCGAAGACGGCATTCCGTACACGGTATGGCCACTTTGAGTTTCTGGTGATGCCATTTGGGCTCACCAATGCACCGGCAGTTTTTATGGATTTGATGAACCGAATATTCCGGGAATTTTTAGATCGTTTTGTAGTCGTCTTCGTGGACGACATCCTTATCTATTCACCTTCTGAGGAGAAGCACAAGGAACACTTGAGAGTGGTGCTTGAGTTACTTAGAGCCCATAAGCTTTATGCTAAGTTTGGAAAGTGTGAGTTCTGGTTAGAAGAGGTCAAGTTCTTAGGCCATGTAGTTTCTGGGGAAGGAGTGTCTGTTGATACATCCAAGACTGAGGCAGTGCAAGATTGGGCACAGCCTAAGAGTGTGTTTGAGATCCGCAGTTTTCTGGGTTAGCTGGGTATTACCGTCGGTTTGTGAAAGATTTCTCTAGATTAGCTTCGCCTTTGACTAGATTGACTCGGAAGGGAGTCAAATTTGTATGGAGTGAGACTTGTGAAAAGTCGTTCCAGGAGTTGAAAGTTAGACTGACCACCGCTCCAGTATTGATTATTCCAGAGAGAGGGTTGGGTTATGCAGTCTATTGTGACGCCTCACGAGAGGGTCTGGGTTGTGTGTTGATGCAAGAAGGAAAAGTAGTTGCCTATGGCTCACGTCAGTTGAAAATTCACGAGCAGAATTACCCTACGCATGATCTAGAGTTAGCAGCTGTGATTTTTGCCTTGAAGATTTGGAGGCATTATCTTTATGGTGAGAGATTCGAGGTATTCTCGGATCATAAGAGTCTGAAATATTTGTTTACACAGAAAGACTTGAACTTGAGGCAGAGGAGGTGGATGGAATTCATAGAGGATTATGACTTTGAGTTGCATTATCATCCGGGAAAGGCCAACGTGGTGGCCGATGCCCTTAGCAGGAAACCTGTTGGTGACATAGCTAGTATAGCCATCCGAGAATGGGTGATGTTGGGTGCACTTGGGGAGTTTGATTTACTTTTGGGCGAATCCGTTGAGGCTGCGGCGTTGTTTTCTGTTGTTGCACAGCCTACACTTGTGACTCGAGTGTTAGAGGCTCAGAGGGGTGACCTTGAGGTAGAATCTCTCCGTGAGAGGATTTCCGGTGGGAAGGGTGAGAAGGGTTTGACGGTGTATCCCGACCTGAGTGTGAGATACCGAGACCGTCTGTTTGTGCCAGAGCCTTGTCGAGAGGAGGTACTCCGAGAGTTTCATCATTCACGCCTTGCGGTGCATCCGGGAGGCACTAAGATGTATCGGGATTTGGGTCGCCAGTTTTGGTGGCGGGGTATGAAGAGAGATGTGGCAACTTTTGTATCTAAGTGCCTTACTTGTCAGCAAGTGAAGGACGAACATCAGAGGCCAGTGGGTTTGTTGCAACCCTTGCCTATTGCCGAGTGGAAGTGGGAACACGTCACTATGGACTTCGTTGTGGGTCTTCCGAGGACTCAGCGGGGTAGTGATGCTATTTGGGTGGTTGTAGACCGGTTGACTAAGTCGGCGCACTTCATTCCGATGCGCGGGAGAGATTCGGTAGATCATCTGGCCGATTTATATATTCGGGACATAGTGAGGTTACACGGGGTCCCAGTGACGATCGTCTCAGATAGAGATCCTCATTTTACTGCCAGGTTGTGGCAGAGTTTGCAGAGTGCCTTAGGCACTAAGTTGACCTTTAGCACGGCTTATCATCCTCAGACTGACGGACAGTCTGAGCGTACTATTCAGATCCTTGAGGATATGCTTCGGGGTTGTGTTCTAGACTTTGGTGGGTCATGGGAGAGGCACTTGCCGTTGGTGGAGTTTGCCTACAACAACAGTTTCCAGTCTAGTATTGGTATGGCACCATTTGAGGCCTTGTATGGCCGACCGTGTAGATCTCCTGTGTGTTAGGCCGAGGTGGGTGATGCACCTCTGTTGGGTCCGGAGTTGGTGAGGGAAACGACGGAGAAAGTTGAGCTTATCCGTAAGAGGCTTGTTACAGCACAGAGTCGTCAGAAATCTTATGCCGACCGTAGGAGGAGACCTTTGGTGTTTGAGGTGGGTGATCATGTCTTTCTGAAGATATCACCTAGACCGGGTTTGATGAGATTTGGGAAGAACGGGAAGTTGTCCCCTCGGTTCATTGGTCCGTTTGAGATCCTTGAGAGGATTGGCGAGGCTGCTTATCGTTTAGCTTTACCGCCGCAGCTGTCCAGAGTACATGACGTTTTTCATGTGAGTATGCTTCGGAAGTATGAGCCGGATCCATCACATGTGTTGGATTGGACCGATTTAGTGGTTGATGAGGATGTCTCATATGAGGAGAGACCGATTCGAGTCTTGGATAGGCGGGATCAAGTTTTGCGAGGCAAAACCATCCCTTTGGTCAAAGTTTTGTGGAAACATCACGGAGTAGAGGAAGCCACTTGGGAACGTGAATTGGAAGTCCGCCAGAAATATCCGGACATGTTTATTGAAAAGTAATCTTATAATTAGATTTTGTTATATGGTTGAACTTAAGAGTTTTATATATGTCTTAAGTTGTAAAACATTGAGTTTGTATTGGTAAATGGGTGTATCTTGAAACTTGCTTCATTATAGAAGTTTAGTGTAACATTGCATCTGTTGAGTACATTGTTGAAAGGGTTGTATATATCATACGATTGAATATGATATGGGCATTGTTAACCTTGAGAGGAATAATGCATAATAATGATACAGGTTGAAATATATGTTGTTTTATCTATATATTGTGAGATGCCTCTTGATAAAGAGATGAAATGACCAGTTTTGGGTCAAGATGTTTACTAATGAATTGTCATATTACTATAAAAAAAAAAAAAAAAAAATAATCTGTTTTCAAAAAACTTATGCTTAATTTCGGGGACGAAATTCTTTGAAGGGGGGGAGGTTATAGCGACCCCGGTCTTTTCCCATTTGATTATTGTATCCGAACTTAGGTTCCGTAGCTCCTGCCATTGTATTATGATTGTTACCATCCTTTGATTTCTTATTTCTGAGTTGGGGAATGCAATGGGCAGGTTGTAGCAGGTTGGTTGAGCTTGGGAGCAAAGGGTTGCTGCCCAGAATTTTGACCCTTCGCTCGAGCGAGAAGTTATTCGCTCGAGCGAGCTCTTTGTTTTGGTCCGTCGCTCGAGCCATGGTTTATTCGCTCGAGCGAGGATTGCGTTTTGTAGTCATATCTGAGAGCTGAGGTTTTTGGCTCGAGCGAGCTTTTCTTCGCTCAAGCGAGTTAGTTCGTTCTTCGCTCGAGCGAGCGTTCCTTCGCTCGAGCATGTGTCTGGTTACAGACCTGAGGGTTTGAGTTCTTCACTCGAGCAAGATTTCTTTCGCTCGAGCGAGCTTCCGGGTTGTTGGCTCGAGCAAGGCTTCCTTGGCTAGAGCGTTGTTTTTCTGTGTCTGGTCGCTCGAGCGACAAAGTCTTCGCTCGAGCGAGCCTGTCAGGTTTAAAAAGGCAGCAACGTGTTTCAGATCAGTTTTTCATTCCCTTTCAGATTCCAAAACCCTAGGTACGAGTTCTCTCTCCCTCTACACACCTTCTCTCTTAGGATTGATCTACTTAGAGTGAGTTTCTACCTCAGATCCTTTATTAAAAAGATAGAGTGGGTCGAGGGCTTCCAGTTAATCTGAATTGTTGGTAGTTTGGAGCACTTTGGAGTTTGGGTCTTCATCTCCATCTTCTCTTTTGGGGCTATTTCTTCGAGGTAGGGATTTCCTACTCCATCTTATAAGTTTTGCTCTAAGTTTTAGTATTTTGATATGTTGGGGGTACTTTGGTAATTTTGGGAAAAACCCTAGTTGTATTAATTAATTAATTTGTATAATTAATTTAAGGGAATTGGGGAATTTGGTTAAATTCATGAAATTGGGGAATTTATTGATTAAATGGTGTAGCTGGATAATTTAAATCACTCGACTATGGAATTGTTGATATATTTATTTCCAAGTCTAGAAATAACTGTTTTGGGCTATCGGTGGAGGATAGTCGTGATTGTTGTAGACAATGCATGTGGATTAGGTATAACTGAAACTAATCACATTAGTTGAGTCATTAATTTTGACTGTTGAACTAATACAGACATTATGTGTATTGATTGTGTGATGTATATGTTATGTGTTTACATACTTCGTTTTGTGTGGGAGGAGATAGGGGATGTACTCCACGGTTTAGGGGAAGATAGGGGATGGACCTCTAAACCGGATTTTGTTTGGGAGGAGATAGGGGATGGACTCCATTAGCATCACTTTTATGTGTGCTTATCTATATTGAAGTGTTTTATTGATACAGCACTAAAATGTGTATCAAACTGGAAGTATGAAGTGTTTTGATTTGAGCCTGAGTCTCAATTGTTTGTTGATATTGGAAGAATGTGAATATGATATATATAGTTCACTATTGTAAGTTTGGCTAGGTTCTGAGCCATATTGATAATGTGGGAAAGTAAAATGTGTCTTAGACATTATTGTCATGAAACTGTATAAAGATATAACTGATTATCTTGGTTAACCAATTATTGAATGCTATTGCTTTATTCAATGCTTATATTTGGTTTAGTATATTTCTGCTGGGCTGTGGATCACCCTTTATGGGAACATCATTTTCAGGTTCAGGTGACAAGCTACCTCGAAGGACTTAGCTTGGGAGGGTTTGACTTCTGGATTTTGAAGAAGACTATCTTAGTTAATTGTCTTCATTTATTAGTACATGTAAACACTCAAGTCTAGGGCTTTATTTATATTTGAGTTAGAACTCATACTTTTGTGTCCAAGTGTTGGCTTGGAAAGATGTAAGCCGGTAGGGCATTTACTTTGATGTTACATGTAATGCTTTGTTTAGTAAGACTCTGATGGATATTATAATGAATTATTAAAGTGTTTTCTTTAAATAATGCATGTCAAGGATATATATATAATGGGTAAATTCTGAGGGCGTTACATACAAGGTTCTAATGCAATTCACACATGAGATGCAACAAAAGATTTGGCTTCTAAGATATGACATGTGAATCATCTCAAGAACATGAGGCAACGCACATAATTACATAGGAATTGATTGGCTCCACAAATGCAAAATTAGCCAAATCAAGATGCATGAAACATGTATGCAAATCATGGATACAATGAGAAACAAAATATGTTGTATATTCACAAATAAAGAAAGCAAGAAAATGAAGGAGATAGAAAGAAGCGGGGCGGGAAATTATTACAATATTTGAAAGAATAATTACAAACAAAATTAGAGAGGGATGGAGAGAATATTACAACAAAATAAAAACCCCACAAAACACACAAAATAAAATAAAGAAAAGAAAAATCTTCATATTCCTTGAAAACCACCGGAAACTGTTCTGCTTGAAACAGGAAGACTGCTCTGTTCTGTCTGGGAAAGCTTATTTTGCAAGAGTACTATTCAGCCCAGGGCACTATTTACCGCCGACAGTACTATTCACTACGACAATTACTATTCACCCTCCTTGGTCGTTATTCATCTTACTGGGCATTTTTTGTCTACGGTTACTATTCATCGCCAGAGGTACTATTCATTGTCGTGGTTACTATTCACCCCGGAGGTTACTATTCACTGCTGGAGATTACTATTCACTGCTGATCACTATTCATCCGGTGGGGTCACATCTTTTAACAAATTAGGTGGTTTGACCGACTATTTAAAGTGGTAAAATTACAACAATTTATAAATAGTAAAGTACAACATTTTATATAAATTACAACAATTTATATACAATAGTAAATTACAGCAGATATGTGGGTGGTGCAACCTTCCCGTTAAAACAATAAAATAATTATGTAAACAAAATAGCAAATTACAACAGATATGTGGGTGGTGCAGCCTTCCCGTTAAAGCAATAAAATAATTATTTAATCGAAATAGTAAATTACAACAGATAGATAGGTGGTGTAGCATTCCTATTAAAGCAATAAAATAGTTATAAAAGGATACAAAGGAAGTATTTAAATAAGTTATATCATATTTTAAATTAAATAAAAGTCTGTGAAAATTCACCTTTCGGGAAAATGATGAATTTTTTGATTCACAAACTTTCTTTAGATTGCCCTCAAGGTTGTGGAAAGTGTTTTCACTTCTCAGTTCAAAATTTGAAATTATAGTTTTAGTTATTGAATGGTGTATGGAAATAAAAGTTTGGTTCAGAAAAATAAAATATCTAAGAAAATATTTTATCTTCTCTCTCTCTCTCAAAAACTATTTTTCCTTCTTTTCTTTTCTTTCTGATTCTTTTTCTTCTTAATCTTCTGATCTTTTTTCCTCTCAATTCTCTGATCTCTTTCCCTCTCAATTCTCTGATCTCTCCCTCTTAATTCTCTGATCTCTTCCCTCTTTCAATTCTTTGATCCCTCATTTTATAGAAAATAAAATTAAGAAAATGACAAAAGAACAAACGGTGGAAGGAGTTGATTTCAAAAGGTGCATAGTGATTTTACTGTGCACTTTATCGTAAAATTACTATACACTTTATAATATAATAATATATAAAATGTATTATTAGCATAAATATATGTACAAATACCCAAAAAAATATATATATATATAAAAACACACAAATATATAAAATTATAAGATAACAAAATACATAGATTAATAAAATATATTTTCGCAGGCCAAATATGTAATATAATTTGACCAAAGCGGGTCTAAAGCGAAAGAAAATAAAAAAAAAAACAAACGGTGGGAGGCTGGGGAGTTTCAAAGGAGGAATAATATATAATATATAAAATATTTAATATTTAATATATATATACAAAAGCATGGTGCGTGGGTGAAACTATAGCACGAAACAAATAAAATATTATATATAATATAATATTACATATAAAAAAAGTAAAAGAAAATAGAGAATGGATCTAAAATAATTGGGTAAAAACAAGTGTGAGGTTGAGATTAAAGTTTACATTCCATCTTTTCACTGAGAATTTTGTGAGATAGCGTATTCTTATTTTCATCATCGGGTAATCAAAAGAAAACGCCCAAGTCTTAGGGCCGGTCAAAATGGGGTGTCTACATTACTAGTGAAGTTGGTGCTAGCTCACCTTCTTGAGCTTGACCCTCTGTTTCTCATTGACTTTGTGGTTTAATATCCAAGATTGGAGACTCACTATTTTCTTCCTCATGTATCACCGAAGTAGGAGAATCTGTGTCTTCTACAACCACATTGATTGATTCCATTAAAGATAGAGTACGTAGGTTATAGACACGAAAAGCTCTACTATTGGTTAAATACCCTAGAAAAATACCTTCATCACTTCAGGTGTCAAATTTGCCCAAAAGTTCTCTATCTTTGAAAATGTAACATTTACTCCCAAAAGTTTTGAAGTATTTTCTATTAGGTTTCAACCATTTCCACAATTCATATGGAGTTTGTAAAGTGCCGGGCCTTAAATACACACGATTCACGATATACATAACGGTATTTGAGGCTTCAGCCCGGAACTTTGGTGGAACTTTCTTGCTAAGGAGCATGATCCTAGCCATCTCTTGAACAACCCAATTTTTCCTCTTAACAACTCCATTTTGCTGTGGAGTAATATGTGTAAAAAATTCGTGCTTAATTCCATGCATATCACAAAAATCCGAAAACGAACTATTTTCAAATTCACGATCATGATTAGTTCAGATTCTGATGATACGCCCAATGGAGACACCTTGTTCATTTTGGATTTTAAGGACTAAGGACTGGAAAGTATCAAATGTATCCGATTTTTCTCTAAAAAAATTAACCCATGGAAAACGAATGTAATCATTAACTGTTAAAAAAATATATTTTTTACCTCCAATGCTTTCAGCGCGAGTGGGTCCCATAAGATCCATATGAACCAGTTCAAGAGGATGTTTGGTTGTGAAGCTGTTCACCTTTTTATGAGGGGCATGAGTGTGGTTCTTAAGTTGACATGGTCCACACACATGGTTTATATTCTTACCCATTTTTGGTACTCCTCTCACAAGCTCTTTGTTGGCTATCTTGGTTAGGTCTTTGAAATTCATGTGACCTAATCTTTGATGCCACAGTTCAAGGTTACTTATGACGGCCAAGTGGCATGTGAGATCATTAGTGGTAACATTCCCATAGCAGTTATCAGATGTGCAAACCCCATGCATGACTACATTTCTCTTCTTATCTAAAAGTTCACATTTATCTTTTGAAAATAATACTTCATGATGGGAATCACACATTTGACTAATGCTCAAAAGATTAGCCTTAAGGCCATCAACAAGTAAGACATTTTTGAGCTTAGGAAGGCCAGCCACACTTATAGAGCCCTTACTAATGACTCTAGAAGTGCCACCATTGCCAAAGGTTACAATTCCTCCTTCATATTTTTCAAGAGATGTGAAGTAGGATTTGTCACCAGACATGTGACGAGAGCACCCACTATCGAGATACCACATGTGTGAGTCACGTGCTTGCAGTGCAGTGTGAACAACAAAACAAGTTAAGTCACTCTTTCTCACCTATATCTTTTTGATCTTAATAGAAACATGGCAATCTTGGTATGCATCTTAGCATTATGAACACCTTCATGAATCTTGGTGTTCCGTCTAGACATGTAAGGTTGTCTCCTAGCCTATGAAGTATTAGCATTTCTAACTTTTTGAGAAATCTTACCAAACAACTCATAACAATAAGGACGCATGTGGCCATATCTACCACAATGATGACAAACAAAAATAGGTTTTACTTCCCTTTTGTTGATCTTACCCCCCAAGTTGAGGAAGAGAGGGATCATCCTTGAGCTTTCCTTTTGCTTGAGTCTTCAGGTCATGTGATGTAGAGGCCTGTCCTTTTTGAAATGTTGCATCACCATAGCCTATCCCACTTTTGTCACAACTCATCTGTTGAGACCCGATGATGTCTTCTAGTATCTTTGATCTTTTGTTCCACATATCAATCATGTCTCTAGCATATTTGAGTTCTTTCTCTTTCTGACCAATCAGTTCTTCCAAAGCGACTTGTGACATCTCAAGGATTTTGAATCTTCTCTTCATATGTGGCATAGATTCTCAGAAGTTCATTCCTTTCGGTTTCACAAGATAGAAGTTTTCCACAGAGGTATTGCCTGTCATTGGAGATCTTGATGACATCCTTTTTTGTTGCTGCAATCTCTCCCTTTAGATTGACATTCTCACTTTCACATGCTTTGAGCTTGAGAGTGAGATTGTCATTGATCTTGGACAAATTCAGATATTCATTGTAAAGCTTTTCGTAAGCTTGTTGTAGGTTATCACCATCAATCTCATCATTTTCTTCCAAGGTTTCATCATCTTCTTTTTGCTTCTCTTCCTTCTCAGTCTTATCCAATCGTGCAACTATGGCATGAAAGTTGATGGATGGTTGTGAAGATGACTCTCCTTTTTCATGGACTTGACTCAGAATGTCCCATGCATCTTTGGCCTTTGTGTAGTGAGCAATCCATTATTATTCTACATCAGAAATTCCTTCACGGATAGAATTTAGAACTCTTTGATTGCTTGAATTGTCAGCACTTTCAGCATCTTCTTCAATTGCTTGCCAACCTTCAGGATCATAGGCTCTAGGATACATCCTCATTATGATATTCCAAAATAAGTAATTACTCCCATCAAAGGTAAGAGCACGGTGCAGACTCTGACCATGAGCAAACTCAACTGGCTTTGGAGGGGATTGAGTTACGGTAGACTAGAATGCCATGTAGGTACTATCTCTGTCTTCAACGGATTCAGTTTCTACGGGTTCTTGCTCTGACCTGCTTTCATCATCTCAAGTCATTATATAAACTTTCTTTCGGTTTTTATTTATTTTTATTTTTTTCCCGATTGGTAATCAAGAGCAATATGACCAAACCCTTAACATTTGTCCCCTTTACAACCTTCTTCTCAGTTTTTGGAGCCACTTTTGGTGGAAATTTTTTTGATTTTTCATTACCCTTATCTTTTGAATTAGGGTCCTTGAAATTAGGCTTCTTTTTCTTTAAATTTTTATTGAACTATTTGGTAAACATTGTCGTCATTTCGGACTCTAGATCAAACTCAACCTTAGGGTTCTTAGTAGTCTCATGAGCACTGGTAAAAACCACACTTTCTTCTTGTTTTTTCTTAGAAATCTGGTGTGCTTTATAAGTCTGCAAGTTTCCAACCAACTGATCAAGCTTGAGGTTCTCAACATCCCGAGCCTTCTCAATAGCGGTCACTTTTGATTGGAACCTCTCAGGTAGTGACCTCAAAATTTTTCCAACAACCTTTGATTCAGGAATTTTTTCACCGAACGTCAAACAGGAATTTACGATGTCACTAAGTTTAGCATAAAAATCATCAAACGTCTTATCGTTATGCATAAATGAGTTTCAAAAGAAGAGGTGAGACGTTGAAGTTTTGATCTTTTAACAATAGTAGTACCCGTGTGAATAGTTTCAAGAATGTCCCAAGCCTCTTTCGCTATCTCACACGTGCAAATACGACAAAACTCTTCTGGTGTGACGGACCAAAGAGGGAATTGAGAGCCTTTCTGTTCCAACTAGAGTTTGGATAATCGAATGCGTCCCATTTATCAAGAGGTTTGGGGATATCAACACCATCAATGGTGACAATAGATTCACTCCATCCATAGATCACATAGTACCAAACTTTCTCATCAATAGATTTTAAAAACGCCCTTATATGAGCTTTCCAATAAGAATAGTTTGTGCCATCAAGTAACGGAGGTCTATGGCTCGAGTTTCCTTCGTGAATTGAATCCATATCACAAACCACACAAAATCACACTCCTATAGTTTTGACAAAAATGAAGAATGATCTACTCTGATACCAATTGAAAAACCTAAGTGATTCGTGATTCAAACCAAGATTAATTGCAACAAATCCCAAACGATTTAAATAGACAATCTAAATCATCTAGCAAATACGAAAGTGATTAGATTGTTGCTTCAAAATCAATAAATCGACCCAACAGATTTTATGTGGAAAAACCACAATTGGAGCACCTCCAACTGTGATTAAAAAACTACGGACGAAATGCCACTAATCAATCCACTAAGAAAGAAAGAAAAAAGACAAATTTATCAAAACAAATTACCCAAACGCAATCAATTTGTCTTCAACAATCTGTATCTCTTTCATCACCACCTTCGTCTCGAAATTGATCAACTTGATGTCGAATCCACAACATCCACATTTAATCAACGACTACGCATAGCTTCGAACTTCTTCGAAATCCAAAACTAGCAAAGTTGTTCCAGAAGAAAACCCTAGAACTCTCAAAGAAGATCTGGAAGTCGTATCCTAAAACCTGACTGAAACACAACTTTTTTAGCAAACAGATCTGTGATCTTCGCTCGAGCGCAGGATTTGCCATTCGAGTAGTGCCACTAAAATGCGTGTTCCAAGCCAGGGTCTATGCTCGAGTGCTAGAACTACCGTTCGAGTGTAAAAACACACCTCCCAGTAGTTTTACAGACATGCCAAACTTCTAAGTGTGTGCAAACTCCGCTCGTGCACAGATTATCCCGCTCGAGCAGGAAGACCAAAAACCAAGGAAAAATTACAACTCAATTAAACCAAGCTTGTTTGCGAAATTGGCAACAAGTAGGGACCTAACACATACGAATATATATATATATATTATTATATAACTCTCATGTGATTATCAAGTAGGACAAAGTGTATTGGTTGGAAATATGGATAATTTTCCTTTCTTACCCTCACAAAAAAGAGACATTGACACTTATATAGGGACCAAAGTGAGATTTGAATAAAACTGCAGGGAGTTGATTGTCACGATTTGTCACGCCCTCAATAAAATAACATTAAATCCATCAATAGAGACATGCAACGATATATAAAAAGCTTCATTTCCTTCTATTCATCAGAGTTCCATTACAAAAGTATAACATGTTAAGAACAAAAGGAAATGCCCTACGGGCTTACAGCTTTCCAAGTTAACACTTGGTTACAACAAAAGAGTGCTAACTCATTTACACATTAAGCCCTTGGCTTGAATATACATGTAATACATCAAAGAAATAAAACAGCAAAAGTCTACCTGGCTCTAGCCTCTTAAGCTACGTCCTTGGAGGTGACATGCTACCTGTACCTGAAAATGATATTCCCATATAGGGTGAGCCACAGCCCAGTAGAAATATACTAAACCAAATATGAACAATGACTAAAAGATTAGCAGTTGATAGATGGCTAACACTGATACTTTCCCTTATCACATTTACGGTTTCATGACATACAAGTCCATGTTACAATCCATTTTCCAATTCTTTTCAAATTCTCAGTTTATAACCCTGGCTCAGAACCTGGCCAAACAACTCATATGAGACAATAACTCACATTAAGAACTTTCCCATTTCATCATAGATAAGCATACTAGCTATATCACACACCAACAGATAAGCATACGAGCTATATCACGCACCAACAGATAAGCATACAAGCTATATCATCACTTCCACAGATATGCATAAGAGCACTATCACACTTCCAATGACAAGCATATGAGCTCTGTCAACACGTTACTAGATAAGCATATGAGCTCTATCTATGGAGTCCATCCCCTATCTCCTCCCAACAACATCCGGTTTAGAGGTCCATCCCCTATCTTCCCCTAAACCGTGGAGTACATCCCCTATCTCCTCCAACACAACACAATGCATATAAACAATAATTATACACATCATCACACAACACATAAATTTAATGTATCCTTTCAATCGTCATACTCAATGACACATTCCAGTGATTAGTTTCAGTTTGCCTAATCCTCATGCATTGTCTACAACAATCAAGACTATCCTCTATCGATAGCCCAAAGCAGTTATTTCTATACCGAAATTAAATGCAACAGTGGATATATAATCAACATTTCAACTAGGTGAGTGATAAGTAATCCAACCACACCCTTTAATCCCATATATTTCCAAATCAATTCCTCATTTCTCATAATTAATTATGCAAATTAATTAACCAATGTAATTAGGGCATTTTCCATAATTAACATTTCAACCCTTAGGTTCCATTTTCATTAATGTCTTAACATTAATTTCACATTTCCATGCCAAACATGCATCTAGGTTTTATATAGCTAAAACCCCAACTTTTGTAAATTTACACAAAACCCCCAAACTTTCACAAAATCACCAAACCAACCCCAATATCTCAAAATGCTAAAATTTAAAGACAAAGCTCATAAAGAGGAGTAGGATATCCCTACCTCGAAGTTAGAGCTCGGATGGAGAAGAGACCAAAACCAAAGTGCTCCAAAGACTAAGATTCTCGGATCAAAATGACGCCCTCGACGATCAACACAACTTTTACAAAGACCGAAGAGAAGGAGGACACTCTAACTAGATCAAACCCTAGAGAGAAGGGAGTTTCTAGAGAGAGAGGCTCTCAAAAATGGTTTTAGAAAAAGTAGGGGAGAGAAAGAAAAGCAAAAAGTGATTTAAAATCACCCAGCGGATAACTCATATACGTATGACCCGCTCGAGCGGAGAACACAACGCTCGAGCGCCAAGAACAAAAATCTGAACACGCTCGAGCGCAATAAGGCCCGCTCGAGCGCCAAGACACAAGAATAAAGCACTTCCGCTCAAGTGCGAAAACCAGTCCGCTCGAGCGTAGATTTCCACCTCCCAGAACTTATACCCAGAAAGTACTACCCGCTCGAGTGCCACCAAACCCGCTCGAGCGTAAAAATCACATCTGCAGAAGTATTGCAGGAACACGAAATACTGGAGGTGTGCAATCCCCGCTCGAGCGCAAGAAGACCCGCTCGAGCGGATCGCCTAAAAACTGGACAACAAGGAATTGAAACCAAGGCCTAACCAACCTGTAACAACCCTGCTCAAAACATCCTAAAACTCAATCAAGTGGAATTAAAGGATGGCAAGAAGATAGATATCACTACCAACTTCACGGAACCGAGTCCGGAACACAACAGAACAGTAAAGGGACAACCGGGATCGCTATACGATTTCATATGTACAAACCAAAGTAGGATTTGACTAGAAGTATAGGTGGTTGACTGCCATGATTTAATGTGTAGGGACTAAAGTGAGATTTGATGCAAAGTGTATTACACTTTGTATTTTTAGTGATTTTTTAAATATTTGAATCAATTTTAAAAAAATATTTTTTAGATACATTTAATCTATATTCACTTAAAAAAGTATATATAATTTGTGAAAAAATATTTAAAAATTCAGTAAATACAAAAAGATTAAAACAAATACCAAATTTAGTACATTTTTATATATATATTTTTTGTATTCATTGAATTCTTTTTAGATTTCTTCACAAATATTTTACTTTTTAAGTATATTTAGATTAAGTGCATCTAAAAGAAGAAGTTTGCTAAAAAAACAAAACATGGAAAAAAAAAATTTCAAAAACTCAAAACAAGGTAGTAAGATTTTATACTACATAATTAATTTAAAATATCACATATAGTTATATGACACTATTGAATAATTATCTTTGATATATAGATGTGTTAAGTTTATGTAATTTATTATTTACACTTTGTATTTTTAGTGATTTTTTAAATATTTTAATCAATTTTTAAAAAATATTTTTTAGATACATTTAATCTATATTCACTTAAAAAAGTATATATAATTTGTGAAAAAATATTTAAAAACTTAGTAAATACAAAAAGATTAAAACAAATACCAAATTTAGTACATTTATATATATATATATATATATATATATATTTGTATTCATTGAATTCTTTTTAGATTTCTTCACAAATATTGTACTTTTTAAGTATATTTAGATTAAGTGTATCTAAAAGAAAAAGTTTGCTAAAAAAAAAATATGAAAAAAAAAAAATTCAAAAACTCAAAACAAGGTAGTAAGATTTTATACTACATAATTAATTTAAAATATCACATATAGTTATATGACACTATTGAATAATTATCTTTGATATATAGATGTGTTAAGTTTTTTTAATTGGCAATTCTATTGGATAAAACTCTGTTCAGTTGTATTTTTATTCACTTTATTGCATCTGTGAGGTTATGAGAGTTTAGATGCAAATCGAATTCGAGTTGTGCCTGTGCAGAGAGTTCGTGCCGAGAATTCATATCTTGACTTGAGCATTCTTGTTTGCCACTTTGCTGATTAAGTACGAGAATCTCAAGCGATCATTTGTGCTCTTGAGCGGTGAAGTGGTTTATCCAATACCTCTGCTTGCATCTGAACTTCTGGGAGACAAGTTTTACCACTCGTGCGGTATATGCTACGCTCGAGCGGTTGGCCTATATGTTTTCACCGCCTTTACACACATTGCTCGAGCAGTAAAGTATGCGCTTGAGCGGTCTTCATGACTCTATTTAGTATAAAGTGCATTGTTAGCTATTTTTAAGGTTTAACCCGTTTAGATTCTCAGAGATGAGTAAAATACAAAGTGTTCTATATTGGATGGTGGTTTATATGAGTTTCCTTGATGTATAGAAGGTGATCGATTGATCAATGAACTTCATATTGACAAACATCAATGGTTGATTTTACTTTGTTTTTTTTATTCACAAAAAAGAAAGGTGTTCATCGGTGAATTCTGGAGAACTTGGGCCTAAGTTTTGGTGGATTCCAAAGTGACTTATCGTCATGGATTCGACATCAACATTGTGAATTCAATATTGGGCAAAGCAATTCTGTGGTAAAGACGGAGGTGGAAGAGGCACATCGGGTTCGGTTCAATTCGGGCATGGATTCACTAAGTAATTGAGGGTTCTTGTATGTAATTCTTTTTGTCTTCTTAATAAATTGCTTTGTGATCTTGGCCCATGATTTTTTATCACAATTGAAGGAGTTCAATTATAATTTTTTTCATATTAAATCGTTGTGCCGATTTGTTATTGATTGTTTGATTGTAGTTACTATTTATTATTTAAAATTGAATTATAATCACAATCAATGTTTTAGAAATTTTTGAATTTTTCAAGATGCTTTTCCTACAAAGTAATTTGACGGAACTGGAATTCCATTCCCATGCCATTTGAACTTTTCTGAAAGGAAAAAGTGAATAAAAATAGAAATGTCTTTGAATCAATGCACTGTGAAATGATACATTTTTTTACTTGCTCTAACTTGGAGAGTACAACTTGATGCATGGAACTTACGTGCCAAAATCATTGACATGGAATTGGATTCCTAGTTATATTTTGTAGGGATAATTTCAACACAGTGAGACAGATAAAAAAAATTATAAAAATATGTAGAGTGGAAATGATTTATGATAAAGTATAAGTGAAATGCTATGGGGATATAGTGTGACTTGTACTCCTCCATGTTTATATAATTTTTTTTTTCCTATCCCACTAAAAAGTAATTCACCTACTTCGTAAAATGAGTACATATATATATATATATAGAATTAAATTGTAAAGAAATATTAAAAGATTACAACTAATCGTAACAAAGATATGATAGAAAAGTATAAAAAATACACATGAAAAAATAGTAAGGGTTGTTAGAGATATATCCTTATTGGCTGATAAGGCTGCAAAGTCAAGTCGAGTCAAACTTCAGTATATTTTGTCCCATTTATTAAAATTTTAACAAATTCGAGTTTAAGTTTGAACTCAATAAAAAATTAATGAACTGAATTCAAACAAGTTACCTAACCTGTAACGCCCTCAAAATAATAACATTAAACCCATCGATAAAAACATGCATTTAGATACAAAAGATCTACATTTCCTCACATAATTAGAGTACCTCATTACAAAAGTAGTACTTGTCAACAACAAGAATAAATGCCCTACGGGCTTACAGCTTTCCAAGTTAACACTTGGTTATAAAAGAGAGTATTGACTCGGTTACACATTAAGCCCTTGGCATTGAATTTACATGTAATACATCAAAAAGGAGATAAGAGAACAAGAGTCTGTCCGCCTCTAGCCTCCCAAACTATGTCCTTGGAAGTGGCAAGTTACCTGTACCTGAAATGATGTTCCCATATAGGGTGAGCCACAGCCCAGCAGAGATATACTAAACCAACTATAAACAATGCCTAAAAGATTAGCAACTGAAAGATGGTCGATACTTCCACCTCTACTTACATCTTATTTCAATTCCATGACAACCAAGTCTATGTTACAATTCACTTTTCATTTCTTACTCAACTATGAGTTTGAAAACAAGGCTCAGTACTCTGGCCAAAACATTTGATGAGGTTATAGTTCATCACTAGAACACTTTCGAAATTTATGATGGATACACATCTTGATGTTGTATCAATAATACATGAACTACTTCCATACTTCACAAACGATGATGATATACATTTTAGCTCTATATCAAATCAAACAAACTTTTCAATAGATAAGCATGTGAGCTACATCACTACTACAACAGATAAGCATATGAGCTATATCAACATTTCAATAGATAAGCATATGAGCTATATCAACATCACAATAGACAAGCATGTTACACATCAACAGATAAGCATATTAGCTATATCCACACTTCACTAGACAAGCATATTAGTTGTATCTACACTTCACTAGACAAGCATATGAGCTGTATCTACACTTCACTAGACAAGCATATGAGCTGTATCTACACTTCACTAGACAAGCATATGAGCTATATCTACACTTCACTAGACAAGCATATGAGCTGTGTCTACACTTCACTAGACAAGCATATGAGCTGTGTCTACGGAGTTCATCCCCCATCTCCTCCCAATCCTATCCGGTTTAGAGGTACATCCCCCATCTTCCCCTAAACCGTGGAGTACATCCCCCATCTCCTCCTCTACACATAATGCATATAAACACATTAGTCATATACGCAATCACTCAATACATACAATTAATGTATTCTACCAACCGTCTACACATAATGCAATATAAACACATTGGTCATATACGCAATCACTCAATACATACAATTAATGTATTCTACCAACCGTCATACTCTATGACACATCCGATTGATTAGTTTTAATTTGCCTAATCATCATGCATTGTCTACAACAATCAACACTACCCTCTACCGGTAGCCCAAGGCAATTATTTCTAAGCAGGAAATAAATGCACAAATGGATAATATATCAACATTTCAACTAGATGAGCAATAAAAGATTCGTCTACACTCTTTAGTCACATACATTCCCAATTTTAACATTCTCAATTCAATTCCTCATTTTCTTCAATTAATCGTATGCATTAATTAATTAATCCAATTAGGGCAAATTACCATAGTTCACGAAACAACCCTAAGGTTCCATTTCCATCAATGTCCCAACATTAATCTCATTTCTCTATGCCTAACATGTATATAGGTTTATATATTTAAAACCCCAACTTTTTGTAAAATTACACAAAGGCCCAAACTTTCTCAAAATTACCCAACAACCCCCCAACATATCAAAATGCTAAAATTCAAAGACAAAGCTCATAAGATGGAGTAGGTTATCCCTACCTCGAATGATGGGACCCAACGAATAAGATGAAGAAACAGAAATGCTCCAAATCCCGAAATTTTTAGATTAAAGGATAGCCCTCTACGATCAACACAACTTTTGTAAAGGCCCAAGGTGAGAAAACAACTCCTACTAGATCAATTCTAAGAGAGAAGTTAGGGTTTTAGAGTGAGGTGCTCTCCAATGGAGGTTTTGAAAAAGTAAGAGAGAGAAAGGAAATCAAAAAGTGATCAAAAAGGTGATTTCACGGACTGATATAAAAACAGGTCCGCTCGAGCATACAACACCCCGCTCGAGCGTCAGACACAGGTTCACGCTCGAGCGTCCCAAGATCCGCTCGAGCGCCAGATGCACTCTCCCAGAATTTTTTGCAGATGTCCAAAATGCTGAGAGAAGGAAATTCACGCTCGAGCGTCCAAACTTCCACTCGAGCGGGAAGGCAGCAACAAAATCCCGCTCGAGCGTCAAATCGCCGCTCGAGCGGAGAGACCAAAACTTGGGAAAAATTTCTAAGTTTTAAAACACGACCAACTTATTCCCAACTTGCCCAACACAACCCAAAACTCTAATTAAAAGAGTAGGGGATAGAAATGAGGATAAGACAACAACGAATCTACGGAACCGAGTTCGGATTACAGTTAAACAACAACAGGAAATACCGGGATCGCTATATAACCGAACTCGAACCCATTCATGAATGACTCTATTCATTTGTAACTCTATTGACTGATATCTCATCATTTAACATATATCAGACTTTGTCATACTGACATTTATATTCCTATTATTTTTATATAGCGACCCAGGTCTTTTCCCATTTGATTATTGTATCCGGACTGTTCCGTAGATTCTGTCATTGTATAATTGTTGTTGTTGTTGTTCCTTATTTTCTCATTTGGAATTATAGGATGTGTTGGGCAGGTTTGTTCAGGTTGGTTGGGTTTAGAAACCAAGTGTTGCTGTCCAGAATTTTGGTTATTCGCTCGAGCGAGGAGTTTGTCGCTCGAGCGAGATGTTGTTTTGGTTCTTCGCTCGAGCCGCGGTTTGGTAGCTCGAGCGAGAGTTTGCGTCTGGGTTGGACCTGTAGCTTTTCATTCTTGGCTCGAGCGAGCTTTTCTTCGCTCGAGCGAGTAAGTTTGTTCTTCGCTCGAGCAATAGTTCCTTCGCTCGAGCGTGAGTCTGGTTTCAGACCTGAGGGTTTGAGTTCTTCGCTCGATCGAGCTTTCTTTCGCTCGAGCGAGCTTTTGGGTTGTTGGCTCGAGCAAGGCTTCCTAGGCTCGAGCGTAGATTCTCTGTGTCTGGTCGCTCGAGCGACCAAGTCTTCGCTCGAGCGAGCCTGTCCAGTTTAAATACACAGCAGCGGGATTTGATCAGTCTTTTTCATATTCTTTTGATTCCAAACCCTAGGTTCGACCTCTCTCTCTCCCTACTCACCTTCTCTCTTAGGTTTGATCTGTTTAGAGAGTGTTTCAACCCTAGTTGCTTTATTAAAAAGATAGAGGGAGTCGAGAGCTTTCATTTAATCTGAACATTTGGCAATTTGGAGCATTTTGGTCTTTGGGCACTCATCCCTGTCTTCACCATTTGGGTTGTTTTCTCTGAGGTAGGGATTTCCTACTCCATTTTATAGGTTTTGTTCTAAGTTTTGGTATTTTGATATGTTGGGGATACTTTGGTAAATTTTGGGAAAAACCCTAGTTGTATTATTGAATTAATTTGTATAAGTAATTCATGGAATTGGGAAAAGAGGGTTAAATTCATGGAATTGGGGAATTCATTGATTAAATGGCGTAATTGGGTAATTGATATCATTTGTCTATTGAATTGTTTACATAGTTATTTTCAGTTTAGAAATAATTGTTTTGGGCTATCGGTGGGGGATAGTCGTGATTGTTGTAGACATTGCATGTGGATTAGGAATAACTGAAACTAATCACATTGGTTAAGTCATAAATTTTGACTGTTGCATTGATAGAAAATACGTGTATTGATTGAGCATTGCATTTGCATACATTGTTTTGTGTGTGGGAGGAGATAGGGGATGTACTCCACGGTTTAGGGGAAGATAGGGGATGGACCTCTAAACCGGATTTTGTTTGGGAGGAGATAGGGGATGGACTCCATTAGCATCACTTTTATGTGTGCTTATTTATATAGAAGTGTTTTATTGATACAGCACTAAAATGTGTATCAATCTGGAAGTATGAAGTGTTTTGATTTATTTGAGCTTGAGTCTCATTTGTTTGTTGATATTGGAAGCATGTGAATACGATATATGTAATTCACTGTTGTAAGTTTGGCCAGGTTCTGAGCCATGTTGATAAAACTGGGAAGTAAAACGTATCTTAGACAATAGTGTCACGAGATTGTAAAATGAAGTAATTGATTATCCTGGTTAACCATCTGTTGAATGCTATTGCTTTATTCATTACTTATATGTGGTTTAGTATATTTCTACTGGGCTGTGGCTCACCCTTTATGGGAACATCATTTTCAGGTTCAGGGGATAAGCTACCTCCAAGGACTTAGCTTGGAAGGACTTGGATTCTGAAGACTATTTTTTTTTTTTTTTTTTTTTTGCTTTTATTTGTTAGTACATGTAAACACTCAAGCCTAGGGCTTTTCTTGTATTGAGTTAGAACTCGTATTTTTTGTATCCAAGTGTTGGCTTGGAAAGATGTAAGCCTGTAGGGCATTTTATTCGATTATTTAGTAATACTCTGATGAATGAATTAATAAAATGTCTTCTTTAAATAATGCATGTCAATGATATATAATGGGTTAAATTTGAGGGTGTTACAACTTGGTATCAGAGCGTACCGGGTTTGAATACTTTGGGTACGTGGGAAGTGATTAGTATCACATTGGGTTCGTCTCGTTTGATAGAGACTTAGTGTAATGTTATATGCTTACGTGATAACATGTTTATGTGATTATGTGAGTATGGAATGTAGTTTCTAGGATGTTGATTGGACCCTTGAGTTTCTAGTAGTCTTGTTGGAAAGGCACTTGATCACTGCTGCTTCCAACCGGAACTATAGTAACGCATTGGGACTATCATTATCCGGGAATGAAATTCGTAGGTGCTTATGTGATTATGTGCTTACGTGGAATGAATTATTGTTGTCCATTGTATTAGGACGCGAGTGTTTAGCTTCGGCACATTTATTAATGTGCTAATGTCTTTGTTTCCTTTATTAGGATGTCAGGACGAGGACGAGGACGCGGTAGGTGTGGTAGGCCGGGTAGGCAGGAGTTGCCTGTGCCAGAAGAGATTCCGACAGTTCAAGAGAGAATTGGCCAGGCCAATGTGGCCGAGCCAGTAGGCCAGCAGGCTATGGGCGCTCTAGCCCGAGAGATAGCAGGGGCATTCAGAGAGTCAGTAGGCATTGTCAGAGCTGAGAATCAAGCTCAGGCTGTTATTGCGGATGCAGGACCTTCCTTTCTGAAGAGGGAGTTCTTCCGGTCTAATCCGGATGAATTTGTGGGTGATCCTAAAGAGCCACTTAAGGCAGATGAATGGCTCGAACAGTCAACGAAGACGTTTGAGATGCTTGGCATCGAAGGCGAGGGGTTGAAAGTGACCTTGGCATCTTTCCAGCTGAAGGGGGATGCGGGTCAGTGGTGGAAGTTTACTAAGGGGCGTATAGGAGGTACGTGGGAGGCTTTTGTGAATGCTTTCCAAGAGAAGTTTTTATCTCCGGCAGTCAAGGAGAAACTGCGAGACCAGTTTTGTCAGCTTAAGCAGGCGAGTTCTTCAGTGGCCGAGTTTGAGGCTGCATTTACTAGTTTGTCCAGGTTTGCACCTGAGTTGGTGGCGTCTGAGGAACGCCGTTGTATTGAGTTTGAGAAGAAGTTGAGGCGTGGCCTCAAGCTGAGAGTTGGGGGAACTATGATTCGGGATTATGGGCGTATGGTTGATGCTGCAGCCCATATGGAGATCATGATGCAGGAGGAGGAGGAAGGGCAGAAGGGCTCCAAGAGGAGTCAGGATAGTCAGAGTGATGGTAGGAGACAAAAGGGTTTTAATCCCCAGCAGTCTCAGGGTAGCTTTTCGAGATCGACTTTTCCTGTACCGAGTGCTAGTTCGGGGAAAGGCAGTCAGGGAGACATTACCTGTTTCAAGTGTGGCCAGCTGGGCCACAAGTCTCCAGTTTGTCCTCAGAGGGGAGGAGTGCAGAGAGCAGCATCATCTTTGGCTCGATCTCAGAGCCAGAGTCAGGGTAGAGGTCAGCCACTCTCGTGTTATCAGTGTGGTCAGCCAGGGCACATGAAGAGGTATTGCCCACAGTTGGGTGGCACACCTGGTGCATCTGGTTTGATGCCGATTCAGGGTCAGTAGCCATCTCAGTCGGGTCAGGCCTCGAGGGCTAATCAGGGGGCTTCATCGTCCCAGACAGTGCAGCAATCTTATGCTTCTAGGGGTGAGCAGGTTGATCAGAGGTCGTCTGGGCGCGTGTACGCTGTTACCGCGCAGGATCTTGTACCGACTCCATCAGTTGTGAGAGGTACCTTCTTGTTTTGCAACTCGGTTGCTAATGTTTTGATTGATACGGGTGCATCTCATTCCTTTGTGTCTGCTGCATTTGCATCTGTTTTGGAATTGGAGTTAGCACAGTTAGCATCTCCTATATGTGTAGTGTCACCTCTTGGGGGTGAATTGATTTTGAAACAAGGTGTTAGGGGTTGTGATATAGAGGTTGATTATCATAGAATCCCATTTTCCTTTGTCGTTATGCCTATGAGGGGTTTCGATGTTATTTTGGGTATGGACTGGTTATCGTCATACCGGGCAGTTATTGATTGCTACCGCCAGAGGGTCACTTGTTGTACCTTGAGCGGAGAGTATTTTCATTTTCTGGGGGACCGGGTTGGTGATGTGTTGCCACCGGGGTATTCCACGAGGACGGAGTGAGCTTAGTAGTTTACTTGCTAACCTTTCGATTAGTGAGGATGAGGAGACACAGATTGTGTTGCCAAGGGTGGTTTGTGAGTACTCGGACGTCTTTCCTGAGGATCTTGTTGGTTTGCCACCGCATCGGGAGATTGAGTTCTCCATTGACCTAGTGCCAGGCACAGCACCGATTTCTATGGCACCTTATTATTTTGCCCCAGCCGAGTTAGTTGAGTTGAAGATTCAGCTCCAGGAGTTATTAGACAAGGGTTTTATACGTCCTAGTGTTTCGCCGTGGGGAGCACCGGCCCTCTTTGTTAAAAAGAAAGGAGGTGCTTTGAGACTTTGTATAGATTACCGGAAGTTGAATCGGGCTACGGTCAAGAATAAGTACCCTATGCCCCGTATAGATGACCTGTTTGACCAGTTGAAGGGTTCCCGTTGTTTCTCTAAGATAGACTTGAGATCGGGTTACCACCAGTTGAGGGTCAGGGAAGAGGATATTTCGAAGACGGCATTCCGTATGCAGTATGGCCATTATGAGTTTCTGGTGATGCCATTCGGACTCACCAATGCACCGGCAGTCTTTATGGACTTGATGAACCGGATTTTCCGGGAATTCTTGGATCGGTTTGTAGTCGTTTTTGTGGACGACATCCTTATCTATTCGCCTTCTGAGGAGGAGCACGAGGCACACTTGAGGGTGGTGCTTGAGTTACTTAGAGCCCATAGGCTGTATGCCAAGTTTGGGAAGTGTGAGTTATGGCTGAGAGAAGTCAAATTCTTAGGCCATGTGGTATCCGGTGAAGGAGTGTCTGTTGATACATCCAAGGTAGAGGCAGTGCAGGATTGGGCACAACCTAAGAGTGTATTTGAGATCCGCAGTTTTCTGGGATTAGCTGGGTATTACCGTCGGTTTGTGAAAGATTTCTCCAGGTTAGCATCACCGTTGACTAGGCTGACTCGGAAGGGAGTCAAATTTGTATGGAGTGAGACTTGTGAAAAGTCGTTTCAGGAGTTGAAAATTAGACTGACTACCGCTCCAGTATTGATTATTCCAGAGAGAGGGTTGGGTTATGCAGTCTATTGTGACGCCTCACGAGAGGGTCTGGGTTGTGTGTTAATGCAAGAGGGGAAAGTAGTTGCCTATGGCTCACGTCAGTTGAAAATTCACGAGCAGAATTACCCTACGCATGATCTAGAGTTAGCAGCTGTGATATTTGCCTTGAAGATTTGGAGGCATTATCTTTATGGTGAGAGGTTCGAGGTGTTCTCGGATCATAAGAGTCTGAAGTATTTGTTTACACAGAAAGACTTGAACTTGAGGCAGAGGAGGTGGATGGAATTTATAGAGGATTATGACTTTGAGTTGCATTATCATCCGGGAAAGGCCAATGTGGTGGCTGATGCCCTTAGCAGGAAACCTGTTGGTGACATAGCTAGTATTGCCATCCGAGAATGGGAGATGTTGGGTGCACTTGGGGAGTTTGTTTACTTCTGGGCGAATCCGTTGAGGCTGCGGCCTTGTTTTCTGTTATTGCACAGCCTTCACTTGTGATTCGAGTGTTAGAGGCTCAGAGAGGTGACTTTGAGGTAGAATCTCTCCGTGAGAAGATTTTCGGTGGGAAGGTTGAGAAGGGTTTGACGGTGTATTCCGACCTGAGTGTGAGATACCGAGACCGTCTGTTTGTGCCGGAGTCTTGCCGAGAGGAGGTACTCCGAGAGTTTCATCATTCACGCCTTGCGGTGCATCCGGGAGGCACTAAGATGTATCGGGATTTGGGTCGCCAGTTTTGGTGGCGGGGTATGAAGAGAGATGTGGCAGCTTTCGTATCTAAGTGCCTTACTTGCCAGCAAGTGAAGGCCGAGCATCAGAGGCCAGCGGGTTTGTTGCAACCCTTGCCTATTGCCGAGTGGAAGTGGGAGCATGTCACTATGGACTTCGTTGTAGGTCTTCCGAGGACTCAGCGGGGTAGTGATGCTATTTGGGTGGTTGTAGACCGGTTGACTAAGTCGGCGCACTTTATTTCTATGCGCGTGAGAGATTCGGTAGATCATCTTGCCGACTTGTATATTCGGGACATAGTGAGATTGCACGGGGTCCCAGTGACGATCGTCTCAGATAGAGATCCTCGTTTTACTGCCAGGTTGTGGCAGAGTTTGCAGAGTGCCTTAGGCACTAAGTTGACCTTTAGCACGGCTTATCATCCTCAGACTGACGGACAGTCCGAGCGTACTATTCAGATACTTGAGGATAAGCTTCGGGGTTGTGTTCTAGACTTTAATGGGTCGTGGGAGAGGCACTTGCCGTTGGTGGAGTTTGCCTACAACAATAGTTTCCAGTCTAGTATCGGTATGGCACCATTTGAGGCCTTGTATGGCCGACCGTGTAGATCTCCTGTGTGTTGGGCCGAGGTGGGTGATGCACCTCTGTTGGGTCCAGAGTTGGTGAGGGAAACGACGGAGAAAGTTGAGCTTATCCGTAAGAGGCTTGTTACAGCACAGAGTCGTCAGAAATCGTATGCCGACCGTAGGAGGAGACCTTTGGTGTTTGAGGTGGGTGATCATGTCTTTCTGAAGATATCACCTAGACGGGGTTTGATGAGGTTTGGGAAGAGTGGGAAGTTGTCCCCTCGGTTCATTGGTCCGTTTGAGATCCTTGAGAGGATTGGCGAGGCTGCTTATCGTTTAGCTTTGCCGCCGCAGTTGTCCGGAGTACATGACGTGTTTCATGTGAGTATGCTTCGGAAGTATGAGCCGGATCCATCACATGTGTTGGATTGGACCGATTTAGTAGTTGATGAGGATGTCTCGTATGAGGAGAGACCGATTCGAGTCTTGGATAGGCGGGATCAAGTTTTGCGAGGCAAGACCATCCCTTTGGTCAAAGTTTTGTGGAAACACCACGGAGTGTAGGAAGCCACTTGGGAACGTGAATTGGAAGTCCGCGAGAAATATCCGGACATGTTTGTTGATTTGTAATCTTGTAATTAGATTCTGTTATATTATTGAACTTAAGAGCTTTACATATGTCTTAAGTTGTAAAACATTGAGTATGTTTTGGTAAATGGGTGTATCTTGAAACTTGTTTCATTATAGAAGATTAGTGTAACATTGTATATGTTGATTACATTGTTGGATGTGTTATATATATCATGCAATTGAATATGATATGGAAATTGTTAACATTGAAAGGAATAATGCATAATAGTGGTGCAGGTTGAAATATATGTTGTTTTATATATATTGTGGGATGCCTCTTGATAAAGAGATGAAGTGACCAGTATTGGGTCAAGTTGTTTATTATTGTTATATACTATCTTTGGGTATTGAGAAAAACCTGTTTTCAAATTTGTGCCTAATTTCGGGGACGAAATTCTTTGAAGGGGGGGAGGTTATAGCGACCCAGGTCTTTTCCCATTTGATTATTGTATCCGGACTGTTCCGTAGATTCTGTCATTGTATAATTGTTGTTGTTGTTGTTCCTTATTTTCTCATTTGGAATTATAGGATGTGTTGGGCAGGTTTGTTCAGGTTGGTTGGGTTTAGAAACCAAGTGTTGCTGTCCAGAATTTTGGTTATTCGCTCGAGCGAGGAGTTTGTCGCTCGAGCGAGATGTTGTTTTGGTTCTTCGCTCGAGCCGCGGTTTGGTAGCTCGAGCGAGAGTTTGCGTCTGGGTTGGACCTGTAGCTTTGCATTCTTGGCTCGAGCGAGCTTTTCTTCGCTCGAGCGAGTAAGTTTGTTCTTCGCTCGAGCAATAGTTCCTTCGCTCGAGCGTGAGTCTGGTTTCAGACCTGAGGGTTTGAGTTCTTCGCTCGATCGAGCTTTCTTTCGCTCGAGCGAGCTTTTGGGTTGTTGGCTCGAGCAAGGCTTCCTTGGCTCGAGCGTAGATTCTCTGTGTCTGGTCGCTCGAGCGACCAAGTCTTCGCTCGAGCGAGCCTGTCCAGTTTAAATACACAGCAGCGGGATTTGATCAGTCTTTTTCATATTCTTTTGATTCCAAACCCTAGGTTCGACCTCTCTCTCTCCCTACTCACCTTCTCTCTTAGGTTTGATCTGTTTAGAGAGTGTTTCAACCCTAGTTGCTTTATTAAAAAGATAGAGGGAGTCGAGAGCTTTCATTTAATCTGAACATTTGGCAATTTGGAGCATTTTGGTCTTTGGGCACTCATCTCTGTCTTCACCATTTGGGTTGTTTTCTCTGAGGTAGGGATTTCCTACTCCATTTTATAGGTTTTGTTCTAAGTTTTGGTATTTTGATATGTTGGGGATACTTTGGTAAATTTTGGGAAAAACCCTAGTTGTATTATTGAATTAATTTGTATAAGTAATTTATGGAATTGGGAAAAGAGGGTTAAATTCATGGAATTGGGGAATTCATTGATTAAATGGCGTAATTGGGTAATTGATATCATTTGTCTATTGAATTGTTTACATAGTTATTTTCAGTTTAGAAATAACTGTTTTGGGCTATCGGTGGGGGATAGTCGTGATTGTTGTAGACATTGCATGTGGATTAGGAATAACTGAAACTAATCACATTGGTTAAGTCATAAATTTTGACTGTTGCATTGATAGAAAATACGTGTATTGATTGAGCATTGCATTTGCATACATTGTTTTGTGTGTGGGAGGAGATAGGGGATGTACTCCACGGTTTAGGGGAAGATAGGGGATGGACCTCTAAACCGGATTTTGTTTGGGAGGAGATAGGGGATGGACTCCATTAGCATCACTTTTATGTGTGCTTATTTATATAGAAGTGTTTTATTGATACAGCACTAAAATGTGTATCAATCTGGAAGTATGAAGTGTTTTGATTTATTTGAGCTTGAGTCTCATTTGTTTGTTGATATTGGAAGCATGTGAATACGATATATGTAATTCACTGTTGTAAGTTTGGCCAGGTTCTGAGCCATGTTGATAAAACTGGGAAGTAAAACGTATCTTAGACAATAGTGTCACGAGACTGTAAAATGAAGTAATTGATTATCCTGGTTAACCATCTGTTGAATGCTATTTATAGCGACCCCGGTCTTTTCTCTTTAAATTATTGTATCCGGACTTAGGTTCCGTGGATCCTGTCATTACTTATTGGTTGTTGTTGTCCTTTAATCTCTTTGTATTTGAAGTATAGGTTGTGTTGGGCGGGTCTGTTACAGGTTGGTTGATTTTAGATGCCAATAGGTGATGCCCAGATTTTAGCCTTTACGCTCGAGCGGAAGTTTTAACGCTCGAGCGGTCCCTTCGTTGTTGCTTCTCCGCTCGAGCGGTAATTTTGACGCTCGAGCGTGTTTTTCCATCTCCCAGTATTTTGCTCTGCAGTTCTTCCGCTCGAGCGGTAGTATTTACGCTCGAGCGTGATCCCTTGTTTTTGCTCCTCCGCTCGAGCGGTGAGTTTGACGCTCGAGCGGGTGCCAGCGCCTGCAAAACTTCTGGAAGGGTGCAATCGACGCTCGAGCGGCTTTCTTCACGCTCGAGCATGATTCTGTGTCTTACGCTCGAGCGGGGCTTTCTACGCTCGAGCGTAGAGTCGATTATATCAGTCCGTGATTTCACTTTTTGGATCACTTTTTGACCTACTTTTCCTTCATAACTTTTTTAAAAACCGCCCCTGGAGTGTTTTTTATCTCTCTCTCCCTCTACACACCTTCTCTCCTTCGATTGATCTACTTAGAGTGAGTTTCTACCTTAGATCCTTTATTAAAAAGTTAGAGTGGGTTGAGGGCTTCGTTTTAATCTGAGAAATTTGGGATTTGGAGCACGTTGGTCTTTGGTCTTCATCTCCATCTTCTCAATACGGGTTATTTTCTTCGAGGTAGGGATTTTCCTACTCCAATTTATATGTTTTGTTCTAAGTTTGGTATTTTGATAGGTTGGGGACACTTTGAAAATTTTGGGAACAAAACCTAGTTGAATTGCTAAATTGATTTGAGTAATTAATTTAAGGAAATTGGGGAATTTGGTTAAATCAATGAAATTAGGGAATTTATTGATTAAATGGTGTAGTTGGTTAATATAAATCACTCGCCTATTGAATTGTTGGTATATTTATTTTTTTTTGAGTCTAGAAATAACTGTTTTGGGCTATCGGTGGAGGATAGTCGTGCTTGTTGTAGATATTGCATGCGGATTAGGGAAAATTGAAACTAATCAATTTGTTTAAGTCATAAATTTAGACTATCGAATTAATACAGAAATTACATGTATTGATTGAGCATTGCATATGCATATTGTTTGGGAGGAGATAGGGGATGTACTCCACGGTTTAGGGGAAGATAGGGGATGGACCTCTAAACCGGATTTTTTTTTTGTTTGGGAGGAGATAGGGGATGGACTCCATTAGCACCATTTTTATGTGTGCTTATTATATTGAAGTGTTTTTACATGATTATTGATACAGCACTAAAATGTGTATCAAATGGGAAGTATGAAGTGTTTTGATATGAGCATGAGTCTCGTTTGTTTTGTTGATATTGGAAGTAATGTGAATATGAAATACAATTCACTGTTGTAAGTTTGGCCAGGTTCTGAGCCATAATTGATAATAATGGAAAGTGAAATGTGTCTTAGACATTAGTGTCATGAGACTGTTTAATGATAAAATTGATTATCTTAGTTAACCATCTATTGAATGCTATAGCTTTATTCAATGCGTATATTTGGTTTAGTATTTTTCTACTGGGCTGTGGCTCACCCTTTATGGGAACATCATTTTCAGGTTCAGGTGATAAGCTACCTCTACGGACTTAGCCTGGAAGGATTTGATGTTTGGGATTTTGAAGACTTGTCTTTAGTTATATGTTTTATTTTGTTATTTTTGAGATTTCATGTAAACATTCAAGCCTAGGGCTTAACTTGTAAATGAGTTAGTACTCATCCTTTTTGTGTCCAAGTGTTAGCTTGGAAAGATGTAAGCCCTTAGGGCATTTATTTTGATGTTGTAGGATGTTACATGTGATGTCTTTCAATAAGAATACTCTGATGAATAACTCAAATGATTCATTTTCTTTTATAAATGCATGTTAATGTTATGGTTATTATGGGTTTATTTTGAGGGCGTGACACTATTGCTTTATTCATTACTTATATGTGGTTTAGTATATTTCTACTGGGCTGTGGCTCACCCTTTATGGGAACATCATTTTCAGGTTCAGGGGATAAGCTACCTCCAAGGACTTAGCTTGGAAGGACTTGGATTCTGAAGACTATTTTTTTTTTTTTTTTTGTTTGCTTTTATTTGTTAGTACATGTAAACACTCAAGCCTAGGGCTTTTCTTGTATTGAGTTAGAACTCGTATTTTTTGTATCCAAGTGTTGGCTTGGAAAGATGTAAGCCTGTAGGGCATTTTATTCGATTATTTAGTAATACTCTGATGAATGAATTAATAAAATGTCTTCTTTAAATAATGCATGTCAATGATATATAATGGGTTAAATTTGAGGGCGTTACATTTTATGTGGTTTAATTTTATATTTAATAAGGAAAAGTTTATGTACTAACTAATAAGAAATTTTATATTTGTGATAGTGGAAATTACATGGTTGAGTTAATGCCCAACAATGAGGGTTCATCCAATTTCATTTGTGAACTGAATAATTATCTTTGATATATAGATGCTTTTCCCACAATGTAATTTGGAGGAATTGGAATTCCATTGCCATGCCTTTTGAACTTTTTTAAAAGGAAAAATCGAATAAATGTATAAATGTTTTTAAAAATTCAGTAAAAACAAAAAGATTAAAACAAATTCCAAATTTAGTACATTTTTTTTAAAAAAATATTCATTGAATTCTTTTTAGATTTCTTTACAAATATTTTACTTTTTAAGTATATTTATATTAAGTGCATCTAAAAAACAAAGTTTACTCAAAAAACAAAACATGGAAAAAAAAATTCAAAAACTCAAAACAAGGTAGTAAGATTTTATACTACATAATTAATTAAAATATCCCATATAGAGTTGTATGACATTACTGAATAATTATCTTTGATATATAGATGTGGTAATTTTCTGTAATTGGCAATCCCATTGGAAAAAACTCCATTTAGTTTTATTTTTATTCACTCTATTGCATTTGTTAGGTTATGAGAGTTTAGATGCAAATCCAATTCGAGTTATGCCTGTGCAGAGAGTTCGTGTTGAGAATTTGTATCTTGATTTCAGCATTCTTGTTTGCCACTTTGCTGATTAAGTACGAGGATCTCAAGTGGTCATTTGCGCGCTTGAGCGGTGAAGTGGTTTATCCAGTATCTCTGCTTGCATCTGAACTTCTAGGAGACAAGTTTTACCACTCGAGCGGTAGATACTACGCTCAAGCGGTTGGCCTATATGTTTGCACTGCCTTGACTCACATTGCTCGAGCAGTAAAGTATGCGCTCGAGCAGTCTTCCCAACTCTATTTAGTATAAAGTGCACTGTTTGCTATTTTCAAGATTTAACTCGTTCAGATTCTCAGAGAGGAGTAAAATACAAAGTGTTCTATATTGGATGGTAATTTATATGAGTTTCCTTGATGTATAGAAGGTGATCGATTGATCAATGAACTTCATATTGGCAAGCATCAATGGTCGATTTTACCCCCTTTTTTTTCACAAAAGAGAAAGGTGTCCAACAGTGAATTCTGGAGAACTTGGGCTTGAAGTTTTGGTGGATTCCAGAGTGACATATCATCATGGATTCGACATCAGTGTTGTGAATTCAATGTTGGGAAAACCAATTATGCGGTGAAGATGGTGGTGGAAGAGGCACATCGGGTTCGGTTCAATTCGAGCATGGATTCGCTAAGTAATTGAGAGTTCTCGTATGTAATTCTTTTTGTCTTCTTAATAGATTGCTTTGTGATTTTGGCCTGTGATTTTTTATCACAATTGACGGAGTTCAATTGTAATTTTTTTCATATTAAATCGTTGTGGCGATTTGTTGTTGATTGTTTGATTGTAATTACTATTTATTATTTAAAATTGAATTGTAATCACAAATCAATATTTTAGAAAATTTTGAATTTTTCAAGATGCTTTTCCTACAAAGTAATTTGGAGGAATTGGAATTCCATTCCCATGCCATCTGAACTTTTCTAAAAGGAAAAAGCAAATAAAAGTAGAAATGTCTATAAATCAATGCACCGTGAAATGATACGTTTTTTAAATTGCTCTAACTTGGAGAGTATATAACTTGATGCATCGAACTTACGTGTCAAAATCATGGACATGGAATTCGATTCCTAATTATATTTTGTTAACACAGTAAGGTAAACAAAAAAAATTATAAAAATATGTAGAGTGCAAGTGATTTATGATAAAGTATAAGTGAAATGCTATGGGGATACAAGTGTGACTTGTACTCCTCGATGTTTATATAATTTTTTTTCCCTATCCCAATAGAAAGTAATTCTCCTATTTTGTAAAATGAGTACATATATATATAGAATTAAATGGTAAAGAAATATTAAAAAATTACACCTCATCATTGCAAAGATATGATAGAAAAGTATTAAAAATTCACATGAAAAAACAACAAGGATTGTTAGAGATATATCCTTATTGGCTGATAAGGCTGCAAAGTCATGACGAGTCAAACTTTAGTATATTTTGTGTCATTTATTAAAATTTTAATGAATTCGAGTTTGAGTTTGAACATAATAAAAATTTAATGAACCAAATTCAAACAAGTTACCTAACCAAACTCGAATTTGTTCATGAATGACTCTGTTCATTTGTAACTCTATTGATTGATATCTCATCATTTATCATATATCAAACTCTGTCATACTGACATTTATATTCTTATTATTTTTATGTGGTTTAGTTTTATATGTAATAAGGAAAAGTTTATGTATTAACTAATAATAAATTTTATATTTGTGATAGTGGAAATTACATAGTTAAGGTAAAGACAAGCAATGAGGGTTCATTCAATTTCATTTGTGAACTGAGTAATTATCTTTGATATATAGATGCTTTTCCCACAATGTAATTTGGAGGAATTGGAATTCCATGGCCATGCCATTTGAACTTTTTTAAAAGGAAAAAGCGAATGATTCTATGATTGTAACGTCCTCAAAATTAACCCATTATATATCATTGACATGCATTAATTAAAGAAGACAATTTATTGATTCATTCATCAGAGTATTACTAAATAAAGCATTACATGTAACATCGAACAAAATGCCCTACATGTTTACATCTTTCCAAGCCAACACTTGGATACAAAAATATGAGTTGTAACTCAATACAAGAAAAGCCCTAGGCTTGAATGTATACATGTACTAATAAATAAAGACAATTAACTAAAGGTAGTCTTCTTCAATCCAAAAGCCAAACCCTCCCAAGCTAAGTCCTTGGAGGTAGTTTATCACCTGAACCTGAAAATGATGTTCCCATAAAGGGTGAGCCACAGCCCAGTAGAAATATACTAAACCACATATAAGCAATGAATAAAGCAATAGCATTCAACAGATGGTTAACCAAGATAATCAATTACTTCATTTTACAGTCTCATGACACTATTGTCTAAGATACGTTTTACTTTCCAATTTTATCAAAATGGCTCAGAACCTGGCCAAACTTACAACAGTGAATCACATATATCATATTCACATCCTTCCAATATCAACAAACAAATGAGACTCAAGCTCACATCAAACACTTCATACTTCCAGATTGATACACATGTTAGTGCTGTATCAATAAAACACTTCTATATAAATAAGCACACATAAAAGTGATGCTAATGGAGTCCATCCCCTATCTCCTCCCAAACAAAATCCGGTTTAGAGGTCCATCCCCTATCTTCCCCTAAACCGTGGAGTACATCCCCTATCTCCTCCCACACACAAAACAATGTATGCAAATGCAATGCTCAATCAATACACGTATTTTCTGTATCAATGCCATAGTCAAAATTAATGACTTAACCAATGTGATTAGTTTCAGTTATTCCTAATCCACATGCAATGTCTACAACAATCACGACTATCCTCCACCGATAGCCCAAAACAGTTATTTCTAAACTGAAAATAACTATGCCAACAATCCAATAGACAAAAGATTCCAATTACCCAATTACGCTATATAATCAATGAATTCCCCAATTCCATGAATTTAACCATCTTTTCCCAATTTCATGAATTACTTATACAAATTAATTCAATAATACAACTAGGGTTTTTCCCAAAATTTACCAACGTATCCCCAACATATCAAAATACCAAAACTTAGAACAAAACCTATAAAATGGTGTAGGAAATCCCTACCTCGAAGAAAACAACACAAATGGTGAAGACAAAGATGAGTGCCCAAATACCAAAGTGCTCCAAATCGCCAAATGTTCAGATTAAATGAAAGCCCTCGACTCCCTCTATCTTTTTAATGAAGGATCTAGGGTAGAAACACACCCTAAGTGGATCAAATCTAAGAAAGAAGGTGAGTAGGGAGAGAGAGAAGTCGGACCTAGGGTTTGGAATCAAAAGAAAATGAAAAAGACTGATCAAAACCCGCTGCTGTGTATATAAACTGGACAGGCTCGCTCGAGCGAAGACATGGTCGCTCGAGCGACCAGACACAGAAAAGCAACGCTCGAGCCAAGGAAGCCTTGCTCGAGCCAACAACCCAAAAGCTCGCTCGAGCGAAAGAAAACTCGATCGAGCGAAGAACTCAAACCCTCAGGTCTGTAACCAGACACACGCTCGAGCGAAGGAACTATGGCTCGAGCGAAGAACAAACTAAATCGCTCGAGCGAAGAAAAGCTCGCTCGAGCCAAGAATGCACAGCTACAGGTCCAAATCAGACGCAACCTCTCGCTCGAGCTACCCAACCCCGGCTCGAGCGATGAACCAAAAATAACAGCTCGCTCGAGCGACAAACTCCTAGCTCGAGCGAAGATACAAAATTCTGGACAGCAACACTTGGTTTCTAAACCCAACCAACCTGAAACAAACCTGCCCAACACATCCTATAAGTCCAAATGAGCAAATAAGGGACAACAACAACAATTATACAATGACAGAATCTACGGAACCTAAGTCCGGATACAATAATCAAATGGGAGAAGACCGGGGTCGCTATAATGATGGGGTGCAAGTGAAAGGCTGTGGGGGTGTAAGTGTGACTTGCACCCCTCCATATTTGTGTAAATTTTTTTTCCTATCCTATTGGACTGCAATTCTCCCTATTTTGTAAAATGAGTACATTTATATATATAGAATTAAATTTTAAATAAATATTAAAAAGTTACACCTCATCATAACAAAGATATGATAGAAGAATATCAAAAATACACATGAAAAATAGTTAAGTGTTATTAGAGATATATCCTTATTGGTTGATATGGCTATAAATTCAAGTTGAGTCAAACTTTGGTATATTTTTCGTTGTTTATTGAGATTTTAACAAATTCAATATCAAGTTCGAACTCAATAAAAATTTAATGAACTGAGTTTGAACAAGTCTTTATCGAACCAAACTCGAGCCTGTTCATGAATAACTCTGTTCATTTGTAGCTATATTGACTGATATTTTATCATTTATCACATATCAGACTTCATCGCGTTGACATTTATATTCTTATAATTTTTATGTGGTTTAATTTTATATGTAATAAGGAAAAGCTTATGTACTAACTAATAAGAAATTTCATATTTGTGATAGTAGGAATTGCATAGTTGAGTTAGTGACAAACAATGAGTGTTCATCCAATTTTATTTGTGATTTTTTATTAGTTAGTGACATTATGTACGATGGTGTCATTAGCACAGGTGATGATGCCAACTAATTGCGATCATCTCTTCTTGTGATGATGTGATCTTGGATCTCAGCTCTCGTTACCATGCTTGTACTCTCCTTAATTTTAATAAAAAAATTTCTTTGCTAATAAAAAAACATATGATAATATCATTGTTAAACTAATTATTTGTTGTCCAAAAATATATTGAAAAGTATTCGGAAAATAAAGTAACATGAAATAATATAACATATTTTATTTTCAAGATATTTTTTCAATATTAATAGTACGTACACATTTTTCTAAGGGTAAATTACACAGAATCCATAAATTTGATACAATTATATTGAATCTCTTTTAGTAAATTCAAAATTGATTGAAACTATTGCATGTGGTATGAAAATATAAGATTATGGAAGGTAAAATTTATATTTTAGTATTATAGAGATGAGAATATTATTTTTTGATTCTATGACTAATTGCTTAAATTTTTTTACAAAATAAACTATTCGAATCATCATAATCAACCTTTATGTAAATTCACTTCTTTTCCATCATGAGTCCCTCCTATAAAAACGAGTACAATCCCAATTTCCAAAAATAACAATCCAAGTGAGAAGAAAGAAAAGGGCAATTAGCAAAACTTGAAGAAAAAAGTTGTGCTAGTTTTGTTTTTCAGACTAAGATTGAATCAATGGGAACTGAAACCTCAAAGGAGGCCGAACAGGTAATAAAGCAAATTAATTTCTGAGCACAAATTACAACTATTTTTTTTTTTAATTTTTTTGTTTGATCATATGATGTTAGATGTTAGTAAGTTAGATTACAATGAAAAGGCCGTAGTCATTCCATCGACTATAATCTAAACCTTTTACCTTCTCACTATCTCAAGTGATAGTATATAGACCACTCAGTCAACTGTCCTATCCAATTTTAACTATGTTATTCATGTTATTCTTGTTTTGAGATTTCTACTAATATATACTCACTCCGTCTCATTTTATTGGTCCGTTATTTTATTTTTTATTATCTCAAAATATGTGTCCACTTTGAAAAGTAAAAATTTTAAATTTTAAATTTCTAAAATTATCTCTTGTAAAGTAATTATAAATATATTTAAAAATGAGAATATGAAGGCATTTTTGGAATTTTATTCTTTAAAATTTAGATTCAAAGCGTAATGATTATGTCTTCTTAAAAAGTTTGAATTTTGAAAATGGATTATTAATTTGAGACGGAGGAAGTATGTATTAGCGGTGGTACACGCGATGCGTGTATAATTTAAATAAGTAAAAATAAAAGAAAATAATAATGAAATCAATATTGTGATGTTTACTTAGCTTAAGTGGTATTAGTTCTCTTACGTTAAATCCATAGTCATGGGTTTAAGTCTAGCCTTCCTCTTTGTGTAACTTTTTTTTTTTTTTTTTTTTAAATAGAAAAGTAAAGATTTCACTACACCAATAAGGCCTTCACTTAATAATAATATAAATATATCTAATCTTATTTTATTTTATTTTATTTAAACTGCTGTAAAGTTCATAGCTTCATGGTGTATGTTTTGCAAAATCATAGCACGGCTTCAAGCCAGTTATCCAGTGATTGCATTGACGGTTCTTTTGCCTCAACGAAGATGATTTCAAAATTACAAAGTATAGAAAAAGGAAAAATTAAAAGAAAAAGAGAGGGAGACAGAGAAAGATGATTGAACAAACAATCGGAGTGATTGAGTAAACAATCAAAGTAATCATCAATTGTCTCTACTCCTATGCTTCAAAAATGAAGTACATAAAATAAAGTGCGAAAAATATAAATGACAAGAAAAATATAAATCAATTGTTTTTTATTTGAGTTGGATGATTATAATGTAGCTATGAATGACTATTTTAGGCAAAAACTTTTAGGAAAAAACTATCTAGTAACTACCCTATTCTTCCAGCTTCTCTATTTCATATTCCATGATCTTCCACTTCATTTCTATGTCTCCATAACTTCCTTTAACCTCCACTTTATGTTCCATGTTCTCCACTTTGTCGTCCATTATTTTTTCACATGTGTTTAATACATCATAACTTCTTATAACCTCCAAATGAGTAGGAGAATGCTATATGTTCTACAATTATATAAATAATAAATCATTTTAACTGGCTTGATTTTGACTTTAAACTTTTTATTTTGTCTTAATTTAGTCGACTTCATTACAATTGTTAGAGCATTGTTTTATGGAAAAATGTACACATGAGCCACATGTGTCATGTTTTTAGGAAATATATATATATATATAAACTTGATCAATTTAGTGAGTAAAGCTCAACTACCTCAATGATAATTTTCTATCAAAAATCCATAACAGAGTTATCAAATAGATTAAATTGATGAGTTCAAAAAAAAAAAAAAAAAAGAAAAGAAAAGAAAAAAGATTAAATTGACAGTGTAGGAATCCAAATGACACAAGGGGAAAAGTTTAGCGACTACTTGTGAAATTTGCCTTTATTTATTCTATTCTATGATTATATAAAGTGTAAACTTGACTTAGTGTGAATGTTGTTACATTTTTATTTTTTCAATAATACCCTTCTTACTCAGTAACTGTCATTCCCTCCCATCCAATAATTGTTAGATGATTTTTCTTCTCCATCAAACAATCCAAAATTGCTTATCAGATATTCTTATTCATGAAACTATCTACATATATAAATATAAAATTATCAACTCATCGGATTTACACCCACCGCTAATGTATAATGGTATATAAACAATTTAAATAAATTTCATAAAATGTTTATAAAAAATATTCTCTTATACCTTCCATTGCACAAGTTATTTAATAAAGAGATTACATGTTCTCGAGGATTAATCAAGGTGAATCCTTGATACCATGGTGAAATTCATCAATTTTCAATTCTTTTTATTTATTTATTTTTAAAGTAACAATGAAAAAAGTTTAAAAAAAAAAGAAGAGAAGAGGATAATACTAATAAGTACTGTGGAAAGTGCAGGCTGTGGATCTGAAATGTAGGGGTGAAAAGGAAGACTGCATGGCTATGTGCAATTGGGCGGATGACGATAAGAATATAGCGGCCATGAAGCATAAACTCAAAAGGCAGCTTAAGGTAACTTTAATTTCCTCCCATCCAGTAACTATTAGATGATTTTTTTCTTCTATCAAACAATCCAAAATTGCTAATCAAATATCCTTATTCATCAAACTATCTACATATATAAATATAAATTATCAATGCATCAGATTTACACCCACCACTAATGTATAATTGTATATAAACAATTTAACTAAATTTCATAAGATGTTTATAAAAAATATTCTCTTATACTTTGCGTTGCACAAGTTATTTAATAAAGAGATTACATGTGCTCAAGGATTAATCGAGGCGAATCCTGGATGCCATGGTGACATCCATCAATTTTCAATTCTTTTTATTTATTTATTTTTAAAGTAACAATAAAAAAATTTAAAAAGAAAGGAAAAAAGAAGAGGATAATACTAATAAGTACTGTGGAAAGTGCAGGATGTGGCTCGGAAAAATGATGATCCAACGTTTATAATGATGAAGAATGGGGAGAATGTTGGTAAGGTTACAGGAGCCAACAAGGATGAACTCAAGAGCACTATAGAGAAGCGCAAGGCCAAATACTAAATAATTAGTTTATATCTATATGGTTATCCCAAGAAAGTACAGAAAAATGATGTTAAGGCACAAGTCACCATGGATTACATCTCTAAATAAGATCTCATGTTTGCCTACAAATTCTCTCTCTCTCTCTCTCTCTCTCTCTCTCTCTCTTTCTCTCTCTCTGATTACATCTCTAAATAAGATCTCATGTTTGCCTTATATTACATCTCTAAATAAGATCTCATGTTTGCCTACAAATTCTCTCTCTCTCTCTCTCTCTCTCTCTCTCTCTCTCTCTCTCTCTCTCCGTAAATTGAATGAAGTTTGGTTTTGTCATGGGGTGCTAAGCCAAAGCCATTTTGATCAAGCAACATAGTACTAATTGTTAGGTGCCTTTATTGTCAAATTCGGGTACAAAACTTTGAGTTGTTAAAGTTGTAATTTTTCCTGTATTTTTGTCTTTCCCGCTCGAGTGGGATCATTGGCGCTCGAGCGGAGTTTTGGATCTCTCAGTATTTTGTCAGGTCTGTAAAAGTACTGGAGTGTGTGATTTCACGCTCGGGCGGAATCTCAAGCGCTCGAGTGGACCACTGTGTTGTTACATGCGTATTTTTGTTGAAGCCGCTCGAGCGGGATGTTGGGCGCTCGAGCGGAGAACACAGACTCAGTTGCCTATTTATATCTATTTAGGATGTTTTTAGGATTAGGTTTTTCAGATCTACTTTGAGGTTTTCTAAGGTGTTCTTGTGGAGAGATTTTGAGGAGTTTTCCTTGATGTTTTGAGAAGAGTTCTCACTCATGATCTAAGATACATACATCAAGGAGTTTGATACTTTAAATTCAAGAGAGAGTTATCTTTGGTGGATTCCGAAGATTCAAACGTATAGTTTCAAAAGGCATTTGATTCTGTACGTAGTCGTTAATTCAACAAGTGAAGATTGTGGATTCAACTTCGGGATTGATCAGTTCTGAGACGAAGGTGTGGTGAAAGAGTTACAGAAGATTCGAAGACAAATTGACTGAGTTGGGTAATTTGTGTATAATCTTTGCAATCTTTCTTTCTTCCGTAGTGGATTGATTAGTGGCGTTTCGCCCGTGGTTTTTTATTACAATTGAAGGTTCTTCAATTGTGGTTTTTTCCACGTAAAAAATCGTTTGTGTCGATTTATTGTTTATTCCGAAAAACATACATTCTAAATCACTTTCGTAAGTGCTTGTTGATTTAGATTGTGTGTTTTGGATTATTGAGATTTGGAATATTTTAATCTTGATGTAATCACGAATCACTTAGGATTTTCAATTGGTATCAGAGCAAAAGACACAAAAAGAAACATGAAATCCATGATTAACAGAAAATCATGACCCAGTGAAAGTGTGTGAGAGAAGAGGAAAAGAAACTAAACACAAAAACACCCGAAACAACCAGAAATACAATCCCAAAGGTGCCGAAATTACAGAAATAAACAGAGAAGGAGAGAGAAAAGCACTCACCAAGGTGGAATCAACAAGGAAGAGGAGGAAGGAAAGAGGATTCGAGCCCAACACGTTGCACAAGCCAAACCCTAGGTCTAAGAATTTGAAAAGAGGGAAAAAAATGACCTGAAGAGTCGAGGGAGGGAGTTTTATACAAAATTGGTTCGCTCGAGCGTAAAGTTTAACGCTCAAGCGGGGGTTAAAACATGCGGAAACCCGCTTGAGCTCTAAAAAAGGACGCTCGAGCACAAAATTACCCCTCTTAGAACTGTAAAAGCAAGAACAAAGTGCTGCAGGTCCAAAAAATACGCTCGAGCAGTAAACAATATACTCGAGCGGAGAGTTTTTTTTTTATAAATAAAAACTAGATACTCAATATCTAGAAGAGAGACCTGGAACAAAAGTAGATGATCACATTTGGCCAAAAAGAATACGAAGATGAAATAATCTACAATTCATGAATTCTGTAAACTTGCAATGTTTAAAAAATAATGACACTGGAAATCATGAGCAAAGCAGATAAAATATAATCAGTGATCATAAACTACATGAGAATGTACAACTCAAAATCCAACATGAGAGCTCACAAAATAAAGTGTGTGTGTGCAATCCATGAGAGTCCACTGAGCTAGAGTTAATCCTAGTAGTGATCAGATGGCTGGGCCTCCAGCAAGAGTAACTGAACATCATAGAGAAAAGTCAAACCACTAGGAATCACAGGGTATTTGTTGAGTAAATGCGGAGGCTCCCCCTCAATCAATGAGTCCTTTGAGTCCTTTGAGCACTCTTTGGACTTGAGCACAAAAGTAGATGATCACATTTGGCCAAAAAGAATGCTGAGATGAAATAATCTGCAATTCCTATTATGCCTTCAGTCTGAACTCTATATAATTCATTGTATAGGTGAATTTCATCATGCTGCTATGCATAGATTTGGTTTTGCTATCCCATGCTTTGAGCTTGTCCTTGCCAATTCTTGCCCTGCACTATGACATCACTATTATGCATTGTGGTTATTGATTTACTTCTGTTATTTTTATATTCGTTTTACGTATTGTCAATCTCCATCTCATTGTTACACTTGTTACTAATGGTTTGCTATGGTCATTGTTGGGTTTTGGGTTTTAGTTGCCTCTCTCCTCATTATGTCTGCCCCTAAGCGCCGAAAGCCGACAGTGTCTCGTCCTGCTTTTAATACTGAGAGGTTTCAGACAGCCAAACAGGCTAAATTGTTTCATAAATCTTTTGAGGCTCGGACTGTTCACTTAGAATGTAATGTCCAGCCTAATACCTTCGAGTCCATACACATCCGTCCATTGTTTGACCCCCTTGGTGGTGATTTGGTGTTGTCTTTTTCTGGGTGTCAAAATCTCGACTGGGTTCGCGAATTTTACTGTAATATTGAGAAAATTAGTGACATTGAGCCTTCTTTCACTACTTGGGTTTGGTCCAAATCCATTTCTGTCACACCTGATCTCATTCACAAGCTTCTTAAGATTGAGAGAGTCCCTCCTGTGCACTATCCTTTTCCAGTTCTAGGCCGTCCTACCTATAATTTTGATCATGTGACTGAGGTGTTATGTGGTGCTTCCCGTGCTTGGCCTACGGGTGCATTGATTAAACAGTTTGAACTTCTTTCGGAGTTTAGACTGCTTAATCTTATTTTTTGTGCCAACATCCTTGTGACCACTCACTCCTCCGAAATTAATCAAGACTAAGGATTTGTTTTGTTCTGTATCGCCCATCACATGTCTATTGATCTAGCCACCCTGGTTATTAAGAAGATGATAGGTGTTTCTGGGAATAAACAGTTAGGACTTACTTATGGTTGTATGATCAACCGTCTTTTGTCTTCTCTTGAGGTTCTGGTGTTTGAGGATAATGAGTTTGCCTTTCCTTCCAGACCATTCACTAAAAAAACTGTTTCCCAGAGTAGAGCTCATGTCAAGGGAGAGTCTTCTCAGGCCGGTGTTTCTGCAGGTACCACTGCTGGACTCACTAAGGAGGTTGAGTTTGATGCTGCCGCAGCTGGTGGTGAAGAAGATATTGTTCCACCTCGAGCTCTTCATGATCAGCTTCAGCATTTTGAGAACGCTATGACCCGGCGGTTGGACTTTCTGGATGCCCGCTTCGATGCTTTTGATGGTCACCTTGGTCAGTTGGCGCAGACTGCCTTCCAAACTACTACTCAGCTGGCACACATCATCTCCTTACTTCAGATTCAGCAGCCACCACCTCCTCCTGATGCATGATCTTTGTGTTTTCTTGTTGCTTCCCGGCCAAAAATGAGGAGAGTTGTAACCAACAACATTGGACATTGGACATTTTTTGTCATTGGTGGTACATCGTTTTGGATAACATTGGACATTGGACATTTTTTTGTCATTGGTGGTACCTCTTTTTTTCGTTTTGATATTTTGGATATTTTGTTCATATCTTGGATATTTGGATATTTGGATAGCATGATACATTCCAGTTGCTTTTATTATGGATATCATTTTATGTTGATCTATTCTTATACAGTTCCACAGTTTTGTTTTGTTTTGGTGTGTTGGTTATTGTTACACATGTGAATGTTGGATGAAGTGGGATGGGTAGTTTGTTCATGGCATGGGTGGTTTGTTTATGTCAAGATTGTTTGATCATCGAGTTTTTCAGTTTTTTTTTTTTTTTTTTCAATCTTGTCTAGTGCGTTTGTTTAAGGAAAAATGTTTAGAAAGGTTTTGTCTGGGAATTGACTAAGGGGGAGATTGTTAGATCCCTTTATTGTCAAATCTGGCTACAAAACTTTGAGTTATTAAAGTTGTAATTTTTCCTGTATTTTTGTCTTTCCCGCTCGAGCGGGATCATTGGCGCTCGAGCGGAGTTTTGGATCTCTCAGTATTTTGTCAGGTCTGTAAAAGTACTGGAGTGTGTGATTTTGCGCTCAAGCGGAATCTTAAGCGCTCGAGCGAACCACTGTGTTGTCACACGCGTATTTTTGTTGAAGCCGCTCGAGCGTGATGTTGGGCGCTCGAGCGGAGATCGCAGACTCAGTTGCCTATTTATATCTGTTTAGGATGTTTTTAGGATTAGGTTTTTCAGATCTACTTTGAGGTTTTCTAAGGTGCTCTTGTGGAGAGATTTTGAGGAGTTTTCCTTGATGTTTTGAGAAGAGTTCTCACTCATGATCTAAGATACATACATCAAGGAGTTTGATACTTTAAATTCAAGAGAGAGTTATCTTCGGTGGATTCCGAAGATTCAAACGTATAGTTTCAAAAGGCGTTTGATTCTGTACGTAGTCGTTAATTCGACAAGTGAAGATTGTGGATTCAACTTCAGGATTGATCAGTTCCGAGACGAAGGCGTGGTGAAAGAGTTACAGAAGATTCGAAGACAAATTGACTGAGTTGGGTAATTTGTATATAATCTTTGTAATATTTCTTTCTTCAGTAGTGGATTGATTAGTGGTGTTTCGCCCGTTGTTTTTAATTAAAATTGAAGGTTCTTCAATTGTGGTTTTTTCCACGTAAAAAATCGTTTGTGTCGATTTATCGTTTATTCCTAAAAACATACATTCTAAATCACTTTCGTAAGTACTTGTTGATTTAGATTGTGTGTTTTGGATTATTGGGATTTGGAATATTTTAATCTTGATCTAATCACGAATCACTTAGGATTTTCACTAATAGTTAAAAGGACTAGTTTCAATGCAAATTATGAATTAATTTATGGAATTTTGATTAGAGATCTTTTATTATAAGTTTATATAAAAAAAAATGCTAGTTGGATTCTCAAATATCTTGACCAAAGACCCTCATACTAACGTTTGAGGAAATTCTGCTCCTTTCACTTTGTTAAAACTTTAAAAACTTTTGATTTAGAACTCCATTTTTAATATTATATATTTGAATCCTATCATTGTGATTTATCAAATAAAACCCTTGATGAATTTGACATTTTGATAAAAAAAGTACAAAATTTCACTATGTTTGCATTCTATGACAGTGAAATTTCACTGACATGAAGTTAGTGAAATTGGCTTGGTGCCTTTGTGTCACGCCCCCAATTTCATTACTCGGATAATTTATCAAATTTCCTCATAAAAGTCCATTTCCAATAATAGTTATGAAAGTAACACAAGCTAAATAGAATAAAAGATGTTCATTTTCACATAAATACAATGATACTACAAATGGTCACAACAATAATCATAGCACATGCCAAAAAGGCTTACATAAAAGATTTCAAAATAAATAATTACATAGAAAGAACCACCTCAACACAACTATCCTTTAATCTTTCATTCACAATTTACATAAGATAGACTCATAATATAATAAGTAACTTCTTGATCTTCCATATAACGATTCTAGTTTAGACCCAACTCGTTTATTATTTTGGATCTGGGATTCCTTGTCATGAATGGTTGTTCATATCTTTATTCATTCTATTCCTTGTTAAGTTTGCTTGTTGGAGTGTGATTGTTGCGTTTGGAACAGGTTGAGAGTTAATTTTTCAAAAAAGTTGCTGCCTGGAATTTGGCTTGTTCGCTCGAGCCAACTTTCTTACGCTCGAACGGTCCTTTAGATCTTCCAGTATTTATGCAAGTTTGCAAAAATACTAAGAGTGTGGTATTCTTCGCTCGAGCTGTGTTTCTTACACTTGAGGGGTCTTGGCTCGAGCGGTCTTTCTTGTACTCGAGTGGTTGGCTTAGTTCTGCAAAACTTCTGGAAGTGTGTCATTGTGACCTCAAGAGGTCACTCTATTCACTCGAGCGACCTCTCCTATTGTGTCTGTTCGCCCGAGCGGCGTTTTGTTCGCTTGAGTGGTCTACGCGTATATCAGTCCGTAACAATCACTTTTTGGATCACTTTTGCATTTCTCTCTCTCTAAACATTTCAAAAACCTAGATCTACTCTCTCTCTCTCTCTAAAATTCATCTTTAGACCTCAAAATACACCATCATCCTTTGATCTCTACACCATTGTCCATTGGAGAAAAAGATAGGGTACGTTGAGAGCTTTATTTTAATTTGAAAAGTTCATGTTTTTGTCGACGTTGGGTTTTGGGACTTTTGGGCTTTCTCCTCTTCTAGAGTTGAGGTAGGGATTTTCTTAACGGTGTGCATGTTGTTTAGCTTCGTTATATGTTATTTTTGTTAGTTATGAGTTTTTAAAAAAGTAGTTTTGGATATATATCTATTGATGCACAAATTTGGGAAAAGACAAGTTTTGGTTAATATTTGGGATTGGTAACCTAGTGGTTGTTGTGTTATGAATTTTTGAAAAAAAACTTAGTTTTTAATGGGTTTCCATAGGTTAATAAAAAAACTAGGGTTTTAGGTGTTTTTATGGAAAAAGATGGAATTGGAATGGTTGTGGGATTTTGGTTGAAATGAGGTTTGGTTGGGAAATATTTTGAATTATTAGAAAGTACCGAGTATTATTTACTCATTTGAAATGGTTTTGTTAGAAACAATATGAACAGTTTTGGAAAAATTGTATATTTTCGGTTGAGATTCACAAGACTCGTATGGAGTGTGAATGTTATTTTGGGAATCATGAGATTTTTGTATAAATCGTTGGGATTGAGGTTTGGTTATGGTTTTTTTAGAATATTATTATTATTATTGTCTTTGTGTTAGAAGTAATTGTTTTGGCAATCGGTGAAGGGTTGTATTGATTGTTGTAGAAATTGCATGTGGATTGAGGAATGGAAATGTTTACAAATCATACATCACATTGTGCATATCATGGATTTGTAACTGGAGATTTCATGTTTCGGAAAACGTATTGTTGTTTTGACATGCATGTATTGTATTACTAGAAAGGTAAATAAAATGGTGAAGCTGTAAGGGAGTGTTAAAGCAGAATTAATTTGGCTTGTGTGTCCATGGTGTAAGACTTAAACCCGCGCGATAGGTGCCGAGCCTTCCGGTTAGTACCGGTACAAATGGCATAGTGACTTGTATAGTTACTATTATGAACACTAGCCTTGGAGATTTATTCATTATATTTCCCACTTGATTGTTTTGAAAGAATATTGTTGATTTGGAAAGATGCTTTGGAAATATTGTATTACATGGTTTCAAAAAGTGAAAAATGCGTGCTTTATCATGACATTTCATGTGCATACATATTATGACATTGTTAAGCTTCATACATTTCATTAAGTTTATTTCTATTGGGCTTTATGCTCACCCTATGAGGGAAACCACTTTTAGGTGTCATGGTGTGCCTTCGCCAAGGTGATGACTTGGGAGGATCTTGGAGCTTGAAGCTCATAATTATTGTTTCCTTGTTTATTTTATTGTAATTTAAGCCACGGACATCTTTGTATTGAGTTGTGACTCATTTGTTGTAACCGAGTAAAGCCTTGGAATTGTAGCCTTTAAGGCATTAACTTATGATAGTTTAGTTTTATTCACTATAATAAGAATTCTTTTTGTAGAATTAAAGGGATGTATTGAGGCATGTATTCGAAATGACATTGTATAGTCATATTGTTGAGGTGAACCACATGTTTAGTGATATGATTAAGATCCTGCCTGGGCGCTGCCCCGGACCCCCATGGGATGTTGCCTCCTGGACCACGGCAAGCTAACCCACCAGCTCGATCCCTGACATAGTCAGCGAAGTGGCAAACAGTATAGGATTAAGATCACAAACTCCTCTGCATAGGCACAATTCGGGTTGGATTCCATCTAAATGCTCATTGCCTCATTGAAATAAAAGAACAAATAAAATTACAACTGAAAGGAGTTTTGTCAAATGTGTTTGCCAATAACAAAAACCTAACAGAGTTGATGAGTGCACATGGGAATACTTGCTTCTTTCAAGGTTTTATAATATATTGTTTTGTCTTGATACATAGCTAACTTTTAGACAAAAAGACATTTCACAAAGTTTAAAAAAAAATTAATTAGAAGATAGAATACTTGAAGCTTATATTAAAGCTCATGGAGAAGGCAAATGGAGAAACCTCCCAAAGAGAGCTGGAACCTTTTTCTTTTTTTCTCTTCTATGTTTTCTTTTACTCATTCTTCAATTATTGTTTCACTTAGATCTTTGTTTTTGCTCCTTTTTTTAAAAAAAATCTTTTTTTAATAAATGTAGGTTTGAAGCAAAGTGGCAAGAGTTGCAAGCTTAAATGGTTGAGTTATCTTAGACCAGATATCAAAAGAGGTAATATCTCCACTACAACAAAACAACATTTTTAATAACATTTTTTAATAGCATTATTCTTAATGCATTTAGTATCAGATGAGATGAGTGTTTTTTTTTTCCCCAATGAATTCATATTTTATTGGCAACAGGTTTAGTTGCTTCAGCTATTGCCGCGGGTTTAGGTGCCTTAGTACATACATTGGGTACTCTCGTTCCTGTGATAGGAGCAAGTGGAATTGCTGCAACTGTAACTACTATAGGAACGATTGTCGATAGTTTTAGATAATCTCTGAATAGTTTTGGGTATTTTTGAAAACTTAGATATGCATAGTATTGGATGGTTTAAACTTTTTGGACAATTTAGAACTCAAGGATATAGTATTCGAATGTTTGGAATGTATAGACAATTGTTAAATGTTTATAATTTATAGATATAGTTTCTGTTTGATGCTTCAAGCAATATTTTGGTGGTTGATTGATATTTTGTGAGGCTTGTTTGTAATGTTTGTTAGATTGTACAAAATTAGTCGAATAGAACCTGCTAAATTAAAAAAAAAAAAACTGCATATTCTACGACAGGCATAATAAGTCGTATTACATATTTTACAACGAGTAAGGAGAGTTGTGATTTGTCCCAAGTATTAACGGTGTGCAAAAGTAGTTGTAGAAAAATCAAATACGTTACACAAGATCTGCCGTTAAAGGGTTTTTAATGGCGTGCAAAAATAGTTGTAGAAAAATCAAACATGAATCACAAGATCCGCTGTTAAAGGGCTTTTTACGGCGTACTATAGCATGCCGTTAAAAGTGAATAACTTTCCATGACTGGTTATAATATGACATTACCTTGCACGTCGTAAAATCGTATTCACGACGTGCATTTGGCACCATAAAAACCCTTTTTTGTTGTAGTGTAAGTTTTCATTTATTGCGTAGAGGCTTCTTGGGAGAGTAAGAGGGTTGTGTCGTGTTGTGTCAGGAGCAATGCAGCGGTTGTTGGTGGCTTGCATGAGGATTGGTGTGGATAGTGAGTCTATCTTGGACCCTGTTGGTCCTTCATGTGGTGTTGTTATATGTGATTGCGTTGGGTGTGTATATTGTTCTGCGAAAGGGAGACATAGGTTTGGCCTCGAGAAGTCTACTTCAGACTTAAGAGGGTGTGAGGGGTGGTAGGACCCCATATGACAGTGCTTGGTATTGGAATATTGTTTTGTTGGTGCTAAGTGAGAAGAGCGGTTAAAAGGATGTCGTGTTTGAGTCCAACGGATGTCGTGTTTGAGTCTAATGGGTCAGTGTAGGGTAAGGTGTTGTTGTTACCAAGCCAAGAAGTGGGTTAGGTGAATCGATGTCTTTAGTGCACCTTTAAAATAAGTTGGTAGTGTTGGTGTTTGGGGTAGTTAAGAGTGGTTGACGTGAAGGTGACTTGAGTCTCTTTTATGATAAATTCTTACTAACCTATTGAGGGTAGTTAGTTCCGTTTCGTGGTGGTTATCATAATTATAGGTTCACATCTTGTTTGGATTGGTGGTGTACGTGAGTGTGTTTAGGTGGCTTGTTGTGTGTTTCTGGTACTGAAGGTAGGTTCATTTTACAAGTTTTGTCCATGGAATAGGAGTATTTTATATCAATACGGTGAGGGTTGTGAACCCGGGATGTTGATTCCTTGTTTGATTAGAATTGGGAGATATAGTAGTTCATACTAGGGTAGTTCATTGTGTAGGTGTCTCTTGAATTAGGTGGCAGTGTACGTAGCGTTAAGAGAGTTAAGGGAAGTTTTGGTGGTGTCTATAGGAGTCGATAATGTGTTAGAGTGACCTTTTGTCCTGGGTTGACCGGATCCTTTGTTAGCTCTAGATTGGTTGTAATTGCTCTCAATCATGAATAGTTAAGTTTGGGAAATGTGACTTTTAGACTCACGAGGTGAAGTTTATGGAAGATGTTGTATTCAAGGGCAGGTGGGAAATGGAGTTAGTGGATGGAAAAGGGTGCAAGTGTGTTGTTAATGAGGGAGTCAATGTAGTGATATCTATCTGGGTGAGAATTTTGTAAGTGATGTTGCGAACTTTGTCTTTTCTTGGTATTCTCGTGAAGCGGGGTGAGTTAATCCTTAGGTGTTTTTAATCTTGTGTATATCTTAAGATCATTGCTCAGAGTGTTATCCGGGTATGCATTTTGATCTGTGTTATCATTCCCTAAATGAGGGTGATTGTGGTAGCTTGTTTTGCTAAAGTGGGTGTAGTAACAGGTGGTTGGTGGATGTCATAGTTGTGGTAATGGAATGTGACTTTTGAGTGATTTTCTGCTGTTGTTGAACTTCTTGTTGTCATATTTGACACGTTTTATTTATATGTCGTAACAAGATTACAATTCTATTTCCTGAAATGGTTATATCATTGGTCGGATAACAGTTAAGAACTAAAACTTTTCTTGCTAAGAATTTGGTTGTTTCGAAGTGGTGGTGAGTTTTTGGTGTTGCACCTAAAGTAAAAAGGAGCTTTTGGTTTTATGGGCAGCTAGCCTGAGATTGGTCTCGGGAATTGTCTTGTCGATGTTATGGTTTGAGTCATGGCCTAATAGTGGTGTCGTTTTTGGTGATAAACAAAATAATCATGAACAAAGGTTTATAATAGATTCTTTCATTTTATTTAGTTTAAAAAAAAAGGGTTTTGAAGGGATGATAGGTTTTGGTTGTTTTCAATTCCAAGATTTGGGTGTATCTGTTGTAACAATCCTTGTTTATATAATAAAAGTCGTCACGTAGAATTCATGGAAGGTGTTAGGCCAGATTTTATTATCTTTTGTGTGTGGTTGTGTTTCCCGGCGTGGTTGGGTTAATGTGGGTTAGAATGTCGCCTTTTGAGAGGTTTTGCTTTGGGAATATCTATGTCGTCACGTGAAGGGAAAGATGAAGATTTTGGGTGAATAGCGCATTCGGAGTGGTTTTATGAGTTGAGGTGCTTTTGAGTTCGAAATAAAAAAGTGTGATATGTGTTTGAATTTCCTTACTTGAAGAGTTATTTGTATCTTGTGACGTGTTAGCGTCGTAAGTAATTTTGGTGAGTTTCCTTGCATGATTATATGTTATTTTTGTTAGTTATGGATTTTCAAAATGTAGTTTTGGATATATATATATATATATATATATTGATGCACAAATTTGGGAACAAGACTTGTTTTCAGTTAATGTTTGGGATTGGTAATCTAGTGGTTGTTGTGTTATGAATTTTTGAAGAAAAACTTAGTTTATAATGGGTTTCCAAAGGTTAAGAAAAAAACTAGAGTTTTGGGTGTTTTTTTGGAAAAAGATGGAATTAGAATAGTTATGGGATTTTGGTTGAAAAAAGGTTTGGTTGGGATATGTTTTTGAATTATTAGAAAGTATCGAGTATTATTTACTCTTTTGAAATGGTTTTTTTGGAAACAATATGAATGGTTTTGGGAAAATTGTATATTTTCAGTTGAGATTCACAAAACTTATACGGAGTGTAAATGTTGTTTTGGGAATCACGAGATTTTGTATAAATTGTTGGGATTCCAGTTTGGTTATGGTTTTTCTTGGAATATTATTATTATTGTTGTCTTTGCACTAGAGATAATTGTTTTGGCAACTGGTGGAGGGTTGTATTGATTGTTATAGAAATCACATGTGGATTAGGGAATGGAAATAATTACAATATATTTTCCACGACATTCTTTACTTCTCAACATTAACACCAACTCCTTATATTCAATTATGCTACACAATTGGTATCAAACACTTCCCAAAATTTATGAATTTAATTTCTATTATCAATTCCTTCAACGCAACCCTCATATACCATAATCATTCTCATAACAATTAATTATCATCATTTATACTCATCTTGACCAATCATAAACATAATTTCAAGAATTTAAGGCCAATTGAAATAATTCGTCATTTTAAAAATAAAATCCATAGCTAGGGTTTGACAAAAATTAGGGCTTTTTACTGTGCAAAACCATGTCCCAATTGTTCAAAACTTCCTTAAGTCCCATAAATCATAAAGTTAACTCCCTTGATTTGGAAACCCTTACTTCATCTATATGCTTTAAAAAAAATCCCTCAACATGAGGTTGTTTATGCAATACCAACATACCACTCATTTATCTATAAGAAAATATTGAAGAGAAGCCAAGAAATCCCTACCTCTAGCAAGAAGAGGAAGAACCTCGAAATTCCAACGTGAATGAAAACATGATCTACTCAGATTGATAGGAAGCCCTCGTCGTGCTCTTTGTTTTTATATAAGTAACATGGATGAGAATCTTACTCTAAAGAGATGAAATCCAAACTTTTGTAAGATAGGAACTCAATGATGGTTGGGAGGAGAAAGGAGATGTCACACCCCAGATTTACAAGGTCTGTCACACGTGAATAAACCACTCAACGATAAATAAAAGACAGAAATAATATAAAGAAAAGTAACAACTCTCATGCAGATGTATACAATATAGTCACACGATACATGAGTTTTTCCGATTTCATACATCGTAGATACAACATTTAAGTCAAATGGATGTTCTGTAACTAAAACATACAAAGATGTTATACATATCAAGTTGAAACGCCCAGAGGCTTACATCATATACCAAGGGTGCAAGAAAGACACGTGACCAAATAAATGAAACAAATGGCCCAAGGCCTACAAGAAATGGAACCCCCTACTCGGTTCCAAACACAACTCCAACAGCTGAGATCCATATCCACAAACTACACCATATACATGAAAAACATTTTTAGCCACGTAGGGTGAGCATAAAGCCCAGTAGAGAATATTTCAAAAACTAAATATGCTCCACCAGCATAAATGATCTTGATGCAATACATATATACAATATGTACAAATGCGTTTTCAAATCCATTTGATTTCTCAACAAAATCTTTTCTTTCCAATTGCCAAAACCTTTTGTTTATTCAAAACATTTTTTCGAGTTCAAAACATCTGTTTGAAATAAAAATTTATTTCCAAAACGAATCCAGGTATCTCAATACCAACCATCAAATACATTGCTAAATCAAATGCGAATACATCGCTAAACAACCGCAAATACATTGCTAAAACTATTTGAAAACATCTTTTTTCAAAACCAAAACGATAATAAATAAAATGAGTAAATCTCTAGAGCTAGTGTTCATAATAGTGTGCTATACAAGCCACTATGCCATTTTACCAGGATTATCCGAAGGGATTCGGCACCTACTGCGGGTTTTAGGTCTTACACCATGGATACACATACCAACTTAATTCTTCTTTAACACCCCCTTACAACTTTACCACTTTATTTACACTTTTCCAGTAGCACAATATATGTGATCAACATATTGTTTTCCAAAACGATGCAAATATTCTAAAACATAATATGAGAATTTCTGAAACCTCTTTCCAAAACATACGGTTTTAACTTCTAAAATCCGTTACATGCTCCATTATATGAATTATTTCAGTTTACCTAATCTACATGTAATTTCTAACACACGACAATGCTATTCTCCACCGATAGCCAAAACAGTTATATCTAATATAATAATAAAAGATAACAAAACAGATATTCAATCCAATAAGTTTAAACTCATATTTCCAGAACATTTCCAAAAGAGTATTTAAACTCGGTGTTTCAAAAAATTCATAACACTTTTCTAGCCAACTCCATTTTCCAAAACTCTAACCAATTCCCAAAACCAACATCATTTAGGGTTTTTCTAGAAATTGGGGCTTTTCCACTTTTAAAAATCCATATGCAATTTTGAATACCAAAAAATAGCTGTAGTAGCAAAACTATATCCCAACAACCCCTAATTTCACAAAACCCTCAAGCCCAAAACATAATTTCCAAAATCAACCAAATGACTATAGAATCTAAATAACAAAATACGCCACAAATACACTACCAAACTCATATTGAGTTAAGGAAATAGACACTACATCTTGAAGCGAAGATGAGACAAGAAATCACCGGTGATGAAAATATGATATGCTCAGATTAAAATGAAGCCCTCGCCAAACTCTACATTATATGGTATATAGAACTAGGGGTAGAAAGTGGGTAAAACTAGATGAAACCCAAGCTCAAAGAGCTTAAAGGGTCAAAAATGGCAAAGTAGAGAGAGAGAGAGAGAGAGAGAGAAGATAGAACAAAGAAATTAGATATTTCTAGCTTTTGGAGCCTTTTATAGACAGACAGACCGCGGGCGCGAAGGCCTAACCGCGTGTAACGCCCTCAAAATAATACATTAAACCCATCAATATAGACTTGCATTGGTAATAAAGATAAACATTCTTCTATTCATCAGAGTAGTTCTTTACAAAATTATCACATGTTAATCAACAAAAGCAAATGCCCTACGGGTTTACAGCTTTCCAAGTTAACACTTGGTTACAACAAAAGAGTGCTAACTCATTTACACATTAAGCCCTTGGCTTGAATATACATGTAATACATCAAGAAATAAAACAACAAAAGTCCGCCTGCCTCTAGCCTCCCAAGCTACGTCCTTGGAGGTGGCATGCTACCTGTACCTGAAAATGATATTCCCATATAGGGTGAGCCACAACCCAGTAGAAATATACTAAACCAAATATGAACAATGACTTAAAGATTAGCAGTTGATAGATGGCCAACACTGATACTTTCCTTTATCACACTTTACATTTTCATGACATACAAGTCCATATTACCATTCATTTTCTAATTCCATTCAAATTCTCAATTTATAACCATGGCTCAGAACCTGGCCAAACAACTCATATGAGACAGTAACTCATATCAAGCACCTCCTATTACATAACAGATAAGCATACTAACTATATCACATACTAACAGATAAGCATACAAGCTATATCATCACTTCCACAGATATGCATATGAGCACTATCACACTTCCAATGACAAGCATATGAGCTCTGTCAACACATTACTAGATAAGCATATGAGCTCTATCTACGGAGTCCATCCCCTATCTCCTCCCAACAACATCCGGTTCAGAGGTCCATCCCCTATCTTCCCCTAAACCGCGGAGTACATCCCCTATCTCCTCCAACACAACACAATGCATATAAACAATAATTATACACATCATCAACCAATACATAACATTTAATGTATTCATTCAACCGTCATACTCAATGACACATTCCGGTGATTAGTTTTAGTTTGCCTAATCATCATGCATTGTCTACAACAACCAAGACTATCCTCCACCGATAGCCCAAAGCAGTTATTTCTATACAGAAAATAAATGCAACAAATGGATATAAAATCGACATTTCCAACTAGGTGAGTGACATAAAATCCAACTACACCCTTTAATCCCATGTATTCCCAATCTCAACATTTCCAATTCAATTCCTCATTTCTCACAATTAATTTTACAAATTAATTAACCAATGTAATTAGGGCATTTTCCATAATTAACATTTCAACCCTTAGGTTCCATTTTCATTAATGTTTTAACATTAATTCCACTTTTCCATGCCAAACATGCATCTAGGCTTTTATATAGTTAAAACCCCAACTTTGTAAATTTGCACAAAAGTCTCAAACTTTCACAAAACTACCAAACTAACTCCAACATCTCAAACTACTAAAATTTAAAGACAAAACCCATAGTAAGGAGTAGGTTATCCCTACCGCCAAAGATAACTCCCAACCGAGAAGATGAAGAAAACGGAAGTGCTCCAAACCACAAACTTTTCGGATCAAAAGGTAGCCCTCGACGATCAACAACTCTTTTGTAAAGGCCAAAGGTGAGCAAATCACTCCTACTAGATCAATACCTAGAGAGAATGTAGAGTCCTAGAGTGAGAAGCTCAACAATGGGGTTTTTGGAAAAGTAAGAGAGAGAAGAGAAATGGAAAAAGTGATTTGAAAAGTCAAAACACGAAGCTTTGACCCAGTCGCCCCGCTCGAGCGTCCAACGTCCCGCTCGAGCGTCACTCACAGACTCTCGCTTGAGCGTCAACAATCCCGCTCGAGCGGCGAATACACACTTCCAGAACTTTTACAGAACCAGGTCTCCGCTCGAGCGTCAACCCTCCCGCTCGAGCGGTGCACACAACAACCCGCTCGAGCGTCAAAACTCCCGCTCGAGCGTACAACTCATCAGAGGAGATACTGGAAGATGGAAAACTACGCTCGAGGATCGAAAACCCCGCTTGAGCGGACAGACAACAACGAAGGGCCCGCTCGAGCGTCAAAATCCCCGCTCGAGCGTGAGGGCCAAAATCTGGGCAACTACACTTGGTTTCTAAGTTCAACCAACCTGTTTCAAACTCGCCCAACACATCTCAAGACTCGAATGCAAGTAGTAAAGGATGTAAACAAGACATATACAACAACCAACTCCATGGAACCTAAGTCCGGGTATAACAGTTAAAGAAAAGGGGAAACCGGGATCGCTATACTGCGGCCGTGAACAACAGAACAAAACAGGTCGCGGGGGTGACCCTAAACACTGTGTGTACGACCAACCAGGCAACATGATCGCGGGTACGACTACATCGTTCATGGGCATGACTCGCTTAATCGCAGCCTCTTGCAGCTTATGCACCCAAGCCCCAGGCCAAGGGACCTGAGAGCTACTTTTGGTCGCGGCCTGGTCGCGGCCACAACCTCCAGCAATGCCCATCGTGGGCTTGATGAAACTAGTCGTGGGCTCGACTAGTCTAGTTTCATATTTCTAGGCTACTGCTCAGTAGCCAACCCGAGGCACTCCCAAGGCCCAAACCGCTCAGACAAACCCATGTCACTTGGGACAACCCCATGTCCTAACCAAAATTGAAAACGAGTCGGCGTAAACTGACCTGGGCCACTACATGTGAGAGAGAGAGAGATAAGAATGAAGAAAAGTCACCAAAAAATGACTTTTAAAGACGCTGATCCCGAATAGACTACTCAAGCGACCATTCATGTGCTCGAGCATCAGAGACACCACACCGCTCAAGTGACCAACCTTGTGCTCGAGTGAACATCAACAGCGCCCCGAATCTCAGACTTGCAAAAGTACTGGAAGCTTCGCGAGACCGCTTGAGCGATCAATCCATCACTTGAGCGATGAGAAAGAAAAAGAAATTTTCTGGAGTGTTAGACTTTGGATAGTAAAATTGCCTTCAGATAGTGACATTTCACTGCTTTTGGACAGTGAAATTGCTTTCGAAAGGTGAAATTTCATTTCCTTCAAACTAATGAAATTTTCAACTTTTAGGTCTAAAATTGGAAAATGTTATGTCACCTGTATTGATAGTTAATATCAAAATTTTGACTAAATAAAAGAAACATACACCAATTAGAAAACTAAACAATTGAAATTATAAGAAGGGGAAAAACACAGTAGAACTGTTTAGAACTATAAGGAAACTTGTGAATATCGATGTCATTGACGACAAAATTCAAATAAAAATCTCCCTAAATTGCAAGTTTTAACTAATTAACTGATGGATAGATCATTTCAAAGACTAGGACAAGACTTTGAAAAAAAAAAAAAACTATGAACGTAAAACCTTTTGTATCAGCCATTGAATGTGGTACTGGAACGTTTGTGTATGCATCGATTTTTTTTACCATTTGAAAAAAGAATATCCTTTATGTGCTATATTCCGTGGGAGTATCAATGTCCTCCATGGGTAGTGCTAGATCTTGATTTTTTGAACTTAATTTCATTTTTGGTTGAGAACATCAAATTTTGTCCGTACACTGCTGGAAGTTTCACATTTAGTAGCATTTAAAAAACGTCGCTATAGGTATAAAAAACGCTGCTAATTCTTTTTGTGACATTTAGTACCAAACGCCGCAGATTCGACTGTCGCTATAACGTTATGACGCTTTAAAAATGTCGTTAGATTAGTATAGGCAAATATGATAAATAATGGTAAAATGACGTCATCCAGTATTTAGTGAAGTTTTAAAAACGCCGTGATAGATTTTTTTCTATTTTAAAAATATGACTTGGCACTGTAGTGGTGTTTGGAAAAACGCCATTATAGTTTTTTTTTTTTTTTTTTTTGAGATTGTGCTAATTCTGTTAGATTTCAAAACCAAAATCAACCAAAAAAATAAAAACAAAAAATATTCTAAACCAAAATCAAGAAACAAACACAACCCAAAAATAAAAAGAAAAAATATTGTATCACACACATGTATTGAGTATTGCAAACCTGTCAAACAACAAATTCAACAAGACAAGCAAAAAAATATAATTTCAATAGAACTTCTTCATCAAATTTCTACAATCTTGATTAGCACAGTAATAAGCAAATAATTGTAAGGTGTTGTAGAGACAGTCTCTCCAAAACATTTGAGTTTGCTACACATGGATAGAAACGGCTGACTTTGGCTGATGATTTAATGCAAATCTTGGCCACAAAAATGATCCAATGACCCATTACCAATGACATAAGTCCAAAAAGCATTAGCTCTGCCAAAAGGTAAAGATGAATTAAAAAAAAATAGAGAATAAACAAAAACCTATCTCTAAAACCCCAATACACCCAAAAAAATGTAAAAAAAAATTAGAGTGATGAATAAAAAATTGAGAATAAAAACAAAAACTCCAATATCTCATCTTCCTTGATCTTGTCCAGCGTAGCAAGAAGAGCTTTCCTCTTAGTCCTACCCATCCACCATTACAAAGAGAAGAGATGAGAGCAATAAATTAAAAAAAAACATTCGCGAAACACATAAATGTCAGTGTATATAGATGTATGTAAATATGGGATTTTTTTTTTAAAAGAACTTTACCAAACTATTTGAGCGAGGCATGAAAGAAGAACCCAAGAACAACCTCCCCCAAAATGAGTCACTTGTTCGCAAAAACTATTCTCATGAAAAGACTCAGCTTTCGCAGCTTGGGAACTTAATTCTCTACTAGACCTAGATTTAGAATTTTCCCCAATTTCACCCATAGTATCAATCAATACCGAAAAACCTCACTAACCAATTACTAGTGTTTCTTAAACCACCAAATGAAACCCAATTCAGTTCCTATGCAAAGAAGCATAAAATTTCTAAAATTCCTAGATCCAGATTTAGAGACATCCCAATTCCACCCATAAAAGATGTGCATCGCTTAAGCCTAGCTGAGAGAGAAGTAACATTAATCTATGTAAAATAAGGTATGCCTTTTATGAAGGAATAGCTTATCTCAAGTTGCCTAAATTTTACATGAAGAAACAAATTCTACAGAAAATAAGAGCAGCTTTAAAGCAAGTTGTGAAACATATCACTACCACACAAAATCTATTAAGTTTGTGGCATTTTATCTAGTGTAACACAAAGAACCTTCAGCATCCAAATTATTGTGCTAATGTTCAACACTAGAATGGAATGAGAAAATAAAACAAATAACAAAACACAGAATCAATCAGGACAGTCACAATAGAGTCTTAATTAATGGACGAGAAATGTAAACCTGAGGATAAAAGAACAACAGACCTACATGAGAATTGATACAGCAATTTGATGATTGATTCCAAGTTGGAAAAGGGAAATTAAGTGCAGTCGTGAAATCTCCGAGTTAATCTAAAAATAGGAATGCATAAATAATCTTTTTCAAGAACAAAATGGGAAAAAGAAACAAGTGTTCTTTCGTTAAAGAATCCATCTTCCAACTAGAATAACACTAGTACATTACAACAGCTACCAGTTTACTTTTAAACAAAAACTAAGCATTCCTAATTTAGCCTTCACCGTTCAGACCATTAGGAAAAATATTTTGAATAAAGCAACTAAAACTTGTAATTTTGGATTACTTACCTACTGATCTTGACACAAAGCTAAGGTAGTCCTCCGGTATCAACCTTCTATCAAATCCTGACAGAGGAATAAAATAACCAACACGATTGATCACAATTAACACAGCTATCACAAATAATCTCCTCCGTATTTCACTCTTGAAAAAAGATTCAGCAAGGCGTACAAAGTTCAAAAATTGATTTTTAAACATTTTAGGCTTGGACTGCAAGGTTCCAAAGTCATCTGTATCATGTGAACTGGTACGAAGACTATGTATAACATTGAATCATGTAAATATATGTTTTAATATTTGATCGGGGAACATCAAACCAAGGGAAATCATCACTTGTAATATTTAAAACCATCAAATTTTGAAATGAAACAGTAATGAATATAAACATAGAATAGTTCTACAATAAAGTCATCCAACATTGTAGAAGTAAAAATCAAGATTTCAAGACAACCAAAATAATAATTGTAGCAATCAATTTTTGAGATTTTATTAACATCTAAGAGTGTTAAAATTCAGTGTCATCAATGAATGAGGTAATAAATAAAAAATTCATGCATTATCAAGATGTTGTTAAGAGCATGTCTAGATAGATACACATAAAAATAAATTAGAAAATTATTCAGAATATACAATCTAAGGTCAAGATGATAAATTTTGGGTTTTCTTTTATGTGTTGGTAGATTTGTCCTCCCCTTATCTTCTATCCCCACCCAACTCCCCATCATTACAGCACTGTCACCAACCACCAACACTATAATCATACCTATTATTGTTGACAATTAAAGGCATTACATAGGGAGTGAAAGCAATCTTCCAAACCAGGTTCCTAGATCACAAACTTGGATATATGCAACTTGTTAATGAAGGCTACTTTCTATTGTCCTTGTTAATGGAGATAAAAGTCTCTTAACTGGTATGAAAAAAAATATTTAAAAATTAAAAAGAAGCCAATGTTAAAACAATCAAATTCCTAGATCACAAACTTGGATATAAATTGTCCTTATTGTCCTTTTTTTTTCAATGGTACCTTGCTAGTTCTTCTTCTTCTTCTTCTTCTTCTTCTTCTTCTTCTTCTTCTTCTTCTTCTTCTTCTCTTTCTTTGAAGGTGAGTCTACATTTAATAAGAATTACTCAATAGGATATTGACTTAATTACTCAACAGGATATTGACTTAATTCAAGAATTGACAGCATCACATTTAATAAGAATTACTCAACAAGATATTGATATTACTTTAACAATCCAGACCCACCAGCCCAAGAACAAAAAAGAGAAAAGTGAAGACCTTGTTAATAATATATTACATATCAATGCCATTAGATTTAATATTCTTAACATTCTACAGCTGTAGATCACATTGTAAACGGTTAATAACGAACTAAAAATGCATAGTTCAGTTCCCCAGATATATCATCTAAAATGTGTTAAAAAAAAAACTCCCAAGGAAAATTATTAGACTATTCAAATTGGTGAGACAGTAATGGAAAAGGCATTTTAAAAATTCAATCTGCAAGATCTCTATTAGCATTATTCAAAGTACATAACAAACTCTGTTTATGAGATTCAAAGCCAAAAGTCAATTGAAACTAGTGTTTGAGACAATAAAACAAAAGCATATACCCTTTTAAACTCACATGATAACCACTTATCAGGCTATGACTTGTACAAAACAAATTAGAAAAGAGATAAATCATAGTCTATTTCTTCCTCAAGGTTGTAGGGAGGTATAGTGGTTGTCACGTCCCACTTTTTATTACTCGGAGTCATTACCAAATTCTTTAACTTAATTCAATTTCAGAGATAACATGCGGAAATAAACTCATACATTCAATCCGTAGAAGTGATTTACAATACTCTCATTCGTATGCAAAGTAAATATTACATGAACTAACTTAATAAATTGCCCTTGGGCTTACATCATTAAAAGTACAAGAAGAAGGGTGTAACCCTTTACAACAATGGCATTCCGCCAACATAACTGAGGCCCCGTGGCCAACAAATAAGAAGATCCAAACTTGTAGCACACCCTGCTAAACACCTGAAAAAGATTCAACAACGTGGGATGAACATATAGTCCAGTAGAGAACTCAACATGCTCCTTAACAATAACAACATTACAGATAGCTATGATCATGAACACCCATTCTCATACTAGAATAATAATGTGACAGTTTATACAAAATATATATATGAATATATATATGAACTTTTCTTGAAAACAATCATTTAATTCACCGCTATAAGCGATTTCTCCTTCCTTTTTCCTTTGTTTAACCCACGTTCCCAATCTTTATAACATTAACAACTACTTAGAAAAATAGATTCATTAAGCCCGTTACTCTTTCATTTGCCACACATACAACAGATGTGCCTTTTCAAAACATATTTGGCATTTCAATACAATTCCAATTATATCATAATTATCCATGCACACCTCTATAAAAAGAGAACAACTCAACTACATACATAAAATCAATCACTGAGTCAACTCGTCCCTCCAACACTGTAACAAATACAATCCACAATGTTTCCAGATACACTGAAACAATAACAAAACAACACTGCACTACTAGCTATATGTGTAGTAAGCCAAAGATACACTTCTCACCACAATCTACCAGTTTACCAGGCGCTAGCTGGAAGGGTATGGTACCTTAGATTATCAGCGCGTCAGTTCTCCAGGCGCTAGCTGGAAGGGTATGATACCTCTGATTATAAGCGCTGAACACATAAGTGTGTGGAGTCCATCCCCTATCTTCTCACACACACTGGAGTACAACCCCTCTCTTCTCCCCAACCGGTATACAAATATAATGTAATTCAGCATTTCATTACATATGATGTTCAATCAACAATGGTGTAATACATACACAACAATTCAACACAACCTTATCATCCTCCACTGATGACCAAAATCTCCAGATGCATGCATATTATACATCTACTAACAGACCCAACTAACATGAGATTACAAAACTCAGCAACAACATGAACATGGTAGTTAAAGCTATACCCCACACAAGTGTGTTCAATACTCAAGATACAACATTCCAATTTTATTATACTTGTTTCAAAATACCTTTCCCATTTCACAAAATGAATTCTACTTCCTTTGTTTTCACAAAAATCATTCCCATGGACAAAAGCCATACTTCATTTGAATTGGCTACATTCTTTTCAAAGCCATTTCAAACTAATTATGCACATTAAGTCATAAACAATAAATTAGGGTCTTTCCTTCCTCTTTCTCAATATTGACCAAAAAGGCCCAATTAACATCAACAAACAACAATAACCACAATTAAGACTCAAAATACCTAAGTATTTTCCCAAAGATCAAAACCCCTCAATTAATTTATTAAATCAAATAAAAGAAATTAGGGTTTCCTCTCCTTTCAACAACTACATGCTAATTAACACTCCAATTAGCCCAAACCACAACTAATGATAATAAACCCAAATTCAACAACCAACCCCAGGTTCAGTCCCAATGATTTTCACAAATCCAAGATGATACCATTTTTATGCAATACAAAAACTACCACATGTCTATCTATAGACGAAGTATTGAAAAGAAACAAGGAGAATCCCTACCTCGAACGAAGAACAAAAATGGAGAAGATGACCCAAAGTCCAAGTGCTCCAAATCCACTATTTTTCAGATTAGAATGAAGCCCAAGCCGCCCTCTATCTTTCTTACAAAGAACTTAAGATGGATTCACACTAGAAGTAGATGAAAACCTAGAAAGAAGATGAGTTTAGAGAGAGAGAAGTCGGACCTAGGGTTTGGAAACTAGAAGAGGATGAAAAGACTGATCAAAACCCGCTGCTGCCTATTTAAACTGGACAGGCTCGCTCGAGCGAAGACTTGGTCGCTCGAGCGACCAGACACAGGAAAGCCTCGCTCGAGCGAAGAAACGCTCGCTCGAGCTAAGAAACACTGCTCTCAGGTCTAAACTAGACGCAAACGCTCGCTCGAGCGAAGAAACCCTGGCTCGAGCCACCAGACACAAAACCCAACCCTCGCTCGAGCGACCAAACTCTCGCTCGAGCGACCAATCCAAATTCTGGACAGTAACACCTGGTTTCCAAACCCAACCAATCTAAAACAAACCTTCCCAACACATTCCGATAACTCAAAAAGAGAAAATAAAGGATGACAACCACAATTATACATTGAGAGAATCCAGGGAACCTAAGTCCGGATACAACAACCAAAAGGAGAAAGACCGGGGTCGCTATAGTGGTTATACTTGTGATGCATTGTCAAGCTTGTTTTCCCTAATTTATGTTTGTTTCATGAACACCATAAGATGTTTTAACAATTACAACTGTCAAGGCTCTTATCTTAACTGCTGCTTTAAAGTGACTTTTACAAGGAAGGGCTATAGGCCAAAATATTTTTGTGGCATCCAAGGCTGAACCATATGGAGTGTTTACCAGTTCTAACCAATAAGAAATATACAACTTTGCAGCAGCTTCCAAGTCTTCCACTGAGCACAAATATCAATTGAAGGAACAAGAATTGCAGCAACAAGAAAAAAAATAAAAATAAAAAAAAACCAACCATTTCAAGAAGATCAAACTAAGGATTTTGCTAAGGTTTTGAATTGCTTAACTAAGAAATTACCTTTCTCTTTCCTAGGTCTCCCTTTAGGGGCCAATCCTAGGAAACAGAGTACTTGGAACCCAATTGTGCAGAACGTGAAGAAAAAGCTGTCCTCTTGGACGAGGAAGCTACTATCTTATGCTGGGAGGTTGACTTTGATCAAGGCAGTCCTTGCTAATGTGCCAATCTATTTTCTTTCTCTCTTTAAAATGCCTAAGGGTGTTGTTAAAACCTTAGTCAAGTTGCAGCCATCTTTTCTGTAGGGAGGGAATGTTGATAAAAGGAAAGTGCACTTGGTCAAATGGAAGGAGATCACAAAGAGTAAAAGTCAAGGAGGTTTGGGTGTGAGAGATTTAGGAGAGATGAATGAATGCTTGTTATTAAAGTGGTGGTGGAGGTATGGTTATGAAGACACAACTTTGTGGAAAGTTGTGGTTTGTTCAAGGTATAGTAGGAATGGAGGAGGTTGGTTTCCAGCTCTGAACCTTTTAGGTGGGATGTCCACAATTTGGTTGGACATTGTGAATCTGCTCTTTGCAAATCAGCAATTGGGTGAGTTCTATGGTGATCATTTTAGAATTGAGGTTGGCAATGGAGGGAGAATCTTGTTCTGGCAGGATAAATGGCTTAACAATAGAGACCTGCAGGTTCAATTCCCCAGACTCTATAGTTTATCCACTAAGAAAGAGGAGACCCTTCAACAAATTAGTGCTAAGAAGAGTAATCTGGGGCTATGGCAGCTAAAATCTAGAAGACAGTTATTTGTATGGTAAGCTGAGGAGCTATAGAGATTGTTAGATCTGTTGGAAACATCTACATTGGTGAGGCTTGATTGTGTTGATTCTCGTTCTTGGTTAGCAAATAGCTCAGGTCTATTTTCAGTCTCTTCTGTGAGAAGATGGTGGGATGCTACAACAGGGACTGGTCAGGTTGTGCCTAAAGAGGTATGGGTCAGTTTAGCTCCGCCAAAAGTGCAGTTCTTTTGCTGGTTGGCTTGGAGAGGCAAAGTTAAGACTGCAACCTTCCTTCAGAGGATTGGGGTGCTACCTATATCAGCAAATAATATGTGTGTGTTTTGCCAAGCTGAAGTGGAATACTTGAATCATGTACTCTTGTTTTGTCCACTGGTGTGGAAATGTTGGTCTCAAATGGTAAGATGGAGTGATCAGGCTTAGGCAATCCCTGGATCAGTTCAGGGCCTTTTATAGTGCTGGTTTGCTGGTAAGAGTAAGCACTGGGTTTCTAGATTATGAGAGATAGTTCCATCTGTTATGTTATGGTCTGTATGGAGATTGCAAAATGAATGCATGTTCAAAGGGGCACAACCTATTTTTGATGATTTTTGTGATAAAGTGAAGGTTCAGATTGCTCTGTGGGTAAAATGGAGTTTGGAGGTTGATTATTTAGTTGATGATATTGTTTTCAATTTCAATCAGATTAGGTTGTCTATTCAGGCCTTCTGTAATTCTGCTGCAGGTCCTCTGTTTCAAGGTGTCTAATTCAGCTGGTTTAATGTGTGTTAGTGGATGATTCAATGGAGACTTAAATAGTCTGGACTACTATGTTGGTGGGTAGCTTCGTTTGGTGTTGCAGGTGTGTTCTCAGAGTTGTTTTGCTGATTGAGTGTTGTGCTGAGTGCTTATCAGATTCTGATTTTCGGCTGTGAAGTGAATAGAGATCAGTTGATATTCTGATTTGAAATTGCAGATATCCATTTGCATTGATTATTGGTTTGAATGTTTGATGTATTTGATGGCAGCATTTGCAATGGTTTTCTGTGGGGTGTTTTGGTGCAATGCAACTGATGGGTGGTTTCTGGTGGAATGCAACTGTTCTAGTGAGGACTACAACTGGTTTTTGGTGGTCTGCTACTAGGTAGCTCTTCTGCTAGTCTACAACTGATTTGGTCTATTGTGCTGGTCTGGTGCTGCTGTGCTGGACTAGTTGCTGCTGTGTTAGGAGTTATTGTTGTGTGCTGTTATGCTTGTTTGCTAGCTAAATCGGATGAATGTCAATGTGTTAGGTGGTTGATTGGAATGTATGCTGGTCTGTGTGCTGTTATGCTTTTGGAGTTGCCTTAGCTGCCTCTATCTAGTTTTTTTGTTTTCTTTTCTCTATCTGTTGTAGTCACAACATCTTTCACTTTCCTTTTTGTTGGTTCCTCACCAACTGGCGCTTGGAGCTTCGTGTTAGCTCCAAGCTCCTCCTTATTGATGTATCTTATTACTTTTCATCAATAAAGATTTATTTGTTGATCAAAAAAAAAAAAAAAAAAAGAACAATAAGAGAGTGAAAGATGAACAAACTAAGTTTTAATGAAAGTGCTCACTTCAATGAATTTAAAACCTGAAAAAGGAGCCTCAAAACCCTCTCTGAACATTGCAATATTTCAGCATTTGATTCTAGGAGCAAGTTCTGAAAAACAATCCTAAATGTATACCCAAAATAAAAGAAGTCCAAAAAGAAGTAGAAGAGGACTTAGCTATGTTCCTTTTGTATCCAGCTTGAAGAAGTCGCTCCTGCATGTGAAATTCTAAGGATGAGATAACACATACGTATCTAAGAATAGTGATATAAGCAAACTAATATTCACCAAGGTTAAACAGCACTTACAGCCTACTCGTTAAAAGACTTGAAAATCATTTGCAACGGACGAAACAAAGTAGGCATTGTAAATAGTTCAAAAACAAACAAGCACATAGGTGTAAGTAATTCATAAACCTTTTAAGTCCTTGAATAACTACTATAAAAGTTGACAACTAAAGTATATATATTTAGAGATATCGCTCTGAATTCTCCAGAGAGAATCTGGATCCCAATTGTTTGCCAATAATCATGCTTCAACTTCAAGTGACTAATACAGGTCATCACATCACAAAGATAAGGATCTTGTAGAAGTGACTCCCCAGCGGCATTAGCAGAGACCAGCCATGGTTTTAATCAAAGGAGGATGGACAAATCTCTGTTAAAAGTGCAAGTCCTACTCCTAGCAGAGCTACTTACATCCTCTGCTCAAGTGACCTCCATCTGGGCTCATTTTTGTGCTGAGAGAAATTGCCAATTATTTATCTTCTTTTGTCACCACAATGGTAGCTGCTAGGTTTGCCTTCTGTTCCACATCATTTGCTTCCAAGTATCATACAAGCAAAACTGAGAATTTACAATAGAGATGTTTCAACATTAGATAAATATTAGTACAGCCACTTTGAGTCTAGTTTCTCACTCGTTTACAAGCTTGAACATGAAGCTGATAAAGTCAAAACAATCATAGATTTGAGAACAAAAAAGAGAAAACTAAATAAAAAATTAAAATTTCTTATAATTCCAAATACAAAATCTCTTATAATTCCATATAGAATGCATTTCCAATTGTTTTGATCATGTAGTGAAATCAAAACTAAATAAAAAATTTCACTATGGCTCACCATTGCTTAAAATTTCACTAAATGTGTAGAAGCATAATCTGTAACAATAAGATCACTACTACTCTTCTATAAATCTGTTGATTAATTAAATAAGAAGGGTAGAGTTTTAAAAATTTTACACCCATGATTAGCAATCTTTTAGAAGATAAAGCTATAAAAAAAATACCTAAAAAATAAAGTGTATAGCATAGATTTGAGCCACATCAAAGTTTAGGATGTGGTCGACTGACTTTCTTCCTTCTGACTTTTCTATATCTAATTTGTAGTCCATTTGGGCTTCCTTTATTCAATATTTGTTATGGAACAAGCATGCAGGATAATAGCCATGTTGAACAAGCATAAAGTATCTGACAGGATCGTCTCAAATCAAATATCAAAACCATTCACAGGATTGATTTCAATAACCAAATCGACATTGCACTATCAGTTCAGCTTGTGAGAGAGATAGTGGAGCTCACAGATCTAAATCGCTGAGAGGAACCTTCGATTTTGATTTCGAGAGAGAACTTCGAAATGGCTGAATCACCAATCTGAAATGATCTAAATCACGGATCTGAAATGATCTGAACTTCGATTTCGAGAGAGAACTTTGAACTTCGAAATGATCTGAATCACCGATCTGAAATGATCTGAACTTTGATTTTGAAAGAGAACTTCAAACTTCGAAATAATCTAAATCACGGATCTGTTTCCCTGAGACAGATTTGAATCTATGAATCTAATTAGGGTTTAGATAGCAGAAAGAGAGAGAGAGAGAGAGAGAGAGAGAGAGAGAGAGAGTGGAGCTCACTAATCTGAATTGATTTTGAGATGAACTTCGATTTTGAGACAGTGGAGCTCTGATGAACTTCGATTTTGAGACATGGAGTTCGAAATGGCTCTGAGATATTAATGGGGTTTAGACAGCACACACACAGAGAGAGAGAGAGAGATAGAGAGAGAGAGAGAGAGATTGGGAGATTCAAAATAAGGGTGAAAAGAGGGAGTGAGGGAGGGCATGAGAGATAATTCATTTCAAGGCGTTTATAAACGTCTTTTATTCATGAAACGGTGGCGTTTTACTTAAAGAAAAATGCGACATTTATAAAATGTCGTTAAATATTATGAACAATGACGTTTTAAAAAACGCTGTTAAAAATATGCCAGTACAATCCATATTTCCTGTAGTGCTATAAGGGAAAATTGGAAATAAAAAACCAAAAACAAAAAGATAAAAAAAAATGAAATTAAAAAAAAAAATATGTGAAAAGGCCCACAAAATTGAAAAATTCTCAATCCATTAAGAGTGATTTGATTAATAATTTTTTTCCCTTTAACCTAAACCAAATCGGCTGACCCACACTCCTACATGTTATGAAAATTAAAGTAAATATCCACCTTCACCCTTACATGTTAGGAAAACTAAAATAATCAAAAGCGCTTTATCGCCTACATGTGGAAGCTATGGCAAAGCAGAAAAGTGTCACCGCATGTTTGAAAAGTTTAGATCATCTTTTTATTTCTCTATCTAAGAAGCCTATCAATGTGACTGACTCTCTGTCATTTCAATAACACTTTCCCTTTGAATTAAATTCTTATTCAACTAAGAATTGTCCTTCACTTTTCCCATAACATTTATAAATAAGTACTAGAACCATATAATTAATGTGCACCTTAGTCCAATAAACAATATTAATCACATTCTTTAAATTGTGTCAACCATATGTTCATAATAAGCTATGTACTTGTGGGAGCCGAATTTACTTGGATCAATAGAGATGAGTGGACCAATTCGGTCCAGAACATAACCTCTATTCGGCATTGACCCTAGTCAATTGAAGAGCCGAATAAAATAGCCAGCATTCCTACCAATAGAACAAAGGCCGAGTAGAAGTACACGTAAAGGATCGAGGTTGGGCCAGGCCCTAAGGCTCAAAGAGGATACTATAAATACAGGATCTTCAGTCAGAAAAAGGTATGTGAGAACCATTACGCTTAACTTATAATACAAGTAATCCTGAGTGTAGAGACTGACTTGCCCGTCAGAGTGCTAATTCCGACACCCCCGACTGGAGTGTTTATTCCTTTTCAGGTGACTAGCAAAGGATCACAAGCGTCCCCCGGGATCAGAAGAGTATTTCCAAACCACTTCTCCACAACTGGCGCCGTCTGTGGGAATATTCAAATACAACCATGGTGGGCGTAACGAAAGACCCTCCGATAGTCACTGATGAAACCACGCAGAGAGACGACCTCACTCCAACAAACATGCATGGACCGGAGATTATCCCCGCCAGACACGCTTTGAACTTCGCCTCACCCTCGACTCCAGAGCATGAGGCAATCCAAGCGATCATGAAACAGGCAAAGCAAAACAAACAATGGTTGGAGAACATGATCGCTGAGAATGAACGTCTCCGTCAAGATTTGGTCTTGGAAGTGGCGAAGTCCAAATAAGTCGTGCGCCAAGATCTGGAATGACCTCTAAGGACAGGTGGTCGATGACCTCGAGCCCGACAACAAGACACTGATAGTGACTCCGACTCATTATCCCCAGAGCCCAAGAAGAAGGGATGACCCGAAACTTCCAGTTCCTCTGAAGAGGGTCAACGTATAAGGCATAAGCGTAGAAGAAATAGTTCAGATGAAGAAGACCAGCATGATCCCTTTGTGCAACGGATTACCAGGGTGGTTCTGCCCAAAAATTTCAAAGCTCCGTTGTTCACTCTCTATGATGGAAAATCAGACCTCACCGATCACATCCGTCACTACAAGCAAGCCATGACATTGCATGCAGACGATAAGGCCCTTATGTGCTGAATATTTCCCAGCAGTTTAGGACCATTGGCTGTCGGGTGGTATTATAAACTAGAGCCGGCTTCAATCAAAAGCTTCCATCAATTACAGAAATCCTTCAGGGCCAGATTCATCACCAACGAGGTCCAACCGAAACAAGCCGATTCTCTCTGGGCAATGCAGATCCAACCAGGAGAAACACTAAGAGCGTATTCGGCGCGCTATTGGGAGTGCTTTAATCTTGTTGATGACGCTTGCAACGACTCCATGGCCATCACCGCCTTCAAAATGGGTTTGCATCTTGACAGTGCTTTTCATAGTTCTTTGACTAGAAGGCCCCCCCAAACGGTTTGGTCGTTGATGAAGAAAGTTGAAGAATACTGCAAAGTGGAAGATGACGCCTTGCGGGTTAAAGCCGAAAACACAGCCAACAAGATGGCTCCTTCTGAAATTGCTCAGCCAATAAATTTTGTACCGCCTCAGAGCCCTGAACCACGACATCGGGCCAAACGAGACAACAGACGGGATTCTCGTCGATCGAGCAACCAATGCTCCAGCCGAGCAAATGAACAACTGCAAGTTGACAGCAGGCGCACGAGGCGTGCCGACAAGAAATATACGAAGTTGACAGAGCCGATCAGTGCGGTAATGTCTAAAATCCAACATATTTCGTTCTTCAAATGGCCGTCGAAAATGATGGGACCTCTCGACACGCGAAGACGAGATAGGCAGTGCGAGTATCACAAGGATCACGGCCATGATACTGAGAGTTGTTATGCATTGAAGGATCACCTAGAGGAATTGGTACAAGATGGTCGGCTACAACAGTACGTCCGAAAAGCCAACCCAACCAAAGCAATAGCCTTAAGACAGGATTCACCTCCACTTGGCGTGATCCACATGATATACAGCCTGCCAATGTCATCTGCGGTGCATACAATTCGGTCGAATCCTGACCCCTCAAAATCAACTCACTCCGGCGAAACGGCCCTATGAAGCTACAAGCATTGTTTTTGATAATTCAGATTTGGCCGGAGTGACACTGCCCCACATTGATCCCTTGGTAATTGAGTTACACATAAATTGGTTCACTATTGAGCGTGTACTCATTGACCCAGGGAGCACATCAGAAGTTATGTATTACAAGACATTCATCAAACTCGGCTTCTCTGAATCGGACTTTTCTCCGGCTCCTTATCCACTATTCGGCTTCAACGTCAATCCAGAATATCCGTTGGGGAAAATTACATTACCCGTTCGAGCTGGGTCCCGAACAGTGGATGTGGAGTTCTTGGTCATCAAACTGCCATCGCCGTATAATCTTATCATGGGGCGATCTTGGTTGCATACTATGCAGGCCGTGCCAAGCACCTATCATCAGCTGCTACGTTTCCCGACAAAACACGACATTGAGCAAATACGTGGCTCATAGAAATCGACACAAGCATGCTATCTCCTTGCTGACAAAATGCCAAGGGAGTTGCAAGTGAACTCTATTGAGGTTACAGATCGGGAGAGCATCGACGATGTTGGGCGGCTCCCAAATAATAAGGCCACGGAAGCCCTAGATCGAGTTAAGATCAACGGAAACCCAGACAGGTTCTTCATAGTCGGTGCCATCCTGAATCAAGCTAATAGGCAGCAGCTAATTTCCTTCCTGCTCGGCAACCTTGATACATTTGCGTGGACTCCATATGAGATGCCGGGTGTAGATCTATTTGTTTCGTAGCACTGTTTAAATGTCGACCCCAAATGCAAGCCGATCATTCAGAAAAGGCGGCGATCAACCGTAGAGCACACTACTGCCGTTGTTGAAGAGGTTGACCAGTTGCTTGACACCGGGGTAATCAGGGAAGTGACCTACCCTACATGGCTCTCTAATACTGCGGTTGTGAAGAAGAAAAATGGGACTTGGCGAGTCTGCGCCGATTTCACGGACCTAAACAAAGCCTGCCCTAAAGACTGTTTTCCTTTCCCCAGGATAGACCAACTTGTAGATGCTATGGCGCATCATCAGCGTATGAGTTTCCTCGATGCCTACAGAGGCTATCATCAAATCGCTATGCATCCGGAGGATCAAGACAAAACTGCATTCCTCACCCCAAGAGGAACCTACTACAATAAGGTTATGCCTTTTGGGCTGAAGAATACAGGGGCAACTTACCAGAGACTAGTCACCATCATGTTCAAGGAGCAACTTGGTCACACTATGGAAGTGTACATTGACGATATGGTGGTCAAGTCCAAGGAAGAGCAGAATCATATAGCCGATCTGGAAGAGACATTCGGCATTCTACGTAAATATGGAATGAAGCTGAATGCTTCCAAATGTGCATTTGGGACCGGCTCTGGCAAATTCTTGGGTTACATTGTCAACCACCGAGGAATCGAAGCCAACCCAAGGCAAATCACAGCAATCCTGGAGCTCGGCTCCCGTCATTCAGTAAAAGAGGTTCAAAAGTTGATGGGGATCGCCGCCGCACTCAACAGGTTCATCAGTTGGTCCACAGATCGCTGCTGACAATTCTTTCATACACTACGGCAGGGCAAGGCTTTTGAATGGTCCGCCAAATGCGAAGCCGTTTTCAACGGCCTCAAGACCTACCTCCGCTCAGTACCACTCTTGACAACACCTTCTGCTAGTGACCCGCTCATTTTATACTTGGTAGTATTCGACCGGGCCGTCAGTGCTGTACTTATAAAGGAAGAGCTGGGGGGGCAGCGGCCAGTGTATTATGTGAGCAGGGCAATGGTTGACGCCGAAACACGTTACCTTCCGCTAGAAAAACTCATCCTAGCCCTAGTCATGGCGGCAAGAAAACTGATGCATTACTTCCAGGGGCATAGCATTGGGGTGCTAACAGATTATCACCTCCGATCAGTACTACATAGCATAGAAGTATCAAGACGTGTTTCAAAGTGGGCTCTTGAACTCAGCTAGTACGATATTCAGTTTCTACCTAGAACCTCAATGAAGGGACAGGTGCTTGCCGACTTTGTTGTCGAATTCACTGGGGGTCTTGTCGACTTCAAGTCTGATGAAATTCAACCCAAGACGAACTGGAGAATTTATGTTGGGGACATTTGGTAGTTGTACTGTGATGGATCATCCAATCAGCGGAGCAGCAGAGCCAGAGTGGTAATCATGGCTCCCGACGGCGCAATAGTTGAGCAGCTTGTCAAGCTCGGCTTCGAAGCATCAAATAACGAAGCCGAATACGAAGCCCTTCTAGCCAGTCTTCGAAATACACATCTTCTGGGTGCTCGGCGTTTGCTTGTATTTTGCGATTCAAAACTGGTGATCAATCAGCTAAAAGGGGAGTACACGGCAAGAAACGACCGTATGGCGGCTTACATGAAAATGGCCAACTCCTTGCTGGCAAAATTTGACCATCACGAATTGAACCAGATAACACGTGATCAGAACACACATGCAGATGCCCTGGTTTGCCTAGCCTCCACCATTAACTCAGAGATTAAGCGGACCATCGAAGTAGGTTTCATCCCAGAGCCGAGCATTGGCCCTTCGGAGGAAGTCTAGCTCAATGTTATAGAATCTGGACCGAGTTGGATGGATCCCATTGCTGCATTCCTGTCTTCCGAACAGCTCCCAGAGGACAAGAAAGAAGCGCACAAGTTGTGAAACAAAGCCCTGCGATACTAGTTGGATCCGCAAGGAAGGCTTTATAAAAAATTCCTCTCTAGTCCATATTTGGAATGCATGCACCTAGACAAAGTTGAGGGGCTTCTAACTGAAATACATGAAGGCAGTTGTGGTGCCCATTCTGGCGAGTGCTCCTTGGCTCATCGAGCTGTAACACAGGGGTATTACTGGCCGACAATGAGAGCCGATGCTGAATGTTTAGTACAAAAGTGTGAACAGTGCCAGAAGTTCTCTCCTTTGACTTGCCTGCCTGCTAAAGAGCTAAGCTCCATAACCAATCCTTGGCCGTTCGCCCAATAGGGACTTGACATCGTCGGACCACTGCCTCGTGCCCCAGGTAACAAGCGCTTTTTTATTGTCACGACAGATTATTTTACAAAGTGGGTAGAAGCGGAGGCACTAACGCACATCCGAGATACCAACATAAAGCATTTTGTTTAGACAAACATCATAACACGATTCGACATTCCAAGAGCACCTATCTCAGACAACGGTACCTAGTTCGATTGTGGCGTCTACCGAGAGTTGTGCAGCAAGTATGGTATCCGACCTTACTTTTCCACGTCAGCTTATCCACAAAGTAATGGTCAAGCTGAAGCCTCTAACAAATCCATCTTGGACGGCATCAAGAAGAGGCTAGAAAAGGCTAAAGGCAAATGGGTCGAAGAATTGCCGAGTGTGTTGTGGGCTCATCGAACTACGCCGAGATGATCCACTGGGGAAACGCTGTTCGCTCTATGCTTTGGAACCCAGGCAATCATACCCCTGGAGATCGGCCTCCTAACCTTGAAATTGTCAGTTTTTGATATGGGTCAAAATGACATGATGCTGGCCTTGGATTTGATTCTGATTGAAGAACGAAGAGACCGTGCACTCGCATCCATGGCACGGTATCAACAGCAGCTTGCTAAGTCGTATAATCAACGTGTTCAACTACGCTGCTACACACCAAGAGAGTTGGTCTTGAAGAAAGTACTTCCAACCGCCAGGAAACCAGCTGATGGAAAATTGGGTCCGAACTGGGATGGCCCCTATCAGGTTGATTCGATCTCAAGAGTAGGGGCGTATCGGCTCAAAGACATGTCTGGAAGGAGTCTACCATGACCTTGGAATTCAACGCACTTACGCAAATTTTATCATTAAACCCAACCTGTGGGGAGTGATACTAACTTTGAATAGCTCATCATATACGCATTCCACTTTTTTAATGAAAGGATTCTTGTTTACTTACTGCGAAATCTAGTTCAAAAGTGTTCCAAAAAAGCCTCCGGATTCGGAGCACCCTTCGTGGATATCACGATTGGCCAAATAAAGTCTCCGGATTTGGAGCCTCATCGGCACATGATGCCTTTAGGCCGAAAAAGCCACCGGATTCGAAGCGCCTTTGTGGATATCACGATTGGCCAAATAAAGTGTCCGAATTTGGAGCCCCATCGGCGCATGAAGCGTTTGGGCCGAATAAGCCTCCGGATTCGGAGTGCCCTTCGTGGATATGACGATTGGCCAAATAAAGTCTCCGGATTCGGAGCCCCATCGGTGCATGAAGCCTTTGGGCCGAACAAGCCTCCGGATTCGGTGCGCCCTTCGTGGATATCACGATTGGCCAAATAAAGTCTTCGGATTCGGAGCCCCATCAGTGCATGAAGCCTTTGGGCTGAACAAGCCTCCGGATTCGGAGCGCCCTTCGTGGATATCACGATTGGCCAAATAAAGTCTTTGGATTTGGAGCCCCATCGGCGCATGAAGCCTTTGGGCTGAACAAGCCTCCGAATTCGGAGCGCCCTTCGTGGATATCGCGATTGGCCAAATAAAGTCTCCGGATTCGGAGTCTCATCGGCAAATGACGCCTTTGGGCCGAAAAAGCCTCCAGATTCGGAGCGCCATCATGGATATCACGATTGGCAAAATAAAGTCTCTGGATTCGGAGCCCCATCGGCGCATGAAGCCTTTGGGCAGAACAAGCCTCTGGATTCGGACCGCTCTTCATGGATATCACGATTGGCCAAATAAAGTCTCCGGATTCGGAGCCCTATCGGTCCATGAAGCCTTTGGGCCGAACAAGCCTCTGGATTCGGAGCGCCCTTCATGGATATCATGATTGGCCAAATAAAGTCTCCGGATTCAGAGACCCATCGGCGCATGAAGCCTTTGGGCCGAACAAGCCTCCGAATTCGGAGCGCCCTTCGTGGATATCACAATTGGCCAAATAAAGTCTCCGGATTCGGAGCCTTATCGGTGCATAACTCCTTTGGGCCGAAACAGCCTCGTGGATATCATGATTGGCCAAAGAAAGTCTCCGCTTCGTGGGTATCATGATTGTGTAACACGTATGTGCCGAATAGGTATAACACTGGTTAAGTCGAGTCGGCAAAAACCTTTTACACATTAAAGCATATAAACATTTGAAATGAAATGCCTAGTCAACTCGGGCCGATCAATGCTTATTCAATCATTTAAAATACATTTATTCAAACATTTATACAATGAAAAACACATGCAAACATGTGTGTGCCGAATATAAATTACAACGAAACACAAACATTTAAAATAAAACATTTTATTCAATCAGGCAATGATTACATAGTTTTGAACGCGATCTGCGTTTGAACATTACAATGAGTATTTTTATCTGGCGTCTCCCTCATCCTCACTCTGCTCGACTTCAAAGGCGGAAAAGGGAAAATGATTACGTTGGTATAACGGCAACGCCGAATCAACGCCCGATGCTCGGAGAGCTTCCGCGGCTTGAAATGCCTTGATCCAACCGTGCTTAAATCCACGATTTTCACATCAGCAAACTTCCTCGGCAAGCTTTTCCCAAGTCTTCTCTATCCTTACTTTCCGGCCTTCATGGAAGCCTTTTTCATAAGCCCTCCCCTTCGCGTACTCTATCGCAAACATGCTCGCCGTATCACGATCGGCAAGTGCAGTACTGAGAAGCCGCTGGGTCACCCTTTTATCCACGACCGGGTTAGCCTGTCTGGCCGGTTGCATTTGAGCGGCCTTGAGCTTCCTTAGCTCGCGCTCAGCCGCTTTCGCGTAAGCTTCCAAGCTTCGAATGCATTCATCCTTCTTCTCTATTTCTCGTCTGGCAGCACGAAGGCGTATGCCGATTTCGTAGGCGGTATACAGCGCTTTCATCGCCCCATGAACGCCCTCTCGAAACACCTCGATGTCAGGTCGACCAACCATTGATTGCTGTACTTCCGATGGAAAAACCTATCGTGCGAATTCGACCGCCATGTTCGGGTCCCGGATGATGGAATCCGCATCTGTCATCGGTCTGTTCCCAATGAAAACAGAAAAGCTCAATGGGCGTGGTGGTCCACTGGCCTCACTTTGCGAACAAGGAGAGCTCCCCCGCTAGCGCTTCTCCTTCCTTGGTGACCTACTTCGTCGACGCGGAAAGTGGCGTCTCTCGTGCTCTGCAGATGCCCTACCTCCCGTACGGGGAGGCTCGCCACCTTGATTCATTGATGAGTCCTGCTCCGTAAAAGTCCTGCCTTCTCCCTTACTATTAAAGAAAACTTTGGTTGACATTCACACTTTTCCGGCCACGAAAAACAAGCAGAATCGAGTTGCTTTATGAAGCCCTAGATGGGATTACTCAACCCCTTTTTAATCACTCAGGAGTGCACCCCACTCTCGAGGTGACATCATCAATACGTGCACTTCAACAACCACCAATATTCAACATTATTGATTCATTCCGATCTAGAAGTTCTATTCAGTTTTTGGAGTTCATACAAAGCCACTCCATGAACTAGTTCTATTCGGCTTTTGGAGTTCATACAATGGTTGGGGCAAGGGCAGATTTATTAATCTGATCGGCAAGATACCTAAGCCTAATGCCGACCGAGTTATGCCGTTGCCACTCCATGAACTAGTTCTATTCGGTTTTGGAAGTTCATACAATGGCTGGGGCAAGGCAGATTTATTAATCTGATCGGCAAAAAACCTAAGCCTAATGCCAACCGATTTGTGCCACAGCCACTCCATGAACTAGTTCTATTCGGCTTTCAGAGTTCATGCAATGGCTGGGGCAATGGCAAATTTATTAATCTGATCGGCAAGATAACTAAGCCTAATGTCGATCGATTTGTGCTGCAGCCACTCCATGAACTAGTTCTATTCGGTTTTGGGAGTCCATAAAATGGCTGGGGCAAGGCAGATTTATTAATCTGATCGGCAAAATACCCAAGCCTAATGTCGACCGATTTGTGCCGCAGCCACTCCATGAACTAGTTCTATTCGGCTTTCGGAGTTCATTGGCTGGGGCAAGGCAGATTTATTAATCTGATCGGCAAAATACCTAAGCCTAATGCCGACCAATTTTTGCTGCAGCCACTCCATGAACTAGTTCTATTCGGCTTTCGGAGTTCATACAATGGCTGGGGCAATGGTAGATTTATTAATCTGATTGGCAAGATATCTAAGCCTAATGCCGACCGATTTGTGTCGCAGCCACTCCATGAACTAGTTCTATTCAGTTTTGGGAGTTCATACAATGGCTAGGGCAAGGCAGATTTATTAATCTACTCGTCAAAATACATAAGCCTAATGCTGACCGATTTGTGTCGCAGCCACTCCATGAACTAGTTCTATTCGACTTTCGGAGTTCATACAATGGCCGGGGCAAGGGCAGATTTATTAATCTGATCGGCAAGATACCTAAGCCTAATGCCGACCGATTTGTGCCGCAGCCACTCCATGAACTTGTTCCATTCAGTTTTGGGAGTTCATACAATGGCTAGGGCAAGGCAGATTTATTAATCTGATCAGAAAAATACCTAATCCTAATGCCGACCGATTAATATGATTGGCCAAATACCTAAGCCCCACGAAGTAGTGATATTCGGCAAGTCTACACGAACGTTTGTCTACCGCGTGACAGACAACAATATTTTTACCCAAAATACCAAAAACAAAACAGTAATCTTCATTGATAACTACAATCAAATACAGGAAATATTGCAAGGTAAGGGAAATATTCATTCATAAATTGAATACAGCATAGTCATTATTTTATACATAAAATTACCCCAAGCAAATAGTTATCTACTAAGAAAACAAAACATGATTACAAAAAGATACATTGTAAATACTTAACAAAACTAAAGTGATCCCCAAATCAATCCTCAGGATCAGACTCAAGCGGCTCAACGTCCACTTGCTCATATGGAATCGACATGTCCAATGTCACTCCAGCGGTAGCAAGGCCTTTGAGCCAGCCATGTTTGAATCCCCGATTCTCGAATTTGGGGACCTCTTCTACATAGTCTTTAAGGGCGGTGCTTTTCCCAGCCTCGAACGCTTCGGAAGCCTCGGAGTCAGCTTTTTCCTTCGCCATCTTCAACTCTTCCAACTCGGCCTCCAACTTAGCAAGCGCCTCCTTGGCTAACTTGAGCGATTCCTCATTCGCGTTGGCCCTCTCCTCGGCTTCGCTCTAAGCTGGTTAGCAGTCCGCGCCCTTTCCTTCTCAGCTTCGGCCCGCGCACTTTCCATTGTCGCTCTCATCACCTCAAACTCGGTCCTACTCCGCTGACCGTTGACTTCTGACTGCAAGCGGCCAATCTTCTCAACGGCATCATGTTGGCGTCGGCCTAATTCGGCAATCCTTCCGACCGTCTACAAAACAAGGGATCGTCACATACCAAGAAATACCGTCAAAACAAACAAAAACAAGGAGTTGAATGAAGTCACATATCAGAAGGGCCGACTGGGCAGCTAATGCTATTGCTACCAAATCCGGCTCCGCCCGAAAGGTTGCCTTGTCAGCCAATAGTAAGACCGAGGTAGCCAAGCTCAACGGCACAGCGGGATCCTTCAAGGCTGATGGCTCGGAAGATATCGGCGTGCTTTTTATTTTTGGTTGAACAACGAAAGGAACAACCGCATCCAATTCCTCTAAGTGTGGTCGTTTATCAACGGGGTTCTCCACAGAGCCGGCCTCGCCCTCGGCGGCACGTTTCTCTCCCCGACCTGAAATCGGTTGTTATTCTGGATTCGGCCGATCGGTCTCCTTTTCCGTCTCGGCCACGTCAATGTGAGTCGTTTCTTCTACAACAGTAGGTTTGACAGATTCAGTCGGGACAAGTCTGGAACGGATGGCCTCAGCTTTCTGTCGGGTGGCCATGCGTTCGGCGTTTCTCTTTCGTGCCATCTGCGTAAGATTTTCCCTAGCCATATCCTCAGAATAATCGCCGGGAAGGTCTCCCAAGTTTGTAAAAATATCTTCGAAGGCATCCCCTCGGTTTGATGTAGATGGAGGGTCAGACGAGTTCAATCCGGCTTCCTCAAAGGCCAAATTAATAGCTTCGTCAACTTCCACTGGCAACCGGTCCGGGTCCTCGGCGATTGGTTCGGTTGCTTGTTCTTCCACGTGTTCAGAATCAGATGTTTCTAAACCAATCTGTCTCAAGTTTTTGAAGCTAGGGAAGATAAGGGCTGTAAGATGGTTGTCACCTTGCGCGATCGGAATGCTGTCTACCGCCAAGAATGTTGTGTAAGTTGGCTCGTACCGCAGGAGAATGTGGGCCGCCCTTCCTTGTTTTTGAAGGTTTGGACGGCTGACGAACTATAGTGCGGTTTTAATTTCTACAAGTACAATGTCATCGTCTGAAAGTAACACTCTCTTCAAGTCGTTGCCTACGTAAACAAAACGATTAGATGAACATAGTGTCGAATACAGACATGGAAATAACAGAAACAAAGTGATCTAATCGGCTACCTGGTTCGCCTTTTCGCCTTGGCACAGGGTCTAGGCGATCTTCACCTTCGCCGAATTCCCAATTGCCGCGGACAACGACCATCACATCATCGACACGCTTGTCAGAGCTGGCAAGCATGGTTACTAAGTGATGATCAGTATCCTTGGCTCTAAGAAAGTGGCGTCCTAGCCGGCCAGTAGATTTGGCTAGGACATAACAGTGCCGAATGGCGGGAATACCTAAATTAACTCTAAGACGCCAATTTATCTCTACAATTCTCATTATGATGCGAAAGAAATTCACGTTGGGCTGGGAAGGGATTAGACCCCAGTATCGAAGAACGGCCCTAAAAAATGGGTGAAGAGGAAAGTGGACTCTGCCCTCAGCAATTCATAGGAGAGGAAAAACGATTGTGCCCTCATCTTCCCTCTCCATATCAGTGGTGCTATCTGCCAAAAGTGACAGATGGACGTCATCGGGGATGGAAAAATGGCGTCGAAAGCCAGAGATTCAATCCGCTGAAAGGAGCTCCTTCGGATGTTTTGCCATTTTTGGCCAACCCAAGAATTATGGAAAATTAAAAGCAAACAAAGAGGGGGGATCAAAAATGAAGGAGAAGAAAACTTACAGGAGACGAAGGGAAAAACAGGAAACAATGGGTTACAGAAGCCACAAAATGTAGGAGTTGCACTGCACTAGAAGGCGAGACAGATATCTTCGAGTATTCAGAACATACATTCGAAGAGACAATTTCAAATCGCATTAAATGGAGGCAGTGTAAGAAAGGGGCGGGAAAGCGTTATAATGACCAAAAAGCGTGTACGCGTTCTGACACGCATCGGGAAGAGGATAAACCGCCGAATTTTTGACTTCCCAGGCTAGAAGCCAAACACGCCGACTAATTGATGCTAGTGGGGTGTTTGGGGGGCAATTGTGGGAGCCAAATTTACTTGGATCAATAGCGACGAGTGGACCAGTCTGGTCCAGAACATAACCTCTATTCGGCATTGACCCTAGTCAATTGAAGAGCCGAATAAAATAGCCAGCATTCTTACCAATAGAAAAAAGGCCGAGTAGAAGTACACGTAAAGGATCAAGGTTGGGCCAGGCCCTAAGGCCCAAAGAGAATACTATAAATATAGGATCTTCAGTCAGAGAAAGATATGTGAGAATCATTACGCTTAACTTATAATACAAGTAATCCTGAGTGTAGAGACTGACTTGCCCGTCGGAGTGCTAATTCCGCCACCCCCGACTGGAATGTTTATTCCTTTTCAGGTGACTAGCAGAGGATCACGAGTGTCCCCCGAGATCAGAAGAGTATTTCCAAACCACATCTCCATAGTACTTTAAAGAAATCTATAACACACAATCAATATAAGTCCAAATAGAAAAATATTCTAACAAATGCATATTCTTTTTTGACATATTTTTTTCAATTCCATAAATATATATTTTTTATTTTTGGGTAAAAAAAAAAACTCTAAATAAAAGAAGATTAACAACACAACAGTTTGGGATATTAATTTAATCAATCTAGCATTATTAAGTAGGAGCTTATAGCAATCTAAGCACGAGGGAAAGGAAAAAAAATATGAAATCTTTCATTCCTCATCGGCACCTGAGCTTGCTTCTTGAAATACATGGTCAAAGTTGTTGCTCCTAGTTGGTCCATGAGGTTCTTGTAGTAAAAAAATGAGATTACTAAGTTAATGTAACCATTTAATTCTCCCAAAATGAGTAGCTTCATAAATTGAGTATCCATTTCTATATCCAGTTGAGTCAGATTGAGATCCATAGCTAATTTGAGAAAATCTTTGAGAGTTCATAATTTTGTGGAAATACTAGTTGTCCTCCTAATGTTCCGGTAGGAACCATATGCCCATTACCAGTGTTATCCTTGATAAGATCCCTTTGCTATCACGCCTTAAATCCCATGACTTGAGTATGTCACAAGGGGTAAAAGGATAAGAATAATTGAAGGACGGAATAACTAAAAGAAATAGAGGGCAAATTACATTCGCTTTCCCTGAGATTTTAAAAAAATACAATTAATAGCACACTTTTGACATAATTATACTGATCTCCCTTTAAATGCAGTTGAAGATACTAAAATTAATACAAGTAGTGGGTAGACACATGAATTAATACAAGGTAAAATATTTATTTTTGAATAAAAGAGATGACAATATAATGAGCTGACAATATAATTTTTTCATCCATATAACTCACAAATTATTGATAAAAAATGAGTTTAGTGCCATATAAATTAAAATGTTAAAGGAGATTACTATAATTATGTCACAAGTGTGGTTCAAAACTTTAAGAGAAGTTAGTATAATTTATGCAAGAAATAAAGAAGAGTCTCCAAAAAAAAAAAAAAAAAAAAAAAAGGATCACTAATAAGTCAAATAGTCAAAGAGTTGAAAAGTTAACAAGGGTTGTCAAGGATGTTCTACCACTCAAATAGTCCCAATTATGAAGTAAATTAAAGGGACTAGACAATCATCCTCCTATTTGAAGTTCAACAATGGGTTACCCCAATCCTTAATGCAACCTCCACAACAAGCATTTTAATAATAAATAGTTTAGAACAAGTGACACAGTCAATAAATCTAGCATGCATTCCTATATTCAATTTCATTACTTCTGTCAAATAAATATATTAGATGTTAATGTGGTTCATAAATACATAACCAATTTAAAATGTCCTAATGGCTTACATGAAGAAAAGAGGCATTTCCCTTCAACAAATAGTGCTTGTTCGGCCTTGCAACACAAAAGAGGTCCAAGGCCTTGCACAAAAATAGCTCAACAACCCCAAGTAATAACAAGAAAGTCCCAAGCCTCCTTATGGCTTTGGATTACAACCATACACCTAAAAATGTTTGTTAACAAGAAGGTGAGCAATAAGCTCAGTACAAATATGCAACTAACATATTCAATTTGAAGTCCTAATGCATGTGATCATTATATTATACATAGTATAAAGTGAAAATGATTTCTCAATGTAATTTATCAATTGTAAGACCAATTTTTACCCCCAATAAATCATGCTTTTATTTGAAACTCACCCATTACGTTTTCACAAAATTAAGCCTGAAGCATGAATTAGTTTCCAACTCACACAAATTCTTTTTCTCATTCAATAGTTCCCAGGTTGTGTACTCTCCGATAACTCTCAAATGATTTACCTAACCCCCACTTCTCAGGATACCAACCCAAAGGACATTTGGTACCTATGGCATGTGGGTTTGTGGCCTCGCCTTTTTCTGCGCCCTGTCTTTCGAAAAGGGTTTGAAAAGAAGGCATCACAGTTCGGACTCCCGCGGTTCTGAATCTAGTCTCACAAGTGCAATGTGAAACTGATAAATACCAAAGAATCCAAATCCGGCAAATCGTTTTGGAAAATCAATTTTCAATCAAAAAGTGCCAAAATTGGACTGTTTTGCCAGATACAAAGTCACCGCCAAAATATTTTTTGTTTTGGAGAAATTTAGGAAACCCTAACTTGTGCCAAAAGTCATGTGTTCTTCATCACCAAATTTGCCTCGGCTCGAGAACTTAGGTACGAGAGGGGAAGGTCCTGAAATGAGTAACCCCGCTAGCCCGATCAAAGATCGGCTTCTACTAATCATGATATGTCATTTTATAAACATTATGCGTTCTTATTCTGATCATTAGCTAACTGTAACGACCCCATCACGTATAATGATTAGTACTTGATTAATTAAGAGGATTTGAAATTTAATTGCCGAGTATTATAATTTAATTTGAGATTTATGAGAATTGTGGCATCTGACTCGTATATGATTCTATTAAAGATTTATTTTGGAATTAGAAATTAAGGGTCCAAATGGCTTAAGGAAGTGAAGTTAAGAAGTTGAATCAATTTAATCTTAATTATGGACCCATTTGGGAGTTTAATTAAATATTCGTTTCAGTTTAGTAAAATTGGGATTCGATTAATTAGATCCTAATTGGAGTTAATCAAGTTAATTAAATTATGAAGATTGAGAATTGTAATTATTACGAATTAAATTTATTTGTGAGGTGTGTAATTTGAATATGTAATTTAATTGACAGAAATTTGGAATCTAATCAGAAGTTGAAGGCCTAGATGATTTAAGAAAACAAAATTGAGGATGATAATAAGTTCAATTTAATAATTGGAGCCTTTTGGGATATTGATTAAAAATCTGATTCAGATTGATAAATTTAGTTATGATTGATTGGGACTTATTTGAAGTCAATTAGACTAATTGAGCTGTGTAGAAATTTATCGGTCACGATCAAGTATGGTTAATTGTGGTTTAATTAAATTAAAACGTAATTGGTGTGCCAAACTAATCTTAATTAATTAAGTTGATGTGCAATTAGTAAATTAAGTTAATTCTAAATAATTACATAATTAAGAAGAAGAGTTAGGACAATGGTGCAAAATATAGAATTCTTTTGCTAGAGGGTGCGTTTGGCTACATGTGAGGAGAGAGAGAATGAGTGCTCAATTTGTTGTTGGTAGGAACTATGAATTGAAAAACACTATAAGGAGAGAGAGAGAGAGAGAGGAAGAAAGGTTCTGGAGAAGTGAAGTGAAGAAAGGAGAAGGAAGATAGGATGAATAAAGAAGAAGAGGGTTTTGTGGGATACTAAAATTGAAGTAAAAAATTATGAAAAATTCATCTTAAGGTAAGACATTCCATCCTCTTTCTAGTGTTGTTTACTTAATCTAAACAAAAAATTATTGAAGGTGGATTTTGAGAAGATCAAAATAAAGATTTGAAGATTAATTATAATTTCATAGAAATTAGATTTTTATATTAAATCAAGTTGGGTTGAAAAACATGAGTTATGATTCTTTTAATTTGTTAAATTTGGGTTCAATTTAGAGAATTATTCTTGGATTAAGTTCTATAAATTACATGCAACAAGGGTTTATTAAAGATTTGGCCCATACAAATGAGTTAGGTTAATGATTATGGAAATCAATTTAGAATGGGTGTGCTTCGATTCCGGGGTGGTTATTCCTTTGTTTTGTCAGGAATGTCATCTTTGTATTAGGTAGATGTTAGTAAACATCCCAGGAAGCTTTGAAAGATTTCGATTAATGAATTAAATTCATCCCATGTTTCGTTACAAGCTACGTTATGTATTGTTTGATAAAGATGGAACCCATTTGTTGGACTATTTAGAACTCAACCTGAAATTGCAAAAAAAATGATTAAAACATCGCTAAGACTTGAGCTAAATAAAAGACTAAATGATTTAAGCCAATGAGAATTTTTCTACTTGATGACCGAATATGTAACACTTAATTTACTGGAATCATATTGTTTGGAACCTTTAAAAACATTGAAAGTGACCGATTATGATATGTTGAATTGCGAATCTGGAATAATTATTCCCCCTCCAAAAAAAAAAAGAAAAAAAAAAGGAAAGAGACGTAATGGGAAATACGAGAATAAATTTCGTTAGAATGAAAAACATATATTTCTTAAAGAACATTTGGGAACATAAGAATTTCAGTTTGCTAATTATTATGGTTTGAGAAAGCTTAAAATGTAGCCCTAAGATGCTATGTGTCAAGTTATCAAAATCAATATATATATATATATATATATATATATGTATATATAGGTCTAAGATTTAGAATAAGTATGAAGACAATGTAATTTGAATTACTTATGTAAATGTAACCTTAAGTAGATAAGAAAGCTAATAAGGAAGCTAATGACCGTGTAAAACATAGACCTGTTGTGAACCGAATCACCACTTTGAAATGATAGTGTGAGTTAGATTGTCAAAATGGTAATTTTAATTTCACCGAAGTATGTAAAGTTCTGCTCTGATCTGTATGACTGTCTGCTACTATATGAGAGCAAGCCAACATCTGTTACTCAATGGGCTCAATGAATTTCTATGAAATATGCTTCTGTTATGACTCTGATATGCTTCTGTTTGAAATCCAATGTGCTCCTCTGTTTTGAAATTACCATCATAATTGGTACCCAAGATGTTTGTTTGAAACTGAGACCATTAATATGTGATTACAATTCTATATAATTCAGAAATTCTGTTATAGATCAGCAAATGAAATCTTATTTGAAGGATTTAACATGTCAATGGCGAAATATTTTAATCTGTTTGAAAAATAAGGAGAATCATGAACATTCCTTAAAAGAAATCTCCTACTATTGAAAGTATATGAACTATAGATTGATGAGTTAAAGTATATAAGTTATGTGATTGATGTCAATAGAAACGACAATGAATCGCCAATTTGGGTTATTAACCACTAAGTGATTGGGAATAAGTTCAACTTGTGTGGAGAAAGTTCTATGAAAAGAAGTTACCTAGGGGAGGAAATGAAGTGAGACCAAGCTTGTTAGTAATGGGCGCCCATGTGGCATGACCATTAAATTTGATTTTGAATCCTTATCCAAATAGGTTTTGATTTTGAAATCAAACCTATTTAGGATAACCACTCTTGAAACAGACGTTATCAGTTTGAACTGATATAGATAGATATAATATATATTAGATATTATCTGTATCTTAACTGATATGGATAGATATTATAATATATTAAATATTTGTTATATGGTTATGGGTAATCCAAGAGAAACAACGTTGAGTCTGTTTTCTACCCATATACTGACTCTCTCCCAAGAAACAACGATCAAGTCAGTTGCACTGTGGTTTGTGTGGGTGATATTCACCATTGTAATATCACCCCACTGCTGGGATTGATTGATCTGATTCTGGAAGCACGTGATTTATCCACGAGGTTCTATCATCAAAAGGTATGATCTGATGATTTTATTCTGCTGAATGTTTTGTGTTTTGATTTACATTGGTATCAGAGCCAATGATGGATATTTTCGTGCTTTCTTTTATCATGTGTATATTTATAAAAGATGTGGAGATCCAAAATATTTTATTTTTATGATCATTAATGTCATTTTTAAGAGCATAAATGATTTTATTTTGGAAAAAGGAGTCCGGCAGTACAAAAATCGGAACTGTCAGTACCCTGGAACGCGGCGCGTGGCATTCACGCGCCACCACGCCGAAGCCACGCGCGCCCACGCGCCCACACGCGCCGGATGCCATGCTGACGCGCCTGCACGCGCCATCACGCGCGCGTCGGCGGTGCTGTCCACGCACGCGCGCCGTCCGCGCCCGCACGCGCGCCGCGTGCTGGAGCCGCGCGCCGAGCCGAGGCTGAGCCGCGCGCCGAGCCGATCCTTGAGCCGACTTGCGCTGAGCGGCGCCGAGCCGAGCCGAGCCGTTTTTCCGCGCTGGCTTGGCTCTAAGGCTCTGTTTGTTTGTTTTTTAATTCTGAATTGCGTTAATTGGCCATAATTTATTCGTTATAGCTTTGTTTTAAGCATAGTTGGTACCCTTAGACTCAGAATTAATTTTTCTATATTCTGTAAAATTTTGAAAATTTTACGAAAATATGTAATATTTTTCCTGTGTTAATAATGCATTTTTTTTGCTTTAAAATGCATCAAGAGCATGTTTATTTATTTATTTATTAGAATTCCATTATTAAATAAATATAGCATGAGTTATTTGTAGATTTACATTAAAATGCTATTGTATGGAATTTATCATGCTTTGTATATGCCATAGTCAGTGGGAGGTTATTCGGTTGAGAGAAATCTTTGTAGATTAACTCCCGAAAACCAATATTTTGCGCATAAATTAAACTAAATTTTGGATAATTGTCACTTGTGGCGCAAGAGATGATTACGAGCATAGCGGATTTTCGATCTTGCGACTTGTGTAATATTGTCACTATTTAATTTAGATTTTTGCGGCAAAATTATATTATGCTAATCAAATTAATCCCAATGCGAATTTCTCTCTAAATTGATTTAGCTTATGGAAGTTAATTTGGTTGACCTAAACTTAGTAGAGATGTTCAAATGTGAACAAACTAATCCCATTCTTTAGATGAGCAAAAGTCTTGGAGACTTTAGGTCAAACCTTAATTGAGCCAAAATAAGGAAACATGACTCAAAGTCGCCGTGTTTTTGTTGCCTTGTTTGGCACAATAAAAACTAATGTGTGCGCTATAGTTAGCGGCACGCTACATAGTTTTGGTTGGCGAGTTTTGGAGTTATGAAATTAGTAAGCCCTCAATAGATCTGTATATGATCTTGACTAATGAGCTGCGCGGATTGACTTTGTAATTTGACTTGTAAATAATGTTACATCATTGGATGAAGTAACATTCAAGAGTCACGTCATCCAAGAAATGCGAGCTTAAATAAATTAGTCATTAAGTGTAAGACGAGTAGCCAGTACGAGCAGTGTTTTGCTCTCTACCCAATTATTGGGAGTGGATTGAGCGAAATTTCATGCACTATAATAGTGTGCGTTGAAATATCACGTGAAGTTAAAAGATTAGCGCTTAGAAGCTGCAAAATCTATTAACACTGAGTGAAAAGATTAGCGCTTAGTGGCTGCAAAATCTATTAGCATTGCCAACTTGTCTAAGTGTGGACACTTACTGTTTCCACACTTGAGTGTGAAACATGGATAAGGTGCTTCTTTGTGTGATTCCTTTACTAGGCTAACGTTTTGAATAACATTTACCACTAAGCGCAAACGTTGCAGCATAGTAATGAAAAGGTTAAGGCTGACAAGGTTGTTATGACTCTAAGAATTTAACGCATCGCTTGTAAGAGCATTGTGTTGAATTAGACTCTTTAGCCTAATTCGCGCTTAAGTTACTTCAGGAGCTATCATAGTTGATAGCTTATTCTCTCCTTCTTGTGGATAGTAGAATTAATTGCAAGTAACTATGAAGCGAGAAATAGAGATGGCAACAGGAGTATCGTCATCTTTCAACTAGATGTATTAAAGTGTATGGAGAATAAAATTGACTTGAAGATGCAGGGGATTAGCACTTACTAGTTAAATTTACGACTTAGGCGCAGTTGATATCTCCATGACATCCTTTTTATGATCTAGTGAATATGACTTAGTCGTGAGTCATTACCTAGTTGGGCCTAAACCTTTAAAACTTGTCCTCGAGAACTCACACATTAAGATGATTGGAATTAGTTTATGACATTGGTCATGAACCAGTGGCTTATTATACTTAATCACATTAATGAGATGATGACACGATGGTTTGAGTAGGCCTTCTCGGGCCCACTCGCTTATGACATCCTGCTCTCATGTGAATGTGTAACTTTGTTCGCAATGGGTGCGCACAAGTAAGTAGGAAAGCCGCAGAAGGTCATTTGTTTTGGCGCATTTAGTCCACTATGATATTTTGTGACTAGATATGTGTGAGGGTATGATAGCTAAGCCTCAATCTCGACACATTTATAGATTACGATACGCATCTGAGTCAAGACTATTTGATCTCCCATAAGTCAAAAATTTTTGAGATGATTTTTGACATTGCACATATAAGGTCGAGATCAATTAGATAAGAGTTTTTTGTGCTTTTAGTTTTGACCAAGGTAGCGAGTATCTATTTGAGTTATTTTTTCAGAAAAACTCTGTGAAGAGAGATGGATGCTTAGAACATTGATTATTCCTAGTACTCAACAACACACTGGTGTAGTAGAGATAAGGAATTAAATATTGTTAATGTTAGGTAGATAATGGCGCAAAATGTTTCCCAATTGGGAATTGCACTAGTTTGTTGCCTATATCCCTAACTAAGTGCCCTCCATATCAGTTTTTACACTCCATTTTGAGTAATGGGTTAGCAGAGAGCCATCTATGGGCGATCTGTAACCATTAAGCAGCTTATCTTTATTCTACTTCTCATAAGATTGCGAAGTTAAGACCTAGGGTTCTATAGCGCATTATTGTATGCTGTCTTGTAAACACAAAGGGTCGTGTGGCGCATTATTGTATGCGGTCATGCAAACCCTCCGGGTCATGTGCATATAGGTAAGCAGCTTTGTGGTAGTGTAACTAAGTCACATAAAGTTTTATTAGTAAAGGTGACGTGAATAGAGTTTTCGGAACTCTATAAGATGGAGAATTCCAAGCATAGCGCTCTATGTAGCCTAGTTGAGAATGGAAAGAAATTTCCAATATCCTAGGGACAGTGGGAGCGATGTGTCTACTAATGGATTACTCCATTAGAACAGAATACTCTACATTCTTAGTTGCGTGGTAGCAAATGTGAAAATTTTCCACGTCATCACTGGGTGATTGAGAGGGAAACATTCATGATTGCTCCGCAAGATGATAAAGAGCCTAGGATAATGCCAAAGGCTCTAGTCTCCTGTTTTTAGAAAGTGGATCAATGTTGCGCAGTTTAAGACAAAGTCTTTGAGGATTAACCTTTTTTATAATTTGGTTGACTTTCCATTATGACGCAAAACTGTTATAAAGTTATGCGTAATTTGGATAGTCATTGTTGAGGCATAAGGCTCGCTAGATACCGAATGGTCGCACCATTGAGGAAAGTGTAGACCATGAGAAGACTTCCTCCTGGGGAGTGAGGTTATTTTGACTTAGGCTATAATTGACATAAGTTCGGAACATTGATTTGTGGACATTGTGACCTGATTTCTCATTAGAGAATTGGATAAGTAGATCCGTAAGGATTTACCTTCTGCTTTTATAGTGAAAAGTTAGGAGCGCAAAAAAGGTTGCTGGTTCCAATAAATCTTTTACAGCCTAAAGCAGTTATCCAAACAGTGGTTCTTAGATTTCGTCAAGCCATGATAGGGCAACGATGATCGATGAAGACCACTGAGGCATGATCAATGGTCCAAAAGAAGTTTTTCCTTACTTAGTCATTATGAGCCAGGAATTTATAAGGTTGTCGCCACCTAGGGTGGGCAGTCCTCCATTTTAGATATGATGGACATGGGTGATGTAATTCATATGCTCGGATGTACGATCCTTAGGGATTGTTTTAGGAAAATTCTCGGTTTGTCTTCGATGACTTACATAAGGAATATCCTAGAACGATTCTAGATACAAAATTACAAACCCATTGACTTACCTATCGGTAAAAGCCAGAGCCTTAGCTATTGAGTGAATCCTCAGATTGTCTTTGGGAGAAACAGATGACCTATATTCCTTGATCTTTTCTTTGTTGTGGGAGCCTAAAGTACGCTATGTGGGCGTATTCGGCATGATAAGTGTTATCTTTGATAAATGGTTAACTGAGTTGTTCAGACATTGACCTTGCTCATTAGACTGTGGATAAAATGCTTTATTAGAAGCATATTAATTTGCTCCTTGTAAAATTCAATGCGCTAGTTGGGCGCATCTGCGCTAGTTGGGCGCATTAAGAATGAACGCAAATTGGTCACCAAAAATATCTTTAGAGAGGTTATTGCGCAAGAGGTAGTGATCTTAAATCATTTCATGTGAGGCGCACATGGTGGATTCCGTTGTATATACTTATCGCAAGAGGTGCTGATAAGGCTTATGTTTGGAATCTATAATTGCGCAAGCTGTGGTCAATTTTTTTTTAAAATCGATCACTTATTTTGAGATGATGGGATGTTGACACTATTACGGTTTGTGTCATAATGATTAGCAAATGGTGATGTCAGCAGGCAAGATTGGCTCACTCACACGAGCAATCGCCCTTGACGCTTGGGAGCGAGCAAGGATGAGACTGGTGGTTTATTTTTATTCGGAGCCAAGAGAGGCTTAAATCATCCACTATGTATGTCGCCTTGGTTATAACCAAGATGAGGTCGTGTTAAGGACCAAACATGGATGTTAGTACCCACTTTCCATGTTGTGCCTGTTATGATTAGCCAGATGCGAGATCTCATTTGGCGCCTAGAAGGCGAGCAAATAGAGAATTCGGGTTAAGCGCTAGAAAGCGACTAGACTAATATCTGTACGGTGTATCGAGTATGACGTCACTCTTTATGGAAGAGTTACTCCACCGTAGCATGTATTCATACTATATGTGCTTGGCGACCGAGTAATGAGGTGAGAGAATGGATCCCTGCTTCCTCACCGTGTGAGTCTTACGTGTCATTATTGATATGACTTTCATTTATGTACCCTTTTGTGACTTTTGACTATGTCATAAGGTAAGGGGTTGATGTTCTGCTACTTTGGTATGTTGCCTGCGGTCATGCATGATTCGGCCTTAAGGGACATCACTGGGAAAGCGGTCAATCCTAAACTAAATGGCATGAGTGCAAAGGGAAGATCATCTAGTATTACACCACTGTTGTATATTCACTGCCGGCAACTCACATCGCTCTGTATGAGAGGCGAATTGAGTGTGAATATATTGCAAGAATTGAGAGGGTCAAACATGCTCTTTTTGAGGGATTAGAGATGTTTTTTGGACCGGTGTAATTAGATGGGTCTGGGGTATATGAGACACTATTTCTTTTCTTTTTGGGTTGATGTCTCTATGCTGGCTCATTTTGAGTTTCTAGTATAGAGCTCCCACATGCAGGTGTTCTCAGCAGTCGCACGGTGCAGTGGCTAGTATGAGATTGTTCGTTTTTGGGGAGATTGAGATAGAGATGTGGCAGTGTCATGCCAACTCATGTGCGAGTGGGAGATGTTAGTAATGGGCGCCCATGTGGCATGACCATTAAATTTGATTTTGAATCCTTATCCAAATAGGTTTTGATTTTGAAATCAAACCTATTTAGGATAACCACTCTTGAAACAGACGTTATCAGTTTGAACTGATATAGATAGATATAATATATATTAGATATTATCTGTATCTTAACTGATATGGATAGATATTATAATATATTAAATATTTGTTATATGGTTATGGGTAATCCAAGAGAAACAACGTTGAGTCTGTTTTCTACCCATATACTGACTCTCTCCCAAGAAACAACGATCAAGTCAGTTGCACTGTGGTTTGTGTGGGTGATATTCACCATTGTAATATCACCACACTGCTGGGATTGATTGATCTGATTCTGGAAGCACGTGATTTATCCACGAGGTTCTATCATCAAAAGGTATGATCTGATGATTTTATTCCGCTGCATGTTTTGTGTTTTGATTTACAAAGCTATATGATTAATTTTTGATACAAGTATCTTAAGTTTGGAGGACCAAACTTCCTAAGAGGGGAAGGCTGTAACGACCCCATCACGTATAATGATTAGTACTTGATTAATTAAGAGGATTTGAAATTTAATTACCGAGTATTATAATTTAATTTGGGATTTATGAGAATTGTGGCATCTGACTCGTATATGATTCTATTAAAAATTTATTTTGGAATTAGAAATTAAGGGTCCAAATGGCTTAAGGAAGTGAAGTTAAGAAGTTGAATCAATTTAATCTTAAATATGGACCCATTTGGGAGTTTAATTAAATATTCGTTTCAGTTAAGTAAAATTGGGATTCGATTAATTAGATCCTAATTGGAGTTAATCAAGTTAATTAAATTATGAAGATTATGAATTGTAATTATTACGAATTAAATTTATTTGTGGGGTGTCTAATTTGAATATGTAATTTAATTGACAGAAATTTGGAATCTAATTAGAAGTTGAAGGCCTAGATGATTTAAGAAAACAAAATTGAGGATGATAATAGGTTCAATTTAATAATTGGAGCCTTTTGGGATATTGATTAAAAATCTGATTCAGATTGATAAATTTAGTTATGATTGATTGGGACTTATTTGAAGGCAATTAGACTAATTGAGCTATGTAGAAATTTATCGGTCACGATCAAGTATGGTTAATTGTGGTTTAATTAAATTAAAACGTAATTGGTGTGCCAAACTAATCTTAATTAATTAAGTTGATGTGCAATTAGTAAATTAAGTTAATTCTAAATAATTACATAATTAAGAAGAAGAGTTAGGACAATGGTGCAAAATATAGAATTCTTTTGCTAGAGGGTGCGTTTGGCTACATGTGAGGAGAGAGAGAATGAGTGCTCAATTTGTTGTTGGTAGGAACTATGAATTGAAAAACACTGTAAGGAAGGAGAGAGAGAGAGAGAGAGAGAGAGAACCGTAGGGTGAGAGAGGAAGAAAGGTTCTGGAGAAGTGAAGTGAAGAAAGGAGAAGGAAGATAGGATGAATAAAGAAGAAGAGGGTTTTGTGGGATACTAAAATTGAAGTAAAAAATTATGAAAAATTCATCTTCAGTTAAGAAATTCCATCCTCTCTCTAGTGTTGTTTACTTAATCTAAACAAAAAATTATTGAAGGTGGATTTTTAGAAGATCAAAATAAAGATTTGAGGATTAATTATAATTTCATAGAAATTAGATTTTTATATTAAATCAAGTTGGGTTGAAAAACATGAGTTATGATTCTTTTAATTTGTTAAATTTGGGTTCAATTTAGAGAATTATTCTTGGATTAAGTTCTATAAATTACATTCAACAAGGGTTTATTAAAGATTTGGCCCATACAAATGAGTTAGGTTAATGATTATGGAAATCAATTTAGAAATTAATTATTTTGCATTTAATTTTTGTAATCTTGCATGAATTTGGGCCTTATTTCTACATGCATGTAATTTGGAAGAATTAAAGAATAAATATGGGTTTTGATTTTAATTATTAACCCATACATGTAATGTAATCTAAGAGTTTGACTCGAATTAAACATATTTTGGAACATCTATGACTATGAATTAAATTGAGGTTAAAATAAATTGAGTTAAGCTTGAGATTAAGGAATGAGTTTGGGAAAATTTATCAAGTAAGTTTAATTTGTGTTATTCCTCATGAATTTGGACTTCATCTTTACATGCATCAATGAATCTTTAAGAAAGTTGGGGAATTAATTTCATGTTTGGGTATAAGGAGAACAAGTTTTGGGAAATTATGAATTCATGAACATTTTGAACTTAATATTGAATTAAAGGAATTTTGGATGTAATTGGTTTGAATTTTGACCCTAATTTCACACATGCAAATATTTTCTAAGAGTTTTATTACTTTAATTTCATGTTTTAGATAATCCTCCATGCATCATGAATTAAGAAAGTTATGGAATTAGTCTCATGGATTTTGTAAGAAATAAGGTTTTAAGTAAGAAATTAAGTAGACTCATAGTTGTGGAAATTAATTTGGAAAATTAATTGTTTTGATATACATGAGTTATTAAGGGAATTAAGCCATTCAAGTTCATATTTTGAAGAGACAAAGGAAATGTTTTGAGAAAATCAAGTTTATGGAAATTTGGAATTAATCCTAGAGTCTTGATTTTATAATTAGATTTTTATTTAATCCATGCATGTGATGTAATTTAAGAATTTTATTCAATTTAGATACATTTTAGAATGCCCATGATTATAAATTAAGTATTTGGTTAAAAATTGAGTTAAGTTGAATTTCTAAGAAATTGATTTGTGTAATTCATAGTTAAGTTGATTTTGTTATTAATAGTAAAATTGGATCTATTTGTATTACATACATCATGGAATTTCAAGAGGTTGGGAAGTCTAATTTATATTTTAAAATTGTGGGTTGATATAAAGAAGATGAGTTAAAACTAAAATTGGGCAATTGGAGCATGATTTTGAATGAATGATTTCTAATTAAAAGTGTTTACTAAATTATACGATGGTTCTCCATTTTTGTGTACCAAAATTCATGCTTTGAGGCTTTGAACATCAAATTTGAACTTCAATTTCAATTCTGGAAATTCCAGAACTTACGCTGTCTGCTCGAGCGAGGAAAGTCTCGCTCGAGCGTGAAAATCGAGCTCCTAGAAGTTTTTCAAATTTTACAGTCCGCTCGAGCGACCAAAGTGGCGCTCGAGCGAAGACTCCATTTTCAGCATATTTTGGAAAGTTGCATTTAGTTCATATTTTTATCCTCATCTCTTCCCAAAGCATTCTAGATATGATTTATGACTCAATAAAGATTAATAAGCTATCAATCAACATAAATTAGTTAGTTAAAGAACGAATCATTGATCTAGTGGTAATTATTTAAGAAGCCGAGTAAAAGATCAATCTATTTGGAAAAGAATGGCATAATAATGAAAGAATATGTGAAATAAGAACCCAGTTTTTTTGAATGAGAAAGAATAAACGTAGTAGAACTTCGGACTATTTAGACGAAAAAGACTAGAAAAGTCAAGTTTGATAAAAGACGTAATATTGTATTTCAATGTGTATATGTTATGTGCTTGTGTAGGTCACATGCCATTGTCTGCCTGATTTATCTGATATGTCCAGTCTATTTGATTTGCTTCTGCAGCTATCTATGAGTAATAACTTAGTAAAGTTATGTTCAACTTTATTTATTTTCTGTCTGATGAATTAAGATCTGTTTTCTGGAATGATATGTTCTGTACAATGAATGATTATCCAATTTTTAATAATGTATTCGTGACATCCTTAGCATCATGTAATATGTGTTGGCTGTTACCCAGTATCGGAGGTTCCATCATGGAACTTAATATGTATGCACTCTGTTACCCGTACCGGAGGCTCCATCATGGGGCTCAGCGTGTTTATTCTCTGTTACTCGGATCCGGAGGTTCCTTTATGGAACTGGTTATTCGTAACCCTCACGTGTCTGCATATGTTCTGTATTTGCTCTGTTAGCGCTAATGGATGTATCATGTATACTTAAGCATGAATTATGATTTCTGTACATGATCTAGACAAATTATGAATTTGATACGAAACTGAATTATGATTTCTGAATCTGTACGGACTCATTCATTGAAAACCCTTTACTCTGTTATTATTCATTGGACTCTAGCTCACTGTATTATTTATGTATGTAGGCGCACTACTACAAAAATGGTTAAAGATCACACTTTGATAAAAAAAAATATCTCACTTTTATTGAAAGTGTGATAAAAAAAATTAGATTGATAATTTAATCACACTTAATTTGATTGAGTGTGATAATATTTATATTTTATGTCACCTTTCAATTAAGTGTGATTATATATACATTTTTTTAATCACACCTTCTCATTAAAGTGTGATTACATATACACTATTACTTTTTAATCACACTTTTTAAATAAGTGTGATTATATATATATATTTTAATCACACATTCTAATTAAAGTGTGATTATTTATATATTTTTTAATCACACCTTCTAATTAAAGTGTGATTATATATACACTACTACTTTTTAATCACACTTTTTAAATGAGTGTGATTATATATATATTTTTTAATCACACATTCTAATTAAAGTGTGATTATTTATATATATTTTTAATCACACATTCTAATTAAAGCGTGATTATATATACACTATTACTTTTTAATCACACTTTTTAAATAAGTGTGATTATTTATATATATTTTAATCACACATTCTAATTAAAGTGTGATTATTTATATATTTTTTAATCACACCTTCTAATTGAAGTGTGATTATATATACACTACTACTTTTTAATCACACTTTTTAAATAAGTGTGATTATATATATATATTTTAATCACACATTCTAATTAAAGTGTGATTATTTATATATTTTTTAATCACACCTTCTAATTAAAGTGTGATTATATATACACTACTACTTTTTAATCACACTTTTTAAATGAGTGTGATTATATATATATTTTTTAATCACACATTCTAATTAAAGTGTGATTATTTATATATATTTTTAATCACACATTCTAATTAAAGTGTGATTATATATATACTATTACTTTTTAATCACACATTTTAAATAAGTGTGATTATTTATATATTTTTTAGTCACACATTCTAATTAAAGTGTGATTATTTATGTATTTTTGTAATTAAAATGTGATTATATCTACATTACTACTTTTTAACCACACTTCCTAAATAGGTGTGATTGTATAAAATATTTCAAATTAATTTTTATATAAAATATACAATTTCCAAATTTTTAATCACACTTAATCTGATTAAGTGTGATAATATTTATTTTTTATGTCATTTTCTACTTAAGTGTGATTATATATATATATATATATATATTAATCACACTTCTAATTAAAGTCACTACAACAAAAAACACATTTTATAGCATTTTTTTATAACATTCTTTTAAAAATGCTATTAAATGTGATGCATTTGTGGCATTTTATAATAAAATAGCATCTGGTGAGAACATTTCAATTTTTATAACATTTAATATAATTTTAATAGCTTTTCATACATGTTGTGAAATATTTCATAAATTTAAGATTTTAATTACAATGTATAAATGCTATAAATAAAAATATAATGCTATCAATTATATTAAAATGAAAAGACCCAGATTTTTTGCGCTAAAATCTGGCGCCCTTATTTTTCAGCAAACCCACTCCCAAATCAGTTTCCTATTTTTTCTCTCATTGTGATGATCAACAACAATACTTCGAGGACTACTTCTTACCCTACGTTTTTGTGAAGCTTTGTGATTTTTAGTGTTTAGTTGTTTAAAGGTAATGTTCTCTCTTCTTTCCGATTTCCTTCATCAATGATTATATATATGTATTGATTACAGTTTCTATTTTTTTTGTTTATATGAAATCCTATAAATTAATCTCAAGTACAGCCGAAAAGAGAGAATTTTGGGAACAGATTGTAAGTATTTTCTCTAATTTTTTTATATTGATTGATACATGCATGTTGTTTTTTGTGTATAATTTTTGGGCTGGATTGATTTTGCTTGTGCGTGTATATATATATATGTGGATTGGGTTTTGATTTTGCTAATTGTATGGATTGGGTTTTGATTTTGTTGATCGCAACGACGCTTGTGGAGACCTCAAAGTGTAGTCACGCAGTCCCCAAAACCATTCATCACCATTGTTAAGAATATTTCTCTCTCTCTCTCTCTCTCTCTCTCTCTCTCTCTCTACTATAAAACAGAGATGAGATACAAATCTATATGACCCAATAACCAAAACAAACTACACACAACAGAACAACTCTACATTAAGAGTCCATAGTTGCAATTCAGAAGTTTGTTCAGCATACCCATACCAGACCCACCTCTTTCAATCTTATTTATTATCTAAGTTGGTTGCTCCCCACCATTAATCATGGTGTCTGCAATTTGTTTTTTGTTTGTTTAAATCATTTGTCTCACTCTCACAGAATAAAAAAGAAAAGAAATAGAAAGAGTCATACTGGAATAAAATAGAATAGAATTGAATGATTATATTCAATTTATTATAGTGAACTACTTTGTCTTGGAGTCTTGTAAGGTTAATTAAAAAAGTGAACCATTCTCGTCTTCATCTTATTAACTTATTGTAGTGTTTGATTTCACCATAATAAAATAGAATCATCATTCATTAATTCATTTTTTTTTTATAACGGCGAATAATAATTCTATTTATAGTGCAATTTTATATTTTTTTATTGAACAAAACGTGAAAATAGGCATATATTAGAATGTTGTTGATTGTTGAATGTTGTTGATTTGTGTTCATGCTGATGTTTAGTCTGTCTTAGTTGCTGCTAATGGTTAGGGGCTGATTGCTGAATGTTGCTGATTTGTGTTCAAGGTCAGATTAGCCTTTTGGCTCAAGGCCTTTATCAAGGACTTCCTTTTTCTACACCCACAAATTTGTACCTCATTCATCTCTCTCTTTCACTCTTTCCCTACCCACTGACCTCCCTTTGAACTCACTGTTTGTAAACTAATTAATCATATACTTGTGAACTCAATGATCCTATATAAAGTGGGTTGATCACCAAGTGTTTGACAAAATTACCATGAATAATCTGCACTATGACAACAAACTATAGTTGTAAGACTAAGTTGAAAATCTACTAAAGTCATACACATGGGAGAATGTATAACCTGGGCAATTTTAAATTTTAGTTAATGAATAAGACCAAAAAAGGTTTGCCCAATTCAAAAGCTTCCTAGTAGATTTATTATATTTGTTTCTATTTCTCTGTTTGAATGTATGCATTTGCCCTCATTGAATTCTAGGACTTTATATAGATAAAAGTTGGATTAATTTTTCATGTGTTATTGTTGAATGCATTGCTTCGACTTACCAGCTTCATGTAGGGTGACTTAATTTTTTTGGAATTTTTTTCCCCTCAAAGCAAATTTGAGAATAGATTTTGTGGTTGATGGGCAAGGCACCATAAAGAGGTGTATTTCACAATCTCTCTCTCTCTCTCTCTCTCTCTCTCTCTCTCTCTCTCGGGAAGAGTGTAAAATGCATGTATTTTGATTCATTTACTTACACTATATTTTTCTTTTCTTGCTAATTCATTTTTCTTTATTTTTCAAACTAGCCAAAAGGTGAAGAAGTTGATGAGAAAAAGGATGAGCTGTCAAGAGCACTAGTGGTATGTAATTTGCTCCTAGCGCTTTCAGCGATATTCTTCTCTTTTTGTTAATGATATTTTCTACTTGCATAGGCTTGTGGTTTGTTTTACCTATATTCCCACAATTTCTATGCACAAACTTATTAATAGAAACACTGTTGTTGCAAAAAGTGAATTTTGATTAATTCCTGATTATATTTTCTCTTTTAGTCAAATGTCAGGGCTTTCTTTGTACGCCCTTAGAAAGTGGTTGCCTACTATAGATAAACAACAGATGTTGAGCTATTAATTACGAAAATGACTTGAAAAGTATAGTTTATGTAGCCAAAGTTAAGTAGCTTGAAGCTCTGCTAAGTTGTCTTGGTGTGTGAATTTGATTTTGTACATTATTGTCAGAAATGATAATGTTGACCTTGCCTTGTTATTGTTTATTATTTAATACTTTGTTGTTCAACTTGGATTGGAAGAGGTGTTGGATTAATAAAATAAAATAGATAATATGCATTTTGAAAACCGAACAATCCAAACAACATGTTTCAAAGTTTAATCTGTATTTGTTCATAAAATCATATTTATGTGCTGCTTAAATGCTTTTATAAACTGGGAGCAGCAAAGAAGTGTAATTTTCTTGTCATCAAAATATGTGGATAGAAAAGAAAACTTTCATTTGGTAATCATTTTAAAGCTAATAATTGTTGCTTTTCTAGATTGAGTTATTTTACATTTCCCTCTATAGTGTGGCTTTCAAAAGGGCTACAATTCTTTGCTTTTTATCAAGCTTCTTCGGTACACTAGAAAGTTATATTTCCTTCTTAGTTCTTAACCAACACCTATTTTTCACCTACAAGATGGCATTTGCTTCTACACCTCTTTTTGAGCCATTTGCCATTCCATTGTTTCTGGAAAAACTTGCTTCTTCTCTATTGTTTGCAAAGGTTGGTAAAAACAAATTGCGTCTCTAGCTTTGTTCTGTAACTAGTATATTCCATCATGCTAAACTAAAACATTATCTATGTCCATTTCCTCAATGACTTTCTATGCCCACAGGTTGAGTCTTTGAGATATCTTAGCTATTGCAGCGTGACGTATGGAGCCCTATATATATCTTTGCATTGAACTCCTTGCTGCATGCAGATATTTGGTTTTGAGCTGTGAAGAAAGTTCAGTTGCTGTGTCTACACATGAGAAATGGTGCTGCACGCATCAGAGTTTTTGCTACTCATTAACTGAAGCCTTATGTTGTACCTCAGTAACAAGTACAGATAAAGACATTCAGAATGCTTATATTCACTCTGGAGGTATTTTGTGTGGCTCAACATATGGTTGATTTTATATCTGTATTTAATTGTTAACACCTTATTTGCCATCCTGATCAACATGTTTTCAACTCTTCCACAGAATGTCATTTAGCATTCAATCAAACATCCTAAAACCCTAATCATAAGGTCAAAATGGAAAGGAAGGGGAACTTGGCAAGTAGTATACATAGGATCACCCCAAACAAAACTTTTTTTGTATCAAAACATTTCAACTTGTGTAATAGAAGTAAAATATCCAAGAAAATGGAATCGTTATAATGCAATAGAAGTACACTTTATTAAGAGATAAGACAATACAAAGAGGAGTAAGGAATGCTTGATATTACAAAAGAAATAACACATTTTAAAGCGATAGGATATTACAAAAAGAAGAGTAAGCTAAAGCCCAAATGTGTCAAGAAGTCAAATCAACTAGTATGAATTAGTTAGCAAGATAACAACATAACAACTAATACAAAACTCCACAAAAACTTCTAATTAAACAACATATTACCCATCATGAAAACACTAATATTGCCATTATAAGATCCAATCTAACTTGAATAGCTTTCTAGTTTTTGTGTCTTCTACTCCCACATTTCAAGACTAGCAATCATCAATGCAGAAAAATAATCCCTCTTGTGTTGCCTTCACCAAAAAGTTGCTCAAACTTTTACCATCTCCTTAAGTTCATAACAGTCACATCTATGTCTAATTGAAAACAGGGTAATTCCTTGAGAACCAAATAATTGACAAAACTACATAAAATAAAGATTTTCAAATACATTTCATCACATCATCATATCCATTACAAGCCACTATGTTGCCAACTCTTAAAATTTTTTGGACGAATCTGTGACACTCCACCATTTTAGAATATTTAAGAAATTTTTCAGCTTCTATCACAGAATAGCAATAAGTGAGTACATGTTTGAGCCTTTTGCAGAAAACTAAATATAAAAATACATACACATGCACACAAACATAAAGCTTGCATGTACCGGTAAAACATTCATTTTTTTTTTTTCAAAAAATTCTTAATGGCAATTCTCCTTTGCATTCACTCTGTCACTATGTATTTCCTTACATGCTTTTGAAAGGGAAATAAAGTAGAGATATAAGCATTAGGTAGAAATACTTTGTTTATTGATATAATTTTATTTTTATTTTTCCTTTTTAATGATATAGACTCCGTTTTTAAACTGATTATACTTACTGTTACATGTTGATTATTGTTTTGTAGTTATTAGCTTTGGAAAGAAGATGGGACCAATAGAAGTCAGCTTGGAAGTTTGTGGGTGCAGAAAAAGGAATTTGAATGTGTCATTATGTCTTGTACATACCGACATTATGGCTTTAAGTTTTTGTTTATATCTTTCTAAACATAGTGAGAGATTGTGTTTTGGTACTTTATTAAGACAATGTTATGACAATTTTATTATTTCTTGAAATTTGTGGTGATGAGTTATTTTTCAAATGATGATAGTGTTTTGTATGTGATGGATGAAAATGTGTTTGTTGCATTTACAGGATTTAGGTTTTCAATATTGGTGTTGGAATGGATTTTTATTATATTTATAAATACTATATGATAGCATTTAAAATTGCTATCATAATGAGGAATTTATAGCATTAAAAAAATGTTATCAAAAAGTTTGTTGACATGCTTTATTATAACATTCTTAGTTAGTTATGATATAGCAAATTGTAACATTACTAGATTTCTATAAAAGCAATTTCATAGAATTAACAAACTGTTATCCTTTGGTATTTTTAGTAACTTTCAAATATTTCATAACATTCAAAAATTGTTATAATATATTTACGCTAGCATTCAACGATAACATTTGATAAATGTTATCAAAAATGATACACCTTTAATAACATGGGCAAACATAGCATTCCAACGAATGCTATTGTTTACTTTCAATAGCATTCATCGAATGCTATTAAATGTGTTTTTTGTTGTAGTGAGTGTGATTATATATACATACATATATATAGGGTAAATTACACTGACACCCCCTGAGGTTTATGTTTATTACAGTTCTCCCCTCACGTTTTGGAAATTACATCTCCCTCCCTGAAGTTTAAAGTTTCATTGCAGATTCCCCCCTCAACAATTTAATTTTTTTAAAATACTAATTTTTCCCTCACTAGGTAAATTACATTGACACCCCTCACATTTTAGAAATTACAATCCCCTCCCTAAGGTTTAAAGTAGCATTACCAATTGCGCCATTGGTTAGTATTAGTTGGAAAAAAAATTCATTGAAAAAAAATTATTTGAAAAAAATTTAATTAAAAAAATTAATTGAAAAAAAAAATTTGTTAGTAAAATTTTTAAATTTCTGTTTAAAAACCAACATAAACTCATTTTTTGAATTTATGTTTTTTCCTCAAATTTACAAACTGAGACAACCATTTCTAAATCAAAAAAATTATCAAACAAATTTTTATGACAGCTTTTTAAATTTTTGTAAATATAAATTGAAAACTGAAAATAATGGTAAAAATGTCGTAAAATTAACAAATAATTAAATAAGTTACCAACATAAGAAATGACTTATCAAAAGATTCTTAGGCTGTGTATGGTTTGATTTTTAGAAAAAAAAAATTAAAAATTAAAAATTAATTTGGTTAAGAAATAAAAAATAAAAAATAATTATCATTTTTATATAATTTTTATCTTTCGAGTGGTTAGAAATAATTTTTTACAAATTAAATTGAAACAACTATACGTATGTATATAACCTGCTGAAAAGTTAAAATGATAATTATTTTTTACCCTTGAATGATAATTATTATTATTTTTTATTTCTTAACCAAATTAATTTTTAATTTTTAAAAAGAATTTCTAAAAATCAAACCATATATATATGGTCTAAGAATCTTTTGATAAGTCATTTCTTACATTGGTAATTTATTTAATTATTTGTTAATTTTATAACATTTTTACCATCTAAAGCCTGTTTGCTAAATCATTTCATTTTCAGTTTTCAATTTATATTTACAAAAATTTTAAAAACTATCATAAAAACTTGTTTGATAAGTTTTTTGGTTTATAAATGGTTGTCTCAGTTTGTAAATTTGAGAAAAAAACGTAAATTCAAAAAATAAGTTTACGTTGATTTTTAAACAGAAATTTAAAAATTTAACTAGCAAATTTTTTTTTCAATTAATTTTGTTTCAAATAATTTTTTTTCCAATTAATTTTTTTTGGTAAATTACATTGACACCCCCCTGAGGTTTATGTTTATTACAGTTCACCCCCTCACCTTTTGGAAATTACATCTCCTCCCTGAGATTTAAAGTTTCATTACAGATTCCCCCCTTCAGCAATTTAATTTTTTTAAATACTAATTTTTCCCTCATTGGGTAAATTACATTGACACCCCTTACATTTTAAAAATTACAATCCCCCTCTTTAAGGTTTAAAGTAGCATTACCAATTGCCCTCTTGGTTAGTATTAGTTGGAAAAAAAATTCATTGAAAAAAAAAATTAATTGGAAAAAAATTATTTGAAAAAAAAGATTAATTGAAAAAAAAATTTGTTAGTAAAGGTTTTAAATTTCTGTTTAAAAACCAACGTATGCTCATTTTTTGAATTTACGTTTTTTCCTCAAATTTACAAACTGAGACAACCATTTATAAACTAAAAAAATTATCAAACAAGTTTTTATTACAGTTTTTAAAATTTTTGTAAATATAAATTGAAAACTGAAAACGAAATGGTTACCAAACAAGCTTGATGGTAAAAATGTCGTAAAATTAACAAATAATTAAATTAGTTATCAACGTAAGAAATGACTTATCAAAATATTCTTAGGCTTGTATAGTTTGATTTTTAGAATTTTTTTTAAAAATTAAAAATTAATTTAGTTAAGAAATAAAAAATAAAAAATAATTTTCATTTTAATATAATTTTTATCTTTCGAGTGGTTAGAAATAATTTTTTACAAATTTAATTGAAACAGCCATACGTATGTATATAACCTGCCCAAAAGTTAAAATGATAATTATTTTTTATTTTTTATTTCTTATTCACACTTTTTCACACTTTATTTCTAAATGTGAATATATATATATATATATTTATATATATATATATATATTTAATCACATTTCAATTTGATTTTTATATAAAATATACTATACAATTCGCGCCTTTATTCTACCCATACCCATACCCGAGAGAGACGACTCTTCCATTCCCCATTGAATTTCACAAACACGCATGTCCCTTCTCCTTCTCCTTCTTCTTGCCTTCTGTTTCTGAAAAGAAGCCCTGTTTCATCAGCTCCAAACCACCATTGAAGTTATTCACAACTCCGAACCACCATTGAAGTTGCTCAAAATTGTCTTTTGAAATCAAAAACTTCTTGGAATTTGCCTTCTGTTTCTGAAACGAAGCCCTGTTTCATCAGCTCCAAACCACCATTGAAGTTATTCACAACTCCGAACCACCATTGAAGTTACTCAAAATTGTCTTTTGAAATCAAAAACTTCTTGGAATTTCTGGTGAGTTCTCTATTTTTTTATGTCCCTTCTGTGTTTATATATTTATGATTTTGGTTATTATTAGTGGAATTTTATAGATATAGGTTTTTATGCCCCTTTTGTGTGATATAGGTTATTATTAGTGGAATCTGTAGGTAAGTTTTCAATACCCCCTTTCCACGTTCAAGCTGAGTTCCTATGCCTTCATTAGACTCAAAGAACTGATGCTTCGTAACGCAAAATTCTAGATCTAAGTTGGAATGTAAGCTCTTCCTTTCCGGGAAATCTTTATTGTAACGCCCTCAAAATTAACCCATTATATATATCATTGACATTCATTATTTAAAGAGGATAATCTATTAATTCATTCATCAGAGTATTACAAAATAAAGCATTACATCTATCATCGAATAAAATGCCCTACAGGCTTACATCTTTCCAAGCCAACACTTGGTTACAAAAATATGAGTTCTAACTCAATACAAGAAAAGCCCTAGGCTTGAATGTTTACATGTACTAATAATTTAAGACAGTTAAGTAAAAGTTGTCTTCTTCAATCCAGAAGCCAAACCCTCCCAAGCTAATTCCTTGGAGGTAGTTTATCACCTGAACCTGAAAATGATGTTCCCATAAAGGGTGAGCCACAGCCCAGTAGAAATATACTAAACCACATATAAGCAATGAATAAAGCAATAGCATTCAACAGATGGTTAACCAAGATAATCAATTACTTTATTTTACAGTTTCATGACACTATTGTCTAAGATACATTTTACTTTCCAATTTTATCAACATGGCCCAGAACCTGGCCAAACTTACAACTGTGAATCACATATATCATATTCACATCCTTCCAATATCAACTAACAAATGAGACTCAAGCTCAAATCAAACACTTCATACTTCCAGATTGATACACATTTTAGTGCTGTATCAATAAAACACTTCTATATAAATAAGCACACATAAAAGTGATGCTAATGGAGTCCATCCCCTATCTCCTCCCAAACAAAATCCGGTTTAGAGGTCCATCCCCTATCTTCCCCTAAACCGTGGAGTACATCCCCTATCTCCTCCCACACACAAACAATGTATGCAAATGCAATGCTCAATCAATACACGTATTTTCTGTATCAATGCCACACGTATAAATTGATGACTTAACCAATGTGATTAGTTCCAGTTATTCCTAATCCACATGCAATGTCTACAACAATCATGGCTATCCTCCACCGATAGCCCAAAACAGTTATTTCTAAACTGAAAATAACTATGTCCACAATTCAATAGACAAATGATTCAAATTATCCAATTATGCCATTTAATCAATGAATTCCCCAATTCCATGAATTTAACCATTTTTTCCCAATTTCATGAATTACTTATACAAATCAATTCAATAATTCAACTAAGGTTTTTCCCAAAATTTACCAAAGTATTCCCAACATATTAAAATACCAAAACTTAGAACATAACCTATAAAATGGAGTAGGAAATCCCTACCTCAAAGAAAACAACCCAAAAAGGTGAAGAAAGAGATGAGTGCCCAAAATACCAAAGTGCTCCAAATCGTCAAATGCTCAGATTAAATGGTAGCCCTTGCCTCACTCTATCTTTTTAATGAAGGATCTAGGGTAGAAACACACCCTAAGTGGATCAAATCTAAGAAAGAAGGTGAGTAGGGAGAGAGAGAAGTCGAACCTGGGGTTTTGAATCAAAAGAATATGAAAAAGACTGATCAAATCCCGCTGCTGTGTATATAAACTGGACAGGCTCGCTCGAGCGAAGACTTGGTCGCTCGAGCGACCAGACACAGAGAAACTACGCTCGAGCCAAGGAAGCCTTGCTCGAGCCAACAACTCAAATGCTCGCTCGAGCGAAAGAAAGCTCGGTCGAGCGAAGAACTCAAACCCTCAGGTCTGAACCCAGACACACGCTCGAGCGAAGGAACTATAGCTCGAGCGAAGGATGAACTAACTCGCTCGAGCGAAGAAAAGCTCGCTCGAGCCAAGAATGCACAGCTACAGGTCCAAATCAAACACTACCTCTCGCTCGAGCGAACAACTCCTCGCTCGAGCGAAGAACCAAAAACCTGGACAGCAACACTTGGTTTCTAAACCCAACCAACCTGAAACAAACCTGCCCAACACATCCTACAATTCCAAAAGAGAAAATAAGGAATAACAACAACAACCATTATACACTGACAGAATCTACGGAACAGTCCGGATACAATAATTAAATGGGAAAAGACCGGGGTCGCTATATTTATTGTGAATCATCGTCAATTACTACACATTTCAGGGTGTACTCAGAGAAACAATAAATCATGCTAAAACTTGTCATGTGTGAACATTTTAGAATATGGGTGTTGAGGAAAACAATTAATTACTCCCATAAAGGACTTGCATAATAAGACAAGGAGTTGGACTAATTAATTTTCTTCTCTGTATGTGTATTTATCCTCTTGTGGTATTGGATATGGATATGTATTTGATTGGTCTTTTAACTTGTTGGGTGTATTGTATTTGTATGTATGCTAAGGATGTGTATTTGGTTGGCCTTCTATATATTTTGGAATTTTCTTTTCTGTTCTTCCGTCGGTTCTTAATTATAGAAACTTGCTATGCTTGGATCATTTGAAGGTTGCTATCCTTCCTACTCGAACCAGACGAATGATGATTGTCACTCTTTGCAACCAGTGGTTGAGTGCCGAAATACCGAAACTCACTACTCTATTGGCCTCTGTTAAGTGTCATTATACATATTTATTTTATAAATTTTCCTTTTCACTAAAGTAAAATTAAAATAAAAAAGGTTTGTTGTATCAACTTATCCATGTCATTTGTATCGATGGGTGTCCTGTGTCCAAGCACATGCAGCATTGCATTTAACATTGAAGTTCCAGATTAGCTGGTTACACTAGTGAACCAGAAATTCCCATTCAAATTGGATGTGTTTTACATGGCTAGAAAGGGTAGATAGAGTCATGTTTTTCTTTCTCTATTTTTTTATGGTTTGGAAGGTAATAAGTTATGAACGTTAATTTTTCTTTGTTTTTGTAACCAACACATCCAACAATGTAACCAACATATACAATGTTACACTAATCTTCTATAATGAAACAAGTTTCAAGATACAACCAATTACCAAAACATACTCAATGTTTTACAACTTAAGACATATGTAAAGCTCTTAAGTTCAACAATATAACAGAATCTAGTTATAAGATTACAAATCAACAAACATGTCCGGATATTTTTCGCGGACTTCCAATTCACGTTCCCAAGTGGCTTCCTCCACTCCGTGGTGTTTCCACAAAACTTTGACCAAAGGGATGATCTTGCCTCGCAAAACTTGATCCCGCCTATCCAAGACTCGAATCGGTCTCTCCTCATATGAAACAACCTCATCAACTACTAAATCGGTCCAATCCAACACATGTGATGGATCCGGCTCATACTTCCGAAGCATACTCACATGAAACACGTCATGTACTCCGGACAACTGCGGCGGCAAAGCTAAACGATAAGCAGCCTCGCCAATCCTCTCAAGGATCTCAAACGGACCAATGAACCGAGGGGACAACTTCCCACTCTTCCCAAACCTCATCAAACCCTGTCTAGGTGATATCTTCAGAAAGACATGATCACCCACCTCAAACACCAAAGGTCTCCTCCTACGGTCGGCATACGATTTCTGACGACTCTGTGCTGTAACAAGTCTCTTACGGATAAGCTCAACTTTCTCCGTCGTTTCCCTCACCAACTCTGGACCCAACAGAGGTGCATCACCCACCTCGGCCCAACACACAGGAGATCTACACGGTCGGCCATACAAGGCCTCAAATGGTGCCATACCGATACTAGACTGGAAACTGTTGTTGTAGGCAAACTCTACCAACGGCAAGTGCCTCTCCCACGACCCACTAAAGTCTAGAACACAACCCCGAAGCATATCCTCAAGTATCTGAATAGTACGCTCGGACTGTCCGTCAGTCTGAGGATGATAAGCCATGCTAAAGGTCAACTTAGTGCCTAAGGCACTCTGCAAACTCTGCCACAACCTAGCAGTAAAACGAGGATCTCTATCTGAGACGATCGTCACTGGGACCCCGTGCAATCTCACTATGTCCCGAATATACAAGTCGGCAAGATGATCTACCGAATCTCTCATGCGCATAGAAATAAAGTGCGCCGACTTAGTCAACCGGTCTACAACCACCCAAATAGCATCACTACCCCGCTGAGTCCTCGGAAGACCTACAACGAAGTCCATAGTGACATGCTCCCACTTCCACTCGGCAATAGGCAAGGGTTGCAACAAACCCGCTGGCCTCTGATGTTCGGCCTTCACTTGCTGACAAGTAAGACACTTAGATACGAAAGCTGCCACATCTCTCTTCATACCCCGCCACCAGAACTGACGACCCAAATCCCGATACATCTTAGTGCCTCCCGGATGCACCGCAAGGCGTGAATGATGAAACTCTCGGAGTACCTCCTCTCGGCAAGACTCCGGCACAAACGGACGGTCTCGGTATCTCACACTCAGGTCGGAATACACCGTCAAACCCTTCTCAACCTTTCCACTAGAAATCTTCTCACGGAGAGATTCTACCTCAAGGTCACCTCTCTGAGCCTCTAACACTCGAGTCACAAGTGTAGGCTGTGCAACAACAGAAAACAAGGCCGCAGCCTCAACGGATTCGCCCATAAGTAAATCAAACTCCCCAAGTGCACCCAACATCTCCCACTCTCGGATGGCTATGCTAGCTATGTCACCAACAGGTTTCCTGCTAAGGGCATCGGCCACCACATTGGCCTTTCCCGGATGATAATGCAACTCAAAGTCATAATCCTCTATGAACTCCATCCACCTCCTCTGCCTCAAGTTTAAGTATTTCTGTGTAAATAAATACTTCAAACTCTTATGATCCGAGAACACCTCAAATTTCTCACCATAAAGATAATGCCTCCAAATCTTCAAGGCAAATATCACAGCTGCTAACTCTAGATCATGTGTATGGTAATTCTGCTCGTGAATTTTCAACTGACGAGAGCCATAGGCAACTACTTTCCCTTCTTGCATTAACACACAACCCAGACCCTCTCGTGAGGCGTCACAATAGACTGCATAACCCAACCCTCTCTCTGGAATAATCAATACTGGAGCGGTAGTCAGTCTAACTTTCAACTCCTGAAACGACTTTTCACAAGTCTCACTCCATACAAATTTGACTCCCTTCCGAGTCAGTTTAGTCAACGGTGATGCTAACCTGGAGAAATCTTTCACAAACCGACGGTAATACCCAGCTAACCCCAGAAAACTGCGGATCTCAAATACACTCTTAGGCTGTGCCCAATCCTGCACTGCCTCTACCTTGGATGTATCAACAGACACTCCTTCACCGGATACCACATGGCCTAAGAATTTGACTTCTTTCAGCCAGAACTCACACTTCCCAAACTTGGCATACAGCCTATGGGCTCTAAGTAACTCAAGCACCACCCTCAAGTGTGCCTCGTGCTCCTCCTCAGAAGGCGAATAGATAAGGATGTCGTCCACAAAAACGACTACAAACCGATCCAAGAATTCCCGGAAGATCCGGTTCATCAAATCCATAAAAACTGCCGGTGCATTGGTGAGCCCGAATGGCATCACCAAAAACTCATAATGGCCATACCGCGTACGGAATGCCGTCTTCGGAATATCCTCTTCCTTGACCCTCAACTGGTGGTAACCCGATCTCAAGTCTATCTTAGAGAAACAACGGGAACCCTTCAACTGGTCAAACAAATCATCGATACGAGGCATAGGGTACTTATTCTTAACCGTAGCCCGATTCAATTTCCGATAATCTATACAAAGTCTCAAAGCACCACCTTTCTTTTTAACAAAGAGGGCCGGTGCTCCCCACGGTGAAACACTAGGACGTATAAAGCCCTTAACTAGCAACTCCTGGAGTTGGATCTTCAACTCAACTAACTCGGCTGGGGCAAAACGATAAGGTGCCATGGAAATCGGCGCCGTGTCGGGCACTAGGTCAATAGAGAACTCAATCTCCCGATGCGGTGGCAAACCAACAAGATCCTCGGGAAAGACATCCGAGTACTCACAAACCACCCTTGGCAACACAATCTGAGTCTCATTATCCTCACTAATCAAAAGGTTAGCTAGTAGCCCACTAAGCTCACTCCTTCCTCGCCGAACATACCCCGGTGGCAACACATCACCAACCCGGTCCCCCAGAAAATGAAAATACTCTCCGCTCACGGTACAACAAGTGACCCTCTGGCGGTAGCAATCAATCACTGCCCGGTATGATGATAACCAGTCCATACCCAAAATAACATCGAAACCCCTCATAGGCATAACTACAAAGGAAAATGGGATTCTATGATAATCAACCTCTATATCACAACCCCTAACGCCTTGTTTCAAAATCAATTCACCCCCAAGAGGTGATACTACACATATAGGAGATGCTAACTGTGCTAATTCCAACTCCAAAACAGATGCAAATGCAGCAGACACAAAGGAATGAGATGCACCCGTATCAATCAAAACATTAGAAACCGAGTTGCAAAACAAGAAGGTACCTCTCACAACTGATGGTGCTGGCACAAGATCCTGTGCGGTAACAGCATACACGCGCCCAGACGACCTCTGATCAACCTGCTCAACCCTAGGAGCATAAGATTGCTGCACCGACTGAGACGATGAAGCCCCCTGATTGGCCTTTGAGGCCTGACCCGACTGAGCTGGCTGCTGACCCTGAATCGGCCTCAAACCAGATGCACCAGATGTGCCACCCAACTGCGGGCAATACCTCTTCATATGCCCTGGCTGACCACACTGATAACACGAGAGTGGCTGACCTCTACCCTGACTCTGGCTCTGAGATCGAGCCGAAGAAGATACTGCTCTCTGAACTCCTCCCCTCTGAGGACAAACTGGAGACTTGTGGCCTAGCTGGCCACACTTGAAACAGGTAATGTCTCCCTGGCTGCCTTTCCCCGAACTAACACTCGGTACAGGAAAAGTCAATCGAGAAAAGCTACCCTGAGACTGCTGGGGATTAAAACCCTTCTGTCTCCTACCATCATTCTGACCATCCTGACTCCTCTTGGAGCCCTTCTGCCCTTCCTCCTCCTCCTGCATCATGATCTCCATATGGGCTGCAGCATCAACCATTCGCCCATAATCTCGAATCATAGTTCCCCCAACTCTCAGCTTGAGGCCACGCCTCAACTTCTTCTCAAACTCAATACAACGGCGTTCCTCAGACGCCACCAACTCAGGTGCAAACCTGGACAAACTAGTAAATGCAGCCTCAAATTCGGCCACTGAAAAACTCGCCTGCTTAAGCTGACAAAACTGGTCTCGCAGCTTCTCCCTGACTGCCGGAGATAAAAACTTCTCCTGGAATGCATTCACAAAAGCCTCCCATGTACCTCCTATACGCCCCTTAGTAAATTTCCACCACTGACCTGCATCCCCCTTCAACTGGAAAGATGCCAAGGTCACTTTCAACCCCTCGTCTTCGATGCCAAGCATCTCAAACGTCTTCGTTGTCTGTTCGAGCCATTCATCTGCCTTAAGTGGCTCTTTAGGATCACCCACAAATTCATCCGGATTGGACCGGAAGAACTCCCTCTTCAGAAAGGAAGGTCCTGCATCCGCAATACCAGCCTGAGCTTGATTCTCAGCTCTAAGAATGCCTACTGACTCCCTGAATGCCCCTGCTATCTCTCGGGCGAGAGTGCCCACAGCCTGCTGGCCTACTGGCTCGGCCACATTGGCCTGGCCAATTCCCTCTTGAACTGCCGGAATCTCCTCTGGCACAGGCACCTCCTGCCTACCCGGCCTACCACGCCTACCGCGTCCGCGTCCTCGTCCTGACATCCTAATAAAGGAAACAGAGACATTAGCACATTAATAAATGTGCCGAAGCTAAACACTCGCGTCCTAATGCAATGGACAACAATAATTCATTCCACGTAAGCACATAATCACATAAGCACCTACGAATTTCATTCCCGGATAATGATAGTCCCAATGCGTTACTATAGTTCCAGTTGGAAGCAGCAGTGATCAAGTGCCTTTCCAACAAGACTACTAGAAACTCAAGGGTCCAATCAACATCCTAGAAACTACATTCCATACCCACATAATCACATAAACATGTTATCACATAAGCATATAACATTACACTAAGTCTCTATCAAACGAGACGAACCCAATGTGATACTAATCACTTCCCACGTACCCAAAGTATTCAAACCCGGTACGCTCTGATACCAAGTTGTAACGCCCTCAAAATTAACCCATTATATATATCATTGACATTCATTATTTAAAGAGGATAATCTATTAATTCATTCATCAGAGTATTACAAAATAAAGCATTACATCTATCATCGAATAAAATGCCCTACAGGCTTACATCTTTCCAAGCCAACACTTGGTTACAAAAATATGAGTTCTAACTCAATACAAGAAAAGCCCTAGGCTTGAATGTTTACATGTACTAATAATTTAAGACAGTTAAGTAAAAGTTGTCTTCTTCAATCCAGAAGCCAAACCCTCCCAAGCTAATTCCTTGGAGGTAGTTTATCACCTGAACCTGAAAATGATGTTCCCATAAAGGGTGAGCCACAGCCCAGTAGAAATATACTAAACCACATATAAGCAATGAATAAAGCAATAGCATTCAACAGATGGTTAACCAAGATAATCAATTACTTTATTTTACAGTTTCATGACACTATTGTCTAAGATACATTTTACTTTCCAATTTTATCAACATGGCCCAGAACCTGGCCAAACTTACAACTGTGAATCACATATATCATATTCACATCCTTCCAATATCAACTAACAAATGAGACTCAAGCTCAAATCAAACACTTCATACTTCCAGATTGATACACATTTTAGTGCTGTATCAATAAAACACTTCTATATAAATAAGCACACATAAAAGTGATGCTAATGGAGTCCATCCCCTATCTCCTCCCAAACAAAATCCGGTTTAGAGGTCCATCCCCTATCTTCCCCTAAACCGTGGAGTACATCCCCTATCTCCTCCCACACACAAACAATGTATGCAAATGCAATGCTCAATCAATACACGTATTTTCTGTATCAATGCCACACGTATAAATTGATGACTTAACCAATGTGATTAGTTCCAGTTATTCCTAATCCACATGCAATGTCTACAACAATCATGGCTATCCTCCACCGATAGCCCAAAACAGTTATTTCTAAACTGAAAATAACTATGTCCACAATTCAATAGACAAATGATTCAAATTATCCAATTATGCCATTTAATCAATGAATTCCCCAATTCCATGAATTTAACCATTTTTTCCCAATTTCATGAATTACTTATACAAATCAATTCAATAATTCAACTAAGGTTTTTCCCAAAATTTACCAAAGTATTCCCAACATATTAAAATACCAAAACTTAGAACATAACCTATAAAATGGAGTAGGAAATCCCTACCTCAAAGAAAACAACCCAAAAAGGTGAAGAAAGAGATGAGTGCCCAAAATACCAAAGTGCTCCAAATCGTCAAATGCTCAGATTAAATGGTAGCCCTTGCCTCACTCTATCTTTTTAATGAAGGATCTAGGGTAGAAACACACCCTAAGTGGATCAAATCTAAGAAAGAAGGTGAGTAGGGAGAGAGAGAAGTCGAACCTGGGGTTTTGAATCAAAAGAATATGAAAAAGACTGATCAAATCCCGCTGCTGTGTATATAAACTGGACAGGCTCGCTCGAGCGAAGACTTGGTCGCTCGAGCGACCAGACACAGAGAAACTACGCTCGAGCCAAGGAAGCCTTGCTCGAGCCAACAACTCAAATGCTCGCTCGAGCGAAAGAAAGCTCGGTCGAGCGAAGAACTCAAACCCTCAGGTCTGAACCCAGACACACGCTCGAGCGAAGGAACTATAGCTCGAGCGAAGGATGAACTAACTCGCTCGAGCGAAGAAAAGCTCGCTCGAGCCAAGAATGCACAGCTACAGGTCCAAATCAAACACTACCTCTCGCTCGAGCGAACAACTCCTCGCTCGAGCGAAGAACCAAAAACCTGGACAGCAACACTTGGTTTCTAAACCCAACCAACCTGAAACAAACCTGCCCAACACATCCTACAATTCCAAAAGAGAAAATAAGGAATAACAACAACAACCATTATACACTGACAGAATCTACGGAACAGTCCGGATACAATAATTAAATGGGAAAAGACCGGGGTCGCTATATTTATTGTGAATCATCGTCAATTACTACACATTTCAGGGTGTACTCAGAGAAACAATAAATCATGCTAAAACTTGTCATGTGTGAACATTTTAGAATATGGGTGTTGAGGAAAACAATTAATTACTCCCATAAAGGACTTGCATAATAAGACAAGGAGTTGGACTAATTAATTTTCTTCTCTGTATGTGTATTTATCCTCTTGTGGTATTGGATATGGATATGTATTTGATTGGTCTTTTAACTTGTTGGGTGTATTGTATTTGTATGTATGCTAAGGATGTGTATTTGGTTGGCCTTCTATATATTTTGGAATTTTCTTTTCTGTTCTTCCGTCGGTTCTTAATTATAGAAACTTGCTATGCTTGGATCATTTGAAGGTTGCTATCCTTCCTACTCGAACCAGACGAATGATGATTGTCACTCTTTGCAACCAGTGGTTGAGTGCCGAAATACCGAAACTCACTACTCTATTGGCCTCTGTTAAGTGTCATTATACATATTTATTTTATAAATTTTCCTTTTCACTAAAGTAAAATTAAAATAAAAAAGGTTTGTTGTATCAACTTATCCATGTCATTTGTATCGATGGGTGTCCTGTGTCCAAGCACATGCAGCATTGCATTTAACATTGAAGTTCCAGATTAGCTGGTTACACTAGTGAACCAGAAATTCCCATTCAAATTGGATGTGTTTTACATGGCTAGAAAGGGTAGATAGAGTCATGTTTTTCTTTCTCTATTTTTTTATGGTTTGGAAGGTAATAAGTTATGAACGTTAATTTTTCTTTGTTTTTGTTAAAGGTGACTTGTTTGCTCTGCAACACTTTCAAGTACTGATTCTATAACTCTATTAATTTAGAACATTTAGCAAAAAGGCTGGAGTTGATGAAGCTTCATTTAGTATTGGTTGGTACTTTGTAGTTCTTAACTCTAACTTAGATAGTTTATGCTGTTTGGTTGAGTTTTTCAGAATTTGTTTCTAATTTTTTTTTCAAAAACAAGTTCAGTTGAAAAAAATTAAAAAATAATAATTATTTTCATATGTTTTCCTATTTATGGGGCATAAATAATCTTTGAAAAATTTAATTTTTTTTAACGGTGTATTTAAAAAAAAAAAAAAAACAGTAGAATATGTAAGGAAAAAGTTTTGCATGTCAAAGGTGAGGCATGAGCTGTTGTGCTTGGGTGCTTAATGATTTGGTCCCATGATGAGATGGATGTAAGCAAAAATTCATTTATCTTTAACTTGGAGATTGATATATACAGAGAACAAAAATTGTCTGACCTCCCCAAAAAAATTCATTTATGAAAGGCTTGCTTTCTTAAAAAAAGAATTATTTTGTTTGGGTGAACCACATAAATCTCTTATGTTTCTTGTTTGAGTGTTTGATCTTCTTGTCCATTTTTAGATTAATTGTGTGTGTGATTGTTTACCCAAGTCGTGGAGATTGGTATTATTTATTAATTCCATAACAGAATCTTCACATGCTCATTCATGGGATCTATGTTCAACACCTTTTTTTTGTTTTTGTTTTTCAGTTTTGCTTGAGCATGCTTGGTTGTTTATAGTCCTTGGTTTTTGAGGTAAATGAGGGAAAAAATATAAAATAATTAAAAATTATAATACCTAATAATTTTAAGATGTAAAATTGTATAGCATAGGTGCTGCTGAGTGCTATCATGCCTACCTATTTCGAAAGTTACACTCTGTGCTATTGCTCCTGCTCCTCAAATTGGTACAGCAACTATTCTTCAATTTCCTAAAAAATTGGAAACTTTTCTTTTATCTATAGAGATGAATGGAGGGAACCACAGTCTGATAAAATATTCTTCAACTATTCACATTTCTTTAACACAAGTAAATAAATTGAGATGATAAAATACCAGTGTTTTTTATTCACAAAATTTATCTGGAAAATAACTAGGAAATTTATCTCAAATCCATGAGAGATTTGGTAGAAAATTTGGTAAATCATTTGGGTTTCATAACATTTTTCTTTGGAGTTTGATTCATTTTAGATTTGGCTTGGCAACTAAGAGATATAACCTTTTAACTTATTTATTTATTTACATATTATAAGAAATTTAAAAAATACTAAAATAGTCAATTTTTACAAACAGCTCTTAGTTATTTAAATTTAGAGAGATTTGATCAAATTTTCTCATAATAAATTTTTAATACATTAAGGACATGCACAAAAAGTTTTTTTAGTAAGTCTAACAAATATCACTATTATCAGAATATTAAATTTTAAAATAATATAACTTTTGATGTAAATGTTGATTTTTAATAAAATTAATATTTTTAGAATTCTCTTATTAAGATCTATCAAATAAGATTTATGTAATTATTACTGTTAAAATTAATGTAAACAATGTTACTCTGTTTGACAGTAATATGTTACTCTATGTGATAATTACTCTATTTGAGAATAACATGTTATTTTGGTTCACAGTAACATGTTTCTCTGGCAATATTGTCCAAGAAAGGGAAAAATAGAAAAGAAAAAAAAGATATTTTATTTTGTTCTTATTCAATTATGTGTTTTCTCCTTAGAGGATTATGAAAAAAATAAATAAATTGGGTTATTCTTTTCACCAAACAATGATCCAATGAAAGGATTTCGACTAAATTACTCTTAAATCTATTCATTAATTCAGATTCAGGTATGGATAAGATAGCATTTTTGGATAAAATATGTAAACCACCACCCATGTTTAATGGATGAAAAAAAATCCTTTTGCACTCCACATTATGAGCATTTTTCTCTCCTTCATCTTGAGCTTCACCCAATCCCACCATTGTTTATACTTTACGGAATTGTTTAGACTTTATGGAATTATTATTTTTTTCTTTTTTTTAACTTTGCAATTATTCATAGATCAGATAAATTATTTGTTATAAGATCTTGTAATTTATTTATTTATTTGTTGCAAGTTTGCTTGAGGCATTTAATGTTCTATCAAAGAAATTATGCCTTAGCAATGACATTCCTTTAAGGTTATCAACTGTGTAGCCTCTAGTTTATTATTTTATATTCTAATTTCTTTGTTGGTATAGGTATTCAAAAATACATTTAAAATGGACAAATCTTGGATGTCCAAGGATAGAAGATCAAAAGACTATGAGAATGGAGTTGAACAATTTCTTAATTTTGCTATGATCCGTGCAAGTGATCTTCAATCCATACGTTGTCCTTACAAGGTCTGTGGAAACTTGAGAAGCCAACCTATTCGAGAGATTAGAAATCATCTCTTTTTCAATGGTGTTGACCAAAGTTATACCACATGGATATGGCATGGAGAAGCAATCACTAGTGGGACATCACCATGTTTAAATGAACAAGATTTTTCCCAACAACAATTTGACCCGTCTCCCACAGACAATGTAGCTGAAACAATAGAAATGGTTCAAGATGCATACGATCATTGCACGGCTGATCCTGAAGTGTTTAAGAAATTACTTGAAGATGCCGAAAAACCATTGTATCCAGGTTGCACAAAGTTTACCAAGTTATCTGCATTGGTTAAACTGTATAACTTCAAAACTACGAATAGCCTATCTCACACTGGGTTTTCAGACCTACTGACGTTGTTGGGTGATATGCTGCCATTGAACAATGAAATACCATCATCCATGTATGAGGCTGGGAAGACGTTTGCTGCATTGGGAATGGGATATGAGAAAATACATGCATGTCCATATGATTGCATACTCTATAGAAAGGAGTACAAAGATGCAACTTCATGCCCTACATGTGGTACATCCAGATGGAAGTTGAAGAAGAATTCCACTGAAATAAGAAAGGATGTGCCTGCAAAAGTTTTATGGTATTTTCCACCTATCCCAAGGTTTCGAAGGATGTTTCAATCAGCAAAAATAGCGAAGGATTTGACATGGCATGCTCACGAAAGAGATTATGATGGCACAATGTGTCACCCAGCGGATTCTCCATCATGGAAGTTAGTAGACCACAAGTGGCCAGATTTCGCTGCAGAGCCAAGAAACCTTCGATTAGCTATTTCTGCAGATGGAATAAATCCACACAGTTCCCTTAGCAGTAGGTATAGTTGTTGGCCAGTTATAATGATTACCTATAATCTTCCACCGTGGTTATGTATGAAGAGGAAATTTATGATGTTATCATTGTTAATATCAGGTCCACAACAACCTGGTAATGACATTGATGTTTATTTGGCACCACTAATTGATGATTTGAAAATGTTGTGGGAGGTAGGTGTTGAAGCTTATGATGCTTATAAAGAAGAACACTTCAGGCTGAAGGCTATATTGTTGTGGACAATTAACGACTTTCCAGCATTAGGTAATTTGAGCGGTTGTACTGTAAAGGGATATTATGCTTGTCCAATTTGTAGTGAAGGAACATGTTCTCACAGATTAAAATATGGTAAGAAGAACACGTATGTTGGCCATAGAAAATTTCTTCCACGCTATCATCCATATCGGAGGCAAAAAAAGGCTTTTAATGGTGAGCAAGAGTTTGGATTAGCCCCAATACCGTTAACTGGGGAGGAGATATTAAATACGGTTGAAGGGCTTGTAACCATATGGGGAAAGAAAAATAAAAAAGCGTTACATGTTGGTGGTACAAAATGTTGGAAGAAGAAATCATTATTCTTTGATCTTGAATATTGGAAGTACTTACATGTTCGACATAATTTGGATGTTATGCATATTGAGAAGAATGTGTGTGAGAGCCTCATTGGTACGTTACTTAATATTCCAGGAAAAACAAAGGATGGAATTAATTCTCGCCTTGATCTTGTAGAAATGGGTTTGCGTGAAGAATTGGCACCACAAATTGGGGAGAAGCGAACATACTTGCCTCCAGCATGTTACACATTGTCTAAGGAGGAGAAAAGAAGAGTATGTACAACATTATTGGAATTGAAGGTTCCAGAAGGATACTCTTCAAATTTGGGAAGTCGTGTATCAATGCAAGATTTGAAACTTTATGGTCTAAAATCACATGATTGTCATGTATTGATGCAACAGTTACTACCTGTGGCAATACGATCTGTGTTACCTAAGCATGTGAGACATGCCATTATCAGGTTATGTTTCTTTTTCAATGCTATTTGTAGCAAAGTGGTGGATGTGGGAAAATTAGATGAGATTCAAAAAGAGCTTGTGGTCACATTGTGTTTGCTTGAAAAGTACTTGCCACCTTCGTTCTTTGATATCATGGTGCATTTGACAGTGCATCTTGTTAGAGAAGTTCGACTTTGTGGACCAGTTCACTTTAGATGGATGTACCAATTTGAGAGGTTCATGAAGATCTTAAAGGGTTATGTTCGTAATCGTAATTGTCCTGAAGGTTGCATTGCTGAAAGTTACATTGTAGAAGAAGCTGTTGAGTTTTGTGCAGAGTACTTATCTGGAGTGGATGCAATCGGGATTCCTTCTAATAGGAACATGACAGTTGATGATGATATAGAAATTGGAAGGCCTTTATCAAGTGGTTATGTTGTTACTGTTGATCGTAATGAATGGGAGCAAGCACATCGTTATGTGTTAGAAAATACAAGTGACATTCAACCATACGTTGAGTAAGAATATTTCATGTACATTTTTGTATAATTGTATTCTCACAAGTTAGAGATTTATCTCATAATATATTGCTTTATTGATGATTTGATAGGGAGCATATGGCTTGGTTGAAGCTAAAATATCATCGTCAATCACAAAGTCAAAAATGGCTACAAATTGAGCATAATAAAACATTTATGTATTGGCTTCGTGAAAAGGTATTGGGGTAATTCAACATTTATCTTTTTCTAATAGCAAATATTATTAAGAAAAAGTTACCTAACTATTCAACCATATACAGGTCTCAAAGGAATTAAGTGGCCAAAATAATATCTCAAATAACCTGAAGTGGATAGCACAAGGACCTCGATTGGATGTTATAAAATTCCCTGGCTATATCATCAATGGTTGCCGTTATCACACAAAAGATCGGGATAACTCACGAGTTAGCCAAAACAGTGGAGTTAGTTTAGTGGCAACAACAATGCATGTGACAGGTTACAAGGATAAGAACCCAGTGTTTACTGATATGAGTTACTATGGAGTTATTATTGAGATATGGCAACTTGACTACAATATGTTCAAGATTCCGGTATTTAAGTGTGATTGGGTTGACAACACAAAGGGAATTAGAGTGGATGAGTTGGGTTTCACATTAGTTGAGTTAGGGAGGATAGGCCATAAAGACGATCCCTTCATTTTGGCTTCCCAAGCTAAGCAAGTTTTTTATGTACAAGATCAACTTGATCCGAGATGGTCAGTTGTGCTAGAACCTCCTCAAAAACAATATTCTTGTGAAAAGGATGATGAGTTCAATGATTTTTGTATAGAACATCATGGCTTTACAAAAGTTTTGCCAGAAGTTGAATCATTAGATGTGGTTGATGATTCTATGTCATCTTACATGCGAGGAGATTGTGAGGGAACTTGGCTCGATAATCCATGATGAAAAAAAAATGTCTTTGTAAGAATGTATGTCTAAGTATTGTATTTTCATGTTAAAATGTTTGACTTATATTCATTTTCTTCATGTCTTTATATTTAATTGTCTAACTATTTGACATTTTTTCTTAAATTTTTATTTTATTTTATTCACAGGATGGATACTTCTCATGTCCTGCCTACTGATGGAGAGGATGCATGGTTACCAGCAACAAAACCAACATCTAATAAAAGAAAAGGCAGAGGTTCGACAACATTACCGGATGTCATAAAGGATAGGAGTTCTGGTGTACGAAAAGCCATTGACTATAACGAGAATGGTCAATTGATTGGAAACAATTCAATCAAATGTTCAAGCTATCATGGGGTGTTGGCTCGCACAATGATTCCGATATGCTATAAAGACTGGTTTGAGGTGCCAGCTGAACTGAAAGAAAAATTATGGAGTTGTGTGGAGGTAAGTAAGACACTTAAACATGTATTTAAGTGCAATCAAAATTAGAATTTTATAACGTTATATTTTTTGACTACTTAGTTGACATACAAAGTGGATGAAAGAAGTAAGAAAAATGTGTTATCTTCAATTTGTTCAAAATGGAGGACATTCAAGAAAGAACTTACCAAGTACATACGTGAAAACAAGTCCAATCCTGAGATCATATCAAACCCACCAGCAATTTATGGATTCATTGAACAAAGACATTGGGACTCATTTCTTGTAAGGCGACTATCAGAAGAATTTGAGGTAAAAATAATCAAACTTTAGTTATTTAAAATGTCAGTATTAAATGCTAGACCCATCAAACTTCGTATTGTAATCTTGTAAATTTTATGTTTTATTTTATGACTTATTCACCTAAAAAAAATATTAAATGCTATACATTTGGATTAATTTTGTGTGTTACATTTTCAAAGATTTTGAGCCAGGTTCAGAAATGGAGACGAAGTCAAAATAAGTATAACCATAGAATTAGTCGAAAGGGCTATGCTCGCTTTCAAGAAGACTATGTAAGTAGTTATAAATTTTATTATTTAATAACAATTTTGATATCATTATTTTGAAAAATTGATGTATGTTTAATTGACAGAAACGTATGACCGGATCTACTGAAGATTTGGACAGAAGCATTCTATGGAAAAAGGCTCGTCAAAATAAAAATGGAGAATATGATGACAAGACAATTATGGAACAAGCTGCGAGAATTGTAAGATATTTGTATGTACTGATTGCATTTATTTTATATTATCTTGACTGTTCATCTTTCTTATATAGTAATGTATTATTCTAGGATGAGTTGACCAAACAAAAAAGTGATGGGAGTTTAAAGATTGAAGGATGCAATGACATTCTGACTATGGCATTGGGTACTCCTGAATCTTCTAGTCGAGTAAGGGGTGTAGGAAATTCTGTCACACCTAGCACCTACTTTCACTTGCCTAGACGTGGGAATCAATTACATTGGGAGAAGAAGTGTAATGATCTTGAGGCAGTGGTGGTACAATTGCAAGCTAGGCTTACTGCAATGGAACAACAAATACCATATACACCAGAATCTGAAAATGTTAGTTCAAACATCTTAAGAAGTGGTTATGAAGGAAATTTTCAGCCTGATTTTCTCTTAACAGAAAACAGAGTAAGAACTAAGGATGACATTCCACCCCAAGCTCTTACCCAAAAGATTATAAAGGTGTGTAGCATTTAGAACACCTAAAGTTATATTTTCTAATACTGTTAGTAATTTTATTAGTGCTTTTGTTGTTATCTGTGTGTTTGTTATAGAGCAAATGTTCAAACACATTGAAAAGTGGTGGTAGAGGCAATTTTCAGCATGATTCTTTATTAGAAGAAAATATGGTGAGAACTAAGGACGACATTCCACCTCAAGATCCTAAACAAAATAAGAGAAAGGTGTGTAGTTTTTATCTATTGATGTTATAATTTCTAATATCGCTAGTGATATTATTAGAAGTTACATTTTTAACTTTGTGTTATAGGGCAAACCATGTAAACTTGCGATAGGTTCCATTGAAAATATTGTTGCTCATGGTACGGTGTATGAGAGAATTGAACACAATGAAGCCATTCATACGGTGCCATTAGGAGAATCCAATGTACGTGTGTCTATTGAAGTTGTTATTCAAAAAGATGCCCCTCTTCCTATACCTATCCCAGATGAGATGCTTATTGTTGGAGAAGCAGTGGGATTTTTTGTTGCTTGGCCCAAAAATCTTGTATTGGTCGGTGATGAGGTAAAATATTTAAACTTAAAAACTTTATTACAATTTCTTAAAGTTAAAGTTGACTTATATTTGTTTATTTTGAAAATTTTAAACTTAGGGAGCTTCAATTAATGTTGAATGTGGAAAATATCAAGAGTCCATTCAATCTTTTGTTTCATTAGTTGAGCATATCAAGTATGATGAAGCCATAGACATTCCACTAGAGAAAGACATATTTGGGGAGGAGATCAATATCCAACTTCAAAGAGTAGACATGGAGTACATATGTCATGTAAAAGAATTATCTGTTACATGTATCATGTTGTACATAAGGTAAGGAAATTTGCTACATCAATAGTTATTTCTGCAGATTTTATGAATTACGAATTTAATTAAAATTTGTTTATTTTATTAGTCATCTCCATCAAGTGTTGAAGGCTTCCAATTGGAGGAAACAATTTGTATTTGTTAACCCTTGTGTCGTTAGTGGAAAAACTATGGCCGGGGAGAAATCAAAATCAGTGTTGCTTGCAAGAAGATTAGAGGAGGCTATGCTAGAACAATTGGTTTTAATTCCTTATAATATTGGGTAATTATCTAAAACTATTTATTTCATGTGTTCAAATGATAATAAACTTATTAAGCTTATACTTGTGACTTGTTCAATTGTAGGTACCATTGGATATTGTTAGTCATTGATCTAACATTGATGATTGTGTACTTACTTGATCCGATTAATTCTAAAATAAACACAAGCTCTGAAATTGTAATAAACACGTAAGTTTGGCTAGTTCGTACATTTTTAAGCAATTTGAGTTACTCTAAAAATATTTTGACATTTGGAATTTCTTTTGTAAAGTGCTTTGAAAATTTATGAAACTATCCAAAAGAGGAGGAGGACCAATCCAGTTTGGAAAGTAGTTCAGGTAATCAATATCATTTTCTCTAATTTTATCATACTTATATTATGCTAATGATTGTTTAGCTTGATCATGACACTTTATATATAGTTTCTAATAATAATAAAAATGCTTTTATATAGTCCCCGCAACAACCTACAAACGTGGAATGTGGGTTTTATGTAATGCGGTATATGAAAGACCTCATTAGAGATCAAAGCATCCTAAGAAAACAAAATGTGAGATAAATTCTAAACTTTTATTACGATTATATTCATGATACTTGTACATCTTCTTCATTATCAAATTGTTTGTAAATAACCTCTTGTAGTTCAATGGAAAAAAGACTTACACGGAAACTGAACTTGATGAAGTGCGAGTTGAATGGATTAATTTCGTACTAAAGAATATGAGTTGAAATGCAATGTAAGTATGATATAATTTCCATTCTTTAAATTACTAATCAACAATTTCTTTAGTTGTATAATCACTTCAAGATTTCATTTTAGATTTGTTGATTTTATGTATATTTGATTTTATGACTTTAAAATATCTGCTCATACATTGAAGATTTTCATTTTGGATTTATTGATTCTATGTATATGTCATATTTATATATGGTAATCCAAATATTTTATATTAGTAACAATCAAAGTTGTTATTCCTTTTCTATTGATGCAGGAGATGAAGAGTCAGTGTGATGAGAAAATGTTCGATTTTGTCTTTTGTAAGTCTCTACAAAAATATTAAGTTTATTCATATGCTTCTAGTGGTTTCTGAATTAATTTGTGTTTTTATTTTTCAGGTCAGAAATTTATTGGAGAAATGCAAAATGTGGTCAAAGAATTCAACAACTTAGTTTTTTCAAGTTTTTTTTTTTTTTTTTAATATATGTAAGCACAGTTAAAAACTTTTTACTAATTCTTTGGTATATACTTTTTGAACATTTAACTTTTATTTATGAAATATATGACGTTATTCCATTCCATATTTGGTTGTGATTCAAAATATAGTATATAGTGTGTATTACATTCTTCAAATGCATATAACATGTGACTTTATCTGATTATTAATCACGTGTTTTATTAGATATTAATCACACTCAAAATCTGTGATCTAAATGTTTATTATCACAGGTTTTATTAGTTATTAATCACACTTAAAAGATGTGATCTAAATGTTATTAATCACACTTAAAAGATGTGATCTAAATATTTTTAATCACACTTAAAAGGTGTGATCCAAATGATATTAATCACACTTAAAATGTGTGATCTAAATATTTTTAATCACACTTAAAAGGTGTGATCTAAATGTTATTAATCACACTTAAAAGGTGTGATCTAAATATTATCAATCACACTTAAAAGGGGTGATCTAAATGTTTTTAATCACACTTAAAAGGTGTGATCTAAATGTTATCAATCACACTTAAAAGGTGTGATCTAAATCTTATCAATCACACTTAAAAGGTGTGATCTAAATGTTATCAATCACACTTAAAAGGTGTGATCTAAATCTTATTAATCACACTTAAAAGGTGTGATCTAAATATTATCAATCACACTTAAAAGGTGTGATCTAAATCTTATCAATCACACTTAAAAGGTGTGATCTAAATGTTTTTAATCACACTTAAAAGGTGTGATCTAAATCTTATCAATCACACTTAAAAGGTGTGATCTAAATCTTATTAATCACACTTAAAAGGTGTGATCTAAATGTTATTAATCACACTTAAAAGGTGTGATCTAAATATTATTAATCACACTTAAAAAGTGTGATTAAAAATGACCCCTTTTAATCACACTCCCAAAGATCACACTTTAATAAAACTAAAAAGGTGTGATTAAATAACAAACATCACACAAAAAAAGTGTGATCTTTATCTATTTTTGTAGTAGTGGCGATCAGGCGCGTGACTAGGCTTAGAGGCATCTGCCTAGAATCTGATTTCGTCAACCAACCTATGTGCCTCCCGTGGAGGTTCCGGATATGTCGAGTGATTATGGCTATCCGATTTAAAGTTTAAGTTTTGTTTTCGTGTTTGGTTGAACAAGTCTTGTGTATTTTGTAAACAAGGCTAAGTCTCTTTTTGTCTAGTCTTATATATATAATAACTTAAAGATGATGTGTATATATGTATATATATATAAAAAAAAAAGTTTAAAATTTTTCTGTCTCACATAAGTCTGCACAGCTCAATGGACATTAAACATTGTTATTTGCTTCCGTTAGCCCCTAATATTATGTTAATCTGTCTTAGAGGCCTTCGGTAATCCTAGGATTACTGGCCGGTTACGATGCTAAACCTATAGGGGTGGGTTTGGGTCGTGACACTAACATTACTATGTGATACGCACAAGCAAGTATAGACTAAAATTGCAAGACTTGGAACAATTCAACTCATGCTTGTTTCTGAAAATGGTTTGAATTTGCCACCCTCAAGTGGGCTTAAAAATGCGGATTTGCCACCAAACATAGTGGGCTTAAAACATGATTTGCCATAACAAAGTGGGCTTAAAACTCACATTTGTTGAATCGTTCCAATTCAAACAACAAAGTTTTCATCCACAGGCATTCATTCAGTTTAGCAAACAAGCACATAGCCTCATGGCAAGCATGGGAATCATGGTGTAGATGAGCCCGAACGTCACGGCCCCATGCGCGAAGGCACGAAATGTGGTTTTAGCTACTACAGTTCGGACTCAATGTCATGGCTTTGAATCTAATCTCACAAAGTGCAATGCAAGACCGATAAATCACCAAAGAGTCCAAATCCAGCAAATCGTTTTGGAAAACTGATTTTTGTAAAGAAGTGTCAAACATGGATTGCTTTGCCAGATACAGAGTCGTCACCTAAATGTTTTATTTTGGGAAATTTAGAAAGTCCTGACTCGTGCCTAAGGCCACGTGTCCGTCATCACCAAAGTTGCCTCGGCTCGGGAACTTGGGTACGAGAGGGGAAGGTCATGCAATGAGTACTCCCGCTCACCCGATCAAAGATCGGCCTTTACTAACATGATATGTTGTTTTTTAAAACACATGTGTTCTTATTCCAGTTTATTAGCTAGCTTACTATGTGATGCGCACATCATACAAGTATAGACTAGATCGCCTAAGTTGGAACAAAATATCTGATGTTTGTTTGTTTGAAAATGGTTTGAAAGTGCTACCCACAAGTAGGCTAAGTCATGGGGTTTGCCAGCCTCAAGTGGGCTTAGAAAAACATAATTTTGCCACTATCAAGTGGCTTAAAAACTCGCATTTTGATGAATTGTTCCAATTCAAGCAATCTAACCGTCATCCACAGGCATTCAAGCATTTAAACACATAAGCAGTTAGCCTCATGGCAAGCATGCTATCATGGCAACACTCACACTCATGCAAGGATGCTAAAGCATAAACACTTATAGTCTACTCCAAGCCAAAACAAGAGCTAGTTAGTAATCAATGCATGATCCTAGCTATGTCAACAATGCCTAATGCAACACATGCAAAAATGCAACTAAAATAGGCTCGGCTATCTAAGATGGCATATGAAATGCAACTAGGTAACATGTATTCAAATTAGTATTGAAATACAATGCAGTTAGTATGATGCGCCAAGCCCGGTGCATGCAAGACAGATGAATGATGCACGCATGTGAATCATAAGTGTGCTAATTGAAATATGCCCTAAGACTAACCATCAAAAGCAGGTAAGTAAAAGGGAGAAAGAAATGGGGGTTGGAAGACATGCATCACACACACGCACGCTTATTACAACAATATGCCCTCTCGCAGGAGGGTCCGAATAAATACACTAAGCTAACTACACTAAGCTAATCAACTAATCTAATAATTTCTAATTAGACTAATTATTACACAACCAAATTGAATAACTAGCTACAAGTAATTATTACATCGCAAAACTAATTAAACAAATTAATTAAGTTATAACACCGAATGCTAATTAACAAGTAAATCACTAAATCAGGCTGCCTCAGCTCTGCCTTGAACAAGGAAGGATGCATGCTCTCGATTCTCGTCCCAAAAAGCTCTCCAAATGTTATTTAGAGGCTGTCTGCGGGGTGTCCTTGAGAACTAGCTACTGGATCTCACCAAAACAGTGCTGAGGAGTGGACCAGTGGCCTGCCGGCCATGAGGAGATGCTGTCGACCTCCCTGTCGACCAAGAGTGCACACTGCCGTCCACAAATAAAGATCTGCCGGCCAATAATAAGAGGGTGCCGGCCACTGGTGTGCTGTGACACCAAGCTGCAGCAGAGCACAAAATAAAGAAAATGGAGGGTCTCCCAAGGGTATGTACACACTATGCCACTTCATATCACCTTAAAACATCAAGAGAGAGGCATAATCGGATCCAAGACCATTAATCACGCATCTCGATGCATGATGACCAAAGATCCAACTTGTACAAATTTCAATAAATACATGACAAATAAGACATCAAGACCATCTCCTTATCATGAGGAATCAAAGGAAATAGAGACTAAGGGAGATTGGCTCATTTCATCACTTCAAGTATGAAATGAACCAATCTTCCTTGCATTCAATATGACATCCGATTGAACGTAATGCAAAACATGCAAACAACATGACATGCAAACAACATGCTAATCTTGGCATGAAATGCACTATTCTAACATGCAAGCAATCATGCACAACATATTAAGGGGCTAAGAATACCAATGCTAGTGAAGAGGATAGCACTATAAGCATGCATTACATTGCTCAAACATCCAAACCAGCGTAAAACAAAGTTACACCATGCCCAAAACAGTGGCAAAACATGCTAAGATAGAAGCTCAAAGGACTATACAAACATGCATGCAAGCTAGGCCACAAACAAGGCAAAATGCTCAACTCTCAAAGTCATTGAAAGAGTGATATATGGAGTGCAATGGCATATGTTCCAGCACTGATATGACATGCAAAATGACTTGGAATCATGCAAATAAACCATGTAATGCATGTTGAAAGGCCTAAGTATCCAAGCTAGTGAAGTGTATTACACTAGAGGCATGCAAGAAAATGCTCAAATGGCCAAGCCAACCCCAAACAGACCCTATGCAGGCCAAAACAGTAGCAAAAATAGACTGAGATGATGGCCTGAAAGGCAAGAAAATGAGGCTCATGCAATGGCTCACAAATAAGGCATAAAGGTACAACTCTCAAGAGCACTTAAAGAGTGAAAAATATGGAAGTGCAACAACACTATATGTTCCAAAATGTCATTCTAAATGATGCCAAAACATGCAAATACCTTAAGTTAAGCATGCAAGATTCCTCAAAACTCAAGGCTAGTCAAAGCTTTTGCACTACAAGCATGCATGACAAGTATCATTCGACCAAGAAGCCACAAAACAAAGCTAAAACATGTTAAAACAAGAGTGAAAACTTGCTGGAATAGAGCCAAAACATGCTAGAATAACGGATCAAAGTATAAAGCATGTTAGGCTAACAAGGCAAAATTACCCTATAAGTGTATGAGCCACTCAAGAGACAACCAAACCAGCCAAAAACAGAGTCATGTCAGACCTAAAAACTCACAAAAACAAGCTCACACCATGCCTCAAAAGTATAGAGATACATGCTCATTTGATAGGTCAATAACACAAGCAAACAAAACAAGAAGAAAGGGGATCACCCCCTCTGATTTATAGATTTCAATGGCTAAAAGGCCAAATAAAGACTAACTCAAAGGCCTTAAGACATGGTTCAAAACAAGGCCAAACAAGGCACACAAGAGGGTAGAACACCCTCAACACCAAAGAGGCCTTAAACAACCATCAAAAGCACTTAAATACAGAACTTTTTTCAGCTGAAAGCAAGGCCTAAAATAATATGCAAGGATGACCAATATGGTATACAAATAAAAGCTTAAAAGGGGAATACACTCATCCTTGAAGCACAACTTCGAAACCAGCAACCTCCGAGGCCAAAAACCAACTTTCAGAGCTCAAACAACACTCCCAAGGACCTCAACTCGAATATGGTGGTGTATCACTAGGTGTTGTAGTGCAAAAGTGAGAGGAAAATGCACTTTAAGGCATAAACAAACACAATATAGAGAGACAGAATGAGAAATATAGAGAGAGAGAGAGATATCTTCTCAAAAATTGCTGAACCTCTGTAAGGGAGGAGGAGCCTCTCCTTATCTAGAGGCATGCAAAGCAAAGCTTGTTAAACAAGCTTGAAAAGGGCTTCATCCCTCCATACGCGTGTATGGAGGAGGGATGAGTGAAAACCAGCCGGCTCAAAAGATCTGGCATGAAATCTGCTGAGACAAGGTGTTCTGCCGGCCATCAGTGGTGGCCGGCAATGCCTCATTGATAGTTAGCAGGCTTCATCAATGGCAGGTAGGAATAAATGCATGGCCGGCAGTGGCAGAGAGTGGCCAGCAGTACACCATGAGAAGCATGCTGAAAGTACCCACACAGGGTCCAAAAATGGGGCAGAAAGGATACAGGGCTTGGAAAGCTCAAACCTGTGACGTTCTGTCGTGAAAGGCAAGTACTCGACAAGAAATCGAACTTGTGGCTGGATGTACCTGCAAGCACAACCAAGTCTTGAGCACGGTCAAAAATGGGGTGTCTACACATGGCAATATGGCAATCACACTGATGCAAGTATCCTAAAGCATAAAACTCACGAAGTACTCAAAGCCAAAACAAAAAACTAGTTAGAAAGATGCATGATCCTAACTATACAAAATGCCTAATGCAACGCATGCAATAATGCAATTAATAGGCTTGGCTACTTAATCATGGTATTTGCAACACTTTGAAAGCATGCTTTGAAACACGTATTCAAAGAAGTATTGAAATAACAATGCAGTTTGAATGATGCGCCAAGCCTCGGTGCATACAAGACAAATGTATGGATGCAAACATGCAAGCATAAGGTATGCTAATTGAAAATGTTCCTAATCTAATCATCAAAAGTGATTAAATAAAAAGGAGAAAGATGTGGGGTTATTACAACATTATCCCCTTGTGAAGGAGGGTCTGAATGAATAAGCTAACTAGCTATGCTAATTAAGCTAACTATTACAACACAATGAAACAAATTAACTATTCTAAGCTAATTATTACAACAATCAAAACAAATTAACTAACTTATTCTAAGCTAATTAAATATTACAAATCAGAATTGAATGATTAGTTACACTAACTAATTAAGTACAACACTTGAATTAACTAGCTATTCTAAGTTAACTAAAGTAATTAATGGCCTCGAGAGCGAGGGACGCATGCATGCTTGGTTGTTTTCCTCCCGAAAATCCACCACCTTGCCATTGTAGCCTCTGTTTGCACATTTTTGCTCACCAACAGTGCTGCCAACTTCCAGAAAGAGCAATTTTTTTTATTGATGGCTGGTCGAGTACCAATGGTGGCTGTCAGCTACCATTGGTGGCCGGTCGGCTGCTACTGGTGGCCGGTCGGCCACCCTTGCTCCGAACTTCATTTTTTACTGCACCAGAGAGCAAACAGAGGCAAGCATTTCCATGCATGATGGCTAAGAAACCAAGCTTGTACAAGCTTAATGAGTACAAAACAAGACTCAACAAAACTACAACCCTATCATGTATGATCAAGGGTGATGGTGACCAAGAAAAGTGGCACGTTCCATCCGATTTTTCTCGTGTTCGAATTAACATCCGATCCGAACACGTGTGTGGGCTCGTCTTTTTCTACGCCCCTGCCTTTCGGAAAAAGGGGTTTGAAAAGAAAGGCCCTCACAGCTCGGACTCTACTTGCGGTTCTGAATCTAGTCTCACAAGTGCAATGTGAAACTGATAATCACCAAAGAGTCCAATCCGGCAAATCTGGAAAATCAATTTTGAATCAAATAATGCCAAAACTAGACTGCTTTGCCAGATTACAGAGTCGCAACCTAAATGTTTTATTTTTGGGAAATTTAGGAAACCCTGACTCGTGCTAAAGGCCATGTGTCCGTCATCACCAAGGTTGCCTCGGCTCGGGAAGTTGGGTACGAGAGGGGAAGGTCCTGAAATGAGCACCCTTGCTCACCCGATCAAAGATCGGCCTCTACTAATCATGATATGCTCTTTTACAAACCTCATGCGCTCTTATTCCGGTTATTAGCTAATTTTACCATGTGACGCGCACAAGCAAGTATAGACTAAAATCGCAAGAATTGGAACAACTCAACTCGTGTTTGTTTTTGAAAAAATGTTTGAAGTTGCCACCCTTAAGTGGGCTAAAATGCGGATTTACCACCTCAAGTGGGATTAAAACATGATTTGCCACTTCGCAAAGTGGGCTTAAAATACGCATTCGTTAAATTGCTCCAATTCAAACAATAAAGCCTTCATCCACAGGCATTCGAACAATTTAGCAAATAAGCACATAGTCTCATGGCATGCATGTAAATCATGGCAATATGGCAATCACACTCATGCAAGCATGCTAAAGCGTACAAGCTTATCGAGTACTCCAAGCCAAAACAAAAACTAGTTAGAAAGAATGCATAATCCTAAATATATAATATGCCTAAAGAAACACATGCAATAGTGCAACTAATAGGCTTGGCTACTAATATGACATACGAAGCAACTTGAACAACATGCTTTTAAACACGTATTCAAAGAAGTGTATTGAAATTGCAATATAGTTTGAATGATGCGCCGAGCCTCGGTGCATGCAAGACAAATGAATGGATGCAAGCATGTGATATGCTAATCAAAACATGTCCCTAATCTAACCATCGAAAGCAATTAAATAAAAAGGAGAAAGACGTGGGGTTGGAAGACATGCACACACGCACGCACACTTATTACAACATTGAGCCCTCGCGAAGGAGGGTCCGAATGAATAAAAGCTAAGCTAATCTAAGCTAAGCTAAGCTAACTAATCTAATTAGGCTAATTAGACTAATTATTACAAATCAAAAGAATAACTAGCAAACGAATTACTAATTATTACAACACTTTAACTAATTAGTAAGCTAATTAATTAAACTACAAAGCAAGTGTACATAAACTAATCATGCGAAATATCTAAACTACACTACCACAGCTTTGCTTCGGGAAGTAGAGGATGCGTGTGCGCGGTTTTTGCCCTGAAAAGCACTCTGTTTTGCTCTTTAGAGGCTCGGTTTGCAGGGTTGAGTACACTTCAAAATCTTCCTGCTCCACCTTACCAAAAACTTGCTGAGGATTGCACTAGTGGCCTGCCGGCCATGGGAGGTTGCTGCCAGCAGCCTACCAGCCATGAGAGGTTGCTGTCGGCCCCCTGCCGGCCAGAAACGAGGCACTGCCGGCAATTGATGCTTTGGGTCACCACACTGCAACAGAGCACAAACAGAGCAAAAAGAAAGGTTTTTTCCAAGGGTATGTTTGTACTGTACCCTTCCTTATCATCTTAAAACCTCAAAGGAGTGGCACGCTTAGATCCAAAACCACCAATCAAGCAATTTCATTGCATGATGGCCAAAGATCCAAGTTGTACAATTTCAATAAATGCACAAATATGACCAAATGACCGCCACCCTATCATGCATAGTCAAGGGTGAAGGAGACCAAGGAAAATGGCAAATTTCATCACTATTGAGTATAAGATGTCCTATTTGCCTTGTGTTCAAATTAACGTCCGATCCGAACACATGCAGTGCAACGAAATATGCTTATCTTGCTCAAGTTTTACTTATTACTTTTGTTTACTCATTTTAGTTACCGATCCATTCTTTAACCTGTTAGTCCAAAAGTGAGAGTCCTCTAAAGAGAAAGAAGCGTTAACCAAAGGATGATGTAAAGCAATGGAGAGATCATGCCTTTGGTTAGTAGAAACCCTCAAAAGAGGATTAAAACCATTAAGCACAAATCTCAATCTCAAGCTTAAAGAATCCCAAGCTTGAAGCAACTCTCAAAAGCAATTGATAGAGTGAAACAAATGAGAATGTGATAGAGCTATGTATGCTGAAATTACATGCAAAATGACACTATAACATGTTACCAACTCAAACAACTCATGTTTAAAGGCCTAAAACAATGAGCTAGTGAAGGAATTAACCTTACAACTATGCCACACAAGGCTCAAAAGCAACAACCAACCCAAAACATAGGTAAAACAGTCCAAAATATAGCCTAAAACATTCTGAAATTAAGCTAACACAAGCTAGAATAATAGGCTAAAACATGAAGCATGCTAGACTACTAAGCAAGACACAAGGAGGGGAGGCTAACCCCTCTAATTTTGGACTTCAAAACATGTTTTTAGCCACTGAAATAGCTCTAAAAAAGATGATGCAAGGGTGGGAAACACAAGGGCAAAGGCCTCCAAAACAAGGTACAAAGAAAGGCTATCAACCCCTCAACCTTTAATGGCCTTTGGACCCAAGCTTCAGCACAAAAAGACAGAGTTTTTATAGCCCAAAATCATTTGAAAGACATGCTGGAATGAAGACAAAACTAGCTAAGACAATAAGCTAATACATAGAGCTTTTGAACTAATAAACAAGCATGAAAAGGGGTGGCTAACCCCTCTAGTTTTCGGACCTCAAAACATCATTTTTAGCCTCTGAGAACCTCTAAAAATCAGTGGTAAAAAGTTCAAGAAAAGTTGGTTTGAAAGTGATGAATAATGGCACAAAAGCTTAACAAGCAAAGGAGCAAGAAGGGTGGACAACCCCTCAACTCAAAATAGCCTCAAACCAACACTTTTAAACCATAAAAACAGAGGTTTTAATAGTTCAAAACCAAGCCCAAAATAGTTTGAAAAGATGGCAAAAACAAGTATGAAAAACAAGCTTAAAGGGTGAAGGTTATACCTCTTGAAGCAAACAACAATTCTAGGCACAAAGTCAAGTCAAAAACACCTTCTAAAGCTCCAAGAAGGCTTCTTAGGACCTCAGCTCAAAGGTGGTCAAGTTTGATCAAGGATTGATAGGCAAACTCGAAGTGTATCTACACTTGTATGCACAAAGGTTCAAGAGAGAGAGAGAAATCTAGAGAGAGAGAGAATTGTAGAGAGTGAGGGTTGTAGAGAGAGAGGCTCCCAAAATCTTTCGAACCTTAAAATATGAGAGATAGGCCATCTATATATAGAAAACCGTGAGCTCACATCAAAAATATCAATAAAGGGACAGGTGGAGCAATCTGGAAAGAGTTGGAGGTAAAAATCTGCAAAAATCTGATTTTTGACACCAGTGGCCGGCAGGGGATCATTGGTGGCCGGCAGGGACCATCAAAGGCCGGCACTGCATCACCCATGGCCAGCACACTTCACCAGTGGCCGGTAGAAGAATCTGCTCTCTAGGTCCAACTTCAAATGGGCATATCTCCTTCATCTAGACTCCTTTGCAGGTCATTCTTATGTCTACAATGAAGCTCCGGAAGTCTTCTTTCCAATGGTAATAGCCTCACATCAAAATTCTAAGTGTGCAAAAAGTTATGCTCATTTTAGTGAAGACTGCTCAGTTTCGTTTAACCAGATTCATGCCTAACTTCTTCTCAACTAGTTTTCTTCCCTCCTCTCCTCTTTTCTTCAACCGCAAACCCATAAGTAAGGTGTTTTGATAGATTTTTCAAAGATTTCACCTCTCTTCCATTCATTTTCACTTTTTCCTTGCTCAGTTTACCGAAAAGCGTAATATCGTAGGAAATGCTAGCCTCGGAACATCGTAGGAACTTTTTCAAAAACTATTTTGAAAGAGAGAGTTTTAAGGTCTAAAATCATTTTGAATAGTTTTGGTCCAAAAGGGTATAAGGTTGGGATTTGACGCTCTCTTGGCCGAAGAAATCGAACCTTTGCACAAGATAGCCTGCACCATCAAGTAAGCAATCAGTGGCACCCAAGTCTTAAGGGCAGTAAAAAATGGGGAGTCTACAGTTGCCCCTCTTTGCCAGAGCTCAGAGTCATGAAATGACGTGAGTGAATGTCAAAGCCCAAAGATGACCCATTTTGACAAGGCCGTAAGACTTGGACAAATAAACAAAATGCAAATGTAGTTGGTTGAACCCGAGGGTTGCCTATGTATCCCTTTGCAAGGAATCAAACCAGCGTAGTTTAGGGGCAGAATACAAAATGATACACAATATAACAAACTAATGCAATGATATGCAGTTCAAGTGAGATAATCAAACCACAAGCAGTGCAAAATCACACAAATATCATAAAGGGATGGAGATGCAACATCAAACTACGTTTAACATAGAAAAGGTGTCGGAATCCTCAAACCACAATTCTCTTAGTGGGATAAGCGTGTGCACATGCAGAACTATGTGTTTCACAGAAAGAATACAAGTAATTGGGTGGTATGATATAAGTGAGGAATGATCTGTTGAGGAAAGATCGTGATCCTAAATGCTGAATGCAACAAAACAAAGTACAATGCAATGGATGCAATAGATGTAGTGAATAAGGCGTAAGCCAAACCACATTTTACCTAGAAAAGGTATGAACACAAAACAGACCATGTCTAATACAGAAAAGGTGTCGAAACCCTCAGACCACAATTCTCTTAGTGGAATAGGTGCGTATACATTATCACAGAACCATGCATCAACGAAGGAAATGTATGAGCACATGCCAGACTAAGCTTAACATGGAAAGGATGCAGGCGATAAAATGGATAATGTAGTAGATGAATAGGGTGACATACTCTAACCACGCTGGAATCATGGGAGGAGGAAGAACAAATCCCAAACACGTTGAAATCGTGTGAGGAAGGGGACACTTAAACCATGCTGAAATCGTGAGATGAGGTCCTAAGAAAACCACTTAGGGACGCGTTCCACGCGTCCTGAGATAAATTCCAAGCATGCTGGAATCATGCGAGGAAAAGATCACTCTAACCACGCTGAAATCGTGAGAAGAGGTCCGAAAACAACACTCAGGGGTGCGTTCCACGTAACCCGAGATAAATTCCAAACACGTTGAAATCGTGTGGGGAAAGGAGCACTCTAACCATGCAGAAATCGTGAGAAGAGGTCTTGAGAAAACCATCTGGGGGTGCGCTCTATGCGTCCCGAGATAAATTTCAAACACGCTGGAATCGTGAGAGGAAAGGAGCACTCTAACCACGCTGAAATTGTGAGAAGAGGTTCAAAAACAACCGCTCAGGGGCGCGTTCCACGTAACCTGAGATAAGTCCTGGGGGACAACGATCCTAAACGCTGCTCAGCGTAAAAGGATAAATGATACAAGATAACACAAGATGCAAAAAAATGCAATAAGTACAATGATATGATACATGCTACAAGCAATGTAGTGCATGATGTTTAGGGAATACAATAAACAAACAAAGCGGCGCTTTAGAAAGCACGTCATGGGGCGAGTGGCGATGAACCGCTCTACTCTGACAGGAATCTCCCCCTTGTGTTCTTCGAACTCTTACCTTCAACCCACAGTTCAAAGGTCCTCAAATGCTGACACGAGGTAACCTCTGCATGTAGAAGCCACGGATGCCGCTTTTTTTCCTGATCATATTCACAATTTTCCCCGTTCTTCAACGGGGTGATAGACTAGCTTGGTTCAGTATCCAGAATTGAGGCGCACACATGCTATCTCAACCTATGGGGCTGCCATACAAATTTCAAGCCGAGGATACACCCCTGGGTATTTAAACTAGATTTTAGTCTCGAAAATTCTAAACCTTTGTGTTCTAAGCTTCGCCATTCGAACTCTAGTTTCCACGGTCGCAGTTGGTCTCCAAGGAACTCATTGCAAAAAAAGCCAGGATGCCTCTAGCAGGGAATGGTACTTAGGGAGAGCACTTTTGATCACCATTCGTACTTCGGAGCATTGACAAGGCCTGGGGAGGTGCATATAGAATGCAATCTCAGAATTTTTCTGAAGGTGAAACAAACTCAGATGCTCCGATTTTCCCTCTTTTCTTTTGCTTTGCAGTCTGCAAGCCATTTAGCTACAGTTAGGTCCTTGTTCTATTGTTCTCACACGACCTGGGTTGAACCCTGCAGTTTTATGAAAGAACGAATCTTGTTTTTCACAAATGTGGAGAATAGCACAACACTCTGAGCACAAAACGATTTATTTTTGAAATTAAAATTGAGAAATTAGTTCTTAACCGAGTATTGAGCCTATGACCGACTAGAGTACACCACGACTCAACAAAGAGAAAATGAAGGTAAAACAACCTAAACACAAACATTTACACTTGAAATGACTCAAAACAAGAATCGAGACAAACAAAAACACACACACAACAATCAGATACTCTGCTATCCATCGGTGGGAGACCTCTCAATTCACGGGGAGCCTGTTTCTCCAGATATTGTTTCCCACCCTTTCTTATTTGTGATTCTCACATCACTTTGGCACTCAATCTCTTTTTTTCTCTGAAAAGCCCTTTCCTCACTTTTTCTCTCAACGCACATCTCTCTATTCTTTACTCTCTCTTATTTTTTTCTCCCTCCCCTGGGTGGCTGATGGATAAACAGGAAGTTATGGTCTCTTGCCCCTGAAATTCTGCTATATGCTCCTTCTTTCACTCACAGCTAGTGAGCTTTCCCACAGAGGGGGTTGTGGTGCGACTGGATGCGTAACACTGCAACTGACATCGATTGACAATGCCCTTGGCTTAGCTTGACCGGGATGAATTACAACATATCCCATCTTCCAGGCATACAATTGATTGGTCGCACACATTGCATTTTCCACGTCCCCATTCCAGGTCAGACACCAATTTGGGTGTGATTAAACTCGTCTATATGAAGGGGTCGAATATCCAACTCCATTCCCAGTTCGTGCTTCACACTTGGCTTGATACCTCACTATTTGGAGGATGAGAAAGCTTTCAGTCCTCTGCTGTTAGCTTCAATTGTGCCCTTTCTGGCGAATGCATTAATAATGAGGAACAGACATAAAACTTGACTCAACTGTGCCCCTAGTTCATCATTTTGACCATTTTTTTTATTTTGACTTTCTGCTAAAATAATTTTGACCAACATGAGAGTTAGATTAACATAGTTGTTCGATTTTCTTATTTGAAATCATGCAAGTCAGGTTGTGAGCACTGAAAATTTTCCTTTTTTGGGTCCAAGAAATGGTCCAGTTTTAGAAAAATGGAATAATTTTCAAGAGAATTAGTCAACCTCATTAAAAATTCTTAAAAATTGTTTTTGCGAATGGCCACTGCTCAACCAACGCAGAATCTCCTCTCGAGATGCACGACCTTAGATTTGAACTTGAATTGTCTTACAGCTAAATCTTCGAATGGAATAGAACAACCAATTTTAAACGAAGACGAGCCAATTTGCACATGGATAAGATAGCCGACTTGAACAAGGGTGAACCAATCAATATGGATGAGCCAAGTAGGCTGAAAATGATTGGGGCCGAACTTCAGGATGAAGTTGCCTACGTATCCCAAAGACGGGAATCAGGCCTGACATAGTTCCGGGTTGGGGTTCGCTCGGGTGTTAACACTCTCCTTTTGCGCTCCAACTTTTGGTAAGGCCGCCCTTCTGGGTTTTCAACCTTGCGAGCTCTGTTTTTCTTTTCTTTTCATTTCTTTGTTCTTCTTTTTTTTCTTCTCTTTTCTTTTTATTTTCATTTTTTCATTTTCTTTTTCTTTTCTTCTTTTCTTTTTCTTTTCTTCTTTTTTCTTTTTCATTTGCTCTAACTTTTGCCTAGGTCGTCCTTCTAGGTTTTCGGCCCAGCGAGCCTCTCAAGGATAGAAAAGTTTAACTTGTCCATGTTGACTGGTCGTAGGATTTCGAAGCCATCCGAATCTAGGAGAATGGTTGCTATTCGCTGATGATGTAGGAGTCCATCCAATCGGGTTTGAATTTGGCCCTAGTATTGTGGATAGGAACTCGATTGTCCTTCAACCATAAATTTTCTTCTTCCAGCTACTGGAATTGGCTTTCCTGCCAGTCTTCATTAGTTTGCGAAATGACTCATCTTTTGAACCTTCGAGCATATCTGACATTTTTACCCATAGTTCAAGGGCTACTTCTGATCTAGCTTTGCAAGCTTCCTTTGATGACATCTTCCCTTCTTGATTCGACCTTCTTGCCCCTAGTTCAAGGGTTGCTTCCAATTCGGCCATATAAGCCTTACATTATGATTGATCGTTGAACATTCTGAATTAGGGTTCAAGGTTTGAAAGCAAAAGGGGTTAGTCTCAAGGCAGAGAGTGATCCTATGCTACACAATCTCAAAATTAATTCAACGTATGTCTTCGCAGGACCACGCAAAACATTTTTGAAATCTTTTAAGAAAGCGACTAGTCGTTCGCACTGAAGACAATGCAGAACCAATCTAGATCAAGCCAGGATCCTTCTCAGTACTCACATTAACAAACATGATCTCATTCATTAAGGGCTTAGCATGCCTCTCTTCCTCTCAGTTGGTCAAATTTTTACAAATCCCAAGGAATTCCTTCCTCTTTGTTTTCATCACAGTGTTCGAAAAGTTTTGAAAAACTTAGGTCAATGTAATGATTTCAAGGCACAGAAAAGACACAGTTTTGGTCAATTATTGCCATCTCATTCAAAACTTCAGGCTTAACTGGCTCAAAGGTAGAAACAGACTCAAAACAAAGAGTGTAAAAGACAAACAGAAAACAAGATAGTAATGTCTGAGGTAACACCCCCGAAATCACTGGACTCTAACACAATAGGACTGACTCGATACAACAAGACAGACTCAATACAACACAACAAGATTGACCCAATACCCAAGTTAGAAAGAAAAATAACCAGCATTTGCACATTGCTTAAAATAATGCGTGCCATCCACCACATCTGGAGTAAAAATGTGCGCCATTAGCATGTGGTTCGTCCCTCGAACACATAATCACATTATCTCCCAAGTTCATTGATCCAGTGCCGATAGACTTTGTAGAACCTGGTGCGATAATGACCTCTTTATCAATCAGATCTTGTATTTCGTAGCAAAAATGAAAACAACTGTTAGTGTCGTGGCCGGCTTGTTGATGGAAGGCACAGTACTTGGCCAGATTATGTTTAGCTGGAAAGGGATCCAGGAGAGGCCGAGGCTCAAAGGGTTTGAGATAGCCTTATCCTATAAGGATTTGGAGAGCTTTGGACAAGGTCATGTAAAGCGGGGCGAAGACCCTGTGGCCTCGGGGTTGGTGCTTCGAGGTTTGTGGAGTTGTATTGGATGTACCGGCAAAACGGTTGGCAGGTGCTGACTGGGTTTGATGATATCTTCCGAGTGTAGGATTGGAGCCGAAAGGGGTATTTCTGGTACGACATCCCTTTTCCCGACTTGCCCCTTGATTCCGAATGCTCTCATCCTGAGTGGCAAAAGCGCCATCCACAGTCTTTGCAACAATTGTGAGCACTTGTTGTTTGTTCAGCCCTTCAGCTTTCAAAGCCTTAACAGCCCACTGAAGGTGTTCATAGGGACCAATACTTACCCTGACCTTGTTCTTACCACTTACCTCCACTATGCCAAGGGATTGGGTCGCTATATCAAAGCAGAGCCCAGTTATTGTCGGCATGTCATTGCCTAGACCTGAGATAGCTTTAGGTTGGTCATTTTCAGTCGCAGCTAGCCCCAAGATCGGGGAACCTTTTGGCATGAAATTTCTGGCATGTGATGTGGTCAACGACGGAGCCAATATCCCAAAGGCTAGATATGCCACTGTTCTCTGAAGATCTTCAATCATTCTCATCAGCTCAGAAGTAGTGGGTTCACGGGTTTGAGATGATTGGGGTTCGAGTGCATCCATCATGCATAAGTCCATGCTTTCTGGAATGAACACCTCAGGCTTAGGTAAATGGACTGGGGTGATGTATATGCTGGGGTTGTAGGTAGATGGCAGTGTATGGATTAGATTGAGATGTGGACATGACGGGTCAGTGGTGGCCTGAGGTCCTTTTGGTGGAGCTACGATCTCTTCGTCAATAAGATTCTGAATCTTATGACGGAGGCAGATGCAATAGTTCGTATCATGACCGTGTTGTTGATGATAGGCATAGTATTTAGCTGGGTCATATCTTGGTGGAAGGGGATTTCGAAGGGGTTGGGGTTCTAGGAGTTCTAGGTACCCTTTTTCTTGCAACATTTTTAAGGCTTGAGAGAGACTCATGTAAAGAGGATAGAAATTTCGAGCTTGGGGCCGATTTGAAGTGGTTGGTTTTTGGCCATTGAGGGAAATGGTGCTAGAGTTTACTTCTGAGCATTTCGCAGTTGTGCTACCATCAGTAGTAGCATAGGAACTTCGAATAACAAGCTTTTTCAAAGGCTCATTATGTTCCACAAAGATCCCTTGTCTGATGGCATCCTCGATTTGAACCCCCATTCCATGAAGGTTTGGAAAGGTAAAAAGAGGTAGAACGATCATCTTCTGTAGTAACTTACCATACAGATTCCGAACAATCATCCTGATCTGATCTTTGTCGAAAGGTCTTGTAGTCACCATTAAGGCTTTTGCTCTCCATATCGTCACGAACTCTAAGAAACCCTCATTTGGCTCTTGGCGAGTGACTTCGAGATCACGAGTCGTGACCTCGATCTGTGTGTTGTAGGAGTATTGAGCAATAAAGGCCTCAGCCATCTCTTCCCAGTTCTGTTTCATAAAGTCCTCCAATTTAGAATACTAGATTACGGCCATCCCAGACATGGTTCTGCCAAAGAGAGACAACTTTTGAGCTGGGATCAAACCCATTGGCCTTAGGATATGAAAGAATAGGCGAAGATACACCATTAGGTCTCCAGAGCCATCAAAGCGGTCGATATGCGGCATTTTGAACCGCTCCGGTAGGGTAACTACAGATTCAGTATACCTGTCCTCTAAATCCGGGATAGAGTTCACTCCTTGTGCTCGTTTGAATAACTTCTCCAGTTTATTGACCTGAAGTGCAATTGGGTCAACCTCAAATTCAAACGGAGCTTTGGTTTGATAAACAAGAGCTTTAGAGGCTTGTGCTGGCTTCGCAGAATTGCCCTGAGTCTCTTGGACATTAGCAGTATGGGCAGTGGCTTCAGGTGTCAGGTTACCCGTGGGAGGTGTATGAGATGCAGAGGCTGCAGCTAGCTGTGGCTGTTGTTGTTGTAGCCGGGTTATCACTTCGGCCTGACGAGCCGTGACTTCAGCCTAACAGACTGCGTCCTGCTGTAGTGCCTCCATTGTCTGTTGCAGGTGTTGTATCTGCTCTCCACACTGGCTGGGAGATACTGAGCCATGGGAATGGGTGATTGATCTCATGCTGAACTGAATGCAGACAACTATTCCCAGACCAGACTAGATCTGGGTGAACTGAGGGGTGACTGTTGTAGAAATTGCACTGGTGAATTCTGCTTGAACCTCCTTCGTCTTGTAACCGGTGGAGGTGAGGTAAACACAGGTTGCTTCGGAACAATTTTCGACCTGACAAAGTCTATCGACATAGGTCCAGAGTACCTGGGGCATATTGGAGCCTTCTAAAGCTATAGTTCCAAGGCTATCTTGCAAAAGAGAAAATAGACAGCATCTCAACCTGATTTCACTAAAACAGATATGAGCACAACTAAACGACTGTACTCTTTACTAAATGCTGCCCCAAAACAGATACCAACTTGGCAACTGATATGCACATCCCTGTATAGTTTCATTGTAAAGCACATACTAGTAAAAGAGAGCCAAAACACCCTTATGATGGGGTAGGGTTACTCTATCCTAATTTCGTCAGGAGCTAGGGGTTCACTATGCAATCAAGCGGTTTCATACAATTCCTGCATTCGGGTGAGCAACCTGTCCTAGTTTTGAACAATCTCTATGGCTTCCGATATGCAACTAAGTCGATTGGTTAAAAAGGGTACCTGAGCAAGACTACTTAATATATCTCTCGCACCTAACATCGAGAAGTAAAAGGAGAATCAAACGGTACAACGGTAGTCCAAATCCAAGGGTTGTGTTCCCATCGTGGCAGAGCCCACAACCGGTTAGCCTTATGGCAAGCTTTTCGAAGCAAGCCTCCAGCAAACCGCTCAGGAATAGCAGATGGCAAACACTGTGACTTAGGCACACCGATGCAAATGTAAACGCAAAGAAACACGTAAGTGTAGATAAAACAACATATCATAAGTTTGAGTCAAGTTCTCTAAATCCCTAGCGGAGTTCCTAGAAACTGTGGGCTCGCCTTTTTTCATGCCCCCACTTTTCAAAAAAGGGGTTTGAAAAGAAAGGCCCTCATAGCTCGGAATCTACCTGCGGTTCTGAATCTAGTCTCACAAGTGCAATGTGAAACTGATAATTACCAAAGAGTCCAATCCAGTAAATCATTTTGGAAAATCGATTTTGAGTCAAATAATGCCAAAATTAGACTGCTTTGCCAGATTACAAAGTCGCCACCTAAATGCTTTATTTTTGAAAAATTTAGGAAACCCTGACTCATGCCAAAGGCCATGTGTCCGTCATCACGAAAGTTGCCTCGGCTTGGGAACTTGCGAACAAGAGGGGAAAGTCCTGAAATGAGCACCCCCGCTCACCCGATCAAAGATCAGCGTCTACTAATCATGATATGTTCTTTTATAAACCTCATGGGTTCTTATTCCGGTTATTAGCTAACTTTACTATGTGACGCGCACAAGCAAGTATAGACTAAAATCGCAAGAATTGGAACAACTCAACTCGTGTTTGTTTTCGAAAAAAGGTTTGAAGTTGCCATCCTCAAGTGGGCTAAAATGCGGATTTACCACCTCAAGTGGGCTTAAAACATGATTTGCCACTTCGCAAAGTGGGCGTAAAACACAGATTCATTGAATTGCTCCAATTCAAACAATAAAGCCTTCATCCACATGCATTCGAACAGTTTAGCAAATAAGCACATAGCCTCATAGCAAGCATGCGAATCATGGCAATATGGAAATCTCACTCATGCAAGCATGTTAAAGCCTAAAAGCTTACCGAGTACTCCAAGCCAAAACAAAAACTAGTTAGAAAGAATGCATGATCCTAACTATATAATATGCCTAAAGCAACACATGCAATAATGCAACTAATAGGCTTAGCCACTAATATGGCATACGAAGCAACTTGAACAACATGCTTTTAAACACGCATTCAAAGAAGTGTATTGAAATTGCAATACAGTTTGAATGATGCGCCGAGCCTCGGTGCATGCAAGACAAATGAATAGATGTAAGCATGCGATATGCTAATCAAAACATGTCCCTAACCTAACTATCGAAAGCGATTAAATAAAAGGGAGAAAGACGTGGGGTTAGAAGACATGCACACACGCATGCACATTTACTACAACGTTGCATCCTCGCAAAGGAGGGTCCGAATGAATAAAAGCTAAGTTGATCTAAGCTAAGCTAACTAATCTAATTAGGCTAATTAGACTAATTATTACAAATCAAAAAGAATAACTAGCAAACGAATTACTAATTATTAGAACACTTTAACTAATTAGTATGCTACTTAATTAAACTACAAAGAGAGTGTACATAAACTAATCATGCGAAATATCTAAACTGCACTGCCGCAGCTCTGCTTCGGGAAGTGGAGGATGCATGCCCTTAGTTTTCTCCCCAAAAAACCCTCTGTTTTGCTCTTGAGAGCCTCTGTTTGCAGGGTTAAGTACACTTCAGAATCTTTCTGCTCCACCATACCAAAAACTTGCTGAGGATTGCACTAGTGGCCTGCCCGCCATGGGAAGTTGCTGCCAGCCCCCTGCCAGCCATGAGAGGTTGTTGTAGGCCCCCTACCGGCCAAAAGGATGCCTTGCCGGCCAGAAATGAGGCATTGCCGGCTACTAATGAGGCACTGTCGGCTATTGATGCTCTGGGTCACCACATTGCAACAGAGCACAAACAGAGCAAAAAGAAAAGCTTTTCCAAGGGTATGTTTGTACTGTACCCTTTCTTGTCATCTCAAAACCTCAAAGGAGTGGCACTCTTGGATCTAAAACCACCAATCAAGCAATTTCATTGCATGATGGCTAAAGATCCAAGTTGCACAATTTCAATGAATGCACAAATATAACCAAATGACCAGCACCCTATCATGCATAGTCAAGGGCGATGGTGACCAAGAAAAATGGCACATTTCATCACTATTGAGTATGAAATGTCCCATTTGCCTTGTGTTCGAATTAACGTCCGATCCGAACACATGCAATACAACACAATATGCTTATCTTGCTCAAGTTTTACTTATCACTTTTGTTTACTCATTTTAGTTACCGTTCCATTCTTTAACCGGTTAGTCCAAAAGTGAGAGCCCTCTAAAGAGAAAGAAGCATCAACCAAAGGATGATGTAAGGCAAGAGAGAGATCATGCCTTTGGTTAGTAGAAACCCTCAAAAGAGGATTAAAACCATTAAGCACAAATCTCAATCTCAAGCTTAAAGAATCCCAAGCTTGAAGCCACTCTCAAAAGCAATTAAAAGAGTGAAACAAATGAGAATGTGATAGAGCTATGTATGCTGAAATTACATGCAAAATGACACTATAACATGCAACAAACTCAAACAACTCATGTTTAAAGGCCTAAAACAATGAGTTAGTGAAGGAATTAACCTTACAACTATGCCACACAAGGCTCAAAAGCAACAACCAACCCAAAACAGAGGTAAAATAGTCCAAAATATAGCCTAAAACATTCTGAAATTAAGCTAACACAAGCTAGAATAATAGGCTAAAACATGAAGCATGCTAGACTACTAAGCAAGACATAAGGAGGGGAGGCTAACCCCTCTAATTTTGGACTTCAAAACATGTTTTTAGCCACTGAAATAGCTCTAAAAAAGATGATGCAAGGGTGGGAAACACAAGGGCAAAGGCCTCCAAAACAAGGTACAAAGAAAGGCTATCAACCCCTCAACCTTTAATGGCCTTTGGACCCAAGCTTCAGCCCAAAAAGACAGAGCTTTTATAGCCCAAAATCATTTGAAAGACATGCTGGAATGAAGACAAAACTAGCTAAGACAATAAGCTAATACATAGAGCTTTTGAACTAGTAAACAAGCATGAAGAGGGGTGGCTAGCCCCTCTATTTTTGGGACCTGAAATCATCATTTTTAGCCTCTGAGAACCTCTGAAAATTAGTGGTAAAAAGCTCAAGAAAAGTTGGTTTGAAAGTGACGAATAATGGCACAAAATCTTAACAAGCAAAGGAGCAAGAAGGGTGGACAACCCCTCAACTCAAAATAGCCTCAAACCAACACTTTTAAATCGTAAAAACAAAGGTCTTAACAGTTCAAAACTAGGCCCAAAACAGTTTGAAAAGATGGCAAAAACAAGTATAAAAAACAAGCTTAAAGGGTAAAGGTTATACCTCTTGAAGCAAGCAACAATTCTAGGCAAAAAGTCAAGTCAAAAACACCTTCTAAAGGTCCAAGAAGGCTTCTAAGGACCTCAGCTCAAAGGTGGTCAAGTTTGATCAAGGATTGATAGGCAAACTTGAAGTGTATCTACACTTGTATGCACAAAGGTTCAAAAGAGTGACAAATCTAGAGAGAGAGAGAATTGTAGAGAGAGAGGTTTGTAGAGAGAGAGGCTCCCAAAATCTTTCCAACCTTAAAATATGAGAGATAGGCCATCTATATATAGAAAACCATGAGCTCAGATCAAAAATATCAGTAAAGGGACAGGTGGAGAAATTTGGAAACAGCTGGAAGTAAAAATCTGCAAAAAATCTGATTTTTGACACCAGTGGCCGGCAGGGGATCATTGGTGGCTAGCAAGGACCATCAATGGCCGACACTGCATCATCCATGGCCGGCACACTTCACCAGTGGCCGACAGAAAAATCTGCTCTCCAAGTGCAACTTCAAATGGGCATATCTCCTTCATCTGGACTCCTTTCCAGGTCATTCTTGAGTCTACAATGAAGCCACAGAAGTCTTCTTTCTAATGGTGGCAGCCGTATATCAAAATTACATGTGTGAAAAAAGTTATGCTCATTTTAGTTAAGACTGCTCAGTTTCAGTTTAACCGGATTCATGCCTAACTTCTCCTCATCTAGTTTTCTTCCCTCATCTCCTCTTTTCTTCAACCCCAAACCCCTAAATATGGTGTTTTGAAAGATTTTTCAAAGAGTTCACCTCTCTTCCATTCATTTCCACTTTGTCCTTCCTCGGTTTATCAAAAAGCGTAACATTTAACGAAATACGAGCCTCGGAACATCGTTGGAACTTTTTCAAAAAACTATTTTGAAAGAGAGAGTTTTTAGGTCTAAAATCATTTTGAATAGTTTTGGTCCAAAAGGGGTATAAGGTTGGGACTTGACGCTCTCTTGGCCAAAGAAATCGAAGCTTTGCACAAGATAGCCTGCACCATCGAGTAAGCAATTAATGGCGCCCAAGTCTTAAGGGCTATCAAAAATGGGGTGTCTACAAAATGGTATGCAACACGAAGATGCCTAATCTTGCCTCTTTTACTTGTTGATTTTTCTTTACTCATATTAGATTATCAATCCATTCTTTAATTGATTAGTCCAAAAGGTGAGTGTCCTATAATGGAAAGAGGGCTTAAACCACAAGTGCCTTGAGCATGAAAGAGAACTCATGCCGTTGATAATGAACTCCCGAAAGAATTAAACCATTAAGCATGAATGTCTCAATTTCACTCTTAAGCAAACAAGTGGTTTAAAACCACTTTCAAAGTAAACAAAAGAGTGAAGAATAGAGGGAGATTGTAGAGATTTTAGTGCTGAAATGGAGTTCAAAATAACACTAAAACATGCAATCAACTCAAGAAAATGATGTTTAAAGGCTTAAAACACCAAACTAGTGAAGCCCTTTACACTACAACCATACAAAACAAGACTCATATGACCTAACCAGCCAAAAACAGTGCTAAAGCAGTCCAAATCAGAGGCAAAAACATGCTGGAATTAAGCTAAGTTAGGCTAGAAAAACATGCTAATACATAGAGCTAACTAAGCATGCAAGCAAGACACAAGGAGGGGAGGTTATCCCCTCCAATTTTGGACTTCAATAGTAGGTTTTTGTCATTGAAAATCCTCTGAATTTTAGTGGTTAAGAGGTCCAAAAAGTTTGATTTAAAGGTCATTAAAGATGACACAAAGAGCTTCACAAGCTAAGGAACAAAAAAGGGGAACAACCCCCTAACTCACAAGGACTCAAACTACTATTTTTATGCCTCAAAATAGAGTTTTTTACACTTCAAAAACAACCTTAAAATAGTTGAAAAGGATGGCAAATCAAGTATGCCCAATAAGCTAAAATGAGGTAAGCTCAATACCTTTGAAGCAAAGTGCAATTCAGCCACTAACTTAAGCTCAAATCCCCTTTTAAGGCTCAAACAAAGCTCCAAGGGACCTCAGCTCAAAGGTGAGAATGGTTAGTCAAGGGTTGCTGTGCAAAAGTGTAAAGAAACTAAGCAAGTGTATGCGAAATAGCAAGAGATAGAGAAGTCTAGAGAGAGAGAGATTTTTGGTCTAAATATTCTAACCCCTCCAAATTAGGGAGAACACCCCATATATATAGAAAATCAAGGTTTGAGCTTGAATTCATCCTACCATACACGTGTATGAAGATGTAGTTCAGTGAGGAACAGCTGGCACAGCTGCAAACAAATATCAAAAAAAGGAGACAAATGGCCGTCGGCCACCACTGGTAGCTGACTGGCCACCACTAGTAGCCGATAGGCACAACTTGTGGCCGACAAGGTCTAGGGCTGGCCGACAGGCCACCCTCTCTTCTAGGCAAGAGACAACAAGCTCTTAGTCTAAAAACAAGCACAAAGCAGGCAAGGTTTAAAGGCTTAAAGACAAGGCATTCTGCCGAGGACTTTGGGCACTCAAAACGAACATAAACAAGCAGAATCAACGAGTGCACAAACAATGACGTCCAAGTCTTAAGGACGGTCAAAAATGGTGTGTCTACAGTTGCCCCTGTTTGACAGAACTCGGAAGTCATGAAATGACGTGAGTGAATGTCAAAACCCAAAGATGACCCATTTTTGACAAGGCCGAAGACCTGGATAAACAAATAAGCAAAACATAGAATGGTTGCGCCCACAGGCTGCCTATGTATCCCTTTGCAAGGAATCAAACCAGCGTAGTTCTAGGGCAAAATGCAAATGATATGCACGATGCAGGAATATAACTTATGATCATGCAATGAGGCTGTAATGAAACATCTAGATACAAGTGTTATGCAAAGAAATGCTACAGCAATCAAACCAAGGTAAGGTACAACAATCTCAAACATAAACAGAAGTAAGTAAACACGCCAAGCGTGAGAATCGCAAGCCAAACCACATTTCATGCAGAAAGAATGTAAGAAAATTATGCAATCTTAACTACACATCACGCAGGAAAGACGAAGAACAACACAGCCATCGGGCACACTCAAGGTGTCAAACAAGGTCCAAACGCATTGCACACGCGAGGAGAGAAATGGTGTGAACACAGGGACACACCCAAATGTTCCTAACCGGAGCGGTGATAAATATTGGAACGCGTCGAAATATTTGTAACCAAAACAAGGAGTGGTATAAGCATCGGAACTCGTCTGAATGCGTTTAACCAAAGCGTCCTAACGCATCTCACGCGATAGGAGAAGAGAGTGGTGTAAACACCAGATGTATCCGAATGTTTCTAACCGAAAGCGTCCTAACGTGCCGTACCCGAAAGGAGAAGAGGGTAACGAGAACACCGAGATGCACCCAAATGTCTCTAACCGAAAGCGTCCTAACGCGCCCCACGCGAGAGGAGAAAGAGGTAACAAGAACACCGGGACACACCTAGATGTCTCTAACTGAAAGCGTCCTAACGCGCCGCATGTGAGAGGAGAAAGTGGGTGGTGTAAACACCGGGACATGCCGAATGCTTCTAACCAAAGCAAGTAATTTGAAGGACAGGAATGATTTCACCTGGAACTCCTCTGAATGAACCGTACATACAATATTGTGTCTATATAAGAAAGAAACTTAACAAGCATAACACAGTAAGAGTGCATGTTCTACGCAAGATTAGCAAAACATGTTCTATGCAGTAATAACAAAAGCATGTTCTATGCAAGAGATAGAGAAATGCATATTCTATGCAATAGGATAGGGTGCATGCAATGACCAATTGTAGAAAATGCATGTTCAATGCAAGATTAACAACATGCTCGACGCAAAACACCAAATAAAGAAATGCACGTTCTATGCAATGACAAAAAGCGTGTCTAATAAACCGACTCAATCGCAACCTCCGATTTACCTCTCGGAGGAGTTACAATATATTTCAAAAGGATACACCTCGTTCATGTTGACTAGTGATGAGTCATGCATCGAAGACATGGTTCGAAAATTCCGTAGAGACACTTTGAGCTGAAAAGTGAACTTTTCTTGCACTTTCTTGAGGACCAAGGACATAAAATAATAGCAAAACACACAAGGAGAACACTGGAAGCATGTCGGCCACCCTAGAGAAGTGTCGGCCACCTGTCAGCCACAAATGGATGGTGTCGGCCACCGATGGCAATTTGAGGCCATTTTGGTCTTTTCTCCTCGGGCGTTTAAGTAAACACACCCAAACCTCATTTCCTCATACCTCCATAGCTGAAAATCCTTCCTCTTCCTCTCTAGACACTTTTCCCCCTTAGATCTGTGCTTTATACGCGTTTTCCAATGCCTCACGCGAAATTGATTCGCTAAAACCTCATGATTTCCTCCGTTTTGAACTGATTGGAATTTGTTTTCGATGCTTTTTCTCCATTTTCGCCACTTGAGGTTTGTTTCCCTCGAGTTTCTCTTGGCTTTGGTGCCTTTTCCCAGACTTTGACTTTTTCTCCCATTTTCTCTTTCTTAGGGTTGACTTTTGTTGACTTTTGGCATTTTCCACCTATTTTGCTCATTTTTGCCTACTTTTTCACCACCTTTCTAGGTGGCAGACGATATTCCCTACGACGGAGGTTCTCCAGGGATGAAGGGAGATCCCAAGCATATACCATTACCACCCAGGGTCCGACCCTTCGACCAGGAGACATACTACCCTGAGGTGTATGTACTACCACCCGTTACAGTCCGTCATTTCAGCGAATTTGCATGAGGCGCACCAGAGGATCTCTTGCTGTGAGAGCTAAAGTCTCACTTATCCTATGATGCCTTTGAGGTACGCACTGTTTTGTTACATTTTCCGTAATGTACTTTGCGTTTCCTGCATAGCTCACACTGTCTTTCATCTGCTCATCCCAAACACATTCATACATTGTATTTCTTACAATGCCTTTCATCTGCTCATTCTGATAGAAAGGGACTCTTGTTTTACCCGAGGATATGGGACCACATCTGTGAGAAAGTGGTATATGGACCTCCCTATTGGTGTCTTCCAGATCGTCGACAAAGCCGGGTTTGGCATATTCTGCATAGGGCTGTTGCGTCTCATAGCGAGAAGGTTCCTACTTGGCACGCTGGTAGAGAGGTGGTGGGACACCACCAACTCCTTTCACTTTTCTACTGCAGGAGACATGACGATGACCCCATACAACTTTGCTATGCACACTGGCATCGAGGTAGGAGGTCGGCCGATCCCATATGATACAGACATGGGAGAGTAGCAGGCCGCTTAGATCTACCCACTGGGGCCACGCCCACCTCTCTTTCGATCGGGGACAGTTCGATATAGTTAGTTTGCAGATCACTTCAGAGGGACAGCCCCAGAGGCCTTGGAAGAGATCGAGCAGTATGCCCGAGGCTTCCTGATGTTCCTCTTTGGCACCACCTTGTTCGCCGACAGGGCAAACACCGTCAGGCTATATCTCTTGAGTGCCTTGGTGGACTTGTCTCAGGTCCGGCATTATGACTGGGGTGGTGCTAGCCTCGCTACTTTGTACTGTTACATGAGCTCAACATCCCGCAGGAGCAAGAACAGAGTCGGTGGCTACCGGAGAGCTTGGGAGGTATGCTTTACTTTTCTATTTTACATTCCCTACCGTGCTTTCTACTTTGAACTTTCTATACACCGTACACACATAGTCTGATTTCTACTTTGCATTTGTATTTTCTGTATGCTGTACTACACACCCTGTTTTCTACATTTTCTCTGTATTCTATATTCTCTGCATTCTACATTTTTTGGACACATATTCTGCTTTCCGTATTACCTGTGTTTATCAGTTGTATGCTCACTATTGCCCTTTTGCTTTTTGCAGCTATGGGTATACGCATATTTTTCCACACTTGCCCTAGAGCCGGAGGTCGAGATGCCTCCTAGCGTGCCATACTCTCACCGGTATGATGGAAGATACCAGTAAAGGACCCGAGAGACTCTTTCATTCTTCCGTCGATATTTTGACACAGTGAGGGCAGCAGAGGTAACCCAAAACTCACAGTTCTTTCTACTTTTAGCTCCAATTCATATTGCATATCTAATGGCAACTAACAATTTGTGCATTTTCTATCTGTAGATCTCATGGTAGCCCTGGGCTACTATGCCAGAGGGCGTCAGATATCAATTCGCCGGTGCTTGGGGCGCTTCTTGTTACCGGCTCGTGCTTGAGGGACCGGTAGGCCAAGCTTGGTTCCTGGGCGAGCGCTTCCTGCGCCAGACTTTGGGTTTGCCACTGTAGACGGTCCCCATGCCACCACCGCCATCCATGCCGGCCACAGAGAGTCTCTCCTCCCAAGAGGTGATCGATTTTATAAGAGGCGTAGAGGCCGACTACTTTCTGGGAGAGGGGGACTATGCGACATACATCCAGACGCATCTCATGCCTCCTTTGACGGGTATTCATGCTCGTGCTGGGAGAGCAGCAGATGCCCCTTCGACGAGCAGAGCTCAAGCGCTGAGAGGCAGGGCCAAAGGGATGCCCTCAGCTAGGCAGAGTTTTGGCTGGCCAGAGCTTTCGACTGAGTTAACAGGTTGGCGGTACTCCGGAGAGGCTTATCAGATATCGATTGAGCCTCCATTGGCTAGTCACAGATATGTCAGGACACCTGATTCACCTCCGGTATGTACTATAGTTTTCATTTTTTTCATTCTTGATCAGATACTCAGATATTCATTCCTTCCGAACACTGACAATTCCAAATTGCATTTGCAGGCCCCCGCAGGGTACGTTGAGAGATTGCTCGAGATGTTGGCCTCATTCGAGGGCGTGATCTTAAGGAGGGAGGCACTACTCGGCTTCCACGGCATCCAGGTAATTTTTCAATTTTCTAGCATTTTGGTCACCACATTTTTGCTGACATACTGAAACTGACACTTCAACTGAACACTTCCCCACACTGCACTGATACACTGCATGTATAGATCACATCTAACACATTGCATTCACACACCGTATCTGACTTCTGCATGTACTCATCCCGCACACCATACTTGCATCTGGTATACATTCTAAGCCTGACATATACCAACTGCCTTTTCAGGTCCCACCTCTACCGATAGCACTGGCGGCAACAGCAGTAAAACCATCAACACCCCCTCTAGCAGCAGGGAGAGAGAGACAAGCTCCGGCACGCGACCGAGGGAGACGTCATGAGCCTATCATGTGTGATGATGATGAGACCAACGTGACCAAGGAGGCTGTAGGTCAGCATGCCAAATCATCCGAGAGCAGAGATAATGATGCTGGCTCAGATTCCACTAGTGGAGATGAGGCTAAGCCAGGCTCTAATGCAGAGGGTGACGACGACTTCAGTTCTAGTTTTGATTCAGCATCAGGTTCAGATAGCAGTGCGGATGGAGATAGCTCTGCAGAGTCCACTCCGTCGAGGAAGAGGACGAAGAGGGCCTCTAGAGCTTGCTCTAGCTGGCACTGATTCATATGTTTTTGCTTAGTTTCTTTTTGCTAGTAATGTTGGCACATTGTACAACCTTAGACAGTTTTATTTTCTTAAAAACTTGTACTCTTTTGTAAAAGAAAAAACCATGATCGGAATGAAAACATATTTTTGATGAAAAAGTGTTGTATTTTGCATTCTGAGCACCACATTGCACCACATAGCATAAAAACAAGATTGACAGACATTGAACTTTGTACATTGTATTGGTAATTTCTTAATCAGGTAATGAACTGACCAACACATAACAAATAGGGTAAAACAACTCAACAAACAATGCAACAACTCGATAAACAAAGTGAAACAACTCGATAAATAAATTGAAACAACTCGATAAACAAATTGAAGCAATTTGCAAGCAACTCAACAAAACTACTAAAACAAGACAGCATAATGTATCAAGAGCAGAACAAAACACAGGTTCTCAGCACTCTCAACACACAGGAAGACCAAAGGAATTTTACCGGCCATAAACAGAGGCTGCCGACCACCAGTGCAGGGGGCCTCCAAATTGCTGCCACTTGTCTTCCACTCAGCGCCTTGTCTTCTACAAAAGTTTGGGACTTCGTAGTTTCTTCATTCCAGCTCTACTTTTGCCACAAATGGAGCCATTCTTCACCGAAAAAGTCTCAACTTGGATTGCAACTTTAGATGGCTCGGAAAAGGTGAATTTCTGGGGTTTCGGGATAAATGCACTATTCCCGCTAAGTCGTACCCCACTGTGTTTTCTGTCCCTACATACCGTGGCTAGATGTTGGAGTCTAGTTACATATGTGTTTAGCTTTGGGGGACAAGAGCTATACCCAACAATTGAAGAGTTTCGAGTTCTACTAGAATCCCAACATGACAAGGAAATCTTGCCCCAATCTCGTTTTGGCCACATCTAAGCTTTAGGAAAATGTGTGGGCTCACTTTACATGAGGCTCGATCATTAGTTCACAATGGAGAACTAGACATTCCCAGTTTGATTCATCGATTTTTTGACACTGACAACCGCGACAACCGTCTCTGATAAAGTTTTTGGCGGCATGCCCTTTGTTTGTGTATGTTGGCTCATTTCCTGCTTGCCCCTGGTTTCGGAGGGCCTAGCATTCGCTTGATCGAAATGGCCCAAGGCTTGAAAGAGGGCAAGAGCTGCATTAGCTTAGCATTGGCCAAGAATTTGATGGGCTTGGATATTTTCCATCGGTGAGAGACAAACAAACTCGTAGGAAGTCCACTACTTTTGCAGGTAATGTTTCCCACCCTTCTCACATCACTTGGCACTCATGCTATGCTTTTCTCTCAAAACCCTTTCTCACTTTTTCTCTCCACACACACCTCTCTATTCTTTAATTTCTCTTATTTTTCATCCCTCCTAAGATATAGCTTATGGACAGGTTGAAGGTAGTGGACTCTTGCCCAGCATATTCAGCACGAGGTTATTTCTTTCACCAATGGCTAGTCAATTTCTTGAACAAAGGGTGGTGATGCCATTGGATGTGCAACAGGTCTGCTGCTGACATTGTTTGGCGTTTCCCTTAGCTTGATCTGCCCGAGATGTGCTATAACATGTCTCGACAACCTGGCATTCAGTTGATTGGCTTGACACATTGTGTCTTTTATTTCCCATTCTGACTCGGGCGTCAGTTTGGACATGACCAGACTTGCCCAGAAGAAGGGTTAGAGTACCCAGCTTCATTTCCCATCTGAAGCTCACAACTAGCTCGATATCCCACTGTATGGAGAACAAAAGAACTTCTGCCCCCTGCTCCCAATTTTAGTTGTGCCCTTTCTAGCGAATGCATAGCTTGGCTTGAAGAAGAGGCACAAACCGGGCCTACTTTAGCATCTGAAGCTTCCACAAGCTCTGGAAAGGGACGCAGGAACACCTGACTCATCTGCGCCCCAAGTTTATTGCTTTGATCTAACTTTCAAGTTTTCCTTTTGAATGTAATAAAATCAACTTTTATTTGTATCGAGAGTTAGAGAACTTTGTATTGAAATCAATGAAATTCAAAGTTGTGGGCATTGAAAATTTTCCTTTTGGTCCAAAAATGGTCTAAGTTGTAAAAAGATTAATTTGAACAAAATCAACTTTTATTAAAACTTTTCAAAACCATTTTCGATAAGGATCACAACTGGACACACATGGAATCTACCCTCGAGATGTACAACTCTGAATCCAACAAATGGAAAGTTGCCTTTTGTCTGAATAGCAATGCATTGTACCGTAACCAACTCTCGTAGTGAAGACCACAACTGAACTCTTGGATGCAAAAAAGACAAAGATGATTAGAACAATCTCATGGACAGGACATTTGAGTTTGAAGTGTTTACTGCTGGACTTCAGAATGAAGTTGCCTACGTATCCCGAAGATGGGAATCAAACCTTACGTAGTTCAATTCGGGTTCACTCGGGTATTAAAACTCTCCTTTTGCGCTCTAACTTTTGCCAAGGCCACCTTTTTCTGGGTTTTCAACCTTGCGAGCTCAGTTTTTCTTTTTTCAAATTTTTTATGCTCTAACTTTTGCCTAGGTCGCCCTTTCGGGTTTTCGGCCTAGCAAGCCTCTCATGGATAGCATTTCTTTAACTTGTCCATGTTGATTGGTTGGGAGAATTCCAGACCATCTAGGTCCATAAGAATAATAGCTCCACCCGACCAGATAGATTTGATGATGTAAAGACCAGTCTAATTAGGTCTGAACTTGCCCCTAGGGTCATGCATGGGAGCTCGGTTGTCTTTGAGCGCCAGATCCCCTTCTTTCAGATTCTTGGACTTAACTTTCTTGTTGAAAGCCCTGGAAATTCTGCGTTGATAACCTTGGATGTGGTACAGTGCTTTCAGCCTGCTCTCATCGAACAACATTAGTTCCTTGAACCTGCTCTATTGCCAATCCGCTTCTACTATCTGGCACTCAGCCATAACTCGCAACGACGGAACCTCAACTTCAATCGGCAGAACAACTTCCATCCCATAAACCAGAGAATACAAAGTTGCCCCAGTAGATATTTGAATTGATGTTCTATAGCCCCAGAGGGAAAATGGCAATTTGTCTGGCCAATCCCTGTAGGTTTCCACCATCTTCAGTAGAATGTTCTTGATGTTCCTGTTAACGGCCTTGACAGCTCTGTTGGTTTGTGGCCGATATATGGATGACTTATGAAAAGCCACGTTATATTTCTCTAACAAGTCGATCACTTCTTTCTTAAAGTGGGAACCATTGTCTGAAATGATTCATTCGGGACCCCATAACGACAAATGATGTTATTCTTGATGAACCTGGCTACATATGACGCTTTCAGCACTGCATAGGATTGGGCTTCGACCCACTTTTTAAAGTAGTCTATTGCCACCAGGATGTACTCATGCCTGTTCGAGCCTTTTGGTGTAACTGCCCCAATAACATCAATTCCCTAGACTGAAAAATGCCATGGTGAAGTCATGTTGTACAACCCTCCATGGATGGCCTCCATTAAGCACTTTGACTCTTCTGCATCAACACACAACTTGTGCATTCCCAAATGGCCTCGTTTGTACAACTTACACCCGCAGATGATAAATTGAGCAGCCATTCGCCATATTGCCCTTTTATCTTTGGCATTTGCCCCTAGTGGATAAGCCTTCTTTTCTAAGAAGTTGCAGATATCATGATACCAGGGGTTCTGATCTTGCACTTCATCTATTGCGGCGATCAACTCGTAGGGCGGCACATACTTTTGTTCAATAATGGTCGGACGCATCCGGACTCCCAAAGGGATGTCTATCATAGAAGATAGAGTTGATAAAGCGTCAGCGAACCTGTTGTTCTCTTTTAACAGATGCGTGAAGGTTAGCTTCTCAAACTTAGGAATCAGAACATCCAAGGTTTGGTGATATATTTTCATCATTTCTTCCTTAACCTTCCAGTTTCCTTTTGCTTGAGACACAACCAGGTTCGAGTCCCCAATGACATTCAACCGTTTTGCCCCTAGTTCCAGGGTGGCTTCCAAGCCAGTGATACATGCCTCGTATTCTGCTTCATTGTTAGATACCTTGGACCGGAGTTTGAAGGCTAAAGGTATATGGGAATTGTCGGGTGCTATCAGCAACACCCCTATCCCATAACCATACTAATAAGACGCTTCGTCAAAGTATATGGTCCAAATCTCTTCCTCGACCTGCAGCATAGCTTCATCTGGGAATAGATACTCTACTACTTCACCTCTTTCTACCGGGTGATCGGCTAGGAACTCCGCTACAGCCCACCCCTTAATAAACTTGCGAGTCATATATTTCAGATCAAATTTGGAGAAAAGAAGCAACCAACGGGCTAGCCTACCCATAAGCGCTGGTTTCTCGAAGCGATATTTAAAGGGGATCTAATATTGAAACCAGAATTACGGAGTGAGCTAACAGATAGTGCCTCAACTTCCTGGCAGCCAATACCAAGGCTAAGCAAGCCTTCTCTAATAGGATGTAACGGGTCTCATATTCCAGCATCTTCTTGCTCAGGTAATAGATGGCTTTCTCCACTCTATCCTCAGATTCCTGCGCAAGCATGCAGCCCATAGTCGTGTCAGTTACTGACAGATACAGAATCAATGGCTTTCCCGACTCTGGCGGTGATAACACGGTTGGGTTCTGAAGGTACTGTTTGATCTGCTTAAAAGCAAACTGGCTTCAGTCATCCCATTAGAATTTCTTTCCTTTATTTAGGAGACCAAAAAGTGGTTCACAAGTCAAGGTTAATTTTGCAATAAACCGTCTTATGAATTGTAGTTTAACTAGAAAGCCTAACACCTGTTTTTCAATCCTTGGTGGTAGCATTTCTAGGATGGCCTTAATTTTGGAAGGATCAACCTCAATGCCTCTCTGTGTAATCAAGCACCCCAGTATTTTCCCTGCTAAGACACCAAAAGTGCATTTCTGTGGATTCAGCCTCAACTGATATTCTCTGATCCCTTGGAAAAATTTCTTCAAGGCGGTGTAGTGGCACTCTCTTTCTTTGGACTTGACAATCATGTTGTCCACATACACCTCAACCTCTTTGTGGATCATATCATGCAAGATCGTGGTTGCAGCCCGTTGATAAGTAGCCCTAGCATTTTTTTAATTGAACGGCATCACGCTGTAGCAGTAGGTTCCCCATGGCATGGTGAAGGCATTCTTCTCCCTATCCTCAGGTGCCATCAAAATCTGGTTGTACCCAAAAATTCCATCCATGAAAGAGAGCAACGCATAGCCTGCGGTGAAGTCCACCAATTCGTCGATGTGCGATTGAGGAAAGTCATCATTCGGACTAGCTTTGTTCAGATCTCTAAAATCCACACACACACAAATTCTGCTATCTTTCTTCGGTACCGGAACAATGTTGGCCAACCAAGTCGAATACTCAGATACTAGCAAGAACCCTGCATCTATCTGCTTGGCAACCTCCTCCTTAATCTTAAAAGCCCAATCCGGGCATATCCTCGGAAGTTTCTGCTTTACGGGTCAGGCCTCGGGGTCAAGAGGGATCTAGTGTTGTACAATCTCAGGATCGATTATAGGCATGTCTTCGTAGGACCACGCGAAAACATCTTTGAGATCTTTTAATAAAGCGACTAAGTGCTCGCGTTCCTCCAAAGACAACGTGCACCCGATTTGGACCAAACGCAGATCATTCTCAGTACCCACATTAATTGGAGTGATTTCATCAGCAAGGGGTTTTACAAACCTCTCCTCCTCTTGATCAATCAAATGTTTCAAAACCAGAGGAATTCCTTCCTCGTCGTTTTTATCAAAATTTTGAAAGTCATGATCAATGCAATATACAAGTGGCACAGAGAAGTACTCAGAAACAGCAGCGGTACCATTCTCATTCAAAGCTTCCAGCTCTTCCAATTCCTCGGTTACAACTGACTCAAAAGAAAAGGAAAAAGACGGCCTGGACAAAACAACGGCATCTGGGTTATCAACCCCAGGAATACCAGACTCTGACTCAGAAGAACTGGAATCTAATTCCAACTCCACAGACTTTGTGGAATCAGACTCCGGCTCATTACCTAATTCAGAACTACTGGAAAAAAGGCCATCCTCTAGCTGGCAAACGAGAGAGGGTGTGATAGAATACCACCGGAAGGGTTCACACTTGATTGATCTCCGATCATGGAAACGGTGAAGTCACACCCCGAGCTCTCTGATTTGATATGAGCATCCGAAAGGAGACAAGCCAGCGCAGTTCCTATCTCAAGTTCACTGCCGTTGGACTCATCCTCTGTAATCTTTTCTGCCTCAGTCGGTAGATCAGTATGTTCTTCTATGGCTTCATCCTTTTGCAGCTGTAGGTTGAAGAAAATCTCAAAGTCGGGCAGACGTTGTTTCTCAAAGTTCAACCATGGCTCAGGAAAGCCGCAAAATGGGAAGTTTTCCCCCTCCTGGACAAAGCGACCGTTCAGAGTTCCCTGAATTGGTCTATGTACAAGCTCATAGTGCTTCCCACTTTGTTTAGCTTTGGTTCTTCCTACCATTTCCTTTACTTTTCTCACCCAGTCCTCTTTGGTAGGCGTGTAGCCCAAGCCAAAGGCGTAAGGGTTATGTGGCACTTCGACCAGTGTGGTAACGCCCTTCTAGCCGTTCTTTCCTAATCCCATCCCGGGTATATGCTGCAGCATATTCATGAGGTAGACTGATTGAGCACTAACGAACAACCCCTCATCAATAGCTAAGATATCTTACACTATCCAGGCCTCAGCCAAGGTAAAACCAGACAAGAAAACATCCTCGTCGCCGTGCACAATCTCCAGTACTGGTGTAGTGACCTCCGGCAGAGGATGTATAGAAGAGTTCCCAAAAACAATGGCTACCCCTTTTCCAAGAGGGTACTTCAGCATCTGATGCAAGGTAGAAGAAATAGCTTTTACTTGGTGCAGCCAGGGTCACCCAAGTAGCAAGTTGAAGGTAGCTGGAACATCTAGGACGTGAAACTCAATGTCTTGTTGTGCTAGGCTAACCTGTGTTCTGATTTGAACTGTTCACATCACCTCTCTACTTGTGTTGTTGTAAGCCCGGATCACCTAGGCTGTTAATACAAAGTCCGCTGGCTTCAAGCCAATAGCATAAGTTGTGCGTGACGGACAAACATTGATTGCAGACCTAGTATCAACCAATACAACGGGCACCCACTTCTCTTTACACTCAACTGAGATGTATAGTGGTTTGTTATGCTCAGAGCCTTCAGGCGGCAATTCCTTATCCGTGAAGGCCAAAGTCGGCGAAGCACCTCCTGGGAAGACAAGTCCCACTAGTTGTTCTGGAGTTGTGTCGATAGATAGCTTGGCCTTATCCATTGCAAACAATACAGCTTACTGATGTATGTGCGAAGCCATGAGCAACCCCCAAATACATATGTCCGCCTGAATCTTCTTCAGCTGCTTGAATACAGCTTCTTCTTCTAATAGTTTCTCCCTCTGTTTTTTAGCTTCCTTATCATTTCCAAATGCTTTTGGTTGGTCCAGGTGTGGGGGCTTGAAGTACCACCCGCTTCTAGTCATGTGATCCACTTCCTCAGAATACCAGGTATCGTCTGGCAGATTCTGTCCCCAATCTTCATCAGTGTGGGCAATATGCAAATCATCATCTTCTCACCACATTCCTCCGGCAACCGACAAGCAACTGTCCAGTTCCGTTGTAAGTATCCCCGCATCCATATCACAATCAGTCCTCGCAGGGCCTTTGGCTTTCCCGACTTTCTGACTATTCTCAGCTCTTTCCTATTCAAACCGCTTCAGTGCGGCCTCTTGCTCTGTATCAGCTGTACTAACACTACACAATTCTTAAGCAAAATTCTTAGTACTGGTTCTCTTCGGTAACTTTCCCTTGTCATCAACTGTTCCGGCTGTTGTAGCAGTTCCTGCTTCTGTCTATTCCAGCTTTGGTTGAATTCCCTCATCCACATCAGGTGTATCACTGAGCCATCCCGAGTTGTCTGTCAACCTGTTCATATCTAACCAGTCAATCTGTACACTCCCCAGATCTTGTTCAACGAAGAACTACAGATTGCTGATGTCCTCCTCAAGGTCAGCTAAGTCATCCAATCCCTAGCTTGGTCTATCCTCCCGGACTAGACTGACCTTCATTCCTGTCGACAACTCCAGCTCTGGTTTGGCTTAATTGGTTGGCACAATGTAGTAACATGGGTTATATTCTTCTCCAGCTAAGTCAACGGATCCCTCAGGTACTGAACTGGCATTCCCATTCTTCACCAAGGTTAGTCTACCTTCTTTTACAACAGTCACCACGATAGGTTTGGTTCGGGATATGGACGCACTCATCATGCACAAGTCTGTGCTCTCTAGGATGAACAACGCCTGCTTAGTTAGGTGGGAGGAGGTGATGTATATACTAGGGTCGTAAGGGACGACCTGTGTATGAAGGAGGTTTACTTGCCGAAGTGAAGGGACCTGGTTATGTGGTGGGAGGGGATTTGTGGTGATAGTAGGCTTTTAAGGAGGCGTTATCACCTTGTTGTCAATGAGATCCTGAATCTCATGACGTAATCTAAAGCACTGGTTGGTGTCGTGACCATGCTGTTCGTGGAAGGCTCAGTATTTGGCCGGGCTGTGTATAGGAAGGAAGGGATTGGGCAATGGGCGTTGTTCTAATAGCTTTAGGTGCCCTTTTCTGATCAGGACTCTCAGGGCTGCAGATAGAGACATGTAAAGTGGGTGAAAACCCTCTGGCCTCGGGGTTAGTGCTTCGCTGTTTATGAGGTTGTGTCGGATGTACCGGCAAAGGGGTTGGCAGTCTTTGGTGTGATGGTGACCATACCCACATCAGAAGGCCTTGCAACTGCACCACCACTCGTGGTTGCATTAGAACTACATGTAAAAGATCTATTCAGCTGCTCTTTCTCATGGTCTATCAGACCCTACTTCATTGCATCCTATGTCTGCACCCCTATTTCATAGAGGTTAGCAAAAGTAGACAGATGTATGACTATCATTTTCTGTAATAACCTTGGTTACAGGTTACGAACCACCATTCGGATCGGGTCCTTTTTAGCCAATCGAATGGTCATCATGGAGGCCTTGGCCCTCCATTGGGTTACAAAATCCAAGAAGCCCTCTTTCGGCTCTTGGCGAGTTACTTCGAGATCACAAGTTGTGACCTCGATCTGTGTGTTATAAAAGTATTGAGCAATAAAGGCCTCGGCCATCTCTTTCCAGTTCCTCTTTACAGAGTCTTCAAGTTTAGCGTACCAAATGGCCGTGATACCTAATAGTGTCCGGCCGAAGAAGGATACCTTCTACAGTCGAGATAGGCCCATCGTCTGAAAACAGTTGTAAATGGACCATGGGATCACCTAAGCCATCAAAGCGGTCTATATGCGGCATTTTAAACCTATCTGGCAATGTCACTGCCGCATCAGTATAGTCGTTCTCTATATCCGGGATCAAATTGACACCCTCAGCTCGTTTAAAGAGCTTTTCTAGCTTGCTCACTTTCAGTGTAGTAGGGTCGACCTCGAACTCAAACAGTGCCTCTGTTGGGTAAACCGGTGCTTTGGAAGTCTGGGGTGGAACTGGCTCTGCTGGAATGTCCGCATTTTCCTGGATATTAGTTGTATTCCCGGGTATTGGAACCCTGACTGGGGTGGATGCGAAGCAGAAGCTGCTGTTTGTTGTGGTTGTTGTTGTTGCTGAAGCCTAGCGATTAACTCGGCCTGCTGGGTTGCAATATCTGCTTGGCGAGGCGGTGACTTCCGCTTGGTGGGCAGTATCCAGCTGCATATTCTCAATAGTCTGTTGAAGTTGGCGGAGCATTTCTTCCGTGTTGACTAAGGGGTGCTGATCTATTAGAACTGGTGTGTACTCTCCTTTCGAGGTGGAAGCAGAAAACTGGACTTCGCTGAATAAAGGTAACTGTCGAACCAGTGAGTTATGCCTGACTCTCCTCCGTCTTGTAACTGGGGCTAGTGAAACAAACACTGGCTGTCATCTTACAAGATCCCCGGATCGGTAAAGTCGCCTTACTCGAGTCCAGAGTGCTTGGAGGGAAATAGACTCGTCTAAAACAATGGTGAAAAACTACATTGCAAAAAGAAAATAAAGCAAAGAAAAGAAACAAAAATCAGAAACCGCATAGCACCTCGGCTCAGATAGAAACAACGCACAGTTGCAATCTTAAGCTGGATAACTATAATCAAACACTGATTTATGCCCCAAATTTCTGCCTCAAAACTGATACCCTCAAACTGATACCCAGACTTGCAACTGATACATACATTCTTGCAGAGTTTCAGTCTAAAGCACGTATCACGCAAGTGAGAACCAAAACATCGCTATGGTGGGGTAGGGTTACCCTGTCCTAATTTCGTCAGGAGCTTCACTATGCAAACAGGCAGTTTCATACAATCCTGCATTCAGGTGAGCAACCTGTCCTAGTTTGGAATAGTATCTATGGTTTCTGATATGCAACCAGGTCAATTAGTCAAAAAAAAAAAGGGTACCTCAACATGACTACCTAATATACCTCTCACACCTAACACCGAGAAGTGAAAAGAGGATCAAATGGTACAGTAGTAGTCCAGATCCAAGGGTTGTGTTCCCATCATGGCAGGGCCCGCAACGGGTCAGCCTTTTGGCAAGCTTTTCTAAGCAAGCCTTTAGCAAACCGCTCAGGAATAGTAGATGGCAAACACTATGACTTAGACGCACCGATGCAAATGAAAATGTAAAGAAACACATAAGTGTAGATAAAAGAACATATCATGAGTTTGAGTCAAGTTCTCTAAATCCCCAATGGAGTCGCTAGAAACTGTGGACTCACCTTTTTCCGTGCCCTGTCTTTCGGAAAGGGTTTGAAAAGAAGGCCTCACAGTTCAGACTCCTGCAGTTCTGAATCTAGTCTCACAAGTACAATGTGAAACTGATAACACCAAAGAGTCTAAATCCGACAAATCATTTTGGAAAATCGATTTTTAATCAAAAAGTGCCAAAATTGAACTGCTTTACCAGATACAGAGTTGCCACCTAAATATTTTTTTTTTTTTGAAAAATTTAGGAGACCCTGACTCATGCCGAAGGCCACGTGTCCGTCATCACTAAAGTTGCCTCGGCTCGAGAACTTAGGTCCAAGAGGGGAAGGTCCTAAAATGAGCACCCCTGATCGGCCTCTACTAATCATGATATGTCATTTTATAAACATTATGCGTTCTTATTCCGATTATTAACCAACATTACTATGTGATACGCACAAGCAAGTATAGACTAAAATTGCAAGACTTGGAACAATTCAACTCATGTTTGTTTTCGAAAATAGTTTGAATTTGCCACCCTCAAGTGGGCTTAAAGATGTGGTTTTGCCACCAAACATAGTACGCTTAAAACATGATTTGCCACAACAAAGTGGGCTTAAAACTCACATTTGTTGAATCGTTCCAATTCAAACAACAAAGCCTTCATCCATAGGCATTGAAGCAATTTAGCAAGTAAGCTCATAGCCTCATGCCAAGCATGCGAATTATGGCAATATGGAAATCACACTCATGCAAATATGCTAAAGCATAAAACTCACCAAGTACTCCAAGCCAAAACAAAAAACTAGTTAGAAAGGTGCATGATCCTAACTATACAAAATGCCTAATGCAACGCATGCAATAATGCAATTAATAGGCTCGGCTACTTAATCATGGTATTTGCAACACTTTGATAGCATGCTTTGTGTGGGGGCCGAATATTGGGAGACGTAAATAAGCTAAATATTCTGAGTCATATTCGGCTCTATTTCGCCAAATAGCCGGCTGAGTAAGGGGCCGAGTGAAAAACGGTTTGCAGTTAAAGAAGCCGAATAAATAGTTATACGGCGAATCGATAGTGGGCCCAACCCCGAGGACAAAGAAAGAAAAGATATAAATAGAGGAACATCAGGCAAAAAGAGGTATGTGAGAACTAGCATATTTAACTTAAGATACAAGCAATCAAGAGGATATACACTGACTTATCCGTCGGAGTGCTAATTCTGGCACCCCCTACCGGAGTGTTAATTCTTTTTCAGGTGGCTAGCTGAGGATCACGAGCGTCCCCCAGGATCTGAAGTGTATTTCCAAACCACATCCCCACAATTGGTGCCATCTGTGGGAATACTCAAATACATCCATGGCAGGCGTAACGGAAGACCCTCTAATAGTCACCGATGAAACCACGCAGAGAGATGACCTCACTCCAACAAACATGCTTGGACCGGAGATTATCCCCGCAAGACGCGCTCTGAACTTCGCCTCACCCTCGACTTCAGAGCATGAGGCAATGCAAGCGATCATGGAACAAGCAAAGCAAAATAAACAGAGGTTGGAGAACATGATCGCTGAGAATGAACGCCTCTGTCAGGATTTGGCCTTAGAAGTGGCGAAGTCCAAAGTCCAAACAAGCTGTATGCCAAGATCCGGAACGACCTCTGAGGGCAGGTGGTCGATGACCTCGAGCCCAACAACAAGACACTGAGAGCGACTCTGACTCAATATCCCCAGAGTCCAAGAAGAAGGGACGACCCGAAACTTCCAATTCCTCTGAAGAGAGTCCACGTATAAGGCATAAGCGCAGAAGAAACAGTTCAGATGAGAAAGACCAGCACGATCCCTGTGTGACAGATCGCAAGGGCAGTTTTGCCCAAAAAGTTCAAAGCTCCGTTATTCACTCTCTATGACAGAAAATCAGACCCCACCGATCACATCTTTCACTACAAGTAAGCCATGACATTGCATGCAGACGATGAGGCCCTCATGTGCTGAATATTTCCCAGCAGTTTGGGCCCATTGGCTGTCAGGTGATATTATAAACTGGAGCCGGCTTCGATCAAAAGCTTCCATCAATTACAGAAATCCTTCAGGGCCAGATTCATCACCAACGAGGTCCAGCTGAAACAAGCCAACTCTCTCTGGGCAATGCAGATCCAGCCAGGAGAAACAGTGAGAGCGTATTCGGCGCGCTATTGGGAGTGCTTTAATCTTGTTGATGACACTTGCAACAACTCCATGGCCATCACTGCCTTCAAAATGGGTTTGCATCCTGACAATGCTATCCACAGTTCCTTGACTAGAAGACCCCCCAAAACAGTTTGGTCGTTGATGAAAAAAGTTGAGGAATACTGCAAAGTGGAGGATGACGCCTTGCGGGTTAAAGCCAGAAACATGGCCAGCAAGACGGCCCCTTCTGAAATTGTTCAGCCAATAAATTCTGCACCACCTTAGAGCCCTAAACCACGGCATCGGGCTAAACGAGACAAGAGACAGAATTCCTGCCGATCAAGCGACCAATGCTCCCACCGAGCAGATGAACAATTGCAGGTTGATAACAGGCGCGCGAGGCTTGTCGACAAGAAATATACGGAGTTAGCAGATCCGATCAGTGCGGTTATGACCAAAGTCCAACACCTTCCATTCTTCAAATAGCCGTCCAAAATGGTGGGACCTCCCGACATGTGAAGACGGGATAGACGGTGTGAGTATCACAAGGACCATGGCCACGATACTGAGAGTTGTTATGCATTGAAGGATCACTTGGAGGAATTGGTACACGATGGTCGGCTACAATAGTACGTCCGAAAAGGCAACTCAACCAAAGCAATAACCTTAAGATAGATTCCCCCCCACTCGGCGTGATCCACATAATATACAGCCTGCCAATGTCATCCGCGGTACATACGATTCAGTCGAATCCCGACCATCAAAATCAACTCACTCCGGCTAAACGGCCCCATGAAGCTGCTAGTATTGCTTTTGATGATTCAGATTTGTCCAGAGTGACACTTCCCCACATCGATCCCTTGGTAATTGAGTTATGCGTAAACCGATTCACAATTGAATGCGTGCTCATTGATCCGGGGAGCACATCGAAGGTTATGTACTACAAGACATTCACCAAACTCGGCTTCTCTGAATCGGATCTCTCTCGGGTCCCTTACCCACTATTCGGCTTCAACGCCAATCCAGATTACCCGTTGGAGAAAATCACACTACCCGTTCAAGTGGGCTCCCGAACAATGGATGTGGAATTCTTGGTCGTCAAGCTGCCATCGTCGTACAATCTCATCATGGGGCGAACTTGGTTGCATACTATGCAAGCCGTGCCAAGCACCTATCATCAGCTACTACGCTTCTCGACAGAACGCGGCATTGAGCAAATCCGTGGCTCACAGAAGTTGGCACAAGCATGCTATCTCCTTGCTGGAAAGACACCAAAGGAGTTGCAAGTAAATTCTATTGAGGTGCCAGATCGGGAGAGCCTCGACGATGTTGGGCGGCTCCCAAGTGAAAAGGCCACGGAAGCCCTTGATCGAGTTGAAATCGACGGAAATCCAGACAGGTTCTTCATGGTCAGCGCCTCCCTGAATCAAGCCGACAGACAGCAACTAATTTCCTTCTTGCTCAGCAACCTTGATGTTTTTGTATGGACTCCATATGAGATGCCGGATATAGATCCGTCTATTTTGCAGCACCGTTTGAATGTTGACCCTAAATGCAAGCCGATCATTCAGAAAAGCCGACGGTCAGTCTTAGAGCACACTGCCGCCGTTGTTGAAGAAGTTGAGAGGTTGCTTGACACCGGGGCAATCAGGGAAGTGACCTACCCTACGTGGCTCTTTAATACTGTGGTTGTAAAGAAGAAAAATGGGACTTGGCGAGTGTGTGTTGATTTCACGGACCTAAACAAAGCCTGCCCCAATGATTGTTTCCCACTACCCAGAATTGACCAACTTGTAGATGCGACAACACGCCATCAGCGTATGAGCTTCCTCGATGCTTACAGAGGCTACCATCAAATCTCCATGCATCCGGAGGACCAAGACAAAACTGCATTCCTCACCCCAAAAGGAACTTACTGCTATAAGGTTATGCCTTTTGGGCTGAAGAATGTAGGGGCAACTTACCAAAGACTGGTCACTGCCATGTTCAAGGAGCAACTCGGCCACACTATGGAAGTGTACATTGATGACATGGTGGTCAAGTCTAAAGAAGAGCAACCTCATCTGGCCGATCTGGAAGAGACATTCAGAATTTTACACAAATACAAAATGAAGCTGAATGCATCCAAATGTGCGTTTGGGATCGGCTCTGGCAAATTCTTGGATTACATTGTCAACCACCGAGGAATCGAAGCCAACCCGAGGCAAATCACAGCAATCTTGGAGCTCGGCTCCCCTCGTTCAGTAAAAGAGGTTCAAAAGTTGATGGGGATGGACGTCGCACTGAACTGGTTCATCAGTCGGTCTATAGATCGCTACCAACAATTCTTCCATACACTACGGCAAGGCAAGGCTTTTGAATGGTCTGCCGAGTGTGAAGCTGCTTTCAATGGCCTCAAAACCTACCTTCAATCAGTTCCACTCTTGACAACACCTTCGGCTGGTGACCCGCTCATTTTGTATCTGGCAGTTTCCGACTGGGCCGTCAATGTTGTACTAATAAAAGAAGAGCTGGGGGAGCAGCGGCCAGTGTATTATATTAGCAAGGCAATGGTCGACGCTGAAACACGCTGCCTTCCACTGGAAAAACTCATCCTAGCCCTAGTCATGGCGGTAAGAAAACTAATGCATTACTTCCAGGGCATAGCATTAGGGTGCTAACAGATTACCTCCTCCGATTAGTACTACGCAGTGCGGAAGCATTAGGACGCGTTTCAAAGTGGGCTCTTGAACTCGGCCAGTACGATATTCAATTTCTACCTAGAACCTCAATCAAGGGACAGGTGCTTGCCAACTTTTTGACCGAATTCACCGGAGGTCTTGCCGACTTCAAGTCTGATGAAATTCGACCTGAGCCGAACTGGAGAATTTATGTTGGGGACATTTGGCAGTTGTACTGTGATGGGTCATCCAATCAACGGGGCAGTAGAGCCAGAGAAGTAATCATGGCTCCAGACGGCGCAATAATTGAACAGGCCGTCAAACTCAACTTCGAAGCATCAAATGACGAGGCCGAATACGAAGCCCTTCTGGATGGCTTGAGGGATGCACACCTTTTGGGTGCTCGGCGTTTGTTAGTATTTTACGATTCAAAATTGGTGATCAATCAGCTAAAGGGGGAGTACGCAGCCAAAAATAACCGTATGGCGGCTTACATGAAATCGGCTAGTGCCTTGCTGGCCAAATTTGACCATCATGAATTGAATCAGATAACACATGATCAGAACACACATGCAGATGCCCTAGCTTGCTTAGCCTTCGCCATTAACTCAGAGATTAAACGGACCATCGAAGTAGGTTTCATCCCAGAGCCAGGCACTGGCCCTTCGGAGGAAATCTAGGTCAATGTCATAGAGTCAGGACCGAGTTGGATGGACCCCATTGCTGCATTCCTGTCTTCCGAACAGCTCCCAGCGGACAAGAACTAAATGCACAAGCTGCGAAACAAAGCCCTGCGATACTACTTGGATCCGCAAGGAAAGCTTTATAAAAAAATCCCTTTCTGGTCCATACCTGGAATATGTACACCCGAACAAAGTTGAAGAGCTTCTGACTGAAATACATGAAGGCAGTTGTGGTGCCCATTCTGGCGGGTGTTCTTTGGCCCATCGAGCTATAACACATGGGTATTATTGGCCGACAATGAGAACTGATGCCGAATGCTATGTGAAGAAATGTGAATAGTGCCAGAGGTTCTCCCCATTAGCCCATCTGCCTGCTGCAGAGTTAAGCTCCATCACCAGTCCCTAGCCGTTCGCCCAATGGGGACTTGATATCGTAGGACCATTGCCGATGGCCCCAGGGAACAAGCGATACTTGATCGTCGCGACAGATTACTTCACAAAATGGGTCGAAGTGGAGGCATTAATGCACATTCGAGATGCTGATGTTAAGCGTTTTGTATGGAGAAATATCATAACACGAGTCGGCATTCCAAGAGCTCTTATCTCAGACAACGACACCCAGTTTGATTGTGGCGTCTACCAAGAGCCGTGCAACAAATATGGTATCCGGCCCTACTTTTCTACGCTGACTTACCCCCAAAGCAATGGTCAAGCCGAAGCATCTAACAAATCCATCTTGGACGGCATCAAGAAGAGACTGGAGAAAGCTAATGGCAAATGGGTCGAAGAATTGCCGAGTGTATTGTGGGCTCATCGAACTATGCCAAGGCGATCCACTAGAGAAACGTTGTTTGCTTTATGCTTTGGAACCCAGGCGATCATACCCCTGGAGATCGGCCACCCAACCCTGAAATCACAAGTTTTTGATATAGTCTGAAAAGACATGATGCTGGCTTTGGATTTGATTCTGATCGAAGAACGAAGAGACCGTGCCCTTGAGTCCATGGCACAGTACCAGCAACAGCTTGCTAAGTCGTATAATCAACATGTTCAGCCGCGCCGCTACACACCAAGAGAGTTGGTCCTGAAGAAAGTACTTCCAGTTGCCAGGAAACTGGCTGATGAAAAATTGGGTCCTACCTGGGACAACCCCTATCGGGTCGATTCGATCGCGGGAGTAGGGGCATATCAGCTCAAAGACATGTCTGGAAGGAGTCTGCCACGGCCTTGGAATTCAATGCATTTACGAAAATTCTATCATTGACCTGACTTGTGGGGCATAATGCTTGTACACATTCTGCTTTTGTAATGCAAAGATACCTATTTACTCACCGCGAAATCTAGTTCAAAATAGTTCTGATAAAGCCTCCGGATTCAGAGCGCCCTTCGTGGATATCACGATTAGCCAAAAAGTCTCCGGATTCGGAGCCCCATCGGCGCACGTCGCCTTTGGGCCGATAAAGCCTCCGGATTCGGAGCGCCCTTCGTGGATATCATGATTGGCTAAAAATTCTCCGAATTCAGAGCCCCATCGCGTACGTCGCCTTTGGGTTGATAAGCCTCCGGATTCGGAGCGCCCTTCGTGGATATAACGATTGGCCAAAAAGTCTCCGGATTCACAGCCCCATCGGCGCACGTCGTCTTTGGGCTGATAAAGCCTCCAGATTCGAAGCGCCTTTCGTGGATATCATGATTGGCCAAAAAGCCTCCGGATTCGGAGCGCCCCTCATGGATATCACGATTGTCCAAAAAGTCTCCGAATTCGGAGCCCCATCGGCGCACGTCGCCTTTAGGCCGATAAAGCCTCCGGATTCATAGCGCCCTTCGTGTATATCACGATTGGCCAAAAAGCCTCCGAATTCGGAGCCCCATCAGCGTACATCGCCTTTGGGTCGATAAAGCCTCCAGATTCGGAGCACCCTTCGTGGATATCATGATTGGGCAAAAAGTCTCTAGATTTGGAGCCCCATCGGCGCACGTCGCCTTTGGGCCGATAAAGCCTCCGGATTCGAAGCACCCTTCGTGGATATAACGATTGGCCAGTCTCCGAATTCGGAGCCCCATCGGCGCATGACGCCAATGGGCCAAATATTTACTCCGAACTCGGAGTGCCCTTCGTAGATTGGTCGGCAGAAAGTCTTCGAATTCAGAGCGTGTATAACACGTTTGGGCCGAGTATTGGGCCGAATAATACTCTGAATTCGGAGCACCCTACACGAAGGTTAAAGCACATTAATACTCAAAGTGGAATGTTTTGTTAAGCTGAGCCTACAAAAGCCGTTTACACTTTAAAAGCATACAAATAGAATAAAATGCTTGAATAAGTTGGGCCGGAGCAACCACATAAACAATTAAAATATGCAAACATTCAAAATGAAATGGGGCAAGTCATACAAACGAGGGCTAAAACATGCCGTATAAAACGCATGGCGAAGCATGCCGTATAAACGTAGGCTGAAACATGCGAACGTTCAAAATAAAATGCGTCCTTAAACTAATCGATTGGCATGAAGTGTACTAATATAAGTAGAAAGTACAATAACACTTGAAAACACTTGGGGAAGAAAGTGTACTATTGTTCAATTAACCAATAATTACATAATTTTGCATTACAATGTCTACTTTGAGCATTATAATGTCTACTTTTATCCGGCGTCTCCCTCATCGTCACTCTTCTCGACTTCGAAGGCGAAAAAGGGGAAGTGGTGATGTTGGTACAACGGCAACGCTAAATCAACGCCTGTTGCCCGGAGAGCCTCCGCGGCTTGCAGTGCCTGGATCCAACCGTGCCTAAAGCCCCGGTTCTCGCATCAGCAGACCTCCTCTACAAGTTTCTCTTTGGTTTGTCGATCCCAACCTTCCAGCCCTTGTGAAAGCCTTTTTCATAACCTATGGTCCTCGTATTTTCTACGGCAAACATACTTGCCGTATCTCGGTCGACAATCGTGTGACTTAACAGCCGTTAGGTCACCCACTCCTCTACGACCGGATTAGATTGACCTGCCGCACGCAGCTCGGTGGTTTGAGCCTTCCTAAGCTCCCTAAGCTCATGCTCGGCTTTCTCCGCGCAAACCTCCAAACTGCGAATTCGTTCGTCCTTCTTCTCTATTTCTCGTCGCGCAACGCGCAGGCGCATGCCGACTTCATAAGTGGTATACAGCCTTTTCACCGCCCCATGAATGCCTTCTTGAAATACTTTGTAATCTTGTCGACCAACGATCGACTACTAGACTTCCGGTGGAAAGATCTGTTGAGTGAACTCAACTACTACACCTGAGTCGTTAACGATGGAGTCTGCCTCTGTCATCGGTTTATTCCCCACGAAAATCACAAAACTCAACGGTCGCGGTGTCGCGTCAAGCTCGTTTCTCAGTCGCGGTTGCGGGGAGCTCCCCTTTTGCTATTTTTCTTTTCGAGGAGATCTGCTTCGACGACTTGGGGGCTGATGTTTTTCCCATTCCCTGGACGTCCTTCCTCCTATGCGTGTAGGCTCGCTGCTACGATTCATTGCAGTATCTAGCTCAGCCAAAGTTCGTCCTTCTCCTCTACTGTTGAAGAACAGTCTATTTGACATTCGCACTTATCTAAAGCTAGTTCAAATCGAGTCTGAACAAGAATAAGTGGAATCACTGCCACGAACTCACCCCATTTATTTCTAATGTATGCAGCGCCCCTGAGGCGACTTCTTTAATGCTAAACTTCAAACGTCAGATGCCGATCGGATTATTTGGCTACTCTACGATGGGAAATTAGTCGCTTGGGAGTTGTGCCGATCAATTTATGCTGCAACCACTCCATGAACTAATTATATTCGGCTCTTGGAGTTCATAAATTGGCTGGGGCAAGGGTAGATTTACTAATCTAATCAGCTACTCTACGATGGGATATTAGTCGCATGGGCATTGTGTCGATGAATTTATGCCGCAGCCACTCCATGAACTAATTATATTCGACTCTTGGAGTTCATAAATTGGTTGGGGCAAGGGCAGATTTACTAATCTGATCGACTACTCTACGATGGGAAATTAGTCGCTTGGGCGTTGTGCCGATCAATTTATGCCGTAGCCACTCCATGAACTAATTATGTTCGGCTCTTGGAGTTCATAAATTGGCTAGGGCAAAGGAAGATTTACTAATCTGATCGGCTACTCTACGGTGGAAAATTAGTTGCCTGGGCGTTATACCGATCAATTTATGCCGCAGCTACTCCATGAACTAATTATATTCGGCTCTTGGAGTTCATAAATTGGCTGGGGCAAGGGCATATTTACTAACCTGATCGGTTGTTCGACGATGGTAAATTATTAAGTTTCCTAATTATCTAATCGTCGCGTATACACGAATGCTTCATCCAAAGAAGCAAAAAGCAATACCATGCATCAATAGAAACATTAAGCACAAGTAACAGTGAAGTACAAGGGAAATTTTCATTAGTAAAATTAGGCACAAACTGTAGCCATTTTACATGTGAAAACTACTAGAGAAAAAGCTAAAACAAAAATTACATTCAAATACTAAAATAAAAAGCTATAACATTAAAAGCTGTAACATTACATTCAAAATCCTAAAACAAAAACTACTGTCGCCCTCATCAATCCTCAGAGTCAGACTCCAGCGGCTCAATATCCACTTGCTCATATAGAATTGGCATAGCCAATGTCACATTAGCAGCAGCAAGGGCTTTGAGCCAGTCGTGTTTGAATCCCCGATTCTCAAATTTGGGGACTTCTTGCACGTAATTGGCAAGGGCAGTGCTTTGCCCAGCTTCATACGCCTTCTTAGCCTCAGAGTCGGCCATTTCTTTCGCTGCCTTTGATTCTGCTAAGTCCGCCTCAAGTTTGGTGATCGCCCTCAACTTCAGATTGTAAACGGCCAATTTGTTCGATGGCATCGTGCTAGCGACGGCCTATCTCGACTATCCTTCTGACCGTCTGCAAAACAGGAGATTAAAACCAAAATATATGCATTAAAGGGAAAGGCGAGATCAAGATACTTACCAGAAGAGCCGATTGAGCGGCTAACGCTATTGCCAAAAGGTCTGGCTCTGAGCAGAAAGTCGCCCTATCAGACGGCAATAAAATCGATCAAGCCATGCTCAACGCCACGGCTGGATCTTTGATAGCCGACACGTCGGAGGAAATCAGCATATTTTTTTATCTTTGGTTGAACCACAAAAGGCACAACCATATCCGACTCCTCCAAACGTGGCTGTTTGTCGACAGGGACTTCTCTAGAGCCGGCCTCAACCCCGGCATGACGTTTCTCTGCCCTTCATTCAGCTCCTAATTTTCCGGCACGATCGGCTCTGACTCGACATCTCGTGTTTGAACCGTCTCAGTAAGAGGTAGGGGGCTTGACATCGGCGACAGGTGGAACTTCGGATCGAATGGCCTCTGCCCTCCGTCGCGCGGCCATTCATTCAGCGTTTGCCTTTTTGGCAAGTTGTGTGAGTGACAACCCAGCCATATCTTCAGGGTACGCGCCGGGAAGGTCTTCTAGTCCAATAAAGACGTTGTCGCAAACTTCCCCTCAACCCGAGGTGGACGGAGGGTTGGCTGAACTAGGGCCGACTTCCTCAAAGGCTACCCTTAAAGCCTCATCCACTTCGGCCTCAGACTGGCCTGATTCTTCGGCGACCTCAACGACTTCCACACGCTCCGAGTCAGATCCCTTGAAACCGATTTGGCACAAGTTTTTGAAGTTGGTTAAGATAAGAGCCGTAAGAGACTCCTCACCTCTCGGAATCAGGATGTTTTCTGCTGCCGAGAAAGTTGTGTACGTCGGCTCGTATCGAAGAAGAATATCGGCCGCTCTCCCTTGCTTCTGAAGGCTTGGACGGCTGAAGTATTTCAATGCGACTTTGATCTCTGAAAGAATGGCGTTGTCGGTCGAGGTCAAGATTTTCTTCAAATCGTTCCCTACACAAACTAAACCATAAGATCTCAAAAATAAAAAATTATAAATATAAGAAAAATAGACACAACAAACTATACAGTTACCTGGTTCGCCCTTCCGTCTAGGAATAGGATCAAGGCGATCCTCGCCTTCGCCGAATTCCCAGTTACCTTGGACAACGACCATAACATCATCGACTCACTTCCCAGAGTTGGAAAGCATAGTCCTAGTTGATGGTCGGTGTCCTTGGCCCTAAGGAAGTAGCATCCATGCCAATGAGAAGACTTGGCCAAGGCGTAACAGTGTCAAATAGCAGGTATGCCGAGGTTGATCCTAAGGCGACGGTTTAGCTCTACTACCCCCATTACGATTCTAAAAAAGTTAACATTGGGTTGGGAGGAGATTAGGCCCCAATGGCAAAGGACGGCCCTCAAGAATGAATGAAGCGGGAAACGGATTCCGCTCTCTGCAATCGATAAGAGAGGAAAGACGATTGTGCTTTCATCATCCCTCTTCATATCGAGGGTGCCGTCTATCACAAGCGACAGACGGACATCATCAGGGATAGAAAATGGCGTCGAAAGCCAGAGATTCGATCTGCAAAGAGAAGGTCTTTTAGATGTTTTGCCATTTCGGTCAACCTATAGGAGCATACTAAACTAAAGGTAAACCAAGAAAAAGGACGCAAAGCAAAGAGGAAGCAGAGAGGAGGAAAAACTTACAAAGCGTCTGAAAATGCGTGTTCGAAAAGACAACAAGATTTTAAATCACAATAAATGGAAACGTACGAAGAGGCGGGAAGTTGAAATGATTACCGAGAGGCGTTTGCTCTGACATCTACATTGAAAAGAGGTTAGCCGCCGAATTTTGGCTCTGACTTTTCGAGTTCGAAACCAAACACTCCAGCTAACTGTCGTTAGTGAAGTGCTTGGGGGGCAATTATGGGGGCCGAATATTGGGTGACGTAAATAAGCTGAATATTGTGCGTCGTATTTGGCTCTATTTCGCCAAATAGCCAGCTGAGTAAGGGGCCGAGCGAAAAATGGTTTGCAGTTAAAGAAGCCGAATAAATAGTTATACGGTGAATCGATAGTAGGCCTTGCCCCGAGGACAAAGAAAGAAAAGATATAAATAGAGGAACATCAGACAAAAAGAGGTATGTGAGAACTAGCATATTTAACTTAAGATACAAGTAATCAAGAGGATATACACTGACTTATCCGTCGGAGTGCTAATTCTGGCAGCCCCGACCGGAGTGTTAATTCTTTTTCAGGTGGCTTGCTGAGGATCACGAGCGTCCCCTAAGATCTGAAGAGTATTTCCAAACCACATCCCCACACTTTGAAACACGTATTCAAAGAAGCATTGAAATAACAACGCAGTTTGAATGATGTGCCGAGCCTCGGTGCATGCAAGACAAATGTATGGATGCAAACATGCAAGCATAAGGTATGCTAATAAAAAATGTCCCTAATCTAACCATCAAAAGCAATTAAATAAAAAGGAGAAAGACGTGGGGTTGGAAGACATACACACACGCACGCACGCACACTTATTACAACATTATGCCCTCGCGAATGAGGGTCCGAATGAATAAGCTAACTATTACAACACAATGAAACCAATTAACTATTCTAAGCTCATTATTACAACAATTGAAACAAATTAACTAACTTATTCGAAGCTAATTAAATATTACAAATCGGAATTAAATAATTAGTTACACTAACTAATTAAGTACAAGACTTGAATTAACTAGCTATTCTAAGCTAATTAAAGCAATTAAATGGCCTCCAGAGCGAGGGACATGCATGTTTGGTTGTTTTCCTCCTAAAAATCCGCCAGCTTGCCATTCCAGCCTCTGTTTGCACATTTTTGCTCACCAACAGTGCTGCCAACTTCCAAAACACTTCTAATCACCTTCAGGAGCACACAGAGAAATTTTTTTTATTGATGGCCAGTCGGCTACCAATGGTGGCGGTCGGCCACCCTTTCACCGAACTTCTTTTTTGCTGCACCAGAGAGCAAACAGAGGCAAAGCAGTGTATTCTCAAGGTGTGTGTGTACTATTACACTCCTTATCATTACACAAGCTCAAAGGAGTGTAACTCTCAGCCCTCAAACCATCAACCAAGCATTTCCATGCATGATGGCTAAGGAAACAAGCTTGTACAAGCTTAATGAGTGTAAAACAAGACTCAACAAAACTACAACCCTATCATGTATGATCAAGGGTGATGGTGACCAAGAAAAGTGGCACGTTTCATCACTTTGAGTATGAAACGTCCCATTTTTCTATGTGTTCGAATTAACGTCCGATCCGAACACATGCTATGCAACATGAAGATGCTTAATCTTGCCTCTTTTACTTGTTGATTTTTGTTTACTCATTTTAGATTATCAATCAATTCTTTAATTGATTAGTCCAAAAGGTGAGTGTCCTCTAATGGAAAGAGGGCTTAAACCACAAGTGCCTTGAGCATGAAAGAGACCTCATGCCGTTGATAATAAACTTCTGAAGGAATTAAACCATTAAGCATGAATGTCTCAATTTCACTCTTAAGCAAACAAGTGGCTTAAAACCACTTTCAGTAAACAAAAGAGTGAAGAATAGAGGGTGATTGCAGAGATTTCAGTGTTGAAATGGAGTGCAAAATAACATTAAAACATGCAATCAACTCAAGAAAATGATGTTTAAAGGCCTAAAACACCAAACTAGTGAAGCCCTTTACACTGTAACCATCCAAAACAAGACTCATATGACCCAACCAGCCCAAAACAAAGCTAAGACAGTCCAAATCAGAGGCAAAAACATGTTGGAATTAAGCTAAGTTAGGCTAGAAAAACATGCTAACACATAGAGCTAACTAGGCATGCAAGCAAGACACAAGAAGGGGAGGTTATCCCCTCCAATTTTGGACTTCAAAAGTAGGTTTTTGTCACTAAAAATCCTCTGAATTTCAGTGGTTAAGAGGTCCAAAAAGTTTGATTTCAAGATGATTAAAGATGGCACAAAAAGCTTCACAAGCTATGGAACAAAAAGAGGGAACAACCCCCTAACTCACAAGGACTCAAACTACTATTTTTATGCCTCAAAAATAAAGTTTTTTACACTTCAAAAACACCCTTAAAATAGTTGAAAAGGATGGCAAATCAAGTATGCACAATAAGCTAAAATGAGGTTAGTTCAATACCTTTGAAGCAAAGTGCAATTCAGACACTAACTCAAGCTCAAATCCCCTTTCAAGGCTCCAACAAAACTCCAAGGGACCTCAGCTCAAAGGTGAGAGTGTTTGGTCAATGGTTGATGTGCAAAAGTGTAGAGAAACTAAGCAAGTGTATGCAAAATAGCAAGAGAGAGAGAGAAGTCTAAAGAGAGAGAGAGAGATTTTTCGTCTAAATTTTCTAAACCCTCCAAATGGGGGAGAGCACCCCCTATATATAGAAAATCAAGCTTTGAGCTTGAATTCATCCTACCATACACGTGTATGAAGATGCAGCTCAGTGAGCAACAGCTGGCACAATTGGCAAACAAATATCTAAAAAATTAGACAAATGGTTGGTGGCCGACAAGGTCTAGGGCTGGCCGACAAGCCACCCTCTCTTCCAGGCAAGAGACAACAAAATCTTGGTCCAAAAACAAGCACAAAAGAAGCAAGGTTTAGAGGCTCAAAGACAAGGCATTCTGCTGAGGACTTCGGGTGCTCAAAACGAACACAAACAAGCACAATCAATGAGTGCACAAATGATGACGTCCAAGTCTTAAGGACGGTCAAAAATGGGATGTCTACAGGATTTTTACAGATTTTCACCATAGATCTATCGCAACTTGGTATCATACACGAACCCTGTTAAGTCTCTATTTGTTGCTAATTCTGCAAACAAGCTTAGCTGTATTGAGTTAACTTTTTTCCTCTATTTTTGTTCTTCCCGCTCGAGCAGGAAAAGCCGCACTCAAGTGAAGTTTTCACCTTCGCAGTACTTTGGCTTGTCTGCAAAAATATTATGAGGTGTGATTTTATGCTCGAGTGTAAGTTTCAGCGCTCAAGCGTGGACCCTAGTTTGGAACACGCGTGTTAGTGTCAACGCTCAAGCGGGCATTCCTGCACTCGAGCAAAGATCGCGATTCCAACTGCTATAAAACTATAGTTTGTTCCAAATCTAGGGTACAGCTTCCAAATCTTCTTTGAGGGTTCTAGGGTTTTCTTCTAGGGCTATTTTGCTAGTTTTCTTTGATGTTTGATTGAGTATTAAACTCATGTTTTGATAAGCATACATCAAAGAGTTTGATTGTTCAACTTCAAGAGTGTTCTTTTTCTTTGGTGGAATCCGAAGATTCAAGCGTGGAGTATTTGAAGGAGTTCAAAGCTGTGCGCTGTTGTAACGCCCTCAAAAATAAACCCATTATATATACATCATTGACATGCATTATTTAAAGTAAACACTTTATTAAATCATTCATCAGAGTATTACTAATTAGAAGCATCACATGTAACATCGAGTAAAATGCCCTACAGGCTTACATCCTTCCAAGCCAATACTTGGATACAAATATGAGTTCTAACTCAATACAAGAAAAGCCCTAGGCTTGAATGTTTACATGTACTAACAAATAAAGACAATGAACTAAAAACAGTCTTCGAAATCCAAGTCCCTTCCAAGCTAAGTCCTTGGAGGTAGCTTATCACCTGAACCTGAAAATGATGTTCCCATATAGGGTGAGCCACAGCCTAGTAGAAAAATACTAAACCACATATAAGCAATGAATAAAGCAATAGCATACAACAGATGGTTAACCAATTACTTCATTTTACATTCTCATGACACTATTATCTAACACATGTTTACTTTCCAATTTTATCAACATGGCTCAGAACCTGGCCAAACTTACAACAGTGAATTATATATATATCAATTTCACATTCTCCCCATATCAATAACAAATGAGACTCAAGCTCAATTCAAAACACTTCATACTTCCAGATTGATACACATTTTAGTGCTGTATCAATAAAAACACTTCTATATAAATAAGCACACATAAAAGTGATGCTAATGGAGTCCATCCCCTATCTCCTCCCAAACAAAATCCGGTTTAGAGGTCCATCCCCTATCTTCCCCTAAACCGTGGAGTACATCCCCTATCTCCTCCCACACAAAAACAATGTATGCAAATGCAATGCTCAATCAATACACGTATTTTCTGTATCAATGCCATAGTCAAAATTAATGACTTAACCAATGTGATTAGTTTCAGTTATTCCTAATCCACATGCAATGTCTACAACAACCACGACTATCCTCCACCGATAGCCCAAAACAGTTATTTCTAAACTGAAAATAACTATGTCAACAATTCAATAGACAAATGATACCAATTACCCAATTACGCCATTTAATCAATGAATTCCATGAATTTAACCCTCTTTTCCCAATTCCATGAATTACTTATACAAATTAATTCAATAATACAACTAGGGTTTTTCCCAAAATTTACCAAAGTATCCCCAACATCTTAAAATACCAAAACTTAGAACAAAACCTATAAAATGGAATAGGAAATCCCTACCTTGAAGAAAATAACTCGAATGGAGAAGATAGAGATGAATGCCCAAATTCCAATGTGCTCCAAATCACCAAATGTTCAGATTAGAATGAAGCCCAAGCCGCCCTCTATCTTTCTTACAAAGAACTTAAGATGGATTCACACTAGAAGTAGATGAACACCTAAAGAGAAGATGAGTTTTGAGGGAGAGAAGTCGGACCTAGGGTTTAGAACCAAAAAGAATAAGAAAAGACTGATCAAAACCCGCTGCTGCGTATATAAACTGGACAGGCTCGCTCGAGCGAAGACTTTGTCGCTCGAGCGACCAGACACAGAGAAACTATGCTCGAGCCAACAACTCAAAAGCTCGCTCGAGCGAAAGAAAGCTCGATCGAGCGAAGAACTCAAACCCTCAGGTCTGCAACAAGACACACGCTCGAGCGAAGGAACTATTGCTCGAGCGAAGGATGAACTAACTCGCTCGAGCGAAGAAAATCTCGCTCGAGCCAAGAATGCACAGCTACAGGTCCAAATCAAACGCAACCACTCGCTCGAGCGAACAACTCCTCGCTCGAGCGAAGAACCAAAAACCTGGACAGCAACACTTGGTTTCTAAACCCAACCAACCTGAAACAAACCTGCCCAACACATCCTCTAATTCCAAATGAGAAAATAAGGGACAACAACAACAATTATACAATGACAGAATCTACGAAACCTAAGTCCGGATACAATAATCAAATGGGAAAAGACCGGGGTCGCTATAACCTCCCCCCCTTCAAAGAATTTCGTCCCCGAAATTAAGCATAAGTTTTTGAAAACAGATTTTTTTTTTTTTTTTTTCAATTCATTAGTAAACACCTTGACCCAAAACTGGTCATTTCATCTCTTTATCAAGAGGCATCTCATATTAAATATATAACACCACATATATCTCAACCTGTATCATTATTATGCATTATGCCCTTCAATGTTAACAATCCCCATATCATATTCAATTACATGATATATATAACACACTCAGCAATGTAATCAACATATGCAATGCTATACTAAACTTCTATAATGAAGCAAGTTTCAAGATACACCCATTTACCAAAACATACTCAACGTTTTACAACTTAAGACATATGTAAAGCTCTTAAGTTCAACAATATTACAAAATCTAAATACAAGATTACAAATGAATAAACATGTCCGGGTATTTTTCGCGGACTTCCAATTCACGCTCCCAAGTGGCTTCCTCCACTCCATGATGTTTCCAGAAAACTTTTACCAAAGGGATGGTCTTGCCTCGCAAAATTTGATCCCGCCTATCCAATACCCGAACCGGTCTCTCCTCATACGAGACATCCTCATCAACCACTAAATCGGTCCAATCCAACACATGTGATGGATCCGGCTCATACTTCCGAAGCATACTCACATGAAACACATCATGTACTCCGGACAACTGCGGCGGCAAAGCTAAACGATAAGCAGCCTCGCCAATCCTCTCAAGGATCATGTACTCTAGGTGATATCTTCAGAAAGACATGATCACCTGCCTCAAACACCAAAGATCTCCTCCTACGGTCGGCATACGATTTCTGACGACTCTGTGCTGTAACAAGCCTCTTACGAATAAGCTCAACTTTCTCCGTCGTTTCTCTCACCAACTCTGGACCCAACAGAGGTGCATCACCCACCTCAGCCCAACACACAGGATATCTACACGGTCGGCCATACAAGGCCTCAAATGGTGCCATACCGATACTAGATTGGAAACTGTTGTTGTAGGCAAACTCCACCAACGGCAAGTGCCTCTCCCACGACCCACTAAAGTCTAGAACACAACCCTGAAGCATATCCTCAAGTATCTGAATAGTACGCTCGGACTGTCCATCAGTCTGAGGATGATAAGCCGTGCTAAAGGTCAACTTAGTGCCTAAGGCACTCTGCAAACTCTGCCACAACCTGGCAGTAAAACGAGGATCTCTATCTGAGACGATCGTCACTGGGACCCCGTGCAATCTCACTATGTTCCGAATATACAAGTCGGCAAGATGATCTACCGAATCTCTCACGCGCATAGGAATAAAGTGCGCCGACTTGGTCAACCGATCTACAACCACCCAACTAGCATCATTACCCCGCTGAGTCCTCGAAAGACCTACAACGAAGTCCATAGTGACATGCTCCCACTTCCACTCGGCAATAGGCAAGGGTTGCAACAAACCCGCTGGCCTCTGATGCTCGGCCTTCACTTGCTGGCAAGTAAGGCACTTAGATACGAAAGCTGCCACATCTCTCTTCATACCCCGCCACCAAAACTGGCGACCCAAATCCCGATACATCTTAGTGCCTCCCGGATGCACCGCAGGGCGTGAATGGTGGAACTCTCGAAGTACTTCCTCTCGGCAAGACTCTGGCACAAACAGACGGTCTCGGTATCTCACACTGAGGTCGGGATACACCGTCAAACCTTTCTCAACCTTTCCACCGGAAATCTTCTCACGGAGAGATTCTACCTCAAGGTCACCTCTCTGAGCCTCTAACACTCGAGTCACAAGCGTAGGCTGAACAACAACAGAAAACAAGGCCGCAGCCTCAACGGATTCACCCAGAAATAAATCAAACTCCCCAAGTGCACCCAACATCTCCCATTCTCGAATGGCTATACTAGCTATGTCACCAACAGGTTTCCTGCTAAGGGCATCGGCCACCACATTGGCCTTTCCCGGATGATAATGCAACTCAAAGTCATAATCCTCTATGAACTCCATCCATCTCCTCTGCCTCAAGTTCAAGTCTTTCTGTGTAAACAAATACTTCAAACTCTTATGATCCGAGAACACCTCGAACCTCTCACCGTAAAGATAATGCCTCCAAATCTTCAAGGCAAATATCACAGCTGCTAACTCTAGATCATGTGTAGGGTAATTCTGCTCATGAATTTTCAACTGACGTGAGCCATAGGCAACTACTTTCCCCTCTTGCATTAACACACAACCCAAACCCTCTCGTGAGGCGTCACAATAGACTGCATAACCCAACCCTCTCTCTGGAATAATCAATACTGGAGCGGTGGTCAGTCTAACTTTCAACTCCTGAAACGACTTTTCACAAGTCTCACTCCATACAAATTTGACTCCCTTCCGAGTCAGTCTAGTCAACGGTGATGCTAACCTGGAGAAATCTTTCACAAACCGACGGTAGTACCCAGCTAATCCCAGAAAACTGCGGATCTCAAATACACTCTTAGGCTGTGCCCAATCCTGCACTGCCTCCACCTTAGATGTATCAACAGACACTCCTTCCCCGGATACCACGTGGCCTAAGAATTTGACTTCCCTCAGCCAGAACTCACACTTCCCAAACTTGGCATACAGCCTATGGGCTCTAAGTAATTCAAGCACCACCCTCAAGTGTGACTCATGCTCCTCCTCAGAAGGCGAATAGATAAGGATGTCGTCCACAAAAACGACTACAAACCGATCCAAGAATCCCCGGAAGATCCGGTTCATCAAGTCCATAAAGACTGCCGGTGCATTGGTGAGTCCAAATGGCATCACCAGAAACTCATAATGGCCATACCGCGTATGGAATGCCGTCTTCGGAATATCCTCCTCTCTGACCCTCAACTGGTGGTAACCTGATCTCAAGTCTATCTTAGAGAAACAACGGGAACCCTTCAACTGGTCAAACAGATCATCTATACGAGGCATAGGGTACTTATTCTTAACCGTAGCCCGATTCAATTTTCGGTAATCTATACACAGTCTCAAAGCACCACCTTTCTTTTTAACAAAGAGGGCTGGTGCTCCCCACGGCGAAATACTAGGACGTATAAAACCCTTGTCTAGCAATTCCTGGAGCTGAATCTTCAACTCAACTAACTCGGCTGGGGCAAAACGATAAGGTGCCATAGAAATCGGCGCCGTGCCGGGCACCAGGTCAATAGAGAACTCAATCTCTCGATGCGGTGGCAAACCAACAAGATCCTCGGGAAAGACATCCGAGTACTCACAAACCACCCTTGGCAACACAATCTGAGTCTCAACATCCTCACTAATCGAAAGGTTAGCAAGTAGACCACTAAGCTCACTCCGTCCTCGCGGAACATACCCCGGTGGCAACACATCACCAACCCGGTCCCCCAGAAAATGAAAATACTCTCTGCTCACGGTACAACAAGTGACCCTCTGGCGGTAGCAATCAATAACTGCCCGGTATGACGATAACCAGTCCATACCCAAAATAACATCGAAACCCCTCATAGGCATAACTACAAAGGAAAATGGGATTCTATGATAATCAACCTCTATATCACAACCCCTAACACCTTGTTTCAAGATCAATTCACCCCCAAGAGGTGACACTACACAAATAGGAGATGCTAACTGTGCTAACTCCAACTCCAAAACAGATGCAAATGCAGTAGACACAAAGGAATGAGATGCACCCGTATCAATCAAAACATTAGCAACCGAGTTGCAAAACAAAAAGGTACCTCTCACAACTGATGGTGCCGGCACAAGATCCTGCGCGGTAATAGCATACACGCGCCCAGACGACCTCTGATCAACCTGCTCACCCCTAGGAGCATAAGGTTGCTGCACTGACTGGGACGATGAAGCCCCCTGATTGGCCCTCGAGGCCTGACCTGACTGAGCTGGCTGCTGACCCTGAATCGGCCTCAAACCCGATGCACCAGGGGTGCCACCCAACTGCGGGCAATACCTCTTCATATGCCCTGGCTGACCACACTGATAACACGAGAGTGGCCGGCCTCTACCCTGACTCTGGCTCTGAGATCGAGCTGAAGATGATGCTGCTCTCTGCACTCCTCCCCTCTGGGGACAAACTGGAGACTTGTGGCCCAGCTGGCCACACTTGAAACAGGTAATGTCTCCCTGACTGCCTTTCCCCGAACTAGCACTCGGCACAGGAAAAGTCGATCTAGAAAAGCTACCCTGAGACTGTTGAGGATTAAAACCCTTCTGTCTCCTACCATCACTCTGACCATCCTGACTCCTCTTGGAGCCCTTCTGTCCTTCCTCCTCCTCCTGCATCATAATTTCCATGTGGGCTGCAGTGTCAACCATACGCCCATAATCCCGAATCATAGTTCCCCCAACCCTCAGCTTGAGGCCACGCCTCAACTTCTTCTCAAACTCAATACAACGGCGTTCCTCAAACGCCACCAACTCAGGTGCAAACCTGGACAAACTAGTAAATGCAGCCTCAAACTCGGCCACTGAAGAACTCGACTGCTTAAGCTGACAAAACTGGTCTCGCAGCTTCTCCCTGACAGCTGGAGATAAGAACTTCTCCTGGAAAGCATTCACAAAAGCCTCCCACGTACCTCCTATACGCCCCTTAGTAAATCCCCCTTCAACTGGAAAGATGCCAAGGTCACTTTCAACCCCTCGTCTTCGATGCCAAGCATCTCAAACGTCTTCGTTGTCTGTTCGAGCCATTCATCTGCCTTAAGCGGCTCTTTAGGATCACCCACAAATTCATCCGGATTAGACCGGAAGAACTCCCTCTTCAGAAAGGAAGGTCCTGCATCCGCAATAACAGCCTGAGCTTGATTCTCAGCTCTGAGAATGCCTACTGACTCCCTGAATGCCCCTGCTATCTCTCGGGCTAGAGCGCCCATAGCCTGCTGGCCTACTGGCTCGGCCACATTGGCCTGGCCAATTCCCTCTTGAACTGCCGGAATCTCTCCTGGCACAGGCACCTCCTGCCTACCCGGCCTACCACGCCTACCGCGTCCTCGTCCTCGTCCTGACATCCTAATAAAGGAAACAAAGACATTAGCACATTAATAAATGTGTCGAAGCCAAATACTCGCGTCCTAATGCAATGGACAACAATAATTCATTCCACGTAAGCACATAATCACATAAGCACCTACGAATTTCATTCCCGGATAATGATAGTCCCAATGTGTTACTATAGTTCCGGTTGGAAGCAGCAGTGATCAAGTGCCTTTCCAACAAGACTACTAGAAACTCAAGGGTCCAATCAACATCATAGAAACTACATTCCATACCCACATAATCACATAAACATGTTATCACATAAGCATATAACATTACACTAAGTCTCTATCAAACGAGACGAACCCAATGTGTTACTAATCACTTCCCACGTACCCAAAGTATTCAAACCCGGTACGCTCTGATACCAAGTTGTAACGCCCTCAAAAATAAACCCATTATATATACATCATTGACATGCATTATTTAAAGTAAACACTTTATTAAATCATTCATCAGAGTATTACTAATTAGAAGCATCACATGTAACATCGAGTAAAATGCCCTACAGGCTTACATCCTTCCAAGCCAATACTTAGATACAAATATGAGTTCTAACTCAATACAAGAAAAGCCCTAGGCTTGAATGTTTACATGTACTAACAAATAAAGACAATGAACTAAAAACAGTCTTCGAAATCCAAGTCCCTTCCAAGCTAAGTCCTTGGAGGTAGCTTATCACCTGAACCTGAAAATGATGTTCCCATATAGGGTGAGCCACAGCCTAGTAGAAAAATACTAAACCACATATAAGCAATGAATAAAGCAATAGCATACAACAGATGGTTAACCAATTACTTCATTTTACAGTCTCATGACACTATTATCTAACACATGTTTACTTTCCAATTTTATCAACATGGCTCAGAACCTGGCCAAACTTACAACAGTGAATTATATATATATCAATTTCACATTCTCCCCATATCAATAACAAATGAGACTCAAGCTCAATTCAAAACACTTCATACTTCCAGATTGATACACATTTTAGTGCTGTATCAATAAAAACACTTCTATATAAATAAGCACACATAAAAGTGATGCTAATGGAGTCCATCCCCTATCTCCTCCCAAACAAAATCCGGTTTAGAGGTCCATCCCCTATCTTCCCCTAAACCGTGGAGTACATCCCCTATCTCCTCCCACACAAAAACAATGTATGCAAATGCAATGCTCAATCAATACACGTATTTTCTGTATCAATGCCATAGTCAAAATTAATGACTTAACCAATGTGATTAGTTTCAGTTATTCCTAATCCACATGCAATGTCTACAACAATCACGACTATCCTCCACCGATAGCCCAAAACAGTTATTTCTAAACTGAAAATAACTATGTCAACAATTCAATAGACAAATGATACCAATTACCCAATTACGCCATTTAATCAATGAATTCCATGAATTTAACCCTCTTTTCCCAATTCCATGAATTACTTATACAAATTAATTCAATAATACAACTAGGGTTTTTCCCAAAATTTACCAAAGTATCCCCAACATCTTAAAATACCAAAACTTAGAACAAAACCTATAAAATGGAGTAGGAAATCCCTACCTTGAAGAAAATAACTCGAATGGAGAAGATAGAGATGAATGCCCAAATTCCAATGTGCTCCAAATCACCAAATGTTCAGATTAGAATGAAGCCCAAGCCGCCCTCTATCTTTCTTACAAAGAACTTAAGATGGATTCACACTAGAAGTAGATGAACACCTAAAGAGAAGATGAGTTTTGAGGGAGAGAAGTCGGACCAAGGGTTTAGAACCAAAAAGAATAAGAAAAGACTGATCAAAATCCGCTGCTGCGTATATAAACTGGACAGGCTCGCTCGAGCGAAGACTTTGTCGCTCGAGCGACCAGACACAGAGAAACTACGCTCGAGCCAAGGAAGCCTTGCTCGAGCCAACAACTCAAAAGCTCGCTCGAGCGAAAGAAAGCTCGATCGAGCGAAAGAAAGCTCGATCGAGCGAAGAACTCAAACCCTCAGGTCTGCAACAAGACACACGCTCGAGCGAAGGAACTATTGCTCGAGCGAAGGATGAACTAACTCGCTCGAGCGAAGAAAATCTCGCTCGAGCCAAGAATGCACAGCTACAGGTCCAAATCAAACGCAACCACTCGCTCGAGCGAACAACTCCTCGCTCGAGCGAAGAACCAAAAACCTGGACAGCAACACTTGGTTTCTAAACCCAACCAACCTGAAACAAACCTGCCCAACACATCCTCTAATTCTAAATGAGAAAATAAGGGACAACAACAACAATTATACAATGACAGAATCTACGAAACCTAAGTCCGGATACAATAATCAAATGGGAAAAGACCGGGGTCGCTATAGCTGTCGTTGGTTCGGCATGGATGTTGTGGATTCAACATCAAGCTAATCAATTTCGAGGTGAAGGCAGTGGTGAAAGATATACAAATTGTTGAAGACAAATTGATTGCGTTTGGGTAATTTGTTTTGGTATATTTGTATTCTTTCTTTCTTTCAGAGTAGATTGATTTGTGGCATTTTGCCCGTGGTTTTTTAATCACAATTGGAGGTGCTCCAATTGTGGTTTTTCCACATAAAAATCGTTTGTGTCGATTTATTTATTTCAAAGCAACAATCTACATCACTTTCATATGTGCTAGATGATTTAGATTGTTTGTTTTAATTATTTGGAAATTGGTGCAATTAATCTAGTCTGAATAACGAATCACTTAGTTTTTTCAATTGGTATAAAAGTAGGTCACTCTTTGTTTCTCTCAAAACTATAGGAGTGTGATTTTGTGTGATTTGTGATATGGATTCAATTTGCAAAGGTAACTTGACTTATAGACCTCTGTTATTGGATGGTACAAACTATTTTTATTGGAAAGCTCGTATGAGGGCGTTTTTAAAATCTATCGATGAGAAAGTTTGGCACTGTGTGCTCTATGGGTGGTGTGAACCTATGGTCACGTTTTATAGTGCTGATATCCCCAAACCAATCAATAGATGGGACACAATCAATTATCAAAACTTGAGTTGGAACAGTAAAGCTCTCAATTCCCTCTTTTGCTCTCTCACACCAGAAGAGTTTTGTCGTATTTGCACATGTGAGGTAGCAAAAGAGGCATGTGACATTCTTGAAACTATTTACGAGGGCACTACTACTGTTAAAAGATCAAAACTTCAACGTCTCACCTCCTCTTTTGAAACTCTTTTTATGCTCGATGATGAGATGTTTGATGATTTTTATGCTAAACTTAGTGACATCGTGAATTCCTGTTTCATACTTGGTGAAAAAAATCCCTGAATCAAAGGTTATTGGAAAAATTTTGAGGTCTTTACTTGAGAGGTTCCAATCAAAAGTTATAGCTATTGAGGAGGCTCAGGATATTGAGAACCTCAAGCTTGATCAATTGGTTGGAAACTTGTAGACTTATGAAGCCCACCAGATTTCTAAGAAAAAACAAAAAGATAATGTGGCTTTTACTAGTGCTCATGAGACTATTAAGACTCTTGAGGTTGAGTTTGATCTAGAGTCTGCAATGACGGCAATGTTTAGCAAATAGTTTACAAAAGTTTTTAAAGAAAAAGAAGCCGAATTTCAAGGACTATAGTTCAAAAGATAAGGGTAATGAAAAATTCAAAACTTTTCCACCAAAAGGTGCTCTAAATACTGAGAAGAAGACTTTGAAGGGCAAGGTGTTAAGTGGTACGAGGTCAAGGGCTTGGACATATTGCACTTGAATGTCCATCAAAGAAGAATCATAAGAAAGCCTCTAATGTGACTTGGGATGATAAAAGCGGGTCAGAGCAAGAACCTGAAGAAATTGAATCCGGAGACGACGAAGATAGTACCTACATGGCATTCTGGTCTACTGTCACTCAACCATCTCCAAAGCCCGTTGAGTTTGCTCATGGTCAGAGTCTGCACCGTACTCCTACCTTTGATGGGAATGATTACTTATTCTGGAAGATACGAATGAGGATGTATCTTAGAGCTCATGACCCTGAAGGTTGGCAAGTAATTGAAGAGGATGCTTAAAGTGCTGACAATCCGAGCAATCAAAGAGTTCTGACTACTATTTGTGAAGCAATTTCTGAAGAAGAACAACAACGAATTGCTCACCGCATAAAGGCCAAAGATGCATGGGACATTCTTAGTCAAATTCATAAAAGAGGAGAGTCATCTGCACAACCATCCATTAACTTTTATGCCTTAGTTGCTTGACTATATGAGGTCAAGGAGAAAGAAAGGCAAAAAGAAGATGATGAAACCTCAGAAGACAATGATGAGATTGATGGTGATGATCTACAACTAGCTTATGAAAAGCTTTACAATGAATCTCTGAACTTGTCTAAGATCAATGATAAACTCACTCTCAAGCTCAAAGCATGTGAAAACGAGAATGTCAAGCTAAAGGGAGAGATTGCAACACCAAAAAAGGATGTCATCAAGATCTCAAATGATAGCAAGATCTATGTGGAAAACTTCTATCTTGTGAGGCCAAAATGATTGAACTTTTGAAAATCTATGCCATATATGAAAAGAAGATTGAACTCCTTGAGATGTCACAAGCTGCATTAGAAGAGATGGTCAGTCAGAAAGAGGAAGAACTCAAAGATGCTTGAGCCATGATTGCTATGTGGAACAAAGGGTCAAAGACATTGGAAGACATCCTCGGGTCTCAACAGATGAGTTGTGACAAAAGTGGGATAGACTATGATAATGCAGCAGTTCAAAAGGGATAGGCCTCTACATCACATGACACTAAAACTCAAACAAATGGAAAGCTGAAGGTTCAACAAGGTGATCCCTCTCTCCATCAACCTAAAGGGGGTAAGAACAACCAAAATGAGGTAAAACCTATTTTTGTTTGCCATCATTGTGGTAGGTATGGCCACATTCTTCCTTACTGTTATGAGTTGTTTGGTAAGGTGTCTCAAAAATTAGAAATTCTAATACTTCATGGGTTAGGAGACAACCTTACATGTTTAGGTGGAACACCAAGATTCATGATGGTGCTCACAACGATAAGACAGTTACCAAGACTGCCAGTCCTATTTCTATTAAGACCAAAAAGATATGTGTGAGAAAGAGTGACTTAACTTGTTTTGTTGTTAACAATGCACTGAAAGCACGTGACTCACACATGTGGTATCTTGATAGTGGTGCTCTCGTCACATGTCAGGTGACAAATCCTACTTTACATCTCTTGAAAAATATGAAGGAGGAATTGTTACTTTTGGAGATGGTGGCACTTCTAGAGTCATTGGTAAAGGCTCTATAAGTGTGGTCAGTCTTCCAAAGCTAAAAAAATGCCTTACTTGTTGATGCCCTTAAAGAGAATCTTCTAAGCATCAGTCAAATGTGTAATTCCCACCATGAAGTATTATTTTCAAAACATAAATGTGAAATTTTGGATAAGAAGGGAAATACTGTCATGAATGGGGTTCGCACATCTAATAATTGTTATGGGATTGTTACCACTAATGATCTCACTTGCCACTCTGCTATCAAAAGTAATGTTGACCTGTGGCATCAAAGATTAGGTCACATGAATTTGAAAGTCCTAACTAAGATTGCCAACAAAGAGCTTGTGAGAAGAGTATCCAAAATAGGTAAGAATGTGAATCATGTGTGTGGACCATGTCAACTTGGGAAGCAAACTCATGCCCCTCATAAAAGGGTGAACACACTACTACAAATATAGATAAAGATCACACTTTTTTGGTGTGATGTATGTTTTTTAATCACACCTTTTAAGTTTTATTAAAGTGTGGTCTTTAGGAGTGTGATTAAAAATGGTCATTTTTTATCACACTTTTTAAGTGCCATTAAAAAATACTTTCATCACATCTTTTAAGTGTGATTAATAATATTTAGATCACACCTTTTAAGTGTGATTAAAAACATTTAGATCACACCTTTTAAGTGTGGTTAAAAAATTTAGATCACACCTTTTAAGTGTGATTAAAAATATTTAGATCACACCTTTTAAGTGTGATTAAAAATATTTAGATCACACCTTTTAAGTGTGATTAAAAACTTTAGTTCACACCTTTTAAGTGTGATTAAAAACATTTAGATCACACCTTTTAAGTGTGATTAAAAATATTTAGATCACACCTTTTAAGTGTGATTAAAAACTTTAGATCACACCTTTTAAGTGTGATTAATAACTAATAAAACCTGTGATAAAAAAAATTGACATATTTAAAGAATAATCAATATTATTTTTGCACGCGCACTTGAATAATGTAATACACACTATATACTATATTTTGAATCACAACCATATATTGAATGAAATAATATCATATATTTCATAAATGAAAGTTAAATGTTTAAAAGTATATACAAAGAAATTAATAAAAAAAAAATTAACTGTGATTACATACATTAAAAAATAAAAAATAAAAAACTTGATAAAAATAAGTTCTTGAATTCTTTGACCATATTTTGCATCTCTCCAATAAATTTTTGACCTGAAAAATAAAAAAACAAATTAATTTAAAAACCGCCAGAAGCATATGAATAAACTTACTAATTAATTTATAAACTTACATTTAGATCACACCAAAAATAATGTAATTTATCCAGTTGTTAAACTGCCCCAATCCTTTCCCCACAGCCACCAAAAATGACATAATTATTTTGATTCTCCACACAAATAGTATAAAGCTACAAAAGATATTGATACCCTTGTAGAAGCCAAAATAAATCCTCAATGCATGAATGATTTCAAACTTTCTTAAGCTAGAATAATTTAATAATAAAACAAAAAAGTGATCTAAAACTCAAGATATGCACTTGTAGAAAATGACAATATTATTTGAGAAACAAGACATTTAATAAAAGATTAGATACTAAGCACGACACAACAAAGAGAGTAGGGGTAATATGTATACATCCACTCACTTATAGATCAATGTATTGTGCTAGTCTAAAACAATACAGTCTACACCATTCAAGTTTTTTCGGTGTCACTTATAGATCCACTCACTTCTCTCAAATTATTTCCCAGCAAAATACACATTAAAATCCCCTTGCTATTTTTTTGCTTCTTCAGAATCTTTGCTAATTGAATCTAGGTGTGAAATGATATACATAAAACTATGACAAACTCTAGTTCTATCAAACCTTATGAACAAAGTTTCCTTATATATGCCTAAAACACAAAATTATGAAACACCAAACATAAGCAAAATTAAAGCAATTATAGCAATTATAGTCCATTTCATTCCATATTACACCAAACATAAGCAAAATTATGAAAATCAGATTCCAAAGTAGCAAAACCAAACAATACCAAACAATGTCATTGAAATCTCAAGTTCATTTTATTTGATACAAGACACCAAAAACACTAGTCGAAATTGTAAAATGAAGATCTTTCTTTTATGACCAAACTTGTGGAACAAAAGTGAAAAATAAACAAATAACATAACAGAGCAAAATTAAAGCAATTATAGCAATTATAGTCCATTTCTAAACCTTTTTTTCTCCTATTTTGTCAATCTTTATTTTGGACCTTTTTAATAAAATATTGAATTCCTTTAAACAGATTCAGATTAATAAAATATTAATAAAATATAAAATACAGTCACAGATTCAATTAAACAGATTGAATGTAAACAGATTCAGTTTGAATGTAAACAGACACAGATTCAGTTTGAATGTAAACAGACACAAATTCATGAAATTAACTGGGCAGTGAGTGTTCAGCTGAACCACAATCATAAAAGAAAATTTATTTACTTACCAAGTTGCCCAACTCTGAGACTAGTTTCTTTACTGTAGGCTTGAATTGCTAAATGACTAATCTCTGGTCACAAAACCTTGTGTGGAAGAATGAAGATGAGTACAAAATCAACATTTCCGTGTAATATTTTTTCAAAATTCAAACTATAGGAAATTCAAAACAAAAAAATAGAGAAATAAAAAAATATAGCAAATTCAAGCAGAGGAAGATTGAAAGTTAAGGAAGGTAGCTGGAGTTTGATATAAGCCTCTAATCTGGGCAGGTAATACTTATTTGAACATTGCGTGACTTTTTCATGACCAATATGGCATGGAGGGCAACAAATCCACTAAGATTTGGCTTGTTCATTGTCTTTCCAAATATATAATGAACTTATTTTTTTTGGGAGCCATCAGTGATCAAGTCTTCTAAAAGTCAGTGGTCAAGTTTCCCTAAATGTTTTAAATATGAAAGCACTCAACAAAATAGTTTTCTAACTGTAGTTAATCATGTTGCAAGTTTTTCTTCAAGTTATGGAGTGCTTACTCAATCGTTTTAGTCAGTCAGCATTTATCAATTCTGTTCTGGATACTACTTTTCTCTGTTATTTTCATCACTATTGGCGAGAACTTTCTTAAACATTTAATAACAGACAGATTCATACAGATTATTCCACCTATTATTAAATTCATACCAAAATTAACAGACAGATTCATACCAAAATTATTCCACCTATTTTTTCTGAATTCCACCTAGTTGGTCAATTTAAATTCCAAACAAAACAATTAATAACAGACACAATTAGATGCCAAAACAGATTCAATAACAGACACAATATGAATTCCACACTCGATGATACTTTGTATCATTTACAAAGGAGTGTTATTTATGTGTGTCAAGCCAGAAAATGTTGCTAAGCCGTTTATGAAGTTTGATGAACAGTTTTCATTTACAAAGGAGTGTTATTTATGTGTGTCAAGCTAGAAAAGACCAATGAATGCATGGTAAAAAATGTGAGCAGGTTAAATCTAGTCAGTAATGAAACTTGTTTTAGATTGAATAAATTAATCCTTGCAATATTTTCTCTATTTGGTTATATTTTGCTCAAAAACTATTCTCCAAAATGGTAGAAGGCACCCGTCAGGGACAACAGCCCAATCAAATTAACTTCTACATAGAAAATCTCCGAGGTGTCATGCAGCATTTAAGACCCTTAGCTAATAGGTCATCATATAAGTGTTTCACAATGATAAAAATAAGATAGAAAATATAAATCACTCACCTGAGGATCCTCCTCCCTACGGTGACATATAGAAATCATCTCAAAAAATGATATTCCCAGTTTTCTACATATAGAAATGATCAAGTAGATTCTATAATTGATGGGTCCAAACAGATTTTTGTCACATTGACAAGAGTAGGAATTTTACCTCAACGGTGCCCTACCCCCCTATTAGAAGGCCAATTTCCGGCAATTTTTTACCCCTATGGGGCCAATGGTTGGCTGATATGGTGGAATTCTTGTTTCATGAGGCATTTCTCATTACATAGATATCTCAAACAAATGAGAACTATAGTGGAAAATATAGGCCCCGCGACAACAAACCACCGAAACCTAGACCTTTAATCACCTTACTATTAGACAGATGAGTCACTGGATAGAGACAAAATTACCAATAGCCATTACCTTCCAAATTGTAAGACCTATCAAGACATGGATGGTTCCCTATCGACCCACATTCAGAATTTTTTTCCTTTCTGTCATGCAACTTTAGCTGATCAATGTCAAGTTGCTCTAGTAGTAGTATGGATCCAATGATATGAATAAAAGAAACTACAAAAACACAGAAGAACCAGTTGTACTTACATATAATTCTGCATATAAAATTATCTGCATCTACAAAAAAACAAAAGAAACTACAGGGTCAACAACCAGACATGCATATTATAAACTTGTGCTTTATTTAATTCAATATTTAAAAAAAAAATCACAAGGTTGTTTTATATATCAGTTTTGTGTGTGTGTGTGTGTTAATTATAGAGACCTAACTAATGAGACTGAATATGACATCACTCGTAGAGTTATCCTTGAACCCACGACAACAAGAACCAACAAAAAGGCAAACACCGTCTGGGTTCCTTCCATCTCTTATATGTAAAAATTATTTGATATATGAAACAAGTTTCATTGGATGTATTCATTACCTAAAATGACCATTACACAGTACTCAAGCTTGACATTCTAAGATTTAATATTTCATTATACCAATGATGGCTATATTATATATGATCTAATGGGCAGTGGAATTGGCATAAAAAAGAAGACATCGTGTGAACAAAATAAGGCCAAAAGAAAGGGTATGAACAAAAGAAGGCCAATCACTATCATGATGAGCACGTAGCCTATTCTATTTATTTCTCTTGTAGTAGTGATACTGATCTTCAGCTAACAGAGATAAGTTGTCTCAATTCAATCACTCTAGAGATATAATCACTAACTAAATGTGATAGAAATAGAAGGCAGTAAACATCTAGTGAAGCAAACAAAGTGCACCTCTTTTTTCTGTTCATCTGAGAAAGACAATGCTGCAGGAACTAGGCCAATTTTCTGAACATATTCTTCTTGCAATGATTAAAAACCAATCAATGTATGATAGTTAAAACTAATTAAAGAAGAATCAATGCACATCATTTCACAATTAATGGACTGATAGGCATCACATAAGGCTAAGTATCTAATGGAGAACTTGGTCTACATCATAAATGAGCAGCCAACGAATTTGTGTATCAAACAACTAATGAAGTTTAGGATATATGAACCTCGTGAACTTTAGCAAGTCCCTTCTTGCTCTTATTATCATCCTGCAAAATACAAGCAAAATGAAGCTCATTCATGCTACTTTTTACTTTCATATTTAAAATATATATAATAATATACATAAGAGAAATGAAAAAACAAAAATATATTGGAAAGCATTGATTACCAATTCCTTGAATTCTTTTGGTGCTTTAGATGGTAGACTAGGAGCTTTCTGAACATCATCAAAATGCCCCTAAGAAATATGATACAATAGATATCTCTTATTAGCAATTCAGTGACATGTATATGTATGTATACATGCATACACACACACACACATATATATATGCATAGAGAGATAGCCAAAGCCAATTCAAGCAAATGTTCAACAATATCAGAGCAACACTGATAGAAGAAATGGAGCATCACAAGCAAAAAGAGAATGTAACATTTGAACAAAATGATAAAACAAGGGGATTCATAGATGTATACCATAACAAGCTGGTATAGTAACAATCAACAATGCTTGAGCAACACTAATAGTGAGTATCACAAGTAAGAAAAGAAAATAACATTTGAACAAAATGATAAAACAATAGGATTCATAGAAGTGTACCATAACAGGAATGACAAGGTAAAATAGTAATGTCCAGGAATTCTACTAAAGTTTGGGGCATTGTGCTACTTTTCATTGAAGAAAGTGTTTTTCATGATAGCATACTTCAGAACTCCTGTGACAGCAAATAATACAGTTTTCCACAACATAAATTAGAAATCACGAATAACATCTTATATTTGTAAGTGACCCTTGGCAGTGAGTATTATTGGCAAACTATTATCTGTTTGACTAGGGTAGGGCTGCAAGTGAACCAAACTGCTCATGAATAGTTGCAGCTCGACTTCTTTGAAGCTTGTCTGTATGTATAAATGAACCAAACTCTAGCTAATCATACCTTTGTGATTACAGGGGCAGGTTTCACATTGTGCTCGAAATCTAGATCAACTTCTAATGCACTATTCTCTGGCCTTTTTGCAGCAGTTACCTTTCAGCAAATGCCTAGTCAATAATTAGGAATTCACTTCACAGAAAGGTGATACACTGCTGAGATCCATATGAATGGATATTGCAAAGATTTCAAAAATGTGAAGATTATAAAAATGTCTCTACGGTGCCCTCAAACAATCAAAGACCGTCCTCCACAACATATTGAACTTAGTGAGGGAGACAAAAGCATAGAGAGAGAGAGAGAGAAAAGCAAATAGCAAAGAGAGAGAGAGAGCAAAGAGAAAGCAAAAACAAACTTACCGAATCGGCTAGCGGTGAGGCGATTTAAGAGGAGAAGATCGACGGTGACCGATAGGGCTAGCGGCGGTGGCGATTGGCAACGCTAGTAGCAGCGGAGGCGGAGGCGATCGGTAAGGTGAGAAGCAACAAAAGGTAGACATAGTCGAATGAGATGTTTTGGGGATATGAATTAGGGTTGATGGGGAATTGATTGTGTGTGTGAGAATGTATTTACAATTACTTTGAATTAGAATATATATATATAATCACACTTATTTAAATTGTGTGATTAAAAAAAATATTATCTCACTCATTACATTAAGTGTGATTAAAAATTATTTTAATTTTTTTAATCACACTTTTAATAAAAGTGAGATATTTTTAATTTTTCTTAGTTGATCTTTAATCACATGTTAATTAGAAGGTGTGATTAATATATATATATATATATATATATAATCACATTTAATTGACAAGTGACATAAAAAATAAATATTATCACACTTAATCAAATCAAATGAGTGAGAGACAGATAGAGGAGAGAGAGAGAGACAAAGACAGAGTGATGAGCAAGAGAGAGACAAAGTGGTCGCTAAAAGTGCATTTTCTTGTAGTGGATAGATAAATCGAGAGGGAGCTCAGTAAATAGAGAAGACAGAAGGGAGAGAGTGAGCAACGCGAACATAGTGGGAGAGAAAGAGAGAGAAAGAGAAGAGAGAGAGATGGACAAAAAGATAGAGAGTGAGAGACAGAAAAAAGATAGAGAGAGAAGAGAGATGAACGAGAGAGAGAGAGAGAGAGAAGAGAGATGAGCGAGAGACACATAGAGAGAAGAGAGATGAACAAGAGAGAGAGAGAAGAGAGATGAGCGAGAGAGACAGAGAAATATGAGAGAGATAGAGAGAAGAGAGATGAACGAAAGAGACAGAGAGAGAAAAGAGATGAGAGAAGAGATAGATGAGTGAGAGACACAGAGAGAGAGAGAGAGAGACAGATAGACAGAAAGAAAAGAATGATGAGTGAGAGAGAGAAAGAGAAGAGAGAGAGGAAGATGAAAAAATAGGTGAAAAGATATAGACAAAGAGAGAGGGAGAGAAAAAAAGAGCGAAAAGAGATAAACGAGAGAGAGACAGAGAGAGATGAGCGAGAGAGATAACGAGAAGAGAGATAGAGAAGAGAGACAGAGAGAGATAGACAGAGAGAAAGAGAGAGAGACAGACAGAGAAGAGTGACGAGTGAGAGTGTGAGAGAGAGAGAGAGAGAGAAGAGAGACAGAGACAGAGAGATAGAAAGATGAAAAAATGGGTGAAAAAGTTCCGTGTCTAAAGCCTCATTTTCTAGTAGTGAGTCATCTCTATCATTCATGGGTAGAATAGAGGCGCAGATTTGGGAATTGTATATTTTATATAAAAATCAAATTGAAATATTTTATACAATCACACCTATTTAGGGAGTGTGATTAAAAAGTAGTAATGTATATATAATCACACTTTAATTAAAATGTGTGATTAAAAAATATATATATAATCACACTTATTTAAAAAGTGTGTTTAAAAAGTAGTAGTGTATATATAATCACACTTTAATTAAAATGTGTGATTAAAAAATATATATATAATCACACTTTAATTAGAATGTGTGGTTAAAAAATATCTATATAATCACACCTATTTAAAAAGTGTGATTAAAAGTAGTAGTGTATATATATAATCACAGTTTAATTAGAGGTGTGATTAAAAAATATATAAATAATCACACTTTAATTAGAATGTGTGGTTAAAAAATATCTATATAATCACACCTATTTAAAAAGTGTGATTAAAAAGTAGTAGTGTATATATAATCACACTTTAATTAGAAGGTGTGATTAAAAAATATATAAATAATCACACTTTAATTAGAATGTGTGGTTAAAAAATATCTATATAATCACACCTATTTAAAAAGTGTGATTAAAAAGTAGTAGTATATATATAATCACACTTTAATTAGAAGGTGTGATTAAAAAATATATAAATAATCACACTTTAATTAGAATGCGTGATTAAAAATATATATATATAATCACACTTGTTTAAAAAATGTGATTAAAAAGTAATAGTGTATATATAATCGCACTTTAATTAGAATGTGTGATTAAAAATATCTATATATAATCAAACTTAATTGAAAAGTGACATAAAAAATAAATATTATCACACTTAATCAAATTAAGTGTGATTAAAATATCAATCTAATTTTTTTTATCACACTTCCAATAAAAGTGAGATCTTTTTTTTTTGTCAAAGTGTGATCTTTAACTATTTTTGTAGTAGTGACAGCTTCACAACCAAACGTCCTCTTGAACTGGTTCATATGGATCTTATGGGACCCACTCGTACTGAAAGCATTGGAGGTAAAAGATACATATTTTTCATTGTTGATGATTATACTCGTTGTTCATGAGTTAATATTTTAAGAGAAAAATCTGATATATTTGATGCTTTCTAGGCCTTAGTCCTTAAAATCTAAAATGAACAAGGTGTTTCTATTCGGCGTTAGGAATGGCAATGGGGGGCAATGGGGTGGATATTAATTCTCCATCCCCATTCCCCTATAATAAATTTTCCTCATTCCCCATTCCCCATGGGTACCACCCTCTCCATTTTTTAATGGATATGGATTTTCCCCAACCCACTTTAATCCCCATTTTTATTTTTTATATTTAATGTTAACAATCACTTTTTTTTTTTTTTTTTTTTAAGGTTCACAACAAAAACTAAATATACCTTCAATCTTTTTTCTTTCTTTTTTAATATATTTAATGTTAACAAATTTTTTTTATTATTTTTTTTATTTTTTATTTATTTATTTTTTTAAGGTTCACAACAAAAGTTAAATATACCTTCAATCTTTTTTCTTTCTTTTTTAATATATTTAATGTTAACAAATTATTTATTATTTTTTTTTTTTAAGGTTCACAACAAAAGTTAAATATACCTTAATTTTTTTTAAATAAATTTTAAAAATTCTAGATATGCATAAAATTTGACAAGAATAATGTGACAATGTTAATTAATGTGTATTTGATTTTATTGTTGAGCCAAATAAAATAAAATAAGATTGAATGTATAGCTTTGGTTTAAAAAAAAAAAAAAAAAAAAAATATTTGGTTGTGAACCTTAAAAAAAAATTAAATGTATATTTAGCTTTGGTTGTGAATCTTAAAATAAAAAATAAAAAATTGGTTGTGAACCTTAAAAAAAAAATTAAAAAAAGAAAAAAGATTAAATGTATATTTAGCTTTGGTTGTGAATCTTAAAAATTAAAAAAAAAAAATGGTTGTAAACCTTAAAAATAAAAATAAAAAAGATTGGAGGTATATTTAGCTTTGGTTGTGAATCTTAAAAATTAAAAAAAATGGTTGTGAACCTTAAAAATAAAAATAAAAAAGATTGGAGGTATATTTAGCTTTGGTTGTGGATCTTAAAAAAAAAAAAAAAAAAAAAAAAAAAAAAAAAAAAAAAAAAATTGGTTGTGAACCTGAAAAAATAAATAAATAAAAAAAAGAAAAAAGATTGAATGTATATTTAGTGTTGGTTGTGAATCTTAAAAAAAAATATATATATATATATATATATATATGGGGAAATTAGTGGGTACCCATCCCCAACCCATCCCCTGTGGATATTTAAAGAATATCACTTACCCTACCCAATGGATAAGAAAAAGAGGGGAAAACCCATGTATTTGGGTTGGGTCTCCATGGATACCCACAGGGTAGGTTATCCATTGCCATCCCTATTCGGTGTATCATAAGAATCTGAACGGATCATGGTTGTGAATTTGAAAATAGTTCGTTTTCATATTTTTGTGATATGCATGGAATTAAACATGAGTTTTCTACACCGATTACTCCACAGCAAAATGGAGTTGTTTAGAGGAAGAACAGGGTTGTTTAAGAGATGGTTAGGGTCATGCTCCTTAGCAAGAAAGTTTCTCATAAGTTCTGGGCTGAAGCCTTAAATACCACCGTTTATGTTGTGAATCGTGTGTATTTAAGGCCCGACATTTTACAAACTCCATATGAATTATGGAAAGGGTTGAAACCTAATGTAAAATATTTCAAAACTTTTGGGAGTAAATGTTACATTTTCAAAGATAGAGAGCCGTTGGGCAAATTTGACTCTCGTAGTGATTAAGGTATTTTTCTAGGGTATTCAATCACTAGTAAAGCTTTTTGTGTCTATAACCTGCGTACTTTATCTCTAATGGGATCAATCAATATGGTTATAGATGACACAGGTTTTCCTATGCCAGCAATACATGAGGAAGAATATGGTGAGTCCCCAATCTTGGATACTAAACCACAAAGACAAGGAGAAGCACAAGGTCAAGCCCAAGAAGGTGAGCTAGCCCTAACTTCAATGGTTAGTCTGAGTCCAAAGAGTGCACAAAAAGACACCACCTTTGAAGCTCTCGTCATTACTAGTCCAGAGAGTTAAGACCATCAGCAAGGGTAAAACTGAATCATCCAGCTCAACAAGTGATTGGAAGTGTCTCAGACAGAATGAAAACTCGAAAACAAATTTGGGAAGAGGTATCTCATATGTGTTATATGTTGTTAATTGAACCTAAAAATATAAAAAAAGGCCTTACTAGATGATAGTTGGGTTAATGCTATGCATGAAGAATTAGGTCAATTTGAATGTAACAAAGTTTGGACTCTTGTTTTAAGACCTAGAGACATGAATATAATAGGTACCAAGTGGATCTTTAAAAATAAATCTAATGAGAATGGTACTATGGTTAGAAATAAAGCGAGGTTGGTTGCTCAAAGATATACACAAGTAGAGGGTGTTGATTATGATGAGACGTTTGCCCCTGTTGCACGTCTCGAATCTATTCGTATTTTACTTGGTATTGCATGCTTTCTTGGGTTCAAATTGTTTCAAATGGATGTGAAAAGCCTTCCTGAATGGGTACTTGAAACAAGAGCCTTATGTTGAGCAACCAAAAGGGTTTGAGGACCAAAAATGTCCACATCATGTCTACAAGTTGGACAAGGCATTGTATAGGTTGAAACAAGCCCCTCGGGCTTGGTATGATAGACTTACTACCTTTCTTCTTGATAATGATTTTCAAAGGGGTAGTGTGGACAAGACCTTATTTGTAAAACATACTAAGTCTCATATACTTGTTGCTCAGATTTATGTTGATGATATTGTATTTGGAACCACTGCTAATTATTTTGTGAAATATTTCTCGGATTGCATGACACATGAGTTTGAAATGAGCATGATGGGGGAGTTGTTTTGCTTCTTGGGTCTTCAAATTGAACAGTCTCCTTTGGGTATGTTTGTCTCTCAGACCAAGTATGCCAAAAACCTTGTGTCCAAGTTTGGTCTAGAGTCGGCCAAACATGCACGTACTCCCATGAGCACCAGTCTTTACCTTTCCAACGATTTCTCTAGTACTGATGTTGATCCTACCCTTTATAGGAGTATGATAGGGAGTCTCTTGTACCTCACTACCAGTCGTCCTAACATTGCATTTAGTGTAGGTGTTTGTGCCCGTTACCAAGCCTGTCCTAAAGAGTCTCATCTGCTTTGCGGTTAAATGCATCATTAAGTATGTAAATGAGACATTAGGTTATGGGATTTGGTTCACGATTGACACTACCGTTGAAATCACTAGTTTTGCTGATGCCGACTGTGCAGGGTGTGCTAATAATCGTAAGAGCACATCTGGTTGGTATTTTTACCTTGGGAATAATTTGGTTGCCTGGCATAGCAAAAAGAAAAATGCCATCTCTCTTTCGACCGCTGAGGCTAAGTACATTGTAGTAGGGAGTTGTTGTGCACAAATGTTATGGATGAAGCAAATGCTTTATGATTATGGTATAGACTAGCACAATCACCCTTTTCTGTGATAATACAAGTGCAATTGACATTTTTAAAAATCTTGTCTAACACTCTCACACTAAACACATTGACATTCATCATTATTTCATTCGAGAGTTAGTAGAAGAGGGCCTTGTTGTTCTTGAACATGTACCCACTGAGCATCAAAAGGCAGATAATTTTACAAAACCCCTTGATCTTCTTAGGTTTGAGTTCTTAGAAAGACCTTGGGTGTAGTTCTTAGTCACTAGGGTGTGACTTGTTTCTTGAGTGAGTGAGAGTGATCATCTTTATGTGTACTTGGATGTTATAATCTCATTGTCATTGATTCCTGTCATCTCTGCATTTAAGACTCATATGAACACCTCTCATATGTGGACTTGCCTTTTTCCACGTCCCCTTTTGGAAGGTTTGAAAAGAAAGGCCTCACAGTTGGGACTCTCGCGGTTCTAAATCTAGTGTCACAAGTGGAATGTGAAACTGATAAACACCAAAGAGTCCAAATCCAGCAAATCTTTTTTTGGAAAATAGATTTTAAATCAAATAATGCCAAAATTGGACTACTTTTCCAAATACAAAGTCGCCACCTAAATATTTTTGTTTTGGGGAAATTTAGGAAACCTTGACTCATGCCAACGGCCACGTGTCCGTCATCACCAAAGTTGCCTTAGCTCAGGAACTTAGGTACGAAGGGAGAAGGTCATGAATTGAGCACCTCCGCCCGCCCGATCAAAAGATCGCCCTCTACTGATCATGATATGATTTTTATGTACATTATATGCTCTTGTTCCAATTATGTGACTAGCTTTATTATGTGATGCGCACAAGCAAATATAGACTAGTTTGCTCAATTTGGAACAATTCAACTAATGTTTGTTTGCGAAAATGGTTTGAATTTGCCACTTTAAGTGGGCTTAAAGATGCGGATTTGCCACCAAACATAGTGGGCTTAAAACATGATTTGCCACTCAACAAAGTGGGCTTAAAACTTATATTGATTGAATTGTTCCAATTCAAACAGCAAGCCTTCATCCATAGGCATTTATGCAGTTTAGCATTTAAGCATATAACCTCATGGCAAGCATGCGAAACATAGCAACATTCTCACTTATGCAGGTATGCTAAAGCGTAAAAACTCACCTAGTATTCTAAGCCAAAATAGAAACTAGTTAGAAAGATGCATGATCCTAACTATGTTAAGTGTCTAATGCAACACATGCAATAATGCAATTAATAGTCTCGGCTACTAATATGGCATATGAAGCAATTTGATAACATGCGATTAAACACGTATTCAAAGAATTATCGAAATGACAATGCAGTTTGAATGATACGCCGAGCCTCGGTGCATGCAATACAAGATGAATGGATGCAAGCATGCAATATGCTAATCAAAATATGTCCCTAATCTAACCATCGAAAGCAATTAAATAGAAGGGAGAAAGATGTGGGGTTGGAAAACATACACATACGCACACCCACTTATTACAACATTATGCCCTCTCAAACGAGGGTCCGAATGAATAATAGCTAAGCTAATCTAATCTAAGCTAATCCAATTAAGCTAATTAGTACAAACCAAATGAATAACTAGCTAAACGTCTTACTACTTATTACAACACTTAACTAACTAGCAAACTAATTAATTAATTTACAACAAAAATATATATGAACTAAGCATGTAAGACATTAAACTATGCTGCCACTGCTTTGCTTTGAGAAGTGAAAGATGCACATGCTCGATTTTTGCCCGAAAAAACCTCCATTTTGCTCTTGAAAGGCTCTGTTTGCAGGGTTGAGCATACTTCAGAACCCTTTCTACTCCACCTTACCAAATCTTTACTGAGGAATACATCAGTAACCTACCGGCCATGGAGGGATTCTGCCGGCCATCTGCCAACCAAAAAGGCATCCTGCTGGCTAGAAATGAGGCACTGCCGGTCATGGATGATGCACTACCGGCCACTGATGCATTGGATCACCATGCTGCAACAAAGCATAAACAGAGCAAAAATAGGGTTTTTCCAAAGGTTGTCTGCACACATTGTCTCTCCTTTTCATAGGGAAATCAAATGAGGGACAAGATTTGGTTCACAAAACCACTAATCAAGCAATTTCATTGCATGATGGCTCGTGAAACCAATTATGCAAGTTCAACAAATGCAAAAACAAGACTCAAATGGCCATCACCCCATCATGCATGATCAAAGGCAATGGAGACCTAGAAAAATGGCACATTTCATCACTATTGAGTATGAAATGTTCTACTTGCCTTGTGTTCAAATTAAAGTTCAATTTGAACACATGCAATACAACACAAAGAATGCTTATCTTGCCTCTTTTACTTGTCAATTTCGTTTACCCATTTTAATTACCAAATCATCCTTTAATCCATTAAGTCCATTGGTGAGTGTCCTCTAATGGAAGGAGGGTTCAAACCACAAGTTGCTTTGGGCATGAAAGAGGCATTACACTGTTGGTAATGAACCCCTTAAGGGATTAAACCATTAGGTGTAGCACCTCCATTTCACACTTAGGCAAACAAGTGGTTTGAAACCACTTTCAAAACAAAACCAAAAAGGTGAAGAAATGAGGAAGATTGCAGAGATTATAAGTGATGAAATGAAGTAGAAAAAGCACTAAAACATGCAATCAACTCGAACCAATAATGTTTAAAGCCTTAAAACAACAAGCTAGTGCAAGGAACTTACACTACAACTATGCAAAACAAAGACTCAAAAGACTTAACTAGCCCAAAACAGAGCTAAAACAGGTCAAAACAGAGCCTAAAACATGATGGACTTGAGCCACAAAAAGCTAATACATGAGGCTAACTAGGCATACAAACAAGACACAAGGAAGGGAGGCTAACCCCTCCAATTTTGGACTTCAAAATGAGTTTTTTACTACTGAAAAACCTCTGAAATTTAGTGGTTAAAAGGCCCAAAAAAACTGGTTTTAAAGTGATGAATAAAAGCACAAAAGCTTTACACACAAGGAAACAAGAAGGGTGAACGACCCCCTAACTAAAAAAAGGCTTAAACCACCATTTTTAAGCCACAAAAGTAGAGCTTTGTACTGTTCAAAACCAGCCCCAAAATACTTGAAAAGGATGGCAAAACAAGTATACAAAAAAAGTATAAACAAGGCAAGTTTTATACCTTTGCAGCAAAGCGCAAGTTGGCCAATAATCCAAGTCAAAACCACCTTCTAGAGCTCAAAGAAGGCCCCAAGTTATCTCAGCTCAAAGACTAGCAACTTTGGTTAAGGTAATGTATGTAAAAGTGTAGAGAAAACGAGCACTTAGGCACAAAATTGTAAGAGAGAGAGAGAGAGAAATCTAGAGAGAGAGAGAAAATTTTTATGTCACAAAATTTTCTAACCCCTTCACATGAGAGAGAGAAGGGTCCTATATATAGAAAAACACAAATTTCCCTCATAAACATCCAGCCACACACGTGTAGGAAGATGCATGAATGTGTGTGTAGACACCCCATTTTTGACCGTCCTCAAGACTTGGATGTTCTTGCAGGTACATCTGATGATGAGTTTGGTTGCTCGTCAAACACTCGAAGTTTGCTGCGGAACGCCACATGTTTGAGGTTTCTAAATCTTGCATCAATTCTGTCTCATTTTTAGACCATGTTCAGGTCCTTTCCACTTGTTGTTTTTGATGCACTGTCGGCCATGTTTGGGCACTGCCGGCCATGGATTTTGTCCTGTTGGCCATTGATGTATCCTGCCGGCCATCAATGAGCCCCTGCCGGCCACCACTGTATCAGTAGATATTTTCTGATATTTTGTGCCAGCTGTTTGCACAGATTGAGCCATCTGCTTGCACGTGTATGGCTGGATCTCTTTGAGGGGCTTTTGTATCTTCTATATATAGAGACCCCCTCTTGCATGTGAGAGGGTTAGAAATTTTGAAGACAAAAAATTTCTCTCTCTCTCTAAATATTTTGTGCCTTATAACTTAAATTCTCTACACTCTTGCATATAAGTCCTTGATCAAACTTGATCACCATTGGGTTGAGGTTGCTTGAGGTCCTATTTGATCTCTAGAAGAGGTTATTGGCTTGGTTTGGCTTGATTTTGGTGTTTAAAGTGTATCTTGTCTTCAAGCGGTAGAACACTTGTGTTTTAAGCTTATTTTAAGCACTTATTTTTCCATCTTTATATACTATTTTGAGGCTAGATTTGACCTCTGAAATCTCTGTTTTTATGGTCTAGAATGGTGGTTTGAGGTTTGATTGGAGTTAGGGGTAGTCTACTCTTCTTGTTACTTGATTATTAAGTTGTTGTGCCATCTTTCAAAGCTTTCTAAAACAACTTTTTTTGGCTCTTTTAACCACTGAATTCCAGGGGATTTTCAGTGGTAAAAACTATGTTTTGAGGTCCAAAATGGGAGGGGGTAGCCTCCCATCCTTGTGTCTTGTTTGTAAGCCTAGATAGCCTAACATGTGAGCATGATTTTCTAGCATTTTGTGACTTGATCTCAGCATGTTTTTGCTACTTTTTTACTAGCTTTAGCTATGTTTTGAGCTGGTTTGGCCACTTGAGGTTTGCTTTGTATGCTTGTAGTGCAATTGTGCTTAATAGTTTAGTTTGTGCTATGTGTTGGCCTCATATTTTGGCTTTTTTTAGCTTACTTCAATCATGTTTTAGGACTTCACTTAGACTGTTTTAGGACTGTTTTGGAGTGTTTGTACCTTTAGAGCTTTGTATTGCATGCTTATAGTGTTGTGATCTTCACTAGTTTGGTGTTTTTGGCTTTTAAACATGATTTGCATGAGTTGTTTACATGTTGTAGTATCATTTTGCATGTCATTTCAGCATTGAAATATCTGCAACCTCCCTCATTTCTTCACTTTTTCATTTGCTTTGAGAGTTGGTTAGCCTTAGGTTTGTGTTGAAGCTTGAGATTGAGACTTGTGCTTAATGGTTTTAATCCTCTTTTGAGGGTTTCTACTAACCATCCTCTTTTGAGGGTTTCTACTAACCAACGGCATGATCTCTCTCATGCCTTAAATCATCCCTTAGTTGACCCCTCTCTCATTAGGGGACACTCACCTTGGACAAAGTGAATAAAGAATGGTTTGGTAACTTAAAATGAGTAAATAAAACATAACAAGTAAAACTTGAGCAAGTTAAACATGTTGTGTTTGCATTGCATGTGTTCAATCAGACGTTATATTGAACACAAGGAAGATTGGAGCATTTCATACTCAAAGTGATGAAATGAGCCAATCTTCTTGGTCTCCATTGCCTTTGATCACACATGATAAGGTGATGGCCTTGAGTCTTGTTTTATGCATTTATTGAAATTGTACTCCTTGGATTTTTGGCCATTATGCATTGAAAATGCTTGATTGGTGGTTTTGGATCGGAGAAGTGCCACTCCTTTGATGTTTTGAGATGATAAGGAGGGGTATAGTACAAACATACCCTTGGAAAACTCTCTATTTTCCTCTGTTTGTGCTTTGTTACAGTGTGGTGATTCAGAACACCAGTGGCCGGCAGTGGCTCATTGATGGCCGGCAGTGCCTCATTTTTGGCCGATAGGGCACACTTTTGGCCGGCAGATAGCCAGCAACAAGCATTCATGGCCGGCAGGCCACTGGTGCAATCCTCAGCATTTATTTGGTAAGGTGAAGCAAAAAGGTTCTGGAGTATGGTCAACCCCGCAAACAGAGCCTCTCAAAAGCAAATCGAAGGGCTTTTCGGGGTGAAACCCGAGCACATGCATCCTCCATTTCCTAAAGCAGAGCTGGGGCAGTGTAGTAAACACAACCCTAAGGCTAACCAACCGAGCGCTTTGCATGTTTAATTAGTTAGCATGTTGTTTTAATTAATTAGTTGCTAATTAATTAAGTGTTCTAATAATTAGTAGTTTGCTAGTTATTCGTTTGGTTTGTAATAATTAGTTTAATTAGATTAGTTAGCCTAGCTTAGCTTAGATTAGCTCAGCTTATTCATTCGGGCCCTCCTTCGTGAGGGCACAATGTTGTAATAAGTGTGTGTGCGTATGCGTGTGCGTGAGTCTGTGCATGTCTTCCAACCCCGCGTCTTTCTCCCTTTTATTTAACCGCTTTTGACAGTTAGATTAGAGACATTTTCAATTAGCATATCTTATACTCGCATGTTTGCATCCATGCATTTGTCTTGCATGCACCGAGGCTCGGCGCATCATTCAAACTGCATTGCAATTTCAATACACTTCTTTGAATACGTGTTTAAACAGCATGTTATCAAATTGTATCATATGCCATGTTTAGTAGCCAAGCCTATTAATTGCATTATTGCATGTGTTGCATTAGGCATCTTGTATAGTTAGGATCATGCATTGTTTCTAACTAGCTTTTGTTTTGGCTCGGAGTACTCGATAAGCTTTTACGCTTTAGCATGCTTGCATGAGTGTGATTGCCATAAATGCCATGATTCACATGCTTGCCATGAGACTATTTGCTTAAATGATTAACTGCATGAATGTCTGTGGATGGAGGCTTTGTTGTTTGAATTGGAACAGTTCAACAAATGTGAGTTTTAAGCCCACTTTGCGAAGTGGAAAATCATGTTTTAAAGCCCATCATGTTTGATGGCAAATCCGCATTTTAGCCCACTTGAGGGTGGAAAATTCAAACCATTTTCGAAAACGAACATAGTGAATTTGTTCCAAGTCTTGCAACTTAGTCTACACTTGCTTGTGTGGGTCACATAGTAAAGTTAGCTAATGATCGGAATAAGAACACATAGTGTTTATAAAATGACATATCATGATTAATAAAGGTCGATCTTTGATCGGGCTAGCGGGGGTGCTCATTTCAGGACCTTCCCCTCTCGTACCCAAGTTCCCGAGCCGAGGCAACTTTGGTGATGACGGATGCATGGCCTTTGGCACTAGTTAGGGTTTCCTAAATTTTCCAAAAACAAAATATTTAGGTGGCGACTCTGTAATCTGGCAAAGTAGTCCAGTTTTGGCATTATTTGATTCCAAATCGATTTTCCAAAATGATTTGCTGGATTAGACTCTTTGGTGTTTATCAATTTCACATTGCACTTTGTGAGAATAGATTCAGAACCGTGACAGAAGACCGAACTGTAGAACCAATTCAAGCTCTCCAAAAGAGGGCGCGAAAAAGTCAAGCTATAGTGTGCAAACAGCTGGCACAAAATATCTACAGTAAACAATGATGGCTAGCCGGCCATCAATGGTGGCCGGCAATCTTCATTGATGGCCGACAAGGCACATCAATGGCTGCCAAAGGAGAAGTGGTGGCCGGTAGCCTCCAAGGATGGCCAGCAGGCCATCAGAAACTTCAGGCTGAAAAGACCCAGGCATGGTCCAAAGATGAGACAAAATGGATACAGGGTTTGAAATGCTCAAACCTGTGGCATTCCACTAGAGACTTCGAGCGCTCGGCGAATAATCAGACTCGTCATCGGATGTACCTGCAAGAACATCCAAGTCTTAAAGAGCCGTCAAAAATAGGGTGTCTACATCATGCTGCTTGCAAGATTTTATTCTTCTATGTTCATAGCTCATTCTAAATACTCATGCCCATTGACTTCATGATCTCATTCTGTAGACATCCTTGAGATAAACTGTTGCAGGGGTTTCCGCACAAGTGATCAAAGTTCTCTATGGACCTCTAATAGTGTCTCTTATACATTTTTAGAGGAATTGGCCTATACTGGCATATCTTGGGTGATGTTGAGTCTCTTAACCATCTACCATCATTTTTCACTTTCACGGTTCCTCCTTCAGTTCATTGCAGTCTGGGCATTAGGAGAAGGCTAGCTCAGAGGCACCAACTAGGCCATCCTTATTGATTCCATGCTTCTTTGGTTTGGTCTCCATACTCTTGAGCGTGAAAGCCTCCAGTGAGTGCTCACAAGAATGAAAATTCAGAAATCAAATGAAAAAAAAAATAGAGGACTCATTGATTGAGGAGGACCCTCCGTTTTTACTCAACAAATACCCCTTGATTTCAAGTGGTTTGACTTTTCTCAGTGATGTGTAGTAACTCTTTCCAGAGGTCCAACCATCCAATCACTACGAGGATTAACTTTAGCTCTATGGCCTCTCAAGGATTGCACACACACACATTCATTATGTGAGCTCTCATGTTTGTCTTTGAGTTGTGTATTCTCATGTCGCTTATGCTCACTGATCGATATTTACTTGATTTTCTCATGAATATTGTGCTTCATATTGTCAAAATTGTGAGTTTGCAGGCTTCATGGTTTGTGGATTATCTCATCTTAGTGTCACATTCTTGCTATTGTTCTAATCTCCTCTTGTTTCAGGTCCCACTTGACGGTATGAGTTATTTTCAACTACTCAGATGGGTGCCTTGTGCCTTTTTTTTAAAATTTTCTCTTACTTGCTCGAGCGGCAACTATAGCACTCGAGCGTAGATTTCTATTATCCAACACTTTTACAGAGGCACCGAACTTCTAGGAGGTTGTTTTTTGCGCTTGAGCACATGGCTCGAGCAAAGCCATATGCATACAGATTTCCGCTCGAGCGTCTAACCCCCCACTTGAGTGGACTGCTTTGCTTTATAAACCAAGCCCTCGCCCATTTAGTCCATTCTTTCCCAAATTTCTTCTTTTCTCTCTTCTAGTGCTCCGATTGTCATCTTAACCTTCCCTTTTGCATCTTGGTTTGACTTGTTTGTGGCTACAACTACCCTCATTTAAGTGCTCCATCATCCTCTCAAGTGTGTCTCTTTTTTGTCATTTTTTTATTTTTATTTTTTATTTTAGTTTTGTTATCTCAAAACTATTTTTTTGGAATTTCTAGGGTTCCGTAGGATGTTGTGTGTTTGCTTTGTGGGTCTTTTAACTGATCTCTCCATATTCACTCTACTCTTTGTGTGCCCATTGCCGCTACTAAGATCTTTGGACGGTTGGTGACTAATGGCCTTGTTTTTTTTTTTTTTTTTTTTTTGTTATTTTGCTCCTATTGTTTTGGTTCCTGTTCTTGCTGCTTTGCTCAATGTTATCTATGGCTTTGTCTTCTAATGGATTATGGTATTGGGTACTTGCTAGTTGGTTTTTGTCACTGCTACTTTTTTCTCATGGCTTATGCTCTATTGTGTTTTGCATTTTATCTCTTTGGGCTTTGGTACTACAGGTTTGCCTGCTACTCTTGTTTATTTACATTATGTTTGATATGTTACTAATGGTTTTTCTACCCTCACTGTGTTGTGATCTTTGGTTTTTTTTTTTTTTTTTTGAGGGGACGGGGGGTTATCTTGTTAGGTGTGGGTATTGGTTTAGCCATGTCTACTTCCAAACACTGCAAGTCCACTGCTAACCACCCACATTTTAACTCTGATCGTTTCCCTTCCGTTAACAAAGCCAAAAATTGTAGGGAAGCTTACCTCTCACGCACTGTCCATCTTGAGCGTAATGTTCAGCCAAATACTTTTGAGTACATTCCTATCCGGCCTGTGTTTCAACCGTTAAGGGGTGACCGAGTCCTTTCCTTCACTGGGCATCAAAATCTTGATTGGGTGCATGAGTTTTACTGCAACATTGAGGGGGTAGGTGATATTGGTCCTTCATTCAAAACCTAGGTTCGCTCTCTGGAAATCCTTGTCGACTAGGACCTTATATGTTCTCTTCTCAACATCAGCCTTGGTTTCAATGCCTGATTCCCTTTTTTTGTTCGCCCCACATGTAACTTCAATGAGGTGGCCACTGAGCTATGTGGTACACTCCGATCCTAGATCTAGGGTGCCCTTATTAAACAGCATGAACTTCTTCCTAAGTTTAGGTTGCTGAACCTCATAGTTTGTGCCAATCTTATTGTCATTACCCATAGCTCAGAAATTAACCAAGACCAAGGTTACATCCTCTATTGCATTGATCACCAGTTGCCCATCAATCTTGCCACTCTTATCCTCTGCAAGATGATCACCGTTATAGGAAACAAACAGTTGGGGTTACCTTATGGTTGTCTTATCAACCGTCTCCTGTCCAAACTAGCGGTTCTGGTCTTAGAAAAAGATGAGTTTGCCTTTCATGTCCGCCTCTTCCAGCCGCATTGAGGAGTCTATTGCTCAGTCTTCCCAGCATATTGCTCAGATCTTGACTCTGCTTTAGCTACAGCAGCCTCCACCGCCGCCGGATCTTTGATGCTCTACTAGGACAATATATATTTTTTTTCTTTACACAGTTTATATTCTCGTTTATCTTTTGTTTTTGTTTTTTTTTTACTTTGGCTCCCAGACAAAAAGGGGGAGATTATTTTGGGGTAGTTTTGTTCTAGACTCATAGACATTGGTTGGTTGTTCTTTTGGTTGTTTACTTTGGTTTAGAACTGCTAGACATTGTTTGCTACACCACTTTTGGACATGAATATTGAGATGTATTGGAATAGATAGTTTAAGATATACAGTTGGATATTTTGTTTATTCATATCTATTTATCTTCGTTATCTTATTTCGTTCCACAGTTTTAGTTTCTGTGGTATTTTGGTATTTTCCACAGGTGGATTGCTCAAAATGTTTCTAAATGTTTCTCAATCAAATCGGTTTTTGTGGTTTTGCAGTCGGAGCTTGTGTTTGTCTTGTTTAGTGTGTCTAGTGCGTGTGTTTGTTAGGAAAAATTGTTATAAGAGCTTTGTTTGGGAATTGACAAAGGAGGAGATTGTTAGGTCCCTACTTATTGCCAATTCCACAAACAAGCTTAGCTGTATTGATTGTCTTTTTTCCTTTGTTTTTTGTCTTCCTGCTCAAGCAGGGAAAGTTACACTCGAGCGGAGTTTTCACCTTTGCAGTACTTTGGCTTGTCTGGTAAAATATTGTAAAGTGTGATTTTACGCTTGAGCGTAAGTTTCAGTGCTCAAGTGTGGCCCCTGGTTTGGAACACGCATGTTAGCGTCACCGCTCGAGCGGCCATTCCTGTGCTCGAGCAGAGATCGCGATTCCAACTGCTATAAAACTGCAGTTTACTTCGAATCTAGAGTACGACTTCCAAATCTTCTTTGAGGGCTCTAGGGTTTTCTTCTGGGGCTATTTTACTAGTTTTCTTTTATGTTTGATTGAGTATTAAATTCATGTTTTGACAATCATACATCAAAGAGTTTGATTATTCAACTTCAAGAGTGTTCTTCTTCTTCGGTGGAATCCGGAGATTCAAGCAAGGAGTATTCGAAGGAGTTCGAAGCTGTACGCAGTCGTTGGTTCGACATGGATGTTGTGGATTCAACATTAAGCTGATCAATTCCGAGGCGAAGGCAGTGGTGAAAGATATACAAATTGTTGAAGACAAATTGATTGCATTTAGGTAATTTGTTTTGGTATATTTGTATTATTTCTTTATTTCTTTCATGGTGGATTGATTTGTGGCATTTTACCCATGGTTTTTTAATCACAATTAGAGGTGCTCTAATTGTGGTTTATACATGTAAAAATCGTTTGTATTGATTTATTGATTCCAAAGTAACAATCTAAATCACTTTCGTATGTGCTGGATGATTTAGATTGTTTGTTTTAATTGTTTGAAAATTGGTGCAATTAATAGTTTGAATCATGAATCACTTTCGTATGTATTAGATGATTTCAAAGCATTCCATTTAGTAAATCAACACAAATTTAAAAAATTTTGGCAACCATTCTGTTTTCAGTTTTCAATTTATATTTAGAAAAATTTAAAAAACTGTCATAAAAACTTGTTTGATAATTTTTTTTAGTTTATAGATGGTTGTTTCAGTTTATAAATTTGAGGAAAAAACGTAAACTCAAAAAATGAGTTTCCGTTTTTAGTTTTCAATTTTTTTTTCAATAAATTTTTTTTTTCAAATAATTTATTTTCAAATAATTTTTTTTTCAATTATTTTTTTTCAAATAATTTTTTTTTTCAAATAATTTTTTTTCAATTAATTTTTTTTCAAATATTTTTTTCCCAATTAAATTTTTTTTCAATTATTTTTTTTCAATTAATTTTTTTTATTAATTTTTTTTTCAATTAATTTTTTTTTCAAATTAAATTTTTTTTATTAATTTTTTTTTTCATTTTTTTTCAAATAATTTTTTTTCCAATTATAATGTGTGTGATCCCATTGTCATAAGTAATAAAAATAAATATAAATATTTTACGTATGAACAAACATATTTTTTGGTTTATGTTGTTAAAATTTTTTAAACATTTTGTTCAAACCAAATGCGTTTGTAATTTATATTTTTCTAAAAATAAACAAAAACCAGTTTATAAAATTTTTGTAAACATAAACAAAAAACGTAAACGTTACCGAACGCTACCTTAAGTTTTTCAAACCTCAAAACTCACTTGTTGAATTTTGAAAACAATTCAAAGTTGAAACGTTTCAAATCGTTTCAAGGCTTACACATTTTTTGAAAATTGAAGGCAATGCTAGAAGGCCTAATTTGTATTTCAAATATATAATCGTCCAATCGATCCAATATTTTCAAGTGCAACGGAACAATTCTCATGTTTTTCGAAAGCACAATATATATTATAATGATCATACTATTTTAAGAAATATTGTAATTTATCATGCATCTTACAAATAAAATTTTACGACATTTATATTAGCTCAACATATTAAATTTAATGAAATGAAGAAAACCTATGCAAAATCCCATATCTAATGATTCAATTTGCAACCCATTAATTACAGGATATATGAAGAAATTAGAGTGTTTCAATCCAATCAAATTATTACTAACTGGCGGTAATCCGTGCGATGCACGGAAAAATAGACTATATATATTTTGTGTGTCACTTAATAACATGAATAACTTGTATCAAACTAAACAAAACATTAAAAGAGAGAAATTCTATAAGCTCAGAAAAGTTATCATAAATTTACTTGGACTTTTAAATCAGTGGTGTATATTATTATTGTGGGATCAAATAATGAATAAATATCAACTTTTAATTATAATTTATAAGTAGTTTTTTAAAAAAATTTAATCTAAGGTTGTTGCCTTACTTATAAAAAGAACTTCTCAAACAAATCATTAATTGATTATATTAGCAAATCTCTATCTTTGATTTCCTCTATCAATGACACACTCATATCATATCAAAGTATAAATCATTCTCCATAGTTTGAATATTACTTGCATAGTTCCTACATCATTTTAAAAAAATTAATCAAGATAAGAATGTCATAGTATTATAAAAATTATATAAGAGAATAGTTTTAATCTATTTTATTTATAAAAAAATGATAAAAAAATTATTTGAATTGTACTTGAAAAAATATAACAAATGATAGCTTTAATCATTATATACCCAAAAAAAATTATATCGGTTACTCAACGAAAAAATGGTCAAATACAAATAGAGTCATGAACATTAAATTAAATCATATGGGCTCTAAATTGATAGTATAATCTAGCAAATCAACTAAAAATAACATAGAGATATTGACAAATATGTAGTACTTCCCTATCATCTTTGTATTATATTCATTAATTTCATATATTATATGAAAGTTTTATTCGTCTCGATCCTTCAATAAAATAAGGATCAAGAAAACAAATTTGATAAGAAATTGATTCTAAACTTAATTATTGAAAAAACAAAAATTTCAAAGAGAGAATTTAGAGATGGGATTGAAGAAATACTATAACGAATGACAGCCTTATAAAAAATTAAAAAAAAAAAAACATAACAATGATCTAATGCAAATTATTTTTAATAACTAATAGAAAGAATCTCAAATTATTACCTTTTATAAATATAGTGAAAAAAATTAATTTTGTGAGATTTTTGTGCTACCTTCTCCCATGTAGCCTTTATTATTTCATTATTAATACTATTCTCATTCAAAGCGATAATATTTTTTTTTTATAATCTTTATCATTTGGTAGATAATAACGAATAATAAAAATTATCAAGAGAAGGTTAAGAATTTAATAGGAGATAAAAAGTTATAGATAAGAGCATTTCATAAGATAAAAAATTTAAAATAAAAAAAGATAATATGTGATAGGAGAAAAAAAAATGACTAAATCAAAATAAAGATTTAGATATATATGTTTTTGATAGATATATAGATTAACAAATCGTATCTTTATCTAAATTTTATTATTTAATTTTTTTGAAAATCAATTATTTACTCTTTATCTTTATCTGTAGGCCACGAAATTAATCTTTATAAATTATTTATCAATTTTTATATGTTTATTTATCTATAAGTCATGAAATTCCTTTTTTTAAATAATTTTTAAATTTTTTATCTTTATCTATAGGTCATGAAATAATTTTTTATAAATTATTTATGAATTTTTAATTAAAGTACGAAATGAGGGGGGGGAAAGAGAGTAATTTTGTTTTTTAAAAAAAAATCAATTATTTAATCTTTATCTTTATTTGTAGGCCATGAAATTAATTTTTATAAGTTATTTATCAACTTTTATTTGTTTATTAATGGGAAGAAATTTTAAATTATCTATAAGTTATAAAATTAATTTTTTTAAATTAATTTTTTATTTTTTATCTTTATCTGTAGATTATAAAATAATTTTCAGTTTTTATATGTTTATCTATATGGAGGAATTTTGAAATTCAAATCTTTATCCATAAGTAATGAAATTAATTTTAATTTTAATTAATCAAACAAATAAAAAATGAAGAAAAATAGAAAACATGAAAGGCAATCAAATAAGGTTGCCACGTAGGAAAGAGAGTGTTTTAAAATTATGAGAATTTATGAATAAATATTTGGAGGTTTTTGACAAAATAACTACATTTAGTTATATATATAGTATAGATACAAGACCTTTGATAAGAAAATGATACATTTATAGCTTGAGATTCAACCCAAAACCCCTGAGGTAAGCAATATCTACAAATTTCCCAAGCTATATACATGGAAATTAGCACACATACATCCAAAATCCCATAGTAAACCTCAACATTTGAGAAGAATGATGAACTTTACTCAGATGGATTTGAAGTTCTTGATGTGTAAAGTAACTTTAATATGAATCCCTCTAACTGGCCTCCAAATCTTGAGTTATACAAATGGGTTGAGAGAAATATTAAAGTCTAGTTTTTAATGGTGGTTGTCTCACATCAAAATTCCAACTATAAAAAGAGATATGATCAAAATCGTGAAAAATGTTTACATTTTTTGAATTTTGAGGTTTCGATCAATTTTAAGCAAGAACAACTCCAAGTTGAAGTTTAACTCCTCAATGTTCAAAATAGTCAATTCTAAAGCAAAATAACAAGTTTAAATATTGTGAGACCATGAAATATCCTCTCACATGGATGTTTCTAGAGATCCAACGAAGAGAAGAGCTTCACCCCTGTAGATCTGCCATTGGGGTTGCCGGCCGGGAGTACTCCGATGATAAAGTTAGTCATTGAATCAAGAAGTAAATAGTATATATATTTGAAGGGGTGTGTATTTTGTAGAGAGATATGAGACATACATTTCACTAGGGATGCCCCCCCTCTTTATATAGATGGGGGGTGTGATATTTGTTTGGGCTGGACCCATTGTAGGCTTTGTTTGGATTAGGCCCAATAAGCTAGTACCTATATTTTTCTAGCTCCCACAATTGCCCCAAAACTTTCATTGTCTTCTATAGAAGGAATGAGAGTTTTTATTGCCGAGTTATGATGTTCAAATAGATGTTAGGTCCTTTGACAAAGAATACATTTGATAAATGAATAACATAAATGAATGAATGGTTGGATGAATGCAGGTATATATGAATGTATGTAAAAATATATGTATATAGAGGAGAGAGGTGAGCTAAAGCCCAGTGAGTAATACTATCTCTATAATAATGGGCCACGGTATTATAACCCCCGGGTGTAGACACCCCATTTTTGACCGTCCTCAAGACTTGGACGTCATCGTTTGAACACTCGGTGATTATCCATGTTTGTGTTCGTTTGGAGTTCCCGGAGGTCTCGGCTCGCGCGCCTTGCCTCAAGATCTCCAAACTTGACTGTTTAGTGTCTAGTTTTACACCAAACACTTGTGTTTTGCCTTTGAGAGGTAGGGTAGGGCTTGTAGACCATCCCCACCCACCACTGGCAGTGGCTAGAGGCCACCGGCTGGTTTTTGCTGCCACCGGCAATGTATATTGCCGGCCGGCACTATTTGTTACCGGTCAGCACTTTTTAGTGCCGGGCGGCACTCCTTTTTGCCAAGATGGCATTTTTGGCCGGCCGACTACTGTGCATCTGCTTTTGCAGATATTTTAAGACAGCTGTCTTGCTTTTGGCTCCCCTCCATACACGTGTATGGAGGGATCTCTCTCTTGGAAGCTTGTCTTGTAAGCTTTACAAGACAAAAGCTTCTATATAGAAAGGGGTTGGTCTCTTGGCTTGAGAGGTGAGACACTTAAGATATTTTGATAGCTTAGATAGCCATTGTTAGGGTTTGAGTTCTAGGGTTAGGGTTAGATACACATTCTATCTCTCTTTCCCTCTCTTTTGTGCTCTTGTATGTGTTTTAGTCCATACTATTGCACACAAGCACCTAGTGTTTCACCTTCCTCTTGGAGCTGAGGTTCTAAGGGACTGATTTTGAGGTTTTGAAACTGATTTCAAACCAAGGAGGGCCATTGGAGCATCTTTGTTGAAGAAGGCTTCAAGGGTAAGAATCTCACCCCTTTTTACCCTTTTTTTGCATTGTATTTCTACCTATCTTAAATTCGTTTTTGAGCTTAGTGTATAATACAAAAAGTTCTGTTTTTAATCCCTCTTGGTTGTTTGTTAAGAGTGTTTTGAGGTTTGGGTAAGTTTGAATACCCTTAGGCCTTGAAAGGCCTCATTTTGTGCCCTTTTGTGTGAACTTCGGGATTTTGGTGTTGGGGTCTCTTCACCACTGAAATCTTGAGGGATTTCAGTGGTGAAGGTGATGCCTTGAAGTCCCAAGAAGGAGAGGGCCACCCCCTCTCCTTGTTGTCCTTGAAAAGGGCATGTTTTGGCCTCTTGAGGGAGCACCATGTTAGAGGGTGTATTAACCATGACTTGGCTGCTTTTTATGCTTAATATGTCATGTTATGCCTCTGTTTTTACTTGGTTTTGGTACTCCATCCATGCTTAGCATAGTTTCCATGTAATGCCTTGTTATGCCTTAACATGTCTTAGGTTGTGTGCCTTTGTTTCTAGCATGTTTTAGGCTTACATTTGTGAAGATTTTGTGCTTATCTTGACATGTTTTAGGTCTGTCCATAAGTGTTTGGGTTGATTTTGGCATGCTTGGTATAGCTCCTTTGTATTTGGGCTTGTTGGCCTTGAGCATATGAATGTATAGCATGACATCTTTGCATTGATTTGGTGATTTGGGGTCACCTTATATGTTATTTCAGTCCCATTTTCATGCTTATGTGTTTGCCTTGAATGCATCTCTAATGCCTCATAAGCTTGTGTAACAATGCTCCTTGTTTTGGCACTTGTGCATGCCTCTAAATTTGAGCCACTTAGATGCCATCTAAGTAGTCCTTTAGCCTTGTTTTAACATGCTAAAAACCTGTTTTTAGTTGCTTAATGCATGCCATGTTTGTTGTGATAAACGTGCTTCAAAGCTTCATGACTTGCCTCAAGTACTTGGACCATGCTTGCGTGCATTTGCTTGTCTCGTTTAACATGATTTGGCATCATTTTATGACATGATTTTTAATGCTTATGTTGCATGCTATGTGTCCATGATTCCCCCCTTTCAAATGTGTTTGAGAGTTGTTCAATTTATGCCTAAGTGTTGGCCTTTCAACATGTGTATGTGTGCATGTGTATTTGGTCCCTCATTATAGCACTTTGGCCCTTGTTTTAGGCCTTATTGGAGCTGCCTAAACCATGCCTAAGCCCACCTTTTTATTGGTTAGCATTGCCTCTTGTTTGCTTGTATGCTTGCATAGGTTTGTTGCCATGACATGTTGCATCCTTAGCTTGCATGCCTAGCTTGCATTGCATTTTGCATGCATGCTTTGTTCCTTGACTTAGTGATAGGAATTGGGCCTTGTTTGGTTTGATTTGGTTTGCATGCATTTGAAATCAAAGTTGCATACTTGGTTCTTTGGGCCATCATGCATGGAAATGCGTGATTGGTGGTCCGAGAATCGAGGCACATGTCCCTTTGAGTCATTATCATGATAATGGATATGGTTGGTGCATATATGCCTTGAATTGTGCTGCCATGCTTTGCCTTGCCCTCTGTTGCTGTCATTTGCAGATTCTGCAGGAACACTCTGCCGACCGGCAGTGTAAGGTGCCGACCGGCAATAATTTCTCTACCGACAGCTTCATTTTGTGCCGATGACCACATACCACTGCCGGTGGTAATTCCACTCAGCCGGTGGCACTCCCTAATGTCCAGGGATGCAGTCCTGAGGTTTTGGCAACCTCCAGAGGAGTAAAAGAAGGAAAACAGAGGCAGCCTATGCATGGCGGCACGTTTCCCGAGGCGATTTTCTATTTTTCTTAGTTTTAGTTAATTTGCTTAGTTGATTAGGCAACTTGTAATATTTAATTAGCTTGCGTAATTAATTAATTTGTAATATTTATTTGGTCCCTCCGAGCGAGGGCAAATCTGTAATAAGTGTGGGTGAGTATGTGTATGTCTTCCAATCCCCACTTCTTTCTTCCCTTTTATTTACCTGCTTACGATGGTAGATTAGGGCATCTTTAAAATTAGCATACCTTATGCTATGCATGTGTGCATTCATGCATTTGTATTGCATGCATTAGGCTCGGTACATCACGCTAACTGCATTCGTATTTCAATTCAAAAAATTGAATATGTGATAGTTGATCGCATTTCATATGTCATGCTTAGATTAGCCGAGCCTATCTAATTGCATCTTGTATGTGTTGCATTAGGCAATTTAACATGAACTAGGGCATGCATGTTTGCTAACTAGTTTATTGTTTTGGCATGGAGTACGATGTAAGTATTTATGCTTTAGCATCCCGCATGCGTGCGAGTGTTGCCATGACAGTATGCCTGCCACGCGGCTAAATGCTTATATGATAAACTGTTTAAAATGCCTGTGGGTGAAGGTTGGATTGTTTGAGTTGGAAAAACTCATTGAAATCCGTGTTTTAGCCTACTTGCGAGTAGCAAATTCCAAAGCATTTTCAAAACAAACGGATATGCAATGTTTCTTTCCAAATTAGGCAATCTAGTCTATACTTGTTTGCTGCGCGCATAACATAGTAATTCTAGGCTAATAAATGGAATAAGAACACATAACGTTTTCAAAATCGGATATCATGGTTAGTAGAGGCCGGTCTTCGGACCGGGCGAAAGGGGGTGCTCATAGCTGACCTTCCCCGATCGTACCCAAGCTCCCGAGCCGAGACAACTCCGGTGATGACGGACATGTGGCCTTCGGCACCGAGTCAGGGTTTCCTAAATTTCCCCATTTTAAAAATATTTAGGTGGCGACTCTGTATCTGGCAAAGCAGTCCATGTTTGGCACTACTTTTTCAAAAATCTGTTTCTCGAAACGATTTGCCAGATTTGGACTCTTTGGTTCAGATTAAGAACCGCGACAACAAAAACCGCAAGTCCGAACTGTAGTAGCGAGGTCCCCCTCCGCGGGCGCGTCTACACCGGGGTAAGGGTTTAGGCCGCGGTATTATAACTCAGGGCAAGGGTGTAGTATATTGCCGAGTGCAAAGATTGCTTCCAAATATGGACTTTCGTGCCGAGCTAGAAATATTTCTATATGCCGAGCACGGAAATGATTGCCTGAACCAAATAAGACAGATTAAAAAAGGTAGATATATCAGCCAAAAGATGGACCGCGGTATTATTACCCCCAGGTGAGGATGTAGACCTGCGGTATTATAACCCCCGGGTGAGGGTATAGGTCGCGGTATTCTAACCTCCGGGCGTAGGTGTAGGCCGCGGTATTCTAACCCCCGGGCATGGGTATAGCCCGCGGTATTCTAACCCCTGGGCATGGGTGTAGGCCGCTGTATTCTAACCCCCAGGCATAGGTGTAGGCCGTGGTATTCTAACCTCCGGGCGTAGGTGTAGGCCTTTGCTGATGGCGCTCCGTGCCGAGTGTGAAGATTACGCTGTACTCAGAGACTTTACTGATTTTAAATGGCGACCAAGTGCCAATATGGTAAGGACTTTGAATAACACATCCTGTGTCAATGATGGCTAGTATTGAATGAGGTAGACGTGTTAATCTCAAAGAATATTGCTCCACTTGTAAGGAATGGCCAAATAGATATTAGGCCAACTATTTAATTGTTGAGTAAATTTTGGGCCAATTAGCATTGCTCGATTTGCGTTTAGTCCAATGTAGACTTGCCCCATTGCTTTCGAATGACAGGCGTTAGTCGGAAGGAATACAAATTGGACTTGCCCCATTGCCCTAGGTGGCGAGGTAGATTTGGCTTTGGTAAAATGATGGCGTGCAAAAATAGGGGAATTGCCGACTGCCAAGTGTGTAATGTATTGCCCCAAAATTGGCGCTTGCTTCGAGCTGTGTAAAAAGGAGCGGGAGTTTGTAACTCAAGTAAATGTCGTTGTAATGTTTGGACTAAGTTGGCCGAGTATGCATGTATAGCAGAGTGAAAAACCGAATTGCGGAGTTGAGCAATGTCGCGGTTAATTGTTTTGCCGAATAATGTTGTTAGGCGTATAAAGTTGCTGAATATTGTAGCCAATGTTGCTGCATAAAGTTGACAATGCATAAAGTTGACAAATGGTGCCAAATAATCTTGCCGAGTAAAGGTGATGTATTGCCAAGTAACTAGTGCCAAAACATCGGTGTCAGTTTCATATATAATGTGATTTTCCCAAGACGTTGGTCAACAACACTTGGGTCGGTGATCGTGCCAATCTTTTGGTCAGTGATTTTTCTTAGCTTTGCGGTGTGTCGGCATCTCTTTGGAGTTGGATTTGCTAAACTGGGATGGCGACGGTTGTTGATTTATTGAACTTGAGTGTCTTGTCCAACGTATACTTGCCCCATTGCTTTTGGATGACATTCGTTATTCGAAAGGAATAAAATTGATTTGGGCCAAAATTGCCGAGTAGGCCGATAAAAATTTGAAACGGATTCCATGCCCTCGTTCGGTGCCGTGACGATAGTGGAATGAAACCGAGACAAAGTAGGGTGCTTAGTGATATGTGAAGGAAGCCATTGCGCACAATTCTTTGAATAAATTCTGCATTTATTTATTTATTTATTTATTTATTTTTTGTGAGTTGAATTCGCAAATTCTGACCGTACGGATGGACCTAGACTGCATCAAATAGTTGGAAAGACTATTGGATCGTTGTAATCGGACTCCTGATGGCGTAGTTGTAGCCGAAATAGAGTTGATGGCTCAGATCGGTTGAGAATTGTGCACCGCGAAGCACCGGATAACTTCTCTTGCATGGTTTGTTCGTCGTCCTCAGAAAATTCGTCAATTCTAGGCAAAATTTGTTCGGCCCGTACGGCTTCATTTTAGCTCCGATTTCGACACGGTTTGTTGCGTTGGACTCCCCTTAATGAGTACTTCACATTGGTATGATCAAAACTTGAGTTTGACAACTTCTGAAATTTTAGTTTTCGGCATGTGTGATCCTTTTCACAACTTTCGGCGGACTTGGGTTGCTTCTTGGCTCCTCGGGTTGGTGGGTTTGGAATCTTTGAGCCGATACGAATCTTGTGGTATGTTCAGATATGGATTTCGGCAAGCCGAGATGCTAATTCTATGCCGAGATATTAGTGTCAAATAAGTTATAACGTTGCTGAATATTTGATGCGGAAGAATATTGCAAGCGTATAAAGTTGACAAATGTTGTCAGCCGAATATCGTAGATAACGAGGTGGGATTGTCCGATGTTGTGCATGACGTATGGGCGGCTGAGTAATCTTGCGGCTGAGTAGTATTAGCTGTCGGGTAAGTTGCCGAAGCCAAGATATGCAAAATAATGTTAATATGCAGTTGATAATAGGCCGAGTGATATACCGAATCGCAGAGGATAAGCAATACGGTATGATGTTCTGCCGAGTATTGTACAATTGAGTTGATAAGCAATGCCGAAGCCGAGATGTTAAAGCCAAATAAGATGTCGTTGCTAGATGATGCGGTGTTGATATTAATATGTTGATATGCCAAATTGAAATGCCGAATAGATTGTGAGTTTGCAGAGTTATGCCAAGTAATAAGCCGAATAAGTGCAGAGTATCTTTGGAGCTTTGACGATCGATTGATTATGAGTTACGGCACTGCCGAAATGCGAATGCGTGGGCTCGAACGCCGAATTTTGGATTTGTCTGGCCGAGCACACCTGTGCAGCACTTCCCTTTTGTTCTTGACTTGCCACATACTTGGTCGGCAATCGGAATCGTGGTGTATAGTCAAAACTTAGGTTTGACTGCGTCGGAAATTTCAGTTGCCGGATAAATACATGATGTAGGTAGTGAAACTATGAAAATTTTCCTGTGACCAAATAATGTCAACCGTATATTAAACTTGAAAATATAATGACGTAAGGTAATGAAATATTTGCCGAATAAAATTAACGTAAGGTAATGAATTGTTTGCCAAATAAAATTTGCCCATGAAATTCACATTGCCGAATAAAATATACGGTTTTTTCAAAAGTCGAAAAACAAATTTTCATGGCCACAACTTTTTGTATGCATCCTCATTTGGTTGCCGAATAACTTCTTGATTAGCCGACTGCCGAATTTTTGAACTTTATAAGCAGCCGACTACCAAAAATTAGATTAGTAACTCATGGTGGAAGTACATCTCAAGAATCAAAAAGTGTGAATCCATTATATAATGCCGAAAAGAAGCTAGCAAAAATAAGAGTGAAACGCTTTTTTAGAGGGAGAATAAAAATGCAAAGGTAAATCCAACTAAAGGCATTTCAATGGGTTTATAATGTGCCGACTATATTGAATAAATGTTCGGACCAAATCTATGAGCATAAATATATACACACACACACATATATATATATATATATATATATATATATACGTATATGCATATAGATAGTAAGATTGAATTTCAAAGATCAATTTAAACAAAGAGTAAAAAGATAGGATTAACTGTGGGTCATGTTTATAGTAACATGTAACAATGATCTGAGCATCTTGAGTATGGTATTTGTTGTCTTCTTCGTTGAACTCTGTCAGATGTTTCCCACGGACGGCGCCAATTGTGAGACCATGAAATATCCTCTCACATGGATGTTATAGAGATCCAACGAAGAGAAGAGCTTCACCCCTGTAGATCTGCAATGATGAACATAGTCGGTGCCACCCAACCGGGGTTGCCGGCGATGATGAAGTTAGTCATTGAATCAAGACGTAAATAGTATATATATTTGAAGGGGTGTGTATTCTGTAGAGAGAGATGAGACATACCTTTCACTTGGGATGCCACCCCTTTATATAGATGGGGGGTGTGATATTTGTTTGGGCTAGATTCATTGTAGGCTTTGTTTGGGTTAGGTCCAATAAGCTAGTACCTATATTTTTCTGGCTCCCACAAATATATTAAAGATGTAATAATGAGTCAGTAAATATAATTAAAAACGATTTTAAAATTTGAATCGCTACACTTTAGCTACCTTGTCCGTGTTAAGTTTGTACTTTCCACATGTAGGAGGAATCCAACCTGAATTATCTAAAATCCCCAAGATATTGATTTTGATTATGTATCAATTTTAAACAATAAATAGCAATCCCAATTAAACAATTAAAGACGAATTGACACAACGATTTAACGTAAAAAATTCACAATTGGAGCGCGTACAATTGTGATAAAAAAACCATGGGCCACAACAACAAAACAATCCACTAGGAAGACAAAAAGGAATTACACAAGCGTACTCTAATTACCTAGTGAATCCATGCCCAAATTGAACCGACCCCAATGTGCCTCTTTCACCACCGTCTTCACCTTGGAATTGTCTTGTACAATTTTGAATCCACAACGCCGATGTCGAATCTATGACGATGAACCACTCCAGAATCCACCAAAGCTTCAGACCCAAATTCCCCGGAAACCACTGAAGAACAACTTTCTCTTTTGTATTGAATAAATAAAACAACCCCATTTGATATAATCCACTCAATTTGTCACGACCCAAACCTGCCCCTATGGGTTAAGGCCATAATCGACCAGTAATCACGAGATTACCGACGGCCTCAAACCAAACCGGACATAACTCATCAGAGTAAAGGGGCCAAACGGGAGCAAAATTTAAAACTTTGTCCATAGAGCTGTGCTTATATGCACATCATAGCATTCTATACATATACATGTTCATAACTCACAACAGGAAATACAGTAACATAAGGTTCTGTACAGACAGGATCATTCATATCTAGGTCAGCCAATCAAAACCATATACAAACGTAATCCAAAGTCCCCGCCAACATGACAAAATAAAACAATATAGCAAAAGGGAGAAGACGTGTCTCGTACGTGAGACGCAAGGGCTGACTCTTCAAAACCTTGGTTGTTCCACACCAACTTCACTGAGGCTGGGTTTGGACCTCTCTTGGCTCACCTACAAACACATGAATGAGAGTGAGCGAAAGCCCAGTGAATAATATCAAATAAAGAAGATACACTAGCACAATATCCGACAAACGACCTTGGGCCCAATTCATATTCTATGTAATATATATTATAGGTATACATAAGGCAGGTGACTGCAGTTCCAAACACATCAGATGGCCTCAGGCCCAATCCATTCATGTCAAACTGGTCTTTGGCCCATTCATACTTTCATTCATGTCAAACCGGCCTTTGGCCCAATCATACTTTCATTCGTGTCAAACTGGCCTTTGGCCCATTCATACTTTCGATCATGTCAAACTGGCCTTTGGCCCAATCATACTTTCATTCATGTCAAACTGGCCTTAAGCCCAATAATACTTTCATTCGTGTCAAACTGGCCTTTGGCCCATTCATACTTTCGATCATGTCAAACTGGCCTTTGGCCCATTCATACTTTCGATCATGTCAAACTGGCCTTTGGCCCAATCATACTTTCATTTGTGTCAAACTGGCCTTTGGCCCATTCATACTTTCAATCATGTCAAACTGGCCATTGGCCCAATCATACTTTCATTTGTGTCAAACTGGCCTTCGGCCCAATCATTCTTCCAATCATGTCAAACTGGCCTTTGGCCCATTTATACTTTCATGTCAAACTGGCCTCTAGCCCATTCATTCTATCATTCATGTCAGACTGGCCTCTGGCCCATTCATTCTATTATTCATGTCAGACTGGCCTCTGGCCCATTTATACTTTCGTGTCAAACTGTCCTCTGGCCCATTCATTTGGCATAGCAAACGTTGTCCACCATTCAAATTAACGGACTTATAAAACTTACATAGAAGTAAGCAATTGGACAAACAACATATTGTGGATATCTTTGTTAAGATATTACTCACAGTGATCAGCTGGTTGATTTGCCCTAGAGCTTGACCCTATACATCACATAACACATATGGGTCACAAACGATTCAATCTGTTCTTAATTCACATATTCCTCTTTAGGCTTCATTCTTAACCTTTTAACTCATTTACAATGCTCAATGCATGCCTAAGAGTCCTTAGGAGTGAAAGAGAACGGAAAACGAAACACATAACGCATTTACAACATTTCAAAAACAGGGGTCCCCGCTCGAGCGTGGACTTCCCCGCTCGAGCAGACCCAATAAGTCTGCAAAAGTTTTGGCTACCTTGTTTTTACGCTCAAGCGTAGACTCGGGCGCCCGAGCGGAAGGTAATCCTACATAGCTCCCTGCTCGAGCGTGAACTTCCCCATTCGAACGGACACCAGGCCTGCAAGAAAATACTGGGAGCCCGAATTTCCCGCTCGAACGGAGGTTCTCACGCTCGAGCGGACATCATAAATTCTGGAAAATCCAGAATTGTTCTTTAGCTCAAATTTAGCATTCAAATTAACATGTCTTGCGTATAATAGCTCAAATTTCACATATACATGTACTAACATGGTACAAACACCAAATTATAACATTATGGAGCTCAATTTCATGAATCAATTACATGCATGACTCAAATTGTTCCAAACGCATCACCAACATACCAAATTCAAACATTCAAGACTTACATGTGGGATATACTCAATACTCTCAATTTAGTTGGTGAAGAGATGATCAAATACATGGACTTTAAATCAAAATCCAACATGGATCACACACGTTATGCTCAAACATAGAAATTCATAGCAATATCTTTCATGCATGCACCTATTGACTTCAAACTCATCAAATACAACACAATCCTTATTCTTGATTACCATTCAACTTTGAATTCACAAAATTACACATTAAACCCATGAATTCATAATCAATCACTCACCTAGAAGCTCAATCTTCCCAAATTATGGTCAAATCTTGAATTGGTCTTCAATTTATTCAAGTTTCAAGATCAAAATCTCAATTTGAGCTCTTCCTCTCTCTCTAGGCCAGCCTCTCCCTCTCTCCTTAGAGTGATTTCAGCCAAAATGAAATAAAGAGAGAAGTTGAGTGCATAATGCCCTTTTATGTAAGTCTCACTAATCAAAATTATCAATATTAAATAATTGGGCACTTAATTAATCATTCTGAATCTAATTATTTTGATCCGAATCAATTTTCAATTAAATTTCACCGTAGGCTCTAAAAATTACGCCAATCACAATGGCGCAGTCAATTTCGGTTTCTGTGGCCAATAGGGCCTTCAATTTAATTTCCAAAGTAGAAAGTCAAGCAGATACTCCTATGGTGAACAGATAGAAATTCAAAACCATATTTTTTCACATAAATGGCACACAAGATCACATGTTTTCTCAGCAAGGAGGTGTGAGACCTCGGCCTAGACCTGGTAGTTGCCCAGCATGTTTTCCCGAGATAAAGAACTATGTTTGTTTTGATTTGACTAAGTCTTGAGGAATGCCGAGATCATCTGTATGCATGTGAAACTTGTTTGAAAGTGCATTCAACAGACTTCGCCATGTGTTTGTAGGACTTGGACTTGCCTCGACCCCGACGTCTGAAGAACTATGTGAGTGGTATTTTTAATAAAGCTATGTTATAACGTTTTGTTAAAGCTTCTCTTTGCTTATTTCGAAAAGTATTGTTAAGCATGAATGATGATCCCTATTTTGAATATCAAGTATTATCTCGTTTTGATGACAATCTTGGAAGTCCGTACGTGCTAGGGGACTATAAAAGGGACTATAAGCATTTGTAGCACAATCATTGAAAGTCTGTACGTGCTAGGAGACTATAAGCATTTGTAGCACAATCTTTGGAAGTCCGTACGTGCTAGGGAACTATAAGCATTTGTAGCACAATCTTTGGAAGTCCGTACGTGCTAGGGGACTATAAGCATTTGTAGCACAATCTTGAAAGTCCGTACGTGCTAGGGGACTATAAGCATTTGTAGCACAACCTTTGTTAATGTCATCCCTTGGAACTTGAAAGACTTTGATTGTTGAGACTTGAAGGATTTGTTAGATAATCTTGATTTGCCCTTGGATTTTGTACAAGTTGTGATGTGCTTTGATTTGATAGAAATTGCGGATATCATTGATGCAAACCCCTTTATTATTTATACCATTCACTGAGTATCCAAGCTCACCCCTCTATATATATATATGTAGGTGACGAGCAGGACGGCGGTGACGCCTAGACGTACTTGCCACTTGTTTTTGGATTTTGCACTTTTGACGCATCTTGAAGATTATGCTTCTTAGTCGTATTTTATTGTATTTTGTATTTGATGGCTGAGAAGCCTTTTGGTCAAGATGTATTTTTGTACTTTATTTGGTTGTACTAAAGCTATGTAAGAATGTATGCCATTCCATTAAACTTATGCACAGCTCTTATGGACTAATTAAATTTGTATTTATTGCCTTCGCACTTGTTAGCCCCATATGTAATACTCTGATTGTGTGTGAATTTTGAAGGTTGGCCTTCGGTAATCTCAGATTACTGGCCATCATGGTACCATTCTACTAGGGGCAGAATGGGGTCGTGACATTCCCACTGTTCTGATTACAATCTCGGGCCATATGCCCTTGTTTACCACATTTAAAACAGGCTCCCGAAACACGGTAACAAAACCCCACGATGCCTTTTACTACAAATATTGCACATGAGAGGTGTATCTTAGGAAGAATTTGAAGTATTTAAGGAGCCCGTATTTTGCTTTTTCGAAAATTTCTTCTTTGAAAAGAAGCCCTGCCTTTTGTTGCCTTTCCAGTCAGTTATTGGCTTAGCCTGTCTGGGTATGTTAGCCTCTGATATTATGGCCCTGTCTAGTACCCCAATGTAGGTTTCTAGCTTCAAGACATTCACCCTTTCTAAAATGTCGTTTCGAAGCCCACCTTCAAAATGCCTCGCTTTCTTATAATCAGTATCAATCACATGTGGTGCAAACCTTGCCAATTCGGTGAATTTGGCCTCATACTCAGCTACAGTCATACTGTCTTGCCTAAGTTCCATGAATTCTAATACTTTCCTATCTCAGACACATTGCGGGAAGTACTTGTCATAGAAAATTTCTTGAAATTTCACCCAGTCAACATCTTTATGATTTTCACGCATTAACATCCACCATCTTCTTGCCTCATCTTCTAGCATAAAGGTGGCTAAAAGCACTTTCTGTGTCTCCCGAACAAGGGAACACTTCAAATAGCTTTTCAATGCCGAGGACCCATGCTTCGGCTTTCAACGGATCTAAGCCACCATGGAACTGTGGTGGTTTCATCTTCTTAAACTCTTTGGTGAGAGCTATTATTCGGTCATCATTCTGATTATTTGGCACGGGTGGTGCCGGAGGTGGAGGTGGAGATGGAGGATATGGCTGCTGCCACTGTTGTTCCCACTCTTGTTGTTGCCTCAATGTCTCTGTCATTTTCTGAATCAGTCTTTCCATTCTATCCATTCTGGCAGTAGAAGACTCCTCTATCTCATCACCTCTTGTTCTCACTATATGATTAAACTTGCATTATACTTTATACAAAAGATTCACAGGTATGCATATACAAAAGAGCATACATATTCAAAAAATTTGCAGTGCAAGCAAATCACAACTTATAACACATAATCGTTCACATTAAACATTTAAGCATATTCTTGATGCTTTCAGATTCGCACTTATCATATAAATGCATCCTAGATCTTTTCTAGACGTTTATTGCTCATTTGGACAAGTGTGTGAGTTATTAACTCGCACTCTAATACCACTCTGTCACGACCCGAACCCGCCCTTATGGGTTAAGGCCATAACTGGCCAGTAATCACGAGATTACCGACGGCCTCAAACCAAACCGGACATAACTCATCAGAGTAAAGGGGCCAAACGGGAGCAAAATTTAAAACTTTGTCCATAGAGCTGTGCTTATATGCACATCATAGCATTCCATACATATACATGTTCATAACTCACAACAGGAAATACAGTAACATAAGGTTCTGTACAGACAGGATCATTCATATCTAGGTCAGCCAATCAAAACCATATACAAACGTAATCCAAAGTCCCCGCCAACATGACAAAATAAAACAATATAGCAAAAGGGAGAAGACGTGTCTCGTACGTGAGACGCAAGGGCTGACTCTTCAAAACCTTGGTTGTTCCACACCAACTTCACTGAGGCTGGGTTTGGACCTCTCTTGGCTCACCTACAAACACATGAATGAGCGTGAGCGAAAGCCCAGTGAATAATATCAAATAAAGAAGATACACTAGCACAATATCCGACAAACGACCTTGGGCCCAATTCATATTCTATCTAATATATATATATAGGTATACATAAGGCAGGTGACTGCAGTTCCAAACACATCAGACGGCCTCGGGCCCAATCCATTCATGTCAAACTGGCCTTTGGCCCAATCATACTTTCATTTGTGTCAAACTGGCCTTTGGCCCATTCATACTTTCGATCATGTCAAACTGGCCTTTGGCCCAATCATACTTTCATTCGTGTCAAACTGGCCTTTGGCCCAATCATACTTTCATTCGTGTCATACTGGCCTTTGGCCTATTCATTCTTTCGATCATGTCAAACTGGCCTTTGGCCCAATCATACTTTCATTTGTGTCAAACTGGCCTTTGGCCCAATCATACTTTCATTCATGTCAAACAGTCCTTCGGTCCAATCATTCTTCCAATCATGTCAAACTGGCCTTTGGCCCATTTACACTTTCATGTGAAATTGGCCTCTGGCCCATTCATTTTATCATTCATGTTAGACTGCCCTCTGGCCCATTCATTCTATTATTAATGTCAGACTGGCCTCTGGCCCATTTATACTTTCGTGTCAAACTGGCCTCTGGCCCATTTATTTGGCATAGCAAACGTTGGCCACCATTCAAATTAACGGACTTATAATACTTATATAGAAGTAAGCAATTGGACAAACAACATATTGCAGATATATTTGTTAAGATATTACGCACAGTGATCGGCTAGTTGATTTGCCCAGGAACTTGACCCTACACATCACATAACATATATGGGTCACAAACGATTCATTCCATTCTTAATTCACATATTCCTCTTTAGGCTTCATTCTTAACCTTTTAACTCATTTACAATGCTCAATGCATGCCTAAGAGTGCTTAGGAGTGAAAAAGAACGGAAAATGAAACACAGAACGTATTTACAACATTTCAAAAACAGGGGCCCCCGCCGCTCGAGCATGGACTTCCCCGCTCGAGCGGACCCAATAATTCTGCAAAAGTTCTGGCTACCTTGTTTTTACGCTCGAGCATGGACTCGGGAGCTCAAGCGGAAGGTCATCCTACATAGCTCCCCGCTCGAGCGGACACCATGCCTGCAAGAAAATACTAGGAGCCCGAATTTCCAGCTTGAGCGGAGGTTCTTGAGCTCAAATTCAGCATTCAAATTAACATGTCTTGCATATAATAGCTCAGACTTCACATATACATGTACTAACATGGTACAAACACCAAATTATAACTTTATAGAGCTCAATTTCGTGAATCAATTACATGCATGACTCAAATTGTTCCAAACTCATCACCAACATACCAAATTCAAACATTCAAGACTTACATTTGGGATATACTCAATACTCTCAATTTAGTTGGTGAAGAGATGATCAAATACATGGACTTTAAATCAAAATCCAACATGGATCACACACATTATGCTTAAACATAGAAATTCATAGCAATATCTTTCATGCATGCACCTATTGACTTTAAACTCATCAAATACAACACAATCCTTGTTCTTGATTACCATTCAACTTTGAATTCACAAAATTACACATTAAACCCATGAATTCATAATCAATCACTCACCTAGAAGCTCAATCTTCCCAAATTATGGTCAAATCTTGAATTGGTATTCAATTTATTCAAGTTTCAAGATCAAAATCTCAATTTGAGCTCTTCCTCTCTCTCTAGGCTGGCCTCTCCCTCTCTCCTTAGAGTGATTTCAGCCAAAATGAAATAAAGAGAGAAGTTGAGTGCATAATGCCCTTTTATGTAAGTCTCACTAATCAAAATTATCAATATTAAATAATTGGGCACTTAATTAATCATTCTGAATCTAATTATTTTGATCCGAATCAATTTTCAATTAAATTTCACCGTAGGCTCTAAAAATTACGCCAATCACAATGGCGCAGTCAATTTCGGTTTCTGTGGCCAATAGGGCCTTCAATTTAATTTCCAAAGTAGAAAGTCAAGCAGATACTCCTATGGTGAACAGATAGAAATTCAAAACCATATTTTTTCACATAAATGGCACACAAGATCACATCAAACACATAATTACATTCATAATCAGGACCAATTAGCATAATACGGAATAGGGTTATCACACAATTGATGATATAAACTCTCAAAGATATCAAAGGAAACAAGCAAAGAACCCCCAGAAGAAAACCTTAAAACCCAAAAAAATATCTGGAAGCTGTACCCTAGAAACAGACTGAATCGCAGCTTTATAGAGACCAGGGTCGTGATACTCGCTCGAGTGAAGGACTTCTTGATCGAGTTAGGAGACTAAACGCGTGTTTTTCCAAGTGCCTTCGCTCAAGCCACCAATGTGTCGCTCGAGCAAGAAATGCATCTTCTTAGTATTTTTACAGTCAGAGCAAACTTCTGGGACCAAAGATTCTTTGCAAACATGATATGATTAAGATCACAAACTCCTCTGCATAGGCACAATTCAAGTTAGATTCGCATCTAAATACTCATAGCCTCACTGAAATAAAAGAACGAATAAAATTACAACTGAAAGGAGTTTTGTCAAACGAGATTGCCAATAACAAAAACTTAACACAACCAATAGGTTGAGAGGGGTTAGGTGTTTTGACTCGAAATAAAAGGATTTCCTATTTCTGCAAATTGTTTGACAGGCAAAGGACAATCAACCAATAGGAAAAGGAAGTGTGGGGGTCTTTGGTTTGAAAATTGAATTTGATCCAATTAACCATTTTAAGTGAGAAAGAGTGAACCACCAATTTGAGCACCTTCATAGCATTCCAAAAAGCTTTCGTGGTGTTACATTCCTTAGGGACATGCATGTTAGTTTTAGTAGCAATCCCACATTGTTAATAGAAGTTGTCCAAAAATTGACTTTCTTGAGAAAGATGTTACATTTGATATTTAACTAAAGGAGGTGAATGGCTTTGGGGTACCGGCCATTGCTTCTGGTTGCCGACCACCAATGTGTTTTGCAGATATTTTGTGGCAACTGTGCCAGCTGTTTGCACAGATGCTTGCATCTGCTCCCACATGTATGGTTGGATGTTTTTTAGGGAGGTTCATGTTTCTCTATATGTAGAGGATCGCCCCTCGTGCTTTAGAGGTTAGAAAAAATTTGGTGCAAAATTTTTCCTCTTTTTCTACAATTTTCTCCCTCTCTCTCTTGCAAATTTCTTCACCTTTGCCTATACACTCTTAACCAAACCTCTCCATCTTTGAGCTGAGGTATCTTTGAGCCTTCTTTGAGCTCTTGAGGGTGTGTTTTCCTTGCTTTATTACTTGAAAGCGATCTCCTCTTCAAGAGGTATAAAGCTTTGCCTCTTTACTTGTTGTGTTTACTCTTTTTCTTACTATTTTCCAACTATTTTTGGGCTGAAAAAACTCTGTATTTTTGGGCTAAAACTTGGGTTTTAAGGCCAATAAAGGTTGAAGGGTGGTTCACCCTTCTTTACACCTTGCTTTCAAGGCCTTTACCCTTGTGTTTCCCACCCTTACACTATCTTTTTTTGAGCTTTTAAACAATGATTTTCAGAGTTATTTCAGTGGTTAAAATCATGGTTTAAAGTCCAAAATTGGAGGGGTTAGCCTCCCCTCCTTGTGTTTTGTTTACTAGCCTAGCATGATCAATGTTTTAGTTTATTATTCTAGCTATTGTTGTCTTAATTCTAGCATGTTTTAGGACTTATTTAAGACTATTTTAGGACTATTTTTAAGCGTTTGTTGCATTTGAGCCTTATATTGCATGCTTGTAGTGTAATTGTACTCATGAGTTTGGTGTTTTAGGCCTTAGACGCCACCTCATTTGAGTTGATTGCATTTATTTAGTGCTTTTCTTACGTGTTCACACCTTTAATCACCTCTGCAACCTCCCTAATTTCTTGGCTTTTTCTTTGCTTTGAAAGTGGTTTCAAATTATTTCTTTGTTTAAGCATGAGATTGAGATGTCATGCTTAATGGTTTAATCCCATTGGGGGTTCATGTGACAACCCTCACCTCTGATTAGTGCTAATCTGTGATTAAGCATGATAAGTAACTGATTAGAATGAAATCCTGAATTGATTGTAGAAGTGTATTGTTTTAAATGCATTTCTATCTGTTTGATTTTTGAATGAATCTGTTCATGTTTTAATTTCAAACTGCAAATTGAAGGCCTTATCGGCGGCTGAATCAGAAATTGATTAGTGTTATGTGCTAATGGGGATTTATGTGATTTTATGGTAGATTTAATTGAAATTTGATTTGGGATGATTAAATTAGATTAATAATGTTAAATTACAATAGTTTGAGTTTATTACTTTCTTGCCATTATAGTGGGCCACTTTGTTAAACATTGTTTAGAGCTTAGTTTCATATCATTTGCTCATCTTTGAAGACCAAACCGTGGGTGAGAGGAGAGTGAGAGGAAAGAAGTTGAGTTCACCTAGATTGACTTGAAACTTAGAGGAATTGAAGGGAATTTGCATATTTAAGCTTTCACACCTTGAATTCAAGACCTAAGGTAGAGAATTCATCCTTTTAATTATGAATTTAAGTTGTATCTTGCATGGTTCATGGAAATATTGGAGATTAGAGTTAAGTTTTAGCTCAAAGTGTGGAATTCTGAGGCATTGTGTGCATGCATGCCCATATCATAGTGTTTCAAAGTCATTTTCATGAAATTCCCACATGCATGTCTCTATTTTGGTTTTGATCCATGAATTAATCATATTCTTGAGCTCAATCTTGCATTTTATCATGTCTTAGAGCATTAGAGCTCATGGGAACTCATGCATGTATGATTTTGAATTGTTCTTCGTATTTACATTTGAATTTGTGTTCAAATTGGCCTACCTTTGGGCTTGATTTTACAAACTGATCTTCAAAGACATGTTATACTATGAGTTTTTAAGTGTTTTCCAGAAAATTGGCCCAAAAGAATTGAATTTGAGGCTTAAATGCTTGAGTTTTGTGCTTAGGGATCAATTTGGAAATTTCAGATTTTGGATCCACGCTCGAGCGTACACCCTGAGTACATGCACTTCCGCTCGAACGCGGAAAGTCACGCTCGAGTGTGAAATGCATATGCCCAGAAGTTCATGTGTTTTGCAGTTAGCTCGAGCGAGGGACTTCACGCTCGAGCGAGGGTCTGAGTCTTACGCTCAAGCATGGGTCAAGCGTTCTTTGAGCGTGAATATCGTGCATCTAATACTTTTCATGAGTTTGCAGTCCGCTCGAGCCGGGAAAGCCATGCTTGGGCGGAGCTTCATTGTCTGCATGCCCGCTCGAGTGTAGACCCCTGTTTCAACAAATTTTGAAAAGTGTTTCAAGGTACTTTTTGCATCCTCATTTCCATCCTAGGCATTCCTAGGTCATGTTTAAGGCATCTTAATGAGGATAATGTTCTAGAATCACACCAGTATAATTAGGGGCTAAGTTATTAATCACGAGTGTGTGTTCGTTCTGCAATTGTAGGGTTGGCATCCGAGGATGCTCATTAGCTTGTGTATAGCCCAGTGCTCTGTGAGTAATAATGTTGTAAAGATATGTTCAATTATGATTATTTTCTGAATGATCAACTGTTCTGCTTACTGAAACGTTATTGTTTAATGAATGAATGTTTGTCTTATTTGTAAACTGTATCTGTGGCATCCATAGCAATTTACTGTTACTGTACTGTTACTGTTACTGTCACAGAGATCTCTGTCGGTTCCCATGTTTGGAACCACTACTGTTACTGTTATGATGGCCATCAACTGACTATTCGATCTGTTAGAACCTACTGTACTGTTTTGCTATGGGATGCACCACATATGACTGCTATGGTTTTCCAAGTGACAGTTCATTACCAATGGTATAATGTCTCTTTCATGCCCAAAACAACACTTAGTTTGGGCCCTCTTTCCATTAAAGGACTTAAATTCACCTTTAGACTTAATTGATTAAAGAATTGAGAGGTAATTAAAAAGGAGTAATAAAATTGGTGAATAAAAAGGTGCAAGATAATAATTTGGTTTGGGTTCAATCAGACGTTAATTGAACCCTTGAGTCTTGAGTCGTTTCATACTCATTAGTGATGAAAACGGTTCAAGATTCATTTTCAACTACTTTCCTTGATCTTTCATGATAGGGAAGTGGCTTTGAGAGTCTTATTTTGTTGCATTCAATGAACTTGCACACTTTGGTTCATAGGTCATCATGCAATGAAATTGCATAGATTCATGGTTTGTGAATCAAGTTTTACTACTCCTTTGAGTTGTTCAAATGATAAGGAGGGGTAAATTGTGCAAACAAACCCTTGAGAATACCCTGTCCCTGCTCTAGTTACTCTTTGTTGCAACAAGACAATCCAGTCAGCAGTGGCCGGCAGTCCAACATCAGTGGACGGCAGGCCCTCTACCGGCTACCAGTGCAAAATCCAGCAGTGTACTTTTGAAGCAGAATAGAGTTGGTCTGGAGGTGGAAATAGTGCAAATGTTCTACTGTGTAACAGAGGCATTCAGCAGCCGAAACAGTGGCTTTTTCGGGTGGAAACCGCATTCATGCATGAGCCCTCCATCGATCCTCGGGATTCGTGTTGTAAATATATTAGTGTTGTGCTTAAAATAGTGGCTTTGTAATTAATTAGTTAGAATAACTAATTCATCTCATGTTGTAATTATTTTAATTAGCTAGATTAGTTAATTAATTAGTTCATTCGATTTGTAATAATTAGTTAAGTAGTTTAGCTAAATTATTCATTTGTTGTTGTAATAGCTAGGTAATTAGTTAGCTAGTTAGTTTATTCAGACCCTCCTGTGTGAGGGCGCAGTGTTGTAATAATGTGTATGTCTTCCAACCCCATGTCTTTCTCCCTTTTATTTACTAGCTTATGATGGTTAGACTAGAACATCATGTTTTGTTTAGCATACTTTATGTTTGCATCCACTTGTATTGCATGCACCGAGGCTCGGTTTATCATTCTAACTTACATTGTAGTTTAAATACTTCTTTGAATACATGCTTAGACTGCATGCTGTCAAATTGATTCATTTGCCACATTATTAGTCGAGCCTAGTAAATTGCATATCGCATGTGTTGCATTAGTCATATCGCATAGTTAGGAATCATGCATTTTTCTAACTCGTTTCTCTTATTGGCTTGGAGTACTAGGTGAGCCTTTACTCGTTTTAGCATATCGCATGTTGATATTGCCATGTTTAGCATGCTTGCCATGAAGCTAATTGCTTAAGTGCTATAATTGCTTGAATGCCTATGGATGAAGGCTAGTTGCTTGAATTGGAATAATTTGAGTAATATTCATATGCGATCATTTTTTCAAGTGATACATATTCGAAACAGTTTTCAAAACAAACATGAATCAAGTGCTCCAATTCTTGCAAATTAGTCTATACTTGTGTACGCATCACATAGTAATGCTAGCCTAATAATCGGAAGAAGAGCATATAATGTAGACAAGATTCATATCATGATTAGTAGAGGCCAATCTTTGATCGAGCGAGTGGGGGTGCTCAATTCATGACCTTCCTCTCTTGTACCTAAGTTCCCAAGCCGAGACAATCATGGGAATGACGGACACATGGCCTTTGACACGAGTCACGGGTTTCCTAAATTCTCCAAACAAAATTTAGGTGGCGACTATATCTGGCAAAGCAGTCCATTTTTGGAAATCTGATTCAAAATCAATTTTCCAAAAGATTTGCCGGATTTGGACTTTTTGGTGTTTATCTATTTCACATTGCACTTGTGAGATTAGATTCAGAACTGCAGGAGTCCAATACTGTAGGGCTTATTCGTCTTCTGAAAGGGGGCACAAAAAGTCGAGCTACAGTCATCTACCCAACAGGAGGGTCCCCTCTAGCATAGGCTCTGGTTGCCCGAGTCGTCTCACCTGCCACAGGGGCTCCTACTCTCTCGCCTGTGCGAACACCCGTCAGAAGAGGTATGAGATGAGTCTGGATGAATGTTGTATAATCACCCTTTGCTCCGAAGAAGTCTATATCCAAGCTTGCCATGAACTGAATAATATCCTCAATTAGGAGGCTATCCGTTGTCTGCGTAGACGTTAGGGGTGGCATAGGAATGACTGGATCAAGCGAGCCTACCGTCTGGCGTACGAACCGCTAGCTCAGAAACCAAGCCCGGTAGACTAGGCCCTCTAGTAGAATCCGGAAACGAGATGTGCCCCAAGCCCTCGCATCCCTTACCCCGGCCGGCATCGTCGCCCAGGGCTGCCACATGATCAGCAAACAGAGAATGTATAGATTATTAGTTGTCGTCAGTTGCCAAAGTATGAATCAGAGTAGTATTAAAGCAAAAATGATTGTGAATTTTGAGTTACCTTATCGGCAACCACTGTGTCAAAATATCGGCGGAAGAAGGTGAAGGTCTTACGATTTCGGCACCGACACCGACCGTCGTACCGTCGCAAATAACGGAGAACAGGAGGGATCTCCTCTATAGGCTCTAGAGCAAGGGCCGAAAAATATGCATAAACCCACAACTGCAAGGAAACGACAGTAGTATACAGTGTCAACAGATATAGAAAACACAACAAATATAGAATGTGCAAAGTAAAAAGCCCCGAAAATGCAATAAATATAGAAAGTGCAAAGAAAAAGGCACAGAGCATGAACAAATATATAATGTGCAAAGCAAAAGGCACACAGCATGAATAGATATAGAAAGTGCAAAGCAAAAAGCACATGTATTGAAGATATAAAGCAGAAAATGTGAAGTAAAAAGCATAAGTGCAAAGTAGAAAGTGGAGTGCATACCTCCCAAGCTCGCCAGTAGCCTCTGACCCGCTCTCTCCTTATGCGGGAAGTGGAGCTCATGAAGTTGTAAAGTGTGGCAGGGCCAGCTCTGCCCCAATCATAGAATCGAACCTGGGACAAGATCAGTAAGGCGCTCAGTAAATACAATCCTACTGTGTTCCACCTGTTCACAAACAAGGTGGTACTGAGAATGAACATCAGAAAGCCCCAGGCGTACTGCTCTATCTCCTCCAGGGTCACAGGCTCGCTCCTGCGAAAATGCTCAGAAAACAGCTGTACCGTACCATCACAGTCTGGATATAAGCAGGCGCGCTCCAAGTAGGAAGATCCAAGCTACCTCCCACTCGCCCATATCCGTGTCGAAGGGGATAGGTTCACCCCCTACTCCTAGGCCTGTCAGCATGGAGAAGTCGTAGGGAGTTATCGTCATCTCCCTATTAGAGCTGCCAGAAACTGTACCTCAGCTTTTCCTGCCCCCTTTCGGAAGACGAGAAGCCCTACAGTTCGGACTCTACTTGTGCTTCTAAATTTGATTTCACAAGTGCAATGTGAAATAGTGAAAACACAAAAAGAGTCCAAATCCGACGATTCTTTTTGGAAAATCAATGTTTTGAATAAAATGCCAAAAATAGACTGCTTTGCCAGATTTCAGAGTCGCCACCTAAATATTTTTGGAAAATTTAGGTAACTCAAGACTCGTGCCAAAGGCCATTAGTCCGTCATCACCAAAGTTGTCTCGGCTCGAGAACTTAGGTACAAGAGGAGAAGGTCATGAATTGAGTACCCCTCTCGCCCGATCAAAGATTGGCCTCTACTAATCATGATATGATTCTTATTTACATTATATGCTCTTGTTTTGATTATTACTCTAACATTACTATGTGACTCACACAAGTATAAACTAAGTTTGCAAGAATTGGAACACTTGATCTCATGTTTTATTTGAAATTGTTTTGTGAGTTTGCCACTCAAAAAAGTGGGCTAAAATGGACATTGATCAACTTATCCCAATTCAAGCAACTAGTCTTCATCCACAGGCATTCAAACAGTTATATCATTTAATCACTTAGCCTCATGGTGAACATGCTTTGTCATGGCAACACTAACATACAATGCAATATGCTAAAGCGAGTAAAAGCTCACCTAGTACTCCAAGCCAAAAAGATAAAAGACTTAGAAAAAATGCATAATCCTAACTATGCAATATGACTAATGCAACGTATGCGATATGCAATTACTAGGCTTGGCTACTAATATGGCATATGAATTGATTTGATAGCATACAGTCTAAGCATGTGTTCAAAGAAGTATTAAATTAACAATGTAAGTTAGAATGATGCACCCAGCCTCAATGCATGCAATACACGTGGATGCACACATGAAAGATGCTAAATAAAACATGATATTCTAAAGCTAACTATCATAAACAAGTAGATAAAAGGGAGAAAGATGTGGGGTTGGAAGACATACACGTTATTATAACATTTGCACCCTTACGCAGGAGGATCCGAATAAACTAACTAGCTAAGCTAATTAACAAGGTATTACAAAACGAATGAAGTAATCAACTAAACTAGGTCATTAATTATTACAACAAATTAACTAACTAATTGAACCAACTAATTTAATTAATTACAAATCAAAACGAACTAAGTAGTTACATGAATACAACATGAAAAGAATGTTAAGTTAACTATTCTAATTAATCCGCCTCGGGAAATGAGGAATGCTCATGCATGCATGAATTTCCACTTGAAAAAGGCCACTGCCCTATTGCCAAATGCCTCTGTTACACAGTAGAACATTTACACTGTTTTTCACTTCAAAACCAACTCTGTTTTGCTAGAAAAGTACACTGCTGGATTTTGTAAAGGTGGCCTGCCGGCCACCGATTTCTGGTTTTTCCTACTGCAATAGAGAGCAAACAGAGCAAGCACAGGGTATTCTTAAGGGTTGTTTGCACAACTTACCCCTCTTTATCATCAAACTGCTCAAAGGAGTAGTAAATTTGATTCACATGCCATCAATGGATGCAATTTTCACTGCATGATGGCCTATGAACTAAAGGGTGCAAGTTTAATAAATGCAACACATAAGACTCCCAAACCTCCTCCCTATCATGGATGATTAAGGGAAATGGTTGACAATGACTCTTGAACTGTTTTCATCACTAATGCGTATGAAACGACTCAAGATTCAAGGGTTCAATTAACATCTAATTGAACCCAAACAAAGTTATTATCCTGCATCATTTTAGTCCAAGTTTTATTATTCCATTTTAATTTCCTTTCCATTCTTTTGTTCATTAAGTCCAAAGGTGAAGATTATGTCTTCTAATGGAAAGAAGCATCAAACCAAGAGTTATTTTAGACATGAGCGAAGTGTCATGCCGTTGGTAATGAACCTCCAAAGGGATTAAACCATTAAGCATAAGGCCTCAATCCCATGCTTTAAACAAGCAACTAGTTTGAACCAACTTTCAAAGCAAAGCAAAAGCCAAGAAATGAAGGAGGTTGCAGAAATGATTAGGGGTGAAAACAAGTATGGAAAGCCATAAACAAATGCTATCAACTCAAATAGGATGGTGGCTAAGGCCTAAACCACCAAACCTATGAGGACAACTAAGCTACAAGCATGCAAAACAAAGCATAAATGCAATAAACACCTAAAACTGTCCTAAAGAAATCTTAAAACATGTAAAAGTGCTGGAATTAAGACAAAAATGGCTAAAATGGTAAGCTATAACATGGAGCTATGCATGCTAGTGAACAAGACATAAGGAGGGGAGGCTAACCCCTCCAATTTTGGACTTCAAAACATGTTTTGAGCCATTGAAATAACTCTGAAAATTAGAGTTTTAAAGCTCAAAAAAAGATATTGTAAAGGTGGGAAACACAAGGGTAAATACTAGAAAAGCAAGGTGGAGAGAAAGGTGAACCACCCCTCCACCCTTTAAGGCCTTTCACCACAAGTTTCAACCCAAAAATATAGAGTATACAGCCCAAAAACAGTAGAAAAACAATAGGAAAAGAAGCAATTAAAGTAATGAAACAAGCAAAGCCTTATACCTCTTGAAGAGAAGAACACTTTCAAGCAATCATTCAACACAAACACACCCTCAAGAGCTCAAGTTAGGCTCAAAAGCACCACAGCTCAAAGATGGTAAGGTTTGGTTAAGAGTGTGTAGACAAAAGCTCAAGAAATTTCAAGAGAGAGAGAGAGAATTGTAGAAAGAGAAAATTAATTTTGCTCTGATTGTTCTAACCCTAAAAAATGGAAAGGGAGGTCCTATATTTATAAAAAAACAGGCCACTCCCTCAGAAACATTAATCCATACACGTGGGAGCAGATGCAAGCATCTGTGCAAACAGCTAGCACAGTTAGCATAAAATATCTGCAAAACACACTTGTGGCCGGCAGGCCACACACTTGGCCAGGAAGGCACAGGGGTAGCCGGCAGCCCACAAAAATGTGCCTGCAAGTCCCAAGTTTTTCAAGTTTGAAAGGCTTAGGTTTTGGTGCAAAAACAAGGCACAAGGTTTGTAGGGTTTTGAGGCTCAGGGCTGTGGCATTTCGCTGAGGACTTTTGAGCACTTGACGTGCATATACATTCATCATTGGGTGTACAAGTGATGGTGCCATAAGGGCGGTCAAAAATAAGGGTCTACACCAGCGAGCATGTGCCGAAAACCCCTCTGATGCTTAAGTCAACAAATAAGACAAGCAAGGAGAAAAAAATCTATGAATTCGGGAATAGTAATTGCAATACTTGGAATTAGGTTAGATTTAAGCATTTATAAGTTTCGCATGGCATAATGCAAATAGGACTCTAATTCCCCTTTGTAGAGTCCTCGTAGGAATCACATTCCTAAAGGATAATGCCCATCCTTTAACACCCTTCTCATTGCAAACCATGTGAGATGGCACAACTCTTTGCATGGCTTCCAGCAGAGCAACTAAGCTACATTAGCCTTGTCAACATTTGATTCAGCCATGCAACATGCTGCACCATGCAAATCCAGCATGGCACACCACCAGGCTAACGTAGCGCAGCTCTTCACTTTGCTCAGTCAAAATGTTGCACGAAATCGCATTTGACCGATCTTCTTACGTAGTTCAGTCCATGCCTGCTTTGGAATTAGTTGCTCGGTCACACCAAGAGTCATCTTTGACCGGTTCACACTCTACATAGCCCAAACCACGCAGTCTTCCAATCTGTAGCCCAGTTAATGCCAAGGGCATGATTTAGCTCGATTTGTTGGTACGCATCCACAGACCAGCCCATCTGTGCGGCCCAAATCCCAGGCTCATGTCAACTTAGCTCGACTCAATTTCTACAACACAAATTGCCCTCTCAAATTTGTAGAATGTTGCCTTGAGGGTTTGAAAGCTTATTCCCTTATCAAATTTGTAAAATTTTCTCCAATTTAGTAGAAGAAGATAATAAATTTGTAGGGTTTTACGACAAACTTTGATCTGAATATCTAAACTTTGAGTGTGATAAAGATTGATGGAGTTTCATCACAAATAATAGGGGTGAGCATGGTCTGGATTGGGAGAAAACCAGGACCAATCCGTTATCTACGGTTTTAGAAAAATTAGAACTAATCCAATCCGTTTAAATCGTGGAACCAATCCAAACCAATCTGTTTAAACACGGATTGGATCGGTATAGGACCACGAATTCACATAATTAAATAACAAAAAAAATATAGAACATTTAAAGCAAACAACATCCTATATCAAATGATCAGCAGCAGTAGTAGACAACAACCTGTGTAAAATTCTAAGCAAACAACATCCTATGTAAAATTTCAAGCAAACACATAGCAACAGTAGTAGATAATAACAAACAAATTCCAAGCAAACAACATCCTGTGTAAAATTCCAAACAAACACACAGCAGCAGTAGTAGACAACAACAAACAAATTCAGCAGTAGTGGACAGTACATTTCCCTTTCCACAAATTCTAAGCAAACAAAGATATACTAGTTTTAGACAACAACAAATAAAAAAACAAAAGCATGAATGTTGACAGCAACACAGCAACAACAACAAAAAACAAAAGCACCACAGTAGCAGCGGCAGTAGCAGTGCAACAGCAACAACAGCACAACAGCAACATTAATAGCAAATTTCACATCACAACAAGCAAATCACTTTCCAGCAGCAATGTTAACATTGGTTAGAGCTGTAAAAAAAAAATTAATTTCAGTTTAAAGTAAAAAATGACACAATACATGAATGAAATTTAACTGATAAATTGAATATTAGAATTCTATTACCTCTTTCTATATCCTCCAAATCTGTAAATTTTTCTTCCATCTGAAGTGGCAATGGTGAAGAATGCAACCAATCTTGTGTACAAATTAAACTTTCAACAAGTTTTGGAGTAAGAGAACTACGAAATTGGTCAAGGATACGACCTCCTGTGCTGAAAGTAGACTCGGAAGCAACAGTAGAGACATGAATGGCCAAAATATCCCTTGCAACTTGAGAAAGAACTTTATATCTTGAAGAATTTGTCTTCCACCAACTTAAGATGTCAAAGTTTGCAACTTCCATTTTACAAGATTTTTCCAAATACCTATCTACTTCTGACTTTCCTGTATCACCTTCTTCTTCCTCTAAAAGCTTTTGAAATTTTGTCATAAGTGACACTTGCTGCTCACTTGTACCAATGTTTACTTGATCAACAATGTCTACCTCATGAACCATTTCATTAGAAGATGAAGCAACTGTCTCAAACTGTTTATACTCATCAAAAATGTTATTCAAAGTGTCTCTTACTTTTTGAGTGAGTTCACTCACCATGGCAGGCTGATAAACTTCAAAATAACAAAATCTCACATACTTCAACTTATAACGAGGATCTAGCACAACAGCAATCAATAACATCAAATTTATTTTTTCAATTTTTTCCCAATACTTGTCAAATTTAGTCTTCATTTTCATTGCCATGGCTTTTAAAGAAGGATCTAAACTCTTTCCCCATTTAGTTAAGGCATTTTCTATAGCACAAACTTTAGTGAAGTACAAGTTGGAAGTGACATACAAAGACCCAGACAAGCAAATAGTTGCGTCATAAAACTTTTGCAAAAATTGTGTAAGAACATGTGCATCTTCCCAATCTTGAGTGGTAGGAGGTCTATGATTAAGTTCTATTTTGAAATGTGGGTCCTCATCCTCTAATCTCTCAAATACTTTTTGCACTTTGTTACAACATCTAGCATTAGATTTGTGGAGTTCCACCTAGTTTGAACATCTAGACACAACAAGCTTTTACATGTTACCCTCTCTGTTTCAGCACATGTCCTGAAAAATTGTTCTCGTTGTGGAGAACTCCTTACATACTTCACCGCATCACGAATTCGAGTTATTAAATCTTTTATTTCACTTAACCCATCCTTGACAATTAAATTAATTATATGGGCACAACACCTCATATGCAAGTACTCACCCCTTAAAATCAAAGAGTCACTGTTTTTAGAAAACTTCATTTTCACATATGCAATAGCTACATCATTAGCACTTGCATTATCCACAATGATTGTACTAAACTTCTGTATAGCCCAGTCAACTAAACATGATTCCACTGCCTTACCAATTGCCTCCCCTTTGTGACTAGAAATCACACTAAAGTTGAGAATTCTTTTTTGCAAATTTCAGTCTTTATCATTAAAGTGGGCTATTAGGCACACGTATGAAACATTTTGTGGAGATGTCCATGAATCCGTAGTGAGACAAAGTCTATAGTTTGAATTCTTCAACACATTTTTCAATTTTTTCTTCTCACTACAATATAAATCCACAATATCTCTTTCATCACACTACAAAATTGACGGAATCCTTCACGCTCTACAAACGTAAATGGAATTCATCAATGATTACCATTTTAACAAGTGAATCCCTACATGCTTGTTGATCAAATTTCCAAACTCCAAGAGTTTTTTCACCTTCTGTTATAGATTGAAATGCCAAAGTCTTTTGTTTTTTATTTTTTTTACTCTGAGGGGACTTAGGACAGTTTGCAATATGTTTTCTCAAAGTGCTGGCTCCATTTGCACTAATCCAAGCATAAGAAGCTTTACAATGGTTACATTTAACACATGCAGTAATCTTACTCCCTTCTTTAAAAATTTTGGTAAAATGCTCCCAAACTTCAGAATATTGTCTAGCTTTTGGCTTAGGAGGAGGGGGGCATACCTTTTAACCTGAAGGAGTTTCAGGCTAAGGATCATGCTCTGGCTCAGATTGAGACTAAGAGAGGTCGATGACATCATTTGTGTCTCCAATACTTGATATCTATCAAACAAGAAAAAGAAATACATAAAAAAAAAAAGATTAATATTATTAGAGAATAGTTCCTTTGTGTGGGTCTATTTATGTGTTACTGTTAAGTAATAACTGAACCACTATTCTGATGCTAGAAATTGATAAGATCATGCATAATTCTTTGCTGATGTATTTGTTTTCTACGAAATTAGCTAATATTGCTGATAAATCAGTTTGTTGCTGAATGAGCTAGATGGCTCATCAATGGATGGTTTTAGTGTGATGAATGCTTTTGTCAATATAAAATACATATATACACAGTATATGGTTAACTTATTGCAATATATTTATATTTATTTTTCTCAGGTTACTTCAGGAATGAGCCCAGATTAATGAGCCCAGCTTTCAATCTTTATCGATGCAACTTAATTGGATTACTTACATACAGAAATCAAAGAAAAAAGAAAATTGTGATGAATTCTTTTGTCAATATAAAATACATATATACATAGTATATGGTTAACTTATTGCAATATATTTATATTTATTTTTCTCAGGTTACTTCAGGAATGAGCCCAGATTAATGAGCCCAGCTTTCAATCTTTATGGATGCACCTTAATTGGATTACTTACATACAGAATTCAAAGAAAAAAAGAAAACTATGATGAATGCTTTTGTCAAGATAATATATATATATATATATATACAAAGTATATGGTTAACTTATTGCAATATATTTATATTTATTTTTCTTAGGTTACTTCAGGAATGAGCCCAGATTAATGAGCCTAGCTTTTAATCTTTATGGATGCACCTTAATTGGATTATTTACATACAGAAATCAAAGAAAAAAGAAAACTGTGGATTACTTACATATAGAAATCAAAGAAAAAACATACGCTACGGATTTTTTTTTTTTACTTACATTTAAAAATAAAAACAAAAAACAAAAAGATAAGATGAAATCAAAAATAAATAAATAAATAAAAACAGAAAAAATAAAAATAAAAACAGAAAAAAGAAAATAGAATAAAATATAAATAAAAATAGAAAAAATAAAAATAAAACCTCTTACTTACATTTACCGAATCCATTGTAGATGACATGAACAATCGATTTGAGATTAAATCCATCGATCTAAGATGAAGTCACAGCAGTGTATAGTGTATGTTTTTTCTTTGAGATTAAACTCAAAATCCACTGATCTAAGATGAAATCACAGCAGTGTATTGTGTACGTTTTTTCTTTGAGATTAAACCCATTTCAGAGTGTTAGAGAGATAGAGAGCTCATCGAGAGAGAGAGAGAGAGAGAGAGAGAGAAGCAGCTTACTGATCTGATCTGAGATGGACAAGAGTATGAGAGAGAACTTAGTCTAAGATGACACTTTAGCTTTTATATGAAACAAGAAATTATATTGTGTGGGAGGGTATATGGTATAAATATAGATTATTTCTAGACGGTCCGGATCAGTTCCAATCCGGAACTGTGGGATTCAATCCAAAACCAATCCGTGGCGTACGGTTTTGAAATTTCCAATTCGGAACCAAACCACGAATTCAAAAAAACAATCCAAACCTATCGGATTGGACTAGACCAGATTAAATTACGGATTTTACGGATTCCTTGCTCAGCCCTAACAAATAATTGCCTTGAAATTGAAAGCTTAGGCAAGAAAAGTTCATCAAGTCTTTGATGCTTTAATTTGATTGGACTTTCTTTCTACGTCATTTATGTATGTAGAGTTATGTGGGTCAAATTCTTTTGAAGATCACCTCAATTTATAAGCATGGATGGAGGAGAGCCGTGATAGATTTCAACTTCTTTGATAATTATCTCTAACTTATTTAAAGATAAATATCAAAATATCACTTTAATAGTATATTATATAATTTAATTGGTTTGACCACATCAATAAGGTAAGTAACTTAATTTGATTACTCAAATGATTGTTTATTAAAAAGTGCATCATTTTAGTATGCAAAAATATTTTATTTGACCACTATGTAATTTTGACTTAAGATCAATTAAAAACATAATAAAATTTGATTTGCTAATAATTATGTCATATTTCACTACAAGAAATTACACATTGTCCAACCACTTTTGCCAACTAAAAAAATTTTAGTCGCAAAAAATGATATTTGGCAACCAAAAAAAAAGTTCGTAACTAAAAATTGATACTATTACCGACTAAAGCAATTTTGTTGCAAAAAAGTTTTTTTTGCGACCAAATGAAAATATTAGTTGCCAAAAATATTGGCGGGAGGTGAAAATCTAGACAAGAATAGTAAAAACGTTTAGCAACTAAAACAATTTAGTTGTAGATATTAAAATGACGTGGTTTTGATATCTAAATACACGGAAGGACCATGGCCGACCAACACTGTTGTACGGGATAACTAAACTAATTCAAACCTATATCACAAAAAAAAAAGAAAAAAAAGAAAAAGGCGCCTCTCAATCGAATTTGATCACACCTCAGTCGCGCCAATCACCTCGCCTCACAATCAACATTGCCGTCCGCCGTCCTCGCCTTTCCATCATCAACGCCGCCGTCTGTCTTCCCCATTTCTGATTCGTCTTCGCCTGGCACCGTCATCTAGGTTTTTTTTTTTTCAACCTTCTGTCTCTCTCTGATTCGTCTTCTGTTTATATCTCTCTGATTCGTCTTCGCCATTTCTGATTCCTCTTTCTCATACTCTTCTTGTTCTACAATGTCTCACCCACCAAGGTCCTCACCATTGCGATTTTTCAGAGCATCTTCAACTCTCCCTAAAAACAATTTGAGGTATAAATCCTCTCTCTCACTCTCACTCACTCAGTCTTTATCTCTCTCTCTCACTCTCAACGTTTCTGTTGATGTTTGCTGCTGGGATATGTCGATAATAGGATTTCAATCTGTTGTTTGTGAGGGCCCCCAATCTGTGATGTTCCCTTGGAGTGTTTTATTTCTTCTCTTTCTTTAAGTATCCCCTTTTATTTGTGAATTACAAGCGGATTTGGGGAAAATTACAAAAAAATTTCTGGAAGGATTCACATAATAAAGAACAAGAACCTATAAGTTAATTTATTTATTTTTATTTGTAAATTATTTGACCTGTGATTATTTGGTTCAGATTCATTTTATTTGGAGATATGATAAATTATTGCTGTGGTAGTTTACCAAAAGATCATTATTGTTATTATCACAATAGTAGTAGGGATTTCAATTGATTTATCATTCCACCAAACTTATTTAGTGGTGGAACTCATTGTTGGGCATCTTGAAATGGAATGTGTTGAAACCCTGATTGCAATTTGATGTATCATTCTATGACTCGACAGAGATCTTTTGGTTTGTAATTGTTTGCCTTTCCAAAATTTGTGACTAGCTAAAATTGCATATTTTTGACCATTGGGTTAGTCTGTTGAGTTAGTCTGTTGGGCATCTTGGAGTTTGCCGAGGGATGCCCTCTTGGCAAGTCTGGCTTACAGTGGCTCAAGATACATATGGCGAATTTGTATGCTGGTGGTGTGGGCAAGTTTTCCTACGAGGGTCGAATTGCATTTACTGAGAATCATTTAGATGATATCTTTGATTCAGCAGACAGACCTCTTGAAAGAAGGTGCTAGTGGTTGGTTGCAGAGGATCCATGTCAATGCTTGGCAACATGTATTAATCTTGCTGAAGCATTGAGAAGCTCCTCTCCAAAGACTACTATTTCATGCATGCCTGTCCACCAGGTACTGTAGTCTAACCATAAAAAAAAAAAAATTGATCTGGGAATTCATCAGCAATATGTATCTGTGTTTGTGTGCATTTGTCTGCTCAAAAATTGAACAAGGCCTTCAGTACCAACTATTTATTCCGATTTATAAAATAGAAGAATGGAAACAAGATATGGACAGAGAAAAAAAAAAGAAAAAAAGAAAAACTTTATGCCAGCTGAATCTAGGAAATGAACATAAATTTTATTGAGCTTTGCTTCCAAGTTATCGATTGAAGTTTCTCTTAATTTAATTTATTTCATTTTTAAAAGATCCTGTTTTCTATTCCGTAAGCAATGTGCTTGCAGAGAGGAATAGTATTTAAAAAAGAAAAAAGAAGCATCTATTCTGGCTTTTGTCACAGTTCCTACTATAATTTCAAGTCTTCAATATATTAAAGCTTCTGATAATTGAAGCTCAATGACATGTTGTATAGTTATATTTTACTCTCTCATGTATATGTGCTTATGGCACCCACACATACATCCAATCAGACAAATTTGTACATATGTGCTGTAAAATACATTTAAAATTACAATTTCAATGTAATACGCTTTATGTCTATGCTGAGACAGAGTGTCCCATCCTATTTGTTGACAGATCATAGACTAAAGACATCAACAAGTAATGGAGATAATAGATTTTCGCTGGTCTTCTTGTTGCATAATGTCGCTACTTGTGAAATTAAGAAAACATCAGGCAGATGCTACAATTTTATTGTTATTTTTATTTTTAAACATTTTGATACGTAAATACAAGTTACATTTTCTTTTTGTTGTTATACTGAATTCTGGAATACACACCATTGCCCAAGCTTTAATCTAAGATTTTTTCCCTCTATTTTTCCCTCTTCAAGGATGGTTCATGTAATGGCCTGCAATACTATGCTACCCTTGGGAGGGACAAGGTAATAAAATCTCTATCGCTTAGCTCATATGAAGTTGTTCACTTTTGGCCATGGTTGTCTTGTTCTTGTATTGTAGTGAAAAAAATTACTTTCGTTCAGTTAGGAGCAGCTGCAATCAATCTTGTTGCAGGAGAGAAGCCTGCAGATGTTTACTTGGGAATTGCTGCTAGGTACACAATTCTCTTCAGATATATATGTTTTCTTTTCTAGTTTCTTTTTCTTTCCTCTTTTTGTTGGTGTGTGTGTGTATATATATTATCTATTAATAAAGGAAGAAGGGAATTCGTAAGTGACATGTACATCACTACTAGCTTCCGTAACCAATATTTGGGAGGCTGCTAATTTTCAGTTCTATAAACTTTAGAGGTGAACCATCTTGATTAAATTCTCTAGGAACATATAAGTTGGGTGTGAAGTGTGAAAAATTAGTGTCAGGATTAGAAGAGAGAAAGATAGAAATAAAGAAGAGAAGAGAATACGATGAATAGGTTTGGGTGTATGTCAAACCATCCACCTTAGAGCATATTTTATATTAGAACAATAGAATGTGATAATAATATCATGAATGCAAAATAACATAAAACATACAACAACAAAAGAAAAAAATACTCTGGAAAATCAATATCACCAATAACAATGAAATGTCTGGATCCAGTCTGAACATACCTGATCAATGTCATTTATGGTCTCTTCTCTGATTCTGAAAAACAAATTACTAACTGGAAATAGAAAAGAATTGAGGTCATGTCTTTGTTCAGAAGCTAAGTGCACTGGATGACCAGCTTGGAGATGGATCAAGGGAGTTACCTCATGGTCCTTGTGTGGAGCTCATGAATGAAAATTTATATTGTGGTATTACATGGAGGTGCTTAGACAGATCTGATAAAGATGCCTTGGCTTGTGACATCCTCTTGAATCACAATTGTGAAAATCTCCCCTGTAAATACTATTGATATTCTTGCTGTGATGCATAGTTCTTGATATTATGCGGAGAGATGCAGAAAAAGATCCCGCAACTGATCCGAACGCATCGCGTGCTAGGCTTTTAATTAATCAAGTTCGATTGCTTCTCATGTTCATTTAATTCTTATGGTGTTTAATTCATGTATAAGATATCGTACTGAAAATAGATGCATTGAACTTGTTAAAGCCACAATAATTCTCTACCATTCTTAAGAATTTAGCTAATTCAGATAGGTGCTTCCCAAATTTCATTACTTTTCCTGAACCTAATTTAGTTCTATCACTGATTTCCTACCTTCGCAACTGGAAATCTTCAGGTAGACAGGAAATTGGTTAAGCAAACGGTGATGAAATCACTGTATGGCATGACTTGTATTGGTGCCCATGACCAAATCAAGAAGAGGCTAAAAGACCGTTGTGCCATTGAAGACGAAGATGAGTTGTTTGCAGCATCTTGTTATGCAACAAAAGTAAATACATACCGCTATAGTAAATCTTTAACTTTGTTGGTTTTTGGCTTTTTTTCCAATAAAATAGCTATAATTGTGATACGGTGGTCGACAAAGTCACACCAGCAATTTGTAATAAATGTTGGAATGCCTGCTTTTTCACATTCTCAGCCTAACAATTTTTTTCCCTCTATATATTAAGGAAGGTTTAAGTTAACTATGATTCACTGTATGGCAGGCCACCTTGACCGCATTGGGTGAGATGTTTGAAGCTGCACAAAGTATCATGAGTTGGCTCAGTGACTGTGCAAAGGTCTATTCACTATAATTTTAGATGTTTTGCCTAGTAAAAGAGATATGTACAGATTGTGACCATCAATAGCTGTGAAGCTAATCCGTGTGTGCAAAAATGGGTTTAAATATGTTACATGACGATTGTGTTGTGGTCGCTGCCCAATAGGTAAAAACAAAATAACAATGCATGTGATGGGAAAATGTTGTTTAGTGTTGAGTACTGTTATGTTTTTGCTGCAGTCATAAGTCACCCCATGCAATCAGTTTGCTGCCCATTCTGTTTTTGTCGTACTCCTACTCCAATAAATTATGAATTTAAGTTCATATATGGTCATGTTTTTCAGTTATGTAATTTTATTAAGTTCAGGTGTCAGATATACTCTAGAAATCTGAACTACATGTTTGCCTATCCAATTTAATGGATGATGAAGTTCTGGTGATGACTGCAAACCGGTGTCAGCATGGACTTGTGTGGTGTGTGAGTGTATGCGAGCAGGAGCTTGTGTGGTGTGTCACGTGTGTATCATAAACATCCTCTATACCATTCTCTCTTGTACTATTTTTATATAGACTCGCGTACTGGTGTTTGGTTTGAGTTTGTGTCTAAGTGTCTGATTAGTCTAATTCAATGTTCAAGGACTTCATCATTTTGTGTATAGAAATTAGAGACTATGGTACTCTCTTCTCAAGGTAATCACATATTCATTCTTTTCATTTCCCTGATATCATATGCACAATGGACCATCCATTATCATATATATATATATGCCCATTCATGATTTACAAAGAAATCATGGAAAAAAATTGGTTTTGGTTTTGGTTTTGGTTTTGATTTTGAGAGAGCAATCTTTTTAAGAGCCTACCTGTGAATCATCTCCTTCCTCCTCCTTAATCCTTTAGGGACTTCTATATCTGCCTGAGAAAAGGCCATGGAAAAATCTTTTTCTTTTACTTGATTATTCTACTCCCTTCCCTTGCAATTCTCTCTCTTTGAGGGAACTGCATAACAATGCTTGAGCAATATTGTATAATGGCATGGTATAAGAGTAGGGTAATAATAAAATCTATGTAAAATAATTTGAAAAACTGGTACTCATTCATTTCAAACCAATACATCTTTATTTGTTATTTCAAAATGTTACTACCATTTGCCAATCATTTTTTTTTCCTAGTATATGGTAATAGGGAAAGGAAAAAGAAGGGAAAAAAAAAAAAGAAAAGGAAAGAAAAAAAAATTGTAATTCAAATCTCCTCCTTCAAAACACCACCAGTCATCTTTTGCTATTCACGTGCAGTGGATACAATGTGAGAAAGGAAGGATATGTTGTTACTTGGTTTGTTTGTTCTCATGTGAGTTGGATATCCTTACTGGTTTTGTTCTCTTATATTTTGCCTACATGTACTCAGTGCTGTGCCCTTGCAGGCTCTTCTTTCATGAAATTGTTAGTATTATGGGACCAGCTTATTCTCTCTCTCTCTCTCTCTCTCTCTCACACACACACACACACACACACACACACACACACACACACACACATTGTTATGCAGTTAATTCTTGTGTTTTGCATTGAATGACAGCCCTATAAATAGGATTCTCAGTTGCAGATCTTTCATCAAAACTGAATGTAGTTCTTAATTTTGTTCATTTACTGAGGAGTCAGTCCTAGTCCTGGTAATGGTAGCTAAAGTGAACTGGAGGTATATGTCTTGCTGTCTTTGAACAAATTGTCATCAAAAGTGAACTTTATTAATTATTAATTAATTTATTCCATGAGTTGTTTTATTTACAGGAGCAATTAAGAGGCAGTGGTGATGATATTGCGGCCGCTGATTATACTGATGCACTGAAGCCTTCTGTCATTGCACTGCCTCTACATGGATGTAAGTCTGGAACTATTTTACATCTGAGACACTTCTATCAGTTCTTTAAACTTTTAAATAGACACCTTTTTCAGTTGTAACCAGTGACCAAGTTGAATGTATTAGTTGAGCAGAAACATCAAAATTCAAATGAAGAATTTTGAATTTATTACGCTTCACATTACTTGGATTAGGATTTTTAAAGTTTCTGCTCAACTTAGCAACCACCTAGAAGTACACAGGATTTTTTAATTTGATTCTTAACTCTATCTGCTTTTTGGGTTTTTGATTTTGCTTCATTTGGTTTCTGAGAAAATCTAGTAAGGAGAAGGAAAATTTTGAATTTATTAGGTTTCTCATTACTTGAATTGGGAATGTAAAAAGTTTTACTGAACTTAGCGTAGTAGAAGTAGATAGCATTAGTTAATTGAATTCTTAATTTTGTTGTCTATTTGGATTATGGGAAAATCGAAGCATTAGTTACTATATTCTCTCTATGTACTTCTTGGGTTTTTGATTATACTCCGTTTGGTTGTTGAGTAAATGTAGTAAAGAGAAATGAAGGAAGAATTTGAACTTTTTAAGTTTCTCATTACTTGGATTGGGAATTTAAAATTTTCTAGCTCAACTTAGCCTTCTAGAAGTAAATAGCATTAGTTAACTGAATTCTTAATTCTGTTGTCTGTTTGGATGATGAGAAAATGGAAGAAGGAATTGCAATTTTAAGATATATTTTGATTTTGAAAACTGAACTTGAGCTTTAAAAAAAAAGTAATACCTATGCTCATTCGAGCAGGGGTTATACTTTTTTTAGGTTTTTAGGTAATGACAAAGATAATGTATTGAAAGGCATTTGTCTGTGGTAGGATTGAAGTTTGTCAATTTCTTCAATATTAGTTTTAGTTTTTGTTGGTTTCACATCTATCTTAATTCACTAACAGTATCAATACATTAGATTGATTTCTATGTTTTCTTTTAGTTCTAGGGTTTTTTTTTTGGTTTCATTCACAATAGGACCTTACTAACTAAGGATAAGTCAGAAAATTAGACATAAGAAAAATAAAAATAAAAGAGAGAGAGAGAGAGAACAGAAAGAAAGAATTTTGTATCTTTGTATCTTCGTATCTTCTTCACGTTTTGAATTCTGCAGTACAAGTACTTGAGTTACAAGTATTCCTGCAACTGTGCTTACTACAACTTTGTGCAGTAGAATTTTAGTTTTTTTTAAAACCAATTACAAAATAAAACGCAAGATTTTCCTTTTTACCCTTTTCTGTTTTCTTTTATTTTCTTAGGAAGTTGTTGAGCATATGGTATATAGTTGTTCAAATAGTTTTTAATTCTCTATCTAAATTTGAGAAATGAAGAACTCTATTGGCTATTTAGCTAATGGTTGGTGGTTATTGTGGCTGAATGGGCCACTTCGCAGCCTTCACAAAGGGTGCTAGCCATGGTTTTGAACATTGGCCATTTCGTCGCGAACTGGCTAATGTGTGTCTAGTTTTTAACTTGTAACTCCTGTCTACATTATTCAGAGTAACGTGTAACAAGGCATTGTGGTTTCATGAATAGATAGCTTTTGCTGGAAAATTGAGTATCTTATCTTATCTGTTCACTAATTGATTTGTGTCTTTCTCTTTGCAATTAGCAGAAGCAGCAAAAGCACAATTTTCACGTGATTGCAGTGATCTCCTTGCTCTTGTCCGGGATTATGAGGGTTGAAAAGAAGCTAAAAGAGATGTAGCTGGATATGAATATTGCTGGAAGAATTTTATTTCTGCTCAATCAATGAAAACTATTGATGCTCTGTGAAGGGAGTTCTACTCTTCACTTAAGGAATATATTTGAAATTTTAATACTAGATGGATGTGAATTGCATGATTATATATATTACAAGCGGATTTTTAATTGAAGGAATATGTAGTTTAGAATTATTTGTAGATAAAAATTTATAATAGTTGCCGACTTTAATTAAACAGGTTCAGAATTTGATGATTTATATATTTTGTTGAATGTTCATGATTCAGGTGAATTGTTGGTTTGATTGATTATTATAAATTACAGATTGTATTGAATGAATTGGATAGATTATTATGAATTATAAGTTTATTTTGTTGCATGTTGGCGCAAACATTCCTTTTGGTGACCAAACTTTTTGATCGTAGAATGTGACAATTGGCGACCAAATTAAGAGGTCATAGAATGTCACAATTGACGATTAAATTTTTTGGTTGTGAAATGTGACAATTGGTGACCAAACTTTTTGGTTGTGGCATGTAATAATTGGTGACCAAATTTTTTGGTCATGAATATGACAATTGGCGACCAAACATTTTAATCGTGGAATATGACAATTGGTAACTAACATGTTTGGTCGGCAATACGTCACGTTTTGCGACTAAAGTGTTTTAGTTACTAAATTGATTAGTCACAGTAATGATATATTTAGCGATCAAAAATTTAGTCGACAAATCCAATTTTTTCCCTACTAACAAAAGTTTTGGTCGCTAATTACTTTTGCCAACCCTTAATTGGCAACTAAAGCGGGCGACCAAAAAAATTGGCTGCAAATAGCTTTTGCCGACTAAAATTAGACTTTTGTCGACTAAATTTTTAGTCGGCAAAAATGCGATTTCCAGTAGTGTTTTTTAAGGTATGACAATTTGCCATTGGCGAAAAGTAATCAAGTAACTTTCCCAAATTTGGGGAAATGGGGATTTGGAGGATGTTCGGAAGGTGGGATTGGGTTTTTTCCCTGTATGTTCTTGGGATAGAAAACTTTAAAAATTCTAATACTATGTTTGGATTATAAATTTTGGTAAAAAATTAGAAAGAGAAAGTAGGTTTCCGATTCTTAAGGTGGCAAGCCACAAGTTCATCCAGCCATATAATTATAACAGTTTAACCTTTTATTTGAAGTATGGAATTGAAGCTTATAGATTTTCGGAAGACATTCGTGTTCTTTTTGCTTTCCATGCTTTAATAGTATAAAAGTTTGCCTTGTTAACTGCTCAAATTTAATTTGAATCTAATCTGAAAGTGATTTCAAGATTTTGTATCTATTGACGAATATCTGATCTAAGAAATTGACGAATATCTAAAGAAACATGATTGATCCATTGAATTTGAGCTCACTCAAATTACTCGAATTATATAAGTCAGACGTCTGGTGGGACGACCGGCGTCACCCTTATGAACCACTCTTGTTAGCTGCAGTTGTCACTTTTGTCTACCGGTGTGTCAACTGGCAATTGCCCGAATGACCGATTGGACGACCAGCATGCACAAATTTAAGCAATTCAGACGAACCCAAATTCAATGAATGTAACAATGCTCAAATCTAAAATTGATTGATCATACAATAATTAGATTCGGATAAATCCAATCCAATTATTCAGATTTTATTTATATATATAAATAAGACTCATATTTTCAAAATAATGGGCAATAACAATGAAAAAAATAAATGAAACCTCAAATATATCACTTTTGCATATTGTCAATGGATTGAATCACAATTCGATCTATTGATCGGTGAGGAGCTCCTTTCCATTTCTCATCTCTCCATATTCCTTCATATTCTTCTTGTGAGTTTTAATTCAGGCATACATAAATGAATTGAAGGGTCTACTTTATAGACCTAACGGTAAAGGTTATCCATGCAAAAAAAAAAAACAGCTTCATTAGATGAATATAAACACATGAACAATGATGGTTTAAGTTTATAATAATATTTGCCGTGTATTTTATAAAATTTAATTTAATTTGTTCCTATGTTTATAATTGTTTGATGAATTTAATTTTTTGCATGGATGATGTTTATTGTAGGACTTATGAGATAGATGGTTTAGATTATCGATATGAGTTCGAAATGAGAATTACAAAAAGAAGTACAGAAAAGTATGGAGAAATCTATACTATAAAATACAAAAAGTCAAAAAGTCACTATCCTATTTAAGTCACATTATCTCTCTACCACATCACTTCAAACCCAACCCATACCCAATCCATATTTCATAAAAAGTCAAAAAGTGCACTTATTTAGGACATTCCAAATCACCCCTAAGCAAAAGGGGGTTTCTAACTCCCAAGGCTTGTGGGAGCGCCAATATGCTAATCCTAATTTTCTAATTTTTTGTTTTTTTTTAAAAAAAAAAACTAACCTCAGCATTTATTAACTTCTCTCAACCCACAAGACTTTTTGACTTCTCTCATAATTACTGCAGTGTCTTTTCCAAAACAAATAATTTGTATATTAAAATTTTTCTTAAACAAATATAAATATCTATATCTATATTTATCTATTTATTTATATCTATCTCTAACCCATAAGTTTCATGAGAGTTTCAATATCCCAATCTAAATTTCTTGACTTTTTTATTTAAAAAAAAAAAAAAAACCTTAGCATTTATTAATTTCTCACAACTCCCAAGCCTTACTCTTATAATAATACTTTAATACATTAAGAATAAGTATTAAAAAAAATTCTTTAAACCTTAGATTGTTAAATTATTTTTATAAAAAAATCTTAAAAAACATAATTTATATATTAAAAAAAATTTAAAACAAATATAAATATTTATAATTATCCTTTGCATAGCACGGAAGATAGGCTAGTCTATACTATATATTAAGCAAAAGGGAGTTTTTAACCCCAAGCCTTGTGGGAGCTTCAATCTCCCACTCTAGATTTTCTAATTTTTTGATTAAAAAAAAAAAAAAAAACCTTAACATTTATTAATTTCTCTCAATCTCCAAGTCTTACCCTCATAATAACACTTTAATGTATTAAGAACAAACATAAAAAAAAAAATTCTTTGAAAAGTCCCACCACATATGATTATTATCCCTCATAATAACACTTTAATGCATTAAGAACAAACATAAAAAAATTTCTTGAAAAGTCCAACACATATGATTATTATCAAAATATTAAACTTTAATATAATATAATAAAAAAAGAAGACATTTAATTCCTTGAAAAGTCCAACACATATGATTATTATCAAAATATTAAACTTTAACATACTATAAAAAAGGAAAAAAAGAAGACATTTAAAAAAATAATAATAATAAAAATCGCAATTCACATATATAGATAATTGTAAATATATTAAGAAAAAAAGGGGTTTCTAACTCTCAAGTTTTGTGGGAGCTCCAATATCCCAATCTAAATTTTTTGATTTTTTGATTTAAATTTTTTTTTTAACATTTATTAGCTTCTCTCAACTCACAAGCCTTACCCTCATAACAACACTTTAATGCATTAAGAACAAATATAGAAAAAAAAATTATTAAAAAGTTCAACACACGAATTTCTTAAAAAATCCAACACATACATATGATTATTATCCCTCATAATAATATTTTAATGTATTAAGAACATGCACGAAAAAAAATCCTTAAAAAGGCCAACACATATGAATTCTTTGAAAAGTCCAACATATATGATTATTATCCATCATAATAACACTTTAATGCATTAAGAATAAGTATAAAAAAAATTCCTTGAAAGTCCAACATATATGAATTCCTTGAAAAGTCCAACACATATGATTATTATCAAAATATTAAACTTCAATCTAATATACAAAAGAAAAAAAAAAAGAAGAAGACATTTAAAAAAAAAGAAAAAGATATTTAAAAATCACAATTCATATATATAAATAATTGTAAACACAATATGTACATAACACGAATAATATGCTAGTATGGGTATAAAGGGAAGCTAATCTTTGTGAGAATATTTACAATTGCCCTAATTGGGCTTGTGGGATTGACTTTACAAAAATGGGCATCCTAATCAAATATTAATTATTAAAAGGGTAAATTATAATTACATCCCCCAATGTTTCCTTAAATACGAATTGTCCCTATGATTTAAAAAATTATAAAATAACCCTTTGTCAAAATTTTTTATTTGACAAAATTAATTGAAAAAATAAATTTTTTAACTTCTCTCTTAAACAATAATAAAATTATCTTAATTATTAATTGAAATATATTTTTAATATCATTAAATACTGATAATTGACTTGATGATTTATTAATAAAAGGATCCATTTGTTATAAAATTATAAACCTCAGGGGATGAAATATAATTTCTAGGACTACAAGAGGTGATTCATATTTAAACAAACCTTAGGGGGTGTAGTGGTAATTTACCCTAATTAAAAAAATGAAGTGTGGTTTCTTTACTCATTTTTTTCTTCTTTTTTATTAATTTATTTATTTATTTATAGAATGTGTATGGTTTCTTTACTCATTGATTCTCCACTTCTTCTTTTTTTTTTTTTCATATTGAAATATTTATAATGCTTATTATTCTATTTATTTAGTCAACAAAGCACAAGATTAAAGAACGGAATTGCATGAATTGTGTGAAAGTTTAGCAATTAAATATTTAAAATGAACCTAAAAGATGAACCCACTTCACTTGATGCTCAATTCATTCAATGCAGCAGATCTGTTGTTAGGTCTCTATTTTGATTTGGTTTGCTATTTTCAGAACATTGGATTTAAGAGATTATTTTGCGGTTCTAGCTTGAGAGCTTCTATAACATAAGGTTGTTGAGAAAGAGTCAACTCACTGTAATTTTTATATTTATAGTGAAACTCTTTCGCTGCTTTTCGTTTATAAATAAAAATTATGTATAGTTTTTGAAAGATCACGTGGTTGTGTGTCCAATCAATATTATTTTATTATTTTCTCATATTATTTCTATTTTTTGTGGCCATATAAGTACACAACTCCTTACTATTGGAGTGCATATGTTATCATCTATTGAAAATTATTTGAATTAAAGTTTGAATTAAAATTATTTTAACCGGATGATTAATATTTTTTTGAAACATATTAATTTTATTTTTTATATCAATTTATTAATTTTATTAAATTTGAGGGCTATACTGTAAAATTTCAAAAGTCAACAATCAAACATTTATTATGTTAAAATTTGGCATGATGCTCTATCTTGGCAAATTTGACACAATATATAATACTATATTTGACATTATGAATAGCAAACTGAAGTGTGATTTTTGTGTCTATTATGCCAAATTTTAGTAATAACATGATATATAAGTTGTTGTTAGCACCCCTATATCTTATCAAAATTTTGTTTACTCCCTCCACTTTACTATCTCTATTAGTTTTCGAAATGACGTTGTAAGACTGACCCAACTGTTTAATTCGAAATCTAAGAAGATACTTTAGACAATTAAAAGATCATGAAACAAAGTGAAATTAATAACTGTAAACAAAATAAAATTTGCCATTTATTCTATTTACCCTTTTATCTATTTCGCTTTTTGCCATAACAAGATCTATGAGACTTTTTTTTTTCTTTCTTTTCTCTTCCTACACTTTATTTTGTTCACCAAAAGTTGGTCTGGCAAGACAAAAGTAGCGAGCAAACCATCAACTTAGAACACTTTTAGAGGATCCAATATCAAACAAGAATACCATTCCACATCTATAATATATATATATATATATATATTTAGATTCCATGTATGTTTACCATATTTTGGAGGGAGAGGAATAATAGAAATAATTATTTAAGTTAATTGCGGAGGACATTGGAGATAGAATCAGCTCTTGGAGGCATATATACATTGTAAAATAAAAGATGAATAAGCATACAGACTATGTATACATTGTAAACGTGATATGTTTGCATTTAAATATTTAAATTTTTTAGTGTGAAAGTAATTTATAAATAAATTGGGCCGAGCTGGGTAAAAGACCGTTCTGTGGGCCGCAGTAAGAAGGGCGGAGTAAAAGGGGCTTGGAAGTTAGCTCGGTCCCAAAAGAGCCTTGGGGTTAGCTAGGTTACCCCGATCAGAGCAGTAGTTAGCTCAGCTACAGTGTTTTGGACCGAGGTATTATGGTTTCTTAAGGTGGACTTTGCTACAGTTAGCTCGGTCAGAACTTGCTGTAGATAGCTCGGTCTTTAACGGACACAACCGAGGTATTGGTGAACAAGGGCCGAGCCATGAGTTGCACGTGAAGGTACTGGTTTTAGTATGACAAAGGAGTATTGTTAGCTCGGAGGTAAAACCATCTCACTTGGTTTAAGCAGTGAGGGGGGTGTTGAAAGATAAGCATTATTTTTCAGGACTGTGATTCCTAAGAGGACTCTATATGGAGGGATAAGAGTTCTACTAGGATTGTGCCACACGGAACCTATAAAAACTCATAACATAACCTATGGAAGAGGTAACACAACTTTGATTCTCGAATACACAAAGCTTTTGTCTATTTGTCTATTTTGCTGACTTAGGCATCGGAGAGGTATCTGACACACACTCGCTGGCTAGCTCACGTTTGTGTTTTCAGGGAGTAAAGTGACGACGTACGGAGGAGCGCAGACTTGATCAATAGGATTATACGAGAACATTATTTCGTACTCGTACATTTAGTATTTTGATAAATGAGAAAAATCATTTAGTAATTTTGGACTGTTTAATGAATGAGAAAAATTGTTTAGCAACTGTTGAATGTCACAATGATTGAAACTGAAGGGAATTCTTTTTTTTCTTTTAAAAAAATAAGTGTGATAGTGTTCGCTCCAAATAAGTTGTACATTTTATATAATAGAATAGATAAATACATGAAACATGTTGTAGTATACATATACTGTGTGTAAGTGTGACAATTCGTTTTAGGTGACCGCTCGAGCGGAGATGAGGTGCTCCCAGTAGTTTGTTTTGTAGGTTGAGGGATTGCTCAAGCGAACAAGTGGTCGCTTGAGCGAAGATGAGGGGGCTCTCAGTATCTCATTTTGCAGGCAGAGATACTGAGAGGCCTCATTCACTGCTCGAGTGGTTTGCGGGATTTCAGCAACATAAAAAGTCACTTTTTAGATCATTTTCCTCACTTTTTCTTTTCACTATTCTTCCTCTCTCTCTCTCTAGCTTCGAAAACCCTAGATTTATCTCCCTAGAAGTCTTCCATTTTACTTAGATTTGCAACATTTTCCCTTAAAAGTTGGAGTTTGGGTGAAGATCAAGTTTTCCACGGATTGGATTCTTGTTCCTTGAGGCATTCATCTTGGGGCTAGCTTCTTTGTTTTAATATCTGAGGTAGGATTACTTTTAATCTTTATCTCTCTATTTGGAGGATGTTTATGTGGTGCTATGATGACATTGATGCTATAATTTAATGTTTGAGTTTACAAAATTGGGTTTTGTTTAAAAAATGAAATTTGCTCTACATTTTCTTAAGATTTCTATTAATGGCTATGATTTTAGTTGGGAAATAGCATTTAATATGATTTAGGGGACAAAGCCCCAAATTTATAAAAACCCTAGTTGTAAAATTTGGGAAAAAGATGAAATTGATTTTTAATTCTTTAAAATTGACGAATGGATTATGAAATTTTGAATATATATTGATTGACACTTGTGAAATTGGAACCTTTTGAGATTTTTTCTTGAATTATGAATATTGTTCCTCATTACTCCGTTAAATTACTTGAGTGGTGTACTTAACCTTTACCTAAAGAATGTATGAATACTTAGAAATCTTGAAAAGGTTGTTTAAGGGGGGTGGTAAATAGCATGTGAGTCCAAGTAAGGAGTCGATTTTTGGAAAGAGTTGTGTGTTGTTGGCACCCATGCAGGAGAAATTTTAGGTGCCCAATTGCCCCATCTTGAGCTTATCGTCGGACGAATATGGGAAATTGCTTTTAGATGTCCACTAATTCTACTGTATTGTAGTCGGTAAAAGTGGGAAAATTGATGATTTTGAGTGCCCACTCCATGTCGTATTAATAGTCGGCAAATGTGGGGATATTTTGGATATAAACCTATGTACATGTATGTATTGAGACTCTATTTAGGGATTTTATAGCATATTTACCCACCTATTTTGAATTATGAAATTGTGAAAGCTATGAATTTTCGTATTCTTTCTTAAATTAATACTATGAGTTGAATTAAATATGTTCGGTTGTGATAATGCCATATGGAATTTTCAAATAATTAGATACTTTGTTAAATGTATTTCTACTTCGTATCTAACTCATTTCTATATAACATTTCAAAACTTGGTGATGTGCCACCACCCTAGTGAGAAAGAGGTGGAATTGTTTGTGTTGGTTGGAGCACGAAAGCTCACGGTTGTATTTTGTGGAAGCTTCAAGCATATGCGTTTTGGGACTGCGAGTCCATCTTATTGTAACAAGACGTGGCCTTGATATTTGTAAGCCAATAGGGCATTTTTGTATTATCTCCTCTAACTTCTTGAACTATACTAATGTTAATGTGACTAAAAGTTTAATATGAAATTTGTATTTTTGAGATTATAGTTCAATGAGAAAGAGGGTGTTGGATTAATGTTATTAGTTGCAGATGAATGCTTTAGAGTTAATCAAGTTATGAGTAATGTTTTAATTTAAATAATTTGGTTGCGTTACAGTAAGTATGTAAAAAATTCAGCAAATTACAAATTGTCACATACTACAAAGGCTTACAAAATGTAACACAATTATTGACAAATCAAATCTTGCCATGTGTCTAATTAATTGGTCTTAATAATTGATTACACGAGTGATCAAATCATAAGTTGCCACGTGTCAAAATGATGTAGTCTTCAAGATGGCAAGTCTTAAGCTAATTAAATTAAGTCACTTATCATATTGAGGTGGTCAAGCTAATCAAATTATGACACACCATTAAAGTGATGTTTTGGTATTTATCTCTAAATAAATATGAGATAATTATCAAAGAAATTGAAATCTATTAAGACTCTCCTCTACCAACAACTATAAATAAGGGTATTCTCCAACAGAATTTTATATACACAAATATAGAGAGAATGCTGTATTGGATAAAAGCTTCAAAACCCCGAGAACTTTCCTCTCCTAAGCCTTTAATTTCAAGGCAATTGTTCATTGTGAATCTCCATCAATCTCTAACTTTTTTGTTGCAAATCGCTATTAATCTCTATCACGCTTGAAGTGTTCATCATAAAGCTCTACAAAGTTATTGTCTTCTACTAAATTAAAGAGGCTTCTTGTGTTCAAATTGAGAATAAAGTGTTGGAAAATAATGATTGTTTTGGTGACTTTAATGCAAAATTAAAATGGAACCCAATCGCCGATTGAGGTAGGTCCAACTAGGACTAGTTTCTCGGTGGTGAGATCTTTACACTGCAAAAACGATTAAGAATTGAATGAAAAATTATTTCATAAAGTAAGCCTCATGAATGAGGTATTGAGGAAGGTGAGAAACCACTTATCCCACATTGATTATAGAGGAAAACATTAATAGGAATTTATATCCATTGTTTTGCTAAAGGGTGTTGTAGACACCCCATTTTGATCAACCCTAAGACTTAGACGCTTTCTTTTTGATCACCCGATGATGAAAATAAGAATATGCTATCTCACAAAATCCTCAGTAAAAAAGATGGAATTCGAGCTTTATTCCCAACCGCAAACCTGTCTTGGCCAAGTGTTTTAGACCCGTTCAAAACTCTCTTTTTTCAAAATATTCCTTTTACGCGTAGTTCCAATAATTCTATTGAAAAACCCTATTTTCCCTATTAAAAAAAATGTTAGTGAATAGTGCCGGCTGGCATGAATGTTGGCTGATCTGCCAAATAGTGCATGAATAGTAGTTGGTCGGCCAACCAACTAGTTAGCTGGCCAGCTGAGAAATTGGTCGACCGGCTAATTTGTCCAAGAACAGGGCAGTTTCGGCAAAATTCTTGTTCAATACATGTGGGGCATTCCACGATGCCATTTTTTGATCCATTTATGCACAGAATGCATTCACACTCAGCCACCATTGCCTAGTACTTGATCCATTGAAAGTAATTCTCCACTTTTGTCTTCCATTAGCTCCATTATCAACCACTAATACTTATTAGTCTTCCACCTTGTCTTCCACCATCTCTGCACTTGCATGGCCTATATAAACACATTAGAATGTTGAAGAAATCGGACTAAAAATTGATTGAGAGAAGACTAAAGGAGAAGAGAAAAAAAAGAAAAAAAAAAGAAGAAGAAGAAGAAGAAGAGAGAGAGAGAGAGTTGAAACTTTGATCAAAGAGTTGCCAAAATTGAGAGAAAAATACAAAGCAAAGCCATAACCTCCATCCTCCCATCCATACACTAATATATCCTCATTATAACCAAGCCCTAAAGCTTTGATAAAAGAGAGAGTAGTCCTTTCCAAGTTTAAGAAACTTAAAGAATGATCATTTCCTATAAAAACACTACTATATTGTCCAAAGCCACTGTTATAGCTCAAATTCCAAGCTTTTAAATTGAGGATTGAGAACATAATCTACCACTTTGAGGGTGATCAAAAGGAGTTTGAACATCCAGAAATTCATCATTTCCTTGAAAGGTGAATTTTCATTTTCTTGCATTTTATTACATTTTCTATCTTATATTTGGTTTATAAATCTATTATAATCTAATCCGAAGTGGTTGGTTGAGCCACCAATATATCTCATGTTTGTTTTGTTTTGGATTTGTTGTGAATCAAGTTTGCTAGGCCTTATTGGCCGGCTGGCTAATTAATTGGTCGGTTGGTCAACTTCTTCTGGACAGAACAGAGCAATCTTCCAGTGTTGAGCAGAATAGTTTTCGGTGATCCCTAAGGCATCCATCTCTTCTATTTTTATTTTAATTTGAGAGATTTGTGAGGTTTTATTTTGTTGTAATATTTTCTTCCTCTCCTCCCTTATTCAGATATGTAATTATTCAAGTGTTGTAATAATTCTCTGCCCCACTTTTTTTACTTGCTTTCCTTATGTGTGAATAGGCATCAGATTTTGCTTTTCATCATATCCATGCTTTGCATCCATGCTTTATACATCTTGATTCGGCTAAATTTGCATTATGGATTAATCAATTCTTATGTGATTATGTGCACTACCTCATGTTCTTGGGATGATTCACATGTCAGATATTAGTTGCCAAATCTCTAGTTGCATTTTATGATATTTTACTAACTTTGTTTTTGCAGCTTTCCAAGGGACGCCCCGTAAATATGTGAGTGTTTATGCTTTAACATCCTGTTCGCTTATGTTTTCCTTGCTATGTCTAGGATCCTACCATATGGCTATTTGTTTATTTGATATAACTCTATGATTGCCGGGGGATGGAGGTTGTGTCGCTTAATTTGGAATAATATTGATTTTCATGTTTGTAAACTCAATTTCTTTGAGTTGTACATGTTCAAAACTCTTTCAAAAATACATGAAATCAAATTGTTCCAAAATAAATGACATAGCCCATACTTATATTCTTCACATAGTAAATTTTAGGATTTCTTAAATGAATCAAAGCATGAACATATAAAGTTAATAAAATTCATATCATGGTTTAGTAGAGGTCGATCTTTGATCGGGTGAGCGGGGTGGCTTAATTAAATACTTTCCCCTCTCATACCTAAGGTTCCGAACCGAGACTTCTTCGGTTACAACGAACAGTGACCTTGGTATGAGTCACAGGTTTCCTAATTTTCTCAAAATATTAGGTGGCGACTTTGAGATCTAATGACGTAGTTCATTTCTAGCAAATGTTTTGTAATAAAATGGATCTTTTTATAAAAGTTGTCAGATTTGGACTTTCATCTATGTTTCACATTGCACTCATGAGACTAGATCAAAGAGATTGAGGGTCCGAACTATTTAACGTGTGAAAAACCTAAGTGATTCGTGATTAGATCAAGATTTAATTGTATCAATTCTCAATCAATCAAAACAAACAATCTAAATCATCAAACATGTACGAAAGTGATTTTGATTGTTGTTTCAGAAACAATAAATCGACACAAATGATTTTAACATGGAAAAAACCACAAATGGAGCACCTCCAATTGTGATAAAAAAATCACGGGCGAAACACCACAAATCAATCCACTACTGAAGAAACAAATATTACAAATATACCAAATAAATTACCAAAACGCGGTTAATTTGTCTTCCACAATCTGTACATCTTTCACCGCAACCATCGTCTCGAAATTGATCAGATTGATGTTAAATCCACAACATCCATTGTCGAATCAATGACTGCGCATAGCATCAAACTCCTTCGACTCCTCTTCACTTGATTCTTCAGATTCCACCGAAGAAGAACACTCTTAAAGAAGAACAACCAAACTCCTTGATGTGTGCTTATCAAAACATGAATCAAACATCAAGGAAAACTAGCAAAACAACCCCAAAAGAAAACCCTAAAACCCTTAAAGAAGATCTAAAAAATGTACCCTAGATTTGGAGCAACTTGTACTTTTATTGCTACTAAAATCGCGAAATCTGCTCGACCGTAGGAATGAACGCTCCAGCGGGGATGCTAAAACGCAGGTTCCAAACCAGGGTTCACGCTCGAGTGAAAGTTCTTACGCTCGAGCGTACAATCACACCACGTAGTATTTTTTCAATTAAGCCAAAGTACTGCAATGATGGAAACTCCGCTCGAGCGCCACGTTCCCCGCTCGAGCAGGAAGACCAAAAACAGAAGAAAATTACAACTCAATCAAATCCAAGTTTGTTCACGGAATTGACAATAAGTAGGGTCCTAACAATCTCCCCCTTTGTCAATTCTCGGACAAAACTTTTCTAACAATTTTAACTAACAAACAAACGCACTAAACACCCTAACTAACACAAGCAAATGCCTTGAATTTAACGAAAACATAAAACAGCAACACCACTGCAAAACCACAAAAGCCGAATTCGAACTGCAAAACCACAAGAGCCGAATTCGAATATGAAACATTTAGGAACATGTTGAACAATCCATCTATGAAAATAACCATACAAACCAAAACTGTGGAACTAGATAAGACAAATAGATCAACATAAGCATAATAACCAAATATATATCTAACATAATCTATTTTAAGCAAATCCCAATTGCCATACATCATAACTTATCCATGTCCAAAACCCAACAAACCCATCAAATTCCAAATACAAAGCCAAAAATACATCTCCAAATCTATATCTCCAAATCTACTCCCCTTTTTTGTATGGGAGGAAAACATAAGTTAAAAAGAAACAAAAATAAAAAAATATGTGCAAAGAATATACTAGCCAAGAAAGCAAACATCACGGAGCTGGTGGCTGTAGAGGTGGCTACATCTGAAGGAGGGACAAGATCTGGGAAAGATGAAAGGAGAACTGAGCAACTGACTCCTCAATGCGCATAGAAGAGGCCTCCAATGCTGTGAGCTGGAAATCGGTGGTAGTCTCAAGATCAGTAAGCCGGGCCTCAAAGATATCCGTCCGACCCTCCAAGCTATCAAAATGTGAAACCATGGACTGCTCGAATTGACGTAGCTGGCCTCGAATAGAACGAACTGGAGGAAGCTGCTCCCCCTCACCGGCAGCCTCATCTGTAGCAGCATCGTCATACTCAGCCTCCTCGGCCAAAGGAGCATCCCCTGTACCTGCACTAGAACTACCCACTCCAGAAGGGACCCCCTTGACATGAGACTGACTCTGAGAGACAGTCTTTTTGGTGAATGGGCAAGTAGAAAAAGAAAAGTCATCCTCATCAAACGAAGGAACCTCAAATTTGGTGAGCAGACGATTAATAAGACAACCATAGGGAAGACCTAAGTTGTTATGCTCAAAGGCAGCTACCATTTTTTGAACAATCAGGGTGGCAAGGTCGATAGAGCGGTGGTGAGCAATGCAATAAAGGACAAAACCTTGTTCTTGATTTATTTCAGAGTTGTGAGTGGTGACTATGATGTTGGCACAAACAATGAGATTGAGTAATCGAAACTGGAGGAGAAGCTCATTTTGTTTGATGAAAGAGCCCTGGATCCACGAACTAGACGTACCACACAAAGTAGTGGCCACCTTGTTAAAATCACAGGTGGGTCGAACAGGGAAAGGATAATAACAAGGAAAGACTTGACCAATACCCAATAGCTCACGAATGAGATCAAGTGTGATGGTGATAGACTTGGACCTGACCTATGTCTTGAAAGAAGGGCCAACATCGTCAATCCCCTCAATATTACAATAAAATTCTCGCACCCAATCAAGATTTTGACGGCCGGAGAAGGAAAGAACCAAATTGCCCCCCAGAGGATCAAACAAAAGGCGAATGTGGATGGACTCAAAAGTGTTTGGCTGTACATTATGCTTTAAATGAACTGTCCTAGAGGGGTTAGACTCTCTAAATAACTTGGCTTTTTCTGCCGAGGGAAACGGGTCGGTGTTATAAGAGGAGGCGAGTGGCAATTGACTTCTTATGTTTATAGGTGGACATGACTAAACGAAGGATACCCAAAGGAGACAACCACAAACCCCCTAACCCAAGACAAGAACCAAAACCAAAAACACAAACAAACAGGTCAAATATATCAAATAGCCAAGATTAGTAACCAAATCATTAGTGACTAAAAACAAACGACAAATATCCACGAGACATAATCCATTTGTAGCAAAACTGAGAAGAAACATGACCAATGAGTAACATTAAGTAAGAAAATCCAAATAGGCATTATGAAAAGCACAAAAGAACAACAGGCAATGATAATATCAATACCAAAGCTCAATAACCCAGAACCGATTAGAGCACCAACAGAATGATAGATAGTGATCATATTGTTTACAAAAATGCCCAAACCAACCCCATGAGAAACTCAATAGGTACAACCCACTGTGAAAGTGTGTGAACAAGTGGAGAACAACAACTAAACATATGGATGAAGATACCACACCCAATGCCTCAATCAGTCAAGAAAAACAATACCAGATACAGAAAAAACAAAGAGGAAGAAAGAGGCAAACATGAGGTGGAAGAATAGCACACCAAAACAAGGAAAATCATGCACGTGAGGCAATCCAAGTCACAAGAGAAAGGCAAGGCACCACTGATGAAGCCCTAGGAGAGAGGAAAAGATTTTGGGGAAAAATGAACTGAAGAGTCGAGGGTTGAGTTTTTAAAGCGAACCAGTCCGCTCGAGCGAGGGTACGCTTGAGCGTGAGCCTGAACTCGCGTGGCTACGCTTGAACAAGGAATCATGCACTCGAGCACCAAAACACACACTCAGAAGTTTGATATTGATGCACAAATGCTAGAAGAAGGAAATCTATGCTTAAGCGTGAGAGTTTCCGCTTGAGTGGGGAAGAAAAACAACAATGACCAAAAACCACCGTTGCGGAGCAATAAAACCCAGCTCGTACTGGGAAGTGTGACCTGAAACAAACAGAAGTGACCATAATAGCAAGAATGTGACACTAAGATAGGATAATCCACAAACCATGAGACCCGCAAACTTGCAAAGCTGACATTATGAAGCACAAAATCATGAGAACACACAACTCAAATGCAATCATGAGAGCTCACAAAATGAATGTGTGTGTGTGTGTGTACAATCCTTGAGAGGCCGCAGAGCTAGAGTTAATCCTCGTAGTGATTGGATGGCTGAACCTCCGGAAAGAGTAACTGAACATCACAGAGAAAAGCCAAACCACTAGGAATCAAAGGGTATTTGTTGAGTAAACGCGAAGGCTCCCCCACAATCAATTAGTCCCTTATTTTTTATTTTTTTATTTTTTTTTTATATTTTTGACTTTTCTTTCTTGTGGGCACTCATTGCTGGCATGCACGCTCAAGAGTATGGAGACCAAACCAGAGAAGCATGAAATCAGTAAGGATGGCCTGGTTGGTGCCTTTGAGGTAGACTTTTCCTAATGCCCTGACGTCAATGAACTAAGGGAGGAACCGTGAAAGTGAAAAACGATAGTAGATGGTTAAGAGACTCAGCATCACCCATGATATGCCAGTATAGGTCAATTCCTCTGAATATGTATAAGAAACACTGTTAGTGGTCCATAGAGAACTTTGATCACTTGTGCGGAAACTCCTGCAATAGTTTAACTCAAGGATGTATACAAAATGAGATCATTAAGTCAATAAGCATGTGCATTCAGAATGAGCTAGGAACAAAAATGAATGAAATCTTGCAAGAAGCATGAGAATTGTTCATATGAATCTAAGTGCAGAGATGACAGGAATCAATGATAATGAGATTATAGCATCCAACCACACATAAAGCCAATCACTCTCACTCACTCATGTAATAGGTAACAACCTAGTGACTGAGCACGACACCCAAGGTCTTTTTAAGGAACTCAAACCTAAGAAGATCAAGGGGTTCTGTAAAAATATCAGCTTTTTGATGCTCAGTGGATATATGTTCAAGAACAACAAGGCCTTCTTCCACTAACTCTCGAATAAAATGATGATGAATGTCAATGTGTTTGGTGCGAGAGTGTTGGACAGAATTTTTGGAAATGTTAATGGCACTTGTGTTATCACAGAAAAGGGTGAGAGTGTTCTGGTCTATTCCATAATCATGAAGCATTTGCTTCATCCACAATATTTGTGCACAATAACTCCCTGTAGCAATGTACTCAGCTTCAGCGATCGAAATAGAGATGGCATTTTGCTTTTTGCTATGCTAGGCAACCAGATTATTCCCAAGGTAAAAACACCCCCAAGATGTGCTCTTATAATCATCAACACACCCTGCCCAGTCGGCATCAGAAAAACCAGTGATTTTAGCTGTAGTGTCGGTCGAGAACCAAATCCCATAACCCAATGTCCCATTAACATATTTAATGATGCGTTTGACTGTAAGAAGACATGACTCTTTAAGACAGGCTTGGTAACGGGCACAAACACCTACACTAAATGCAATGTTAGGACGACTGGCTGTGAGGTACAAGAGACTCCCTATCATACTCCTATAAATGGTAGGATCAACATCAGTACCAAAGGAATCTTTGGAAAGGTGAAGACTGGTGCTCATGGGAGTACGTGCATGTTTGGCTGACTCGAGACTGAACTTTGACACAAGGTTTTTGGCATACTTACTCTAAGAAACAAACACACCCAAAGGAGACTATTTAATTTATAGACCTAAGAAACAAGACAACTCTCCCATCATGCTCATCTCAAACTCATGTGTCATGTAATCTGAAAAGTATTTCACAAGATGATCAATAGTGGATCCAAACACAATATCATCAACATAAATCTGAGCAACCAGTATATGAGACTTAGTGTGTTTCACAAATAAAGTCTTGTCCACACTACCCCTTTGAAAATCATTATCAAGAAGAAAGGCAATAAGTCTATCAAACCAAGCCCGAGGGGCTTGTTTCAACACATACAAAGCCTTGTCTAACTTGTAGACATGGTTTGGACATTTTGGGTCCTGAAACCCTTTTGGTTGCTCAACATAAGCCTCTTCTTTCAAGTACCCATTCAGAAATGCACTTTTCACGTCCATTTGAAACAATTTGAACCCAAGAAAGCATACAACACCAAGTAAAATTTGAATAGATTCGAGACGTGCAACTGGGGCAAACGTCTCATCATAGTCAACACCCTCTACTTGAGCATAGCCTTAAGCAACCAACCTAGCTTTATTTCTAACTATAGTACCATTCTCATCATATTTATTCTTAAAGATCCATTTAGTACCTATCACATTCATGTCTCTAGGTTTGGGTACAAGAGTCCAAACATTGTTACATTCAAATTGACTTAATTCTTCATGCATAGAATTGACCCAACTATCATCTAGTAAGGCCTCTTTTATATTCTTAGGTTCAATTAAAGAAACATAACACATATGTGATACCTCCTCTCGAATTTTTCTTTGGGTTTTCATTCGATCTGAGACACTTCCAATCACCTGTTGAGCTGGATGATTCAGTTTCACCCTTGTTGATGGTTTAAACTCTGGACTTGTGGTTACAAGGCCATCAAGAGTGGTGTCTCTTTGTGCACTCTTTAGACTCTGACTTACCTTAGAGGCTAGTGTTGGCTCACCTTCTTATGCTTGGACCTCAGCTTCTCTCAGACTTTGTGGTTCGGTATCTAGGATTGGAGACTCACCATTTTCTTCCTCAGTTATCACTGAAGTAGGAGAACCTGTGTCGTCTATAACCACATTGATCGATTCCATTAAAGATAAAGTTCGCAGGTTATAGACACGAAAAGCTCTACTAGTGGTTGAATACCCTGGAAACATCCCTTTATCACTTCGGGAGTCAAATTTGCCCAAAGGCTCTCTATCTTTGAAAATGTAACATTTACTCCTGAAAGTTTTGAAGGATTTTACATTAGGTTTCAATCCCTTCCACAATTCATATGGAGTTTGTAAAGTAACGAGCCTTAAATACACACGATTCACAACATAAATGGCGGTATTTAAGGCTTCAACCCAAAACTTTAAAGGAACTTTCTTACTAAAGAGCATGACCCTAGCTATCTCTTGAACAACCCTGCTCTTTCTCTCAACAACTCCATTTTGTTGTGGAGTAATAGGTGCAGAAAATTCATGCTTAATTCCATGCGAATCAAAAAATTCGAAAATGAACTATTTTCAAATTCATGACCATGATTAGTTCGGATTCTTATGATACGCCTAATAGAAACGCCTTGTTCATTTTGGATTTTAAGGACTAAGGCCTGGAAAACATCAAATGTATTAGATTTTTCTCTTAAAAAATTTACCCATAAAAAACGAGTAAAATCATCAACGGTTAAAAAAATGTATCTTTTACCTCCAATGCTTTCTATGATAACCCAACCAGTAATAAACTTAATTACACATGTGATTATGTGTTTGATGTGAATTTGTATATTAAATTATGTGAGTCCTTATGTGATTATGAATTTATATATGTTGGGTGTAGAAAAACCTGTCACATTTGGAACCTTGAACTGAAAATTTATAGCCTTAGAGGCGCCAGAAACCAAAACCGATTTCATATCTATGTTTAACATGATTTTTGGAGCCTACGGTGAAATTTGGCAAAATTACGATTCTTAATGAATTAATTGAGCTTAATTAGTATAAACCTTAGATTAAGGCATCCTCATTATGTATGTGATTTTATGTTTAATTGATTAAGGAGATTTGGATTCTAATTGGTTGTTACTTTAAGGTAATTTGGGATTTATGGAAATTTTTGGAGTCTGATTCATATTTGATTTTAATAAGGATTTAATTTGGAATTAGAAATTGAATGTCCAAATGGCTTAAGGAGGTAAAATTGATGAGTTGATTCAGTTTAATTTCAAGTATCGGGCTATATGGGAGTTTATTTAACTATTCGGTTCAATTTAGTAAATTTGAGATTTGATTAATTAGGTCCGAATTGGAGTTAATTAAATGAATTAAATTATGAGGATTTGGAATTGTAAATATTCGGAATTAAATTTACTTATGAAGTGCCCAATTTAAATATGGAATTTATTGATGAAAACTTTGAAGTTTAATCTGAAATTGAAGGCCTTAATGATTTAAGAAACCAAAATTGAGGTTGGAAATAAGTTTAATTTAATATTTGGAGCCTTTTGGGGGTTTGATTAAAAATCTGATTCAGATTAGTAAACTTAAATAAAATTAATTAAGACTTAATGGAAGTCAAATTAGACTAATTAAATTATGTGAGATTTGTGATTAGTTATGATTAATTAATTATGTATTAATCAAGATTTATTAAGATTAAGTGTTGCCTAATTAAATTAATCCTAAGCATAAATTGCATTATGGAGGAATCTAGAATTGTGGGTGTGGGTGTGGGTGTGGGTGCGCTGAGAAATGTAGCCGGGTGTACTGAGAAATCTGGTTGTGATGTATAAGACTGTTGTGCTAGAATATTTTGTGTGTGTGTATGTTGACATGTGTGTGTGCACGTGTCAGGTGAAAGGCAACAAATGATATATATATATATAAATATATTGACACATGAGTTCATGTGCTGGAAACAGAGAGTTAGAACAGAGAGAGAGAGAGAGAGAGAGAGAGAGAGAGAGAGAGAGAGAGAATTCAACAAGTTTTGCTGGAAATTCAACTCTAGAGTCAGGGTGACCAAGAAATTGATGACAAAAGGAAGAAATTCAAAGCTTGATCTAGAGACTCAACAAATTGAAGATCTTAGGTAAGAAATTAAAGCTCAAATTTTGTAGATAAATCACCTAAAATCTAAAATTGAGAGACTATTGGGTTCAATTTCATATAATTAAAAGGAAATTAGCAAGATGATGAATAAATGGAATTAGGTTCAAATTTATGGAATTTAATTGTGAATCAATTATGTTGAGTTTGTTTTTTTGTAGTCTTGCATGAATTTGAGTTTCATTTCTCCATGCATGAACAAATTTTGTAAGTTTTAATACTCTGGTTGTACATGCATCATAGATTTCTTGGAATTGATTTCATGTTTTGATGAAATAAGAACCAAGCCTTGGAAAATTATGAGTTTATAAACAAACGAGTTTAATTTCTAAACTAAAGGAGTTTTGATGTAAATGATTTAAAATTGATCATATTTTCTTGATTATGTAAGAGTTTGTGTGGTTTTAGACAAGCCATGTATGAACCCAAATCTTGAAATTATATTTTGAAAGTTCAATTCATGTTTTAGAATTTGTGGGTTTGGAATTGGGCTTGATGTAAAGAAAATGAATTAAATTTAAATTTGGACAAATTTGGAGATGGATTATAATTTATATTTGAGAATTAAAAATTAGTTTGATTTTGAATTAAATTTCATACATGCAAATATTTTTGAAAGGGCTTTATAACTTCAATTTATGTTTCATAAAATAAAGAAATATGATTTTTGAAACATGGAGAACTTGGCACCAAATCACACATGCATACATAATTTTGTTGAGTCTCATGAATTTGAGTGTCATTTCTACCATTTGAGATGAAATTAGAGTCTACATTTCATATGCATACACAATCCATGAAAATGTAGAATTTATGTGCATGAGTTATGAAGTTTAAGGAAATGAATTTGAAATAATTTAGGCTTGTATGATGAATCCTTGGAGATTTGAGCTTCAAATCTTGTAGAATTAGCATTATATCATGTTAGAAGTTGTATGGTTGCTATATAGGACAAAACATGTAAGTTGTATCATTTAAAGTCATGTTTTGAAGCACAAACAACATTCTCGAAAACCCAGAATTTGTCATCCTCGCTCAAGTGGAGAAGTTGCTGCTCGAGTGTAGAATGCAAGCAACTAGTAATTTTTGCAGACCAATAGGTCCGCTCGAGCGGCCAATGTTGCGCTCGAGTAAAGAGCCTTGTTTTAGAAAATTTTGAAAAGTTGTTTCATGTTCCGATTTCCGTTCTCTTCTATTTTTAAGCACTCTTAGGCATACATTGAGCATTATAAATGAATTAAAAGAGTAAGAAAGAAGCCTAAGAGAGCTAAACAAGTTAAGAACGAAATAAATTGTATTGTGACCCGATTTTTATGTGTATTATGAATTATGTAGGGTCAACTACAACGGCGAACCAGGCATCTGAACACTATGAGTAATACTTTAGTAAAGATATGTTCATATATGCTATTTTTAAATACTACTCATGTGTAAGTTTTTTGGATTTGTGAATTCGAATTATGAATGAGCATTCTATTCGTCTGATTATGCTAGACTCTATAATGAAATTGAATAGTACGAAATCATTTGATTACATGGACCAAAGGTCATTCTGAATGAATATGAAATAAGCCTAAATGTCGTTCTGTATATTTGACAAAGGATATGTTTGATAGGAAATAAGCCCAAGGCTGTCTAATATGTGTGCCAGGGACACGAAATGGGCCTAAGACCATCTTAATACGAATGCGATCATGATCACGAGTATAAATATGTGCATAGATATGAATATGGAAATGATGAACCTGAGGTCGTTCAGTATACCTATGCGCATAGATATTATAGCGATCCCGGTTGTCCCTTTACTGTTCTGTCGTATTCCAGACTCGGTTCCGTGGAGTTGGTAGTTGTATCTATCTTGTTGTCGTCCTTTAATTCCATTTGTTTGAGTTTTAGGATGTGTTGGGCATGTTTCGAACAGGTGGGTTGAACCTTGGTCTAAAATCTTGTTGCCAGGTTTTTGGTCGTTCCGCTCGAACGGGCCTTGTTGCGCTCGAGCGGAGATTGCACACTCCCAGTATTTCGTGTCCCTGCAAAACTTCTGCAGGTGTGATTTTTACGCTCGAGCGGGTTTCTTTACACTCGAGCGGTCGCGCTCGAGCGGGTACTCTGGCGCTCGAGCGGGTAGTACTTTTTTGTGTAAGTTCTGGGAGGGAGAAATCCACGCTCGAGCGAACTGGTTTTCGTGCTCGAGCGGATGTACTTTATTCTTGTGTCTTGGCGCTCGAGCGGGCCTTCTTACGCTCGAGCGTACCTGGTTTTTTTGTTCTTGACGCTCGAGCGTTCGAGCGGGAATGTCGTATATCAGTTGGCAGCTGGGCATTTTAAAATCACTTTTTACATTCTCTCTCTCTCTCTTACTTTCTAAAAAGATATTTTGAGAGCTCCTCTCTCTAGAAACTCCCTTCTCTCTAGGGTTTGATCTAGTTAGAGTGTCTCACTATCCTCCGGCCTTTGTAAAAAGTGTGTGGATCGTCGAGGGCTCCATTTTGATCCGTGGATCTTTGAGTTTGGAGCATTTTGGTTTTCTTCAACTTCCCCGTTTGAGCTCTAACTTCGAGGTAGGGATATCCTACTCCTTCTCATGAGTTTTGTCTTTGAATTTTAGCATTTTGATGAGTTGGGGGTTGTTGAGAAATTTTGAGAAAGTTTGGGCCTTTGTGTAATTTTACAAAAGTTGAGGTTTTGTTTATATAAATGTGTATGCATGTTTAGCATAGAGAAATGAGATTAATATTGGATTATTGGTGAAAATGGAACCTTAGGGTTGTGATGTTAACTATGAAAAATGCTCTAATTACATTGATAAATTAATTGGTATAATTAATTTGAAGAAAAGAGGAATTAAGTTGAGAATGTTGGAATTGGATGTGTATGGGATTAAAGGGTGTAGTAGATTCGTTCATCGCTCACCTAGTTGAAATGTTGATTATATATCCATTTGGTGCATTTATTTTCAGTATAGAAATAACTGCTTTGGGCTATCGGTGGAGCATAGTCTTGATTGTTGTAGACACTGCATGATGATTAGGCAAATTAAAACTAATCGATTGAGTATGCTATTGAATATAGCGACTGGAATAATACATTAATTCTATGTATTGATTGATTGTATATGATCTATGTTTATATACATGTGTTGTGTGGGAGGAGATAGGGGATGTACTCCACGGTTTAGGGGAAGATAGGGAATGGACCTCTAAACCGAATTTTGTGTGACATTGATACAGCGCTACAATGTGTATCAAGTGTTGATTATGGAAGTGTTTGAATTAATTTGATATAGCACTAAAATGTATATCGTTATCAATTGTAAAGTATAGAAGTGATTCTATGTTATGTTGATACAGCACCGAAATGTGTATCTTTCGCAAAGTGTGGGAATGATTTATGTGTTATTGATACATCATTAAAATGTGTATCCCTCATGAATTTTGAAAGTGTTTTAAAGATGAGTCTAAACCTCATTAAGTTATTTGGCTAGGTGTTGAGCCTTGTTTTCAAACTCAAAGTTGGAAAGGACATGGGAAATGAAATGTAACATGGACTTAATGTCACGGAATCGAAATGTGATATAAGTGGATGTATCTGTGTTGACCATCTATCAATTGCTAATCTTTTAGTCATTGTTCATGGCTGGTTTAGTGTATTTCTACTGGGCCGTGGCTCACCCTTTATGGGACATCATTTTCAGGTACAGGTAGCATGCCACCTCTAAGGACATAGCTTGGGAGGCTAGAGGCAGACAGATTGCTTTGTTATTTGCTTTCTTTTGATGTATTACATGTAAATTCAAGCCAATGGCTTAATATGTATTGAGTTAGCACTCTTCTTTTTGTAACCAAGTGTTAACTTGGAAAGCTGTAAGCTCGTAGGGCATTTGCTTTTGTTGTTAACATGTAATACTTTTGTAAGGAACTACTCTGATGAATAGAAGAATATTTATCTTTTATACCAATGCATGTCTAAGTTGATGGGTTTTAATATTATTATTTTGAGGGCGTTACAACTTGGTATCAGAGCGTACTGGGTTCGAATACTTTGGGTACATGGGAAGTGATTAGTATCACAATGGGTTTGTCTCGCTTGCTAGAGACTTATGTGCGACATTATGTGTTTATTTGATAACACGTTTATGTGACTACTTGGGTATGAGATTTAGTTTCTAGGATATTGATTGGATCCTTGGGTTTCTGTGAGCCTTGTTGGAAAAGCACTTGATCAATGCTGTTTCTAACCGGAACTCTAGTAACGCCTTGGGACTATCATTATCCAGAAATGAAATTCGTAAGTGCTTATGTGATTATGTGCTTATGTGGAGTGAATTACAGCTGTCCATGCATTAGGACGTGAGTGTTATAACTTCGGCACATTTGTGAATGTGCGGTCTTGGTTACCTTTATGAGGATGTTAGGACGAGGATGAGGACGTGGTAGGCGTGGCAGGCGTGGTAGGCAGGAGATGCCTTTACTGGATGATATTCCGGCACAGCAGGAGGGGGTTGGCCAGGCCAATGTGGCCGAGCCAGCGGGTCAGGAGGCTATGGGCGCTTTAGCCCGAGGGATAGCCGATGCTTTGAGGGAGTCTGAGGGTATTTTCAAAGCTGAGAATCCAATTCAGGTTCCAGTATAGGCCCAGGTTGTTGAGGTAGGGCCTTCCTTCTTAAAAAGGGAGTTCTTCCGGTCTAACCCGGACGAGTTTATTGGGGATCCGAAGGAGCCACTGAAGGCTGACGAGTGGTTAGAGCAAATGAGTAAGACGTTTGAGATGCTTGGCATCGAGGACGGAGCGTTGAAAGTGACCTTGGCATCCTTCCAGCTTAAAGGGGGTGCGGGTCAGTGGTGGAAATACATGAGGGGCCGTATTGCTGGCACGTGGGAGGCTTTTGTGGAGGCCTTTCAGGAGAAGTATTTGTCTCCAGCAGTTAGGGAGAAGCTGAGAGACCAATTCTGTCAGCTTTTGCAGTTGAGTTCTTCAGTAGCCGAGTATGAGGCTGCTTTTACTAGCTTGTCCAGGTTCACACCTGAACTTGTGGCGTCCGAGGAACGCCGCTGTATTGAGTTCGAGAAGAGGTTGAGGCGCGGCCTCAAGGTGAGGGTTGGAGGTTCGATGATCCGAGACTATGGGTGCATGGTTGATGCTGCAGCCCATATGGAGATCATGATGCGGGAAGAGGAGGGGCAGAGAGGCTCCAAGAGGAGCCAGGATGGTCAGGGTGATGGCAGGAGACAGAGGAGTGCTAACCCTCAGCAATCTCAGGGGGGCGTTGCTAGATCGACCTTTCCAGTGCCGAGTGCAGGCTCGGGGAGAGGTAATCAGGGAGATTTCACCTGTTTCAAGTGTGGTCAGTTGGGCCACAAGGCTTCAGTTTGCCCATAGAGGGGAGGAGGTCAGAGAGCTGTTTCATCTTCAGCTAGACCGCAGAGCCAGAGTCAGTGTAGGGGTCAGCCCTTATCTTGTTATCAGTGTGGTCAGCCTGGGCACCTGAAGAGATTTTGCCCACAGTTGAGCGCCACTTCGGGCGCATCTGGTTCTAGGCAGACGTAGGGTTTTCAGCCAGCTCAGTCTATGCAGGCCTCGAGGGCCAATCCGGGAGCTTCGTCGTCCCAGTCGGTGCAGCAGTCGTTTGCTCCGAGGGGTGAGCAGTTGGATCATGGGCCTACAGGGCGCGTGTATGCTGTTACCGAGTAGGATCTTGTACCTGCTCCGTCAGTAGTGAGAGGTACCTTTCTGTTTTGCAACTCGGTTGCTATTGTATTGATTGATACGGGTGCATCTTATTCTTTTGTATCTGCTGCATTTGCATCTATTTTGGAATTGGAGTTGGCACAGTTAGCATCTCCTATATGTGTAATATCGCCTGTTGGTGGTGAGTTGATCTTGAAACAAGGTGTTAGAGGTTGTGATATAGAGGTCGCGATATAGAGGTCGCCGACCATAGGCTTCCTTTTCCTTTTGTTGTTATGCCCATGAAAGGTTTTGATGTTATTTTGGGTATGGACTGGCTATCGTCATACCGGACTGTTATTGATTGCTACTGCCAGAGGGTCACCGTTTGTACCTTGAGCGGGGAGTGTTTCCATTTCTTGGGGGATCGGGTTGGTAGTGTGTTGCCACCGATGTATGATCCGCGAGGGCGGAATGAGCTTAGTGGTCTACTTGCTAGCTTTATGAGTGGTGAGCGTGATGAAACCCAAATTGTATTGCCGAGGGTGGTTTGTGAGTATTCGGATGTTTTTCCCGAGGATCTCGTTAGTTTGCCACCTCACCGAGAGATAGAGTTCTCTATTGATTTAGTGCCCGGCATAGCGCCGATTTCTGTGGCACCTTATCGTTTTGCCCCAGCTGAGTTGAGTGAGTTGAAGATTTAGCTCAAGGAATTGCTAGATAAGGGTTTTGTTCGCCCAAGTGTTTCACCGTGGGGAGCACCGGCCCTCTTTGCTAAAAAGAAAGATGGTGCCTTGAGATTGTGTATCGACTATCAAAAGTTGAATCGGGCTACGGTTAAGAATAAGTACCCTCTGCCCCGTATAGATGATTTGTTCGACCAGTTGAAGGGTTCCCGTTGTTTCTTTAAGATAGACTTGAGATCGGGTTACTACCAGTTGAGGGTCAGGGAGGAGGATATTCCAAAGACGGCATTCCGTACGCGGTATGGCCATTATGAGTTTCTGGTGATGCCATTCAGGCTTACCAATGCACCGGCAGTCTTCATGGACTTGATGAACCGGATCTTCCGCGAATTCTTAGATCGATTTGTAATCATTTTCGTGGACGACATTCTTATCTATTCACCTTCTGAGGAGGAGCACGAGGAACATTTGAGAGTGGTGCTTGAGTTACTTAGAGCCCATAAGCTGTATGCCAAGTTTAGGAAGTGTGAGTTCTGGCTAGGAGAAGTCGAATTCTTAGGTCATGTGGTATCTGGGGAAGGGGTGTCTGTTGATACATCCAAGGTAGAGGCAGTGCAAGATTGGGCACAGCCTAAGAGTGTTTTTGAGATCTGCAATTTTCTGGGATTAGTTGGGTATTACCGTCGGTTTGTGAAAGATTTCTCCAGGCTAGCTTCGCCGTTGACTAGATTGACGCAAAAAGGGGTCAAGTTTGTGTGGAGTGAGACTTGCGAAAAGTCGTTCCAAGAGTTGAAGGTTAGATTGACCACCGCTTCGGTTTTGATTATTCCGGAGAGAGGGTTGGGTTACGCGGTTTATTGTGATGCCTCACGAGAGGGTTTAGGTTGTGTGTTGATGCAAGAGGGAAAAGTGGTAGCTTATGGCTCACGTCAGTTGAAAGTACACGAGAAAAATTACCCTACACACGACCTAGAGTTAGCAGCAGTGATCTTCGCCTTGAAGATTTGGAGGCACTACCTTTTTGGTGAGATATTCGAGGTGTTCTCGGATCATAAGAGTTTGAAATATCTGTTTACACAAAAAGACTTGAACTTGAGGCAGATGAGGTGGATGGAGTTCATTGAGGACTATGATTTTGAGTTGCACTATCACCCGGGAAAGGCCAATGTTGTGGCCGATGCCCTTAGTAGAAAATCCATTAGTGATGTAGCTTGTATAGCCATTCGGGAATAGGGTATGTTGGGTGCACTTGGCGAGTTTGATTTGCTTCTGGGCGAATCTATTGAAGCTGCGGCCTTGTTTTCTGTTGTTGCACAACCTACACTTGTGACCCGAGTGTTAGAGGCACAGAGAGGTGACCTTGAGGTAGAATCCCTCCGAGAGAAGATCTCCAGTGGGAAGGTTAAGAAGGGTTTGACGGTGTATTCCGACCAGAGCGTGAGATACCGAGACCGTTTGTTTGTGCCGGAGTCTTGCCGAGGGGAAGTACTCCGAGAGTTCCATCATTCACGCCTTGCGGTGCATCCGGGAGGCACTAAGATGTATCGGGATTTGGGTCGCCAGTTTTGGTGGCGGGGTATGAAGAGAGATGTGGCTGTTTTCGTATCGAAGTGCCTTACTTGCCAGCAAGTGAAGGCCGAGCATCAGAGGCCAGCAGGTTTGTTACAACCCTTGCCTATTGCCGAGTGGAAGTGGGAGCATGTCACTATGGACTTCGTTGTAGGTCTTCTGAGGACTCAACGGGGTAGTGATGCCATTTTGGTGGTTGTAGACCGGTTGACTAAGTCGACGCACTTTATTCCTATGCGCGTGAGAGATTCGGTAGATCATCTCGCCGACTTGTATATTCGGGACATAGTGAGATTGCACGGGGTCCCAGTGACGATCGTCTCAGATAGAGATCCTCGTTTTACTGCTAGGTTGTGGCAGATTTTACAGAGTGCCTTGGGCACTAAGTTGACCTTTAGTACGACTTATCATCCTCAGACTGACGGGCAGTCCGAGCGTACTATTCAGATCCTTGAGGATATGCTTCGAGGTTGTGTCCTTGACTTTAGTGGGACGTGGGAGAGGCACTTGCCCTTGGTGGAGTTTGCCTACGACAACAGTTTTCAGTCTAGCATTGGTATGGCACCGTTTGAGGCCTTGTATGGCCGACCGTGTAGGTCTCCAGTGTGTTGGGCCGAGGTGGGTGATGCACCTTTGTTGGGTCCGGAGTTGGTTAGGGAGATGACGAAGAAAGTTAAGCTTATCCGTAGGAGGCTTGTTACAGCCCAGAGTCGTAAGAAATCTTATGCCGACCGTAGGAGGCGACCTTTGGTATTCGAGGTGGGTGATCATGTCTTTTTGAAGATATCACATAGGCGGGGATTGATGAGGTTTGGGAAGAGTGGGAAGTTATCCCCTCAGTTTATCAGTCCCATTGAGATCCTTGAGAGGATTGGGGAGGTCGCTTATCGTTTAGCTTCACCACCGTAGTTGTCCGGAGTGCATGACGTGTTTCATGTGAGTATGCTTCGGAAGTATGAGCCGGATCCGTCCCTTGTGTTAGATTGGACCGACTTAGAGGTAGATGAGGATGCCTCGTATGAGGAGAGACCAGTTCGGGTCTTGGATAGGAGGGATCAAGTCTTGCGAGGCAAGACCATTCCCTTGGTAAAAGTCTTGTGGAAACATCACGGAGTGGAGGAAGCCACTTGGGAACGTGAGTTGGAGGTCCGAGAGAGATATCCGGATCTATTTATGGATGTTTGAACATGTATTGTATATTTTGTTGTATTGTTGAACCTTAAGAGTATTGAATATATCTTAGGTTGTAAAACATGGTTTATGTTTTGATTTAATGGAAGTATTTTGAAACTTGCCTCACAATGGAAGTTTAATGTAACATTGCATATGTTGGATGTATTGTAGAAATGGAAATATATCATGAATACTGAATATGATATAGAATTGTGGAATGTAGTATTGAAACTTGTGGAATTTCAGGGAATGCATAACTATAATGCATGTTGTGGAAAATGTTGTAAACTGCCTCTTGAAAAGAGATAAGATGACCGGTAATGGGTCGAGTTGTTAAAATTCGCATTGTGATAATGTTGGGAATTGAGAAAATCTTGTTTTTGAAAAAAAAAAACTTGTATTTAATTTCGGGGACGAAATTCTTTAAGGGGGGGGAGGTTATAGCAATCTCGGTTGTCCCTTTACTGTTCTGTTGTATTCCGGACTCGGTTCCGTGGAGTTGGTAGTTGTATCTATCTTGTTGTCGTCCTTTAATTCCATTTGTTTGAGTTTTAGGATGTGTTGGGCATGTTTCGAATAGGTGGGTTGAACCTTGGTCTAAAATCTTGTTGCCAAGTTTTTGGTCGTTCCGCTTGAGCGGGCCTTGTTGCGCTCGAGCGGAGATTGCACACTCCCAGTATTTCATGTCCCTGCAAAACTTCTGCAGGTATGATTTTTGCGCTCGAGCGGGTTTTTTTACGCTCGAGCGGTTGCGCTCGAGCGGGTACTCTGGCGCTCGAGCGGGTAGTACTTTTTGGTATAAATTATGGGAGGGGGAAATCCATGCTCGAGCGGACTGGTTTTCGCGCTCGAGTGGATGTACTTTATTCTTCTGTGTTGGCGCTCGAGCGGGCCTTCTTACGCTCGAGCATACCTAGTTTTTTTGTTCTTGACGCTCGAGCGTTGTGTTCTCCGCTCGAGCGGGAATGTCATATATCAGTTGGCAGCTGGGCATTTTAAAATCACTTTTTACATTCTCTCTCTCTCTCTCTTACTTTCTAAAAAGATATTTTGAGAGCTCCTCTCTCTAGAAACTCCCTTCTCTCTAGGGTTTGATCTAGTTAGAGTGTCTCACTATCCTCCGGCCTTTGTAAAAAGTGTGTGGATCGTCGAGGGCTCCATTTTGATCCCTGGATCTTTGAGTTTGGAGCATTTTAGTTTTCTTCAACTTTCCCGTTTGAGCTCTAACTTCGAGGTAGGGATATCCTACTCTTTCTCATGAGTTTTGTCTTTAAATTTTAGCATTTTGATGAGTTGGGGGTTGTTGCGAAATTTTGAGAAAGTTTGGGTCTTTGTGTAATTTTACAAAAGTTGGGGTTTTGTTTATATAAATGTATATGCATGTTTGGCATAGAGAAATGAGATTAATATTGGATTATTGGTGAAAATGGAACCTTAGGGTTGTGATGTTAATTATCAGAAATGCTCTAATTACATTGATAAATTAATTGGTATAATTAATTTGAAGAAAAGAGGAATTAAGTTGAGAATGTTGGAATTGGATGTGTATGGGATTAAAGGGTGTAGTAGATTCGTTCATCGCTCACCTAGTTGAAATGTTGATTATATATCCATTTGGTGCATTTATTTTCAGTATAGAAATAACTTTTTTGGGCTATCGGTGGAGGATAGTCTTGATTGTTGTAGACACTGCATGATGATTAGGCAAACTAAAACTAATCGATTGAGTATGCTATTGAATATAGCGACTGGAATAATACGATAATTCTATGTATTGAGTGATTGTATATGATCTATGTTTATATACATGTGTAGTGTGGTAGGAGATAGGGGATATACTCCACGGTTTAGGGGAAGATAGGGGATGGATCTCTAAATCAGATTTTGTGTGACATTGATACAATGCTACAATGTGTATCAAGTGTTGATTATGGAAGTGTTTGAATTGATTTGATATAGCACTAAAATGTATATCGTTATCAATTGTAAAGTATAGAAGTGATTCTATGTTATGTTGATACAGCACCGAAATGTGTATCTTTCGCAAAGTGTGGGAATGATTTATGTGTTATTGATACAGCATTAAAATGTGTATCCCTCATGAATTTTGAAAGTGTTTTAAAGATGAATCTAAACCTCATTAAGTTATTTGGCTAGGTGTTGAGCCTTGTTTTCAAACTCAAAGTTGGAAAGGACATGGGAAATGAAATGTAACATGGACTTAATGTCACGGAATCGAAATGTGATATAAGTGGATGTATCTGTGTTGACCATCTATCAATTGCTAATCTTTTAGTCATTGTTCATGGCTGGTTTAGTGTATTTCTACTGGGCTGTGGCTCACCCTTTATGGGACATCATTTTCAGGTACAGGTAGCATGCCACCTCTAAGGACATAGCTTGGGAGGCTAGAGGCAGACAGATTGCTTTGTTATTTGCTTTCTTTTGATGTATTACATGTAAATTCAAGCCAATGGCTTAATATGTATTGAGTTAGCACTCTTCTTTTTGTAACCAAGTGTTAACTTGGAAAGCTGTAAGCTCGTAGGGCATTTGCTTTTGTTGTTAACATGTAATACTTTTGTAAGGAACTACTCTGATGAATAGAAGAATATTTATCTTTTATACCAATACATGTCTAAGTTGATGGGTTTTAATGTTATTATTTTGAGGGCGTTACGGATATGAATATGGAAATGATGGACCTAAGGTTGTTTAGTATAAATATGCACATAGATATGAACATGGAAATGATGGACCTAAGGTTGTTCTGTATTATGATTGGGCCCGAGGCCGTTCTGTAATATCATTGGACAAGTATTTTGGACCCGAGGTCGTTCTGTATGAATGAGAACTTGGACCTGAGGTCGTTTTGCCCCTTTAATACACCTTGAACATGATGGATTTAACTTGAAGTTGTTCTGACTTGGATTGGTATGTATTATGCATAAATATGAATTCCTTAATTAAGAATCTCATTCATATAACCTCTTTACTTTGGTATTATTCACTGGACGTTAGCTCACTCTTTATTTGTATATATGTAGGTTTAGGTGAGTAATTGGAGGATCAACATTATAGTTTGCCTAGGAGTCTGCCTCTTTGTCAAATCACCCAAGAGTGCCTCTATGTAGAGGCTTTGTTCTGGTTTGTTTTGTCAAGCTTGGGATAATCTTTGTACATGGTTAGAAGTCCTTCATGTAGTGTGTGAGGTATGATATAAAGTATGTCTTCGTACATGTATATATGAAAGTGTGTTAAGAATGTTTTAATTACTACAGTTGATCATGTACGCACAGCTCGATGGACATCATCATTTTTGTTTTGCTTCCGCTTCAGGGCCTGATAAAATTAAATATTTTGAAATTTTGTCTTTGAGGCCATAGGTAATCTACGGATTACTGGCCGGTTACGATGCTAAACCTATAGGGGCAGGTTTGGGTCGTGACACTTTCAGTGCGAGTGGGTCCCATAAGATCCATATGAACCAATTCAAGAGGACGTTTGGTTATGAAGCTATTCACCTTTTTATGAGGGGCACGTGTTTGCTTTCCAAGTTGACATGTTCCACACACATGGTTTATATTCTGACCCAGTTTAGGGACTCCTCTCACAAGCTCTTTGTTGGCTATCTTAGTTAGGTCTTTGAAATTCATGTGACCTAATCTTTGAGGCCACAGATCAATATTACTTATAATGGCTAAGTGGCAAGTGGGATCATTAGTGGTAACAATCTCATAGCAGTTATCAGATGTGCGAACCCCATGCATGACAGTATTTTCCTTTTTATCTAAAATTTTTTATTTATTTTTTGAAAAAAATACTTCATGATGGGAATCACACATTTGACTGATGCTTAAAAGATTTGCTTTAAGGCCATCAACAAGTAAGTCATTTTTGAGCTTGGGAAGACCAGCCACACTTATAGAGCTCTTACCAATGACTCTAGAAGTGCCACCATCTCCAAAGATAACGATTCCTCCTTCATATTTTTCAAGGGAGGTGAAGTAGGATTTGTCACCTGATATGTGACGAGAGCACCCACTATCAAAGTACCATATGTGTGAGTCACGTGCTTTTAGAGCAGTGTGAATAGCAAAACAAGTCAAGTCACCCTTTTTCACCCATATCTTTTTGGTCTTAACAAAATCAGGACTGACAGTCTTGGTAAGTGTCTTAGCGTTGTGAACATCCTTATGAATCTTGGTGTTCCTTCTAGACATGTAAGGTTGTCTCCTAACCCAAAAAGTATTAGAATTTCTACCCTTTTGAGACACCTTACCAAACAACTCAAAGCAATAAGGACAAATGTGGCCATACCTACCACAATGATGGCAAACAAAAATAGGTTTTACCTCCATTTTGTTGATCTTACCCCTGTTCGGCAGATAAAGGGAGAGATCACCCTGTTACACCTTCAGCTTTCCCTTTGTTTGAGTCTTCAGGTCATGTGATGTAGAGGCCTGTCCCTTGTGAACTGTCACATTACCATAGCCTAAACCACTTTTGTCACAACCCATATGTTGAGAGCCAAGGATGTCTTCTAACGTCTTGGAACCTTTGTTTGACATGGCAATTGTGGCTCTAGCATCTCTGAGTTCTTCATCTTTTTGACTAACCATCTCTTCCAGTGTGGCTTGTGACATCTCAAGGTTTTCAATCTTCTCTTCATATGTGGTATATATTTTCAGAAATTCATTCCTTTTGGTCTCACAAGATAGAAGTTTTCCCACATAGGTCTTGCCTGTCATTAGAGATCTTGATGACATTCTGCTTTGCTGTTGCAATTCCTCTTTTTAGCTTGACATTCTCGCTTTCACATGCTTTGAGCTTGAGAGTGAGTTTGTCATTGATCTTGGACAAATTCAGAGATTCATCGTAAATCTTTTCTTAAGCTTGTTGTAGATCATCACCATCAATCTCATCATTGTCTTTTGATGTTTCATCATCTTCTTTTTGCTCCTGTTTCTCCTGGACCTCATCCAATCGAACAACTAAGGTAGGAAAGGTGATAGATGGTGGTGAAGATGACTCTCCTCTTTCATGAAATTGACTCAGAATGTCCCATGCATCTTTGGCCTTTATGCAGTGAGCAACCTGTTGTTGTTCATCGTCATAAATTGTTTCACGTATGGTAGTCAGAACTCTCTGATTGCTCGGATTGTCAGGGCTTGTAACATCCTCTTCAATGGCTTGCCAACCCTCAGGATCGTTAGCTCTTAGAAATGTCTTCATTTTGATCTTCCAGAACAAGTAATTACTCCCATCAAAGGTAGGAACACGATGTAGATTCTGACCACGAGCAAATTCCACTGGCTTTGGAAGAGGTTGAGTGATAGTAGACCAGAATGCCATGTAAGTACTACCTCTGTCTTCACCGGATTTGGTTTCTTCGGGTCTTGCTCTGACCCACTTTCATCATTCCAAGTCACTGTATGGACTTTCTTCCGGTTCTTTTTCAATGGACATTCAAGAGAAATATGTCCAAACCCTTGACATTCGTAACACTTTACGCCTTGCCCCTTCACAGTCATCTTTTCAGTTTTTGGAGCAATTTTTGGTGAAAATGTTTTGGGTTTTTCATTACTCTTATCTTTTGAACTAGGGTCCTTGAAATTAGGCTTCTTTTTCTTTAAATTTTTTTTGAACTGTTTAGTAAACATAGCCGTCATCTCAGACTCTAGATCAAACTCAACCTCAGGGGTTTTTGCAGTCTCATTAGCACTAGTGAAAGCCACACTATCCTTTTGTTTTTTCTTAGAAATCTGGTGGGCTTCATAAGTCTGCAAGTTTCCAACCACTGATCATGCTTGAGGGTATCAACATCTTGAGCCTCTTCAATAGCTGTAGCTTTTGATTGGAACCTCTCGGGTAAAGACATCAAAAATTTTCCAACAACCTTTAGCTTCAGGGATTTTTTCACTGAGTGTGAAACAGGAATTCACGATGTTACTTAGTTTGGCATAAAAATGATCAAATGTCTCATCATCACGCATAAAAAGAGTTTCAAAAGCGGAGGTGAGATGTTAAAGTTTTGATCTTTTAATAGAAGTAAAACCCTCGTGAATAGTTTCAAGAATATCCCAAGCTTCTTTTGCTACCTCACAAGTACAAATACGATGAAACTCTTTTGGTGTGACGAAGCAAAAGAAGGAGTTGAGAGCCTTACTATTCCAACTCGAATTTTGATAACCAAAGGCATCCCATTTATCAAGAGCTTTAGGAATATCAACACCATCAATGGTGACAATAGGTTCACTCCACCCATAGATTACACAGTACTAAACTTTCTCATCGATTGATTTTAAAAACGTTCTCATACGAGCTTTCCAAAAAGAATAGTTTGTACCATCAAGTAATGGAGGTCTATGGCTCGAGTTACCTTCATGAATTGAATCCATATCACCAATCACACAAAATCACACTCCTATAGTTTTGATAAAAACAAAGAGTAACCCGCTCTGATAACAATTGAAAAACCTAAGTGATTTGTGATTAGATCAAGATTTAATTGTACTAATTCCCAATCAATCAAAACAAACAATCTAAATCATCAAACACGTACGAAAGTGATTTAGATTGTTGTTTTAGAAACAATAAATTGACACAAACGATTTTAACGTGGAAAAAATCACAATTGGAGCACCTCCAATTGTGATACAAAAACCATGGGCCAAATGCCACAAATCAATCCACTACTGAAGAAACAAAGATTATAAATATACCGAACAAATTACCAAAACGCTGTCAGTTTGTCTTCCACAATCTGTATATCTTTCACCGCAACCTTTCTCTCGAAATTGATCAGATTGATGTTGAATCCACAACATCCATTACCGAATCAACAACTGCGCACAGCATCAAACTCATTCGACTCCTCTGCGCTTGATTCTTCGGATTCCACCGAAAAAGAACACTCTTAAAGAAGAACAACCAAACTCCTTGATGTATGCTTATCAAAACATGAGTTCAATACTCAATCAAACATCAAGGAAACCAGCAAAACAGCCCTAAAAGAAAACCCTAAAACCCTTAAAGAAGATCTAAAAAATGTACCCTAGATTTGGAGCAACTTGCACTTTTATAGCTGCTGAAATCGCGAAGTCCGCTCGAGCGTAGGAATGGACGCTCGAGTGGGGAAGATAAAACATGTGTTCCAAACTAAGGTTCACGATCGAGCGAAAGTTCTTACGCTCGAGCATACAATCACACCATGCAATATTTTTTCAGTCAAGCCAAAGTACTGCGATGGTGGAAACTCTGCTCGAGCGCCACGTTCCCTGCTCGAGCGAGAAGACCAAAAACAAAAGAAAATTACAACTCAATGAAATCCAAGTTTGTTCACGGAATTGACAATAAGTAAGGTCCTAACAACGCGTATGGGTAACCCCCCCAGGCAATGTTACAGGTGTGAGCCCTTTGGGATATCTAAATTTTCCAAAGGAAGAGAGTTACAGATGTTTCAATGATGGTTTTGGGCCAAAACTATGGACTAAGTTGGTTATGAAAAATTACCATGCGCACCGCCTGCTCAGACCATCCAAATTTTCCAAAGGAAAGGAGTTATGGATGTTTCAAGGATGGGCTTGGACCAAGACCATGGACCAAGTTGGTTATGCCAAAATTGCCACGTGTGCACCGCCTGCCCGGGCCAGGTCTGTGGATCTTGGTGCTTCACTAGTTTGAGCTTGGACTGAGTTGGTTGCCCACCAATCTTGTTTTTTTTCTAACCTAGGTTAAATTATGGTGGTTGTTGCTTATTCAACACGTGTGCTATAATATTTGAGATTTATGGTGGTTTAATCCACTAGTTGCGCAAAATTGAATTTTGTATTCATGCCTAGCCTTGAAGGTTGGGGCTCCTCCCTTGTGTATAAATAGAGGCCATCTTCACTTGTTTCAATACTAAAAATATTCCAAATTATTCTTGTCTTTCGCTGTCTCCAAAATTCTTCCAGTGTGAGAGAGTACTGCCTATGTTTTTGTTCGTCGGACTGCTTAGAAGGTGCCCCTGCAGTAGTTATCAATCGTTGTTGTATCCTAGGAAACAAACGTCGACGATCTTCTAACACCCACTGGCGAGGTGGCGAATCTATTATAAAAAAAATTGTGCGATACAAATTTTCCTGTTTATTTTTATTCATTTGTTTAAATTTCATAATTGTTTTCTAGTTTCATAATCTTGTTCTTAAGGCTACAATTTCCAGTTTCTATAATTTTATTTCTTAAATCCGAATATGATTTCCATTGTTTAATTCTTATTTTATAGAACATAAAGCGGTCATGCCCTCAACGTCTCACAAATTCATCATTTTCTTTGCGTTACGAGAAGACGATTTCACCATTTGATTTGGGAAAAAATTATCAAATTTGTCATCTTCTTTGCACTACTTAGAGGACATTCCACTATTCAATTTAGAACGAGAATGTCAAGCCCTTGAATCAACTCATTGAAGAGTAGAACCAGATGATCATTCTTTTGTACAAGAATATCTAATGTAGGCAAGCGCATCGAAAAGAAGAGAAAATAACAAAATCAAATCACCAACAAATCCGAACTAGGGATACCCTCTCTACGAATGAATAATATTGAGAAAACTCTCTATTTTTATTAATCAAACATCAACAATATTGCACTAAGGCTTACATCTTTATTTATACTAAAATAATTTTTGCTAATCAAGAAATCTAAAAAACAACTTGTTAACATTTTATTTGGCTCTCCATCAAAGTTGTCAACGGTTGATGTGTTTTGGACCCATGTTAGTAATGGTGATATTATTTCTTCAATCTTTGAAAATTCTTTTTCGGAATTCATGTTTGAGAAAGTTAATTTGAAGTACAAGATTGATGCGGACAGGTTTAGATGTACAAACTTACTTGAAGCAATGGAAATTCGAGGCCTAATGTTTTCAAGTGAGGGAGAATGATGCAGATTGAAATTTAAAAATTATATATTTTATTTTATTATCTTAGTAAATGATTAGGATTATTATTTAAGACTAGGATCTTTTAATTGCTTTTTATTTATTTAAGTTTCCTACTTCGTTTATTTTTTTATTATACAAGAATAGGATTGTTTGATCACAAGAATTATTTTCATTTCTTGAAAGAAACATCATGACTGTGGTACTCATTGAGTAAAATGAATTCAAAGTCATATGTACCCTTGGTGACATTGGTATCAATTCGAGACTCTAAATTTAGACTACTAAAGTCTATCGTGTTCTGAATTTCAACCATTTCGTTTTGAACAATTTGAACCAGGTCTTCATCATTACTATCCTCTCTAATTAGTAGAAAATCATCTACTTCTTTTGGATACTCGTCAAACTTTGGAGGCAAATCCCAATTAATTTGTGATTCCAAAAACGAAGTATTTATGTCCGATAATATCTCATCGAACTCTTCCTCAATCATGCTAGATATTTTATGGATCACAATACCTTCTAGATCAATTTCAATTTCATCTTTAATATCATTGATAAAATCTCCCACGTCTCCCTCAACTAAAATTTCTTCTATGGCTTCTTCATTCTCCTGATCATTATCATGATCCCAATTACTAGTTACAAATTTGGAACTTGACAAAAAATTAGTCGGTACGTAATTTCTTTCCCTCAAAGTTGAAAAGAAACCGTATCTTGAAGAGATTGTGGAAACTCAATTTTTTCTAATTCATGATATAAATATATTTGTAAGGCAAAAAGTAAATCAACATCTTGGCCTTTAATTTTTCCATGTCACAATCTTTGGCTTACCTTGTCTACTTCTAGTCAACTTGACTTACTGTCACGAAACCTGGTAGCCATTAAAGGGACCCATTTAGAGTCGAGAACCTCCTTATTCTCCAAGACTTCATCGACTGTAGCCACCTAGTCCAAGAATTCCTTTGGTGCCAGACCTCCTTGAAACTCAAGCATGTTGATATTAAGCCCGGACTCCCACCAACAACAATCATGGTTAGGTAACATGACTCCTCGTCCTCTAACCCTTCCTGGATAATCCATGAATGGGCTGTTGGAAATACCGTCTTCCAAACTAGTATCCTATTCTGCAGCACGTTGATTTGGTTGACAGCTGTGAGGGGGGTTTCCAACAGTCATGGCATCAAAACTATCACGACTCGAACCCACCCCTATGGGTTAAGGCCATAACCGACCATTAATCACGAGATTACCTACGACCTCAAACCAATTAAGACAAAATTCATCAGAGTAAAGGGGCCAAACAGAAGCAAATTTAAAACTTTGTCCATAGAGCCGTGCTTATATGCACACCATAACATTCCATACATACATATGTTAATAACTCACAGCAAAAAGTATAGTAACATAAAGTTCTATACAGACAGGATCATTCGAGTCTAAGTCAACCCATCAAAACTATATACACAAAGTCCTCGCCAACATGACAAGATAAAACGGAATGACAAAAAGGCGAAGATGAGTCTCGTGCGTGAGACACAAGGGCTGACTCTCCAAAACTTTGGTTGTTCCACACAGGCTTCACTGAGGCTGGGTCTGGACCTCTCTTGGCTCACCTACAAATACATGAATGAGCGTGAGTGAAAGCCTAGTGAATAATATCAATTAAAGAGTTACATTGGAACAATATACATCAGACGGCCTTGGGCCCAATTCGTATTTCTATCTAGTATATACAGATATATGTATCAAGTGACTGCGATTCCAAACACATTATACGGCCTCGGGCCCAATTTATTCTACCATTCATGTCAAACTGGCCTCTGGCCCATTCACACTTTCGTGTCAAATTGGCCTTTGGCCCATTCATTCTTTCGTGTCAAACTGGCCTTTGGCCCATTCACACTTTCGTGTCAAACTGGCCTTCGGCCCATTTATACTTTCGTAACAAATTGGCCTTTGGCCCATTCAGATTTTCATTCATGGCAAAACGGCCTTTGGCCCATTCATTCATGTCAAAACGGCCTCTGGCCCATTCAATCATATCAGACTGGCCTTTGGCCCATTTATACTTTCGTATCAAACTGGCCTTCGGCCCATGTATACTTTCGGCATAGCAAACATTTGTCCACAATTCAAATTAATAGACTTACAATAAGATAAGCAATTGGACAATTAGCACATTTCAGATATCTTTATTAAGATACTACTCATAGTGATCGGCTTGTGGATTTGCCCTGGAGCTTGACCCTACACATCACATAACACATACGGGTCACAAATGATTCAATCCGTTCTTTAAGTCACATATTCTTCTTTAGGCTTCATTCTTATCTCTTTAACTCAATTACGATGCTCAATGAATGCCTAAGAGTGCTTAGAAGTAAAAGAGAACGGAAAACGAAACACAGAATGCACATACAAAATTTCAGAAAACAGGGTCCTCGCTCGAGTGTGGACTTGCCCGCTCATGCGGACCCATGAGGTCTGCAAAGGTGCTGGCTGTGTCATTTTTATGCTCGAGCGTGAACTCGGACGCTCGAGCGGAAGTTCATCCTACATAGTTCCCCGCTCGAGCATGAACTTCCCCGCTCGAGCGGGCGCCATGCCTGTAAGAACATACTGGGAGCCTGAAATCCCCGCTCGAGCGGCGGTTCCCCCGCTCGAGCGGACATAAAAAATTCTGGGTTTTCCAGAATGGTTCTTGAGCTCGAATTCAACCTTCTAACCAACATTTCTTGCATGCCATGGCTCAAATTTCATATATAAATATACAAACATGATACCAACACCATATCATAACACAATGAAGCTCCATTTCTTGAATTACTTACATGCATGCCTCAAATTAACCCAAACCCATCACCAATACATCAAATTCAAACATGCAAAGCTCATACCTCCATGATCTACTCTTGCATGTGAGAAATATTCATTCATATCAACTTAATTTAATCTCCACAAATCCTAGTTGAATCTTGAGTTCAACCTTCAAATTCCCAAACCTTGAGCCAAGATTACACAATTCTCTCCCTTTCTCTCTCTATGCCCAGCCCTCTCTCTCCCTCAAGGCACAAAATCTGATTTTTGAGCTCAAGTCTCATAATTAAGCGTAGAGTGCCTCTTTACATAAGTTCCCACTAGCACCAATTTAATAATAATAAATAATTGGGCACTAATTCGTCAATTTAATCAATTTAATCTGGTCCGAATCAATTTTTCAATTAAACTTCACCGTAGGCTCTAAAAATTATGCCAATCACATTGGCATAATCAAGTTCGGGTTCCGTGGCCGATAAGGCCTTCAATTTAAATTCCAAAGCAGATAATCAAATAGATATTCCTACGGTGAATAGATAGAAATTCAAAACCACATATATTCATATAAATGGCACACAAAATCATATCAAACACATAATCATATTCAAAATAATGACCAATTAACATAATACGGAACATGGGTATCACAGTCTTCCCCCCTTTAGGAAGTTTGGTCCTCCAAACTTATTTCACCTTTAGTCGAAACAATTCGGAACACTTTTCATTCAACGGTTCCAATCCTTCTTGATAGTCATTCACTTAGTCTCAAAATCAAGCAACACTCTATTCTCAATCAGTCAGAGACTTACCTTTTCCGCCATACAAGGCTTGTATATTGCCATGCCGAAACTGGAGTGTGAGCTGTTGTTGCATGCAATGTTTGCCGACGATAGATAGATCTTTCCAACTTCCCTGAAAAATCTAATGCATATCTTTGGAGCATTCCTCCCAAAAATCTAAAAAGTTCTTTCTGATCATACATCAATTTGCGGACGGAAAACAGCGCCGAATCATAATTCAATCCCCCATTGCCTCTTGAAGGCTTGTCAAAATTTAATCACATTTTAAAATTTTTGTCTAAACAATAGATACTGGGACCCCATGCAAACGAGCAATCTTATCGATGTAAACAGTGGCTAGTCTACAAGCATCATACAAAATTTTATAGGGAGAAATGAGCGAACTTAGTAATTCTACCTACAATAGCCCAAACGGGACTTATACCTTGGGTGCTCAAGGTAGCCCCACAATGAAATTCGTAGCAACATATTCCTATTTCCATTCCAAAATAGAGAGAGGTTGAAGTAGTTCCGCCACTATCTGATATTCGACTTCGACCTGTTGGCACCGAAAAATATTTAGACACACATTCACCAATTGCCCTCTTCAGGGTAGGTCACCAACATATTTATTTCAAATGTCAGCTAACTTTATCACAGAAGTTCGGTCTATTCCCTTGTCACAAAAGTTCAATTCATTCTTTAATAATTCCGTAATTCATAATCCGATTCGGTATTTAGTCCAGTGACTCATCACAGTTATCCAAGGTCAATCAAAAGTCTTCAGGAGCATAAAGTGGATCTAGACACTGATTTTCGAGTCGACAAAGATAACGACGAAGCAATCAATCACACGACATACATAACTCACATATCCCCATAGTACTAATTGTAAGGCACAATAACACCAATGCAGTCGACTTCTAACATAATACACGTGTCCTCAATTCATTCAACAGTTTACAGTTTGGAATTCGGTTCAATATTCAATTCCCTGTTCCATCGAGTCTTCCTACATTATCTGATAGTCGTCAAAAGCATAAGGCAATTCATATATTAATTCCCATGGCGTCAAAGATATTATCAGAAACAGTTAATCACATGTTGAACACAATTTACACATCCTCAGAACCCCAATTGCATAATATAATGGCACTGAGTAGTTATTTACACAAGGCGTACAAAATTCACACACTTTCGGATAATCAGGATTTTTCAAAGCTTCTTGGATGTTAATAACATCTCCATAATACCAAAGGATGACATTCCGGACAGAATAAAGGAATAATCATCTCAGAATCAAAGCACACCCATTCACGATCGTCGATGGCCGACTCGAGATCGATTAGACAAACCCACCCGTACAAAACCGTCGGTGGCAAAAGAGATTTCTCAACAAAGGTACTGCATAGGCTTAACATCCCCTAGCACGAAAGGACGTCTCAAGAATGTCATCAAAACAAACACAATACCACTTACTATAACCTGATTTCCCAAAATCCGATAACACTGAAGCGAACACATGAAACATATTCTGATTAGTCGAGGATAAATATTCAGTACGGTTCACAATCAAATCAATCTGTTGTCATCGGTTTCCATAGCGTTAAACAAGCAAGAATATGACAACACACCAGCATTGTTCCTTAAGACATCCAATCACTGGATTTGCACAATTTAGTTCATCTATAACACATATGTCCTCAATAGTTGAAGGTTGGTTCTCAATGGTGTTCATGGTTAGATCAATCTGTTGATAGCCCACAAAAGGTCTTTCAAATAAGTCAAGTATTTCAAATGGATTCAAGTTTTGGGTCTATCAGTTTTTCTGCCAAGAATAATCTGGCTATTTATTTATAAACAATTCTTAATCCCCTTTAACAAAATCAAATTAGATAGAGGGTCTTATCGGTCGATCCAAGCAAAGGTCTCATCAGATTAAATCAAATAAAGGTTCCATCAAATTATATCCAATGAGGGTTCTATCAGGTCAAATCAGACAAAGGTTCTATCGGATCGAATCAGATAAAAGTTTTCTCAAATGGGGTACATTTGGTTCTGTAAGGCTCACTTCGTTTGTTTAGGCACATGGCTGATAGTTTCACAACTGTCTTAAGTTTATCAGTTCTCAAGGTCATATCAGAATCATTCATCACAACTGTTCATATCAAAATATTTCAAGTCATGTACAATATGGCATTGTCCACATGAATTCAGGTGTAGTTACATATGCATGCAGTTGTTCATATCAGGGGGTACGTATCATAATCAATATAGCAGTTCCCAAATAAGTCTTATATGCAAGTACATGGTGCACAGTAACACATTAAACAAAGTTCCTCGGTTGTACATAAGATAAGGTCTGTTATGCAAAAGTTCTAAATCAGTAACAAAAGCATAGGTTTGCGAGTCGAGCTCAGTATAATCACATAGTCCAGTCAACTTTCTACCAATCAAAATGCATGATCTCACAATTTATAGAGTTCATTATTTGGGGTGCTCAATTCGGTCACACAATCACAAAGTCATAATTCCAGTGATTTAGTCATTGAAGACAGTAGTATAACAAATCACCCTAAGCATAGGTTTGGACATATATGCGCATGTACAAAGTCAATCGATGTCCCAATACGTATTTCACAACTTTCCCCAATTGAGCATATACACTCAATGAACACGGTCTCGATCTTGTGGGTCTAACCAATCTAGATACACATGCAGCAGATACGAAAGAATATGCCGATCCGAATAAAATAATATCCCAAGCAAAAATGTACACATGTACTAATTCAGAACCAATCAACACATAGGCATTCGTTTATAAACAGTATAGATACTTGGGATAACGGTTGTAGTATTCTGAGTGCTTTCCGGGACGAGTGCAATTACTCTATCTTGATTAGCAATTCCTACCATTGGCACGAATTTGACTGAGGCAAAAGATTTATTCACATTTGTTCAGTTCGGGGACAGTTCCTTCCCATATGGTCCATTTTACCACATCTATAACGAGCCCCAGAAATTCGATAACAAACTCCTCGGTGTTTCTTACACTGGTGGTGGCAAAGATTCTTGCCATAGCGGCAACTGACGTTGTTGTCTTAAGATCTCTGCCATTCTTGTACTATTCTTTCCAGTCTATCAAGTTGGGTTGTGGAAGAGCCTTTCAACTCGTATGCCCTTAATTTATCCATACTCTACACAAACTCTTATTAAACCTTGTCAAATACTGGGATGCCCAATACGAAAATAAACACAGATACACATGGGTACATTCGCACATAGGCACATTGTTATATTCTCATTTTGTGTATCGTCCAGACACAATTAATCACATACGTAACAGATGATTGCATACTTATCAGATATCGCATGCTGAACAATTACTAAGTAATTATATACTCAAATCATGTTCATATTTCACATAGACACCTATTTGCAGAATCGAATGCACATATGCAATTTTTCATGATTCATATGTTCATGTAAGTGCATTATAACAAAACAAACTTGTTGTACTCATTAGTGCAACATTTCGTATCTCATATAATCATATGTTCTCTCCATTTGATTAAACTTGCATTATACTTTATACAAAAGATTCACAGGTATGCATATACTAAAGAGCATACATATTCAAATAATTTTCAATGAAAGTGAATCACAACTTATAACACATAATCTTTCACATTAAACATTTAAGCGTATTCTTGATGCTTCCAAGTTCATAGTTATCACATGAATGCATCCTAGATCTTTTCTAGACACTTATTGCTCTTTTGGACAAGTGTGTGAGTTATTAACTCGTGCTCTGATACCACTCTGTCACGACCCGAACCCGCCCCTATGGGTTAAGGCCATAACCGGCCAGTAATCACGAGATTACCTACGACCTCAAACCAATTAAGACAAAACTCATCAGAGTAAAGGGGCCAAACAGAAGCAAATTTAAAACTTTGTCCATGGAGCCGTGCTTATATGCACACCATAACATTCCATACATACATTTGTTAATAACTCACAGCAAAAAAGTATAGTAACATAAAGTTCTATACAGACAGGATCATTCGAGTCTAAGTCAACCCATCAAAACTATATACACAAAGTCCTCGCCAACATGACAAGATAAAACGGAATGACAAAAAGGTGAAGATGAGTCTCGTGCGTAAGACACAAGGGTTGACTCTCCAAAACTTTGGTTGTTCCACACAGGCTTCACTGAGGCTGAGTCTGGACCTCTCTTGGCTCACTTACAAATACATGAATGAGTGTGAACGAAAGCCCAGTGAATAATATCAATTAAAGAGTTACATTGGAACAATATACATCAGACAGCCTTGGGCCCAATTCGTATTTCTATCTAGTATATACAGATATATGTATCAAGTGACTGCGGTTCCAAACACATTATACGGCCTCGGGCCCAATTTATTCTACCATTCATGTCAAACTGACCTCTGGCCCATTCACACTTTCGTGTCAAACTGGCCTTTAGCCCATTCATTCTTTCGTGTCAAATTGGCTTCTGGCCCATTCACACTTTCGTGTCAAACTGGCCTCTGGCCCATTCACACTTTCATGTCAAGCTGGCCTTCGACCCATTTATACTTTCATAACAAACTAGCCTTTGGCCCATTCAAATTTTCATTCATGACAAAACGGCCTCTGGCCCATTCATTCATGTCAAAACGGCCTCTGGCCCATTCAATCATGTCAGACTGGCCTTTGGCCCATTTATACTTTCGTATCAAACTGGCCTTCGGCCCATGTATACTTTCGTATCAAACTGGCCTTCAGCCCATGTATACTTTCAGCATAGCAAACATTTGTTCACAATTCAAATTAACAGACTTATAATAAGATAAGCAATTGGACAATTAGCACATTTCAGATATCTTTATTAAAATACTACTCACAGTGATCGGCTTGTGGATTTGCCCTGGAGCTTGACCCTACACATCACATAACATATACGGGTCATAAATGATTCAATCCGTTCTTTAATTCACATATTCCTCTTTAAGCTTCATTGTTATCTCTTTAACTCAATTACGATGCTCAATGTATGCCTAAGAGTGCTTAGAAGTTAGGGCTGAGCAAGGAATCCGTGAAATCCGTAATCCGATCCAGTCCAGTCCAATCCGATAGGTTTGGATTGGTTTTTTGAATCCGTGGTTCGGTTCCGGATTGAATAATTAAAAATCCGTAGTTCACGGATTGGTTCCGGATTGAATCCCATGGTTCCGGATTGGAACCGATCCGAACCGTATACAAATAGTCTATATTTTTATTATACATCCTCCCCCATAGTAGCTTTTCCTATTCTATGTAAAATCTAAACTCAAACCTAAAATCGTATAATATCTTCTTTTATTACTTTTGTTTGTTAGTTTTAAGTTTTAATTTGCAATGGTCTAAATACTTATGGTGAAACCAGTTTTCTTATGGTTGTTTAAATTCTAGAACAGTATGTCGTTATTATAGAAAAACATGTTGCTATTATGGAACTAATATAGCGCTATGTTTATATTTTTATGAAATTCAAGTGTTATATATATATTTTTGTTATTTAATTATGTGAATCCTTGTTTTCTAAACCGATCCAATCCGTATTTAAGTGAAAGAGAACGGAAAACGAAACACAGAATGCACATATAAAATTTCAGAAAACAAGGTCCCCGCTCGAGCGTGGACTTCCCCGCTCGAACGGACCCATGAGGTCTACAAAAGTACTGGTTGTATCATTTTTACGCTCGAGCGTGAACTCGGACGCTCGAGCCGAAGTTCATCCTACATAACTCCCCGCTCGAGCGGGCACCATGCCTGCAAGAAAATACTGGGAACTCGAAATCCCCGCTCGAGCGGTGGTTCCCCCGCTCGAGCAGACATAAAAAATTCTGGGTTTTCCAGAATGGTTCTTGAGCTCGAATTCAACCTTCTAACCAACATTTCTTGCATGCCATGGCTCAAATTTTACATATAAATATACCAACATGATACCAACACCAAATCATAACACAATGAAGCTCCATTTCTTGAATTACTTACATGCATGCCTCAAATTAACCCAAACCCATCACCAATACATCAAATTCAAACATGCAAAGCTCATACCTCCATGATCTACACTTGCATGTATCAACTTAATTGGTGAAGAGATGATCAAATATATGGATTTCAAACAAGATTCAACATAGATTATACACATTGTGTTCAAATATGAAAATTCATAGTAATTTCCTACATGCATGCATCTATTGACTTCAAATTCAACACATACAACTCAATCTCCTCATAAACAATTTAATCCATGTTCTTGACCATTATTCAAACTTGAATTCACAAAATTACATTTTAAAATCCATGAATTACTTACCTAGAGGCTTTAATCTCCACAAATCCTAGTTGAGTCTTGAGTTCAACCTTCAAATTCCCAAACCTTGAGCCAAGATTACACAATTCTCTCCCTTTCGCTCTCTATGCCCAGCCCTCTCTCTCCCTCAAGGCACAAAATCTGATTTTTGAGCTCAAGTCTCACAATTAAGTGTATAGTGCCTCTTTACATAAGTTCCCACTAGCACCAATTTAATAATAATAAATAATTGGGTACTAATTCGTCAATTTAATCAATTTAATCTGGTCCGAATCAATTTTTCAATTAAACTTCACCGTAGGCTCTAAAAATTATGCCAATCACAATGGCATAATCAATTTCGGGTTCTGTGGCCGATAATGCCTTCAATTTAAATTCCAAAGCAGATAATCAAATAGATATTCCTACGGTGAATAGATAGAAATTCAAAACCACATATATTCATATAAATGGCACACAAAATCATATCAAACACATAATCATATTCAAAATAAGGACCAATTAACATAATACGGAACAGGGTTATCACAAAAACGTTCCAAGAAGGAGTCGAAATGATTCTCTAGACGCTGAAACCATGCTCTGATATCGACTAATGCAGGGAAGCATATTGAAAGGAAGAACAAACAACAAGATCGAACTACGAACAAATTCGAACTAGAGATACCCTCTCTACGAACGAATAATATTGACAAAACTCTCTATTTTTATTAATCAAATATCAACTGTATTGCCCTAAGGCTTACATCTTTATTTATACTAAAATAATTCTTGCCAATCAAGAAATTTGAAAAAAAGGAAAAGATATATTCTTGCTAGTCAAGAATATTTAAAAAGGAAAATATAATATTAAGAAATGAAAATAATTCTTGTGATCCTATTCCTATAGAATAAGAAAATAAACGAAGTAGGAAACTTAAATAAATTAAAAAAAATTAAAAAATCCTAGTCTTAAATAATAACCCTAATCAAATACTAAAATAACAAAATAAAATATAAAATTTTTAAATTTCAATCTGCATCGATATCCCATTGATTGTAATCACGTTATTTAAATTAATAAATTTATATTTGTCACTCTATCTTTCTGTCTTTATTTTGCAGACAAAAAATTTGTGTGTACAAATTTTGGCACCCCTAGTGAATCCCTGCCTCTCATCTCTTTTCTTTGCAAATCAACTTTGAAGTTAGCACTTATTATTCAACATGTTATGGGAAAAGAATAGTGCTTCTATCATGACACCAAACAAGCTAGCGGGCTTCTCAATCTTAGTGAGGGCGAAGGAGAGCGTTTCTTCTATGATTGAACTAGTGTCAACACATCCAACCATGTCTTAAGAGTCTATAACAAGGCTCTACGTCTTCAACTCCTAAAAGTCTACAAGCTATGCATGAAAGGACATTGGATTCTTTTAGTTTTTATGATTACGACGTTGGCCGATCATGATGGTGCAATCATCTTCTCTTGAAGAACAAATTACTGCATTGGCCAAAGCTATTGAGATGCTAGCAAAGTGTGATCAAGAACAAGAGACTCAATAATTTCCAAAGCTTTCAAACAAGCTTGAGAAAGAATCAAGTTGTGGCGCAGTAAACCTTATAGGATCTATGTCGTTGCAAGAAATTCTTGAAACCTGACAAAATCAAACATTTCAAATAAAAATATTCAAGTATCTGCTAATAGATTGATTTATGTTGAATAATTGAAAGACCTCATCATGGGGCAATTGTTGAAAATGACAAGCACAAATCTCAAGTTTTTCAATCCTATACCAAGCCATACATGGAGAAAATAGAAAGGGTGAGTTGGATCTACATTTTGAAATTTGGGGTCAAAATGTACTTTTTTTTAGTTTTTTCCATTTAAATGTGACGATAGGGAGCAAATTGATCATGATTTAAATAGGTAAAGGGGTAAATTGATAATATCAAAAATTCGGGTGCGAAATTGATTAGAGAGGTATAATTTTGGGAGGAAAAATAAAATTTCCTCATTATATTTTAACTGCTGGTACAAATTTAGCAGGGTAGCCCCCAACTCCTCTCTCTACCCCTGATTATAGGGACACAAAAATGTTGCAGATATGTAGATATGTTTAGTTAAGTTTTTGGAAATTGGTTTTAATAAAATTTTTATATAATTTTCTCTTTTTGGAATAAAAGTAAAATTTTAAATTTACAAATACATTTTCTTGAAACAAATTTTTAATTTTACAAAAAATAGTAATTTGTATATATATTTTTATTTAAACTCAGCCAAACAGAAGTGTACTTGGGCATGGAATATGGAAATGGTCCAAAACAGTTTAACAATTTGAATTTAACTAGCATTCAATCTGTGATATGCACAAAAATTGGAAGAAAAAAAAAATTTGAAAGTGTCTTTAGACTTAAAATAATATAGACTTTTAGCATTTTATATTTAATTCTTGAATACAATGAATGACATAATGATTTTTTTGTAAATTATTATCTAATAGGAAAATTTTGATATATATATATACATAGGACAATTCTATTATGCACACACCATATCATATACACCATTAGTTATGCCATTTTTTTCTTTAGTTATGACATTATTTTGATATTTTGGTTATGATTTTTTTTTTTTTTTTGTGTTTGGTTATGACTTCTTTTTTTTTTTAATCTTTTTTTAATTATGACTCATAAAGTATGAACTTATACCATTTTCTCTCATAGTTAAAAGGTGCATATGGTACACACCCCAGTGTACACCATAGTCTTTCCCATATATATATATATATATATATATACTAGCATATCACTCATGCTATACACGGGATTATTGATAAATTTATTTTTAAATTAATTAAAATTAATTTAAAATAAATAAATAAATAAATAATATTAAGTAAGTTTTAATTATTATTTTTTTATAACAAAAAGTGTGTTTGAAATTAGCTTTTTAAGTCACTTTTTGAATTTTTACCAAAAAAAAAAAGTTAATGTATTTAGGAATGAGTTTTTTAATTGTATGGGAAAATACAAATATTTTTGTTTGTTACTTAAATTTTCCGTTTTACCCTTCCAAAGGTGTAAAGACCTATGCACTCACTCACAAGAATTGTTTGGACTTTTCAAAGATTTTTGAACTTTTTTTTTTTTATTACATGCCAAACACATTTTAGCACTCTTTAATTTCTTGACCTTTTAATCAAAAAGATGATATCCCAAACATAGCATGAGTTACACAATTTTTATTTTATTTTATTTTTTGTTGTTATTAATGTTTTGTCCTAAGTAATGTATAACAAATAGATATATAATAATTCAATTGATAAAATTAAAACAAATTAATTTTCTTAAATTACAAAAGTTATACTTTCGGTTAAGCATAATTACATTATCAATGAAATTCGTAATTATAATTCTTCATATCACAGGTTGTCAAATGATATAACAATCTTATCTTCTTCTTTTTTTGTCATCCTCTCTCCCACTCATCTTCTATCTCTCTTTATTTGTAAGGCGATGTGGCAAAAAAATTGAAATGAAATGTTTAAATTTTTATATTTATTTCAGTAAGTATATTAAGAAAAATATTCTCATATTAGTAAAATTTGATTTGTCAATTGATATAGTATGTGTAATGCGTCGATATTTATATCATGCTATTTATTAACAACCCATTATTTTTATTCAATTTCAGGACATTCATATAAACAATAAATAAACATAAACAAATCTATAAACTGAAATCTGACACATTCTCATAGATCTCTTTTCAAGTTCATTGTAATAATTTACCACACATTGTAATATTAAAATACACATAAAAAATTTCCATAAGGGCTTACACCTTTCTAGACTAAGAGTCTTGATTTCAACAAATAAAATCCTAACTTGACAAATAGGCTTGGTAGCTGTAGGCAAACAACATCAAAAAGAAGCTTCAGTGCTCTATGTTGAACTCCATCCGCATTTCAACAATATCAAGGTTCATCTTCATCTCTTGGAATTTTAGGAAATATACTTAACATAACCAAATATGATTAATATATGTATGATCAATATAATTATGCTATGCAATGTTATGCCATGTTTATGACTTAACTCCGTTTGGAAACTGAATTCTGAAACACTTGATTTGTAACCCATGTTGACTCAACTCATTAACCATCATCATAATCAAGAACTTTCATTTTGTAACAAACTCCACGTAAGATACCTCAAAATACTTCCAATATTTACTGGCCACCAAGCTCAGTAGGGCAAGTGGGTACCTCTTACTTTTTGAAAACCTCCACATTTACCGACCACCAAGCACGGAGTGGCAATTGGACACCCATCAATCATTTCAACATTTCCCCCACATTTATCGGCGCGTAACATAGAAGGGCAATTGGGCACTTTTACCAAAATTCTAATAACATCCCCACATTTTCCAGCCACCGAGCATGGAAGGGCAATTAGGCACCTCAACACACACACACAATGCATTTCTGAATCCACATACACGTCTTTAAATAATTCAATACTTAGCCCAACACTATGGGAATGCAATGCAATGCATGAGTTTCCAAACATTCCTCTTTATTCTAAATTTTTTTTTAATTACACAAGAATTCAACAAATAAAAATAAATGAACTAGTCTCATTTTCAAGACTCCAAGTCCTACTCTTTACCAACCATCATCCCATGCAAAACGTTACCTTACACCCTTCCAACACTCCAAGTGTTCACACAATCCAACATCTTTTAAATCACCAATAATATTGTCATAGATAATAAATTTGTCCAACACACTTATCAACAAGTAAAATCAAGTTCGTTTTCAACATAAGGTACTAATTACTTCAGACCCTCTTTTAATTTAAAACTCCCAAATATAGGGTTTTCAGGAAAATAAGGGTTTTTTCTCATTTCTTTGTTATATTTTGAAATCATCAAGTATTATCCATCAATGTGCCAAAACATTCTAAATATTTCAAAGGTTTGAGTGAAAACCCCAATTTTTGAGTACATACATCTTTTAATCAAATATTTCAAACTCAAATCAACCCATACTTCCTTAATACCACATAATCAAACAAAATCATAAATGATTTATGTTAAGAGAACTCCCTACATCAAGGATGAGAGCTAACAAGGAAGACCCAAGCAAAAACTTTCACGAAATCGCAATCCAATCGGTCAAGAGAAATATCTCCACTCCTTCTTCACTAATCTTGCATGATCTAAGGTGAATCCTTGGTGTAACAAGGTGAAATCAAGGATTTTGTGGCTAGGGTTTTCGGACAAGAAGAGGAGAGGGAGAGAAAATGAGTAAAAAGTGGATTTTATACTGGTTGACCCCGAACAGACCGCTTGAGTGAACTTTCCTTCGCTTTAGCGAAGTACCAAAATACAAAGAGACCGCTCAAGCTAATTTTCCATCACTCGAGCGATAAACGCAAGGTCTTAGAAGTTTTGCAGAGCTACAGTGAAAATACTGGGAGCTCGAATTCTATGCTCAAGCGACCATTTCTTCGCTCAAGCGGTCTCGCTTGCAAACTTGCAAGATACTAGAAGCTACAAATCTCCACTCGAGTGGTCATCCAAAAACAGCTGTTACAGTATGATAAATTTAAATTGATCATAAAATGTAAAGGTATTTTTAATTTTTTTAAAAATTTTATGAGATGATCGAGCTACTTAAGCCATGTTAGATTTATGTCAATCAACACAAATTAAAGAGTCACTTTACCAATTTGTTGATGTAAATATTTTTTAAATTGGTAAACACGCATCATTAGTAATTTTTCTTTTCATAATAAAATGAACATATTTATGTATATTTAATAGATTTGCAAAAATAGATTATATTTAATAGTTTTTTTTAATAGTGTTGTAATTATGGCCGTAACTTCACTTTAATCTAGACAATTGTAGATATTTTTATAATATTTTTAAACAAAATTAAACAAAAATCAATTCAAACAAAATATCACTTCAATTCAAACCAAATTAAACAGATATTTGTTTATGTAAATATTTTTTGAATTGATATTTTTAAACAAAATCAATTGCAGATAAAAATATTAAAGTGAAATTATAAAAATATTAAAGAAAAAATTATTAAGTACTTTTCAACTAATGCTCTATACCAATTGTCAATTAAGACATATCATGATGTCACAAATTTAAATAAATAAATAAAAGAAAGAAAGAAAAAAAAAAGAGTAGTGATATTCTAGTAAAATAATATTTGTAACACCCCAAAATAAATGCAACAAACCCATCTCATGAACGGTGGTATAAGTGAAACGACATACTTTCATTATTCAGAAGTTAATATACATTCATAACAAAATGGAAGTTACACAAATAGTCATATGCTTGAATGTCTTACATCTTTCCAAGCCACTGCTTGGGCACAACAAAGGTGAGTCATAAGCTGAATACAAATAAAGCCCTAAGCTTGTATAAATATGAAATACAAAATATAAGAAAAATAAACAATATGAGCCTTCAGCTCCACAGTTCTCCCAAGCTAAGCCCTTGGCTGAGGCATATCATCAACACCTGAAAATGGTTTTGCCATATAGGGTGAGCCAAAGCCCAGTAGAAATAATCCAATACAACATATGAAACTTAACAAAGATATAAGGGTAATATAAAATTACAATGCCATTGATAAATCGTTTCATAATTCTTTTGCAAACCATGCAGTACCGACTGTATTATTTCAATTCATGACATCAGTTCCATTTCATTTCAGGCAACCAAACTGAGAATACAAATCAATAGGCCTCTAACTAGTACCACCATCCTACAATCACTTCTATTTGCTATTTTATGGATCTTTCATCCACAGGAATCGGCACCCATATATATATACATACACGCGGTTTTCGAGACTTTCACCCTGGACACGCAGGCCAACTTAATTCAATGGAGTACATCCCCTATCTTCTCCCAAACATGGAGTACATCACATTTCTCGTCCCAAAAATCATACATATGTAATGTATTTAAAGACATAATCATATTCAATGACAATGGATGAGAAATTAATTTCAATTTACCTAATCCTCATGCAATTTCTACAACAATCATAGTTATCCTCCACTAATAGCCCAAAATAGATATACAATCTCCAAAACAGATAAACTATCCAAATTTTCACAGATGAGAGACAACAAGTACCAACTTCACCCTTTATATAAACATCTACCCAATTTTACATTCCCCATACCAAATCCATTATTTATACAAAATAATTATTTGAAACATTTTAGGGCAAAATTCCATTTCCTCCAAAATCCAATCCATGTGTCAAAATCAACAAATTTTATTACACCACAACCCCATATTCACTCCTATAACCATTTTCAATACATCCATTTGTAAACCCCTCTTTTGATTTTAAACTAAAATCCTAGGTTTGCTCAAAATCCTCCAAAAATCACAATAGTGTTTATACAAAACAAATAACTAAGTTAAAAGTCATATAGAAGCATAGAAAATCCCTACCTTAAAGCTAGAAGACCAAAGGAAAAAATGGAGAGACATCAAGAATGCCAAAACTCAACTCTACTCGGATGGAAATGAAGCCCTTGAGATGCTCTACCTTTTTAACAAAGGCACACGGGTAAAGAAACCACTAAATCTAGGTAAAAATGTATATATATATATATATATATATAGAGAGAGAGAGAGAGAGAAACTCTAGATCTAGGGTTTTTAGAAAGTTTAGAGAGAGAATGAAAATGAAAAAAAAGATTTAAAAGGTCACTTTTACGAACTGATATACACACAGTCCGCTTGATGATGTAAAAGGTCACTTTTATGAACTGATATACACACAGTCCGCTCAAGCGCAAGAAGTGACACTCGAATGTCAAACACAACAAGTTGTTCCGTTCGAGCGCAAGAAATGACGCTCGAGCATAGAATAATACACTCTCCCAGTAGTTTTGCAAACAATAGACCAATGCTTGAGCACAAGAAAGGTCGTTCGAGTAGAGACCGCTCGAGCGCAGAAAGCCCCGCTCAAGCGTAGAATACACTCTCCCAGTGGTTTGGTAGACCTGCAAAATTACCGAGAGTTCACAAAGCCCGCTCAAGTGCAAGAAGTGATGCTTGAGCGTAGGAGTAAAATTGTAGGCAACAAAAGTTCAAAAACCAAGCAACCAACCTGTTCCAAAACGCAACCGTTACAAACCAATAGCCAAACTCAAGGAAGTATAAGGGAAATAAGACATGAACAACAATACAGAGCCATGAAACCCGAGTCCAAAATATCAAATGGGTAGGGTTTAAAACCAGAATTACTATAATCTCCCCCCTTAAGGAATTTCGTCAATGAAATTTCAAATCAAGTTTTAAAAATATGTTTAAACCAATTGCAATAATGATAATCAATCCATTCTCTCACCATAACCTATTCTCCAGTCATCCATTCTCATCAACTCAATACTTAAGCTCCAACATTGAAAGTACAATCCGCATTTTTTGAAACATATACAATGTTTATATTAAACCCATGTTTCCAAAACATATACAACATATACAATGTTTCCATATTCTCAAACATATACAATGTTTTCATATTTCATTAACATAACAAAATGCTGGGAATCTCTAGGTACGTGTTTGCCAGTAGACTATAAAAGTACTACCAATGCCACTTTACCGGCCCACTAACCGAAAATAAAGCATCCTAACCGCACGGAGTTATAGACTTTCACCAAGGACATAGCTTAGGAGGACTTGGAGCTGCGGGCTTCTTTTTGTTTATCTGTTATAATTATTTTTGTACAAGCCTTGGGCTTAAATTGTATTAAGTTAAACTCACTTTTGTGTAACCAAGCATGGACTTGGAAAGATGTAGATATTGGGGCATAACTTATCTGTATAGCCTTTTATTTCATTTCGCTCACATGTGGCATATGCTATAGATTTAGGATTTAAGATTTATGAATGTATACCTGCATTGTCACCTTTGGTACATTGAACATATGTTAATAAAAGGTTATTATTCAACATGTGGTGATTTCCTTTGAATGTTTGTGAGTTGGGTTATTGTTATTATTTTGAGGCGTTACAACTTGGTATCAGAGCTACCAGGTTTGAATACTTTGGGATCGTGGGATGTGGCTTCTACCATAATGGGTTTATCTTGCTAGATAGTATTAGAAATAGACTTGGTATGCTATGTGATAACATACTTATGCGACTAAATGAGTATGAGATTTAATTTCTAAGATATTGATTGGGTCTACGAGTTTCTAAAAGTCCTGTTAGAAGAGCACTTGATCATTGATATTTCTAACTGGAACTCTAGCAATGTCACGAGATGATCATTATCTAGAAAGAAAGTTCGTTTGTGTTTATGTGATTTGGTGCTTATGTATAGTGAATTATTTGTTGTCCACCATATTAGGACGTGAGTAAATTAGCTTTGGCACATTTATAAATGTGCTAATCGACTATGTTGCCTTTATTAGGATGTCAGGACGTGGACATGGTGGTGGTAGGCATGATAGGCCGAGGAAGCAGGAGGTGCCATTATCGGATGATATTTTGGCGCAGGAGAAGGGAGTTGGTCAGGCCAATGTTACTGCCATGGGCACTTTGGCCTGCGAATTGGCTGGAACTTTACGGGAATCTATGGACATTCTCAGGGCTAAGAATTAAGTCCATGCCCATGTTGCCGAGATAGGGTCGTCCTTTCTAAAGCGAGAGTTTTTCCGGTCGAATCTAGATGGGTTTTCGGGGGATCCTAAAGAGCCACTGAAGGCAGATGAGTGGCTTGAGCAGATGGTGAATATATTCGAGATACTTGGCATCGAGGACGACGATTTGAGAGTGACCTTGGCATCCTTCTAGCTGAAGGGAGATGTGGGTCAATTATGAAAGCATGCACAAGGGCGCATTAAGATGACTTGGAAGGCCTTTGTCTACACTTTCTAGGATAAGTTTTTGCCTCCCACTACTAGGAAGAAATTGAAAGATTAGTTTCTGAATCTTAAGCAGTTGAGCACACCTGTAGCCAAGTTTAAGGTATCTTTTACTAGCCTCTCTAGGTTTGCATCAGAGCTTATGGCGACAGAGGAACGCCGTCGCGTGGACTTTGAGAAGAAGTTGAGGACTGGGCTCCTTTTTAAGGTGGTCGGGTCTATGATTAGGGATTACGGTCGCCTTGTGGAGGTTGCGACTCACATTAAAACTGTGATCTAGGCGGAAGAGGAGTAGAAAAGGAGCTCCATGCAGAGGTCCTAAGATGTTCAGGGGAACACTAGGGATAACAAAAGGCAGAGGGGTTCTAACCCATAGTAGTCCCAAGCAGCACAGTTTAGATCCACCTTTCCAGTACCAAGTTCAAGTCCGGAGAAGGATAACTAAGGAGGGTTCATTTGCTTCAAGTGTGGCCAGTTGGGCTACAAGTCATTAATTTGCCCGTAAAGAAGAGGAGGGTAACAATCTGCATCGTCTTCAGCTCGTCCTCAGAGCTAGAGTCAAGGGAGAGGGCAGCCGCCTACCTGTTATTAGTGTGGACAGTCAGTGCACTTGAGGAGATTTTTCCCTCAGTCTGGTGGCACACTTGGTGAGTCTGGTTTGAGACAGACACAGAGCCATCAGCCTACCCTTTTAGGTTAGGCCTCAATGGCCAATCGGGGAGCCTCTTTGGCTCAATTAATGTATCAGACTTTTACTCTGAGGGGTGAGCAGGTAGAGCAGACACTACTATATATAAGACTTTTAGGGGCCAACTATTTTGGTCCCTAAAATCATTATTTTGGTATCAGAGCCAAGTTATGTTGTATTCTGTAACTAACTGAATCATTATTTCTGTGTCTACTCATTCTCTTGTGTTGAAAATTGTTTGCGGTCTTAATCTGTCCCAATTTTATTCATGTCTTTCCACTTTGCTATTAGCCACCCATCCTTCGTCCCAAGTCCTAGGTAAGTCCTTTGGTTAGGCAGTATTGGATCTTAGGGGTTTTCCCGAACTGGGTATGTGTAAACACATAGTATGTGAAAACATGATAAAATTAGACAATGTATTAAGATCACTGTAAACTAATTCAAGATAAAATGAGTTGATTATTTAGAAGTAATTCTTCAGTCAGTTCTAGGTCAACAACTTTGCCTTCTATACCTAATCAAGGTTTAGTAATCAATGAAGAAGATGTAGAAATACAAAACGATAAAATTGATTTAAGTTGGAATATACCACGATTACCAATTAAAGAAATTTATAAAACTACTTTTATACAAAATACATTTAATGTTAATCTTCATGTTAAAACTTTAGAACAAGTCTATGCTTTAGAAAAACCTAGAGAAACATGTCAATTATTTGATGCTAATACTATTAAATGACATTTAAAAATTGGTCATAATTTTATTCATTTAGGATTAATTCAGGTTGGAATCAAACCATTAACACAACAAGGTAAAAATACTTTTGTTTTACTATGCTTAAGAAATGCTCGTTTTATTGATTATAATGATAGCTTAATGGGTATTGTGGAAACTAGTCTTCACAAAGGACTCATCTATTTTAATTGTTTTCCTAATTTAACTCTTAGTCTTAGAGACCCTCATATACTAGATGCTTTAACTCTAAATATTCAATTACATGGCTCATTTACAAATATGAAAGAAAAGGCTCATAATATTGCTTTAATTTATCGTGTTCATTACAAATGTATTAAAACCAATTTGAATGTTCAAGCCTTACATAAAAGTCCTAAAGACAAAACCTTACTAATTCAAAGTAGTAATAATGATACTAATATAAATATTTCTCAAATGATTGAATGGAAAAATATTACTCTCCCCGACCAATGGATTACAGTTAATGAAAATTACAAACATAATCAACGACAATCTACTTGTCAAGATATTCAAGATATTCAACAATTTATTGATGGATCTGTTAGGATTAAATTTAATCGATCTCAATCTTCTCGTCATAGTATTTCTAGTATACCTACTGATGTTGAAACTAAAGATGAGATATTTAATACACCTTTATTCCGAAAAAATAGTGCAATTCATCTTGGTCAAAATTCCTATAGTAAAATGAAAGGAGTTGATAATTCAACAACTTCCCAAATTAGTAAACCTGTTTATTCTACTCACACACATCTACATGAAGAAGATACTGAGTCTCAAGACTCTCCCACTCAAACTGATTTCGAAGTACTACCTCCAATAAATCCTCAATTAATGACAATTAGTACACCTTTTGCTCCTAATCTTGATAAATTACATATTGAATTTAAATCAAAAGAAAATAGAACTAAACGACATGCTTATCGCTCTAAATATGATTCTCATCAACAATCTCGAATTACCCGCAAATGGTATGATTTTGTAACACCCTCAAAATAATAACATTAAAACCCATTAACTTAGACATGCATTGGTATAAAAGATAAATGTTCTTCTATTCATCAGAGTAGTTCCTTACAAAAGTATTACATGTTAACAACAAAAGCAAATGCCCTACGGGCTTACAGCTTTCCAAGTTAACACTTGGTTACAAAAAGGAGAGTATTAACTCAATACATATTAAGTCCTTGGCTTGAATTTACATGTAATACATCAAAAGAAAGTAAACAAAACAATCTGTTTGCCTCTAGCCTCCCAAGCTATGTCCTTGGAGGTGGCATGCTACCTGTACCTGAAAATGATGTCCCATAAAGGGTGAGCCACAGCCCAGTAGAAATACACTAAACTAGCCATGAACAATGACTAAAAGATTAGCAGTTGATAGATGGCCAACACAGATACATCCAAATATATCACATTTCGATTTCATAACATAAGGTCCATGTTACATTTCATTTCTCATTTCTTTTCCAACTTTGAGTTTGAAAACAAGGTTCAACACCTAGCCAAATAACTTAATGAGGTTTAGACTCATCTTTAAAACACTTTCAAAATTCATGAGGGATACACATTTTAATGCTGCATGAATAACACTTAAACCATTCCCACACTTTGCGAAAGATACACATTTTGGTGCTGTATCAACATAACATAGAATCACTTCTATACTTTACAATTGATAACGATATACATTTTAGTGCTATATCAAATCAATTCAAACACTTCCATAATCAACACTTGATACACATTGTAGTGCTGTATCAATGTCATACAAAATCCGGTTTAGAGGTCCATCCCCTATCTTCCCCTAAACTGTGGAGTACATCCCCTATCTCCTCCCACACAACACATGTATATAAACATAGATCATATACAATCAATCAATACATAGAATTAATGTATTATTCCAGTCGCTATATTCAATAGCATACTCAATCGATTAGTTTTAGTTTGCCTAATCATCATGCAGTGTCTACAACAAGCAAGACTATCCTCCACCGATAACCCAAAGCAGTTATTTCTATACTGAAAATAAATGCACCAAATGGATATATAATCAACATTTCAACTAGGTGAGCGATGAACGAATCAAACTACACCCTTTAATCCCATACACATCCAATTCCAACATTCTCAACTTAATTCCTCTTTTCTTCAAATTAATTATACCAATTAATTCATCAATGTAATTAGAGCATTTCCCATAATTAACATCACAACTCTAAAGTTCCATTTCTACCAATAGACCAATATTGATCTCATTTCTCTATGCCAAACATGCATATAAGTTTATATAAACAAAACCCCAACTTTTGTAAAATTACACAAAGGCCCAAACTTTCTCAAAATTACCCAACAACCCCCAACTCATCAAAATGCTAAAATTTGAAGATAAAAATCATGAGAAGGAGTAGGATATCCCTACCTCGTAGTTAGAGCTCAAATGGGGAAATTGAAGAAAACCAAAATGCTCCAAACTAAAAGATTCACGGATCAAAATGGAGCTCTCGACGATCCACACCCTTTTTACAAAGGCCGGAGGATAGAAGGACACTCTAACTAGATCAACCCTAGAGAAAAGGGAGTTTCTAGTGAGAGGAGCTCTCAAAATAGCTTTTTAGAAAGTAAGAGAGAGAGAGAGAGAGAGAGAGAGAGAGAGAGAATGTAAAAAGTGATTTTAAAAAGCCCAGCTGTCGACTGATATACGACATTCCCGCTCGAGCGGAGAACACAACGCTCAAGTGTCAAGAACAAAAAACTAGGTACGCTCGAGCGCAAAAAGGCCCACTCAAGGGCCAACACACAAGAATAAAGTACATCCGCTCGAGCGCGAAAACCAGTCCGCTCGAGGGTAGATTTCCCCCTCCCAGAACTTTCACAAAAAAGTACTACCCGCTCGAGCGCCAAAGCACCCGCTCGAGCGCTACCGCTCGAGCGTAAAGAAACCCGCTCGAGCGTAAAAATCACACCTGTAGAAGTTTTGCAGGGACACGAAAAACTGGGAGTGTGCAATCTCCGCTCGAGCGCAACAAGGCCCGCTCGATCGGAACGACCAAAAACCTGACAACAAGATTTCAGACCAAGGTTCAACCCACCTGTTCGAAACATGCCCAACACATCCTAGAACTCAAACAAATAGAATTAAAGGATGACAACAAGATAGATACAACTACCAACTCCACGGAACCGAGTCCGGAATACAACAGAACAGTAAAGGGACAACCGGGATCGCTATAACCTCCCCCCCTTAAAAAATTTTGTCCCCGAAATTAAATACGATTTTTTTTTTCAAAAACAAGATTTTCTCAATTCCCAACATTATCATAATGCGAATTTTTAACAACTCGACCCATTACCGGTCATCTCATCTCTTTTCAAGAGGCAGTTTACAATATTTTCCATAACATGCATTATAGTTATGCATTCCCTGAAATTCCACAAATTTCAATACTACATTCCACAATTCTATATCATATTCAGTATTCATGATATATTTCCATTTCTACAATACATCCAACATATGCAATGTTACATTAAACTTCCATTTTTGGGGCAAGTTTCAAAATACATCTATTAAATCAAAACATAAACCATGTTTTACAACCTAAGATATATTCAATACTCTTAAGGTTCAACACCACAACAAAATATACAATACATGCTCAACCCTCCATAAATAGATCCGGATATCTCTCTCGAACCTCCAACTCACGTTCCCAAGTGGCTTCCTCCACTTCGTGATGTTTCCACAAGACTTTTACCAAGGGAATGGTTTTGCCTCGCAAGACTTGATCCCTCCTATCCAAGACCCGAACTGGTCTCTCCTCATACGAGGCATCCTCATCTACCTCCAAGTCGGTCCAATCTAACACATGGGACGGATCCAGCTCATACTTCCGAAGCATACTCACATGAAATACGTCATGCACTCCGAACAACTACGGTGGTAAAGCTAAACGATAAGCGACCTCCCCAATCCTCTCAAGGACCTCAAAGGGACCGATAAACTGAGGGGATAACTTCCCACTCTTCCCAAACCTCATCAAACCTCGCCTAGGTGATATTTTCAAGAAGACATGATCACCTACCTCAAACGCCAAAGGCCTCCTCCTACGGTCGGCATAACTCTTTTGGCGACTCTGGGCTGTAACAAGCCTCCAACGAATAAGCTCAACTTTCTCCGTCGTCTCCCTAACCAACTCCGAACCCAACAAAGGTGCATCACCCATCTCGGCCCAACACACTGGAGACCTACACGGTCGGCCATACAAGGCCTTAAACGGTGCCATACCGATGCTAGACTGAGAACTGTTGTTGTAGGCAAACTCCACCAAGGGCAAGTGCCTCTCCCACGTCCCACTAAAGTCAAGGACACAACCTTGAAGCATATCCTCAAGGATCTGAATAGGACGCTCGGACTGCCCGTCAGTCTGAGGATGATAAGCCGTACTAAAGGTCAACTTAGTGTCCAATGCACTCTGTAAACTCTGCCACAATCTAGCAGTAAAACGAGGATCTCTATCTGAGACGATCGTCACTGGGACCCCGTGCAATCTCACTATGTCCTGAATATACAAGTCGGCGAGATGATCTACCGAATCTCTCACGCGCATAGGAATGAAGTGCGCCGACTTAGTCAACCGGTCTATAACCACCCAAATGGCATCACTACCCCACTGAGTCCTCGGAAGACCTACAACGAAGTCCATAGTGACATGCTCCCACTTCCACTCGGCAATAGGCAAGGGTTGCAGCAAACCCGCTGGCCTCTGATGCTCGGTCTTCACTTGCTGGCAAGTAAGGCACTTCGATATGAAAACAGCCACATCTCTCTTCATATCCCGCCACCAAAACTGGCGACCCAAATCCCGATACATCTTAGTGCCTCCCGAATGCACCGCAAGGCGTGAATGATGGAACTCTCGGAGTACTTCCTCTCGGCAAGACTCCGGCACAAACAAACGGTCTCGGTATCTCACACTCTGGTCGAGATACACCGTCAAACCCTTCTCAACTTTCCCACTGGAGATCTTCTCTCGGAAGGACTCTACCTCAGGGTCACCTCTCTGTGCCTCTAATACTCAGGTCACAAGTGTAGGTTGTGCAACAACAGAAAACAAGGCTGCAGCCTCAACAGATTCGCCCAGTAGCAAATCGAACTCGCCAAGTGCACCCAACATCTCCCATTCATGGATGACTATACAAGCCACATCACTAATGGATTTCCTACTAAGGGCATCGGCCACAACATTGGCCTTCCCCGGGTGATAGTGCAACTCAAAATCATAGTCCTCAATGAACTCCATCCATCTCCTCTGCCTCAAATTCAAATCCCTCTGTGTAAACAGATACTTCAAACTCTTGTGGTCCGAGAACACCTTGAACCTCTCACCATAAAGGTAGTGCCTCCAAATTTTCAAGGCAAAGATCACTGCTGCTAGCTCTAGGCCATGTGTAGGGTAATTCTTCTCGTGTATTTTCAACTGACGTGAGCCATAAGCTACTACTTTCCCCTCTTGCATCAACACACAACCTAAACCCTCTCGTGAGGCAACACAATAAACTGCATAACCCAACCCTCTCTCCGGAATAATCAAGACCAGAGCGGTGGTCAATCTAACCTTCAACTCTTGGAACGACTTTTCGCAAGTCTCACTCCACACAAATTTGACCCATTTTCGCGTCAATCTAGTCAACGGCGAAGCTAGCCTGGAGAAATCTTTCACAAACCGACGGTAATACCCAACTAATTCCAGAAAACTACGGATCTCAAGCACACTCTTAGGTTGTGTCCAATCTTGCACTGCCTCTACCTTGGATGTATCAACAGACACCCCTTCCCCGGATACCACATGGCCTAAGAATTTGACCTCTCCTAGCCAGAACTCACACTTCCCAAACTTGGCATACAGCCTATGGGCTCTAAGCAACTCAAGCACCACTCTCAAGTGTTCCTCGTGCTCCTCCTCAGAAGGCGAATAGATAAGAATGTCGTCCACAAAAACGACTACAAATCGATCCAAGAATTCTCGGAAGATCCGGTTCATCAAGTCCATAAAGACTGTCGGTGCATTGGTAAGCCCGAATGGCATCACCAGAAACTCATAATGGCCATACCGCGTACGGAATGCCGTCTTAGGAATATCCTCCTCCCTGACCCTCAACTGGTGGTAACCCGATCTCAAGTCTATCTTAGAGAAACAACGGGAACCCTTCAACTGGTCAAACATATCATCTATACGGGGTATAGGGTACTTATTCTTGACCGTAGCCCGATTCAACTTCCGGTAGTCCATACATAGTCTCAAGGCACCATCTTTCTTTTTAGCAAAGAGGGCCGGTGCTCCCCACGGTGAAACACTAGGGCGAACAAAACCCTTATCTAGCAATTCCTGCATCTGAATCTTCAACTCACTCAACTCGGTTGGGGCAAAACGATAAGGTGCCATAGAAATCGGCGCTGTGTCGGGCACTAAATCAATAGAGAACTCTATCTCTCGGTGAGGTGGCAAACTAACGAGATCCTCGGGAAAAACATCCGAATACTCACAAACCACCCTCGGCAATACAATCTGGGTCTCATCACACTCACCACTCAAAAAGCTAGCAAGTAGACCACTAAGCTCACTCTACCCTCGCGGATCATACAATGGTGGCAATACACTACCAACCCGATCCCCCAAGAAATGGAAACACTCCCCGCTCAAGGTACAAACAGTGACCCTCTGGCGGTAGCAATCAATAACAGCCCGGTATGACGATAGCCAGTCCATACCCAAAATAACATCAAAACCCTTCATGGGCATGACAACAAAAGGAAAATGAAGCCTATGATCGGCGACCTCTATATCACAACCTCTAACACCTTGTTTCTAGGTCAACTCACCACCAACAGGCGATACTACACATATAGGAGATGCTAACTGTGCCAACTCCAATTCCAAAACAGTGACCCTCTGGCAGTAGCAATCAATAACAGCCCGGTATGACGATAGCCAGTCCATACCCAAAATAACATCAAAACCCTTCATGGGCATGACAACAAAAGGAAAATGAAGCCTATGATCGGCGACCTCTATATCACAACCTCTAACACCTTGTTTCTAGATCAACTCACCACCAACAGGCGATACTACACATATAGGAGATGCTAACTATGCCAACTCCAATTCCAAAACAGATGCAAATGCAGTAGATACAAAAGAATGAGATGCACTCGTATCAATCAATACACTAGCAACCGAGTTGCAAAACAGAAAGGTACCACTCACTACGGATGGAGCCGGTACTAGGTCCTGCGCGGTAACAGCATACACGCGCCCTGTAGGCCCCTGATCCAACTGCTCACCCCTTGGAGCATACGACTACTGCACAGACTGGAACGACGAAGCCCCCTGATTGGCCCTCGAGGCCTGCACAAACTGAGATGGCTGAAAACCCTGCGTTTGCCAAGAACCAGGCGTGCCCGAAGTGGCACTCAACTGTGGGCAAAACCTCTTCAGGTGCCCAGGCTGACCACACTGATAACAAGACAAGGGCTGGCCCCTACCCTGACTCTGGATCGGCGGTCTAGCTGAAGATGAAGCAGCTCTCTGACTTCCTCCCCTCTGTGGGCAAACTGAAGCCTTGTGGCCCAACTGACCACACTTGTAACAGGTGAATTCCCCCTGATTACCTCTCCCCGAGCCTGTACTCGGCACTGGAAAGGTCGACCTAGTAACACCACCCTGAGACTGCTGAGGGTTAGCACCCCTCTGTCTCCTGCCATCACCCTGACCATCTTGGCTCCTCTTGGAGCCTCTCTGTCCCTCCTCTTCCTGCATCATGATCCTCATATGGGCTGCAACATCAACCAAGCGCCCATAATCTCGGATCATCGAACCTCCAACCCTTATCTTGAGGCCACGCCTCAACCTCTTCTCGAACTCAATACAACGGCGTTCCTCGGACGCCACAAGTTCAGGTGCGAACCTGGACAAGCTAGTGAAAGCAGCCTCATACTCGGCTACTGAAGAACTCAACTGCAAAGGCTGACAGAACTGGTCTCCCAGCTTCTCTCTGACTGCTAGAGACAAATACTTCTTCTGAAAAGCCTCCACAAAAGCCTCCCAAGTGCCAGCAATATGGCCCCTCATGTATTTCCACTACTGACCCGCACCCCCTTTAAGTTGGAAGGATGCCAAGGTCACTTTCAACACTCCGTCCTCGATGCCAAGCATCTCGAACGTCTTACTCATTTGCTCGAACCACTCATCAGCCTTTAGTGGCTCCTTCGGATCCCAAATAAACTCATCCGGGTTAGACCAGAAGAACTCCCTTTTCAAGAAGGAAGGCCCTGCCTCAACAACCTGGGCCTGAACTGGAGCCTGAACCGGATTCTCAGCTCAGAAAATACCCACAGACTCCCTCAAAGCATCGGCTATCCCTCGGGCTAAAGCGCCCATAGCCTCCTGACCTGCTGCCTCGGCCACATTGGCCTCGCCAACCCCCTCCTGCTGTGTCGGAATATCATTCGGTAAAGGCATCTCCTGCCTACCACGTCTACCACGTCCTCGACCTGACATCCTAATAAAGGTAATGAAGAACGTCAGCACATTCATAAGTGTGCCAAAACTAAACACTCGCGTCCTAATACATGGACAACGGTAATTCACTCCACGTAAGCACATAAACACATAAGCCCTTCCGAATTTCATTTCCGGATAATGATAGTCCCGAGGCGTTACTAGAGTTCCGGTTAGAAACAGCATTGATCAAGTGCTTTTTCAACAAGACTCACAGAAACCCAAGGATCCAATCAACATCCTAGAAACTAAATCCCATACCCAAGTAGTCACATAAACATGTTATCAAATAAACACATAATGTCACACATAAGTCTCCAACAAGCGAGACAAACCCATTGTGATACTAATCACTTCCCACGTACCCAAAGTATTCAAACCCGGTACGCTCTGATACCAAGTTGTAACACCCTCAAAATAATAACATTAAAACCTATGAACTTAGACATGCATTGGTATAAAAGATAAATATTCTTCTATTCATCAGAGTAGTTCCTTACAAAAGTATTACATGTTAACAACAAAAGCAAATGCCCTACGGGCTTACAGCTTTCCAAGTTAACACTTGGTTACAAAAAGGAGAGTACAAACTCAATACATATTAAGCCCTTGGCTTGAATTTACATGTAATACATCAAAAGAAAGTAAACAAAACAATCTGTCTGCCTCTAGCGTCCCAAGCTATGTCCTTGGAGGTGGCATGCTACCTGTACCTGAAAATGATGTCCCATAAAGGGTGAGCCACAGCCCAGTAGAAATACACTAAACCAGCCATGAACAATGACTAAAAGATTATCAGTTGATAGATGGCCAACACAGATACATCCACATATATCACATTTCGATTTCATAACATAAGGTCCATGTTACATTTCATTTCTCATTTCTTTTCCAACTTGGAGTTTGAAAACAAGGTTCAATACCTAGCCAAATAACTTAATGAGGTTTAGACTCATCTTTAAAACACTTTCAAAATTCATGAGGGATACATATTTTAATGCTGCATCAATAACACTTAAACCATTCCCACACTTTGCGAAAGATACACATTTTGGTGCTGTATCAACATAACATAGAATCACTTCTATACTTTACAAATGATAACGATATACATTTTAGTGCTATATCAAATCAATTCAAACACTTCCATAATCAACACTTGATACACATTGTAGTGCTGTATCAATGTTACACAAAATCCGATTTTGAGGTCCATCCCCTATCTCCTCCCACACAACACATGTATATAAACATAGATCATATACAATCAATCAATACATAGAATTAATGTATTATTCCAGTCGCTATATTCAATAGCATACTCAATCAATTAGTTTTAGTTTGCCTAATCATCATGCAGTGTCTGCAACAAGCAAGACTATCCTCCCCCGATTGCCCAAAGCAGTTATTTCTATACTGAAAATAAATGCACCAAATGGATATATAATCAACATTTCAACTAGGTGAGCGATGAACGAATCAAACTACACCCTTTAATCCCATACACATCCAATTCCAACATTCTCAACTTAATTCCTCTTTTCTTCAAATTAATTATACCAATTAATTCATCAATGTAATTAGAGCATTTCCCATAATTAACATCACAACTCTAAAGTTCCATTTCTACCAATAGACCAATATTGATCTCATTTCTCTATGCCAAACATGCATATAAGTTTATATAAACAAAACCCCAACTTTTGTAAAATTACACAAAGGCCCAAACTTTCTCAAAATTACCCAACAACCCCCAACTCATCAAAATGCTAAAATTTAAAGACAAAACTCATGAGAAGGAGTAGGATATCCCTACCTCGTAGTTAGAGCTCAAATGGGCAAATTAAAGAAAACCAAAATGCTCCAAAATCAAAGATTCACGGATCAAAATGGAGCCCTCGACAATCCACACCCTTTTTACAAAGGCCGGAGGATAGAGGGACACTCTAACTAGATCAAACCCTAGAGAGAAAGGAGTTTCTAGAGAGAGGAGCTCTCAAAATAGCTTTTTAGAAAGTAAGAGAGAGAGAGAGAGAATGTAAAAAGTGATTTTAAAAAGCCCAACTGCCGACTGATATACGACATTCCCGCTCGAGCGGAGAACACAACACTCGAGCGTCAAGAACAAAAAACTAGGTACGCTCGAGCGCAAGAAGGCCCGCTCGAGCGCCAACACACAAGAATAAAGTACATCCGCTCGAGCGCGAAAACCAGTCCGCTCGAGCGTAGATTTCCCCCTCCCAAAACTTACCCCAAAAAGTACTACCCGCTCGAGGGCCAAAGCACCTGCTCGAGCGCTACCGCTCGAGCGTAAAGAAACCCGCTCGAGCGTAAAAATCACACCCGCAAAAGTTTTGTAGGGACACGAAAAACTGGGAGTGTGCAATCTCCGCTCGAGCGCAACAAGGCCCGCTCGAGCGCAACCACCAAAAACCTGACAACAAGATTTCAGACTAAGGTTCAACCCACCTGTTCGAAACATGCCCAACACATCCTAGAACTCAAACAAATGGAATTAAAGGATGACAACAAGATAGATACAACTACCAACTCCACGGAACCGAGTCCGGAATACAACAGAACAGTAAAGGGACAACCGGGATCGCTATAGATTTTATGATTGAATATAATACTGAAGTTTCTTTCTTTTAATACTTAGCAAATTATTACAAAAAAGTAAACACAATCACAAAACATAAATGGAAAACTTCTCCTAATACTACTGTTAGTTCTAGTCATCCTCCTTTATCTACCATAATCATTGAACACTAAGGATCTGAAGTCCCAGCCTCTCCTTTTAAGTTGCCTGGTACTGACCCTGAAATCAAAACAGTTATTGAACAAAATAATTATACTAATCAATGTTTAAAAACTATTGGTAAACAATTAGATAAGATAGAAACCAATTTAGAAGATTATTCGGCTAACACTACTTCAGCTAAACAATCTTTAGATCAAGCTTTGCTTAATTTACCTAGTAACCGTTCCAAAAGAACTAGTTTAGTAACTCACGATAATTCTACTGTTAAAGCTATTGAACAATTATTTACTAAATTAACTACTACTAAGAAAGTCTCTCCCTCTATTGAAAAAGGTCTTACTGTATTAAATCAACAACAACCTACTTTAGAAAATGTTTCTACTCACTCTGAAACTGATACAACTGACAATGAAATTAATCTATTAACTCAAGAATTTCAATCCACTAATCTTATAAACTTCATTATCCTAAACCTAATCCTACATCTCTTACAAAAAATTAGTATTCTCGACCTACTCCTCCTGATCTCCAATATGAAGAAACTAATCTTAATAATCAATTCTCTGTGTTTGCTAAAAAATTATACGAATGGAATATTGATGGTCTTAGTGAAGATCAAATACTTCAAAAATTAAATCATTTATCTATGGTGTCAAATAGCTATCTTAGTAACTACCCTGATTATTCTCAACCTAAAACTGTTTCCTTAATCACCTCTGGTTTTACCGGTATGCTCAAATCTTGGTGGGAAAAATACCTTACTGACGATCAAAGAGAATCAATTTTACATGCTAATCAAAAAGATGAAAATGATTTACCAATCTTTGATGAAACTATTGGTTATTATAAACCTGATGGAATTAACACATTAATCTATACTATAGTCAGACATTTCATAGGAACTCCTACTAATATATATTTTCGCATACATGATCAACTTAGTAACCTTACTTGTCCAACATTAAGTGATTTTCGATGATATAAAGATGTATTTACCTCTAGAGTTATGTTAAGAGAAGAATGTATTAAATCTTTTTGGAAAGAAAAATTCATTAATGGCTTACCTAGTCTTTTTGCTCACAAAATTAGAGATGTTCTTAGTCAACCTACTAGTGTTATTGAATATGATAATTTAACTTATGGTGATATAATTAGCACTATTCAAAAAGAAGGATTAAGAATGTGTATTGATCTTAAACTTAGTCACAAAGTTGCTAAAGATAAACATAAAGCTAAATATGAATTAGGTAATTTCTGTGAACAATACGGTTTACCTTCTGTAGCACATTCTCGACATAGAAAACAGAAGCATACTAAACATAAATCCTCTTACAAATATTCTAATAAATACAAAAAGAATTATTCACCTTCTAAATCCAATGATAAATTTTATACTAAACCCAAAAAGAAATATTATAAAAAATCACATTGAAAATCTAAATCTAATAAAGATATTACTTGTTACAATTGTGGTAAAAAAAGGTTATTATTCTAATAAATGTAAAGAAAAACAAAAATTAAAAGATAAGGTTAATCAACTTCAAATCAATGATGAATCAAAAAATCAATTATTTGAAATCTTTCAATTAAACCAATCTGCTAGTAATTCCTCATCTGATAATCTTACAACTCCATCTGATTGCCATTCACCAAGTGAAGATTCTGATAACAATATTAAATTAGGATGTAATGATGTTTGTTGTAAACCAGTTAAACAAATCACAGTTCTTACTAAACAAAATCAAGAAGAAACTGCTCTTATTGAATTAATTAGCTGTTTCGAATATCCAGAATTAAAACAAAAATATACTAATAAATTAAAATCCTTATTAACTAATAAAGATACAAAACCTAAGTTTGATAAACCAATTATTAGTTTATCCAAAACCTTAGAAAGATTTAAAATTAAACAAAAAGAATTTACACTACAAGATTTACAATATGAAATCTATCAGATTAAACAAAATATTAAAGAATTACAAAGTAAAGATAGAGCATTAGAAGATGAAATTATTACATTAAAACTTAATAAAAGTTTAGAAAATTTCCAAGACAACAATGCTAAATTTCCTAATGAATCTGAACATGAATCTGATGATCATACTAACCCTGATAATCTCTTGTTTGATAATCGATCACATCAATCTCAATCTCATAATCTTGATGATAAACGATTAAATCTTATTAATAAAATTCATATTCAAAAATTGTATTCAAAAGTTAAATTAGTTATTGATGATTTTGAATTAAATATTATTGCTTTAATTGATACTGGTGCTGATCTTAATTGTATTCAAGAAGGATTACTCCCTACTAAATATTATGAAAAATGTCGTGAAAAATTAACTTCTGCTAATGGTAGTAAAATGCATATTAAACATAAATTACCCAAAGTTCATATATGTCAAAATAATGTTTGTTTTAAAACCTCCTTTGTTTTAGTCAAAAATATGACTGATAAAGTTATTTTAGGTACACTATTTATATTTTTATTATATCCATTTACCACCTCTAGTGATGGAATAACTACTCATGTTTTAGGTCAACCTATTACTTTTAAATTTTTATCTCCACCTGAAATGCTAGAATTAAATCAATTAAAAAACTGTTCTATTTCTCAATCTATTAATCGATTAACTTGTCAGTTACGTTTTCTCAAAGAAGAAGTCAATTATAAACGCATTGAACAACAATTAACTGATCCTGTTGTTATATCTCAAATTGAAGAATTTAAATTAAAATTAGAAACAACTGTTTGTTCTACTTTACCAATTGCCTTTTGGCATAGAAAAAAACATGTAGTCACTTTACCATACATTAAGAATTTTAATGAAAGACAAATTCCTACTAAATCTCGACCTATTCAAATGAATCATGAATTAGTTGAAATGTGTAAAAAAGAAATCAATGAACTATTAAAAAATCGAATTTTTAGTCCTAGTAAATCACCATGGTCTTATCCTGCTTTTTATGTTAATAAAAATGCTAAATTAGAACGAGGTGTCCCTCGCTTAGTCATCAATTATAAACCATTAAATAAAGTTTTAGAACGGATTCGATATCCTATTCCTAATAAAAAAGACTTAATCAAAAGACTTAGTCAAGCTGTTATTTTTAGTAAATTTGATTTAGAAAGTGGTTTTTGGCAAATACAGATTCATCCTAAAGATAGATATAAAACTGCATTTACTACACCTTTTGGTCACTATGATTGGAATGTCATGCCGTTTGGATTAAAAAATGCTCCTAGTAAATTTCAAAATATAATGAATGATATTTTTAATCCATTTAGTCATTTTTCCATCGTTTACATTGATGATATACTTATTTTCTCTAAATCCATTCATGAACACTGGAAACACTTTATTGCATTCTTTTATACTATTAAGAGTCATGGTCTGGTTATTTCTGCTCCTAAGATTAAATTATTTCAAACCAAAGTCCGATTTTTAGGATATGATATTCACCAAAATACTATTCTACCTATTAGTCGATCCATTGAGTTTGCGTCTAAGTTTCCTGATGAAATTTTAGATAAAACCCAATTACAACGCTTTTTAGGATCACTTAATTACATTGCTGAATTTTACAAAGACCTTAGGAAAACTTGTCAACTCTTGTTTTATAGGTTAAAAGACAATCCTCCTCCTTGGTCTCCTACTCATACTGCTATTGTTAAACAAGTTAAACACTGTGTCAAGTCTCTTCCTTGTCTTGGTATTCCTATTGAGAATTCATTCAAAATTATTCAAACTGATGCCTCTGATATTGGCTATGGTGGCATCCTTCTTCCGAAAATTACTCCTCAGTCATCTGAACAAATTGTTCGTTATCATTCTGGTGTCTGGAATAAAGCACAAAAGAATTATAGTACTATTAAACAAGAAATTTTATCTACTGTTTTATGTATTAGTAAATTTCAAGATGATATTTAAAATCAAAATTTTTTACTTCGTGTTGATTGTAAATCTGGTAAGTATGTTTTAGAAAAAGATGTTCAAAATCTTGCTAGTAAGCAAATTTTGCCCGATGGCAATCTATATTAAGTATTTTTTATTTTGACATTGAATATATTCCTGGTTGTCAAAATTCTATTCCTGATTTTCTTACCAGAGAATTTTTACAGGGTGAATAATAATGCCTATTTCCTCTATTTCATCCCATAAACAGAAAATTAAACATTACAAATCCCTGATTAAGCATACTGCTCGTCGCCTTGCCTTTCTCAAATCAACCCATTTACCTACTAAAAGAACCTAGTACATACAATTTCATCGGATTAAAGCTCAGAAACAACAACTTGCTCATTATATTAACTGTTTACATGAACATACTGATCAATTAGATATCCTCAGTGGATGCTAATTTATCTCCTCTATTTCATAGATGTCTTGTCCACGGCTTGCTTCCAAAGCCTTGGTTCCATCTAGTCAACCGTTTGTTCCTCCTCCGTTGGAGTTAGTCACCAAATACCATCCTGCTAAATTGGTTAACCGTTACCAAATTCTTGGTAACATTCCTAAACCTAGTTATACATCTGCTTTGGCTAATGATCCTTTTGCTTCATCTGGTCAAGCCGTTACTCCATACCCTCCTAATCCTATTAAATCAGCCCCGATCTAATTATGTTAAATCCACCACTACTAATCTCTTTTTCAAAGAACCTAGTCACCCAAAGAGTCATATTGTTCATGATCTGGTTAAATCTTATTTCCCTCCTGGATGGCATTTTATTCCTCTTCATCTAGAAAAAACAATTACTTTCTATAAAGACATCCTGTTCAACCATCAGTCCATTGTGATTAAACCCATTTATGATCGCACTTACACAAGTAAAATTGTGTACCATTCACTCTATATTCACAATTTTGTTTCTCTGGTTGATTGGGGTTCTCCTTACCAACTACAAGATTTGTCGGGTCATTCAATTCAATATAATTACTATGATTACATTGATTCTTGGTTCAAAGTCCTCTTTTATCAAAATGAGTCAAACAGTCACTCTTGGTTTCTTCAGTTTGATCAAAAGTTCAAATCCGAGTTACCTACCTGGTTTCTGCGATGGTGGACTCAGTATGGCGCCATTTCAGAAATCTTCCCATTTGTAATTATGGACCAAGTCAATTACTTCTCCATTGTTTTCTCATTCACTCCTCGACAAAGGAAATTCCCGCCATTGCTTATTTTTATATCCAAATACAAAATCCCTTGGATATTCAAATGGCAATATGGTATTTCTGATGATGTTATTTACTGTCAACACATGGTTAAATGGTGGGATAATTTCAAAATTCCACGCATCATTGAAATTGTTCAAACTGAATTCCCAATCAGCATACATGCTCCAACTCCTGCTATGGTTAAAGCTTAGTAGATCCCAGCTGCTCCATTAACACAAGGAAGTCAACTTCCTCCAGTCAATCTTGGAAGCCCAGCATCCAGTTCTTCCAAGCCCAAGTCATCCAAGTCAAAGATTAAGTCCAAGTCAGCAAAGCCCATCACTGATCAGCCCAAATCAAAGGAAAAATCCAAGTCCAAGGTTAAGTCCAAATCCAAGTCAAGTCAGATTCGGATAATAGTGATTCAGAAGAAAGTTCAGACAGTTCAAACTCTTCCGAAGGTTCAACTACTCAAAATCCATATGGACCCGAATTTCAAGATGCTCAGGATCCATATGCCTAGTCACTTGTTCAACTTATCAACATTGGATTCTATATAGCTATAATTATTAGCTTCAATCAATACTCATTTTTTGAGAAAAGCTGCTGATATATATATATATATTGATTCCCTCAGTCACATAGCGATGAATAGTAAAAAAGTCAACTTTACTGTTCACTATTCATCAAAAAGTCAACATTACTATTCCTCATTCATCATGATTCATCCAACCGACAAATTCAGCACAGTAAAAAGCAGCCATCAACTTTAGTCACCCACCGAAAGCAACAGACAGCGCAACAGACAGCTCCCATGTGCTCCTGATGCTCCTTTCAAGTTAGAATCATTCACTCACAAGGCTAACAGTAGTCACTCACAAGGCTAACAGTAGTCTCTTTTGATTATAAAAGGGCCTATTCAGTCAAGAATAAAGCAGAGTTAGGAAAAATTGAGAGCATTCCTTCCTCGAGAAAATAGTTGTATTTGTAATTTTATATTTTCAAAAATTATTTTCAAGTTATGTATTTTGAAGAACTGCTTGCTTCATTCCAGTAAACAATTGTAAGTTTTAATGTTTTAAATATTAAGTTTTATTTAAGTTATTTACTCTTTTGTGCTTTATTCCAGCCTAACATCGCTAAAAGTGCATCCAGAAAAGTCAAAATTGATTTTTAGCAACCAATTTTCAAAAATGTTGCTAAAAGTGACAATTAGCGACCAAATTTTTACTGTCACAAAATGTTTGATTTTGCAGAACTAAACATTTCGTCGCTAATACTTCATCACAAAATGTCCCAATTTGGTTGCGAAATACAAAATAGTGACATTTTTAACAACAATTATTTTTAGTCACTAAAGCATAAATGACCCTGCCATATACTTTCGTCACTAAAAGTCAGTTTAAAAAACATTTCACAACCCTTTAATTTGATAGCTACAAATTCACAAAAAATAAATTTATCATCCAACCATAAAATTAAAAAGAATAAAAAATAAAATAAAAATTGACATTCACACATCAAAGCATTCTATTCCCAAACCATAATGAGTACATAGAAAGTAAAATTTTACAAAAATTTAAACAAACTAAATTACACCTTTAGAAATGGATATATATCTTTTATCCACTAATTCAGTCCTATAAAGCAAAAGTAAAACAATAACATCAATTAAATCATTGTGATAAAAGTTAAAGAACAAGGAGCAAAAACTAATACAAAAACATCGTTGTGGAATTTATAAGAAGCATGCATCCATAAGCTTAATCAAATCAGAAACAAAGCAAATATTAATCTAACCTAGTACAAATATAGGCTAAAAGGAAAGAAGCAAGAAGCACAAAATTGATCTCTCTATGCATCAAAAGAAGCACAACCCAAATCAAAGAGAAGACCAAATATAACCCCAAAAGACAAGAAAATTGATTAAATGGCGAAGAAAAAAATAGAAATAAATTAGAGGTGTTTCTAACTTAATTACCTGGGTTGCCTCAATCTCTAATTCTTGCTTCTGAATGTTGAAGAATAGTGGATGCAGCATGCATAGGAAGAATAAATCTGATTTGTCAAAGAATGACTTGTGGATTTCATGTAACATAAGTATTTCTAGGTTTTTGTTGAAAAGTGTAAGAGAATTTTTGAACAATTTCTTTATTTTCATTTTTTTGATCACATTTATGATGTAAATATTCAGAGTCATTCTTAGATAAATGATAAGCATTGCCAAGTAAAGTAAGCCAACTTGTCAAATAAAGGATAAATGTTTATGAGATATAAATAGAAAATAAAAATAGATTAAAATAAAGGATTCATGATGCATAATCTCTATACACTTTTTGTGCAGCCAGTAGCAATACATGTAGCTGGAAATTTTTCTAACTACCATGATATATAAAAGCAATTAATGTTTGCAATTACTCTAAAAAGGGGTAGAAAGAAATTCCTTATACATTCCAACTGATTCACAAATGAGCATAGGGACCAACTTATGGGAAAAGTAACCCAACTTAAGGGCAATAGTGGCATGAAGCTCTTATCAGAATTATAAGTAAGAGAGAGAGAGAGAGAGAGTAACAAGATCTAACATTTAGAGTATGGTCTGGGCCTTAAATACAAATATGTGACCAGCTCAAAATAATAGAAGTTAACCACTCTGGAAGCAAATGAAAGTGTCAAAAAGGCCTTCTTTGAAACATAATTAAAACACATTACATAGACAAATAATGTAGAAATTGATACAAAGGCAATGCACAAAATAACAAGGACCAACACATGCAGAAAACAAATTCAAAGAGACAAACACATTCATAATCCAATAGAATGAAAGTTCTGCACATGCTTGTTTGAACTCCCCCCCCCCTCCCCCAAAAAAAAAAAAAAAACCTCATTCAAAATCTACAAATGATGTAATCATACCAAAATGAGAAACAAAAACATAAAATTCATTAGTGTTGCTATTATTACCCAATTCTGGCTGGATATTTCTTAAAGTATGTCTTGCATATACTAAAATAAATAAACATAACAAGTCAGCAAACAAAAAATAGTACCATCATCAAACAAGCACTAAAAACTTACAGGATTAGTTAGAGACCAAATATAGAATGGGAGCTCTTTTCCATTTACAAATCCTACAACCTTTTCTCTCTCCCACAAGTTACAAACCCCATTAATATGCAAGTTTTCAATAACCTAAAATCATAAGAAACCTAATTGTAGCATTTTGGGCTTTTCCTTGTACTGCCCAGCATTATCCAAAGGAGAAGAGAACATACAATATGCATAAAGGTTTCCATGAGGTTCCAATATGATTTAGAAGACAAAAGATAACTTTTATGCCACTAAATAATTTAAGCCAGAATGATGTGGGGAGAAAATGCAGGTACCCTCATTTCATATTTATCTGAAATTCTTCCTTTTATATTCTATGGAATTTTCAAAATATATTATTAATTAAATATTGTCTTGCGGACTACATAAAAGAAAACTGGAGATTACCTTCATGTAAAAGGACACCTCAAAAGGACCTTGGCTTCATATTTATTTTGCTTCTTTAGTCTATACTTCTCCTGCAGCACACAAGAATTCAACATATATTTCACATAGACATTATCCTATACTCAAGCACCTAGGAGAACCTCACTTGTGAGAATGATGTTTTCTTCTCAAAAGTTGCATTGTTAGCAATGAAAGTTTGGACTATTTCATCCCTTATGCACCCTGTCTGCATCAAAGCTATACATTAGCCAAAAAAAATTATACAGAAACATCCAAAAAATACAAATGATGGCTAATAGCCACATAGCATAACAATAAATTTAGAGACAAATATTTATTTCTGGTTGGCACAAATGAATGGGCTAATTTTACATCAAAAGTCAAAAAATTATTTGGATTGGTAAATCATTTATAATTTGTTTGTCCAATTTGAATATAATACCCCAATCAAAATGGAAGAATTATTCCAGCAACTCAAGCACTAAAGATTCTCTTCCTATCAGAATTACCAACAAAAAGATGTGACAAGATGTAGGATATAACTAGGCACCTATTTCAAGAGAACATTGGTAGAACGAATGAGCTTGTTGCATTTTTGTAGACAAATAAAGAACTTAAACATAATGAGAGCCCTATTCCATTCACTTCTTATATGATTAATTGGTGTAGTATTGACTAGAAATCTAATAATATTTTCACAACAGATAAACTAACATTATTAAATCTAATATGCATTTCCACACCAACAAAAGCCATGTATTTCCAATGGAAAGCCAAACCAACGAAACTCATGCATTTCCAATCTTAAGAAATCGCTATTAGTAGGGGCCCACTATGTGTGACCTCCTCATCATTAAATTAAACATAGATAACACACAATATTCTCTATGGACCAAATCCAAAGAAGTTGCAACTCCAAATGTTTGTACAAAGTATATTATTGACAATAACATACTAAAGTAATTTTAAACATATGGCGTGGAAACATAAAAATGCATGAAATAAATAAAACACCAAACACAATTCATGTATTGCAATATAACATTAGTAAATTGCTTTTAAAATAAATGTTTATGACTGGAATTTATTTGATAAAAACAACAAAATCTGATTTTTTTTATACAGAAATTGAGAGTAAAATTAATGAAAAATCAGAAAAAGTTAGATCATATACTTGAGATGCCATCTTGAAGTCTGAATTGGTCATTTACTGAGGGATTCAAGAGGCCAATTCAGCAAGGTTTACGTTTACGGAGGTATTCAAGAGGCCGATTCAGCAAGTTTTATGGAAGAAGATGGAGTCAGATGCAGAAATCGAGACCCTGCTAATCTCCTTGTACCGATTCATCTTCTCTTCCAGTTCACAGATCCAAACACCTACACATTAAAAAATATTTCAAAACCAATCTGCTATAGACATACATATATATGCCATATATATATATATATATATATATTAGAGAGAGAGAGAGAGAGAGGCTTGAGCAAACTGGTGCAGAAACGAATAGGGAGAGAGGATAGATCTGTGTTGGAGTATGAGATCGATCATGAAGATAAGATCGATTGAAGCTGAAGATCTTAGATCTCCATTGGAGTCCTAGACGATTGAAGCTGAAGATCTTAGATCTCCATTGGAGCCCTAGACAGAGAGAAAAGAGAACAGATCGAGAGCATGCATTTGACAAATTAGGGCGAGAGGATGAGATTTTATTTGCCTATTACTGAGACGACCAAAATATTTGGTCTCCAAGAGTCTTCACACATTAGCAACCAAATTAAGTGGTCTCCAGCTCTTAATCATATCAAACACGGGGATCAATTGGTCAAATGAAAGTGTAACTTTTTTTCCCCCTGGTAACACATATCATAAAGGAATACGGTGTGTTTGTATTACTTTCTCTTAAAATTTATTTTTGTCCCTAAATGATGGCTTTTAGAGACCAAATTCAATTGGTCTCTAAATATTAGTCTCTAAATCACTATTTTCTTTAAGTGAGAGATCCATAGGGCATGTGTATGCTGTTACTACACCAGATCTATTACTAGCATCTTCTGTAGTGAGAGGTAACTTTTGTTATACAACTCTATTGTCAATGTGTTGATTGATACTGGTGCATCTCATTCTTTTATTTCGTCTGCATTTGCATCAGCATTAGGGCTAGAAGTGGCTCGGTTAGCATCTCCGCTCAGGATAGAGTCACCTGTCGGTCGTAAGGTTGTCTTGGACCGGGGATGTCGAGGTTGTGAGATAGAAGTTTCCAGTCGCCGACTTCCTTTTACTTTCGTGTTGTTAGACATGTCGGGGGTTTCGATGTCATCTTAGGCATAGATTGGTTGTCTTCATACCGTGCCATTATAGATTGTTACCATCAAAGAGTTATGGTGTGCACCTCGAGTGGTGACTATTTTTATTTCCTAAGGGACCAAGCTGATAGAGTTTTATCGCCAGTGTATGATTCACATGGTTGGGGCGAGCTCAATTGCCTCTTTTTAACTTTCTTGATTAAAGAGAGTGATGTGGTCCGAGTTGATTTGCCAAGGGTAGTTTGTAAATATCTAGACATTTTTTTCCAAAGTCCTTACTAGTTTGCCACCTCACCAGGAGATTGAATTCTTTATTGACTTAGTGCCCGACACGACACTGATTTCCATGGCTCTGTATAGTTTGCACCTACTGAATTAGGTGAGTTGAAGATTCAACTCTAAAAACTGTTAGATAAGGGCTTTATCTGCCCTAGTACATCATCTTGCGAAGCACTGACTTTCTTTGCTAAGAAGAAATATGGCACATTGCAACTGTGCATCGATTACCGAAAGTTGAACCAGGTAATTATTAAGAACAAGTACCCATTACCTCAAATAGATGATTTGTTTGACCAATTGAAGGGGTCTCGTTGCTTTTCTAAGATTGATTTAAGATCGGGTTATCACCAGTTGAGGGTGAAGGGTGAGGATATTCAGAAAATAGCATTTCGTACGCAGTATGGCCATTATAAGTTCTTAGTGATGCCTTTTGGGTTAACCAACACATCGGCATGGTTTATGGATTTGATGAATCGAATCTTCCATGAGTTCTTAGACCGTTTTGTGATTGTCTTTGTTGACAACATCCTGATCTACTCACCCTCAGAGGAGGAAGACATGGAACACTTACGAATCGTACTTGAGTTACTTACAGCACACCATTTATATGCTAAGTTTAGGAAGTAAGAATTCTGGCTAAAAGAAATGAAGTTCTTAGGGCATGTGGTATCTGAGGAAGGGGTGATCGTAGACTCTTTTAAGATAGAGGCAGTGCAAGCTTAGGAACAACTTAAGAATGCCTTTGAGATTCAGAGTTTATTGGGCTTAGCCGGGTATTACCGACATTTTGTGAAAGACTTCTCTAGATTGGCCTCATCATTGACTAGATTGACGAGGAAGGAAACTAAGTTTGTGTGGCGTAAGACTTGCGAAAAATCGTTTCAAGAGCTTAAGGTTAGACTTACCAATGCTCCAGTATTGATTATTCCGTAGAGGGGTTTGGGCTATTTGATTTATTGTGATGCATCTCGGGAAGGTTTGGGTTGTGTATTGATACAAAAGGGGAAAGTGGTAACTTATGGATCACGCTAGTTAAAAACACAAAAGAGAAATTATCCTACTCACAACCTCGAGCTAGCGGTGATGATCTTTGCCTAAAAGATTTGGAGGCATTACCTTTATGGGGAGAGGTTTGAAGTGTTTTCCGATCACAAGAGTTTGAAATATATGTCTTCACAGAAAGATTTGAACCAGAGGTAGAGGAGGTGGATGAATTTTCTAGAGGACTAAGATTTTGAGTTACACTATCATCCGAGGAAGGCCAATGTAGTGGCCGATGCATTGAGTAGGAAATCCATAAGTAGTGTAGCTAGTGTTGCCATCTAGGAATGGGAAATGCTGGGCATTATTGGCGAGTTTGACTTGCATCTTGGCAAGTCTGTTGAGTCAGCCATTTTGTTCACCTAAGTTGCACAACCTACCCTAGTGAGCCGAGTTATAGAAGCATAGCGGGGTGATCTAGAAGTAGAGGCCATTCGAGGAAAGATATCTAGTAAGAAAGTAAAGAAGGGCTTGAACGTGTATTCTGACTCAAGTGTGAGATATCTTGACCGTCTTTTCATTCTAGAATCTTATAGGGAAGAGGTACTCCGAGAATTCCACCATTCATGCCTTGCGGTATACCTGGAAGGCACAAAGATGTACCACGACCTTAATCGCCAGTTTTGGTGGAGAGAGATAAAAAGAGACGTGGCCTTATTTTTTTCGAGGTGCCTTACTTGTCAACAAGTGAAAGCCAAGCATCAATGACTAGGGAGTTTGTTGCAACCCTTACGTATAGCCGAGTGGAAGTGGAAGCATGTGACGATGGATTTTGTTGTGGGTCTTCTGAGGACTCAACGAGGTAATGATGCCGTGTGGGTGATAGTTGACCGGTTAACTAAGTCAGCACACTTTGTACCTATGCGCACGATTGACTCAGTAGATTACCTTGCCGGCCTTTATGTTAAGGACATAGTTCGGCTTCATGGGGTCCTTGTGACTATTGTTTCGGATAGAGATCCACGTTTCACGGCTTGGTTGTGGCAAAGCCTACAGAATGCCTTGGGCACTAAGTTGACTTTTAACACTGCCTATCATTCTCAGACTAACGGGTAGTCCGAAAGAACCATTCAGATCTTAGCAGATATGCTCTAAGGTTGTGTTCTTGACTTTAAGGGATCGTGGGAGAAGCATTTACCTTTAGTGGAGTTTGCTTATAATAACAACTTTCAGGCAAGTATTAGTATGGCACCTTTTGAGGCCTTGAATGGCCACCTGTGTAGATCTCTAGTGTGTTTGGTCGAGGTGGGTGATGCACCTATGTTGGGTCCTAAATTAGTCTGGGAAATGACAGAGAAGGTTACGCTTATTCGTAAGAGGTTGGTTTCGACTCAAAGTCGCTAGAAGAGTTATGCCTACCGTACAAGGAGACCATTATCTTTTGAGGTAGGAGATCACGTTTTCCTAAGAATATCACCGAGACGGGATTTTATGAGAGTTGGGAAGAGTGGGAAGTTGTCTCCTAGATTTATTGGGCCTTTTGAGATTCTAGAGCAGATTGGGGAGGTAGCTTATCATTTGGTTTATTGCCCAAACTTTTCAAGGTTTATGACATATTTTATATTTGTATGCTCAAGAAGTAGGAGCCCAATCCTTCACACGTGTTGGATTAGACGGAGTTAGAGGTAAATGAGGATGCCTTGTACCAAGAGAGACATGTTCAAGTGTTAGATACTCGGAACCAAGTCTTGAGGGGCAAGACCATTCCATTGGTTAAGGTGTTGTGGCGACACCATAGGGTTGAGGAGGCGACTTGGGAGCATGAGGTAGAAGTCTGTGAGAAGCATCCAGACCAAGTTGTTAATGTTTGAAATCTGTATTGAAAATCTTACTCATGTTGTATTATGTGAACATTTTAAATGTTTTGGGAATGTAAATTGTACTATTGTGTACTGAATGATTGTGTATTATCGTTTTATTCTTGTTGGTGATCAATGGAATTGAGTCACGGTGGTTATTGGTTTGGTTTAAATTTCGAGGACGAAATTCCTTAAGGAGGGGAGATATAACAATTCCGGTTTAAACCCAATCCATTTCGTGCTTTTGAATCCAGGAATCCATATCTATGACTATTGTTCATTTCATTTTCATTTTTTGATAGTGAGTTTGGTTGTTTAGAAGTTATTGTTGCTGTTGGAACATGTTGGGAGTTAGTTTTTCAAAAGAATTGTTGCCCAGATTTGGCTTGTTTGCTCGAGTGGTCATTATTGTACTCGAGTGGTCTTTGAGATCTCCCAATATTTCGCTAGTCTGCAAAACTTCTGGAGTATGTTGTTCTTCACTCAAGCTATCTTTCTTGCGTTCGAGTAGTCTGCTTCAGTCTGCAAAACTTCCAAAAGGGTGTCATTGTGCACTCGAGCAGTTACTTTGGTCGCTCGCGTGGTGTCACTTATTGTGTTTGGGCGCTCGAGCAGTGTTTTGGTCGCTTGAGCGATCTGCGTGTATATCAGTTCAAAAAAGTGACTTTTTGGATCACTTTTTCATTTCTCTCTCTCTAAACATTTCAAAAACCCTAGATCTACACTCTCTCTCTCTCTAGTTCTTCCATTAAAGCTCCAAATACACCATCATCCGTTGATTTCTTCACCCTAGCCCTTTGGGGAAAAAGGTAGAGCACGTTGATGGCTTCGTTCTGATCGATTTTTCGACTCTATCAAAGTTTCATCTTGCTTCATCTTGTTTTCTTATTTTGAGGTAGGGATTTCTTCAACCTTTGACATGATTTGTAGCTTAGTTATTTGTCTATTTGAAAAGCCTAATGATTTGCGTGTTTTGCGTTAAACCTAGGGTTTGGAATTGAAATATAAAAGAGGGGTTTTCAAATGGAATCATGGAAAAGGTGGTGGCGATGTGTTTATAGTTAGAAACATGTTGAAATGAGGAATTTCCTTACTTGAAATGGTTTTTGAAAGTAAAAAGGGGCTTTGTTATAAAACCATTGATTTTGGTTTATGATGGAAAATTGGAAAATGATGATTAATTTTGAAAGACTATGGATGTTGATGATGATAGCAGAGTTAGATATGTAATATCACTCCCATCTTGGAAATGATGAAATGTTATTGTTATTGGAAATTATCTATTGATTAGAAATATCTATTTTGGGCTATCAGTGGAGGATAGCTTTGATTATTGTAGAAATTGCACGAGGATTAGGTGAATTGAAACTAATTTCTTATACATATTGCATTGAGCATTGTTACATATTTAAACATTGAAAATGAATTGTTTTGAGAAAAATGGGTAAATTTTTTGGTAAATCTGGTTAGGAGGTGTAGATGTGGTTAATTAGGTTGGCATTTGTGTCCTTGGTGAAAGTCCTGAACTCCGCACGGTTATGATGCCTTCCTTCCGGTTAGTAGGTTAGTAAAGTGGCATTGGTAGTACTTTTATAGTCTACTGGTAGACACGTACCTAGAGATTCTCAATGTTTTGTATCTACTGCCCTGTTTTATGATATTAAAAGATTATTTTCATGAATTAATGTAAAATCTGGCATTGCATTGTTTTGAGACGGAAAATGTGAAACGTTTGACAATTGGCATACATGTGCATTCACCTTATGACTTCGTTAAGATTCATATATTGCGTTAGAGTATCTCTACTGGGCTTTGGCTCACCCTATGTGAAAAACAACTTTTTGGTGCATATGATATGCCTCCACCAAGGACATAGCTTGGGAGGACTTGGAGCTACGAGCTTTAATTTGTTTATCTGGTGTAATTATTTTTGTACAAGCCTTGGACGTAAATTGTATTGAGTTAAACTCACTTTTGTATAACCAAGCTTGGACTTGGAAAGATATAGCCATTAAGGCATTAACTTATCTGTATAGCCTTTTATTTCATTTCGCTCACATGTAGCATATGCTATTGATTCAGGATTTAGGATTTATGAATGTATACCAACATATGTTAATAAAAGGTTATTATTCAGCATGTGATGATTTCCTTTGAATGTTTATGAGTTGGGTTATTGTTATTATTTCAGAGCGTTACATAAAGGATGAAAGTGTGATTTTAAAAAATGCAAAAGACTAACTAACCTCCAATTGTCTCATAAAGATAGAAAAAATAATGAGTTGAATTATTGCATTAATGTAATATTTATAGGATGGTGATGACATGAATGACTTAGAGAATGTGTAATATATGACGGCTAAGCTTTTGGGGTAGGAGAAAGAATTGGTTCGAGAAAGAGTGCACACGAAGGATCTTCGTCATCGTTCTTTTTCCAAATCATAAATCATGAAAAAAAATATTTTTAAATTACTTTTAAACTTAAAAATTTACAAATTTAGCATGGGAAACGGCCAAATCAGTTTATTTAATTTATTTATAAGGAAACAACCAAATCAGTTTTCCAAATTAATTATAAGGAAATAAAATCAATCAACTAAAAAAATTTAAACAAATTTGAATTGATTTTTCTTTATTTAAATTTATTTCAAGGAAGGAAGGGTTTTAGGTAGAGATTTTAGAAGATGGACAAATAAAATGGAAGATCAACAAACCGTGTTTCTATATTTGATTTTCGAAATGATCATTTTTTAGGCAATGATCTTAGGAGATAAGCTTGAAATTTTTTTATTTATTTATTTTTTAATTCAAAGATTATGTGAGACATATGAATAATTTATTATTTTTTAAAATTGAAAAAATAATAAATTGAAGTTGGGCATGCGGAGGCCTTAGAGGCATTCTCATCACTTAATATCAAATTTACCGATATTCATAATATTATCACACCTAAGGGCACACCCACCTAATTTTGCACACCCTCTCTCCTTCTCATTTTGATGATAGTCCATCTCCTGTTGAAAAGAACGCCGATGTTCATTGCATTAATAAACACCATTGCCTCAGTGAAGAACATTGCATCGACGATCCATCATTGAAATTCCTGTCATATAACAATTCTGGTTTAGACCTGACCCGTTTAATGTTTTGGATCTGGGATTTCTTGTCTTGAATGGTTGTTCATGTCCTTATTCATCTTATTCCTTAATGAACTTGGTTGTTTAAGCAGCGTTGTTGCGTTTGGAATAGGTTGGGAGTTTTTTTTTTTTTTTTTCCAAAAGAGTTGTTGTCCAAATTTTGGCCTATCCGCTCGAGCGGTCTTTACTGCGCTTGAGCGGTCTACTCTATCTGCAAAACTTCTGGGAGGGTTTCATTGTGCACTTGAGCGGTAACTTTGTTACTCGAGCTGGTCGCTTATTGTGTCTGGTCGCTCAAGCTATATTTTGGTTGCTCAAGTGGTCTGCGCGTATGTCAGTTCATAAAAGTCAATATTTGGATCACTTTTTGATTTCTCTCTCTCTCTAAACATTTAAAAACCTTAGTCCTTCTCTCTCTCTCTCTCTCTCTCTCTCTCTCTCTAGTTTTTGGTTTCTAGCCCCAAATACTTCTAATCCATTGATCTCGACACCATTGTCTTTTGGAGAAAACGTAAAGCATGTCGAGGGCTTTCATTTAATCTGAGCGAATTGTTGTTTCTTCGCCGGTGATTTCTAGGTTGTCTTCTCTTCGCTTCAAGAGGTAGGGATTTCTTACTCCTTTTCAATACTTCGTTTATAGATAGATACTTGGTAGATTTTTAGTGTATAAAATCATGTGTATTAGGAATTTTTCAAAAATCATGAAAGAGGGATCTAGGGTTTGATACTTCGAAGTTGAAATTGTTAAATTGGTAGTTGTTTTGGTTAATTGGAAGGTAGTTTTAGATGTTTATGTGGAGAGGGGGAAAACCCCTAATTTAATATTATTAGCTTAATAAATTGAGAAGGGCTAAAGTTGAATAATGATTATGTTTTGTTTGATGTGGCTTGTGTAAGGGTATTAATTGTTAAATAAGGGAGGTAACCATAATAATGGGACAAATTGGGATCGATTATGTTGAGTGGAGTTGGGTTGTGGCCTTGACATCATGGATAAGGTTTTTAATTAAAGGTGGAAAATGGATTTTTTTAAAACGATTGGAGTATTACAAATTGGAAAATGAGGAAATTGGTTTTGGAAAGAAAATAGAATTATAACCCTTCATAAATTAAGAATGAGCTTCAGATTGTAATTTGAAATCGTTAAATATTATTATTGTTGGACTCTCATGGTCACATGAGAATTGGATTATTGTATCACAAGTATTTAATACATATGCTTAGAAGGTTTTGTCCTTGGTCATTAGTGGAGGATGACATTATGATGTTGAATAGATTGTGTGTATGTAGTACACTTGAATTATTTATGCTTATTGTATATTGTGATGGTTGGAAATGTACACACGCTGAGAATGAGAGATACCATTACCTTCCAGCTAGCGCCTGGAGAACTTTGCAGAGGTACCATTCCCTTCCAGTAGGTGACTGGTAAATTGGCTTGTGTTATTGAAAGGTGTATCCTTGGCTTACCGTGCTTAAGGCAGGTAGAGCATTGTTTAGTTTATCGTTAACATCTTTAGGGACCAAATAATGAAAAATTTGCAAACCTCCACCGGATCAAATACACATTTTGTTCACGCTCCATTCACTTTTACAAATCCATGATGTAAGCTCCATTGCAGATCTTCGCTCTATCCATCACAGATGTTCTCTCTCTATCACAGATCTTCACCTCAACTCAAATTTGAGATCTACAAGCTTCAATCCACAATAAATCTCTCTTCTTCAAATTTGTTGCAGATTTGGCGAGTCTCTCTCTCTCAATCTCTCTCTGCTTATACATACATACATATATAGATATATATATTTGTAGATATATGAAGAACACAATAATTAGTTCACGTCTTGTTCGATTGGACAGATTAAAATTACTATATATTACATATTATTATCGATGGATCTCTCATTATCATCTTGTATGAAATCTAGGGTTTTTTTCGCTTTCTACATCTCAGTCTCTTGTTCTTCTTCTCTGTCTATCTGATTTGATTATCTCTCTTCATTTGAGTGATTTGAGAATCTGAAGAGAATCTGGATTTGTATTTGTTTTCAATATTTTGTGATTTAATTCAACTTTAGAATTGATTTGATTTGTATTTGATTGTTTTGTATTCAAGTTCATTCCAGAAATGATGTTTATCAATGTACGGGCTTTTAGATTTCTTTGAGTTCAATTTGGATTTGACTTATTTGGATCTGGAGGTAAAGTTTTACGTCACTGTTCCATGGTTTCTATCAATCCATACTTTGCTATTGCTTGCTACTTCATATCACCTAATTAAGAGTGATTGCGTAATTAGGTACAAACTGTACAAGTGAAAGCCATACTACATTAGGCGAAATAATTTTATTATGAAATTAATTTTGTACAGTGTTTGAGCTTTTGGATCTGTGGTTTCGTAGAACAACCTCTACTGTTGCAAAATTCTATCTTTCCCTCCCCTCTCTTGGTTTGCTTCAGTACTAGAAACAATTAATGGTGTTACAGGTTGTGGCTGGAAAGCAATGATTTGATGAAGTAATATATCTCCACTGTGTTCTTGTTGTCATTATCTTTTTTTTTCCCAATTGTTGTAGTTGGCTAATGTCTGAATTTAATGTTTTAGAGTGATTTGAAGTGTCAATTTTACTTTGTGATTACGAAAACGATATGAAACAGGTAGGCAATAGATGGCAAGATATTATTCACTTTTTATTTTTTGTTTTTTGTCTTTATATTAAGCATAATTAATTTGTTGCAAGCTAAATGTCTTTAAATTAATGAGCAGATGACAAACCAAACTAAAGAGGAATTTGTGCACATTCTTCATCGCCAAAGCAATGAATTCTCTCAGGGGAGCTCAAAATATAGAGGAGTGACCTTGCACAAATGTGGTCGATGGAAGGCTCAAATGGGACAATTCCTTGGGAAGAAGTGAGTAAGCCCTTAAACTCAAAATTGTTACTAATTACTTAGATGATCTTATTGTTGGATGTAAATATTAGAAATTACAAACCTGGTATATGGTGTTAGGAACTCTGATTTGGCTTTTGAGAACTTACCATTGTGCTTTTACTCATGCTGAATAAAAATATAGGATCGTAATTTCAAAGTAGAAATGCTTAGGGACCCCTTTTATCTATGAGATTAGGATGTTTGCTTGCAGGTTCATGCATCTTGGGTTATTCAACAATGAAGTAGAAGCTGCAAGGTCCTTGTGTTCTCTACTGTAGCATCATCAGGATTCACTATTTTGAATTTGGTTAGCTCAGTGATAACTTGTAATCAAGTTTGAGAAGACCTATCATTACAAGAAATTAGTATTTTAGAGACTAATATTTAAGGACTAGTTGAATTAGACCTGATCAATATAAGATTGACATAACTAGTTTAGAAGGACAACGTTATGACCATTTTGTTGATCCCAACGGTTATAACTGTTATTGTATCATGATTGTAGACACCTCATTTTGACCGCCCTTAAGACTTGAGCACCCCACGTTGAACACTCGATGATGAAATGTTACGTTGTCCAATTGTTCAATTTCTTCAGCAAAAGGCTTCAGCTTTTGAGTTTTAGAGCCTAAACCTTACACCCCATTTGGACCAAAACCTAATTTTTTCTAACCTGACCGCTCAGAGACTTACTGGCCAATAAGTGGCCGGCAGGCCATTTTTGGTTGGCCGACCGTCCCCCTCCATGGCTGGCCGACCATGTTTAGCACATCAGATATTTTGCTTGCTGCCAGCTATCCCCATGTGCATGCCTTGCACCAGCTGGCTTGTTATAGATATTTCCAACGTGAGAAGGCTTTCTTCTATAAATACATGACCCCTCCCCCTCATGGTTTGGGGTTAGCAAAATTTTCCCAAGAGCCTATAGCTTGCCAAACACTCTTCTTCTCTCTCTTGCAATATACATACTGTAACGCCCTAAAAATTAACCCATTATATATACCAATGACATGCATTATTTAAAGAAAACACTTCAATAATTCATTATAATATTCATCAGAGTCTTACTAAACAAAAGCATTACATGTAACACACTACAAAAAAATTGACTTTTTGCGACGGTAAAATACCGTCGCTAATACTCTTAATGCCGTCGCTAATACTTTTTGCGACGGCAAAATGACTTTTTGCGACGGCAAGAGGGGGGTCGCAACTGCAGGGGTTGTAAAAGAGTTTTTGCGACGGTAAGTGCCGTCGCTAATGTTTTGCGACGGCATTTTTTGCCTTTTTGTGACGGCACTGTGCAGTCGCTAATAACGTTTGAAATTTCTTGACTTTTTTGCGACGGCCCTATTTTACCGTCGCTAAAAATGTTATTTGAGACGGCAAAAAATACCGTCGCTAATAGTCTTTTTTTAAAAAAAAAACACTACTTTTTGCGACGATATGGTGCCGTCGCAGAAAATATAAAAAATATGAAATTTTCTATTTTTTGCGACAGTGTAATGCCGTCGCAAAAAATATTAAAAAATAATAAAATTTCTATTTTAAATAATAAAATTTCTATTTTTTGCGACAGTATAATATCGTCGCAAAAAGTAAAACCTGTAACAAAATTAATAAAAATATTAAAATTTTCTATTTTTTCCAACGGTGGTGCCGTCTCTCTCTAAAAGCTGATTATTTACATTCTATTCACAAAAACATCATAACAGAAAATAAAAATAAAAATTTAAATTGATCAAACCATCAAATTCAATATTTTACAAAGAACAATTAAACTGTACATGTTCATAAAAGCATATTTAAATTATAAAATTCACCCAAATCCTAAAAAAAAATAAAATAATAAAATAAAATCTAAAATTCACCAATCAGCACATTGGATATTTAAATACTCTTACAAAAATTAAAAAATTTCAAACAAGATCTCAATTTTGAGCCTATTTCAAAAATCAAGCTCTAAATTCCTTACTTCTAGAATCAGATCTTCCCCTCGGCAAAATTTATCCTTTTGACCTACAAATAAATAGATAACAGTTGCAAATTATAATCTTTTGGAGAAACCAACTATTTAAACACCAGTAATGAAGACAATGAAGACTGTGGAAAAAACACTTACGTTGTCATCAGGAATAACTGCATATCTCTCAATTGGAGAAACCAAAGCTTTCCCTGCTCACAAAAAATAATAATAATAATAATAATAATAATAATAATAATAATAATAATAATGGAATTCAATGTAGTCCAAAATAGTGTAATAAACTCTTATTGTAATATACCTGGGGAATTTTTTTATGTCTGATGGGAGTGGGAAGGGTTGGACTTAAAGGGTTCCTACCTGTCTTGGATTGTAGAATACACAAATTTATTTTGTAGGAACTCACATGCAGAGGGTCCATCATAAAGAATTGTGAGAAGAATACTAATATGTGATTACAATTAACTCTATATATGGTAGTTAATCAGGTGTAACGAAAAAAATTTTACGAAAAAATAAAAAAAACAGGGTGTCCACTAAAAATTAAATTTTTTTTTTATTTTCTTTATTTTTTGTGCAATAATTTATGATCTATGGTTGTTAGGAAAGATGAGAGGGAGACGATATAAATACTTTAGAGCTCTAATATTGGAGTTCTAATAGCTCTAATGGAAAGAAATGCCTATGAATACAGAAATCATGACCCACAACTATATCCATGACCCACAACTATACCTTTTGCCTCGTCTGGTGCCAGCAAAGAAATGCCTATGAATACAGAAATCATTCCTAATATGAACATTGTTATCCTTAGAGCACCAAATACCTGCTTAAGCAACAGTCAATAGTCTGCCAATGTGTGTGAATTCAAGAGAAGCAAGATTGGACATATGCAAATTTTAAAAATATTCATCAAAAATAAAAAATTCAATTTCTAAAAAATTAAAACCAAATACGGTATATAATTTCTTCCCCAGGAAATTAGGAACAATAAAATAACTAGATAATGTTCATTCAATGCTATGAAGAAATTTGATTGAAATGAACAGGCAACTGAAAAATTTATGAAAATCCATGCACCATAATGTTGCTCTGCATATTTGTGGGTCCCTTGGCCAGCCAGCCAGCAAACCTTGTGGTGTGTGTGGCCCTCTTACCACTCATAATTGATGACCAGTTGAGCTATGAATTCCATCTCAAAAAGGAAAGTCAAGATTCAAGATTCAAGAATAGTGTGTTCAAAATATTGCCCCATCAGTGAATTCATAATTATGGACCCAATTTGGATCTTCTGCTTCAAAATTTTCTATTTCTTTGTTTTAAAATATTCGTAGTTATAATAATTATACTTTACTCCCTTATTTGAAAAATACATTACCTTCTTACTAAAAATATATATATACATAATTTTCGTATAATTCAGAGTAAAACGTAAAAGTAACCAATTATGTTCTATTTGACAGCAAGTGCACCGCACCAAATTGAGCATGTGCACCAAAATAAACTACTAAAATTATATTTGTACCCTTTTTATTTTTCATCTTTTCTTCTTCTTTCTATTTATTTATTTGTTTTGTTTTGTTTTCGTTTCTACTCTCTTCTACCTTCACCCTTTTACTATTAACAACAGTGCCGGAACCATTTTTTTTTTAACCATTGCACATGGTCTGCTATTGTCATATTTTAGAACATTTTAAAATTTCCTAGTGCTATATAAGCCAATCATTACTCCGAAATTTTATTTTATTTTTAATTGGAAAAATCTCCCAAATCTACCAACTTAGATGTTTCATGCTAGGAAGCACAATCAAGTACCTGGATAGATGGATTTGCTGTCAGAAGAAGAGAAATGCCTAAACCATCAAATGCCCCACTCCAAGTGTTTTCTGAAACGGATTTCCAGAGTCCTTTAGATTTCCCAAATTCACTTGTTTGCATCCTTGATGATGCTGTATTCAAAGGCTGAACAACAATATCAGAAATTAGAATGTTTAAAAAAAAATCCTTTACTTTATTATTCTAAGCATTCAAAGAGACTTCATCATTACAATTATACATTCAAATTTAAGATTAACTTTAAATTATAATTAGAAGTCATTAAACAATATCCAATCAATTTTCATCATCATTATTTTTGTTATGATTCCCTGTTCTATTAAATATTCATCATGACTCCCCTCATGAACAATTTAGCCTAGACAAAGTGGCTATTATACTTTAATCAAACAAGGATATCATGAACTTAAGTTATAGATTAAGTGATCAGCCAAAATCAATGTGATATGAAACACCCAGTATGGGTGTTTTATTGTAATTAACAGGAAGAAAATTTATTACTGATCAGTAATATAACAAGCCAAAATATGACCTCACCTGCGTCACCACAATCATACAAGCCCCAGCAGCCGCAGCAAGAACCAAATTAGCTTTCGTTCCAATAGATTTTGATCCACTTCTCTTTAAGTATAGCTTCTTAAAGAAGCTGTATCCATAGAAGTAGATAAACGAAAAAATAACAGACTGCAGGTTCTTTGTCCCAAGGCCCTGGTACAGTGAGAGAACTTGATGGTTAGATATTGCTTCCCAAAACATACCAATGTCAACTGCTATTAAAGATTTGTGTACGATGAACCATCTTCTTCAAAGACCCAATTACAGCAGAAACGGACTACATTTCTCTATGGGTTTTGCAGAATAAACAAGAAAGCACATAATTCTCAGACAAATTCATAGAGGAAAGAAACAGGGTTGAAATGTACCTGTACAGAACCCCTCCATTAACCGAATCACAGTACCGCTTCATCCATTGCATAAACTCCAGATTATCCAAGGGCCTTCCTTTCACTAATTTGTTCACCTCAATGTGCTGTACCCACATTACACAAGCAATCAAAATAATAATAATAATAATTAAATTAAAGATATGAAACCCTAGTATAAAAACAAAGAGAAATTGGGGGTGAACAAAATGAAACCTTGGTAATCTTCATTTTGTTAAAGACATCTTGAAGAACTTTGTAGTTCTGAATCATCTTGTACTCGTTCTTGGCATCGAAGTTGACTTTGTGCATTGGCACGATTCCGGGATGAGCCGCATCCATCAACTGGCAGTGAACCGCACCGGAACATGCCTGAAATCAACATATCCAAACCAAACAGTAGTTCATTTTACAAAAATAAACCATAAAAAATGAAAAGATTAGGGTTTTGGAAGAGAGAGAGAGAGAGAGAGAGAGAGAGAGAGACGTACCTATTTGTGAGAGTTTAAGAAGGCCGTGGATTTGGTAGCGGAAGAAGGAAGGGGCGGATGAGAAACGTATGGGTTCGGCGAGAACCCGATTGGGGATTTTGGTTGAACAAATTGGGGATTTGGGGGGGAGGGGGAGGGGGAGGGGGGAGCGGGAATGGAAAACAAGAAACAGATTGGGGATTTTGGGTTTTTGGGGAGGGGGGAGCGGGAATGGAAAGAGGGAGGGCGGGAACCGGGCGGGAATGAAAAGAGGGGGGGGAGGTTGGAAATTTGTTTGGATTTTTTTTTTCATTACAAATAAATATTTAAATAATAAAATGTTTTTTTTTTTTTTTTGCAGCAGAGGATGCCATTGCTTAAAAAAATTATTTTTTATTAAAATAATTTTTTTATAGTTAATGAATTTTTATTTTTATTTTTTCATTTTGTAAGGTTGAAAATTTATTTGTTTCATATTTATTTTAATGAATAAAAAATTATTATTATTTTTTTATTTGGTAGAAGTAGGGATAATATTTTCCATTCAAATAAAGTTAATTTTTTGTGGTCAATGTGGCATGTGCAGTGGTAGTAGTGGTAATAATGGAATGGCATTTGCAGTAGTGGTGAATGTGGTAGAGAAGATGGGTGGTGAGAGAGAGATGAGTGAGAGACAGATAGAGAAGAGAGATAGAGAGAGAGAAAGAGAGACAGACAGATAGACATAGACAAAGTGATGAGTGAGAGAGAGACAAAGTGGTCGCTAAAAGTGCATTTTCTTGTAGTGGAGAGCTCGGTAAATAGAGAAGAGATGAGGGAGAGAGTGAGCAAGGTGAACACAATGGAGAGAGAGACAAGCAGACAGACAGACACATAGAGAGAAAGAGAGAGAGAGAGAAGAGCGAAAGACAGACAAACAGACATAGAGAGAGAGAAAGAGAGAGAGAGAAGAGTGATAAGTGAGAGAGAGACAAAGAGAGAAAGAGATATAGAGAAAGATATAGGGAGACAGAGAGAGAAACAGATAGAGAGAGACATATAGAAAAATAAGAGAAACAATAGATGAGTGAGGGATAGATAGAGTGAGAGAGAAAGAGAGCAAAAAAAGATGATCGAGAGAAAGACATAGAAAAAGAGAGAGACGGAGAGAGAAAAAAGATGAGCGAGATAGACGGATAGAGAGATAGAGAGAAGATAAATGAGCAAGAGAGAAGAGAGATAGAGAGAGGAGAGAGATAGAGAGATGAAAGAGATAGAGAGAAGAGAGATGAGCGAGAGACAAAGAGAGAGAGAGAAAGAGAAAGAGACAAAGACAAAGACTGACAGACAGAGAAGAGTGATGAGTGAAAGAGAGAAGAGAGATAATGTTTTGTGGTAGAGAAGAGGAACCGACAGTAGTGGTGAAGGTGGTGGATAAGAGATGATGGTGGTGGTGGTGGTGGTGGTGATGACAAAGGAGATTAATGGTAAATTTGTGGTAGTAGTAGAGTAGATGGAGTAGCAGGAGTGAAAGAGAGGTAAAGGTAGTAGTGGTAGTGGTAGTAGTGAAGTGGTGGCGATGGTAGTAGTAATGGTAGTCGTAGAGGTGAAATGGCGACCGTGGTGGTAGTGGTGGTAGTGAAATGGCGTTTGCAGTAGTGGTGAAGGTGGTAGAGGAGATGAGTGGTGAGAGAGAGAGATGAGTGAGAGGCACACACAGAGAGAGAGAGAAAAGAGATGAGAGAAGAGATAGATGAATGAAAGACATAGAGAGAGAGAAAGACAAATAGACAGACAGAGAGAGGAGAGTGATGAATGAGAGAGAGAAAGAAAATAGAGAGAAAAAGATAAAAAAATTAGTGAAAAGATATAGACAAATAGAAAGACAGAAAGAGAAAAAAAAAAGAGCGAAAAGAGATAAACGAGAGAGAGACAGGAAGAGATGAGCGAGAGAGAAAAAAAAAGAAAGAGACAGAGAGACAGAGAGAGAAGATAAATGAAAGAGATAGAGAGAAGAGAGATGGACGAGAGACACAGAGAAAAAGAGAGACAGACAGACAGACAGACAGAGAAGAGTGATGAGTAAGAGAGAGAAAGAGAAGAGAGACAAAGACACAGAGAGAAAGAGAGAGACGAACAGACAGAGAAGAGTGATGAGTGAGAGAGAGACAGAGAAGAGAGACAGAGATACATAGAGAAAGGGAGAGATAGACAGACAGAGAAGAGTGATGAGTAAGAGAGGAAAAGAGAAGAGAGACAGAGACAGAGAGATAGGAAGATGAAAAAATGGGTGAAAAGAGAAATGTTCAAAAGAGTAAGACGACGTCATTTATAGTGGATCGATAAATCGAGAAGGAGCTCGATAAATAGAGAAGATGGGAGTAAGAGAGTGAGCAAGGCAAACATAGTGAGGGAGAAATAGACAAATAGACAAGTAGAGAGAGAGAGAAGAGTGACGAGTGAGAGAGAGACAGGGAGAGAGAGATAGACAGAAAAAGAGATAGACAGAGAAAAAGAGAGAGAGAGAGAGAGATAGAAATAGAGATAGAGGAAAAGATAGAAAAAGAGAGAGAAACAACAGATGAGCGAGAGATAGACAAAAAGAGAGAGAAATAGAGCGAAAAGAGATGAGCGAGAGAGACACAGAAAAAGAGAAAGACAGAGAGAGAAGAGAAATGGACGAGAAAGATAGAAAGATAAGAGAGAGAGAGAGAAAAGAAATGAGAGAGATAGAGAGAAGAGAGATGAGCGAGAGAGACAGAGAGAGAAAACAGATGAGAGAGATAGAGAGAAGAGAGATAGGCGAGAGACACAGAGAGAAAATGAGAGAGAGAAACAGACAGACAGAGAAAAAAGAGTGATGAGTGAAAGAGATAAAGAGAAGAGAGAGAGATAGAGACAGAGAGACATGAAGATGAAAAAATGAATGAAAAGAGAAATGTTATATCAAAAGAGTAAGAAGACATTGTTTTTTTAAATTTTTTTTGCGACAGAAAAAAGTACTAGAATTTATTCAAACCATTTTGTGACTGTATATATATGAAACTGTCTCAAAACAACAATCACTATGCTAGGTTAGAGTTTTCCAAAAACTCTTTTGAGAAAATTATACTTTCTTGTGTTTCCGTGTTATATTGTTTTTACTGAATTTTTTTAATATTTTAAGTATTTTTTTTTAATTTTTAGACACACCTAATATAAATACACCTAAAAATTTTAAAAATTGTAAAAAAAATCTTTTAAAAATTCACTAAATACCAAAAATACAATAATTCAATACTTTTTTTTTGTATTTTTATGTATTTATTAATTTTTAAAAATATTTTTTCATAATTTTTTTTTTAGATACATCTAAGGTGCATCTAAAAAAAATATTCAAAATTTTAAAAATATTCACTAAAAATTAACAAAAAACAGGAAAGTCACTTTTTGCGACGGCAGAATATGCCGTCTCAAAAAAGTAGAGTATTTGCGACGGCACGAAATGTCGTCTCAAAAAAGCAGAGCATTTGCGACGGCACAATTTGCCGTCTCAAAAAAGTAGAGTATTTGCGACGGCAGAAAATACCGTCGCAAATGCTCTTATTTTTTGAGACGGCAAATTGTGCCGTCTCAAATGCTCTGCTTTTTTGAGACGGCAAATGGTGCCGTCGCAAATATTCTGCTTTTTTGAGACGGCATTTTTTGCCGTCGCAAAAAGTGACTTTTTGAGACGGCAAGTGTGCCGTCGCAAATAGTCCCGTCTCATATACCCACTTTTCTTGTAGTGACATCAAATTAAATGCCCTAACGGCTTACATCTTTCCAAGCCAACACTTGGACACAAAAGTATGAGTTCTAACTCAAATATAAATAAAGCCCTAGGCTTGAGTGTTTATATGTACTAACAATGAAAAACAAATAACTAGAAATAGTCTTCAAAATCTAAGTCCTTCCAAGCTAAGTCCTTGGAGGTAGCTTATCACCTGAACCTGAAAATGATGTTCCCATAAAGGGTGAGCCACAGCCCAGTAGAAATATACTAAACCACATATAAGCAATGAATAAAGCAATAGCATTCAACAGATGGTTAACCAAGATAATCAATTACTTCATTTTACAGTCTCATGACACTATTGTCTAAGACACGTTTTACTTTCCAACTTTATCAATATGGCTCAGAACCTGGCCAAACTTACAACAGTGAATTATATATATCATATTCACATTCTTCCAATGTCAACAAACAAATGAGACTCAAGCTCAAATCAAGACACTTCATACTTCCAGATTGATACACATTTTAGTGCTGTATCAATAAAAACACTTCTATATAAATAAGCACACATAAAAGTGATGCTAATGGAGTCCATCCCCTATCTCCTCCCAAGCAAAATCCGGTTTAGAGGTCCATCCCCTATCTTCCCCTAAACCGTGGAGTACATCCCCTATCTCCTCCCACACAAAACAATGTATGTAAACACATAACATATGCAACACACAATCAATACACATAATGTCTGTATTAATTCAACAGTCAAAATTGATGATTTAATCAATGATTAGTTTCAGTTATCCCTAATCCTCATGTAGTGTCTACAACAATCACAGCTATCCTCCACCGATAGCCCAAAACAGTTATTTCTAGACTGAAAATAAATATATCAACAATTCAATTGGTGAGTGATTTAAATTATCCAACTACACCTCTTAATCAATAAATTCCTCAATTCCATGAATTTAACCATATTTCCCCAATTTCCTTTAATTAATTATACAAATTAACTTATTAATGCCACTAGGGTTTTTCCCAAAATTACCAAAGTATCCCCGACATATCAAAATACCAAAACTTAGAACAAAACTTATAGAATGGAGTAGGAAATCCCTACCTCGAAGAAATAGCCCCAAAAGAAAAGATGGAGATGAAGACCCAAACTCCAAAATGCTCCAAACTACCAACAACTCAGATTAAATGGAAACCCTCGACCCACTCTATCTTTTTAATAAAGGATCTAAGGTAGAAACTCACTCTAAGTAGATCAATCCTAAGAGAGAAGGTGTGTAGAGGGAGAGAGAACTCGTACTTAGGGTTTTGGAATCTGAAAGTGGATGAAAAACTGATCTGAAACACGCTGCTGCCTATTTAAACCTGACAGGATCGCTCGAGCGAAGACTTGGTCGCTCGAGCGACCAGACATAGAAAATCTACGCTCGAGCCAAGGAGGCCTTGCTCGAGCCAACAACCCAAAAGCTCGCTCGAGCTAAAGAAATCTCGCTCGAGCGAAGAACTCAAACCCTCAGGTCCGAAACCAGACACACGCTCGAGCGAAGAAACTCCCGCTCGAGCGAAGAACGAACTAACTCGCTCGAGCGAAGAAAAGCTCGCTCGAGCCAAAAACCTCTGCTCTCAGGTCTTACTACAAAATGCAATCCTCGCTCGATCGAAGAAACCCTGGCTCGAGCGATGGACCAAAACAAAGAGTTCGCTCGAGCGAATAACTGCTCGCTCGAGCGAAGGGTCAAAATTCTGGGCAGCAACCCTTTGTTCCCAAGCCCAACCAACCTGCTATAAACCTGCCCAATGCATCCCCCAACTCAGAAATAGGAAAATAAAGGACGGTAACAATCATAATACAATGGCAGGAGCTACGGAACCTAAGTCCGGATACAATAAACAAATGGGAAAAGACCGGGGTCGCTATACATACACTATCCATACACTTCCTAAGCCAAAACTTGAGGCTTTTTGCTAAGATTCTTGAACACAAATTTCAGCTCTTGAGAATGTTCAACTTGTGGTTTGTGAACTCAAGAGCATCCTCTCTTCAAGAGGTATCACCTTTGTCATCTTTTCCCTTGTTTACACTACTCTTTCCTTGTCTTTTTCTTGTTGTTTATACACTGTTTTGGACTGGTTTTGAGGGCTGAAACATGTGATTTAAAAGCTACCAAAGGTGGAAGGGGTTAACCACCTTTTCTTGAACCTTATTCCATAACTTATATCCTTGTTCTTTCCACTTGTTTCTTTGCTTTTAGCTACTATTTTTTAGAGTTTTCAGAGGCTAAAATATGTGATTTAAAGGTCCAAAAAGTGGAGGGTTTAGCCATCATTCCTTAGGTTTGCTTACTAGCTTTGTTCTCTTCCTTTTTTGTTTACTTTTTCTAACGTTTCAAAATGATTTCAGCACTGTTTTTTTAGTTTTTGGGGCTGTTTTAATTGCTTATTTAATTTATGCTTTGAATACTATGCTTCTGGTGTTGTAAGTCCTTATGTATTTGGGTGTTTAGGCCTTAGACACCAATCCATTTGAGTTGATAGCTTTTCATTCCTTATTTTTCTTGTTCATATACTTGTAATCACCTTTGCATAATATCTTTGCAACCTCCCTCCATTCTTTGTTCATTTTGATTAAAGAGTTGTGTTTAACAAAAGGTTGTTGTTCAAGCATAAGAAAGAGACCTTCCGTGCTTAATGGTTTAATTTCTTCGGAGGTTCATTACCAAGGCATTACATCTCTCTTATGGTAAGCACAACTTCTTGTTTGTCATTTCTCTTTATCACCGGTACATTTACTTCTAAGGGATTAACTTTCTAGCTAGACCCTTGGAAATCACCAAAGAAAGTGCCAGTATGGCTTGTTATTAAGTTTGGATTTAGAGTCATTATCGCTTATTTTGGGTTTGGTTAGTCATTATCGCTCTCTTTGAGTTTGACTAATCATTATCGCTCATTTTGGATTTGACTTAGAATTCATTATTGCTTGTAAATGAGTTTGACTCTTCCTTTGTAATTTTCCTCGTAGAGAAGGGCCTGAAAAGCTCATTTCTCAGGTTAAGTCAATGCTTGTTACTCTTTATCGCTTTTGGACTTAGTGGACGTAATTATCACTTTTGGACAAAAATGAAGAAAAGATAAGAAATGAAAATGTAATTTAAAAGAGGCTAATAAATTTGGAGTAAAAAAGGTAATAAATTGAGTTAGGTTCAATCAGACGTTATATTGAACCTATTGCGTCTTGGCTCATTACACACTCTTTAGTGATGTTCAATGATTCAAGAAGCAATGTCTACCCCTTCCCTTAAGGTAACTCCATGATAGAGAGGAGGTATTTTTAGTCTTTCATTTCATTTTATTGAGCTTTTGTCTTATCGGTTCATAGATCATCACGCAACAAATTTGCGACAATTGAATATTTGTGAATCGAATCTACTCCCTCCTTGATCTTTTTCATGATAGGGAGCGGCTGAGATGATAAACATCTCCTGGAAACACTCCGTTTTTGCTCTGTTTTGATTCTGTGGCAGCAGGGCAGTTCCCAAAAGTAGTGGCCGGTCGGCTACTACTCCATATGGCCGACCACTTTCCAAGGCCGACCAACCACCACTTTGTATAGTCAGTGATATTTTTGTGGCAGAACAGAGCAGAAGCTGAGGCAAAAATAGAATTATTTTCTGACGACAAACAGAACAAAATCTGGCAGCAAATAGAGACGTTTTTGGGAAGATGTTCTCGGTTGCGTGTGTTCGGGTCCTCGCTTCCCGTTCAAGTCTTTTAAATCAGTGCTTTAACAATTAGTGTGTTGTAATTAATTAGTTAGATTTATTCGAATTTGTAATAGCTAGTTAATTTAGTTTATTCATTTTCAGTTTGTAAAAATTAGTTTAAATTAGGACATTCATTCGGACCCTCTTGTGCGAGGGCCAAATTGTGACACTTTTAATATTGTGTATGTCTTCCAACTCTCATTTCTTTCTCCTTTTTATTTATTTGCTTACTATGGTTGCATGTAGTATCATATTTTTGGTTTCATATCATTACCATGACTTGCATCCATTTTTGCATACATTAGGATTTGGCTCATCATACTTGATAAACATCGATTATTTCTTGCTTGAATACATACGCTACCATATGCCTTGATTTGATCCATATTTCATGTTAAGAAGCCGAATCCGATAGTTGCATTTTGTATGTGTTGCATTATGTCAAGCCCCGAAATAAACCCAACATGTATAAAACATCATTGTCACATTCATTAATTAAACATAACCATTCTCCAAAATTTACATCATAAATCTCCAAGGTTTTATAAAAAAGTTCTACATGCAGATATACATTCAATGATAAGAAGGACATATGAATCTATAGCATGTGAAACGTTTAATCTCAAAACAAATAAAGTGCCCTCAAGGGCTTACATCTTCCAAGGCAATAGCCCGGTTACACAAAATGGTCTCTCAAACCCACACACGTTTAGCCCTTGGCTTACAAAAATTTCACAACCAAAAAAAAAATAAGAGCAATCTACTCTTCACCAAAACATATCCACGCCCTCAGTTTGGCAGGATCACCACGTCTTTTCCTGCACCAAAATCCCATAGGGGTGAGCATAAAGCCCAGTAGAGAAATCCCTAACAAAGTATATACATTTATGTAAGATATCCAATATTAAATGCAAGTGCAAATGCGATGCAATGCCTTTTCAAAATAATCTCACATCATGCCTTTCTTGAAAATTACCATGTTTTTCAATAACATTTTACAATCTCATCGATTTCCAAACTTCAAATTTTAAATCACAAGGGGCGGTAAATACGACTCAGGTAATCCCTAGGTTGGTGTCTGCAAGTAAGCTCAACAAGCACTACCAATAACCCCACTTTACCGGTTATTAATCGGAAGGGAAGAGGTACCTCCTCCTCGCATGTTTTTGGTCTTTCACCCCGGACACTCAGGCCAACTTATCAATTTCATGTACACCTCCTAATCGGACTTCCCAACGTATTTACCCCTTAAACATTTTCATAGCTTTCATTACTATTATCTTTTCTCAAAGTGAATGTTTCCAAGTCAATCAAGATACTCAATGGTGATAAATAATTAATGAGAATATGATGCAATAAGTAACACCTCATGCTTAACCGATGCTATCAACACATGGCAATAATTTCTCATCATGCACAATTCTTATCATTCTAGTCATTTCAAGACTATATGTAATCTTTCAAACATTAATTTCGAAGCTTTCAATTCCCATAATCCATGGTGCTCAACAATTATCATCTCACGATTATACGTGTTCAACAAAATGTAATAACTATCAATTGAAATGTGCATTTTACCAACCCTCATGTCTTTTCCAATGGAAGATTCACAAGATGACTATGTGCCCAAATAACTCATCAAGAATAACCACATTTTAACATTTATGAGCAACAATAACCATTCCACAATTTCTTTACCATTTCTCCCTCATCCACGTGATTAAGAAGCCCCTTTTTCTTCATTTCATTTATCACATAAGAAAAACATCACTAACATTAGAAGTAGATAAAATTTATTTATAAAATCCCCAACATGTTCTCCCCAACCCCACATTTCTAGGGTTTTTCTTCTAAAACAAACATTTCCCCATCTTTTGAAAGGGTTTTCCCTCAAGACATCACCCCTCCTATTATGTTATAAAGATTTGATAAAGCCTTGTTTCGTTTTGATAAAAGCATTTGATCAAGCATTTGATCAAGCATTTGATCAAGTATCAAGTAAGCTTTGTTTTGATGACAATCTTTGAAAGTCCATACGTGCCAGGGGACTTTAAGCATTTGTGGCACAAGTCCGTACGTGCTAGGGGACTGTAAGCATTTGTAGCACAATCTTTGAAAGTCCGTACGTGCCAGGGGACTTTAAGCATTTGTGGCACAAGTCCGTACGTGCCAGGGGACTTTAAGCATTTGTGACACTAGTCCGTACGTGCCAGGGGACTTTAAGCATTTGTGGCACAAGTCCTTTCGTGCTAGGGGAGGCAAAGACCAAACTTTCAATATCATTAATAAAACTTTTAAATCAACCAAATCTAACATAATATATATATATATATATATAACTCAAGGAAATTTACCTACCTCAATATTTGATGAAGGAATGGTGATGAAACCCTAACTTCAAGGATGAGAGAGAGCTTGATTTCTACCACACCAAGTGAAGCTCTTGCCCTAGATCTTCAAGATTATGAGAGATGATGATGATCTAAACCTAAGGATTTCAAGAATCAAAGTGTTTTTAGTGTTTTGGTGGGGGTTTCTAGAGAGGAGAAGGAAAATAGGGTTTAGAGTGAGAGAAAGAAGCCCCAAAATGAGATTCAATTCGGCCAAAAAGAGAAATAAAAATAGAGTTTCTGACTACCCAGTTGGCCGCACGTGCGGTGCCCTTCCCCGCATGTGAGGTGCGCCTCTTCTGCACGTGCGGCCTTTACCCCCGCACTTGTGGTGCCCCTTTCCGCACCTCACTCCGCATGAGTCTTTTAGACAGTGTGCAAACCCCTGCTGTTCAACCCTCACCGCACGTGCGGCCTCACTCCCCGCACGTGCAGCCCATCCCCGCACGTGCGGCCTTGGCCAGTAGCCCAGAATTTTCTGACTCGGTTCCCGGGCTCTCCGAACCAGACCTCGCACTCCCCGGAATAAAGTAACCTCAACACCGAATTAAAAACAAGAATAAGGACTTTAATTTCAAGAATTATTTCCGGACATTTCAAACTCAACGCGAGCAAAAGAGGATGAAGTGAAGAGGAAAGAAAAGAAGGAGAATAAAGACCCGGCCGTCACACATTAGTCGCTTGCATATTAGAGCATGTATTATTCTAACTATTTTCTTTTATTTTGGCTTGCCTCGGTTGAGTACTAGGTGAGCATTTCTTGCTTTAGCATATTGCATGAGTGTTAGTGTTGCCATATCAAGCATATTACCATGAGGCTAAGTGTTTATTTGATATACCTCTTTGAATGCTTGTGGATGAAGGCTATTTTTCTTAAGTTGGAATGATTTCGATAAATGTACATACAAGCTTACTTTTTAAGTGGCACGTATTCAAAACCCTTTTCAAACAAATATGAAATCAAAGCATTCCAAAGTGAGTGAAATTGCCTATACTTGTATGCCTCGCATAGTAAAGATAGCATGATAATCGGAACAAGAGCATATAATGTACATAAAAATCACATCATGATTAGTAGAGGGCGATCTTTGATCGGGTGAGTAGGGTGCTCAATTCATGACCTTCCCCTCTCGTACCTAAGTTCCTGAGCCGATGACACTTTGGTTATGACGGACAAGTGGCCTTTGGCACGAGTCACGGGTTTCCTAAATTTTTCTAAAAATATTTAGGGTGGTGACTCTGAAATCTAGCAATGCAGTTTATTTTTGGCATTTCTGATTGTAAATCGATTTTTCAAAGATTTACCAGATTTGGACTCTCATTTGTGATTTTTCTATTTCACATTGCACTTGTGAAACCAGATTCATAATCATAGGAGTCCAAACTGTAGCACTATTGTATCTGGGGAGACTAAACTCCTTCGAGGAACACGAAAAGCAAGCTACAATGATTGACTGGATAAATGTTAGGTTTATTGGGATTTTTTTTTATTACATTGAGCATTTGGTAAGTTACACTGTATTAGGTGTGATGTGATAATTTTGTAGTGTTTATGTGGGATATCCTTGAATTATCTGAAAATTGGCAACATGCTTGCCGATTTTGGCCACTATTCACTCTCTATCAAGGTATTTCTCGACCCTTCAAGTTTTATTGAGTTTTTCTGTAGGTTGATTCTTTATCATCTTCTTCATTTTTTGTAGATTTCTACTACTTTGTTTATCAACTTGGAAGTTTGAATATGGGTTCTTCTCATTTCATTACCATAAAGGTCTTCAAAGATTTTTGCTACTTTGTGGTGTCCTTTCATTCCTTCATATTCTTTACATTCAATTAGGATTTTTTTTATGGCAGTTGACTGGTAAGATCCAGTGAAGGATGAGTGCAGATGAGTGTAATCAGGTAGAGAATAAAGTTAATGCCCCCTTATCTTAACAATATATATATATATATATTTTTAATCCCATGCATTTGTTTGTCATCTTCATACTATGATTTAGAAATAGTCATCAATCGGAGCTGTGTGAATAAAAAGCAGGAATAGACTCCTCGACGTCATCCTCACAAAGGTATTATTTAATTGTAGCTATTTATAATATTTATGCTTTACATATTCTTTGGAGGTAATTTTTGGTGATAGATTAAATTATGTTTATGTGGCTATTATATTTGAAAAGAGGTAATTAAAAAAACAAAATATCTATATCATTTTGAAGTTAATTTTAACTATATGGACCTCAAATACTCACTGCAATATGTGGATTAAGTTTTTATTGTAATTGAATGGTTTAGAAACATTATATATATATATATATATATATATATATATATATATCTTTTTTGATTGATAGATACTTGTACTAAAGTATGTTTTTTTATGGTTTTACAGGGTAGTTATGGTGCTGACCAATCTCCTAAACAATTCTTTTCAATGCTATCTTTGGTTTTTTGCTTTTTTTCTAATTTTTGCTTTGATCACACTAGAGGCTGTTTATCTTATTTGCCATCTTTGAGTTTTATTTATTTTTATTTTTTTTGTAAAATTTTGCTTTCTATAATCATTATGGTTTTGGGAATTGAGAGCTTTAAGTAGCTACCAATTTTTTTTTTTCAAACTGACTTTAAGTGACGAAAATATGTAGTAGAAAAAGTAATTTGATTTTTAGCGACCAAATAAAATTGTTGTTGAAAATATCATTATTTTGTTTTTGGTGACCAAATTGGGGCATTTTGTGACGAAGTATTAGCGACCAAATGTTTAGTTCTACAAAATCAAACATTTTGTGACCATACAAATTATGTCACTAATTATTATTTTCAGTGGCACTTTTGAAAATTCATCGCTAAAAGTCAACTTTGACTTTTCTGTACACACTTTTAGAGACGTTTCTGGTGATGAATTTATTTTTGTCACAAAAAGTATATAAAGACTAAAATAATAATTTTAATTGGTCGCAATAAGTATTATATGTTGTAGTAAAGGTTTCAACTAATGCTGAACTTATGAATAGCAAGCTTTCTGTACGGGGAGGAAATAATTCTCCTCGTATAATCCTGTTGACCAAGTCCACGCTCCACCGTACGATGTCGCTTTGTCACCTGAAAACACAAACGTGAGCTAGCCGGCGGGTGTGTGCCGGAAACCTCTCTGATGCCTAAGTCAGAAAACTTGACAAATAGACAAAGCTCTAAGTTCTCAGAAAGATTGTGTTCAATTACCTCCTCCAAGGTGATGCTTGTAGGCTTTTATAAGTTTCCCGTGGCACAATCCTGGTAGGACTTGTATTTCTCCATGCAGAGTCCTTCTAGGATTCATACTCCAAAGGATAATGCTTATCCTTTTACACCCTCCCCCACTGCTTAAACCAAGTGGGATGGTTTTCTCCATAGCCGAACTACCATACGACCGAAATAACATTGGCTATGCTGAGCCACAGAGAAGGCCGAACTATCCTTAGCTCGGTCTTCTCTTCTAACTCATTACTTCGGCTGCCCTTGTTCAACCTTGACGTACTTAGATCAAACTTCCAAGTAACAAGTTCTGACCGACCTAACCATTGTAAGTCACGACCGGACTAACTCCGAAACCGGCCTTCTCAGAACATACTGTGACCGGACTAACTCTGAGACCGGCCTAACCGTAAGTTGCCTAAAGACCGGAGTAGTTTTACTCTTCCTTGGGCCGAAGTAAATATCTCTTCTTGAGCCGGAGTAATTTCTCCTCCTTGGGCCGAAGTAACTTTGTCTTCCCAAGGCCGGAGTAACTTTGCCCTTCTGGGCCGGAGTATCTATTGCGGCCTTCTTACTTAGTCCTTCGCGTTTTGGGCCTCAATGCCCAACTCGCGGCTCGGCCCAATTTTTCCCAAAAATTACCCTCTCAATTGCCCCTTAATTCCATCTGCTTAGCATGATTGGGATTACCAGTTCATCAGCCGAGCTGCCGTCGTTTTAAGCTATTCCAGCCGAGCTAAAAACCCTCGAATTTTTCAGCCGAACTAATTTTACTCCGGGCCCTGGTTTCTCCGGTCAAAAAGGTCTCTTCAATCATAGTGTCTGTAACGCTTCCCATTCCAGTGACACGTGGCAGGCTCTGATTGGCTAAGGACGGCTGTCACGCCGTCTTCGTGCTTTGTGATCTTGAAACAGTTCCCGCCCAAATTTTGGGCTCTCTAACAAAAGTGATCCCTGAGGCTAGGGTATCTTCACTTTTACTATTCCTTCATCCTCTCTCTCTGCTTTTTTGCTGCTCGAGTTCTTCTTTCTACTGCAACAGATTTTCAACTTTAGTCCCTTCTTTAACCTGGTAAGCAAATTCTCTTTCCTTCTTGTTCTGTTTTGCTTTCGTATCTGCATAGCTTTGTTTCGTATGTTTTTTGCAAACATTTTTCTTCATTTGTCTGCTTTGCTTTCGTACTTTTATGAAGAAACCAGTGTAACCCATGAGTATATGTCATATACCCTAGAGAAGACTCGATTTTGATCCAGAATCACATCCCAACCGAACTAGGATACTGTTTGTGTTATGTATGTAGATAGATTCAGAAAATAACCGAACTAGAACTTGTAAGAATATCAGTAGTTTCTTCTGAACCACTCTAGCCGAGATAAGATCACCGAACAAGCTTGCACATACCGAACTAGGTACTTCGGTCTATAACCGAGCTAAGCTTTCGGGGCCAAGCCGGTTTTCTTCGTTCTTAAACCGAACTCGGAAAGCCGCCCCTAGAGGCTTAACCGAAGTAACTCTATTCATACTACAACCGATTTAGGCCTTGGGGCTAAACCAGCTTTCTTAGTTTTTTAGACCGAACTCGGAAAGCTGCCCCTAGACGATAAACCGGTCTAATCTGCTCAACACCGAGCTAACAAACCTTCTGATGAACCGAGGTAGAACCAGCCCACTAAGCCGAAGTAGGATTTGTATATCTTGCTTATAATTTGTAGCGCGGTCCAACGATCTGTGCTTAACCCCTTTGTTTTCTACTTTGCAGACTTAGGTTGCCCAGGCACTCCTGCGTGTGCTCAACCGAGCTACTGAGCCTAGTTTTTGTACCGAAATAATTTATTCATAAATTATACAACAAATGGGTAAGTATAGATATTTAGTCGAAACCCCTGGTGGCATGGCCGAATTTAGGCAAGATTACCAGATTCCTGATGATGTCCAACTGGTGTTGGCCAAGAAAGATGCTACTCCCTGGGACAATGAAGGCTTCGTCCCTTTTACCCTTCAATCCATAATAGAAACCGGACTACGGTTTCCTGTCCAACCGCTAATCTGTGAATTTCTTAGACAGACTAGGTTGTGCCCCACCCAACTGTCCACCAATACATATCGTATTATAATGGGAATAGCCGCACTGAACCACCAAACCGGACTAAATCTTGGCCTAGCCGAAATATTCCATCAGTATTCCATCGGCTCGAAGAATGCTGGGTGGGTCTATTACCTTAGGATTCGCCGCCGCCGAGAGAAGATAATTAAGCACACACCGGACAAAGATCTTAACGATGATGATTTCTTTTGGGTCTCTGGGAACTTTGAGGATTTTCAAGCTCAAATTCCTGGCCGACCTATAAATTGGAAAATGGGAGAGCCTGGTAATTTTACTTCGGTCTTCTGCTTTGTGTGTTATCTCGGTTGTTTAGTCTATTAGCCGAACTAACACTTCTCTTTTTTGCAGATTTCGCCCATCTCCATTCCTTGTATAGCTATCCCAACCTCGGAGTTTTGCGAGCCGCATTTCGGGTTAAAGAAAGAGGTTGGGCCAAGCTTCTGAATTTCGAGCCGACCTACCGGTATAGCGGTCGCCGAAAAGCCAAGGTAACCGATTTTCTTCTTGAGGAAACACCGGAACCGGACCCAACTTTGCCCGAGATAAGACTTGTCCCACTAACAGCTGAAGAAGAAATGGCAAAGAAAAGCAGAGTTAGGGCCCTCCTGACCGCAACAACCAGGGCCGAAGTAACACCAACTACTGAGGTGCAGCCCGCCGTCGTGGCCCTTCCTTCTCAACGGCCTTCTTCATCTCGCCCTTCCAAACGCGCCCGATCTATGTCAGCCGAACAGCAACTTGTTGATGAGGTCGAATCCGTCCCCCAAAGTCCTCATCCTGCCCCCCAACCAGAGCAAACTGACCGAGCTCGATCTCCGAAGTGGGCTCCGCCACTGATCTTCAACGACCGAAACATCAAAGCCACTGACTCGGTCGTGGCTGAAAAAGACCACCAACTGGCCTTTAACCTGGCCAAAAGTGTGTGCCTCCCCAAGGACATGGAGCACCACTTGAAGCAGCTGAACACCGAAATGAAATCAATTCGGTCTGCTTCCAAGTCCATGATCTTGGTAAGTAGCTCTCGTCTGTTTTTTCTGTCTAAATTTTTCGAACTATTACTTCGGCTGAGATGAAATTTCTGTTTTGCCAGGCTTTGCAAAAGAACAATGTCACTTACAGGAAAGTCCAAGAACTCCGCAAAACCACAAGGCAAGCGATGGCCGAAGCCGAAGCAAAGGCGGCCGAACTATTGGAGGCCGAAAGGAGAATGACCGAGCTTCAAGCGGAGAACGGCCGACTTGCCGATCTGGTTGACTCGGCTGAAGCGGAGAAGCAAAAAGCGGCCATTGTAATGAAAGACAAATATCTGCGTGAGCTGCTGAAGCTTGAGAAGAGAAAAGACGCTGAAATAAACGAACTGAAAAAAAGCATGGGGGCGGCCGAAAAGGAGGGGTTCAAGCGAGGTTTCAAGGAGGCAGAGGAGGCCTACGTCAAGCAATGCGATGCCGCCAAGGAGCTTTTCTTCAAGTGCGGCTGGAGGGCGGCTGTGGAGAAGCTCGGTCATGATCAACAGACCGAGGTCTTCAACCCTCCAGAGTACTTTATACCGAAGTCCCTTGCGGGGTATGCGGATGCCATGCAGCAGCAATTCCTTGAAGGTTCAGATACTGACGAAGATTCTGCTTCTGAGGATACTCCGGTTGAAAACGTGGATCAGATAGATCGGCCGGAGTCCAGAGTGGAAGATCTGGCTATTGAACAGCCAAATGAAACTGTGGCTCCGGTCGATACCACTATTGTGACTGAAGGAGTCCTGCCACCAGAGACCGGTCTTCCAGCTGTCACTGACGCTGCCTTTGATGCCGAGATTGAAGATCTTTTCGCTTGACTTTGTATTCTTTTTCTTTGTAACCGAACTACACTTGTGTGTAATGACTTTTTCTTTGAATGAAAATTTTACGCAACTCTCATTCCGGTTGTTGTGTGTATGCTTGTATTTTGTAATGTCTTCTATTACTCCAACTGTTATTTCGGTTTTGGTTGGTTAGACTATACTTATCAGCCAACCACTCCTTAGCCGACATAATTACTTCGGCTGAGGAGTACTAAGTGTTGGCTTAATCCAGCCAACCACTCTTTAGCCATGCACTTGCTTCGGCTGAAGAGTAACTAGAGTTGGTTTATTCCAGCCAACCACTCTTCAGTCTTGCACTTACTTCGGCTGAAGAGTAACTAGAGTTGGTTTATTCCAGCCAACCACTCTTCAGCCTTGCACTTACTTCGGCTGAAGAGTAACAAGTGTTGGTTTATTCCAGCCAACCACTCTTCAGCCTTACACTTACTTCGGCTGAAGAGTAACAAGAGTTGGTTTATTCCAGCCAACCACTCCTTAGTCATGCACTTACTTCGGCTAATGAGTACAAAGTGTTGGTTTATTCCAGCCAACCACTCTTCAGCCTTGCAGTTACTTCGGCTGAAGAGCAACAAGTGTTGGTTTATTCCAGCCAACTATTGAAGTTAGTTTTTCCAGCTAACTTCTAGTTTTTGGTTATTCCGACCAAATGTCCTGCAGCCTGGATCCTTATCCTGGGCTTAGGAAGGGTGTTGGTTTAATCCAGCCAACCTCTAAGTTAGTTTTTCCGGTTAACTTAGAATGGAATGCTTGCAATATACTTAAGTCTTGAAAGCTAACTTTTACAAAGAGTAATCTGTGCTAAAAAGAATCTCATTTTATTGAAGGAAGAGAAAATTACATAATGTTTGAAAAAGAAAAGCTAAAAGTAAAATATCTTGAGATTGGCCGTATTCCATGGCCTAGGGATTGCCTTGCCATCCTTGTCTTCTAGGTGGTATGCCCCTTTGCCGGCTAACCCAACCACCTTATAAGGACCTTCCCAATTTGGGCCTAACTTGCCGTCTCCTGGGACCAAGGTGTTTCCCATTACTTTGTGCAGTACCCAATCGCCAATTTTGAATTGTCTTGGATGAACCTTTTTGCTGTATTTTCTGATTAACTCTCGTTGGTATGAGGCGATGTGGACCAACGCTCTTTCTCTTCTTTCTTCTGCAAGGTTGAGTTCTAAGGCTATGGATTCTCCATTTAAGTCTGGATCAAAATTTTCGCTTCGAATTGTGGGGAGGCCAACTTCTAGTGGGATCACTGCTTCCATGCCATAGGCTAAGGAAAATGGTGTTTCTCCAGTTGATCGCCGAGGTGTGGTGCGGTAAGCCCATAAGACGTGAGGAAGTTCATCCGCCCACTTGCCTTTTGCTTTCTCTAGCCTTTTCTTTAGTCCATCCAAGACGACTTTATTTGATGCTTCAGCCTGCCCATTTGCTTGAGGATAAGCCGGTGTGGAATTGTAGAACTCTATCTTGTATTCTTCACAAAAGCTTCTGAAGATTCTGCCGTCGAACTGAGTTCCATTGTCTGAGATCAGTGCTTTTGGTATGCCAAACCGAGTGATAATATTTTGCCAAACAAACTTCTTCACATCTTTTTCTTTGATTGACGCCAATGCTTCTGTTTCCACCCACTTTGTGAAGTAGTCTGTTGCTGCGAGAAAGAATTTTCTGCCGCCGGGCGCTGTTGGAAGAGGTCCCACTATGTCCAAGCCCCACATTGCGAAAGGCCATGGGCTAGTTAAGGGTAGGAGTTCTCTTGCTGGTTGATGTATTTGGTGCGCGAATTTCTGGCATTTTTCACACTTCTTCACGTATTTCTCTGAGTCTGCTTGCATATATGGCCACCAATATCCTTGTGAAATAGCCCTGTAAGCGAGCGACCTTCCCCCTTGATGACTTCCACATACCCCTTCATGTATTTCGAACAGGAATGCTTCTACTTTGCTGGGATGAACGCACTTGAGGTAAGGCCCAGAGAACGACTTCTTATATAATGCCAAAGATGGAGATAGCCAAAATCGCTGCGAGTTTGCCCTTATTCTGTTGGCTTCTTTTTTCTCTTCTGGTAGGATGCCATCTTTTAGGAACAGGATGATGGGATCCATCCAAGAAGGGCCTAATTCTACGCAATACACTTCTTCTGCTTCGGGGTCTTCTATGCTTGGTTTTGGTAAGAAGTCGACGAGTAATGGATGAGGGATTGATGTATCTGCCATTGAGGCAAGGCCTGCTAGCTCGTCCGCTCGGCTGTTTTCCTCCCTGCCAATTTGTTCTATTCTTACCACATCAAACTTTTTGATCTCCGTTCTGACTAGCTCTTGGTACTTGGCCATTCTGTCGTCCTTTGCTTCGTATTCGCCAGAAATTTGGTTTACCACCAGCAGAGAGTCACTGTATACCATTAGTTCGGTTGCTTTCATGAAGTGTGCTGATTTGAGTCCTGCGAGAAGCGCCTCATACTCCGCTTCATTGTTGGATGCTGGGAAGCCAAGGTTGATTGCTTGCTCTATAACCAGGCCGTCTGGAGAGATGAGGACTATGCCAAGCCCTGCACCATGTCGGTTGGATGCTCCATCCACAAAGAGCTTCCACATCTCTCCAACGAATAGTTTCCAGCAAGTGGAAGGATCAGACGATGTCGTGAGGTCAAGAATGGTGTTTTCTTCAAAGTCCAGGTTGGCTGTCTGCCCTTCGTCCTCTGTTTGAACTGCTGGTGAGCCTTTGTTTGGCTCCTCCTTGTTGTCCTTAGTATGGTCTGCCTTTGTGCTTGATGGACTACCTTCCACTAGGGTTTGCGCTATTCCGGCGTCAACTTCCGTCCTTAGTTCGGTTGAGTCAGTTAGGTCGACTGGGCAGATATGATGACTTCCAGGAGTAAATTCTGCGACGAAGTCTGCCAAAGATTGAGCTTTTATTGCGGTCTTGGGTTGGAACTTGATGTCGAATTGTCCCAACTCTACTGCCCATTTCAAAATTCGCCCACTGAAGTTCGCCCTTTCAAACAGAGCTTTTAGTGGAAAGGCTGTGAGGACGACTATGGTGTGGGCGTGAAAGTAATGCGCCAACTTTCTGGATGCCATCATTAACGCTAATGCTAGCTTCTCTAAGGGCAAGTACCTTGTTTCGGCTCCCAACAATGTCTTGCTTACATAAAAGATGGGTAGGTGTTGTATTCCTTCTGCACGAACCAACACTGCGCTAACTGCGTGCTGAGAAACTGCCAGGTACAAAAAGAGTTCTTCACCAGGAACTGGAGTAACAAGTAGTGGTGGGGAAGACATGTACTCCTTCAAGCTTTCCAGAGCTCGGTTGCATTCTTCATCCCACTCAAACTTGGCCTTTAAAGCTTGGAAGAACGGTCGTAGTCTGTCCGACGATCTGCTTATGAATCGGTTGAGTGCGGCCGCCATTCCAGTGAGATGCTGTACTTCTTTGACTGAGTTTGGTCTCTCCAGCTCTTGGATCGCTTTGATCTGAGAGGGGTCTGCTTCTATACCTCGGTTGGTCACTAGGAAGCCCAAGAATTTGCCAGATCCCACTCCGAATGCGCATTTGGACGCGTTGAGGCGCAACTTGTGTTTCTTCAGGATCTGGAACATCTCGCCCAAATCTTTCAGATGGTCATTCTTATCCTTGCTTTTGACCACCATGTCGTCGATGTAAGCCTCCATTGTTCTGCCTAACAATGGTTCAAACATCTTGGTGACCATCCTTTGGAATGTCGCCCCTGCGTTCTTTAGGCCAAAGGGCATGACCTTGTAGCAATATAACCCCCTTGGTGTTGTGAAGGATGTGACCTCCTGGTCTGGTTCATGCATGGCGATCTGGTGGTAGCCTCTGTATGCATCCAGGAAGCTGAGACGGTTATGCCCTGCCGTTAGGTCCACCAGTTGATCTATCCTTGGTAGAGGGAAGCTATCTTTTGGGCACGCCTTGTTGACCGTTTTGTAGTCGACGCAGACACGCCATTTACCATTCTTTTTTGGCACTACGACGGTGTTGGAGATCCATCTTGGGTAGTGCACTTCCCTTATCGCTCCTGCCTCCAGCAGGTTGCCTACCTCTTCTGCCACTATTTCGGCGTGGTGGAGTGCCGATCTGCGTGTGCGTTGAATGACTGGTCTGGCGGATGGGTGGACATTGAGTTGGTGACTGATGAAGTTTGGATCAATGCCTGGTATGTCGTAAGGTGTCCAGGCAAACACTTCGATATTAGAGGTCAAGAATTCCAAGACCTCTAATCTCTCAGCGCTGGACAATGATGAGCCAAGCAAGAAGAACTTATCCGGGTTCTTCTCATCTATTTTTACTTCCACCAAGTCTTCCACCGCTTTCTGATCAGCCTCTTTGCCGACGTCAGCGAATAGTTCATTACTTTCTGGCTCTTCCACCGAATGAACGTATCCTTTGGCAGCTCGGCTTCCATTCGCTGTGGCGAAGCACTGTTTTGACATGATCTGATCGCCATAGACTTCTTCAATTATACCGGCGTCATTGGGGAACCGCATTACCTGATGGTATGATGACGCTACCGAACGCATGGCATGCAGCCATGTTCTGCCCAGGATGATGTTGTAGGTGGAGAGGACCTTCAATACCCAGAACTCCACCTGTTTTGTTACACTTCCTGCTCTGACTGGAAGGATTATTTTGCCGACGGGCCACTCTGGCATGGAGTTGAATCCAATCAGGGGAGAAACTGCAGGTGCCAAGTCTTTGTCTTGCAGTTTCAGTTGTTTGAATGTGTCGTAATACATGATCTCACATGAACTACCCTGGTCAATCAGAATCCGCTTGACGTCAAAATCCTTGACTCGGAGAGTGACGACCAGGGCATCATTATGGGGGCAGTAAATTCGTTCTAAGTCCTTATCTGAAAAGGTCATGACGTTAGCTGCCTCTGTCCTCCCCTTCTTGATGGCAGGTTGGGCACTCAATATTTCCCTAAAGTGCTCAGCCTTCTTGATTGAACCTCTGAGCTCACATACGCGCTCGGGTTCAAAAACTCCATGAATTACATTGATAATGCCTTGAGGTGGTGCATCGTTTGGCATTCTATTGGGATGGTCATTATGATCTTGGGGGGCCGGCTGCACTCCTCATTCAATGTATTCATCCAAGTGGCCTGCTGCCACTAATTCTTCCAAGTGCTGTCTTAGTGGCATGCAATTCTCAGTTCGGTGCCCCTTTTCTTTGTGGAAGGTGCATCGTGACCTGTCATCGTAATTTTTCTGACCTTCCCCTAGCTTGGCTGGCCACTTGACAAAAGGCTTGTCTTTGATTTCGCTCAAAATTTGATATATTGGTTTTTTGAACACCGTGGTTATGGCAGTGCGGATTCTCAACCATCTTTTGTCTGGGTCTTCTCCGTTATCTCGTCTGCCACGCCCGTTTTTGTTACTTCGGTCGACCGTGTTGACCTTGGCAGGGGTTTTCTTTTCTGGTACTGCGGTCGTACTTGTTTTTGCTTTAGCACGCGCGCCATCCTCTTCTACCCTGATGTGCTGATGCACTCTTTCCATCAGGGCCTCCATGGTGAGGGGTGGCGTCATGGTGATCGAGTCCCTTAATCGGTTTCCTACTGGCAGGCCTCTTTTATATTGCGCAATGGCCAGATTGGTGGGGCAGTCTCCAATCTGGTTGAATGTCTCCCAGTAGCGACTGTTGTAAGATCTGAGGGTCTCTTTTTCACCCATGTCGATGGAGAGTAACTGGTCTATCTCCACCGGTGTCTTAGTATTTGTCCGAAACCTTGTTACGAACGCTTCTGCCAATTGGGCCCAGGAGGCTATGCTACCCTCTGGGAGCTTTTCGAACCAAGTCAAGCCTAGGTCGCCCAGACTTGACGGGAAGAGGATGCACATTAAGGCCTCGTTTCGCCTGTACACAGCCATGACTTGGCGGAAGTGGCTCAGGTGTGAATATGGGTCCGTCTTCCCTTCATATGTATTGAATTTCGGCTGAAGGAAGCCTGATGGTAGGGGTGCGTTTTCGATGGCTGGGACAAACGGCGAAGTCTGTAGTCTTGCCAATGCCTTGTCTGTTGGTTCGTAGGCCGGTCGCGGTATTGGCATTCCAACCTCGACGCTTCCGTGCGTCCGAGGAGCCAACCGTTGTAAGGCCGAAACTCAGTGTGGATCCCTTGCCCTGGCATCCTCCTTGCATCGTGCTTTTTCTTCTAGCACGGTTCGTAAGTCGGATGACCTGGGTAGCTCGGTTTGTCTGGATCTGGTTTGGTGCGAATGTGAAGGCCAATACGTGCTTCCTTCAGTGTATGATCTTTCGGATCTCGTCCTCTCAGACCTGGAGTGACGAGTCCTTGAAGATAAGGAGTGAGTGTCGCCTGTCCTGAGGCTTCTGCTCTCTCCTTGGGAGGGTGTAGTATTCCTACTACGACTCTCTGAGTGGCGAGGGGGCGTCTTGTGCTTGCGCCCCTCTCCTGTCGCCACATCTTTGGTCTTCATCTGGCGTTTCAAGGCCTCCATGTCCGCCGCCATCCTTCGAATTAGTTCATCCTGTTCCTTTACGCGATCTTCCAGGGCTTGAGGATCAATCCTCCTCCTTTGCCTGTCGGGACTTTGAGACCGACGAGGGCTGCCATTCCGCCTTCCCCTGCCACTCCTCCTGGAATTATGTTGTTGGGGCTCCAGATCTGCCATAGGAGGGACAGAGGGTAATCCTTCGCGCCTTGCGCCCCCTTCTGGAGTTAGTCCGTCGACGGCGGACTGCGGCAAGTCTTCAATGTGTGCCATTGATTTGTGAAAAAATGAGAAGCTTAGTCAAGAGGTTTTTGCTCTCTGTCTGTTCTTCCCACAGACGGCGCCAATTGTACGGGGAGGAAATAATTCTCCTCGTATAATCCTGTTGACCAAGTCCACGCTCCTCCGTACGACGTCGCTTTGTCACCTGAAAACACAAACGTGAGCTAGCTGGCGGGTGTGTGCCGGAAACCTCTCCGATGCCTAAGTCAGAAAACTTGACAAATAGACAAAGCTCTAAGTTCTCAGAAAGATTGTGTTCAATTACCTCCTCCAAGGTGATGCTTGTAGGCTTTTATAAGTTTCCCGTGGCACAATCCTGGTAGGACTTGTATTTCTCCATGCAGAGTCCTTCTAGGATTCATACTCCAAAGGATAATGCTTATCCTTTTACACCCTCCCCCACTGCTTAAACCAAGTGGGATGGTTTTCTCCATAGCCGAACTACCATACGACCGAAATAACATTGGCTATGCTGAGCCACAGAGAAGGCCGAACTATCCTTAGCTCGGTCTTCTCTTCTAACTCATTACTTCGGCTGCCCTTGTTCAACCTTGACGTACTTAGATCAAACTTCCAAGTAACAAGTTCTGACCGACCTAACCATTGTAAGTCACGACCGGACTAACTCCGAAACCGGCCTTCTCAGAACATACTGTGACCGGACTAACTCTGAGACCGGCCTAACCGTAAGTTGCCTAAAGACCGGAGTAGTTTTACTCTTCCTTGGGCCGAAGTAAATATCTCTTCTTGAGCCGGAGTAATTTCTCCTCCTTGGGCCGAAGTAACTTTGTCTTCCCAAGGCCGGAGTAACTTTGCCCTTCTGGGCCGGAGTATCTATTGCGGCCTTCTTACTTAGTCCTTCGCGTTTTGGGCCTCAATGCCCAACTCGCGGCTCGGCCCAATTTTTCCCAAAAATTACCCTCTCAATTGCCCCTTAATTCCATCTGCTTAGCATGATTGGGATTACCAGTTCATCAGCCGAGCTGCCGTCGTTTTAAGCTATTCCAGCCGAGCTAAAAACCCTCGAATTTTTCAGCCGAACTAATTTTACTCCGGGCCCTGGTTTGTCTGGTCAAAAACGTCTCTTCAATCATAGTGTCTGTAACGCTTCCCATTCCAGTGACACGTGGCAAGCTCTGATTGGCTAAGGACGGCTGTCACGCCGTCTTCGTGCTTTGTGATCTTGAAACAGTTCCCGCCCAAATTTTGGGCTCTCTAACAAAAGTGATCCCTGAGGCTAGGGTATCTTCACTTTTACTATTCCTTCATCCTCTCTCTCTGCTTTTTTGCTGCTCGAGTTCTTCTTTCTACTGCAACAGATTTTCAACTTTAGTCCCTTCTTTAACCTGGTAAGCAAATTCTCTTTCCTTCTTGTTCTGTTTTGCTTTCGTATCTGCATAGCTTTGTTTCGTATGTTTTTTGCAAACATTTTTCTTCATTTGTCTGCTTTGCTTTCGTACTTTTATGAAGAAACCAGTGTAACCCATGAGTATATGTCATATACCCTAGAGAAGACTCGATTTTGATCCAGAATCACATCCCAACCGAACTAGGATACTGTTTGTGTTATGTATGTAGATAGATTCAGAAAATAACCGAACTAGAACTTGTAAGAATATCAGTAGTTTCTTCTGAACCACTCTAGCCGAGATAAGATCACCGAACAAGCTTGCACATACCGAACTAGGTACTTCGGTCTATAACCGAGCTAAGCTTTCGGGGCCAAGCCGGTTTTCTTCGTTCTTAAACCGAACTCGGAAAGCCGCCCCTAGAGGCTTAACCGAAGTAACTCTATTCATACTACAACCGATTTAGGCCTTGGGGCTAAACCAGCTTTCTTAGTTTTTTAGACCGAACTCGGAAAGCTGCCCCTAGACGATAAACCGGTCTAATCTGCTCAACACCGAGCTAACAAACCTTCTGATGAACCGAGGTAGAACCAGCCCACTAAGCCGAAGTAGGATTTGTATATCTTGCTTATAATTTGTAGCGCGGTCCAACGATCTGTGCTTAACCCCTTTGTTTTCTACTTTGCAGACTTAGGTTGCCCAGGCACTCCTGCGTGTGCTCAACCGAGCTACTGAGCCTAGTTTTTGTACCGAAATAATTTATTCATAAATTATACAACAAATGGGTAAGTATAGATATTTAGTCGAAACCCCTGGTGGCATGGCCGAATTTAGGCAAGATTACCAGATTCCTGATGATGTCCAACTGGTGTTGGCCAAGAAAGATGCTACTCCCTGGGACAATGAAGGCTTCGTCCCTTTTACCCTTCAATCCATAATAGAAACCGGACTACGGTTTCCTGTCCAACCGCTAATCTGTGAATTTCTTAGACAGACTAGGTTGTGCCCCACCCAACTGTCCACCAATACATATCGTATTATAATGGGAATAGCCGCACTGAACCACCAAACCGGACTAAATCTTGGCCTAGCCGAAATATTCCATCAGTATTCCATCGGCTCGAAGAATGCTGGGTGGGTCTATTACCTTAGGATTCGCCGCCGCCGAGAGAAGATAATTAAGCACACACCGGACAAAGATCTTAACGATGATGATTTCTTTTGGGTCTCTGGGAACTTTGAGGATTTTCAAGCTCAAATTCCTGGCCGACCTATAAATTGGAAAATGGGAGAGCCTGGTAATTTTACTTCGGTCTTCTGCTTTGTGTGTTATCTCGGTTGTTTAGTCTATTAGCCGAACTAACACTTCTCTTTTTTGCAGATTTCGCCCATCTCCATTCCTTGTATAGCTATCCCAACCTCGGAGTTTTGCGAGCCGCATTTCGGGTTAAAGAAAGAGGTTGGGCCAAGCTTCTGAATTTCGAGCCGACCTACCGGTATAGCGGTCGCCGAAAAGCCAAGGTAACCGATTTTCTTCTTGAGGAAACACCGGAACCGGACCCAACTTTGCCCGAGATAAGACTTGTCCCACTGTAATCTATTCTAACCGCCTCGTTACACATAAGAAGTTTCAAAGGGTAACATATAGGGGAAACAATATCACAATGGGCATTGGGGAAAAATATATATATATTACAAATCATAGTTAAAATTTATATACTTTAATAATTAAAATATTATATTTTTTATAATTTTATAATTTTTTTTTTTTCCTGATCCCACTGCGTGATGTTATTTTTCCTAATATATAAAACATTACTAGCTTATCACTTTGGTAGATTCATTTTCTTTAGGTTACTAGGTTATTTCAGGATTTTAACGTAGTAGTAGGGTGCAAACTATCTACTAATAAAATTTAGAATAAATTATAAATAGATTTTTAGATATTTGTTTAAAATATAAATTGTTGCTTATGGTTTGAAAAATTACAAATATAATTTTTTATTTAACAGAATTAATTGAAAAAATAAAATTCATTACTATTATTCTACATAATAATAAAAGGGAAAATTAGTCTAGGGTCCCTCTCCCACTTTTCATAATGGAAGAGATCCACAAAATTATTTTTTGATGTCTAAGGTCCCTAAATATATATCAGAGAAATTTGTCTTTGAATAGGTCGATTTTTGACTCTTCAGTTGCTGTCTTGGGTTCAGTTGCCTCTCCAAATTCGAAACAATTTCACTTTTCCAATTCCAATTCCAATAGGAATTCATCAAAAAATGGATTTGAGGCGCTTTCTTTGGTATCTAATTCGGACCTCACTTTGTTCATCGTAATGTCGAACATCTTCATGAGACTCTATTGCTCTTGAATCTCTGCAAGCAACATAGTCACATGAGGGGGCGAAGAACCGAGCTGTTTCTTCAAGAAGCTCTGTTTCAACTCAGACAAAGATTTCAATTCGTACACCACAGCTTCATCAGCAGACTGAATCGCTTCGCAGTTGTAAGGAAAATGAGCCATTTGTAGCTCCGCGTAAGCGGCTTTGACAACTGAAATGGTGGCGAAGAGCTTCACAGCAAAAGCTTCCATGGCAGCTCTGTTTCAAGACCTTGCTTCATCGTTATTGTTGTCTTTGTCGAAACGTTGTGAATCGTTTTTGAGTTTGTGGTCCTCAGGTATGAGCAAGCAAAACCCAGTGCTTGAAAGGGATTTTGAGGCTTTTTCTGAGGTGAATGACTTAGTGGAAGGTTAATAGGAAAAAAGAATTTTTTTGCTCCAATTGAGGAGGGTTGATTTCTTATTTGCAGACACAGAAATCACATGCATTACACACTGATATAGACACACAGCAGCACACTCGGATGAGGGAGAGGAAGATGGATACACGTTACACACCACAAAACACACAACACACACACGGCTATCACAAACCCATCACACACATGCACAGAACACAAAATTCAAAATTTCTCTGGAGATAAATTTTGAATTTCTCTGGAGATAAATTTCGAAGTCAGAGAAATTTGGTTAAAACACATTATGAAAACACATTTGATAAATTCCGAAGTCAGAGAAATTTGGTTAAAACACATTCTGAAGTCAGAGAAATTTGGTTAAAACATATTCTGAACTCAGAGAAATTCCGAAGTCAGAGAAATTCAAAATTTCTCTGGAGAAAAATTTCCAGAATTTCTCTGCAGAGAAATTTCTCTGGACCAATTTTCTCTGGATCAATTTTCTCTGGATTAACTTGAGGGACCTTAGACATTATGAAAATATTGAGTGTCCTTTATGCTGTAAAATCATAATACCAGGGACCTTAAAAAAAACCCCATAATAAAATTACTTGAATTATTAACTAAAATATGTTTCTAACATTATTAAAAGCTGTTAATTGACCTGATGATTTATTAATAAAATGGGTCAAATTAGAAACTCCAACTGGAGGGATGTAATTACCAAAACTACAAAGGCAAATTATATTTTAAGTAAATCTGATGGGATGTATTTGTAATCTATCCTAAAATTTAAAATGAAATTATAAATTACAATATTAATTTTTATCGACATTAAAGGTGAAAAAATAACATGAACATGATATATAAATAAATAAATAAATTTCTTACATTCATGTTGAATGACAAAAAATAGCAATTGTAAGATATTCTATTGACAATAATTGTGAGAAACTAATTTTATTTATTATATATATTTATACTTTGTCCAAATTATTAAATTTTATAATTTGAACCTCTATATTTCATAGACGTAGGAATGTAATTTGTGCAACCACTTAGAGAAGGCAAATCAGTATAATATGAAAATAATTAGTAATTAATACTAATATATAAAAAGATTTTTGAAATCTTGTAGGGGGGATTACGCCCCTGTAGGTCATCCTTGCTAGGCCATAAAACTGTGGAGTGTGACGAATGATCAGAGTTGACTAGTAGATTGTGGGGCATGACATTTATTTGTGTGTAAAAAATAAAATTGATCCCCTATCAATGATAAAATATTCAACAAAGAGATTAATAACATATAATGAATTTACAAAATAAGACACCATTAATATTGCCCAATGCGACTCAAGCCCAAAATTATCCTCTCGGGCAAATTTTTCTTATGTTTTTGTGTTTGCTAGCACGAGCGATTCCGAGGAGCAATGCCAGCCCATTCAATTTGATTAAGCATAGATCCCATTTTAGTGTCCTTCGCATGGTCTAGGAGTAGAATTTTAGGTCACAACTCACAAGTACTTGATAGATGCTTCTTTCTTTGTCTTTCATTAATGGCGCTGTCTGGAAAGTGGCAAATGAGGCTATTATAGTCTCAAATGAGATATAAGCCAAAAAGTCCACTTTTCATTCTTTTTTATTAAAAAAAATAAAATAAAATAGGTTCACTGCCGTGACAGTGTAAGTTGTTACATCACGTGGGAAATTACGGTTTTGCCCCTTCTCATCAATTTAAAAAATATAATTTTAGGGACAAATTTGTCATTTTAAATTCAAACATCATTTCAACACACTTTTCAATACAACAACTCCACTAAAAATCTATCACATCTTCCCAAACACAAAAACTAAAATAATCTACTAAAATAGCCAAAAAGCCTCTAAAATAGCCACTTCCCAAATGAGGCTAATATAAGATGGAAAAGACCATGGGTTATTTGGGATAATTTAAATAAATATATATATTTTATTTTTTATAAAAAGATGTGTAAAAATTAGAGAGGTGATATGACCTAAGTAAGTGTACTAATCTAAATAATGTACTTATTTAGTTTATGCCAAATAGTGCCTAAATATGATTGATAATGACTTTTTTTTTATTTTTTATGAAAAGAAATGCAAAAAGTAGAGTGAATAAAAAGTAGTCTTTGACTTTTTTGTATTTATTAATTTTTTTTACTTGTTTAATAATTTTTTGATTTTTAAGTTAAAATATTAACTCTTCAAACGACCCCTAAATCAAATAAATGTGGTGTTTTAGGAAACTAGTAAAAATCTAACTTTTTAACTTTTTGTGGCTTTTTGACTTTTTATGTTTAAAAATGTGCTTTTTTGTAAATTGTTTTTTGTATAAAAAAGCTAAAAAGCTAAAAAGTTAGTTTTTTTTGTAAGTCCTCAAAATATAATACTTCACTCGTCTCAAAATATTAGTTTCTTTTAGAGAAATCTAAAAATATTGTACAATTATTACAGTTCAAATAATGTTAATGAATTTAAGTAGAGGACAAAATAAAAAATTTATGTAATTTTAGTCTTTAATTTTAAAAAAGAAACTAATATTTTGAAATAATAAAAAATAAAATAAGAAATTAATGTTTTAAAATGGCGAAAATATAGAGAATATATATATATATTTTTAAGGTCCTCTCTATTAAGATTTTATAAGATAAATGATATAAAATATTTTCATAGTAGTTGGGCTCTTTTAATATTTTTACAAAGAAAATTTGATACTAAGAAATTTCAATCCGATACAAAGAATTTTTTTTTGATTTCACAGAGAGAAATTTCTCAACTGGTATAATAACAGAGAAATTTCATTGAAGAATCTTGACTAATAAAAAAAATATAATAAACCTCTTTTACAACCTAAAATTAAAGAAAGATAATTCACTAATTTTTTCGAAAATATGTAAGACGTCACAATACGCTAGAAAATATGCCAAAATCATTCGTGCAAAATAGCTTTGCACATACAGTCAATATATAGTGTACTTCTGGTGAAAAGATTGAGAAGAGATCAATTAGTCAGCACATATTTTACTTTGAAAAATAACACGTGATTTTAAAAAAATAATTATAAATTAGCGAGAAAGTTTATATATTAATAATTAAAATTATAAATTTTTTTATGAATATATATATATTTTGTAAATTAAACTGACACCCCTGAGATTTATATTTAATACAAATTTTCCCTCGATGTCTGAGACATTACACTGCACCTCGTATCACACACCAAATTATCTTTGCGTGCATCTTTTCTCAATCCACACATTTAATAATTTGATTTTTACTTCTTTATCTCAGTCCACACGCGTCACATTCTAAATATACCCTCACTTTCTCTGTGCACATCCTCTCCTTCCATCTTTCTCACTCCAAAAACCTTAACCCTAACTATACCAGCTACCGGCAACGGCAGCAATGGCGACATCAACCACCGCCACTTCCCAGCCTCTCGACAACAACATGACTGGTGATTTACCCATTCTCGTCTCCGAAATGACCAGCTTCCGCCACCTCTACCTCGGCAGCAATTACCTCTCCGGTAGCATTCCGATAGAGTATGTTCGCTTTCCCTTCCTCTAGTACCTGGCTATTTCCGGCAACGAGCTCGCCGGAGCTATTCCTCCTGAAATCAGAAACTTATCGACCCTCCAACAGCTCTATATTGGCTACTATAACACTTTTTCCAATAATATTCCTCTGAAGATCAGAAACTTATCCCAACTAGTCCAATTCGAAGGCGCTAGCTGTGGACTCTCAGGCGCGATTTCGGCGAAGATCAGCAAGCTTTAGAACTTGGACACTCTATTTCTTCAAGTGAACGCATTTGCGGGAGCATTAACGATTGAGCTTGGTTACTTGAAGAGCTTGAAATCTATAGATCTGTCAAATAACATGTTTTCCAGCGAAATACTAGCGTCATTTGCCCAGCTCAAGAACTTGACCCTTCTCAATCTGTTTCGAAACAAGCTCCATGGTTTCATACCCGAGTTTACTGGTAATTTGTGAGACGAAGTGGCTGGTGAGATGGTGGTGGAGTAGATGTGTATGGAGAAATTGTGAGATGGTGGTGGGTGAGATGGTAATTTTGCTAAAGGATAAAATTATGATTCTGAAAAAATTCATTAACTGTGTGGAGTAAGGAAACTTGGTGTGTGTAAATAGAATTTCTCGACCTTGTCTCTTGACAGAAGGAGCAGAAAATGTGTAATGACAATAAAACCCTCTATTGAAAGGTAGGAATTTACTATATTATCCTTTTTCCTTCCCCTTCCACTCTCACCTTACTTTAACTAGGTTACCTCAACTAGTAACCCATATTTTACCTTCACAACCTTCTACCACCATCACCATGGCCATGACCATGAGCACTAGAGTGAACCATAGTTAATGGGATTAGAGATGATGACACATATTCCGAGGCATAATTAAAAAATAGAGTGAGGATGGAAAAAATGAAGAGAAAAAACCATGGAAGAGAGGTAGATAGAGAGAGATGATTGATAGTCCGAGAGGGGAGAGGGGCTGAATTTGGGTCATAGATTGGGTTTGGGTGTTGCACTAGAACAACCTACCATCAACACAACCATTGCCACAACTCCACCTCTACCGCCATCCTTACCCTAACCCAAATCACCACCGCTACCGCCACCGCCACTGTGATCCACCATTTTCTTCCCTCATTGCCACTAAAAACTGAACCCAATTCAACCCCATGAAATCAAGCCTAATGCGTTGCGCAACATCACTTGCTTCAGCGGCAATGGAGTTGCACAACGGCGATAGTTGAGTTGCACAGCACCTGTAGCTCCAGTGGTGTTGGAGTCACACAGCACCTCTTCGTGATCTCTCTGTTCGATCTGCTTTGCCATTTTGATGGATTTATTTGTGGGTATCTGTGGCACTACTAATCCCTCTTCCTTCCCTTCACCATTACTGATTGCTCCATTCTCTTTCTCTTTCTTTATATATAAAATGATCGATTTGAGTTGGAGTTTGATTTTATTTGGTGGAATTATACTGGTAGTCTTATTTTTATTATCTATTTTGTCCTTGTAGGCTTTGATTTGGTATGAGATTTTAACTTTGATTTGCTATTGTCCTTTTTTTAACATTTGTTATTGGTTAGGAGTGTAAAAATGGCCAGCGGCCCAGGATGGGCCTGGCCTGTTTGAGCCTAGGCTCGAGCCCAGTTGGAGTCCCTAGGCTTGGGCTTGGGCCATCATTTTGAAACCCGGCCCAACCCGCTTCGCCTCGTACATGGCCTGGCCTATCGACCCATTTAAGGCTCACTCAAGGCCCTACCCGCCCAAGGCCCAGTATCTTTTTTAGTGAAAAATAATAAAATTTTGGTATAAAAAATTTAAAAAAACAAAAAAAATTGTCAGGCCCGCCCAAGCCTGAGGCCCAGCCCACCAAAGGCCCAAATATCACTATGCTTGGGCTTGGACCTGGGCCTAATTTTTTGGGCCATGGACCCCCAAATTTTGGCGGCATCCCGCAAGGACCGACATGGGCTGGGCCAAATTTACACCCCCACTATTGGTGTTCTTTAACAGTAGATACCTTTTATTTGCAAACAGTTGCGAAAGAAAAAGGAGACCAAAGATAGGCAAAATGTGGTCCAATATTCTCAAGGGCAAAATTGCCATTATTGCTGACATCATCCCACACTGTTAAGTCAACTAACGATAAACTAACAGAGTGGGCATTGTGTAATGAAACTATTAACATTAGGGAGGACAATGTAATTTCTCAAACGTTGAGGAAGAATTTGTATTTAGTGCAAACCTCAAAGGGTGTCAATGTAATTTACCCATATTTTTTTTAGAGGGCTACTATTAGTACTTACCTTTTTACTTTGGCCCCTCTAATTCTTTGAACCCCAACCCTGCAAAATGAGTTCCCACCATTTTCTCATTGAACTCCCACCTTAATACCAACTATACCTTCACTCTCACTCAAACCCAAAGCCAAACCCTAACCCCCACTCCCAACCACTGCCTTCAACACTACTGTCGTTGCCTCCGACAACCCACCTCCAACCTTTCTTATTCTTTTTTTTTTTTTTACCTCCTTTGTCTCAACTCTGGCAAACCACCATTGCACCACTACGATCTGAAAATCATCTCTCCTCACTGCCATTTCCATAACCACCCAACCCACTACCTTCTCTCATTCTCTTCTTCTTCTTCAAATCGTAACCCATATCGTGGCCCAACTGCCATCAAAACCTTAGATCCTTCGATTTAGATCCTTTGACCTCATTTCTTTTTCTTCTTATTCTTTCTTCAAAACCCTAAATCTGAAAGTGGAAATCGGACTGGGATAGTGGTGGGATGCAACAGTGGTAACAACGATAACGAGATAGATCACGATGGCTTGTGGATGTAGGGGTTGTAATGGCGATGGTCAACGATCTATCTATCTCTCTATTCATCTTCTTCTTTTTTTTTCTTCTTTGCGACTCTCTCTCTCACACTCTTTGCGATCGATAATGGTGGCAATCTATCAGCCTAGCAGTGATTGCAGAAAGCAGTGATAATGGGTGATAACAATGGTGCCGACGATGATGGGTGGTGACAGCAATACCAATGATGATGGGTGGTAATAGTGGCGCCGATGGAATTAGGGTTAAGGTTTTTGGAAATTAGGGTTAGAGTGTTAAGAATGAAGGTAGAAATGGAATTCTATGTTTGGACAAAATTAGAATTAAAAAAAAAAATGATAGAGATGGGAGGTCCTAAGAAAATAGGTAGGTACTAATAGTAGTCCTCTTTTTTTATTTGACACCTACTAGGATGTAATAAAACGTTTTATTTTTTAGGATAAAGTACAAATATAATGTTTACTTCAAATATAGATTATCTTTTATAATTTTGAAAATTACATCTTGTCCCTTTGAATTTTTAATCACATAACAATGATCAATTTTATTAATTAATCACCAACTCAATTAATAGTTTCTAATGATGTCAAACATATATTTCAATTAACAATTTAGGTAATTTTTTCTATACAAGAATAGTTAGAAAATTTATTTTTTCTATTAATAATTTTAAATAAAAAATTCCGACGAAGAATATTTGTAATTTTCAAAATCATAAGAGATAATTCATATTTTAAGTAAATTTTAACTTATAAGTCATACTCAAAACAAGCCAAAGTATAGCCATACTCAAAACAAATCAAAGTATATTTATAGTTTAGAAAATGCTATGGTGTGTACCCCTCTAAGGGTGCATATCATATGCACCATACTACAAAGGTGCATATGATATGCACTTGCATATTTGTGAGAATTTATGCAAATGCATATGACAAGCACTTGCACACTTAAGAATTACTCTACTCATATTGTACAAAAAATTTAACATAAAAAAGCACATACGTGATCTTATTTTATATTTATAATATATATTTAGTACAAATGCTCATGATACATCATTTTTATTATAGTAGCTGGCTATCTCACATTTAGGGACATGTTATAGTGTGCAACCCCTTACAGGTTGCACATGATATGCAACTTTATTATTGGCCATTGGATTACACAAATAAATCATAACCATTGAATTCTTTAATTTTGAAAAATTGGACACCGGGGCAACTGGTTGACTGATCTCTATTCTCTATTCTTCCATAGTGTATTCTCTTTCTACTTTCACTTTCGTCTCTTTCTCTCTCTCTGTGTCGCCCCCCTCTCTCTGCTACACCTTCCTTCCATCTCTTCCCCTGCTCCTCTCACTCTCTTCTCTTTCTATTGCACTCATTCCTCTCTCTTTCTCTAGCTCGACTGAATGCAAGCCGAAGTGGTTGTTCTGTTTAAAACCCTAATCTAACTTAGTGAGCCTCTGTTTGATTTCTAAGAAAACAAAGGATTTTTTTTTAGTTTTTATTTTTTATGAAGAGCAATCAACTAGGTATGCCTCTGATTATTTCTGAAACCCTCCCTCTTCTAAAACTCTCTTCTTCCCCATTTTTTACTCTATTTTCTCTCTCTAAATTTGTATTCCAATATCTCCTAGCTCACATTGATTCGAAATTTGTACGAATGAAGCAAGGCTTTGTAAGAATTTTATTCTAATTTGCCATTTATATATCTCGGTTGACATTTGTAATGAAATAATCCATTTTTACATTAATTAATATTGTATTTTGTAACTATTTTGTTACTTCCATGACTTGTTCTTGATTTGTTGCAAAATATTTTATCTTATTTTGGCATCAAAATTATAGGGCTAATTATGTTATTTGAATTTTGATTGCATTTACGCTATGTTTGGATGGAGTGATTTGGAGAGAAAAGAAAAGAAATAGAGAGATATGTATTTCTCTTACTTGTTTGGATAACTTAAATAGAGAGAAATTAGGAGAAATGGAAAGAAACAAGGAGAAACTCATTTATCTTATAACCCTTATTTTCAATCTTCCCAAAAGTGGAGAGATTGGGAGAGAAAAGAAACTAATATTTTCATAATACCAATTTTGTCCCTGTAAAAATTAAAAAAAAATTAAATGATTGAAAATATAAAAAGGTTATTTTGGTAATCTAACATAAAATAATTTCTTTTCTTTTCTCTTATGAAATCTAACCAAACAAGAAGGAGAGAAATCATAATAATTTCTTTTCTTTTATTTCTTACTTATCCAAACAAGAATGAGAGAAATCACAATAATTTTTTTTCTTTTATTTTCTCTTATAATTTAAGTAATTATTTCTTTTATTTTCTCTCCTAGATTCCCAAACATAGTGTTAAGATATTTGTAAAAATGCCTAATTTGTTAGTAATTTAAACAAGGGAATTGTTGCAGTACTGTGGAGAGCTTGAAACTTGCATACCATATGCAAGTTAATTTTCAGCCATTGGAATTGATTGAATTAATCTAAACCCTTCAATATTTTATACGGTTTATACCATTTACCTGCTAAACGGGTTGAGACTTTCCCAGCCATTCTCTCTACTTCATCAGTCACGTTTCTCTCTCTCTCTCTCTGGTTTGGCTAAACAGGACTCCCCTCTCTTTTCTGGTCGTCTTCCACGAATGGAGATTGAAGTCGCAGGCTATGCAACGATTTGAAGAGGTATTCACCCAAAAAAAGGATTGAAGAGGTATGACTTTAAAAACCCTAAAATTTTATCCCCCTTGCTCTGAATCTATGGTTTCTCTCTCTCTCTGATTTCTCTATCCGTGCTCTTGTTCTTTATCATCTCTCACTCTCGTCTCTTTCTTTCGAAGGCTTCTTGAAGATCTCTGTCTTCTCAAATAGCTTATTTGTTCGAAAGAGTTCTCATTGAAGAGGTATGGCTTGAAATCCCCTAAAACCCTATCCACTCTTTGTGCTTCATTTTGTTTCCTCTTAACTAGTCATTTCTTTCATATCTTTTGTCCTGTGTATTGGGTTCCTTTTGGTAAATTTGAATGTAATATTTGATTTTTATTAGTATGAATTTTTTATTTTGGAGACCATACAAATTTCCTCTGAGTTGTTGTTTATGTGGTCTTCTCTTTTCAGTATTTTCTATGCACATACTTGCAACCATTTTTATTTATTTATTTTGCTTTGAAAAGATTGCAAAATTCAATTGGGTCAAACTTTTTCACCTTAAAAAAGCCCTCAAACAGAGGGCTTAATGTTCTTGATTTCTAATGGGTTCTGGGATTTGGATTTTTCTTGATTTCAAATGAGTTCTATTATAAATTAATGTTGCTCTTTGCGTTGCAATAACTGATGAGTGGTGTTATATATGTTAGAAATAGTAGTATAAAAGTGCTTCAATTAATCAATACAAATGAATATATAGTAAACACAAATGAATGAAGGACAATGAATATAAAACAATAAAGGAAAAGATCTTATCAAATTTCAGACGAGGTGCGGAACTAAATCCATTGTCCTTGAAAGTGATTTCGTCCCCACTCAATTGTTTCTTTGGTACAAATAGGCTCTTGGCGGTCACCCTCTAGGATTCAATGGCGAGACTGTTTTGTGTGCACTCACAAGCAATTCTTCAAACTTGTAACAATCGATGCCCAATAATATAAAAGAAAAGAGAAAGAGCATAATTTATTTTTTGTACATATTCTGCAAATCTGACCCACAATATATAGAAGGCTATGAAGCACAAATACTCCGAAATGGCCCCCATACGCGTATCGGATACGTATCGGATACAGATACGCGCCCGATACAACGGGATACGTATCAGGTACGGGAAAAAAGTATCCTATTTTTTTTTTAATTTTTGAATTTCGGATACGTCTGGGATACGCAAGGATACGATAGGGATACGGTCAGGATACTTTCGGGATATGGCGGGGCAAAAAAATAATTTCAAAAACTTAAAATGGGGTCAAAGTATAAAATATCAAAATAAGGTAAAATAAAACAAAAAAAAAATAATCAACCAAACTTACCTAGGTCGAACAGCGGCCAGCCACGAAGGAGGAGTTCATTATCGTTTCTCGTCTCAAACAGCAGCTCGACGATCGTCATCAGGTTCGTCCCTCTCTCTCTCTCTTCCTTTCGCTCCCTCTCTCTCCCTCTCGCTCGATCTCTCTCTCTCTCTCTCTCTCCCTGTTCCTCTCCCTCTCACTCGATTTGTCTGGTCTGGGTGGAGATGGACAGATCTCGATCTCATCTCCTCTCTCTCTCTCTCTCTCTCTCTCTCTCTCTCTCTCTCTCTCTCCATTTTATCTATATCGTTTGTCACTCTTTGTTGCAGTCACACATTTATTTTATTTTATTTATTTATTTATTTATTTTTGTATGTATACTCTGTAAATAAAATAAAACAAATCAAATAAGATATAAAAAAAAAAACTTTGTACGTATTCAGTATTACCTGATAAAACAAAATAAATCAAATAAGGGAAAAAACTTATTAATAAAGAAATAAATAAACTTATTAATGAACTTTGTAAACTTATAAAATTATAAACTCTGTCTGGATAAATAAATAAATAAACTTATTGATAAATAAATGAACTTTGTAATTTTTTTTCCCCCTTAATTTGAATTGCATTATGGTTGTTATGGGTGATGTTATATTGTGGAAATTGCTGAAATTTAATTAATTGAATTGATGAATTTTTTGTTATGGGTGATGCATTATGGTTGTTATGGGTGATGCCACATTAATGTTTTGTTTTATTTGTTTACCAAATTTATAAATTTTAGGAAATGGGTGATGCTAAAAATTGTTGAAGTTTTATTTTTATATATGCTACATTACTAAAAATTGTAAAAATAATAATTTTTTATGAACATATCCCCGCCGTATCCATATCCTACTTTTTCAAATTTTGCCGTATCGCCGTACCCGTATCCCGTATCCGTACCTAGATAGAAGGTAGAGAGGATTTAAAAAGGAATGTAAATATTTATTCCATCGAATATGGGGTTGGAGCCTATTGAGAGAGTAAAAAAAGGTTTCCGAATTAGAAAGATTTTGAATTAAGAAGTCTAAGATTTATTTTGATCATGTGATTAAAATCAAAATTTTAGAAATAAAAACACATATACTTATGTTGCTCACACACAATTTGAAGCATTCCAACAATCCCCCACATGATTCAAATTTCAAAATAGAAAAAAAAAAAAAAAGAAAAAAAAAAAAGAGAAAATATATTACTAGGTAAGGAGTTGGATACATAATACCGATGTCTTGTGGACTTGAATTGCCACGTAGTGTTCTCAATTTGGAATTTACCGAAGTCGTGTGAATTGTGTCTTGAACCTGTCAACTTTAATTTAAATTCTCAAACTTGGACACATACCTCAACGCCAATCCATACAAGTTCTCGTTTTAGCATTTTTTGGCCGTGCACTCCACCTGGATATTCATGAGTGCTCTAGAGAGTTAGCCATAATCTCATAGGAAGTGGCCCCACTTCCACACCCATACAGGTGAACTCATCAAGTGTGTGCAATAGGAAGCGGCCCCACTGCCTCACCCATATAGTTGAATTCATCAAGTGTGTACTATCACACACCACCAATAATGGCTATGAGTTCATTAAGAGTTCATGACTCACCCTTGTCGTAAAAGACCCCTGACAGCGTCCTCTCTCTCCAATGTATGTGGTTCGATACATCCGTTGACGTGGAATAACGAACACCCGCATTGGAAGTGGAATATCTTCCTGCGTTGGGCCTTCCTCTTTGCATTACGATGGCTCTTCTTGATTGGCTCTGGCGAACAGGGGCTCGTTGAGTGTGTAGAATTCTGCGTTTCGGATCGTCCACGCTTTGAGCCCGGCGTGTTCATGTTTTTCCAAATACTCTTTGTAGCTGGAGTCTTCTCCGGGGTTGCATAATATAATACTTGGAATCCCGCCCGTTATTTTCTTTGGGCGGGCATATTTACAATTTGAAAAAAAGTCCCGTTGCGCTCCAATAAACTCGCGCCAATGTTTCAAATATTGTGGGGCCACATCATCAATTATGTTGTAGAAAGCGTCGTTCTTGTGGTCCCTCAGGTCGATGTGGCCTGAATAATAATTATGTGGTCCCAAAGACCGGGCCCAACATGTTTTCCCAATTCTAGATGGGCCTTCAATTATAATGCTTTTGGGCCTATGCGGTCTTTGGGCTTCGTCTGTTATATTGTCTGCAACCCATTGCTGTATTGCTGCTGGAACGACCCATACTGTGTCTGTAAATTGATGAACATACGGCAATGGTGGATTAAATGAAATCCGGTCATAATTTGATGACAATTTGTCATAATTTAACCAGAAACATTTTGGGTCGCCATTTCGTACCACTGCTAGTGCTTCGTCCTTAGTGCCGGCTGCAAGTGCATCCCGGTATATATTGTCTTTGTTATTGTGGTTAGCGCAGCGGCTCCTCTCACGGAATTCGCCCCATTCCGTGTAATCCTCGTGTTTGGAGATGTATTCCAGCACATTCTGAACAATGGGTAAAACTATTGGGAACCATACAAGAATAGGTGTATACTTTTTCCCCAAGTGTTCTAAGTCCACTTATATTGGATTTTGTTTATGATTCATTCATAAAATTATCTTACACGTTCAATTCTTTGATTTGGTCAATCTGTAGTGGGCATGTTGAAGAGATAGTGTGTGTAAATTCATGTTTTATTTTAAAACCCAGATAGAAAAAATTGAGTAAAGTTGTAGAAAATGAAGTACCTAATTTGGGTAATTGAGTTTCAAGAAAAAGAAGAAGAAGAGACTGTTTATATCTAGAGGCAAAAAGAAATGTAAAAGATTTAATGGAGGGAAAAAGAAATGGCAAAGGAATTGAGGGAAACAGAAATGAAGGGGAAAAAAAATCATTTGCGCTTGTCGGTCGCCCCCCCGGACAACTTGTGTTTCGCTGAAAGCTACAGTAATTCACCGTTGAAGTGGCTGATATCAAATAGAGGAACTGGTCATATTTTTACTCAGATTTGATGAAATATTTGGTGAACCATTGGAAATGTCCTTAATCTTGACTAATTGTTTCACTAGTCCATGATTCAATCAGCTGAGCTAAATTTACACTCTTCTTATCAACACAAATATTCACAAAGGCAATAAATTGCTACAACACATAAACAATCAAAATTTTCCTTTATAAAACCATAACGATAATGATAACAGTAACAAAACTTCAATAGCACTTATAAAATGTCATCTAACACATCCAAGTACTGGACCTACCAAGCCTATAGAGAGCAACTAGGGCAACATAGATTCTACCACAAAACAATAAAATAATACAGAAACAACTCTATCAAGGCTTAAAGGAACTTCAAAATCACATAATCACATAAATTACATCTGAAAAAACAAAATCAAATCTTTCTTCAAAGTGAGTGGAACTGTATGAAGCTGGATTTTCAGTTCTTTCTTCAAACCAATTACTAAATTCAATCAGACATTTTTGCAAACACTTGGAGTACATCTTACAACTCAGATTTAGATTTCAAACCAATAATTACTATTATTTGTTGCCAAAATCAAAGTAAAAAAGAAGCAAAAATTGAATAATACAAGCTGCCTTTCTTTTAAAGATGTTGTGTGAGTCACAAAATTGCTTAATCAAACTAAAGTGTCACAGTGACAGTCTAATTAACAATTACCCTGCAACTGTAAAGCAAGTCTGCCACCCCAGAAAAAATTTAACCAAGAATGAAAAGAAATTTAGAAACTAGATTATACATATGCAATCCAAACATTAGGAGAAAAAAATATATGCAATAAACTTGACTTACCCACTACATTAACATAACAAATATCAGAAAAGAAACGGGAAAAAGTTCCTAATCAAATAAGTTTGAGAAAGTTATATTTTCTTAATGTCAACACCCATATCTATCCTTCATCTTCCAAGTTCTAACTTTATCAAATTTCCATCTCTGTTTGCCAAAACCTCTTCGTCATATGATTCAACAATTTTCTTAACATAGTAATTTAATTTATGTAACAAAAAAAAAAAAAAAAACAAACAAACAAACAAACAAACAAAAAATTTTAACAAATTAATCTATCATTACGACATACTTTTAAGAGCACATAATATGCTTTTTGGTTGTAAATTTTCACGTTTAGGCCACATAGTTCAGTCAAAAACATAAAACCAGAGTGGACATTAGGAGTATGAATTTCAACATTTTCTTTATTGTAGTCTTAGTAAATTGATATTATTAAGTCCTATTTAACCATTCAGATCAAGCATCCAAGTTAAACATTGTGGGTGTTTGGGAAGTTGTTATTTTAGTAGGTTTTTTTAGTTTTTGATTATTTTAGGAGGTTAAAATTTTTGTGTTTGGGAAGATAGTTGGGTTTTTTTGTAGTTGGATGTGATGTTTGTGAGAGAAAAAGTGAAATAATTATGGATTTGATGTGACATTTTGTCTGGATTTGCTTCTTCTTTTTTTTGATTTTTTAACCAATTTTGTCTTTTAGTGTTTTTTTAGCCAAAAAAAAAAAAAACATTTCCCAAACACCACTCTTAAACCCCCAATTGAAAAGCCCCAAATTTTGAAATTGAAAAACCCTAAATCCTAATTTTGAAATTGAAAAGCCTCAAATCAAAACTCAAAACCCTAATATTTGAACATGTACTTGAAATAGGGCGGTGCAAGGGAGAGGTACGAGAGCTCCAGCTGGAGGGAGAGGTGAGACGGCTCCGTTTTCTTTGTTCACGGGTCTTCATCGACCAAAAGGAGAAGCGAAGACGAACGGGGCTACGAAGGAGGTAGCTCCGAAGGACTGCTCGAGCGAAGCAATGGCCGTCGCGAGCAAAGCAATGGTTGTCACTCTGAAGGACTACTCTTCCCTCCGTCCTCTCTTCATGTTCTCTTCTTCGTCTTCGCTCTCTCTCTCTCTCTCTCTCTCTCTCTCTCTCTCTCTCTCTCTAGCTAGTATTTGCGCTATTTTTTTCCTCCTTTTTTTTTTGGGAACAGTAGAAATTTAGGCAAAATTTAGGAGGGAATTTTTAATTTAGGCAAAATTTTGGATGGTTTGTTTCAAATATTGAGAAGAAATTTGAATTTGGGGCAAAATTTTGTAGTAAAAATTGGTCTTAATTTATACATTTTTTTAAGTTTTATTATTTATGTTTGTAATTTTACCTTTATTAAAGTTTAATTAATATTCTAAATGCAAAAATAAATTTAGGGAATGTTATTATTTTAATCAATAAATAATAATTATATTAAAAAATATTTACTATAATGTTTTTAATAATTTATTATTTATTTATTAATAGTTATTACAAATAGTAACAAATTTAATTTATATTAACATTAAAGTAATTTAACATTTTAAATTAATAATTTAATCAAATAATTATTTGAAGTGTTATAGTTAATTAATAATTTTTTTTGGTCACTTACCAATCAGTCCTATTAACTAGACTTATTTATTAATAAGACTTAATGGGTAATAAGTCCCAAACGTAAGACCTATTGGTGATTTATCCTAATTTTTTTGTTTTAATAATTATAAAATAAAATTAAAACTTGGTAATATTAACATTAAAGAAATTTCATGTTGATTGTGTACCAACCAATTGCAAGGGCTAAACAAATGTATGACCCTAACACTAATCGAGATCTACCGCAAGCCTTTATTTATTTATTTTTCTACATTTCGCTTTATGTCTCTTTCTATCACGCCCCACTTTTTATTACTCGAAGTATTACCAATTTCATTTACTTAATTCCATTTCAGAGATAACATGCGGAAATAAACTCTTATATTCAACTTGTAGAAGTGAATAACATTGCTCTCATTCGTATACAAGTAAATACAACATGAGAACACTAAATAAATTGCCCTTGGGCTTACATCATTAAAAAGTCAAGAAGAAGGGTATAACCCTTTTACATAAATGGCATTCTGCCAACACAAAAGAGGCCCCGTGGCCAACAAATAAGAAGATCCAAAACCTTGTAGCACATCCTGGCTATCACCTGAAAAAGATTCAACAACGTGGGATGAACATATAGTCCAGTAGAGATCTCAACATGATCCTCAACAATAACAACTTACAGATTGCTATGATCATGAATGTTCAATCTCATACTAGAATAGTAATGTGGCAGTTTATACAAAATATACATAAGTATGAACTTTTCTCAAAAACAGCCATTTCATTCAACGCTATAAGCGGTTCACCTTATTTCCTTTTAATTACCCATTTTTCCAAACTTTCATGACTATAACAGTTTGAGAAAAAAAAAAACAATTTCACCAAGCCCATTACTCTTCCCCCATTTTCCGTACTTACAACAAAATGACCTTTTTTGAAAACATGTTCACAAATACCCCTTTTTCCTTCACACTTTCCAAAATCTCAAAAGTGGCATTTTGGTTTGTTCCTAATACATTCATATCAATACATGCATGCCTTAAATAAAAGGGAAATAACAAATCATCAACATGTATATAATCCACAAATGAGGCAGCTCGGCCTTTCAAAACTGTAACCATCGCAACCCATAACATATTCAGATACACTGACGATAACAATTAAAACTCTGCTCTACCAGCTATATGCACAGTAGCTAAGGATATGCCAAAGCGATAAGCGAGATAATAACTCATTTTAAACATTTCATACCTCATAATAGATACACATTTTAGTCCTGTATCAATCTCAGACAAAAACACTTACATACTTCACAAATGATACACATTTTGGTGTTGTATCAATATCAAACAAAAACACTTCTATACTTCACAAACGATACACATTGTAGTGTTGTATCAATGTCAAACAGTTTCCGGTTTAGAGGTCCATCCCCTATCTTCCCCTAAACCGTAGAGTACATCCCATATCTCCTCCCACACAACACAATGTATATAAACAATTATCATATACAAATTCCTCAATACAACAAAGCATCACTAACAAGTGTAATACATACACATAAACTATTCAATAATGTTTAACCAACACAAGTGTAACGCATACATCACAATTCAACACAACAATGTCATCCTCCACCGATGACCAAGGACAAAACCTCTAGATGCATGTATTCAGTACACCTAATAAAAGAGACTCAACTCTCAAGCAAACCTTAAACCCAACAACGACACTAGTACGATAGGTAAGGATAAAACCCCCAAATGTGTGTATTCGACACTCATGATACAATAGTTTAATTCTCAAATTTAGTTTCCGAGACTCACATAGATTTAACATTTCATTTACCATTTTCAAGATCAACTTCATAATTTTCTTAAGTCAACATGTTCCATCACTTATTCCAAAAACACTTTTCCCTTTTCACAAAACCAATTACATTCTCTTCATTTTACAAAATCAATTCCATGGATAATAAGCCATAACCCAACTTGATTCAATACGTTCATTTCAAAATAACCCCAATACCATAATTAATCCCTTAACTGTTAACACCTTCTACACAACTCATATTAACAATAGAAATTTACCAACATTGTTCAACCGTAAATCCTTTTTATTTTACCAAATCAAAATCCGTAAATCCTTTTTATTTTACCAAATCAAAATATAATTTAGGGCTTTCTCTTCTTTCAACAATAACATACTAATTTTACTCTCTAATTAGTCCAAACCACAATCAGTGATAACAAAACCATTCTCAAACAACCAACTCTAGGTTCCCCTCATGATTTTCAAACAAATCCAACACGGATATGATTTTCATGCAATACAAAACTACCACATGTCTATCTATAGACGGAGTATTGACAAGGAACAAAGAAATCCCTACCTCAAATGGAGAGACCAAATGGAGAAGATGAAGGCCAAAAACCAAAGTGCTCCAAATCGCCAAACTTTCAGATTAAAAATGAAGCCCTCATCCCACTCTACCTTTCTTACAAAGGACTTAGTATAGATTTACACTAGAGGGAGATGAAAACCTAGAGAGAAGGTGTGTAGGGAGAGAGAGAAGATGGTTCTAGGGTTTTGAAATCAAAAGGGAGATGAACAAGTGATATTGAAAGGTTGTTATTAAAGCCCATTAATTGGAAAATGAAAGGACAAGTTATAATTAAATGAACACTAATTGAAATTAAATGAACACTAACTAGCATTAAATGAACACTAACTAGAATTAAATGAACACTAGTTAGAAATATGAATAGACAAATTTGTCATAAAATTCCACTAATGGAATATGAATGGATCACTAATTGGAATTGAATGAACCATTATGAAAATTTAATAGACACTAGTTGGAATTAAATGGACATCAACCCTTGGTTTCCAAACACAACCAACCTGTTTTAAACCTACCCAACACGACCAAAGACTCATCTACAAAGAGTAAAGGATGGAAACAGGAAAAAGACGACAATACATCCACGGAACCGAGTCTGAAATACAATTAAACAATGAAGGGAAAACCGGGATCGCTATACTTTCTCTCTATTTTATCGATGGAAAAATTAAAATTTGTAGAGGCAATTGTCAAAGGGTTCAAAACATAATTTTCTCTCATTCAACTCGTGATTCTTTCGCAATCTTACGTCATTGTAGGCCTCTCTTCCACTATACGAAAATGTACCACACCCCTTGTATTGTTTGACCTCCCTAAAGCTATCATGAAGTATCAATTTATGCCTCTTGAAAATGATACAATTAAACCCTTCAGTAAATATACTAATACATAAACTATAAGTTGCGAGAATAATCGTGTTCACATAGTTGCGTTACGACGCCATTAGAGGGAAAAGCCAATTTGATAATATTCAAATCGTTAATCATGCCACGTATCTAATTAGATTAGATGGATAGACTACGTGTAAAGTGAAATGTCAAATTAGATGTGGTTATGATGTTAATTGTTAAATTTCACCTAAAGATTTACTCATTAGTCCGTCTTTGACGCATTTAATTTTATAATTTTTAGTCATTTACTAGAGAATTTCACTTTGCTAATAATTAAATTTCACCTAAACATTAATGCTAAATTTCATTGCTTGAAGAGAATGAAATATCACTAGTTGAAGAAAATGAAATAATTATTGGGAGATTGACCAATAAGTCCCATATTTTGGACTTGCAATCTATATAGTCCCATATTTTTTTTCTTGTGATCCATTTAGTTCTTTTGGATGTGTAATGACTCATTTGTCCGCCACATTGGAGTGTCATATTTGAAAAAGGTACACTAACGAGTTTTTTAGTGTCACATCACTCGTCACGTTGGAGTCACATTTGGAAAAAGTACACTAAAAAGTTTTAAATTTTTTTAGAGTGTTACATCATACTTGTCATGTTGGAGTGTCACATATCACGTTTGGAAAAAGTACACGTAGACACCCCATTTTTGACCGTCCTCGAGACTTGGTTGTGCTTGTAGGTACACCCAACAACTAGTTCGATTGCTCACTGAGTACTCGACTGTCGCGGCGGAACGTCACCGATTCGAGCTTCCCGAACCCTGTATCCTTTCTGCCCCATTTTTGGACCTGGACTAGGTCCTTTCAGAGTGACCTTCTTGGTGCACTGCCGGACATGGCTTTGTACCTGCCAGCCATTGGTGATGCCCTGCCGGCTATCAGTGAGCCACTGCCGGCCATTGCTGATGGCCGGCACCCCCCCTGTCTTAGCTAGTTTTCCTCTAGATCTTTTGAGCCAGCTGATTTTTTGTTTGCTCCCCTCCATACATGTGTATGGAGGGATGAAGGCCTTGAAAATCTTTTTGGCTTCTCATTCTTCTATATAAGCAAGAGGGCCTCTCTCCTTACCAGGGAGGTTCAGCACTTTTGACAAGAGATATAGCTCTCTCTCTCTATATATATTTCTTGCTCTCTCTCTATATTGTTGTGGTTTTAGCTCATTTTCCTTGCACTTTTGCACTACACCTCCAAGCCTACCACCTCCATCACCCATTCCATCACCTTGGAATTGATTTGCAGAGGTTGAAGACTCACTTCCTTGGTCCAGAAGTTGCTGCACTGCTGTGCTACAAGGGTAAGTCCTCATTTCCTTTTTTGTTTTTTTTTTTTTTGCATTATTTTGCTCTATACCTTAGCTCCATTTGCAAGCATTTTCGAGCTTTGGCATGAACTGAGAAAGGTCTTATTTTGAACTCCTCTTGAAGTTTGATTCAGGATACTTTTCTGTTTGAGGTCATCTACCTCCTTGTGTGCTCCATCTCTCTTTTAAGGATTATTTTGCAATTTATATCTTAGCTCTATTTGCAAGAATTTTTGGACTTCAACATAAACTCAAAAAAGTCTTTTTTTGAGCTTATAAATATGTTTGTTTAAGGTCATGTTTCTGTTTGGGGTCACCTTCCCCCTTGCATGCTTCATTCCCTCATGTTTTGAGCTATGCATTTGAGCATTTGCATTGGCCTTGGGTTGGCCTTTTAGCCACTGAAATCTAGTGGATTTTCAGTGGCTTAGATGTGTCTTTGAGCTTCAAAATCATAGAGGGGTGACCCTCTCGCCCCTCATTCTCTTTACTAGCTTTATTGGCCTTCCAAAGGACCCCCTTTTTGCATGTTGTGAAGTCACATTTCAGGCTCAATTTTGTGAGTTTTAGGGTCTTCCTTGACTCTATCCGGAGCCCCTTTGGCCATATTTTATGCCTATCATGCATGTGTGAAGCAATCCTCCATAAGGCCTTTTAAGGGGACTTTTCATTACATACTTCATTGAGCCATTTCAGGGCCTTTTTGGTAAGCTTTAGGGCTTTCATAACTGATTTCCAGAGTTGGTTTTGCCGTTTGGTGTGTCCATCATGTATGTGTTGAGTAATCCACCTCATGGCCCTCCAAAAGAGCCCATCATTTTTGCATGCATTGGATACATTTCAGTGGTTATTTGGGCATATTTTAGCATATCATGTTCCTATTTTTGGTTTGTTTGGTGACCTCTCTTATGCTTCATGTACATGACATGTAAACCATGCTTACTAGCCTATGTTGCATGTTGTTTTAGCCCTTCATGTTAGCACTTTTGGGGCATGCTTGGAACTGATATTGTGCTTATTTTGGACTGCCTTGGCTCTATTTTCATGCCTCATGGTTAAATAATGCTTGCTTTGCATACTTGTGGTTCAATGCATTCGCCTAGTTTTGAGTTTCGGGGCTTATTTCATGCATTGGGTGACATGTTTCCATGATTTAGGGCCATTGAGCATCTTATTTCAGAGCAAGAAGTTGCATGTTTTGTATGCCATCTTTCATCCCTTGCCATGCTTTGGTAGAGTGGCATTTGATGCCTTAGGATCGATCCCTTGCATCGTGCATGATCGCATGTGTTTCTGTTGTCTCATTTCCATCATATGGCCACTGATTTGAGTGTGGTTGAGGTCCACTCATATTGGTGTAAGTCCATCGTGCATTGTGCATGCCATTTTAGTCCATTGCATTGCTTATGCTAGGTTGTTAGTCGCATTGTGTATGCCATACAGTTTATAACATTGTATATGCTAGTAACACGTTTGCATCTCATCCTTGCATGTTTGCATGGTTAGGTCGCACTGCATTAGGATTGCATGCTAATTGCATTTGTGCATGTCATGCATATTGCATTGTTTGGATTAAGTGTTAATCCGAACACGAGGAACGAGGGGCGTTTCATACTCCGAGTGATGGAACGTGTCTCAATTCTCGGTCGCCGAAGCTGTTGATGATTCATGATAGAGTTCTAGGCTTTACTTGTTGTATTTGTGCATTCATTTTCATATCGATTTGCACAAGTTGGATCTTTGGCCATCATGCATCGGGATGCGTGATTGATGGTCGTGGATCCGACTATGCCTCTCCCTTGATGTTTTGAGGTGATTTGGGGTGGCATAGTGCGTATACACCCTTGGGAGACCCTCTCTTTCCTCTATTTTGTGCTTTGTTGCAGCTTGGTGTCACAGCACACCAGTGGCCGGCAGTGCACCACTGATGGCCGGCAGTGTCACACCCTTGGCCGGCAGTGCCCTGTTGTTGGCCGGCAGTGCTCCTTTCATGGCCGGCAGGCCACTAGTGAACCCTCCAGCAGTGTTTTGGTAAGTTTCAGCAACAAACACTGGAAGACACCCTGCAAACAGAGCCTCTAAAGAGCAACCGGAAGGCGTTTCGAGGCGAGGAACCGAAGCGAGCATGCATACCCTCCTCTTCTTCAAATAGAGCTGGAGCAATTCATTTACTGCTTACTTGTTAGTTAGCATTTGCATTTGTAATAATTAATTTGTTAATTAATTAAGTCGTGTAATAATTAGTTATAGCTAGTTATTCATTTGGTTTTGTAATAATTAAGTAGCTTGTTAGCTAGTTAATTAGGCGGCTTGTATTATTTATTCGGACCCTCCGAGAGAGGGCCAATTTTGTAATAAGCGTGCATGAGTTGATGTTTGTCTTCCAACCCCACGTCTTTCTCCCTTTTATTTACCCGCTTACGATGGTTAGATTTAGGGCATATTTCAATTAGCATCCTTATGCTATGCATGTTTGCATCATTCATCTGTCTTGCATGCACCGGGCTCGGCACATCATACTAATTGCATTTGTATTTCGATTCCAAAGTTGAATACATGTTAGCTGTAGCATCACCATATGCCATCTTAGAATAGCCGGGCCTATTGTAATAACATTTTTGCATGTGTTGCATTAGGCATTTCTGTATAGTTAGGATCATTCATGAATTTCTAACATAGCTTCTTTCTTTGGCTTGGAGTACTCGTTAAGTATTTATGCTTTAGCATCCTTGCATGTGTGTGAGTGACTGCCATGATAGCATGCTTACCATGAGGCTACCTGCTTATGTGATATAACTGCCTGAATGCCTGTGGGTGAAGGTTGGGTTATTTGGATTGGAACAATCCATCGACTGTGAGTTTTAAGCCCACTTGAGAGTGGCAAACCATCACATTTTCTAAGCCCACCTGAGGGTGGCAAATCCACGTCTTAGCCTACTTGCGGGTAGCACCATCAAACCATTTTCAAAATAAACAAACATGAGATGTGTTGTTCCAATTCAGGCGGTCCAGTCTATACTTGTATGCTGTGCGCATCACATAGTAATTCTAGGCTAATAACCGGAATAAGAACGCATAATGTTTTCAAAACTAGATATCATGGTTAGTAGAGGCCGATCTTTGATCGGGCGAGTGGGGGTGCTCATGAAGTGACCTTCCTCAATCGTACCCAAGTTCCCGAGCCGAGGCAACTTTGGTGATGACGGACACGTGGCCTTAGGCAACGAGTCAGGGTTTCCTAAATTCCCTCAAAATAAATATTTAGGTGGCGACCCTGTATCTGGCAAAGCAGTCCATGTTTGGCACTTCTTTCAAAAAATCTGTTTTCAAAAACGATTTGCCAGATTTGGACTCTTTGATAATTCATCGGTCTTGCATTGTACTCTGTGAGATTAGATACAAGACCGTGACGTTGAGTCCTGAACTATAGTGAGCCCCAAATGAACAAAACGGGGGATTCCCTTCCGGGACGTTCAGGGACGTCTACAGTTTCTGGCGACTCTGCTGGGGAGTTAGAGAACTTGACTCGAACTCATGATAACTTGTTTTGGTTACACTTATGTGTTTCTTTGCATTTCATTTGCATTGGTGCGCCTAGGACACCGTGTTTGCCGTATGCTATTCCTGAACGGTTTGCCGGAGGCTCGCTTCGAGAACCGCGCCATAAGGCTGACCGGTTGCGGGCTCTACCATGACGGGAACACAAACCCCGGTTTTACCGGGGTACCCTTTTGACCATTCGACCTACTGCATATTCGGAATCCATAGTGATCATTCCAAAGCTCGGACAGGTTGCTTACCCGATATAGGTTGTTTGAAACCGCTGCGTGCATAGTGAAACCCTAGCTCCTGACAAAATAGGACAGGGAAACCCTACTCCAACATAGGGGTATTTTTGCTCTCATTTGCTTGTTATGTGCTTTTAGAGTGCGTCTCTACAGGAATGCATGTATCAGTTTGCAAGTTTGGGCATCAGGCCTGCGGGCACCAGTTCAGTATTTTGGGTATCAGGCCTGCAGGCACCAGTTTAGTATTTTCGGAATCAGTTATCTGCGGGTATCAGATTCAGCTTCGGGGACAGTGATTTGGGAATAATGATCAGTCTTTGAGAACAGTGTATCAACTGCGTGTTAATTATACCCGACTGTGTGTTGTGTTTATTTACACTGTTATGCTGTCCGTTTGTCTGCTCATTTATTTCCTTATTATTGCTTTATTTATCTTTTTGCTAGGGTAGTTTAGCACAATTGCTTCAGACCAAGCAAATATTCCCCAAGCACTCTGGACAAGAGGTCGCCGACTCCATCGATCTGAGGATCTGGTCGACGGACAACCAGTGTATCATTCCCTACCCCCGGTTATCAGACGGACGTCGAGAAGACGTAGTGTATCCAAGCAGAGGTTGCCAGAGTAGTGGATTACCTCATCAGTGGACAGTCGCACTGAGGTCCTAATTGTTGCTATAGAGATAGACCTGCCAGTAGTTCAGACAGATCAGGGCAGTATAGCGGGACTGACAGGAGTGAGGAAATGATGCGTCAGATGCAGGAGACCATGAGACATGCAGCAAGACGCTGTTCGCCGGGATGAGTTTGCCAAACAACAAACCGAGATCATGGCCCAGCAGGCAGAGTTAATTGCCAGGCTGCAACAACAAGCCAGGGCATCTACTTCACACCCAACTGCTCCCCCACTAGGAGTTCCAGCACCCGGGGAGGCACCAAATGTCCAGGGAGATACGGACATCCCGACAGGGCCGGCTCCGCCCCTGATTCTACCACAGTTATCCAAGGCACCTACGCCTGTCAATCAACCGGACTCTCCCTCTGAGTTCGAGGTGGACCATACAGCATTGAAATTGAGCAAGCTTGATAAGTTGTTCAAGAAATCACAAGGGGTGAAGTCCATCCCAGACATCGAGGACAGATATACCGATGTGGCTGTGACGCTGCCAGATAGGTTCAAAATGCCATAAATCGACCGCTTTGACGAATCTAGGGACCCCATGGTCCATCTTCGATTGTTCTCAGACATACTGCGACCGATGGGCCTCACCAGACCATAGAAGCTTTCACTATTCGGCCAGACCTTGTCAGGTGTGGCCGCTATCTGGTATGCAAAATTAGAAGATGATGTTAAGCGGAACTGGGACGAGATGGCCGAGGCTTTCATTGCACAGTACTCCTATAACACTCAAATTGAGATTACAACCCGTGATCTTGAGACAACAAGGCGGGAGCCTAAGGAGAGCTTTTCGAATTTTGTGGCCCAGTGGAGAGCCAAGGCCTCAATGATGACCCTAAGGCCTACTGATAAAGATCAAATCAGGATGATTGTGCGCAATCTCCAGCCAAAACTGATGCAGAAAATGATTGTGCTCCCCTTCCCTACTTTTTCAGATTTGCACGAGATGGGGGTACAAATTGAGGATGCTATGAAACAAGGTCTAATTAACCAAGACAGAGAGCAACCCAGAAGAACCTTCAACCACAACAACAACACAGGCACCAGCAATGCCGTAAATGCTAGAGCTTCAGAAGTAAGCATGGTCACCACCATTCCCTCTCCAAGACCCATGGCAGCTACACCTTTCTCCGGCGCGTCCGGAAGCAACACACAAACCACCAAATTCCAACCCAGAGGCCAAAGAACCTTCACTCCTTTATATATGCCCCTGTCCAAGGCTCTAGGGGTATTAATCAGGAAAGGGCACTTAAAGCCCCTGGAGCCGAGGCCGTTGCCAGAAAAACTTCCCCCTTCCTATAATCCTGCCAAATACTGCGCGTATCACCAACAACATGGTCACAACACTGACCAATGTTTTAGATTGCGTCATGAGATCTAAGATCTCGTTGACAAGCAGGTGATTGTGCCTCCAGAAAAACCTAATGTCACAACAAACCCTCTCCCACCGCACAACCAAGCTCCACCTCCCAGAAAAATCAACTTTATCCAGACTGGGGTCGCGTCTTACGATCCTAGCATCTATATCACTCCATTCCACCTACCCAAGTCGGAGGTGCTCCTTCCTGACTGCACTGACTTGTGCATGTTGGACATCTCCAGAACCCAACCCGAACCATTGGTGGTAACTGTCGAAGACAGAACAGGGGAGATTTCAGGGGAGAATGGGATTGTTGAGTCAGAATCTGAGGAATTTGGGAGTTTAGCTGAGGAGGTATACAGTCCGAGTGACTACATTTTACCAGTAGGTCAGGTCGGGCCAAATGTGGAATTGCCGGCAGGGGCAGAGCTTTGTGTGACACAGGGGGATGAATCTGGTCAGAGGACAGATGACTTGGCAGCAGTAGAAGGGGACTTTGCTAACCTCCAATTTTTCAATGAACAAGATCCGGAGGGTATGGTAGTCAACTGGTCAGATTGCAAGGAGTCAGCAGAGGTCGTCGGGTGGCTTGATGACCTACTAGACGTCGTCAATGAAACTCAGTTGGAACGGGGCCCAGCAAGGGCAGGAACATCAGTTGTGGCCGGAAGGGTCGGAAATCAGAATGCATCGCCGGAGAGCGTCGGTGCTAAGAATTTCTCTCGGGACTTGGGCATTGTGAATGCGAGAATTGTTGAACAGCCAGCTGTACTGACGCAGTTGGAACAAGAAATATTTGGGGATTCTTGAAGAATCAGGAAAGCTAAGGGCCCTGAGAGGACTGAAAGTGCTGTGTGCATGAGAATAGAGAATGCTGCGAGCATGTGGATGGAGAATACTGCGAGTATAATTGTACCGGAGCCAGACAGGTATCTATTGGCTGCTGACAGAATGTGGTGGGAAGACAATGATCTATGTCTTGCCCACACGGATGAGGATTGGGGGAGCAACCAGCCAGACAATACCTAGTACATCAGCGAAGTCGATCATATGACTAGAAGCGGGCGGTATTTCAAGCCCCCGCACCTAGATCAGCCAGAGGCGTCTAGGAAAGATAAGAAGGTGGAGAAGCAAAAAGAGAAGCAACTCGAAGAAGAAGCTGTACTGAAGCAGTTGAAAAAGATACAGGCAGACATCTCCATTTGGGGACTGCTTATGGCATCGCGAGTGCATCGACAAGCTGTCTTATCGGCCATGGACAAGGCTAAGCTCTCAATAGACACCACGCCTGAACAGCTGGTGGGCTTAGTTTTTCTGGGAGGAGCTACCCCGATGTTGACCTTCTCCGATAAAGAATTGCCACCTGAGGGTGCGAACCACAACAAGCCACTCTACATCTTTGTGGAGTGTAGAAACAAATGGATTCCGGTGGTTCTTGTTGATACCGGATCCGCCATCAATGTGTGCCCGGCAAGAACTGCATATGCAATCGGTTTAAAGACCACAGATTTTGTACCGACAGCCCAGGTGATTCGGGCATACGACAACACAAGCAGAGAAGTCATGGGGACAGTGAAAATTCAGACCAAGGTTAAGCCGGGGCAGCATGAAATTGACTTTCACGTCCTAGAGGTTCCCGCCACTTTCAATCTACTCTTGGGGCGGCCATGGCTGCATCAAGTAAAGGCAGTGTCGTCCACCTTGCATCAAATGGTGAAATACCCCCATGGGAAGGGAGTAGCCATTGTCTTTGGAAATTCATCGATCCATCCACCGCCGGAAGTATCTACGCCAGTTTTGGAAATTGAGCACGGTATAGAGGATGTGTTCATGTCGGGTTTTACCCTGGCTGAGGCCCGAGTCGTGCAGAACATCTTGGCTGTTAATGAGGGGTTATATGTCAGTGCTCAATCAGTATACCTCATAAATAAACTCCAACACATCCCTGGGATGGGATTAGGAAAGAGTGGCTGGAAGGGCATCGCAGCATTGGCCGAAGTGCCACACAACCCACATACCTTTGGCTTGGGTTATCTACCCACCAAAGAGGATTGGATAAGGAAAGGCAAGGAGATAGCTGGGAGAGCTAGAGCGAAACAGGCGGGGAAGCCTTTTGAGCTGATACACCAGCCCATCCAGGGTACCCTAAACGGACGCTTCGTCCAGGAAGGGGACGACTTTCCATTCTGTGGCTTTCTAGAGCCGTGGCTGAATGCGGAGAGGAAACGCATGCCAGGTTTTGAGATCTTTTTTGACCTACAGTTATCCGGGGATGATGTTTCTAAAGAGTAGACGGACCCATTAGATGAGGCTAAGCAGAGCAAGAAGGTGGAGTCTGAGGACACCGAAAGTGAAATGGGGGTAGCACTGGCGTGTCTACTTTCAGATCCTCCGATCGAGCAGAAGTGCTTGGGGGATAACTTCTCAGTATGTGTGATCGGGAATGAAATGACTGCGGGCCTACCAGCAAACATTTTGGATGCATCTATCGCACCCTCTCTCATCTGGCAGTATGAAGAGGGATTTTTGTCAAGCAGCACCGGGTCAGGTAGTGAGCCGAAATCTGATTCCTCTGAATCTGTTGAGTCGGAATCAGGTTCCAGCTTGACTGAGTCTGAGTCTGGTATTCCTGGGGTTGATAACCCAGATGCCACAGTCCTGTCTAAGTCGTCTTTTTCTTTCTCTTTTGAGTCTGTTGTAACCGAAGAATCGGACGGTTTGGATGTGCTTAATGAGAATCATGTGGATGTGGTTTCTGAGTACTTTTCTGTGCCCTTGATTTATTGCATTAACTCAGACTTTCAAAATTTTGATGAAAACGACGAGGAAGAAATTCCTCCGATTTTACAACACTTAATTGAACAAGAGCAAGAGAGATTTGTTAAACCCTTAATGGATGAAATCAATACCGTGAATATTGGTACTGAGAAGGACCCGCGGCTGGTCCAGATCGGGTCCACGTTGTCTTCGGAGGAACGCGAACGCTTAGTCGTTTTATTAAAAGATTTCAAAGATGTTTTCGCGTGGTCCTACGAAGACATGCCTGGAATCGATCCTGAGATTGTACGGCATCGGATCCCTCTTGACCCCGAGGCCCGACCCGTTAAACAAAAACTCAGGAGAATCCGCCCGGACTGGGCCCTCAAGATTAAAGAAGAGGTCACCAAGCAAATTGATGTAGGCTTCCTACTAGTATCCGAATGCCCGACTTGGTTGGCCAACATTGTTCCAGTGCCGAAGAAGGATGGTAGGATCCGGGTATACGTGGATTTTAGGGACCTGAACAGGGCCAGTCCGAAGGACGACTTTCCCTTACCGTATATTGATGAGCTAGTGGACTTCACAGCAGGGCATGCTTTGCTTTCGTTCATGGATGGCTTCTCAGGCTACAACCAGATAGTGATGGCACCCGAGGACCGGGAGAAGACTGCTCACCACCCCGTGGGGGACATACTGTTACAAAGTGATGCCATTTGGGATAAAGAACGCTGGGGCTACATATCAACGGGCCGCGACCACGATAATGCACGACATGATCCACAAAGAGGTTGAGGTGTACGTGAAGACATGATTGTCAAGTCCAAAGAAAGAGAGGGCCACTACACCACCTTACAAAAGTTCTTCCAAAGGATCAGAGAATTCCGGTTGCGGCTGAATCCTCAGAAGTGTACGTTTGGTGTTACAGCGGAAAAAATGCTAGGGTTTCTGATTACACAGAGAGGTATCGAAGTCGACCCTTCCAAAATCAAGGCCATCTTAGAAATGCCACCACCAAGGACTAAAAAGGAGATGCGAGGCTTTCTGGGTAAAGTGCAATTCATAAGACGGTTTATCTCAAAACTAACCTTGACTTGTGAACCACTTTTTGGCCTCCTGAAGAAAGGAAAGAAATTCCAGTGGGACGGCCGATGCCAAGCTGCTTTTGAACAAATCAAGGAATACTTACAGAACCCGCCCATGTTCTCACCGGCAGAGCTGGGGAGACCGTTGATTTTGTATCTTTCAGTGACTGAGACCACAATGGGCTGCATGCTCGCGCAAGAATCAGAGGACAAAGTGGAGAGGGCCATCTACTATCTGAGCAAGAAGATGCTAGAGTATGAGACTCGATACACACCGTTGGAAAAGGCTTGCTTAGCCTTGGTATGGGCTACTAGGAAGCTGCGGCACTACCTGTTAGCTCACTCTGTAATGTTGGTTTCGAGATTAGATCCCATCAAATATCTCTTCGTGAAACTGGCACTTACGGGTAGGCTAGCTCGTTGGTTGCTGTTGCTTTCCGAATTCGATCTCAAATATGTGACACGCAAGTCAGTCAAGGGAAAAGCAGTAGCAGAGTTCTTAGCCGATCATCCAGTGGAAAGGGGTGAAGCAGTTGAGTACTTATTCCCAGATGAGGCCATTTTGCATATCGACGACGAGTTTTGGACGATGTATTTTGATGGAGCGTCCAACCAATATGGGTATGGGATAGGGGTGTTGTTGATAACACCCGACAATTCCCATATCCCTCTAGCCTTCAAACTCCAGTTCAAAGTCTCGAACAACGAAGCAGAATATGAGGCATGCATTGCCGGTCTAGAAGCAGCCCTGGAACTAGGGGCAAAACGGTTGGACGTCATCGGGGACTCGAACCTTGTTGTATCTCAAGCGAAAGGAGATTGGAAAGTCAAAGAAGAAAAGATGATGATGTATCACCAGACCTTGGACTTGTTAATTCCTCGGTTTGAGAAGTTAAACTTTGCTCATCTACTAAGAGAGAACAACAGGTTCACAGATTCACTAGCAACTCTATCTTCCATGATAGACATCCCATTTGGAGTCCGGATGCATCCAGTCATTATTGACCAAAAATTTACGCCAGCCTACGAGTCGATTGCTGCTATAGGTGAGGTTCAAGATGAGAACCCCTGGTATTACGATGTTTGAAACTTATTGGAGAAAGAGGCGTATCCACCAGGGACAAATGCCAAGGATAAAAGGGCAATCAGAAGAATGGTCGTTCAGTTCCTCATCTGTGGGGGTAAGCTGTATAAGAGAGGTCATCTGGGAATGCACAAGCTGTATGTAGAAGCCAAAGAGTCGAGGCGCCTGATGAAGGCCATCCATGGAAGAGAATGTGGAGCGCACATGAACGGAGTAATGCTAGCGCGAAAGATCCTCAGACAAGGTTACTATTGGTCCACCATGGAGAAGGATTGTATCGGCTTTGTTCGGCGATGCCACAAATGTCAGATCTATGCAAACCGCATAAACATCCCGCCGTCGAAGCTGTACAATATGACTTTGCCATGGCTGTTTTCAGTTTGGGGAATCGATGTGATCGGGGCTGTCACCCCGAAGGGGTCTAATGGGCATGAGTTCATCCTGGTCGCGATAGATTATTTCACGAAGTAGGTTGAGGCCCATTCTTATGCAGTGTTGAAGGCCTCGCATGTTGCAAAGTTCATCAAAAACAACATCATCTGTCATTATGGGGTCCTAAACGAAATCATTTCAGATAACGGTTCCCACTTCAAAAAAGAAGTGATTGATTTGTTTGAAAAATACAACGTGGCTTTTCATAAGTCATCCACCTATCGGCCGCAAACCAATGGAGCGGTTGAAGCCGCCAACAAGAATATCAAACACATACTGCAGAAGATGATGGAAACCTACCGGGATTGGCCAGATAAGCTGTCATTTGCTCTGTGGGGCTACCGGACGTCAATTAGGACTTCTACTGGGGCGACTCCATATTCATTAGTTTATGGGATGGAGGCCGTTCTACCTATTGAAATTGAGGTTCCGTCTTTGCGAGTGCTGGCTGAATGTCAAATAGCCGAAGCAGATTGGTAGCAGAGCAGATTTGAAGAACTCATGCTCTTTGACGAAAGAAGACTAAAAGCTCTGTACCATGTTCAAGGTTATCAGAGCAGAATTGCCCGGGCTTTTAACAAGAAAGTTAAGTCCAAGAATCTAAAAGAAGGAGATTTGGTGCTCAAGACAACCGAGCTCCCATCCATGACCCAAGGGGAAAGTTCAGACCCAATTGGACTGGTCCCTACATCATTAAGTCTATTTGGTCAGGTGGAGCTGTGGTTCTGATGGATCTAGATGGCCTAGAGTTCTCACAGCCGATCAATATGGACAAGTTGAAGAAATATTATCCCTGAGAGGCTCGCTAGGCCGAAAATCCGAAAGGGCGACCTAGGCAAAAGTTAGAGCATAGAAAATTTGAAATTATAAAAACTGAGCCCGCAAGGTTGAAAACCCACAAAGGGCGGCCTTGGAAAAAGTTAGAGCGTAAAAGGTGAGTGAAAATACTCGAGTGAACCCGAGCTTGAACTACGTAAGGCTTGATTCCCATCTTTGGGATACGTAGGCAACTTCATCGTGAAATTCAGCCATAAACTTTTCCCCGATCAACTTTGTCCATCTGATCATCTGGGCTATCTTTGTCTATTCAGCATTCAAGAGTTCGGTTATGATCTCCGGTGCAGTGCTTTTTAGACTAGGGGCAACTTTCTGTTGCTATGCAGTGCTGCGGTACTATTCAGACTAGGGGCAACTTTCTAGTTGCTGGGATCCGGGGTTGTGTATCTCAGTGACAGATTTCAGGCGTGTCCAGTTCTGATCCATATCGAAAATGGTTTTGAAAAGTTTTAATAAAAGTTAACTTTGTTCAAAATTAATCTTTTTACAACTTAGACCATTTTTGGACCAAAGCGGAAAATTTTCAGTACCCACAACCTTCAATTTCATTGATTTCAATACAAAGTTTTCATGCTCTTGCATACAAATTGAAGTTGCGTTTTATTACATTCATAAGAAAATTTGAAAGTACTAATAAAGCAATAAATCTGAGGCATAGAAAAGTCAGGTGTTCCTGCACCCCCTCCCAGAGCTGGTCGAAGCCTCTGATGCCAAAGTGGGCCCTTCCTGTGCCTCTTCATTGAGCCAATCCAAGCACTCATCAGACAAAGTGCAACTGAAAGTGGGAGCGAGGGTCAGGAGCTCTCTGGTCCTCCATGCTATGGCATACCGGGCAAGCTGTGCACCTCAAACTGGGAATGCAGCAGGGTACTCTATCCCCTCTGGCGGGCAGGTCTGATCATGTCCGAACTGGCGCCGGAACCGGAATGAAAAATAGAAGACACAGTGTGTCATGCCAACCAATTGAATCCCAGGTTGACGGGTCATGTTGTAACTCATTGCCAGCAAATTGAGCCAAGGGCAACACCAAGCGATGAGGTTTGCAGACAAACTGCACATCCAGTTGTACCACCACCCCTCATCCAGGGCATCGACCAGGCGTTGTCGAAAAAAGTAGCCGCGAGCTAAATATGCTGGGCAAGAGTCCACAACCTTCAATTTATCCATCAACCACACCTGGGGAGGGATGAAAAATGAGAGAATAAAGAATAGAGAGATGTACGATGAGAGAAAAGTAAGAAAAGGGTTTTGTGAGAAAAACCAAGTCTGAAGGCCGAGTGATGTGAGTAATGCATATGTGAGATTGGGTGGGAAACATTACGTGCAATAGTAGTGGGCTCCCCGCAAGCCTAGCCGTCTCCCGGCGATGGAAAGCATCTAAGCCCATCAATGTTTCAGCCAATGTCATGGCAATGCAGCTCTTGCCCTCCTTCAAGCCTTGGGTGACCTTGATCAACCGAACACTGAATCCTCCGGAGCCTGGGGCAAGCAAGAAATGAGATAGCAAGCATAGGCAAAGCGCATGTCACCGATAGCCCTACCAATAATGGTCGCCGCGGTCGCCAGCATCAGAAAACCGGCAAACCAAGCTTGGGATGTCCAGCTCCCCGTCATGAATCAATGATCGAGCGTCATGCAAAGTGAGGCCGCACATTTGTCCTAGGGCTTGGACGTGGCCAAATCGGAGTTGAGGCAAGATTTCCTCGTTACGCTCGGATTCCATCAAAGCTTGAAAATCCTCAAAGGTAGGACACATCTCTTGCCCGCTAAAGCTAAAGACATGTGTTACCGGGTTCCAAAACCTTGTCGCGGCATGGAGGAAAGGAAGATGCAGCGGAGTACGGCCCAACGTGAATAGTGCATGCAAGCCGAGGCCCCGGAAGTTCAACTTTTCCGAGCCATCTAGAGAAGCAATCCAATTTGTGAGGTTTTGGGCAAGGAGTGCTTCCATTTGGTGCAAATTTGAGCTGAAATGTAGAGAATCCCGAAGTTGGAACTCATATAGAAGATAAGGTAGTAAGTGGATGACAGATGTCGTCATTTCAGAGAGTCTGCCATCGATGGCCGACAGTGGCTCATCAGTGGCTGGCTGTGGCACACTGATGGCCGGCAGGGCTCCATTGATGGCCGGCAGTACTTCCCTCTTGCCCATTGGCTCCCTCACTGAAGACCCAGTTGTCCGTTGCAATGGAGTCCTGTCCCTTGTGTCTTTCAAGGTCTTGTTTTGTCCTGTTGGACTTTGTCGTGTCTTGTTTAAGACGTATTATTTTGTTTTTCTGTGTCAGGTTGTAATTATCTTCCTTTCATTTATTGAGATGTTGCAATTTGCTTATCGAGTTGTAAACTTGCTAGACTTTGTTTTGTTTATCGAGTTGTTTTGTTATTAGTCAATACACTACCTGATTAGTGCAGTTTGAGCGTTTGGTTTTCAAAACAAAACTTCGATTTCATTTACATTGTTGTGTAAAGTAATGCGATGCGATGCGATGCATAGAATGTACAAACGAAACACTTTTCCAACAAAAAGGCTGTTGTCATTCCATCATAGATTCTTTTTACAAAAGAGCTTGGTTTTAAAATAAATCTGCCTAACGCAGTACAATGTGCAAAACTACTAGTAAAAAGGAAAATAAAACAAAAAGAAGATCAGCATCTGAAGTAGTAAAATGTCTAGATTAGTGCCGGTGGCCTCAAGTGCGGGAATCTGTCCTGGTCTTCTTCCTGGACGAAGGTCCAGGACCTCCACCGTCAGCATCTGACTCTGAATCTGACTGCGGACTCATCACCTCCTCGTCAGACTCATCATTATCAGGGGCAGGCCCCCGCAAACTAGTCCCCCGTCCTGCTCCCTCTGGTGCTCGAGGAGGTGCTGAAGGGCCCGCCCCTGCTCCCGCTGGAACACCCGATGGGCCTGGCGGCAAGAAAGGAATCTGAAAGAGGGACAATCCACCAAAATGCATTAGTAATCAAAATGTATCAGATGCGAAAAAAATGATGTACTGTGAATAGTAGATGATTCGCAGTGAATGTATACCGTGAGTGGTGCGTGGGAACAATGTATCAAATCAATGCAGTGTGCAAGCCGTACAAATGATGGTGTGTTAAGAAAAGACTTCATGGCACGAAACCCAGTTTGAACGAACTTACCGGAATGCTGTAGATACTGAGTAGGTCTATGCTCGTCTACAACATCCCTATCACTGAAGCCGTCATCGCCAGAGACTGACGAGTGTACTCAATGAGAACCTGCAAAAATGATTGAAATCATTAGTACTCTGTAGAATATCAAGTGAAATCAAATGACTGTACAAGGGATGACAGTGTAGTATATACCGGAGTCGAGCCATAACCTCCGACAAGCTCGTGACCAGCTGGAGGGGGAGCAAAGAGAACTTGATAAATCTCTCCAGCTCGCCCTCGAAGTGTCATAGTAGCAGGCAGCACTAGCCATCTGGACCCCTGTATCTCCTCAGGACCTCTCCTCCTATGAGATCTGGTCGCTCTGCCTTTGCCTCTCGTAGCTGGAGCCCTCGCTCCCTCTCCTCCTTGGACACCAGTCAAAGGCGGCATCAGATGTGTCTGAATGAAGGTCGCGTAGTCGCCCTCGGCATGGAAGTAATCTATCTCCATCCCTACCATGAACTGGATCACCTGGTCGGCGGATAACATATGTGTCTCCCTCATCGATTGTGGAGGCGGCATCGGTAAAAATGGGGCAAGCAACCCCAAAGTCTGACGCACAAACCGCTCACTCAGAAACCAGGCCCGACAGATCGGCCCCTCGAAGAGGATACAGTACTGAGACATGATCTGGGCAACGCGATACTGATCTCGGAGTCTTGACGGAATCACCTCCCATGGTCGCCATATAATCTGGGAAAGAGAACCAACAAGATGATCAGTCGTCAAATAACTAAGGCAGGTGCATTGGGTTAATTGAAATAATCTTATTGCAAACTTACCTCACGCGCCGCGACTGTGTCAAAATACTGTCGGAAGAACATGAAGCTCTCCCGGGTCCTACAATAGAGCGGACCGTCATATACATCAGAGAATCGGACCGTCACTGCAGTCTCCTCCACCGGATCTGGAGCAAGCGCCGAGAAGTATGCATATACCCAAAGTTGTTGAACAGATCTGATCAGTATAGCGTATGAACAAGAATGCAGAAAGCAGAATGCAGAATGCAGTAACAGATGCAGGCCTAGAAAGGTGGACATTAGATCCTGTGCATGTAGTGTATCATGAGCAGTGTGCAGATCCTATGTGTGCAGTATATGGCGTGCAGTGTGCAGCACATATGGTGTACAGAAAATGCAAAGCAGAAAGCATACAGTGTGATAGTGAGTACAGAGAGTACAAATGTTGAACAAAGCAAAACGTACAAATACTAAGCAAAGTAATGAAAAGGGGAACTAGGTTATACACCTCCCAAGCTCGCCAGTAGCCTCCAATCACTCTCCCACGCATCCGAGAAGTGGAGCTCATGTATCCATAAAGAGTGGTGAGGCCGGCTACGCCCCAGTTGTAGGAGCGGATCCGCGGAAGCACCACCAAGGCGCTCAAGAAGTACAAACCCATAGTATTCCACCTGTTCGAAAACAAGGTGGTACCAAAAAGGAACAGGAGGAAGCCCCTGGCGTACTGCTCCACTCCCTCATCGGTCTCAGGATCCTCCCCGCGGAACTGTTCCTCGAACCAAGAATATCTAACCATACCCGCTCGAGCAAGGGGTGGACGTGCTCCAAGCAACACATCTCATGCAGCCACCCACTCCCCCATGTCAGGATCTTGGGGAATCGAATCACCTCCCACACCCAGACCGGTGATCATAGAAAAATCAAAAGGAGTCATGGTCATCTCCCCTGCTGTGGAAAATGAAAGGAATTGGTGGTGTCCCACCATCTCTCCACAAGAGCCCCCAAGAGAGGGCGACTCGCTGTAACCCGCGTCAGGCCGCAGCAAAATATACCGAAGCCGGTCTCGTTGACAATCCGGCGGACCCCCGTGGGGAGCACATCGTACCAGTCGTGAGCGATCGTAGCGCCGTAGCCTCGAAAGGAGCGAGATCCCTCCTGTTAAAAATACAGTTTCAAATCAAATCAGTGGTGTATTGAAAACACATGTTCAAATCAAATAAGTAGTGTATTGAAGATGCAGTTCAAACCAAATCAGCACAGTTCGGATCAGATCAGTAGTGTATTGAAAATACAATTCAAGATTAGTGATGTATTGAAAATACAGTTGTATCTAGAGCACTGATGTGTCAAAGATGCATTCGAATTCAGAATAGTGACGAATGAGATGCGGTTATGTGCAGTATATACAGAGTAGTAATGTGTAAGGTACATTCAAGGGCGGATCAGCAATGTATGAAATGCAGTCAGATCAAACTGTGCGATGCAATCAGATCAAAACAGCGCAAGAGATGCAGGTATTCGAAAGTAATACTACAGAAAAACAGAGGTGGTACCTCCACGGCAATGGCCGACAAGTGAGACATCGGCTCTCTCAATAAGAGGTCATCTGGTACATCCTCATCAAAATTGGTAAAGGTATGGATGCCTCCTGCCACTGGAATGATGTGAGTCTCCAGATGGTACACCGCAGGGTCGAAGGGACGTACGTCCAATGGTAACGGCTGAGGCTTAACCTCTGGCTCAGCCGCAAACTCTGCCGCTAACTCTACTGGAGGGAGTGCAGGGAAACCCTCGTCATGGGGCACATCATCAGCCATCTAAGATGGATGCAAAAGAATGATGCGAAAATGAGCAAAATGATGAAATTTAGAATAAACTCTAACCCTAAGAGAGAGAAAATTCAAGAAAAGTTGAAAAACCCGAAAAAGTGAACTAACCTCGAGAGAAGATCGGGGGAAATGATCCTTGAATGCGGGAAATGATGAAAGAAGCCTCAGATGCAATTTCTGATCGGTCCAAATTGAAGAAAACCAAGAATCCTTAGTGATGCAAGGTTGTATAGGGTGTTGGGAAATGCGTAGAATGCACGAATCTAGAGAGAAGGCACACCTAGGAAGGAAGAAAATTGATTTCTATGGAAGGGTTTGTGAAGAAATGGGTTGGTTTTGAGCCAATTTAAAGACCCATGGCTTGAAAGCCCCTTTTGCCCAAATCTGCCACCGATGGCCGGCAGGGGCACATCGGTGACCGGCAGCATGCCATCGATGGCTGGCGGTGGACCCTGACGGCCGGCGATGGCCGGCAGTTGTCCCTGGTGACCAGCAGCCTCCTATCAGCTTTCCTGGCCTATTTGATCTTGGCATCTGTTCCCAGATCCCAACAATCCCGCGGAATGTTCAAAACTTGATTCGAAATGCCTCTGTGGGAGCTCGGGAATCATGTCCTCAATATACGATGGCTTACATCCGTCAAGGCGCACGAGGTATATCCTTTTGACGCATTCCAAACCCTCCGGGAGGTAAACCAGAGGTCTCCTTTTAAGATGTCTTTATTAAGCATCTTTCTCTTCTGTTGGTGTCAATAGCATTCGTCTGTTACAATAAACACCCATCTAGTTCACATGCATTGTTTTGCATATCTCTAAAATGCATTGTCATGCGTTTTCTCTATCATGCATTGTCATGCATTCTCCTTATCACGCATCGTCATGCGCGCCCTACATGCATTACCATGCATTTCCTTATCCCTATTATGCGTTGTCATGCGTTTTCTCTATCATGCATTGTCATGTATTTCCTTGTCACACATCGTTATGCACTTCCTTATCATAAGTTGTCATAATGGCTTGCTTTACACATTGCTTGCGTTACTGCATGCTTTACTTACATGTGTATATGTATTCCCAAGTGGTTACACATTGTGCACGTTTCAGCGTGTGCTTTACTTACATGTGTTCATACCTTTGCTTTCCTTACACATTGCTTGTGTTCCCGCATGCTTTACTTACATGTGTTTATGCATTTTACTGGAGGTTACACATTGCTTGCGTTAATCCTGCATGCTTTACTTACATGTGTTCATTCCTGTTATACACATTGCTTGCGTTACTGCATGCTTTACTTACATGTGTTTATGCATCTCACAGGAGGTTACACATTGCTTGTGTTAACCCGCATGCTTTACTTACATGTGTTCATTCCTGTTATACACATTGCTTGCGTTACTGCATGCTTTACTTACATGTGTTCATGCATCTCACAGGAGGTTACACATTGCTTGCGTTAACCCGCATGCTTTACTTACATGTGTTCATTCATGTTATACACATTGCTTGAGTTTCCACGTGTGCTTTACTTACATGTGTATATGTATTCTCAGGTGGTTACACATTGTATACATTTTGCGTGTACTTTACTTACATGTGTTCATACCTTGCTTGCTTACACATTGCTTGCGTGAATCCCGCATGCTTTACTTACATGTGTTCAAGTTCCTTTTATACACATTGCATGGGTTATCACGTTATGCTTTACTTACATGTGTTCAAGTTCCTTTTATACACATTGCATGTGTTATCACGTTATGCTTTACTTACATGTGTTCAAGTTCCTTTTATACACATTGCGTGCGTTGTCATGTTATGCTTTACTTACATGTGTTCAAGTTCCTTTTATACACATTGCATGCGTTGTCACGTTATGCTTTACTTACACGTGCTCAAGTTCCTTTTTATACACATTGCTTGCGTTAATCCCGCATGCTTTACTTACATGTGTTCAATTCCTGCTTACACATTGCTTGCGTTAATCCCGCATGCTTTACTTACATGTGTTCATTCTTACTATACACATTGCATGCGTTACTGCATGCTTTACTTACATGTGTCTATGCCCTTCCTACTTCACACATTGTGCACGTTGTCACGTGTGCTTTACTTACATGTGTTCAAATTCCTGCTATGCACATTGCATGCGTTGTCACGCATGCTTTACTTACATGTGTTTATGCACACTTCGCATGCGTTGTCACGCACTTCTCAAATGCATTGTTATGCATGTTTATAACGATATTGTACCTGTTAAGTTCATTTCTTTTTCAGGCAGGATATTGTATGTACGGTTCATTTGAAGCTGGCATGGCCAGACGAGCCGCACAGGTATTGTATGCACTCCGCGTGAAACGTGGTAAGAATTGCATAATTTTCTTACATTCTTCCTGTCAGAATATATAGGACTGTTGTTCACCCGCTTAAAACTGTTGCATGATTTGCTTCATTACAGCATTCTTGGCATGATGATTAGTCATGCTCTTGCATCTTGCATACCATTTGCATTTTGCCCCAGCCTCCAGGCGCATCTCTGCATGCCTATATTGATTGATTGTCTGAGTCTTCGGCCTTGTCAAAAATGGGTCGTCTCTGGGCTTTGACACTCACTCCCGTCACTTTGTGATTGTTGAGTTCTGTCAAAGAGGGGCAACTATAGACACCCCATTTTTGACCGTCCTCGAGACTTGGTTGTGCTTGTAGGTACACCCAACAACTAGTTCGATTGCTCGCTGAGTACTCGACTGTCATGGCGGAACGTCACCGATTTGAGCTTCCCGAACCCTGTATCCTTTCTGCCCCATTTTTGGACCTGGACTAGGTCCTTTCAGAGTGACATTCTTGGTGCACTGCCGGCCATGGCTTTGTACCTGCCGGCCATCAGTAAGCCACTGCCGGCCATTGCTGATGGCCGGCACCCCCCCTGTCTCAGCTGGTTTTCCTCCAGATCTTTTGAGCCAGTTGGTTTTTTGTTTGCTCCCCTCCATACACGTGTATGGAGGGATGAAGGCCTTGAAAAGCTTTTTGGCTTCTCATTCTTCTATATAAGCAAGAGGGCCTCCCTCCTTACCAGGGAGGTTCAGCACTTTTGACAAGAGATATAGCTCTCTCTATATATATATATTTCTTGCTCTCTCTCTATATTGTTGTGGTTTTAGCTCATTTTCCTTGCACTTTTGCACTACACCTCCAAGCCTACCACCTCCATCACCCATTCCATCACCTTGGAATTGATTTGCAGAGGTTGAAGACTCACTTCCTTGGTCCAGAAGTTACTGCACTGTTGTGTTACAAGGGTAAGTCCTCATTTCCCTTTTCTTTTCTTTTTTTGCATTATTTTGCTCTATACCTTAGCTCCATTTGCAAGCATTTTCAAGCTTTGGCATGAACTGAGAAAGGTCTTATTTTGAGCTTCTCTTGAAGTTTGATTAAGCATACTTTTCTGTTTGAGGTCATCTACCTCCTTGTGTGCTCCATCTCTCTTTTAAGGCTTATTTTGCATTATATCTTAGCTCTATTTGCAAGCATTTTTGGACTTCAACATAAACTCAAAAAAGTCTTTGTAGACGTCCACGAACGCCCCGGGAGGGATGGCTCACGTTCCGTTTGTATTGGGCTCACTACAAGTTCGGGCTCTCAAATTGTCACGGTTCTTAATCTGAACTAAAGAGTCCAAATCCGGCAAATCGTTTTGAGAAAACAGATTTTGAAAGAAGTGCCAAACATGGACTGCTTTGCCAGATACAGAGTCGCCACCTAAATATTTTATTTTTGGGAAATTTAGGAAACCCTAACTCGTTGCCTAAGGCCACGTGTCCGTCATCACCAAAGTTGCCTCGGCTCGGGAACTTGGGTACGATTGGGGAAGGTCACTTCATGAGCACCCCCGCTCGCCCGATCAAAGATCGGCCTCTACTAACCATGATATCTATTTTTGAAAACTTTATGCGTTCTTATTCTGGTTATTAGCCTAGATTTACTATGTGATGCGCACAGCATACAAGTATAGACTGGATCGCCTGAATTGGAACAAAACATTTCATGTTTGTTTATTTGAAAATGGTTTGATGGTGCTACCCGCAAGTAGGCTAAGACGTGGATTTGCGACCCTCAGGTGGGCTTAGAAAAACATGATTTTGCCACTATCTAGTGGGCTTAAAACTCACAGTCAACGAATTGTTCCAATCCAAATAACCCAACCTTCACCCACAGGCATTCAGGCAGTTATATCACATAAGCATATAGCCTCATGGTAAGCATGCTATCATGGCAGTCACTCACACACATGCAAGGATGCTAAAGCATAAAAACTTACCGAGTACTCCAAGCCAAAACAGAAGCTAATTAGAAATCCATGCATGATCCTAATTATACAGAAATGCCTAATGCAACACATGCAAAAATGCAACTATAGCAGGCTCGGCTATTCTAGACATGGCATATGAAATGCTACAGCTAACATGTATTCAACTTGGAATTGAAAATACAATGCAGTTAGTATGATGCGCCGAGCCCGGTGCATGCAAGACAGATGAATAAATGCAAACATGCTATCATACTGTATGCTAATTGAAACATGCCCTAATCTAACCATCATAAGATGATAAATAAAAGGGAGAAAGACGGGGGGAAGACATACATCACACACACGCACACTTATTACAACATTGCCCTCGCGCAGAGGGTCCGAATAAATAATACAGTCCCGAATGAAAAATTACAGTCTAAATATGTACAAAACCCTAATTAATTAACAAATTAAATTAGGAAAGCAATAAATTGGCGTGCAAGCCAGAGACTGCCTCAAATCTGCTCCGGATGATGAATGATGCGTGCTCGGGTTGCCTTGTGTGGAAAATCCCTCGCGATGCCCCGGTTTGCCTCTGTTTGCAATTGTTCTTGGAATACGTGTCGAGCTCCGGAAGGCTGCCGATTTCTGATTTGCTGCAACAGAAAGCAACAAAGGGGCATGGCAAAGTATTTTCACACATGTATGCATGACTACTCTTCGGGGAGTGTAGTCCTCGATCCTCGTGCCACTAATCACGCATATCGATGCATGATGGCCGAGGAGTCGACTTGCACGACTCGATATGAAATGAATGCACATGAAAACACAACAGGACCTAAACTCCATCATGGGTAATCCGGAATGTCGGCGACAGGGAATTGAGACACGTTCCGTCACTCGGAGTATGAAACGTCTCTCGTTTCCCGTGCTCGGGCTAACTCCTATCCCAAGCACAATGCAATATGCATGACATGCATGAATGCAATTCTAACATGCAACCTAGCATACACAATGCTATGAAATGGCATACACAATGCGCGATGTAACATGGCATACACGACGCTCTAACATACAACCTAGCATACGCAACGCTATGAATTGAAATGGCATACACAATGCACGATGTAACAAGGCATACACAATGCTCTAACATACAACCTAGCATACGCAATGCTATGAAATGAAATGGCATACACAATGCACAATGGACTTACACCAACATGAGTGGACCTCAGCCACACTCACATCAGTAGCCATTAGACGAAAAATGAGACTCTCGGAATACGTGCACGCATGCACCCAAATCGAGGACCGAACCTAAGGCAACAAATGCCACTCTACCAAAGCATGGAAAGGCATGGAATATGGTATGCAAACATGCAAATTTCAGCGCTGAAATATGATACAAAATAGCCCCGAAACATGGAAACATGGCACCCGATGCATGGAATGAACCCTGAAATTCGAAACTAGGCACATGAAATGACTTACAGCTATACAAAGCATGCATTATTTGATCATGAAGCATGAAGACAGATGCAAGACAGTCCCAAAAAATGCATATTTCCAGTTTATAACAAGCCTCAAAAATGAACACAAATAGGGCTAATCTATCATGCAAAAATGGCCCTAAAAGAGAGATTAAACACAAAGGGACAGAAGCTGGCCCCAAATGGCAAAGATCCCTTCAACAAAGTTTAATAGGGGCTCAAAACAAGGCACTTTAAATTTTACATCAAGCCACGAAAATAATCACAAATAAGGCCAAACTATCATGCAAGAAAAGGCCTAAAAGAGGGGTAAAGAGACAAGTGGCAGCTTCTGTTCTCAAACAGAAGAGAGCCCTTCAACAATGTTGAAGAGGGGCTCAAAAAAAGATATTTTACAGTTTATGGAAAAGTCCAAAACAGCTCAAAAATAGGCCTAAAATACTATGCAAAAATTGGCCTAAAAGAGAGATAAAGAAGCAAGTGATAGTAAAAGGCCTCAAACAGAGGAGATCCCTTCAACAATGTTGAAGAGGGGCTCAAAAAAAGCTATTTTACAGTTTATGGAAAAGTCCAAAACAGCTCACAAATAGGCCTAAAATACTATGCAAAAATTGGCCTAAAAGAGAGATAAAGAAGCAAGTGATAGAAGGAGGCCTCAAACATAGGATAGCCCTTCAACAATGTTAAAGAGGGGCTCAAAACAATCTATTTTACAGTTTATGGAAAAGTCCAAAACAACTCACAAATAGGCCTAAAATACTATGCAAAAATTGGCCTAAAAGAGAGTTTAAACACAAAGGGTGAGGAGGGGACCTCAAACAGAGAAAGACCCTTAATCAAACATGGAGATGAGAACAAAATATGACTATTTACAGTTTGGGTCGGAGCCCAAAAATGCTAGCAAGTATGGCTTAGATACAAAGCAAAATAAGGCACAAAAGAGGGAAAATGGGACTCACCCTTGTAGACCAATGGACCAGCAGCTCTTGGACCAATTTTGGGAGTTCTTCACCTCTGGAAAGCTGCCTTAAGTTGCTGGAATGAGGGATGGAGGCCTTGTGCTATGAGGTGTAGGGTAAATGGTGTAGAACTTAAGGGGTTTTGAGGGTTGGAATAGAGAGAGAGGGAGATTTAATGCAAGAGCTCCAAACCAATTCTTGTAACCCTCTAAAATGCAGCTGGGGGTGCTGGTTATATAGGCAAAGGAATGGAGGAAAGGGGGGGAAAATCAAATTCAAATTTCCCTCCCAAAAGACCCCTCCTCAGATACAGGATCTGGGGGGAAACAGAGGGTGCAGCTGTAAGGAACCAGGTGAGAGGGTCATGGCCGGCCAAGTTCAGAAGGTTCAAGGGACCGGCCGACCACCTCCCATGGCCGGCAGACCAAGGGTCAAAAAGGTCAAGCACAATTACTGGTCGGCCACCTCAAAAAGGTGGTCTCCCATGTGTGCACAACACAACTATGTGGTTGAAACCCAGAAAAAGTGAACCAGGAGAGAGAAAAGACCATTTTTTAGAGGGGGTCAAAAGGGTCAGGCACAATTACTGGTCGGCCACCAAATATTGGTGGCCTCCCAGGTGTGTAAAACACAAATATGGGGTTTAGGGTTCAAGAAAGTGGCCTCGGGGTGGTCAACATTGGCTTTTAAGTGAGGAAAACGGGCGTCGGAGAGCGATGAAGGAATAAAGCTGGCTTTTCAGAACAATTGCTGGCCTCCCACCCTCCTACAAGCTTCCTAACTATGAAAATACGGTCTCCACCAAAAAAGAACCAAAACGGATGCAAAACGGAGGTTCGGGGGACCGAAACGCGCGGCCCGGGGCCTTGAAAATGGGCTGTTAAGCACCGGAGGTGGCGTTCGACCACGAAGTTGGTCTCTCGGGCCACAGTGTTCCTCAAAAGGGAGGAAATAAGGTGTATACCAAAAACCGGAGCAAATCGAGATGGTTAGGCGGTCCCGAACCGAGGCACACGGCCGTCGGCTCCGAAAAATCGAAAACCGGGCTCCAAACGGGAAAAATGGCCTATGACCATGAAACGTAGCCTACAGCCACTGAGAGATGATCTACGAGACCTCTCCCTCCCTTCGGGAAGAGAAAACTGAGAAAACAGAGCCTGGTTCGCAAACCGAGGCAAGGCACGAAAGAGTCCGGAAGTCTAGAGGTAAGGCTCGCAGCCGAGACTCTGAAACTTCTGAATGAGCAGAATATGCAATATCACCGAGCGCTCAACTGGTGACGTCTGAGTCTTAAGGCCAGTCAAAAATGGGGTGTCTACACTCTTTTTTTGAGCTTATAAATATGTTTGTTTAAGGTTATGTTTCTGTTTGGGGTCACCTTCCCCCTTGCATGCTTCATTCCCTCATGTTTTGAGCTATGCATTTGAGCATTTGCATTGGCCTTGGTTTGGCCTTTTAGCCACTAAAATTCAGTGGAATTTCAGTGGCTTAGATGTGTCTTTGAGCTTCAAAATCATAGAGGGGTGACCCTCTCACCCCTCATTCTCTTTACTAGCTTTATTGGCCTTCCAAAAGACCCCCTTTTTGCATGTTGTGAAGTCACATTTCAGGCTCAATTTTGTGAGTTTTAGGGTCTTCCTTGACTCTATCCGGAGCCCCTTTGGCCATATTTTATGCCTATCATGCATGTGTGAAGCAATCCTCCATAAGGCCTTTTAAGGGGACTTTTCATTACATACTTCCTTGAGCCATTTCAGGGCCTTTTTGGTAAGCTTTAGGGCTTTCATAACTGATTTCCAGAGTTGGTTTTGCCGTTTGGTGTGTCCATCATGTATGTGTTGAGTAATCCACCTCATGGCCCTCCAAAAGAGCCCATCATTTTTGCATGCATTGGATACATTTCAGTGGTTATTTGGGCATATTTTAGCATATCATGTTCCTATTTTTGATTGGTTTGGTGACCTATCTTATGCTTCATGTACATGCCATGTAAACCATGCTTACTAGCCTATGTTGCATGTTGTTTTAGCCCTTCATGTTAGCACTTTTGGGCCATGCTTGGAACTCATATTGTGCTTATTTTGGACTGCCTTGGCTCTGTTTTCATGCCTCATGGTTAAATAATGCTTGCTTTGCATACTTGTGGTTCAATGCATTCGCCTAGTTTTGAGTTTCGGGGCTTATTTCATGCATTGGGTGACATGTTTCCATGATTTGGGACCATTGAGCATCTTATTTCAGAGCCGAAAGTTGCATGTTTGTATGCCATCTTTCATCCCTTGCCATGCTTTGGTAGAGTGGCATTTGATGCCTTACGATCGATCCCTTGCATCGTGCATGATCGCATGTGTTTCGGCTGTCTCATTTCCATCATATGGCCACTGATTTGAGTGTGGCTGAAGTCCACTCATATTGGTGTAAGTCCATCGTGCATTGTGCATGCCATTTTAGTCCATTGTATTGCGTATGCTAGGTTGTTAGTCGCATTGTGTATGCCATACAGTTTATAACATTGTGTATGCTAGTAACACGTTTGCATCTCATCCTTGCATGTTTGCATGGTTAGGTCACACTGCATTAGGATTGCATGCTAATTGCATTTGTGCATGTCATGCATGTTGCATTGTTTGGATTAAGTGTTAATCCAAACACGAGGAACGAGGGGCGTTTCATACTCCGAGTGATGGAACGTGTCTCAATTCTCGGTCGCCGAAGCTCTTGATGATTCATGATAGAGTTCTAGGCTTTACTTGTTGTATTTGTGCATTCATTTTCATATCGATTTGCACAAGTTGGATCTTTGGCCATCATGCATCGGGATGCGTGATTGATGGTCGTGGATCCGACTATGCCTCTCCCTTGATGTTTTGAGGTGATTTGGGGTGGCATAGTGCGTATACACCCTTGGGAGACCCTCATTTTCCTCTATTTTGTGCTTTGTTGCAGCTTGGTGTCACAGCACACCAGTGGCCGGCAGTGCACCACTGATGGCCGGCAGTGTCACACCCTTGGCCGACAGTGCCCTGTTGTTGGCCGGCAGTGCTCCTTTCATGGCCGGCAGGCCACTGGTGAACCCTCCAGCAGTGTTTTGATAAGTTTCAGCAACAAACACTGGAAGACACCTTGCAAACAAAGCCTCTAAAGAGCAACCGGAAGGCGTTTCGAGGCGAGGAACCGAAACGAGCATGCATACCCTCCTCTTCTTCAAACAGAGCTGGAGCAATTCATTTACTGCTTACTTGTTAGTTAGCATTTTCATTTGTAACAATTAATTTGTTAATTAATTAAGTCATGTAATAATTAGTTGTAGCTAGTTATTCATTTGGTTTTGTAATAATTAAGTAGCTTGTTAGCTAGTTAATTAGGCGGCTTGTATTATTTATTCGGACCCTCCGAGAGAGGGCCAATTTTGTAATAAGTGTGCGTGAGTGGATGTATGTCTTCCAACCCCACGTCTTTCTCCCTTTTATTTACCCGCTTACAATGGTTAGATTTAGGGCATATTTCAATTAGGATCCTTATGCTATGCATGTTTGCATCATTCATCTATCTTGCATGCACCGGGCTCAGCACATCATACTAACTGCATTTGTATTTCAATTCCAAAGTTGAATACGTGTTAGCTGTAGCATCACCATATGCCATCTTAGAATAGCCGAGCCTATTGTAGTAACATTTTTGCATGTGTTGCATTAGGCATTTCTGTATAGTTAGGATCATGCATGAATTTCTAACAAAGCTTCTTTCTTTGGCTTGGAGTACTCGTTAAGTATTTATGCTTTAGCATCCTTACATGTGTGTGAGTGACTGCCATGATAGCATGCTTACCATGAGGCTACCTGCTTATGTGATATAACTGCCTGAATGCCTGTGGGTGAAGGTTGGGTTATTTGGATTGGAACAATCCATCGACTGTGAGTTTTAAGCCCACTTGAGAGTGGTAAACCATCACATTTTCTAAGCCCACCTGAGGGTTGCAAATCCACGTCTTAGCCTACTTGCGGGTAGCACCATCAAACCATTTTCAAAATAAACAAACATGAACAATTCAGGCGATCCAGTCTATACCTGTATGTTGTACGCATCATATAGTATTTCTAGGCTAATAACCGGAATAAGAACGCATAATGTTTTCAAAACTCGATATCATGGTTAGTAGAGGCCGATCTTTGATCGGGCGAGCGGGGGTGCTCACGAAGTGACCTTCCCCAATCGTACCCAAGTTCCCGAGCCGAGGCAACTTTGGTGATGACGGACACATGGCCTTAGGCAACGAGTCAGGGTTTCCTAAATTCTCTCAAAATAAATATTTAGGTGGCGACTCTGTATCTGGCAAAGCAGTCCATGTTTGGCACTTCTTTCAAAAAATCTATTTTCAAAAACGATTTGCCGGATTTGGACTTTTTGATGATTCATCGATCTTGCATTGTACTCTGCGAGATTAGATACAGGACCGTGACGTTGAGTCTTGAACTGTAGTGAGCCCCAAATGAACAAAACAGGAGATTCCCTCCCGGGACGTTTGGGGACGTAGTACACTAAGAAGTTTTTAATTTTTTTGAGTGTCACATTATACTCATTATGTTGTTATGTTTGGAAAAAGTATACTAAGAGTTTTTATTTATTTATTTTGGAGTGTCACATTATACTCGCCACGTTCATTATGCTCGCCACGTTGTCACATTTGGAAAAAGTACACTAAGGAGTTTAGGAAATATAGAGAAAACCCTCTGTAGACACCCCATTTTAACCAGCCCTGAGACTTGGGCGCTTTCTTCCGAACACTCGATGATGAAAATTGGAAATGTTATCTTATGAATTTCTCAACAGAAAAATCGAATTTAATCTTTAATCTCAACCTTCATCCGTTTTGGCCAAATTATTTCAAACCGTGTTTGTACATATTTTGGGTTTTTTTTATATAATTATTTTTATATTTTAAAAATACAAAAAAATATAATAAGAAAAAGAAAAAGAAAAGAGGAATCACGCACCCAATTCAATCATGCGCATATATATATAATATTTAAATTATTACATTATTTATAAAATAAAAAATTAGTGTCGGCAACCAACCCAATATGTATATATATATTATATATAAAGATATTTTATCATATTATTATAATTTTTGTGCGAGGTTTGGCTATAAAAAGAGGGCTGGGGAAGAGGCAAAGAAGAAGAAGATAAAAAATAAAATAAAAAAAAAAAAGAGCCAGTGGGGTGCAATACAGAAAGGAGAGAAAGGGGAATGAAAAGAGAAAAAAGAGAAGAAAAAAAATTGTTTTCAAAACATTCTTGAGGGAATTGATTTTCAAAAATCAAAATTGTTTTAATCAACCTTCCTATCCACTAATATACACTATCCACAACTCCATTAAAGCTAAGACTTGAATTTCTGACTGAGATTCCAAAGCATACACCATGACCATGAGGGTGTAAAAAATAAAGTTTGATAATTAAAAAATTCACCTAAAGGTAAATTTTTGTAATCTTTTCATTTATTTTCTTGTATTTTCTTTATTGTTTTAAATGTGATATTTAGATTGTTAAAGATAATTGACTGATGTAATTTTCTATACTAATTATATTATATTTTAGATTGTTATATTATAATACACATTTTTGGTGCAGTGGTGGGTTAAACCACCATGCACACCACATCTATCAAATATATATATATATATATATATATACATATATTTATTATAAAATGAAAAAAGAAAAGAATAATAAATAAAATAAAAAACACAAAAGTTGCATGAGGCGTCTGCTCCTTTCCTCCTTCCTGCTGATTTAAGGTGTTCAAATTCTATTTGAGGGGAAACGTAATACAAGGTGAGGCTTTGGCAGATTGGTTAAGGTTCACGGTGAGTCTCAGGTCCCCTCACTAACATCCTTGAATTCATTTTTTTTGAGCAAGTCCAGTCAGTGTGTCACGACTCCAAACTCGTTCCTATAGGTTTAGTATCATGACCAACCAATAATCCGAGATTACCAAAGGCCTATATAACAAGAATACAATATTGGGGGTTGCGGAAGCCAATAATTAATAAAATATAACGTCCAATGAGCTGTGTAAACTCAAATTAACTAAAACAAACTAGTATATAAACATATATACATAAGTCCATATCATGCTTAGGTACACAAAAACATAAACATGACTTAAGGAGCAAATCCCATTAACAAAATAAAACCTGTCATAACAAAGTCTCAAGACAAGTTTATATCACTTGATTACAATTTCAAAAGGGTGAACTCTGAACCACCCAAAAAGCTTGAATGCTTGACAATTTGGAACCTCGCAGTGAGGCACGGTAGTTGGCTTGACAAAAAGGGGTTCAGGTCGATGCCACTAAGCCCGGTCTTGTGCTGAGTCACCTACATACATATACTAAACAATGAGTTAGAGCTCAGTGAATAATATCAATGTAAAGAGGTTAAATAAACGAGATCCATAACTGATAAAATCAATCAATGTTTCCAGATACTTGTAATAATAAATAAAATTTCTCAAACCTTCAGCAAACCTTTCATTGTTTCATTGTTTAACACATAGAGAGGTACATTTCTAAATGTATTATTAAAGCCTGACAAAATACCATATGAAACATTCACGATGAAACCGAAGCATTTATCAAGTATGGTCTTCAAACCGTTCAAAGTTACTTACATTTCGTGATATTACCGGTAGTACTAAACAGAGTATGAGCAAAACGACTACATGGATTGAGGACATAGGTATAACAACCACTACGGATCGACATATTCATAACAATCGCAACGGATCGACATTTACATAATGATCACAACGGATCGACAAAGACATAACGATCACAATTAATCGACTTAGACAAAACAACTACAACGGGTCGACGTACACAGAACGACCACTATGGATCGACATAACAGAGATTTCCAAACATTCAAGCATGTATCATGGGTGTCACATTCGATAATCAAAAAGGAGACCTCATTCATTCTTTTCAAAATCGTATTTCGGAAAATATGTAAGTATTGTACACAACTCAGAGTTTCAAAGCATATCTTAATAGTTCCAAGGTTCTTAATCAAAAACTTATCGCATCAAACATTTCATAACAAAACATAGGTTTCACAACGAAAATATCTTTACAAAGACATTACTCACTGTGTTTGGCCGGATGATACTCCTTGTGCAAACAGCCTACACAACACATTCATGCACAACATTTCATAATGCGTTCATGTCATTCAGTGGTTCTTATACCTATTCGGTTCATAACCTATCCGTACCTTATTCACTAACTCGATTCTACTCGTTCTTTCATTTCTTTCATGCTCATGAAATGCATATGCATATGAAAAATACTTGAAAACCATGCAGACGGAGGCTCAAAAGTTAGAAAAATGGAAAGAAAACAAAACCGAGTCTGCTCTGTTGGGCGCACGTGCATTGGCCTAGGCCGCTCGTGTGGTAGACTAGCCGCTCATGCGAGCATAATGCATGTTGGTGCAAAGAAGGGTTAGCCGCTCGAGTGGTCTGGTGCAAATGAAATTCGAAATTCTGCTTCAACTTAGAACTTCCCCTTTACAAAAACTGACTTCAATTTCATGAAATTCAAGGCCCAAACTCATAAAAACATCTTGATTTAAACATTTCCAACTTCAAACAAAACTCAATTCTCATGTAAGAAATCAAAACCTTAAACTTAGGATATAAAATCATAATCTATGCAAATTTTTAGCGCCAAAGTTAAAATCCATGAACTTTCTCCTCAATTTGAGGAACCATGCAAAATCTCACATATATAAACAAAAAGGAAACCTTGTATGTGTAACAAGCCCGCGGGGGACCTCGCTACAGCTCGGACTCTTTTAATTTGTCACGGTTCTTAATCTGAACCAAAGAGTCCAAATCTGGCAAATCGTTTTGAGAAAACTGATTTTTGAAAAAGTAGTGCCAAACATGGACTGCTTTGCCAGATACAGAGTCGCCACCTAAATATTTTATTTTGGGAAATTTAGGAAACCCTGACTCGGTGCCAAAAGGCCACGTGTCCGTCATCACCAAAGCTGCTTCGGCTCGGGAACTTGGGTACGATTGGGGAAGGTCACTTCGTGAGCACCCCCGCTCGCCCGGTCATAGACCGGCCTCTACTAACCATGATATCAATTTTTGAAAACATTGTGAGTTCTTAATCTGGTTTATTAGCCTAGGTTACTATGTGATGCTCGCAGCATATAAATATAGACTGGGTCGTCCGAATTGGAACAAAACATTTCATGCTTGTTTATTTGAAAATGGTTTGATGGTGCTACCCGCAAGTAGGCTAAGACATGGATTTGCCACCCTCGGGTGGGCTTAGAAAACATGATTTTGCCACTATCTAGTGGGCTTAAAACACACATTTGATGAATTATTCCAATTCAAATAACCCAACCTTCACCCACAGGCATTCAGGCAGTTATATCACATTAGCAATTAGCCTCATGGTAAGCATGCTATCATGGCATTCACTCACACGCATGCAAGGATGCTAAAGCATAAAAACTCACCGAGTACTCCAAGCCAAAATAGACACTTATTAGAAATAATGCATGAATCCTAAGCATACAGAAATGCCTAATGCAACACATGCAAGATGCAACTATAGCAGGCTCGGCTATTCTAAGATGGTGTATGAAATGCTACAACTATCATGTATTCAATTTGGAATTGAAAGTACAATGCAGTTAGTATGATGCGCCGAGCCCGGTGCATGCAATACAGATGAATGATGCAAACATGCTGTCATACTGTATGCTAATTTAAACATGCCCTAATCTAACCATCAAAAGCGGGTAAATAAAAGGGAGAAAGACGTGGGATTGGAAGACATACATCACACTCACCCACACTTATTACAGTTGTGGCCCTCGCGCAGAGGGTCCGAATAAATAATACAGTCCAAATATTACAGTCCCCAAAATAAAAGAATATTACAGTCCAAAATATTACAGAATTCTAATTAATTAATGAATTAACTAGAAAGCAAATAAACTGGCGTGCAAGCCAGGGACTGCCTTGCTTCTGATGGATGATGCATATCCGGGTTGTCTTGCGCGGAAATCCACCGGAATGCCCCAATTAGCCTCTGTTTACACCTGTTCTTGAAATGCGTGCCAAGTCCCAAAAGGTTGTTGATTCTTTGTTTTGCTGCAACAGAGGGCAGGAAAGGGGCATAGCAATGTATTTGCACAGATATATGCATGTCTCGATCTTCGTGCCACCAATCGCACAAACCGAGGCATGATGGCCGAGGAATCGAAATGCACAACTCAATATAGGATGAATGCACATGAAACTACAGCTAAAACCTAACTCCATCATGGATAATCCGGAGTGTCGGTGACTGGGGAATTGAGACACACTCCGTCACTCGGAGTACGAAATGTACCTCGATTCCCGTGCCCGGACTAACTCCTATTCCGGACACGATGCAATATGCATGATATGCATGAAATGTAACTAAGATGCGATCCTAACATACACAGTGCTAAAAAAAGAGGTGCCTCGAAATGCGTGCACACAGGCACGCAAACCGAGGCGATGGCAGATACAATGAAAATGAGATGCCTCGAAGTACGTGCACACGGGCACGCAAATCGAGGCGATGGCAGATACAATGAAAATGAGGTGCCTCGAAGTACGTGCACACGGGCACGCAAATCGAGGCAATGATAAATGCAATGAAAATGAGATGCCTCGAAATGCGTGCACGCGGGCACGCAAACCGAGGCGATGACAGAATGATGGAAATGAGATGCCTCGAAGTACGTGCACACGGGCACGCAAACCGAGGCGATGACAGAATGATGGAAATGAGATGCCTCGAAGTACGTGCACACGGGCACGCAAACCGAGACAGTGATAAAATGACATGGAAATGACAAATGGGCTTACACCAACATGAGTGAGCCTCAGCCACACTCACATCGGATGTCGATGGCAGAAAATGAAGTGCCTCGAAATGCGTGCACACGGGCACGCAAATCGAGGCAATGCATACGCAATGCAAATGATATGAAAAATGACAAATGGACTTATACTAACATGAGAGAGCCTCAGCCGCACTCACATAAGATGCCGTCGGATAAAAACGGAGTGCCTCGAAATGCGTGCACACGGGCACGCAAACCGAGGCGGTGCATACGCAATGCAAATGATATGGAAAATGACAAATGGACTTATACTAACATGAGAGAGCCTCAGCCACACTCACATAAGATGCCGTCGGATAAAAACAGAGTGCCTCGAAATGCGTGCACACGGGCACGCAAACCGAGGCGGTGCATACGCAATGCAAATGATATGGAAAATGACAAATGGACTTATACTAACATGAGAGAGCCTCAGCCACACTCACATAAGATGCCGATGGCAGAAAATGAAGTGCCTCGAAATGCGTGCACACGGGCACGCAAACCGAGGCGGTGCATACGCAATGCAAATGATATGAAAAATGACAAATGGACTTATACTAACATGAGAGAGCCTCAGCCGCACTCACATAAGATGCCGATGGCAGAAAATGAAGTGCCTCGAAATGCGTGCACACTGGCACGCAAATCGAGGCAATGCATACGCAATGCAAATGACATGGAAAATGAAGTATGGACTTATACTAACATGAGAGAGCCTCAGCCACACTCACATAAGATGCCGATGAAAGAAAAACGAAGTGCCTCGAGATGCGTGCACACGGGCACGCAAACCGAGGCAATGGCAGAATGCGATGAAATGATATGGAAACATGATATGGGCTTATACCAACATGAGTGAGCCTCAGCCACACTCACATAGGATGCCGTCGGATAAAAATGAGGTGCCTCGAAATGCGTGCACACGGGCACGCAAACCGAGGCAATGATAAAATGCAATGAAACATGGCAAAAGTGATATGCAAGCATGCTAATGGAATTTCAGCAACAAAATGTGGGGAAAAACAGTCCCGAAATGTAGCGAAATGATACCGAATGCACGAAATTGTCCCGAAATGCAACATTAAGCACCCGAAATGGCCTATAGCCATGCCAAACATGCACAATATGGACATGCAATGCAAAGACAGAAGCTAGACAGTCCCAAAAGACGCACTTTCACAGTTATAAACATGGCCAAACAGCAAGCGTAGATAAGGGAAACATAGCATGCAAGAATAGGGGCCAAAAGAGAGGTAATGAAACAAGTGGTATAAGCAAAACTCAAACTGAAAAATTTCCTTCTATAACATTGAAGATGAACCAAAAATATGAATATTTACAGTGTATGGCAGACCTCAAATCAGTATACAATCATGCTAAAAATGTGATGCAAAACAAGGCTCAAAAGGTGCTATAACATGAAGTATATAAAATAATCACCAAACAGAAAAAAGGTGTGAATGAAACATGAAGTATAGGCCAAAATAAGGCCACTTTCAGTTCGGACCAAGGTCCAAAAACAGAAGCAAAGAGGGCTATCAATTTATACAAAAAATGGGGCCAAATGAGAGATTGAACTACAAGTGTCACATGGAAACACCAAACAATGTTGAGCCCTTCTCCAATGTTGAAGAGGGGCTCAAAATAAGCCTTATATCAATTTACAACATGCTCGAAAATAAATTTCTCATAGGTCAAAAAAAGCATACAAAATCATGACATACAACATGGTCAATGAAGCAAGTATATTATGGAGGGCTCAAACAAGGTTGAACCCTTAATGAGAAGTGAAGATGAGCTCAAAATATGGCCCTTTTCAGTTAGGACCGAAGCTTGAAACCAAAAAGAAATGAGGCTTAGAAATAGATCAAAGGAAAGGGTCAAAAGGATCAAAGTGTAACTTACCCTTGAAGATCTAGACTTTGGTTGCTTCTTGGATGGATTTGCTGCTCCTTTGGCCTTCAAGAACCCTTCCTAGCTGCTGGAAATGAGATAATGGTGGTAGAGCTTGGTGGTATAGAAGGAATGGAGGTTAATGGACTTAGGGTTTTTGAAGAATTGAAGAAGATGAAGATGGAGTTGGCTATGGAGCTTTTAAGATCAAATTTTCTAACCCTCAAGAAGAAGGCCCTCAGCTGGTTATAAGGTCAAGAAAGGGGGTGTAAAAGGGGGGTGCAAAGGAGAGCAAAACTCTCTCCCAAAATATCCCCCGGATACAGAAAATATCTGGGGGATATTGCCTCACAGCTGGAAGGGGCACAGTGAGGAGAGCACGGCCGGCCGCTCACTTTTGCTGAAGGTGGCCGGCCGGCCACACCCCCTAGCCGGCCGGCTAGGGGTCAAAAGGGTCAACCATCTTTTCTGGCCGGCCAGGTATTGGGGAGGTAGGCCTTTGTGTGTACAACACAACCATGTAATTGAAATTCCAAGAAAGTGGGCCCAAGGGGTTCAACAGTGGCTCGGAAAGAGGGGTTCAAAAGGGTCAAGTTGACTTACTGGCCGGCCATGAACTTTTAGGGGCCTCTCAGGTGTGTACATCACAGATATGTGGTTCAAAGTTCAAGAAAAAAGGTCCAAGGGGTTCAACATTAGCCCGGAAGAAAGGGGTCAAAAGGGTCAGGTGACCTTAATGGCCGGCCATGAACTTTTAGGGGCCTCTCAGATGTGTAGATCACAGATATGTGATCGAAAGTTGGCAACGCTAGCTCTAAGGTATTCAACATTAGCCCGGAAGTGCGAAAAACGGGCGCCGGGAGGCTCGGGAGGAGAGATAACTGGCTGCTGCAACAATTACTAGCCTCCCACCCTTCAGTGACCTTCCCTGTGATAAAACAGAGGTACCTGCCAAAAATGAACGAAAATCGTTGCAAAACGAATGTTCCGGGGCCAAAACACGCAGTTCGGGGTCCTGAAAATGGGCTGTTAAACACCGAAAGTGGCGTTCGGCCACGAAGTGGGTTTCTCAACCCCCAGTGTCCCTCAAAAGGGAGAAAATAAGATGTATGCCAAAAATCAGAGCAAACGGAGATGGTTAGGCGGTCCCGAACTGAGGCACACGGCCTGACGGCTCCGAAAACCGGAAACCGGGCTCCGAAATGGGAAAAATGGCCTACGGCCACCAAATGTAGCCTACGGACATTGAGAGATGGTCTGCTGGACCTCTCCCTCCCCTCAGGAAAAGAAGCAGAGAAAACCGAGTATGGTTCGCAAACCGAGACAGGGCACAGAAGAGGGTTCGGAAGTCCGGAGGCAGGGCTCACGGCCGCGACTCCGAGACTTCCGAACGAGCACATCATGCAACATCACCAAGCGCTCAATCGGTGACGTCTGAGTCTTAAGGTCGGTCAAAAATGGGGTGTCTACAGTTGCCCCTCTTTGACAGAACTCGGAAGTCACAAGTGACGGGAGTGAATGTCAAAGCCCAGAGACGACCCATTTTTGACAAGGCCGAAGACTTAGACAAACATACAAGATAAACAGAAATGTGCCCGCAGGCAGGCCCGCAGGCACGGGGGGGCAAAATGCAAATGATAATGCAAGAAGCCGAACATAACTCAATAATCATGCAAACGCAGCAAGCAGTAACTCGGTGTTTAGGGACGTATCCCAGAGGTGTAGGGACGTATCCCAAGAATTTAAGGACGAGGAGGAGAAACAAAGGGACGTATCCTGGTGTTTCAAAATGGTGTGAGCATTGGGACTTATTCCGAACACTTTTAACCGAAGAGGGAGAAACATAGGGACGTATCCCGGCGTTTCAGAGTGGTGTGAGCATTGGGACTTCTTCCGAACGCTTTTAACCGAAGAGGGAGAAACATAGGGACGTATCCCGGCGTTTCAGAGTGGTGTGAGCATTGGGACTTCTTCCGAACGCTTTTAACCGAAGAGGGAGAAACATAGGGACGTATCCCGGCGTTTCAGAATGGTGTGAGCATTGGGACTTCTTCCGAACGCTTTTAACCGAAAGGGAGAAACATAGGGACGTATCCCGGCGTTTCAGAATGGTGTGAGCATTGGGACTTCTTCCGAACGCTTTTAACCGAAGAGGGAGAAACATAGGGACGTATCCCGGCGTTTCAGAGTGGTGTGAGCATTGGGACTTCTTCCGAATGCTTTTAACCGAAAGGGAGAAACATAGGGACGTATCCCGGCGTTTCAGAATGGTGTGAGCATTGGGACTTCTTCCGAATGCTTTTAACCGAAAGGGAGAAACATAGGGACGTATCCCGGCGTTTCAGAATGGTGTGAGCATTGGGACTTCTTCCGAATGCTTTTAACCGAAGAGGGTCTAACCCGTCGCACGCGCGAGGAGAAAGAAAGATAATTGCAAGTGAACTGGTGCATAAAAATGCAAGTAATTGAGCATAACAATGCGAGATAGATGTGCATAATCAATGTAATGGATATAATAATGCTAGTGAAGTGGGTGCTTAATAATGCAACAATGAGCATAACAATGCTAGATAAATGTGCATAACAATGCAACAAATGAGCATAACAATGCTAGATAAATGTGCATAACAATGCAACAAATGAGCATAACAATGCTAGATAAATATGCATAACAATGCAGCAAATGAGCATAACAATGCTAGATAAATATGCATAACAATGCAACAAATGAGCATAACAATGCAGGTGGAGTGTGCGTGACAACGCATATTTGAAACAAAATACCGAACAAGGGAATACTAGCCTTAAGTAGACCAATTTCCAAACGCAACCTCCGATTTACCTCTCGGAGGGGTCACGATACATTCCAAAAAGGATACACCTCGTGCATGCCGACTGACGATGAGCTACACATCGAAGACATGAGTTTGAAAATCCCGCAGAAACATTTTGAGCTGAAAAGAGTAGGTCCTTCTTGCGCTTTCTTGACTGTACTTCCAAACCGCAGTTACTACCTTTCCTTTCTGGCTATGTTCACAACTTTCCCTATTCTCCAACGGGGTGACAGACTAGGTTGGTTCAGTATCCAGAATTGAGGTGCATACATGCTATCTCAACCTATGGGGCTTCCATACAGACTTCAAGCCGAGGACACGCCTCTGGGTATTTAAACCAGACTTTAGTCTCGGAAATCCCGAACCTTTGCGTCCTAGGCATCAGCCATTCGAACTCTAGTTTCCACCGTCGCAGTTGGTCTCCTAGGAACTCATTGTGAACACAGCCAAGATGCCTCTGGCGGGGAATGGTACTCAGGGAGAGCACTTCTGATTACCATTTTGGCTTGAAGCAGAGTTGATCTTGAGCTTGAGGTAGAGGCACATTCATACTTCGGAGCTTTGGCAAGACTTGAAGAGGTACACACGGAATGTAGTCTCGGAACTTACTGAAGTTGAAACAAACTCAGATGCCCGACATTTCCTCTTTTCTTTTGCTTTGTAGTCTGGAACCCATATAGCTTCAAATAGGTCCTTGTTTTGCTGCTCTGACATAACCTGGGTTGAACCCTGCAGTTTTATGAAAGAATGAATCTCGTTTTGCACAGATGTGGAGAACGGCACGGCACTCGGAGCGCAAAATGATTTTATTTTGGAATTGGTAAATGAGCTTTTAACCGGGTATTGAGCCTACGACTGCACACAGCGAAAAAGACTCAACAAGGAAATAAAAGGCACACAACCTAGACACATCGAGTAACACTCAAAACGACTCAAAACAAGAATCGAGATAAAACAAAAAGACACAACACTCAGACGTGCACAGGGAGCCTGTTTCACCGGGTAGTGTTCCCCACCCTTTCTCATTTGTGATCCTCACATCACTCGCATCACTCGGCCCTCAAGCTCTATTTTTCTGAAAAAGCCCTTTTCTCACTTTTTCTCTCATCACACATCTCTCTATTCTTCAATCTCTCATTTTTCATCCCTCCCCTGGGTGGTTGATGGATGAACAGGAAGTTGCGGGCTCATGCCCAACATAATCAGCTCGCGGCTATTTCCTTCGGTGACCTCTGTCGATGCGCCGGATGAGGGAATGGAGCATCTTGATCCATTCCAATTCGTGCTTTGCACTCGGCTTGATACCTCGCTGCTTGGAGGATGAAAGAACTTTCAGCCATTCGTTGTTAACTTCAGTTATCCCCTTTTTTGGCCGGTAGAGTGGCCTTTCTGGCAAGTATGTTGACAATGGGGAAAAGACAGGAAGCCTGACTCAACTGTGCCCGTAGTTCATCATTTTGACCATTTTTGTTTTAGTTTTCTCCTAAAAAAATTTGACCAAAATGAGAGTTAGATTAACGTGCTTGTTCAATTTTTTTGATTTAAAATCATGCAAGTCAGGCAGTGAGCACTGAGAGTTTTCCTTTTTTGGGTCCAAGAAATGGTCCAGTTTTGAAAATGGAATATTTTTCGAGAAGATTAGTCAACCTTAGAAAAAATTCTCAAAAACTATTTTTGCAAACGACCACTGCTCAACGAGCACGGAACCTACTCTCGAGATGCACAACCTCGGATTCGAAGGAAGATTGCCCCTTGCTTGAGGGGAACTGCATGGAAACGGAAAGTTGCCCCTTGTTTGACATGACACTGCGGCGTTCTGAATGGCAACGGAAAGTCGCCCCTTGTTTGGATAGCACCGCAGCACATTGAATGGCAACGGAAAGTTGCCCCTTGTTTGGATGACACCGCGGTGCATTGAATGGCAAAGGAAAGTTGCCCCTTGTCTGAACGGCACCGTAGTGTATTGTAGTCAGTCCTCAGAGCGATGATTGCAATCGAACTCTCGGATACAGAGAAGACAAAGATTATCAGAACCATTACATGGACATGATCGAATTTGAAGTGTTTTAGGGCTGGACTTCATAATGAAGTTGCCTACGTATCCCAAACATGGGAATCAAGCCTTACGTAGTTCGGGGTTAAGGTACACTCGGGTATTAACCTCTCCTTTTTAGGCTCTAACTTTTGCCAAGGCGCCCATTGCGGGTTTTCGACCTTGCGAGCTTTGTTCTTCTTTTCTTTTCAATTCTTTTCATTTCTTTTTCCTTTTTTTTGATTTTTTTTCGTTCTTTTCTTTGTATCTTTCTTTTTTGTTCTCTTTTTTTCTTTTTGCATTTTTTTGCTTCTTCTTTTTTTTGTATTTTTCTCTTGCTCTAACTTTTGCCTGGGTCGCCCTTCCGGGTTTTCGGCCCAGCGAGCCTCTCAAGGGTAAAAGTATAACAAGTCCATGTCAAATGGTTTTGAGATCCTAAAGTCATCTGAATCCAGGAGAATGGCTGCTGTTTTGCAAGAGGACTCATCTTCAGCTCTTCGAGCATGTCTGATATCTTTGCCCCTAGTTCGGGGGGTACTTCTGTTCTAGCTTTGCAAGCTTCTTCTGATCTTCTGATCTTTTGATCTGACTTTCCTAGCCTCTTGTTCGAGGGCTGCTTCAAATCTAGCCACACAGGCCTCACATCGTAGTTGACCGTCGAACCTTCTGATTTCAAGTTCAAGGTTTGGAAGCGAAGGGGTTGAGTCTCGAGGCTGAGAGCGATCCTAGGCTGCACAATCTCAAGAGCGATTCCACACAGGTCTTCGCAAGACCGCGCAAAACATTTTGTTTTTGAAAGTTTTTAAGAAAGCGACGAATCACTCGCGCTGAAGGTAGTGTGGGACCAATTTGGATCAAGCCAGGATCCTTCCCAGTACTCACGCTAACAAGCATGATTTCATTTATTAAGGACTTAGCACGCCTTTCTTTCTCTCAATTTGATCAAAGTTTTGCAAATCCCGAGGACTTCCTTCCTCTTCGTTTTCACCGCAGTGTTCAAAATTTTTTTTGAAAAACTCAGGTCATTATAATGACTTCAAGGCAAGAGAGAGCAGGTGGAATGTACTGCCGTTTCATTCAAATCCCGGCACAACTAGCACATGGCAGAAGCAAATGTGAGAGTGTGGAAATCACTGCTGTTTCATTCAAAAAAATTGTTGGCACAACTGGCTCCCTGGCAGAAACAGACTCAAAACAAAACGAAAAGACAAACACAAAACAAAATGGTGATGCCCGAGGTAACACCCCTGGGATCACCCGACTCCTATACAACAGGACTGACTCGATATGATAAGACAGACCCGACACAAAAGAAAAGATTGACTCTATACAGGACAACAAGACTAACTCACTACCCAAGTCAAAAAGCACAAAAACTGGTATTTGCATATTGCTCAGAACAGTGCATGCCATTTCCACGTCTGAAGTAAATTGAGCGCTGCCCGCAGGTGGTTCATCCTCCGATCAGATCACATTATCCCTCAAGTTCACTGATCAAGTGCCAATAGACTTTGCAGGACCTGGTGCGGGGATGACCCCGTTGTCGATCAGATCTTGTATTTCGTGGCGGAGACGAAAGCACGTGTCAGTGTCATGGCCAGCTCGCTGATGGAAGGCACAGTAGTCGGCTGGGTTGTGCGAGAGAGGGAGGTCCTTTGGTAATGGTTGCGGCTTCAGGGGCTTCAAATCCCCCTCTCTAATCAAGATCCTAAAGGCCGCTGATAGAGACATATATAATGGTGCGAACACCCTCTGGCCTCGAGGTGGGTATTTTGAGGTTTGTGGATTTTTGCTGGACGCGCCAGCAGGGGGATTAGCAGGTGCTGGCCTAGTTTGCTGATCTTTTCCAAGTGCAGGATTATAGCCGAAAGGAACGTTTCTGATACAACGACCCTTCTCCTGGCTTGCCCCTTGATTCAAACTGCCCCCAACTTGAGTGGCGAAAATGTCGTCCACAGTTTTTGCAATGACCGCGAACACTTGCTCTTTGTTCAGTCCCTCGGCTTTCAAAGCCTTAACAGCCAACAGAAGATATTCATGAGGATCCATGTCCACCTCTACCTCGTTCTTTCCACTCGCCTCCACTTTGCCAAGGGATTGGCTTTCCTCAAATGCTGCCCGTCCCAACATCGGGGAGTCTTTTGACATGAAGTTCCCGGTATGTAGTGTGGTCGATGATGGAGCCGACGTCCCGGAGGCCAAACCTATCTCAGTTCTCTGAAGATCTTCCGAACCCTGTGCCATCACGGGTCTGCTGATGATGTGACTGGTGACTGTCGGATCAGATGAACAAAATGAACCCTAACTGGCCCTCCTTTGCCTTACCTCAGCGAAAGAACACTGATTTGCCCTTGAACTGAATTTCCGACCTGACAAAGTCTATCGACACGGATCCAATGTACCCGGGGGATATCGGAGCCTTCTGAAGCTATAGTTCCAAGACTACCTAGCAAAAGGGAAAACAGACAGCATCTCAGCCTGATTCCATCTGAACAGATAAGAGCATAGTTGAATGAGTGTGTCCTCTACTGAATTCTGCCCCAAAATTCGGCTTCAAAATCTGAGTCTGATACCCGCAGGTAAAGCTGACTCCCAAATACTGATAGTAATGCCCGCAGGCCTGATGCCAAAATTCGCAAACTGGTGCCCGCAGGCCTGATACCCAAACTCATACACTGATACATGCATTCCTGTAGAGACGCACTCTAAAGCACATAACAGATAAGTGAGAGCCAAAAACACCCCTATGAAGGGGTAGGGTTTCCCTGTCCTATTTTGTCAGGAGTTAGGGTTTCACTATGCACGCAGCGGTTTCAAACAACCTATAAACGGGTAAGCAACCTGTCCTAGTTTGGAATGGTCACTATGGATCCGAATATGCACTAGGTCGAATGGTCAAAGAGGGTGCCCCGGTAAAACCGGGGTTTGTGTTCCCATACTGGCAGAGCCCACAACCGGTCAGCCTTATGGTCATGCCTTGACAAGACAAGCCTCCGGCAAACCGTTCAGGAATAGCAGATGGCAAACACGGTGTCCTAGGCGCACCAATGCACATGCAATGCAAAGAAACACACAAGTGTAGTCAAAAACAGATATTATGAGTTCGAGTCAAGTTCTCTAAATCCCCAGCAGAGTCGCCAGAAACTGTAACAAGCCCGCGGGGGACCTCGCTACAGCTCGGACTCTTTTAATTTGTCACGGTTCTTAATCTGAACCAAAGAGTCCAAATCTGGCAAATCGTTTTGAGAAAACTGATTTTTGAAAAAGTAGTGCCAAACATGGACTGCTTTGCCAGATACAGAGTCGCCACCTAAATATTTTATTTTGGGAAATTTAGGAAACCCTGACTCGGTGCCAAAAGGCCACGTGTCCGTCATCACCAAAGCTGCTTCGGCTCGGGAACTTGGGTACGATTGGGGAAGGTCACTTCGTGAGCACCCCCGCTCGCCCGGTCATAGACCGGCCTCTACTAACCATGATATCAATTTTTGAAAACATTGTGAGTTCTTAATCTGGTTTATTAGCCTAGGTTACTATGTGATGCTCGCAGCATATAAATATAGACTGGGTCGTCCGAATTGGAACAAAACATTTCATGCTTGTTTATTTGAAAATGGTTTGATGGTGCTACCCGCAAGTAGGCTAAGACATGGATTTGCCACCCTCGGGTGGGCTTAGAAAACATGATTTTGCCACTATCTAGTGGGCTTAAAACACACATTTGATGAATTATTCCAATTCAAATAACCCAACCTTCACCCACAGGCATTCAGGCAGTTATATCACATTAGCAATTAGCCTCATGGTAAGCATGCTATCATGGCATTCACTCACACGCATGCAAGGATGCTAAAGCATAAAAACTCACCGAGTACTCCAAGCCAAAATAGACACTTATTAGAAATAATGCATGAATCCTAAGCATACAGAAATGCCTAATGCAACACATGCAAGATGCAACTATAGCAGGCTCGGCTATTCTAAGATGGTGTATGAAATGCTACAACTATCATGTATTCAATTTGGAATTGAAAGTACAATGCAGTTAGTATGATGCGCCGAGCCCGGTGCATGCAATACAGATGAATGATGCAAACATGCTGTCATACTGTATGCTAATTTAAACATGCCCTAATCTAACCATCAAAAGCGGATAAATAAAAGGGAGAAAGACGTGGGATTGGAAGACATACATCACACTCACCCACACTTATTACAGTTGTGGCCCTCGCGCAGAGGGTCCGAATAAATAATACAGTCCAAATATTACAGTCCCCAAAATAAAAGAATATTACAGTCCAAAATATTACAGAATTCTAATTAATTAATGAATTAACTAGAAAGCAAATAAACTGGCGTGCAAGCCAGGGACTGCCTTGCTTCTGATGGATGATGCATATCCGGGTTGTCTTGCGCGGAAATCCACCGGAATGCCCCAATTAGCCTCTGTTTACACCTGTTCTTGAAATGCGTGCCAAGTCCCAAAAGGTTGTTGATTCTTTGTTTTGCTGCAACAGAGGGCAGGAAAGGGGCATAGCAATGTATTTGCACAGATATATGCATGTCTCGATCTTCGTGCCACCAATCGCACAAACCGAGGCATGATGGCCGAGGAATCGAAATGCACAACTCAATATAGGATGAATGCACATGAAACTACAGCTAAAACCTAACTCCATCATGGATAATCCGGAGTGTCGGTGACTGGGGAATTGAGACACACTCCGTCACTCGGAGTACGAAATGTACCTCGATTCCCGTGCCCGGACTAACTCCTATTCCGGACACGATGCAATATGCATGATATGCATGAAATGTAACTAAGATGCGATCCTAACATACACAGTGCTAAAAAAAGAGGTGCCTCGAAATGCGTGCACACAGGCACGCAAACCGAGGCGATGGCAGATACAATGAAAATGAGATGCCTCGAAGTACGTGCACACGGGCACGCAAATCGAGGCGATGGCAGATACAATGAAAATGAGGTGCCTCGAAGTACGTGCACACGGGCACGCAAATCGAGGCAATGATAAATGCAATGAAAATGAGATGCCTCGAAATGCGTGCACGCGGGCACGCAAACCGAGGCGATGACAGAATGATGGAAATGAGATGCCTCGAAGTACGTGCACACGGGCACGCAAACCGAGGCGATGACAGAATGATGGAAATGAGATGCCTCGAAGTACGTGCACACGGGCACGCAAACCGAGACAGTGATAAAATGACATGGAAATGACAAATGGGCTTACACCAACATGAGTGAGCCTCAGCCACACTCACATCGGATGTCGATGGCAGAAAATGAAGTGCCTCGAAATGCGTGCACACGGGCACGCAAATCGAGGCAATGCATACGCAATGCAAATGATATGAAAAATGACAAATGGACTTATACTAACATGAGAGAGCCTCAGCCGCACTCACATAAGATGCCGTCGGATAAAAACGGAGTGCCTCGAAATGCGTGCACACGGGCACGCAAACCGAGGCGGTGCATACGCAATGCAAATGATATGGAAAATGACAAATGGACTTATACTAACATGAGAGAGCCTCAGCCACACTCACATAAGATGCCGTCGGATAAAAACAGAGTGCCTCGAAATGCGTGCACACGGGCACGCAAACCGAGGCGGTGCATACGCAATGCAAATGATATGGAAAATGACAAATGGACTTATACTAACATGAGAGAGCCTCAGCCACACTCACATAAGATGCCGATGGCAGAAAATGAAGTGCCTCGAAATGCGTGCACACGGGCACGCAAACCGAGGCGGTGCATACGCAATGCAAATGATATGAAAAATGACAAATGGACTTATACTAACATGAGAGAGCCTCAGCCGCACTCACATAAGATGCCGATGGCAGAAAATGAAGTGCCTCGAAATGCGTGCACACTGGCACGCAAATCGAGGCAATGCATACGCAATGCAAATGACATGGAAAATGAAGTATGGACTTATACTAACATGAGAGAGCCTCAGCCACACTCACATAAGATGCCGATGAAAGAAAAACGAAGTGCCTCGAGATGCGTGCACACGGGCACGCAAACCGAGGCAATGGCAGAATGCGATGAAATGATATGGAAACATGATATGGGCTTATACCAACATGAGTGAGCCTCAGCCACACTCACATAGGATGCCGTCGGATAAAAATGAGGTGCCTCGAAATGCGTGCACACGGGCACGCAAACCGAGGCAATGATAAAATGCAATGAAACATGGCAAAAGTGATATGCAAGCATGCTAATGGAATTTCAGCAACAAAATGTGGGGAAAAACAGTCCCGAAATGTAGCGAAATGATACCGAATGCACGAAATTGTCCCGAAATGCAACATTAAGCACCCGAAATGGCCTATAGCCATGCCAAACATGCACAATATGGACATGCAATGCAAAGACAGAAGCTAGACAGTCCCAAAAGACGCACTTTCACAGTTATAAACATGGCCAAACAGCAAGCGTAGATAAGGGAAACATAGCATGCAAGAATAGGGGCCAAAAGAGAGGTAATGAAACAAGTGGTATAAGCAAAACTCAAACTGAAAAATTTCCTTCTATAACATTGAAGATGAACCAAAAATATGAATATTTACAGTGTATGGCAGACCTCAAATCAGTATACAATCATGCTAAAAATGTGATGCAAAACAAGGCTCAAAAGGTGCTATAACATGAAGTATATAAAATAATCACCAAACAGAAAAAAGGTGTGAATGAAACATGAAGTATAGGCCAAAATAAGGCCACTTTCAGTTCGGACCAAGGTCCAAAAACAGAAGCAAAGAGGGCTATCAATTTATACAAAAAATGGGGCCAAATGAGAGATTGAACTACAAGTGTCACATGGAAACACCAAACAATGTTGAGCCCTTCTCCAATGTTGAAGAGGGGCTCAAAATAAGCCTTATATCAATTTACAACATGCTCGAAAATAAATTTCTCATAGGTCAAAAAAAGCATACAAAATCATGACATACAACATGGTCAATGAAGCAAGTATATTATGGAGGGCTCAAACAAGGTTGAACCCTTAATGAGAAGTGAAGATGAGCTCAAAATATGGCCCTTTTCAGTTAGGACCGAAGCTTGAAACCAAAAAGAAATGAGGCTTAGAAATAGATCAAAGGAAAGGGTCAAAAGGATCAAAGTGTAACTTACCCTTGAAGATCTAGACTTTGGTTGCTTCTTGGATGGATTTGCTGCTCCTTTGGCCTTCAAGAACCCTTCCTAGCTGCTGGAAATGAGATAATGGTGGTAGAGCTTGGTGGTATAGAAGGAATGGAGGTTAATGGACTTAGGGTTTTTGAAGAATTGAAGAAGATGAAGATGGAGTTGGCTATGGAGCTTTTAAGATCAAATTTTCTAACCCTCAAGAAGAAGGCCCTCAGCTGGTTATAAGGTCAAGAAAGGGGGTGTAAAAGGGGGGTGCAAAGGAGAGCAAAACTCTCTCCCAAAATATCCCCCGGATACAGAAAATATCTGGGGGATATTGCCTCACAGCTGGAAGGGGCACAGTGAGGAGAGCACGGCCGGCCGCTCACTTTTGCTGAAGGTGGCCGGCCGGCCACACCCCCTAGCCGGCCGGCTAGGGGTCAAAAGGGTCAACCATCTTTTCTGGCCGGCCAGGTATTGGGGAGGTAGGCCTTTGTGTGTACAACACAACCATGTAATTGAAATTCCAAGAAAGTGGGCCCAAGGGGTTCAACAGTGGCTCGGAAAGAGGGGTTCAAAAGGGTCAAGTTGACTTACTGGCCGGCCATGAACTTTTAGGGGCCTCTCAGGTGTGTACATCACAGATATGTGGTTCAAAGTTCAAGAAAAAAGGTCCAAGGGGTTCAACATTAGCCCGGAAGAAAGGGGTCAAAAGGGTCAGGTGACCTTAATGGCCGGCCATGAACTTTTAGGGGCCTCTCAGATGTGTAGATCACAGATATGTGATCGAAAGTTGGCAACGCTAGCTCTAAGGTATTCAACATTAGCCCGGAAGTGCGAAAAACGGGCGCCGGGAGGCTCGGGAGGAGAGATAACTGGCTGCTGCAACAATTACTAGCCTCCCACCCTTCAGTGACCTTCCCTGTGATAAAACAGAGGTACCTGCCAAAAATGAACGAAAATCGTTGCAAAACGAATGTTCCGGGGCCAAAACACGCAGTTCGGGGTCCTGAAAATGGGCTGTTAAACACCGAAAGTGGCGTTCGGCCACGAAGTGGGTTTCTCAACCCCCAGTGTCCCTCAAAAGGGAGAAAATAAGATGTATGCCAAAAATCAGAGCAAACGGAGATGGTTAGGCGGTCCCGAACTGAGGCACACGGCCTGACGGCTCCGAAAACCGGAAACCGGGCTCCGAAATGGGAAAAATGGCCTACGGCCACCAAATGTAGCCTACGGACATTGAGAGATGGTCTGCTGGACCTCTCCCTCCCCTCAGGAAAAGAAGCAGAGAAAACCGAGTATGGTTCGCAAACCGAGACAGGGCACAGAAGAGGGTTCGGAAGTCCGGAGGCAGGGCTCACGGCCGCGACTCCGAGACTTCCGAACGAGCACATCATGCAACATCACCAAGCGCTCAATCGGTGACGTCTGAGTCTTAAGGTCGGTCAAAAATGGGGTGTCTACAGTATGTCAAAAGTTCAAGCCATGTTTTACAATTCTTTTCTTTAGGGTCCATAACCTCAGTTTACACCACCCAACTTCTTAATTCAACTAAGATTCTATACTTTCATGGGTAATACAACTTAGATTCATGAAATTAGAAGAGGATTCTTACCTTAGGTAGTCAATTTGGTGAAGCTTTACTTAATTTCCCCTTCTTTCTATTTTCCTTGTTCTTCCTCTCTTCCTTTCTTGAGTTCTCTAGACCTCTCTCTTGCTTTCTCAAAAATATCTCTAACGAATCCACTAATCTCTCTCTCTCTCTCAAATTCTCCTCTTTTATTATATTGATGAATAGATTAGGAAATGTAATTAAGCTCTAATTCTTCACAGGCTCACTTAAGTAGAAATGTCAATTACATTATATCAAATTCACTTATATTAACTTGTATAAATTACTGATTCAAACAAGTTCATTTCATATCCTATACACATCTGTTAACAATAACACAAGTAAAAACACACATGGCACATAGCATAATTACAATTAAACACATAAATAAATTAATATAATCATGATATGCATTTTGGGGTCATTATACAATGTCATGTGTCAGCCACATCGGCAAATCTGCCACGTCAGCGTTACAGTCAGCACTGATGGAATATTCTGCATCTGGACAGAATATTCCCTGCCTTGACAGAATATACCTTTCTCTAACAGAATATTTCCCTAGAAAGGTAATTTTGGGCTGTTTTTGAGATAAGAAGACTTGTTCCTAGTTAAACAGACCGTTCTGGACGCAACTGTGAGATAAGAATGGAGAAATTCTGAATATGAAGTTTCTATTTTTATTTTCATCTGAGAGAGTTGTAAGGTTTTTATTTTGTTGTAATATTTTCTTCCTCTCATCTCTCATTTGGATATGTAATAATTCAAAGTGTTGTAATAATTCCCCGCCCTGCTTCTTTTTATCTTTTTTTTTACTTGCTTTCTATATATCTACGTAAACATCATATTTTATTTTTCATCATATCCATGCTTTGCATCCGTGTTTCATGCATCTTGATTCGGCTAAATTTGCATCTATGGATTTCATCAATTCCTGTGTGATTATGTGCGCTATCTCATGTTCTTGAGATGATTCACATGTTATATATTAGGAGCCGAATCTTTAGTTGCATTTCATGAGTGAATTGCATTAGGATTTTGTATATAAGATCATGCATATTTTGTTAACTTTGTTATGTAACTGTTCGCGGGACGTCGGTAAATATGTAAGTTTTTATGCTTTAGCATCTTGTTTGTGTGTATTTTCCTTACTATGTTTACCATTCTACAATGTGGCTATTTGCTTATGTTATATAACTCTACGAATGCCGGTGGATGGAGGTTGTGTCACTTAAATTGGAATGATATTGATTTTCATATTTGTAATTTCTTTGAGTTTTACATCTTCAAAACTCTTTCAAAATATATAAAATCAAATTGTTCCAAAATAAATGACATAGTCTATACTTATATGCTTCATATAGTAACTTTTAGGATCTATTAAATAAATCGGAATATGAACACATAAAGTAAATAAAACTCATATCATAGTTTAGTAAAAGTCAATCTTTGACCAGGTGAGCGGGGGTACTCAATTAAAGTTTTCTCAAAATATTAGGTGGCGATTCTGAGATCTGATGATGCAATTCATTTCTGGCAAAAGTTTTGTAATAAAATAGATTTTTTTATAAATGTTGCCAAATCTGGACTCTCATCTATGTTTCACATTGCACTCGTGAGACTAGATCAAAGAGATCGAGGCTCCAAATTGTTTAACACGCAAGTACCCTCTGGGCAATGTTACACCCTCTTTAGCTCATGTTCAAAAAACGCACACATAACAACATAGCTCATGTTCTCAAAAGTTTGGGAAATATAGAGAAAACCCTCTTCAGAAATCATCTAAACATATGAACCCAAAATCATGGTTCCTATTAATGTATATTATTATTCTCTTTCTCTATCTCCTTGTATCTCTATCTTTTTCTATACTTATCTAGGTTTCTTTTCAGCCTATATATACAGGTTTCTCCTATTGTATTCTTTCTTTCAATTCAATAATACAGATACACAATTCTAACATGGTATCAGAGTTATAGATCCTAAAATTATAGACTTCTTTATTTTCTTTTTCTGCTTAGTCACGTACACAGTGGTACTACATCATTTTATTCAATCACCTAAACACTGATCGAACTGTTTCGCTATATTTTTTTCTCCAAATTTTTTTTCTTCTCAACATCAACCTAATTAGAATCTTCTCAGGATTCCACCGGCACCAATCTCATCACCAGAAAGTTTCTCACGTGCCACTTTTGTGCTTGGTGCATCATCTTATTACGCCTTCACTCACACACACTCTCCTGCGCGTCAGCCACGCCATCTGCTCAACCGCTCAGCCGTCAGCCGTTAGTCGCTTCCTTTCAACCTCACGTCTATTCTGGCCCAGCCACGCGTGCGTCCCACACGCTAACGTTAGCCCTAAGCTGCTTCCGTCAGTTGATAACGTGCGTCGCGCCTTTGCTGACATCAACTTCCCTCTTGTTGATGTCAGCCATGCACCATGTTTGGCTAAAATTCAATTCTTAGCTTGTTTCGCCAATTTTTTGCACCTTTTCTGATCATTTTGGCCTGGTTTCCGACTATTTTTGACGTTCCAGATTCACTGGTCCACTCTATTTCATCTAGTTCTACTCCGCCATCATTGGTTCTCCTTTGTGATTCATTATTTAATCATCTCATGGCTCGTTCAGACAGTTATCCTCAGTACGGTCGCTATTCTGGACCCTCCACAATACACAGCTGAGATCAGTCTTCAACACATTTTGCATCTACTACAGTTGTCTCTAGTTCCTCATCCGTTGTTGCCCCGTTACTACCCTACATTCTTCAGGACATTGAAGTTATTGTCAAAAACGTTATTTCTACCTCTGGTACACCCACTACTATCCTCTCAGTTACTCCAGGTACCTCTTCTTGGTATTTTGATTCTGCTTGTTGCAACCATATGACCTCTGACCCTACACTTTTCTCCTTTATTACATCTTCTACGTTACCTGTTATTTACACTACTGATGGCTCTCAAATGCATGCTAGTCATATAGGTCATATTTCCACCTCTACTGTTTCTCTACCCCACACTTATCTGATCCCCAATCTTACACTTAATCTTGTTTCAATTGGTCAATTTTGTGATCTTGGCCACACTGTTCTCTTTTTTTCAACTGGTTGTGTTGTGTAGGATCCGAAGACGGGACAGACTCTTGAGATCGATCTTAGACATGGTCGTCTGTATGAGCTCATCCACCTTCGCATTCCCTCCTCCAGTCCTTCCACTGTCCAGACTGTTGCTCCTATTACTCCTAGTTCTCCTCTTCCCTTGAGGCATTCTCAACTAGGTCATGTTTCTTTGGTTGTTTACGATCTTTAGTTTCCAGCAATCAGTTAAGTCATGTTCCAAATGATAAAATAGATTGACTATCTTGTCAACTAGCAAAATAATCTGTTTTACCATTTCCATCCAGTACTTCTATGTCTCATGCACCTTTTGATCTCATACACTCTGATGTTTGGGGACCAGCACCTAATACCACTATGGGGGGATCTAAATACTTTGTCATTTTTGTAGATGATTTCACTTGTTTTACCAGGTTATTTCTTATGAAGTCCCACTTTGAGTTACCACAAATATACTATGATTTCTCATAAATGGTCAAAACTCAGTTTTCTTCCACCATCAAAGTTTTTCGTGCTGATAATGCCCAAGAATACAAAGAAACAAATTTTTTGAGATTCTTTCGTCAAAATGGCACACTTTCTCACTATTCTTGTCTTGGTACCTCCCAACAAAATGGTCGTGCTGAGTGTAAACATCGTCATCTTTTAGAAACTATCTGTGCTCTTTTAATTTCCTCTTCTTGTCCTGAGTGTTTCTGGGGGGAAGTCGCTCTCATAGTTGCCTATACTATCAACTGTGTTCCTTCTCCTACCATCAACAATCATACCCCATATGAGCGCTTATGGGGTGTTTAGGAAGGAATTTTTTTTAGCTTTTTTGGCTAAAATAGCACTAAAAGACAAAATAGACTAAAATAGCCAATAAGACAAAATATCACATCAAATCCATAATCATTTCACTTTTTCTCTTACAAATATCACATCTAATTATAAAAAAATCAAACTATCTTCCCAAACACAAAAAATTTAGCCTCCTAAAATCACCAAAAACTAAAATAGCCTACTAAAATAGCAACTTCCCAAACACTCACTATATGGCCAACCTCCTATCTATTCTCGTCTTCGTGTGTTTGGATGTGCTTGTTTTGTCCTCCTTCAACTGCATGAGCGTTCCAAATTAGAACCTCGAGCTCATCTGTGTTGCTTCTTGGGGTATGAGATTGAACATAAATGCTATCGTTGTTGGGATCCTATTTTTTGACGTCTTCTTGTCTTTCGTCATATGGTATTTTGGGAAGACAAGATGTTCTCTTCTATATCTAAGTTTCATTTGTTCACTTCTCCCACTACATCATTTTTCACAGATCCCTCTCTTTTGTTTAATGAGCTGGATACAGACACTACTTCTGCCATGTTGCCTCCGACCCATCCTGAGGATCCTGTTCCATCTCTTGGTCCTGCTGATGCTCCACTCCTAGTCTTGCCATGCTACCTCTGGCCCATCCTAAGGCTCCTGCTCTGCCTCCTGGTCCTGCTTCTAAGGTACCTCTTCGTCATTCTACTCGAATAACACAACCTTCTGTCCTTCTTCATGATTTCATTGTTGGTTCTATTCCTCTCATGAACCTACTTCCTATCGAGAGGCTTGTTCTAACCCTCTTTGGCAACAAGTTATGACTGATGAACTACAGGCTTTTGATAAAACTCATACTTGGGATGTGGTTGATCTTCCTTCTAGCAAAAGTGTTGTTAGTTGCAAATGGGTTTACAAGCTCAAGATTCATTCTAATGTATCTATTGAGCGTTACAAAGCTCGTCTTGTTGCCCGAGGGTTTACTCAAGAATATGGGATTGACTATGAAGAAACCTTTGCTCCTGTTGCCCGTTTGACTTCTGTTCGTAGCTTACTTGCCATTGCTGGTGCTCGCCACTAGAAATTTTGTCAGATGGATGTGAAGAATGCATTTCTCAATGACGATCTCACTAAGGAAGTTTATATGCAACCTCCACCTAGTTCCTCTGTTCCGCCCTCCAAAGTTTGTAAAATTCACCGTGCTCTATATGGTTGGAAACAAGCTCTTCGTGCCTGGTTCACCAAGTTTAGCTCCACCATTCATGATTTTGGATTTTCTTCTAGTGCCTGTGATTTTGCCCTTTTTATTCGTAAGACAGAGCGTGGTACTATTCTTCTTCTTCTCTATGTGGATGATATGATCATCGCTGGAGATGACACGGTGGGTATCTCTAGTATAAAACAGTTTCTCAGTCGCCAGTTTGAGATGAAGGATTTGGGTCTTCTCAGCTATTTTCTCGGCTTGGAAATCTCTCATGATCCATCTGGTTACTTTCTCTCCCAAGCCAAGTATACTTCTGATCTCTTGGCTCGTGCTGGTCTTACCGATTGCAAGACTGCCTCTACTCCCCTTAATCCTCAAACTCATCTCACACCTCTTGACGGTCACTTATTGTCTGATGTTACTTTGTATCGTCAGCTAGTTGGCAGTCTTGTCTATCTTATGGTTACTCGTCCAGACATTACTTATGCTGGTTACATTATTAGTCAGTTCATGGATGTTCCTCGCTCTCTGCACTATGATGCTCTAGTTCACATTTTATACTATCTTAAAGGCACTATGTTTCATGGTCTTCACTACTCCGCTCACTATTCCCTACAGTTACATACATTTTCTAATACTGATTGGGTAGGGGACCCTACTGATCGCCGTTTTATTACAGGATTCTGCTTCTTCTTGGGTGACACTCTCATTGCCTAGCATAGCAAGAAGCAAACTCTTGTTGCGCATTCTAGTACTGAAGCTGAGTATCGTGCTCTTGCTAACACTACTCAAGAGCTTGTGTGGCTTCGCTGGCTTCTTTCTGATATGGGGGTTTCTCATTTTACTGCGATTAACCAGTATTGTGATAATCAGAGTGCTATTCAGATTGCCCATAATGATGTCTTCCATGATCGCACAAAGCATATTGAGATTGATTATCATTTCATACGACAGCATGTTACTGGTGGCACTATTTGTCTTATTTTTGTTATCTTTGCTAATCAGAAAATCGACATGTTCACTAAGGCTCATCCTCCTGGTCATTTCAGTGATCTAGTTTCCAAACTCAAGTTGGTTGATGCCTGCCCATCTTGAGTTTGAGGGAGGTTGTTAATGTATATTATTATTCTCTATGTGTATCTGTATCTCCTTGTATCTCTATCTTCTTCTGTACTTGTCCTTGTATCTCTATCTTCTTCCATACTTATCTAGTTTTCTTTTCAACCTATATATAGAGGCTTCTTCTGTTGTATTCATTCATTCAATTCAATAATACAGATACACAATTCTAACAGTTCCAAATATAAGAAAAGACTTCAAACAAACACAGACTTGCATAAAACATATATAACTCTAAAAATGTCCTTACCTCAAGCTTGGAAAGTGAATGAGAGAAGAACCCTAAAATTGAATATTGGTGAAATCTTGATTTGATCGGTGAAAACGTAGTCCTCGTCACCCTCTTCAATTTGGTATAAAAAATCCTATCAAATTCTTGGTAATCTATGCAAGATCTTAGAGAAAAGTTTGAGTTTGGGTGGGTTTGTAGAGAGAATGAAGAGAAAAGATGAACATAGAGAGAGAGAGAGAGATATATATATATATATATATATGAAAAAGTGTACCAAACATGTTTTTGGCATCAGATTTGAGGAAAAGAGCACAAAATTTGAGACAGACACGCCGAAATCCGCATGAGCAGAATTCCAAATCCGCACGAGCGGATTACAGATGCCCTCTATGAGCAGTTTGAGTCAAGGGCGAACCTAGAAATTCAACGAAATTCGCTCAAGCAGTTATCAATTCCGCACGAGCAGAATTCTGGCTAGAAAACTCTTCCTCCCCTGAGTGCTTCTACTCGAGCAGTTCCACTAATCCGCACGAGCGATTTTGCCAGCTAGCCCAAAATTTGGTTTCACACCCCGAAACAAGTTCTAACGCTCCAAACTCCAAAATTTAAATTCGAAACATTAAGAGTGGTTAAGTAAGAATGGAGATGAAATCTCAACTATCCAATACAAAGATCAAAACACCAAAAGTAAAATAAACTATCTGACTACGCAATTCCAGTCAAGTCTAGGACCCGAGACATCACATTTGTGACACAAGTTACTTGACTTTTTGAAAACTTACGTAATTTTGTGAGAAATAAAAGTATTCTCCAAGGACTTACTCGTATTTAGGATCACTTACGTATTTTTGGTGAAATTACTTGCGTAAGTTTTGAAAACATAAACAATTTTTTGAAATAAAAGTATTTCCAAGGACTTACTCGTATTTGTGATCACTTACGCATTTTTGGAAAATTAGTTACGTCAGTTATGAAAACTTACGCATTTTTGTATTATTCAAAATTTTTAGGAACAAACTTACGCATCATTTTGTGTGAATTATCTTGAGTTTTGTGATACAACTTACTTGACTATGTAAAAACTTATGCAATTTTGTGAAATGGAAGTGTTATCCAAAGACTTACTCGTATTTGTGATCACTTACGTAGTTTTTGGAAAATCGCTTACGTAAGTCGCAAAGAGTTACTCGTATTTGTGATCAGTTATGCAATTTTCAGAAATCAGTTACATCAATTATGAAAACTTACGTATTTTTGTGTTGTTGAAAATTTTTAGGAACAAACTTATGGGTCATCTTGTCCTAACTACCCTGAGTTTTGTGACACAACTTACGTGACTTTCTGAAAACTTACTCAATTTTGCAAAATAAAAGTGTTTTACAAAGATTTACTCTTATTTGTGATCACTTACGTATTTTTTGGAAAATCACTTACATAAGTTGTGAGGACTTGTGTAATTTTGTGAAATAAAAGTGTACTCTAAAAAGTTATTCGTATTTGTGATAATTTACGCATTTTTTCAGAAATCACGTACTTTAATTGTGAAAACTTACGTATTTTTGTATTGAAATTTTTTAGAAACAAACTTACGCGTCATTTTGTGTTAACTACCCTGAGTTTAGTGAAACAAGTTACGTGACTTTAAGAAAATTTACTCAATTTTGTGAAATAAAAGTGTTTTAAAAGACTTATTCATATATGTGATCATTTATGTATTTTTTGGGAAAGCATTTACGTCAATTGTGAAAACTTATGCATTTTTTTGTTGTTGAAAATTTTTAGGAACAAACTTACGCTTCATTTTGTGTTAACTACCATGAGTTTTGTGATACAAGCTACGTGACTTTGTGAAAGCTAATGTAATTTTGTGAGAAATGAAAGGTTTTCCAAGGACTTCCTCGTATTTGTGATTAGTTACCCATTTTTTAGGAAATCAATTATGTCAGTTGTAAAAACTTATTTATTTTTGTGAAATAGAAGTGTTCTCAAAATATCTACTCATATTTGTGATCATTTACGCATTTTTTGAAAAATTACTTACGTTAGTTATGAAATCTTACACAATTTTGTGTTGTTAAAACTTTTTAGAAACAAACTTACGCGTCATATTGTGTCAACCACCTTGAGTTTTGTGACACAACTTACGTGACTTTATGAAAACCTATGCAATTTTGTGAAATAAATGTGTTCTCCAACGACCTACTCATATTTGTGATCAGTTACACTTTTTTTGATAAATCACTTACGTCAATTGTGAAAATTTACGCAATTTTGAAAAATAAAGGTATTCTCCAAGGACTTACTTGTATTTGTGATCCTTTGTGCATTTTTTGAGAAATAAGTTGCGTCAATTGTGATAATTTGTGAAAACTTACGCATTTTGTGAAAACTTAATTTTTCTTAACAAACTTGCCCATTTTTGTGAAATAAATTACGTAATTTGTGAAAACTTACACATATTTGGGTTGTTCTAAATTTTTAGGAACAAACTTACCCATTTTTGTGAAAAACTTACGCATTTTTTGTGAAATCACTTACGTGATTTCTGAAAACTTACGCATTTTGTGAAAACTTAATTTTTCTTAAAACCTTACCCATTTTTGTGTTCACTTACGCGTTTTTGTGAAATCAGTTATGCGATTCATCAAAACTTACGTATATTTGTGGTGTTCTAAATTTTTAGGCACAAATTTATCCATTTTTTGTGAAAACGTACCCATTTTTGTAAAATTACTTACGTGATTTGTAAAAACTTAATTTTTCAGAACACATTTACCCATTTTTGGGTTCAGTTACGCGTTTTTGTGAAATCACTTACGGGATTTGTGAAAACTTACGCATATTTGTATTGTTCTAAATTTTTAGGAACAAACCTACCATTTTTTGTGAAAACTTGTACATTTTTGTGAAATCAGTTACGTGATTTGTTAAAACTTATGTATATTTATGAAAACTTAATTTTTCTTAACAAACTTATTCATTTTTGTGTTTAGTTACGCATTTTTGTAAAATCACTTGCGTAATTTGTGAAAACTTAATTTTTAGGAATAGACTTACCCATTTTTGTGTTCACTTACATGTTTAGTGAAAATTTACGCATTTTTTGAAAACTTAATTTTTCTTAATAAACTTACCCATTTTTGTGTTCACTTACACGTTTTTATAAAATCACTTACGCAATTTGTGAAAACTTACGCATATTTGTGGTGTTCTAAATTTTTAGGAACAAACTTACCCATATTTGTGAAAATTTATGCATTTTGTGCAAACTTAATTTTTGGAAACACACATCTATTTTTGCGTTCACTTACACGTTTTTGTGAAATCATTTACGTGATTTGTGAAAATTTACACATTTTGTGAAAACTTAATTTTTCTCAACAAACTTACCCATTTTTGTATTCACTTACACGTTTTTGTGAAAATCACTTCCATGATTTCTGAAAATTTACACATATTTGTGTTGTTCTAAATTTTTAGGAACACATTTACCCATTTTTGTGAGATTAATTACGTGATTCGTGAAAACTTACGCATTTTGTGAAAACTTAATTTTTTTTAACAAACTTACCTATTTTTGTATTCACTTACGCGTTTTTGTGAAATCATTTACGTGATTTGTGAAAATTTCACATACTTGTGTTATTCTAAATTTTAAGGCACGAACTTATCCATTTTTATGAAAACTTACGCATTTTTTGTGAAATGACTTGCGTACTTTGTGAAAACTTACACATATTTGTGTTGTTCTAAATTTTTAGGAACAAACTTACCCTTTTTTTTTGGGTGAAAATTTGCGTATTTTTTGTGAAATTAGTTACGTGATTTGTTAAAACTTACGTATATTTGTGAAATCGTAATTTTTCTTAACAAACTTACCAATTTTTGTGTTCAGTTACGCTTTTTTGCGAAATCACTAACGTGATTTGTGAAACCTTAAGCGTATTTGTGTTGTTTTAAATTTTAAGGCATAAACTTACCCATTTTTGTGAAAACTTATGCATTTTTTGTGAATTGATTTGCGTACTTTGTGAAAACTTATGCATATTTGTGTTGTTCTAAATTTTTAGAAATAAACTTACCTTTTTTGTGAAAACTTGCATATTTTTGTGAAATCAGTTACGTGATTTGTTAAAACTTACGTATATTTGTGAAAACTTAATTTTTCTTGACAAACTTACCCATTTTTGTGTTTAGTTGCATGTTTTTGTGATATCACTTACGCGATTTGTGAAAACTTACGCATTCTGTAAAAACTTAATTTTTGGGATTACACTTACCCATTTTTTTGTTTACTTACGCGTTTTTGTGAAATCACTTGCGTAATTTGTGAAAACTTACGCATTTTCTGAAAACTTAATTTTTCTTAATAAACTTATCCATTTTTATGTTCACTTACGCATTTTGGTGAAATCACTTGTATGATTTGTGAAAACTTACGTATTTTTTGAAAACTTAATTTTTTTTTAATAAGTTTATCCATTTTTGTGAAAACTTACATATTTTTGTGAAACCACTTACATGATTTGTGAAAATTTACTCATATTTGTGAAAACTTAGGCTCTGTTTGGTAGAGTTCTGGAATCCTAGTTCCACCCTTTGCTTTAAGTGTCGTGTTTGGTAACTGCTTTCAAAAATTGATTCCACATCCACTTTTCAAAACACGTCTACCCAGACGTCCCCCTAGACGTCCAGTCGATTGATCGGAATAGTGTTTTGATTTTTCTTTTATATTTTAAATAAAAAATATTTTCAAATTTTTTAAATTTTTTTTTTTTTTTGAGCTATGAATAGAATTTTAGATTGTGTGTTTGGTTATGAGTTGTAAGTTTTTGAATCAAATATCATATGTCACATCATTCATTTCAAACTTAGTTCAAAATTCTTTTCAAAACTTATAACCAAACAAATTTTTCACACTCAAATCATAATTTCAAAACTCACAAATTCAAAATATAACTCTATTTTCAAATCATAATTCTAAAACTCTACCAAACGCTAACTTAATTTTTCTTAACAACCTTACCTATTTTTGTTTTCATTTACGCGTTTTGTAAAAACTTAATTTTTCAAAACACACATATCCATTTTTGTGTTCACTTGCGCATTTTTGTGAAATCATTTCCGTGATTTGTAAAAATTTACGCATTTTGTGAAAACTTAATTTTTCTCAACAAATTTACCCATTTTTGTGTTCATTTACGTGTTTTTGTAAAATCACTTACGTGATTTGTGAAAACCTATGCATATTTGTGTTATTCGAAATTTTAGGAACAAACTTATCCATTTTTGTGAACATTTATGCATTTTTGTGAAAATTTATAGAATTTTTTTAATCACTAACATGATTTGTAAAAATTTACGCATTTTGTGAAAACTTAATTTTTCTTAACGAACTTATCTATTTTTGTGTTCGTTTACGCGTTTTTTTGAAATCGCTTACGTGATTTGTGAAAACTTACACATATTTGTATTGTTCTAAATTTTAAGGCACAAATTTACCTATTTTTGTGTAAACTTATGCATTTTTTTGAAATTACTAACGCATTTTGTAAAAACTTAATTTTTCGAAACATACTTACCCATTTTTGTGAAATCATTTACGTGATTTTTGAAAACTTACGCATATTTGTGTCGTTCTAAATTTATAGGAACAAACCTATCCATTTTTGTAAAAAGTTATGCATTTTTATGAAATCAATTACGTGATTTATAAAAACTTATGCATATTTGTGAAAATTTAATTTTTCTTAACAAACTTATCCATGTTTGTGTTCAGTTCCGCGTTTTTGTGAAATCACTTACATGATTTGTGAAAACTTAATTTTTGTGAACACACTTACCCATTTTTGTGTTCACTTACGGGTTTTTGTGAAATCATTTACGTAATTCGTGAAAATTTACGCATTTTATGATAACTTAATTTTTGGGAACACACATATCTATTTTTGTGTTCACTTATGCGTTTTTGTGAAATCGCTTACGTGATTTGTGAAAACTTAATTTTTGGGAACACATTTACCCATTTTTGTGTTCACATATGCATTTTTGTGAAATAAATTACGTGGCTTGTGAAAATTTACGCATTTTGTGAAATTTTAATACCCATTTTTGTATCTACTTATGTTTTTTTGTGAAATCACTTACATGATTTGTGAAAACCTACACATATTTGTGTTGTTCTAAATTTTTAAGAACAAACTTATCCGTATTTGTGAAAACTTACGCATTTTTTGTGAAATGACTTGCATGCTTTGTGACAACTTACGCATGTTTGTGTTGTTCTAAATTTTTAGGAACAAACTTACCTATGTTTGTGAAAGCTTACGCATTTTTTGTGAAATGACTTGCGTGATTTGTAAAAACTTATGCATTTTGTGTTGTTCTAAATTTTTACAAACAAACTTACTCATGTCGTGAAAAGTTTCGCATTTTCGCAAAAATATGTACATGTTTTTTTGATCAGCAAAATAAAAATAAAGCGAATTACATTCAACAAAAATATGTACATATATATAATATAATCTATTATTTTATTAATTTTACTTGTAAGGGCCTGCTTAGCAAGTCACCAATATATAAGTTGTAAGACAAATTTGTATAATTAGTAATACAAACTTGTATAACCTAAAAAGGGGAAAGTATAAGGAATCTTGGTATGCATTGCATATAAGAAAATCCATTTAACTTAGGCACTACAATCAATTTTGGATTGAGATCTTCTAGTAATGTAGGATCTCCATTATATTGAAAAACATTAGTCCATTTGATAGGAATGAAAATAAAAATAAATGCAAATAATTTTTCTTTCCTGTATGTGTGTTCAGTTATTGTAAGAAAATGTGAGTCCTACTACAGTTGTTTTTTCGAGGGAAATATTTTCTCTCAAATCCATTTCAATAACAAAAAAAAAAAAAACAAAAATACAGAATTATCTGTCGTGGACATCACATTTATTGTAAACCGAACAATTAATAGAAATATATACAATATCAATTTTGTTTGTCTTTTCTTTTTTCTTAATTTATTTTTAAAAAATATTTTTTATATATAATATTCTTGACAACAATTGAACTATATATGAAAACAAGACAATCCCTCACTCAGAAGGAATTATTCTGTGTTTCAAAAATTTTAATTAGACTACGTGTCTTTTCAATCTTACTAATTGTTTTATTTAATATATAAAAAAAATATGAAATAATAGATATATAATCAATAAAATTATAATGGCATACTACTTAAAATATAAGACCGACCTATTTAATAATTTTTCTTTACTGAGACTTATGTTATTGGGACGAAAACTGAGAGAGAGAGAGAGAGAGAGAGAGAGAGAGAGAGAGAGAGAGAGAGGCTGTATCCCTTCATTAGATTCTCAAAACCTCCAACAGATAGAATCTCCATGCATGAATTTTAGCTCTTCTTTGTCCTCTTTTAGCATTGGAATTAATCTAGAGACCTAGATTATTCCATCTAAAAAAATTTGAATGGGTAATTATGTGGTAAAAATTAATTTGTATAATATGTAATTTATATGTAAAATAAATTTGAATTACAAAATAAAACTCTAAATAATTTTTTGAATTAATAAGAATAAATTCATAGTATTACTTTTTTTTTTCTTTCCTAGCAAACCCCCCTCACAAAATTGAAAATCTAAAAGCTGAATTCATGAATAAAATCAATTTTCTCATATATATGAATTTTATGAAAATAAATGGTATCTAATGGTTACAAGAAAAAAATTTTACACGTCCCTACTCTTCATTAATCATTAAGGGATTGTCAAAAAATTATCTAAATAAGTACATTTATTTAATAAATATATTTATTTAAATCATATCACCTTTGTATTTTTTTTCATATCATTTAATAAAAAATCAAAAAAATATTAAATAAACAAATCCTAAACAATCCCTAAATGCGTCTTGCCCCTCAACCATTGAATAACTTCTCGGTCACGAGACTCACGGGACAAAAGCATGTGGAAAAGACTTTGTGGTCATGAGTTGCGGCTATTGATAGCTCCTATCCTAAATATGTCCCCTAAACATGTCAAAAGTTGTCAATTGCTATGTCAAACCTTGTCTGTCTGTGATGTGTGTATTGCTAAAACATTGAAATTCCTTTCGTATACAACTTTTGAATTACGAATTATCATAATTTTGTAATAAAAAATATATATATAAATTTTAAGAGAAATTTACAGTTTTACCTCTGTTTAGGAAGTGGGTTGACTTTTTAGTTTTTTTAATTTTTTTGATTATTTGAGCATGGGCTCAAAAGCTTGGTTTGGGAAGGACTTTTTGACTTTTTGATTTTTTTTATTTTTTTTGTGAGAGAATAGTATAATAATTATAGGTTAGATGTGATATTTTGTTTGTTGTGGCTCAAATAGTCTATTCTGTCTTTTGTGGTTCAAAGAGCCAAAAGAGCCAAAATAAGTTCTTCCCAAACGAACCCGCACGTTAACACTAATGATAGAGAGAGTACTTAAGTATTAACATAAGTGAAATTTTAGATTTAAATTTATAAAAGACCGTTAACTGTTATCTCGTAAAAAAGAAAGAGAAAAAAGTGATAATATTAATGTGTCATAACTATATTGATTACTAAAAATAATAATGAGAGCCCATTAAATCAATTGCTATAACAAACTATTAATTAGTTAGGTTGAGTCACCATAATTTATTGCACTCCTAAGTCTAATGTGTAACGCCCTCAAAATAAACCCATAATATATATATAATATTGACATGCATTGACATAAGAGAATAAAACATTCTTCCATTCATCAAAGTATTCTTACTAAAAGACATTACATGTAATAACAAAAGTAAATGTCATATGGGCTTACAGCTTTTCAAGCCAACACTTAAACACAAAAAGTGAGTACTAACTCAACAACAGATTAAGCCCTTGGCTTGAATTTACATGTAATATCCAAAATAAACAAATAACTAAAAAGAGTCTTCAACTCGAATTCCTTCCAAACTTAGTCCTTGGAGGTAGCATATTACCTGAACTTGAAAATGATGTTCCCATATATGGTGAGCCACAGCCCAGCAGAGATATACTAAACCAAATATAAGTAATGACTAAAGCAATAGCATTCGATTGATGGTTAGCACTTATAAATCAATTGCATCACAATACAGTTTCATGACAATTATGTCCATGATACGTTTCACTTTCCGTTATTTATCCAACTTTCCATTTATACAAACATGGCTCAGAACCTGGCCAAACAATACAATGAGCCTACATCTCATATTAATATTACCTCCAATATCAACGATTCAAATGAGGCTAAGGCTCATACTAAAACACTTCCATAAATCAATAAGTACACATATTTGTTGTACTAGTTGAGTCCATCCCCTTTCTCCTTCCAAATAGGTTTGAGAGTCCATCCCCTATCTTCCCTCAAACCATGGAGTACATCCCCTATCTCCTCCCAAACAATATGCATATACAATGTATTTAACACTTGTCATATACAATATTCAATCAATACACGTATTTGCTGTATTAATTTAACCATCATATTCAATGACTTATTCAATGTGATTAGTTTCAGTTTTCCCTAATCAGCATGCAATGTCTACAACAATCACGACTATCCTCTACCGATAGCCCAAAGCAGTTATTTCTAAACAGAAAATAAATGCATCAACAGATATAATCTCAACATTTTCATAAGTGAGTGGTTAAATTATCCAACTACACCATTTAATCTCATAATTCTCCAATTTCATGAATTAAACTTAATTCCACATTTTCCTAAAATTAATTATACAAATTAATTTATTACAACAATTAGGGCTTTTCCCCCTTTCCTCAAAAATCAACCCTAAGATTCAATTTTCTCTATTTGACACTATCAATGTCATTTTTCATGTCTTACAAACACATGGAGTTTAATATGTGAAAAACCCTTTTTTCTCAAATTACAAATCAAACCCTACTTTTTCCAAAATTACCAAATAACACCAGCATATTAAAAATGACGAAAACTTATGACAAAACCCATAAGATAGAGTAGGGTATCCTTACCTCGAAGTGGAGAACTCAAATGGAGAAGATGACGAAAACCCAAAGTGCTCCAAATCCACTATTGTTTAGATTAAAAGGAAGCCCTCGCGACCCTCTACCTTTCTTACAAAGAACTTAGGGTAGAAACACCCTAAAAATAGATGAACCCTAAGAGAGAAGATGTGTAGAGAGAGAGAGATAACGTACCTAGGGTTTTGAAAATAAATGAGGATGAAAAAGTGATGTTTGAACCGCTGCTGCGATCTAATATAACACAAGCTCGCTCGAGCGAAGGATTGGTCGCTCGAGCGACCAGACACACCGAACTCTCGCTCGAGCATAGGAAGCCTCGTTCGAGCCAGCAATACGATGCTTCAGGTCTGCAACCTAGAAGCACACTCGAGCGCAAGAATGCTCGCTCTAGCGAAGGAACTCAAAACATACACCTTGCTCGCTCAAGCGAATAACTGCATCCCTCAGGTTCAGTACTGGACGCAGACGCACGCTCGAGGGAAGGACTTCTCGCTCGAGCTACTGGGTACAAAACTCAACTCTCGCTCGAGCGAAGGAACCCTGGCTCAAGCGAAGGAACTAAAACACAGAGCTCGCTCGAGCGACAAAGGTCTCGCTCGAGCGAAGGACCAAAATTCTGGGCAGCAACCATTTGCTCCCAATCACTCCCAACCTGTAACAATCCTGCCCATAACATCCTATAACTCAATTACAAAGTATTGAAGGATGGAAACAAGATAAAAACAACTACCGACATCCACGGAACCAAGTCCGGATATAGCAACCAAAGGAGGAAGAACAGGGATCACTATAACCTCTCCCCCTTAAGAAATTTCGTCCCTGAAATTAAGTACAAGTTTTCAAAAACAACTTTTTCTCAATTTTCAACAGTGTTACCAATCAACATTTCACAACCTGACCCAATACCGGTCATCCCATCTCTATTCAAGAGGCAGCTTACAATATATGTTCCAACATGCATTATTAACATGCGTCTTTTTCAATTTCAACCACTTTCAATGCCAATATTACATTTGCATTTCTATAACACATTTAAAATAAACAATGCTAAAATAAACTTCCAACTCAAGGCATGTATATTAATACCTCCACAATATTTCCATGAACCAAACATACACAATGTTTTACAACTTAAGACATACATAATGCTCTTAAGGTTCCTTAATATAACAAAATATACAACAACTGCTCAAACATCCATAAATAGATCCAGATATTTCTCTCGGACCTCCAACTCACGTTCCCAAGTGGCTTCCTCCACCCCGTGATGTTTCCACAAAACTTTTACCAAGGGAATGGTCTTGCCTCGCAAAACTTGTTCCCGCCTATCCAAGACCCGTACCGGTCTCTCCTCATACGAGGCATCCTCATCTACCTCTAAGTCGGTCTAATCCAATACATGCGATGGATCCGGCTCGTACTTCCGAAGCATACTAACATGAAACACGTCATGAACTCCGGATAACTGCGGCGGCAAAGCTAAACAATAAGCAACCTCGCCAATCCTCTCAAGGATCTCAAAAGGACCAATGAACCGAGGGGGCAACTTCCCACTCTTCCCAAACCTCATCAATCCCCACCTAGGTGATATTTTCAGAAAAACATGATCACCCACCTCAAATACCAACGGTCTCCTCCTACGGTCGGCATAACTTTTTTGGCGACTCTGGGCTGTAACAAACCTCCTACAGATAAGCTCAACTTTTTTCGTCGTTTTTCTCACCAATTCCGGGCCCAACAAAGGTGCATCACCCACCTCGGCCCAACAAACTGGAGACCTACAAGGTCGGCCATACAAGGCCTCAAACGGTGCCATACCGATACTCGACTGAAAACTGTTATTGTAGGCAAACTCCACCAAGGGCAAGTGCCTCTCCCACGACCCACTAAAGTCAAGGACACAACCTCGAAGCATATCCTTAAGGATCTGAATAGTACTCTTGGACTGGCCGTCAGTCTGAGGGTAATACGCTGTGCTAAAGGTCAACTTAGTGCCCAAGGCACTCTGCAAACTCTGCCACAACCTGGCAGTAAAATGAGGATCTCTATCCGAGACGATCGTCACTGGGACCCCGTGCAATCTCACTATGTCCCGGATATACAAGTCGGCAAGATGATCCACCGAATCTCTCACGCTCATAGGAATAAAGTGTACCGTTTTAGTCAACCGGTCTATAACCACCCAAATAGCATCACTACCTCGCTGAGTCCTCGGAAGACCTACAATGAAGTCCATAGTGACATGCTCCCACTTCCACTCGGCAATAGGCAAGGGTTGCAACAAACCCGCTGGCCTCTAATGCTCGGTCTTCACTTGCTGACAAGTAAGGCACTTAGATACGAAAACTACCACATCTCTCTTCATTTCCCGCCACCAAAACTGGCGACCCAAATCACGATACATCTTAGTGCCTCCCGGATGCACCGCAAGGCGTGAATAGTGAAACTCTCGGAGTACTTCCTCTCGACAAGGCTCCGGCACAAACAAACGGTCTCGGTATCTCACACTCAGGTCGGGATACACAGTCAAACCCTTCTCAACCTTCCCATTGGAGATCTTCTCTCGGAGGGATTCTACCTCAAGGTTACCTCTTTGTGCCTCTAACACTCTAGTCATAAGTGTAGGCGGCGCAACAACAGAAAACAAGGCCACAGCCTCAACAGATTCGCCCAGAAGCAAATCAAACTCGCCAAGGGCACCCAACATCTCCCACTCCCAGATGGCTATACAAGCTACATCATTAATGAATTTCCTGCTAAGGGCATCGGCCACAACATTGGCCTTTCCCGGGTGATAGTGCAACTCAAAGTCGTAGTCCTCAATGAACTCCATCTACCTCCTCTGCCTCAAGTTCAAGTCTTTCTGTGTAAACAGATATTTCAGACTCTTATGATCCGAGAACACCTCGAACCGCTCACCATAAAGCTAGTTCCTCCAAATCTTCAAGGCAAAAATCACAGCTACTAACTCTAGGTCATGTGTAGGGTAATTCTTCTCGTGTATTTTCAATTGACGTGAGCCATAGGTGTAACAACCCTCATACTGTTTACCGACTTATGACTGATTGATTACCGATAACCATCGATTACCGTTAAACTGAATTGATTATGACTGATAATTGGACTAATTAAGAGTACTGAACTGACTGACTGAAATTGGAAACCGAATTGATTGAGTATATGTTAGTTAGATTGCATTCTATCTGTTTGACTGTATGATTATCTGTTCATGCTTATATGTTTAAACTGCTAATTGAAGGCCTTATCGGCGGCCGAATTAGAAACCGACTGATGTTCCATGACCCTCGTAATTAATGTGATTTTATGGTGTATTTACCTGAAAACTGATTAGGTATGATTAAATTGGATTAAAATAAGCTAATTAAAGAGTTTGACGTAATTACACTTTTGCCATCTAGTGGGGCCATTGTTTACTCATATTTGAAGCCTTGTGTATGCTTTATCAAAAGCATTTTTCCTCAGTCTTCTTCTTGTTCTTGCCGACCTTGAGGGAGAGAGGGAGAGAATAGAATTGTTCTTGGGGGTTTGGCTTAGTCAACTTGAAGAATTGCTTGAAATTGAAGTGTATCTGCCTATTTGAGCTCCTTCACTTCTAATTCTACACCTAAGGTAGATCATTCATCATCTTAATGGTGTCTTTGAGTTATTCTTGCATGATTCATGCTTCAATGTAGAACTAAGTCATGAATTGGTTCATTGTTGTTGAATTGAAGCTTGATTGTTGCATGCATGTACATATATTGGAGTTTTGAGGTTGTAGTTCATAATGCCTCACATGCATGTCCATCTTTTGGTCATACTCCATGAGTTCATCTTGTTTTTGAAGGTTTGAGCTCTTTTGAAACAGCATTGAAGCTTTGAAAAGGATTTAAGATCATGCATGTCATGTTTGAAGAATGTTCTTGGAAAATGATTTGAAATTGGTTTGAATTAAACACCCTTGGGCTTTGATTTCTCGAATTGATCTTTGAATCATGTTACTCCATGTGTTTATAAGAGTTTTCCAGAAAATGAGCCCAAGAGGATCGGTTTTGATGCATTTAAACTTGAGTTTGAGCTTGGAGGTGCAATCTGGGTTTTCCAGATTTCGCACTTCCGCTCGAGCGGGGAAATTTACGCTCGAGCGTGGAATCCGAGCAACCAGCATATCTCTGCACTGTTTTGCAGTCCGCTCGAGCGGAGTATTGGGCGCTCGAGCGGAGTCATGTCTCAAGCTCGAGCGGGCGTCGAGCGGAGATTTCACCCATCCAGTACTTTTACAGTACGCTCGAGCGGGAAAGTTTGCGCTCGAGCGTGTACCTTTGTTTGCCTGTACGCTCGAGCGGGGAAACCTGAGCTCGAGCGGGACTCTGTTTTACTGAAAATTCTGTAACTGTTTTCTGATCGCATTTTTGCATCCTCATCCCATCCTAGGCATTTTTAGGCCTAGTTTAAGACATCTTGATGAGGATATCATTGTAGAACACACCAAGGCAAATTAGGGATTTAGTTATGTTATTTCCCAACTGTGTAGCTTAGTGTGTGTTCAACCTGTAAACTGTGTAGGGTTGGCAACTGGGGAGACACGCTCTAGCATACTGTAGCCCAGAACTCTGTGAGTAACAATTGTGTAAAGATATGTTCAACTGATTATCTTCTGAATACTGAACTGAACTGTTTACTGAACTGGTATTATTTACTGAATGAATGTATGTCCTTTATTTCTGAACTGTACTGTGGCATCCTTAGTATTTACGGTTTACTGTTACTGTTACTGTTACAGAGATCTCTGTCGGTTCCCTCGTGGAACCACTACTGTTTACTGACTGATGGCCATCATTACTGTTCGGTCTTTTAAGACCTACTGTTACTGTTATGCTAATGGATGTACCACATATGACTGTTTACTGTACTGAACAACTGAATGACTGATTGAAATGAACTGTTTTCATACTGTAAGGACATTCATTCTTAACCTCTTTACATATTGTGTTATTCACTGGGCTTTAGCTCACTGCTCATATATATATGTAGGTGTACAGGCACCAGACCGCAGCTAGAGGCGTCAGGGTTACTCCAGTTTTGTCAAGCCAGCCTTTGTGCCTCACTGCGAGGTTCCGAGCCTACTGTTAAGGCTTAGGGGTGTTTTAGAATTTTCCCCCGCCTGTCTTCTGTACTGTCTAACTGTTTTGTATAGACTGACTGTTTACTGTACCGTTATACAGGGATTAGGTCCCCGTACTGTGTGACTGTTAATTTTGTATACCGTGTGGTACAGACGGAATGTTTTCGGTACTGTTACTAGGGGTTGAGTCCCTAGTTATATGGATGTGAATATTGTGTATACTGTTCTGTACCGTTTTGTATAATGCATGAAAAGCCTTTTTGCATACAGACTGTCACAGCTCAATGGACACTATTTATTTACTGTATTGGCTTCCGCCAGGCCCTGTACTCTGTTTCACTGTATTACTGTTCAGCAGGCCTTCGGTAATCTCGGATTACTGGCCGGTTACGGTGCTAAACCCATAGGGCCGGGTTTGGGTCGTGACAGAGTGGTATCCGAGCGATACTTACCACGAGTTATATCGCACACACGTGTCCAAATGAGCTATAGGGTGTCCTAGAAAAGTGATTAGGGCATCTCATGAGCATGATAAGTGTGGGGTTATGTTATGACTGAATATCTGTTAATGTGTTAAACTGGTAAACAAATGACTGCTTATGTTTAAAACTGTTATAACTGCTTATAGTGAAATGGACAATGCAAATGAACCTGAGTCCTCATCTACTGAGGCAAGAATGGAAAGAATGGAAAGAATGATAGAACTGATAACTGCTAGACTGGAACAACAACAGAACCAACAGCCCCCACCTCCTCCTCCGGTACAGCCGGAACCTAATGTGAATGTGGATGATGGGGATATTATTGCTCTCACCCATAAATTCAGCAAGATGAAACCGCCATCCTTTCAGGGAGGCCTTGAACCGTTAAAAGCTGAAGCTTGGGTTCTGGAAACAGAGAAATTATTTGAAGTGTTTCCGTGCTCAGAAGCGAACAAAGTACTGTTAGCTACCTTCACCCTACAAGAAGAGGCTAGAAGGTGGTGGATGTTAATCCGTGAAACAAACATTGTTATGACTTGGGCTCAGTTCAAGGAGTCCTTCTTTGAAAAGTACTTCCCTCAGTGTGTTAGGGATAGGAAAGTAACTGAGTTTGAACAACTGAAGCAGGGCACAATGTCCGTTGCAGAATACGAGACGAAATTTACTGAACTTGCCCGTTATGCACCGCACATGGTGGATACTGAATATAAGAAGGCCAGAAAATTTGAAGGTGGCCTTAATGTGGCAATACTTGACCGGATAAATGTTTTGAAACTACCAACTTTTGTGGGTGTTCTCGACCGGGCATTGATGGCCGAGTCAAACATTGCAGCAGTGAAACAATCTGAGACACCAACAACTGAATGGCATGGTAAAAGGCAGGGTTTCAAATTTAAGAAAGGCAAGCACAACCCAGCCAACAAGAAACAGAATACGGGGACAACAACTAGCCTCAGTCAAGGGAGTGGATTCATACCACCCTGTCCTGAGTGTGGCAAGAAGCACAAGGGAGTCTGCTACAGAATATCTGGAGCCTGTTACAGGTGTGGCAAGGTGGGCCACATGGTTAAAGACTGCCCCTCTGCTCCACAAGTCAGTGGTAAAGCTGCACCAAGCGCAGCAGCATCAAATGCTCCACCAAAGCCTAACCCCAGAGTTACGGGGAAAGAGCCTGTGAGGCAAGGCCGAGTGTTCGCACTAGTACCGGGAGATGTGCAGAATACCGAGGCCGTTGTGTCAGGTATCCTTTCTATCTGTACGCAAAATGCATATGTACTGGTTGATTCGGGGTCTACGCATTCATATGTGTCGCATGCCTTTTCACGAAAATTGGATAGACCCTTAGAACCCATGAACTATCTGCTAGCCGTATCATCACCCGTAGGGGGATCCATGACATGTGCTTATATGTACCCCGCATGTGAAATCATTGTTGGGGATATGCATCTGTTTATTGATTTACTGCCATTGAACATTGATCATTTCGACGTAATATTGGGGATGGATTGGTTACAAAAATATCATGCCACTATTGACTGTGTGACCAAGCAAGTTGTTTTCCGTCCACCTGGTTTGCCTGAATTTGTGTTTAATGGGAGCGGAGTAGTACCTCCTCCGTATTTGATTTCGTCAGTAAAAGCTGTTAAATTAATTAGAAAGGGGTGTAAAGGATATCTGTGTTCTGTACTGACTGTGTCTACTGATGATAGTGTTAAAACTGATGTGAATTGTATTCCTATAGTCAGGGAATTTCCAGATGTTTTTCCAGATAATCTTCCAGGGGATTTGACTGACAGGGAGATTGAATTTACCGTTGATGTGATTCCCGGAACACAACCAGTTTCTAAAGCTCCCTACCGAATGGCTCCAACTGAACTGAAGGAACTGAAAGTGCAATTGCAAGAACTGTTAGATAAAAAGTTCATCAGACCTAGCACTTCGCCATGGGGTGCTCCTGTTTTGTTTGTCAAGAAGAAAGATGGCTCACTGAGACTGTGCATCGACTACCGTGAACTGAATAAGGTAACTGTAAAGAACAAATACCCATTGCCACGCATTGATGATTTATTTGATCAGTTACAGGGTGCACAAGTGTTTTCTAAGATTGATCTCAGATCGGGGTATCATCAACTGAAGGTTAAACCGGAAGACATCGATAAAACTGCTTTTAGAACGAGGTATGGACATTATGAATTTCTAGTTATGCCTTTTGGAGTCACGAACGCACCAGCTGCTTTTATGGACCTTATGAACAGAATTTTTAAACCATACCTTGATGACTTTATCGTTGTATTTATCGATGACATATTGATTTACTCCAAAAGTGTAGAACAACATGAACATCATCTGAGACTTGCCCTACAAACCTTAAGAGAACAGAAACTGTATGCTAAACTGTCTAAATGTGAATTTTGGCTTGACCATGTTATGTTTTTGGGGCATGTTGTTAGCAAAGATGGAATTTCTGTTGATCCGCAGAAAATTGAAGCTGTAGTGAACTGGCCTAGACCAACAAATGTGACTGAAGTCCGAAGCTTTTTGGGATTGGCTGGATATTACAGAAGATTTGTCAAAGATTTCTCCAAAATTGCCCTACCACTGACACAGTTAACACAAAAGGGGACATCATTTGACTGGACCGACCAAAGAGAATCTGCTTTCCAGGAGTTGAAAACTAGACTTGTGACTGCACCAGTTTTGACTTTACCCTCAGGTACGGATGGTTATACTGTATTTAGTGATGCTTCTCATAAGGGTTTGGGATGTGTTTTAATGCAGAATGGGAAAGTTATTGCTTATGCTTCCCGACAGTTGAGACCACATGAAAAGAACTACCCAACCCATGATCTGGAACTTGCTGCAGTAGTATTTGCACTGAAAATCTGGCGTCACTATCTGTACGGGGTGACATGTGAAGTATACACCGACCACAAGAGTTTAAAGTATTTCTTCACACAGAAAGAACTGAACATGAGACAGCGGAGATGGCTAGAACTGATAAAGGATTACGACCTACAGATCTTGTACCACCCAGGAAAAGCCAATACCGTTGCCGATGCATTGAGCCGGAGATCGATTGGAAACTTAGCATGTTTGCTTACAGGACAGAAAGAGTTGCTTTGTGACCTTGAAAAATCTGAAATTGAAATTGTTTTACGGGAACAAGGTGGAACCTTAGCTGCTATTTCTGCTCAACTGGCACTGATTGAGGAAATTAAAGAAAAGCAGCAACTGGATGACTTCTTGAAGAAGATCATCGAAGAAAGAGAATCTAAACCGAGACCGGGATTCAAATTTGAGAATAATGTACTGAAATTTCAAGAAAGACTGTGTGTACCAAATGATACTGAACTGAAAAGAAGAGTTCTGCAAGAAGGCCACAATTCGAAATTGTCTATCCATCCGGGGAATACGAAAATGTACCAAGATCTGAAACAGAATTTCTGGTGGCCGGGAATGAAGAAAGAGATTGCTGATTTTGTATCCAAATGTCTTCATTGCCAACAGGTCAAAGCTGAACATCAACGACCTGCCGGACTATTGCAACCCCTACCCATACCAGAGTGGAAATGGGAGCATATCACGATGGATTTTATCGTTGGATTACCTCGCTCCAGAAAAGGTATGGATTCCATTTGGGTTATTGTTGATAGACTAACCAAATCTGCTCACTTCTTACCTGTCAAGACGACTTATAATGCGGACAAATTGGCTGTTATCTATATTGATGAAATTGTAAGACTGCATGGAGTGCCTGTGTCTATTGTTTCTGACAGGGATTCGAAGTTTACATCGAGGTTTTGGCAAAGCCTACAAACTGCACTGGGTACTGAACTGAGATTGAGTAGTGCCTATCATCCTCAGACAGATGGCCAATCAGAAAGGACCATCCAAACTCTGGAGGATTTACTGAGAATGTGTGTCCTTGATTTTCAGGGAGACTGGGAAAGCCATTTGCCCTTAGCTGAATTTGCGTATAACAACAGCTACCATTCGAGTATTGGCATGGCGCCTTTCGAGGCATTGTATGGCAGAAAATGTAGATCTCCGATTTGCTGGGCAGAAGTTGGAGATGGGCCGTTGCTTGGGCCCGAGATTGTGTATGAAACAACTGAAAAAGTAAAACTAATACAGCAAAGACTGAAAACTGCACAGAGTAGACAGAAAAGTTATGCAGATGTCAGAAGACGGGACAGAGAGTATGAAGTGGGTGATCACGTTTTTGTGAAAGTGACACCAATGAAAGGCCAGACTCGTTTTGGAGTCAAAGGCAAGTTAGCACCGAGATACGTCGGACCATATGAGATCATTGAGAAAATCAATCCGGTGGCGTATCAAGTTGCGCTCCCTCCTGAAATGGAGCATATGCATAACGTCTTCCACATCTCTATGTTAAGAGACTATCTTCGGGATCCCTTCCATGTAATAGAGCCTACCCACGTAGTGTTGAGTGATGACTACACATACGAGGAACGGCCTATACAGATTGTAAACAGACGGATCAAGAAACTGAGGAACAAAGAGATCCCGTTAGTGAAAGTTGACTGGCAGAACCATGGTGGCGTGTATGCCACTTGGGAAAGGGAAGATGACATGGCTAAACGATATCCTGAACTGTTTCCACTGAATCCTGTTTTCTTCCAGGATGAAGGTAACTCGAGTTTAGAGGACTAAACTCTTTATAAGGAGGGGAGACTGTAACAACCCTCATACTGTTTACCGACTTATGACTGATTGATTACCGATAACCATCGATTACCGTTAAACTGAATTGATTATGACTGATAATTGGACTAATTAAGAGTACTGAACTGACTGACTGAAATTGGAAACCGAATTGATTGAGTATATGTTAGTTAGATTGCATTCTATCTGTTTGACTGTATGATTATCTGTTCATGCTTATATGTTTAAACTGCTAATTGAAGGCCTTATCGGCGGCCGAATTAGAAACCGACTGATGTTCCATGACCCTCGTAATTAATGTGATTTTATGGTGTATTTACCTGAAAACTGATTAGGTATGATTAAATTGGATTAAAATAAGCTAATTAAAGAGTTTGACGTAATTACACTTTTGCCATCTAGTGGGGCCATTGTTTACTCATATTTGAAGCCTTGTGTATGCTTTATCAAAAGCATTTTTCCTCAGTCTTCTTCTTGTTCTTGCCGACCTTGAGGGAGAGAGGGAGAGAATAGAATTGTTCTTGGGGGTTTGGCTTAGTCAACTTGAAGAATTGCTTGAAATTGAAGTGTATCTGCCTATTTGAGCTCCTTCACTTCTAATTCTACACCTAAGGTAGATCATTCATCATCTTAATGGTGTCTTTGAGTTATTCTTGCATGATTCATGCTTCAATGTAGAACTAAGTCATGAATTGGTTCATTGTTGTTGAATTGAAGCTTGATTGTTGCATGCATGTACATATATTGGAGTTTTGAGGTTGTAGTTCATAATGCCTCACATGCATGTCCATCTTTTGGTCATACTCCATGAGTTCATCTTGTTTTTGAAGGTTTGAGCTCTTTTGAAACAGCATTGAAGCTTTGAAAAGGATTTAAGATCATGCATGTCATGTTTGAAGAATGTTCTTGGAAAATGATTTGAAATTGGTTTGAATTAAACACCCTTGGGCTTTGATTTCTCGAATTGATCTTTGAATCATGTTACTCCATGTGTTTATAAGAGTTTTCCAGAAAATGAGCCCAAGAGGATCGGTTTTGATGCATTTAAACTTGAGTTTGAGCTTGGAGGTGCAATCTGGGTTTTCCAGATTTCGCACTTCCGCTCGAGCGGGGAAATTTACGCTCGAGCGTGGAATCCGAGCAACCAGCATATCTCTGCACTGTTTTGCAGTCCGCTCGAGCGGAGTATTGGGCGCTCGAGCGGAGTCATGTCTCAAGCTCGAGCGGGCGTCGAGCGGAGATTTCACCCATCCAGTACTTTTACAGTACGCTCGAGCGGGAAAGTTTGCGCTCGAGCGTGTACCTTTGTTTGCCTGTACGCTCGAGCGGGGAAACCTGAGCTCGAGCGGGACTCTGTTTTACTGAAAATTCTGTAACTGTTTTCTGATCGCATTTTTGCATCCTCATCCCATCCTAGGCATTTTTAGGCCTAGTTTAAGACATCTTGATGAGGATATCATTGTAGAACACACCAAGGCAAATTAGGGATTTAGTTATGTTATTTCCCAATTGTGTAGCTTAGTGTGTGTTCAACCTGTAAACTGTGTAGGGTTGGCAACTGGGGAGACACGCTCTAGCATACTGTAGCCCAGAACTCTGTGAGTAACAATTGTGTAAAGATATGTTCAACTGATTATCTTCTGAATACTGAACTGAACTGTTTACTGAACTGGTATTATTTACTGAATGAATGTATGTCCTTTATTTCTGAACTGTACTGTGGCATCCTTAGTATTTACGGTTTACTGTTACTGTTACTGTTACAGAGATCTCTGTCGGTTCCCTCGTGGAACCACTACTGTTTACTGACTGATGGCCATCATTACTGTTCGGTCTTTTAAGACCTACTGTTACTGTTATGCTAATGGATGTACCACATATGACTGTTTACTGTACTGAACAACTGAATGACTGATTGAAATGAACTGTTTTCATACTGTAAGGACATTCATTCTTAACCTCTTTACATATTGTGTTATTCACTGGGCTTTAGCTCACTGCTCATATATATATGTAGGTGTACAGGCACCAGACCGCAGCTAGAGGCGTCAGGGTTACTCCAGTTTTGTCAAGCCAGCCTTTGTGCCTCACTGCGAGGTTCCGAGCCTACTGTTAAGGCTTAGGGGTGTTTTAGAATTTTCCCCCGCCTGTCTTCTGTACTGTCTAACTGTTTTGTATAGACTGACTGTTTACTGTACCGTTATACAGGGATTAGGTCCCCGTACTGTGTGACTGTTAATTTTGTATACCGTGTGGTACAGACGGAATGTTTTCGGTACTGTTACTAGGGGTTGAGTCCCTAGTTATATGGATGTGAATATTGTGTATACTGTTCTGTACCGTTTTGTATAATGCATGAAAAGCCTTTTTGCATACAGACTGTCACAGCTCAATGGACACTATTTATTTACTGTATTGGCTTCCGCCAGGCCCTGTACTCTGTTTCACTGTATTACTGTTCAGCAGGCCTTCGGTAATCTCGGATTACTGGCCGGTTACGGTGCTAAACCCATAGGGCCGGGTTTGGGTCGTGACAATAGGCAACCACTTTCCCCTCTTACATCAACACACAACCCAAACCCTCTCGTAAGGCATCATAATAAACGGCATAACCCAAACTTCTCTCCGGAATAATCAAAACCGGAGCAGTGGTCAATCTAACCTTCAACTCTTGAAACGACTTTTCACAAGTCTCACACCATACAAACTTGACCCCTTTCCGCGCCAATCTAGTCAACGGTGAAGCTAGCCTGGAGAAATCTTTCACAAACCGGCGATAATACCCAACTAATCCTAGAAAACTGCGGATCTCAAAAACACTCTTAGGCTGTACCCAATCCTGCACTGCCTCTATCTTGGATGTATCAACAGACACCCCTTCCCCGGAGACTACTTCGCCTAAGAACTTCACCTCCCTTAGCCAGAACTCACATTTCCCGAACTTAGCATAAAGCTTATGGGCTCTAAGCAACTCGAGCACCACTCTCAAGTCTCCCTCGTGCTCCTCCTCAGAAGGTGAATAAATCAGAATGTCGTCCACGAAGACGACTACAAAACGATCCAAGAATTCCCGAAATATCCAGTTCATCAAGTCCATAAACACTGCCGGTGCATTGGTGAGCCCAAAAGGTATCACCAGAAACTCATAATGGCCATACCGTGTACAGAATGCCGTCTTCGGGATATCCTCCTCCCTAACCCTCAACTAGTGGTAACCCGATCTCAAGTCTATCTTAGAGAAACAACGGGAACCCTTCAACTGGTCGAACAGATCATCTATACGAGGCATAGGGTATTTATTCTTGACTGTAGCCCGATTCAATTTCTGGTAATCAATACAAAGTCTCAAGGCACCACATTTCTTTTTAGCAAAGAGGGCCGGTGCTCCCCACGGCAAAACACTAGGACGAATATAACCCTTATCTAGCAACTCCCGGAGTTGAATCTTCAACTTACTCAACTCGGCTGGGACAAAACGGTAAGGTGCCATAGAAATCGGTGTCGTGCCAGGCACTAGGTCAATAAAGAACTCGATCTCCCGTTGGGGTGGCAAGCTGACAAGATCCTCGGGAAAGACGTCCGAGTACTCACAAACCACTCTCGGCAATACCGTCTGGGTCTCATCACACTCACTACTCATAAAACTAGCGAGGAGACCACTAAGCTCACTCCGCCCTCGCGGATCATACACCGGTGGAAAAACACTACCAACCCGATCCCCCAAGAAATGGAAACAATCCCCGCTCAAGGTACATACAGTGACCCTCTGGCAGTAACAGTCAATAACAGCCCAGTATGACGATAACCAGTCCATACCCAAAATAACATCAAAACCCGTCATAGGCATAACCATAAAAGGAAATGGAAGTCGGTGGTCAGCGACCTCTATATCACAACCTCTACAGCCTTGTTTCAAAATCAACTCACCCCCAATAGGCGATACTACACAAATCGGAGATGCTAACCGTACCAACTCCAAACCCAAAACAGATGCAAATGCAGCAGATATAAAAGAATGGGATGCACCCGTATCAATCAACACATTAGCAACCGAGTTGCAAAACAAAAAGGTACCACTCACAATAAATGGAGCCGGTACAAGATCCTGCGCGGTAATAGCATACACGCGCCTTGAAGGTCTCTGATCTACCTGCTCACCCCGAGGAGCATAAGACTGCTGCGCAGACTGGGACGATGAAGCCCCCTGATTGGCCCTCGAGGCCTGAACTGACTGAGCTGGCTGATGGCTCTAAGTCTGCCTCAAAACCAGATGCACCAGATGTGCCACTCAACTGCGGGCAAAACCTCTTCAGGTACCTTGCCTGACCACACTGGTAACAAGAAAGCGACTGGCCTCTACCCTGACTTTGGCTCTAAGGTCGAGCCGAAGATGATGCTGCTCTCTATCCTCCTCCCTTCTGTGGGCAAACTAGAGACTTGTAGCCCAGCTGGCCACATTTGAAACAGGTAATGTCTCCCTGGCTGCCTTTCCCAGGACCTGCACTCGGCACTGGAAAGGTCAATCTAGTAAAACCACCCTGAGACTACTGAGGGTTAGAACCCCTCTGTCTCCTGCCATCTCCCTGACCATCCTGACTCCTCTTGGAGCCCCTCTGTCTCTCATCCTCCTCCTGCATCATGATTTCCATATGGGCTGCAGCATCCACCAGGCGCCCATACTCTCAGGTCATATAACCCCCAACTCTCATCTTGAGGCCATGCCTCAACTTGTTCTCAAACTCAAGACAACAGCGTTCCTCAAACGCCACCAGCTCAGGTGCAAACCTGGATAAATTAGTAAATGCGGCCTCAAACTCGGCCACTGAAGAGCTCAGCTGCTTAAGCTGGCAGAACTGATCCCTCAACCTCTCCCTGACAGCTGAAGACAGGAACTTCTCTTGGAAAGCACCTACAAAGGCCTCCCAAGTCCCTCCTATATGGCCCTTCGTGAACTTCCACCATTGACCCGCATCCCCTTTAAGCTGGAAAGATGCCAAGGTCACTTTCAACACCCCGTTTTCGATGCCAAGCATCTCAAACATCTTCGTTGTCTGTTCGAGCCATTCATCCACCTTAAGTGGCTCTTTTGGATCACCTACAAATTCGTCCGGGTTAGACCAGAAGAACTCCCTCTTCAGAAAAGAAGGCCCTGTATCTGCAACATGAACCTGGGCTTGATTCTCAGCTCTGAGAATGCCCACGGACTCCCTGAATGCTCCTGCTATCTCGCGGGCTAAGGCGCCCATAGCCTGCTAACCTACTGGCTCGGCCACATTGGCCTAGCCAACACCCTCCTACTGCTCCGGAATCTCATCCGGTATAGGCATCTCCTGCCTACCGCGCCTACCGCGTCCTCGTCCTCGTCCTCGTCCTCGTCTTGACATCCTAATAAAGGTAACAAAGACATTAGCACATTAATAAATGTGCCGAAGCTATAACACTCACGTCCTAATGCATTGGACAACAGTAATTCACTCCACGTAAGCACATAATCACATAAGCACCTACGAATTTCATTCCTGGATAATGACAGTCCCGTGGCATTGCTAGAGTTCCGGTTGGAAACAACATTGATCAAGTGCTTTTCTAACAAGACTACCAGAAACTCAAGGGTCCAATCGACATCCTAGAAACTACATTCAATACCCACATAGTCACATAAACATGTTATCATGTAAGCATATAACAGTACAACTAAGTCTCTATCAAATGAGATGAACCCATTGTGATACTAATCACTTCTCACGTACCTAAAGTATTCAAACCCGGTACGCTCTGATACCAAGTGTAACGCCCTCAAAATAAACCCATAATATATATATACAATATTGACATGCATTGACATAAGAGGATAAAACATTCTTCCATTCATCAGAGTATTCTTACTAAAAGACATTACATGTAATAACGAAAGTAAATGCCCTACGGGCTTACAGCTTTCCAAGCTAACACTTGGACACAAAAAGTGAGTACTAACTCAACTACAGATTAAGCCCTTGGCTAGAATTTACATATAATATCCAAAATAAACAAATAACTAAAAAGAGTCTTCAACTCCAATTCCTTCTAAGTTAAGTCCTTGGAGGTAGCATATCACCTGGACCTGAAAATGATGTTCCCATATAGGGTGAACCACAGCCCAGCAGAGATATACTAAACCAAATATAAGCAATGACTAAAGCAATAACATTCGATTGGTGGTTAGCACTTATAACTCAATTGCATCACAATACAGTTTCATGACAATTATGTCCATGATACGTTTCACTTTCCGCTATTTATCCAACTTTCCGTTTATACAAACATGGCTCAAAACCTAACCAAACAATAAAATGAGACTACATCTTATATTAATATTATCTCCAATATCAACGATTCAAATGAGGCTAAGGCTCATACTAAAACACTTCCATAAATCAATAAGTATACATATTTGCTGTACTAGTGGAGTCCATCCCCTTGCTCCTCCTAAACAGGTTTGAAAGTTCATCCCCTATCTTCCCTCAAACCATGAAGTACAATTTATAAAGGAAAATTTACAGTTTATAAAGGGATGTTAACACTACTGATAGAGAGAGTACTTAAGTATTAACATAAGTGAAATTTTAGATTCAAATTTATAAAGGAACGTTAACTGTTATCTCATAAAATAAAAAAAAAAAGTGATAATATTAATTTATCGTGCAATGTGTCATAACTATATTGATTACTAAAAATAATAATGAGAGCCCTTTAAATCAATTGCTGTAACAAACTATTAATTAGTTAGGTTGAGACACCATAATTTATTGCAGTCCTAGGTCTAATGAATATGTATGGATGCACATGCATTAACCGATTTTTTTTTAGTGTTTATTTATTTATTAAGAACTCAAATCTATTATCTAGGAAGAGTACAAGATAACCAAATGTAGACAATATGTTGCAGGACATGAGAAGGAAAATTTCTCTTAAAAAGTAAATATGAGTAAATATGAATGAAATATAAATATATTTTATTTAGATGATATGTGCTGATCTTGAGTTTTTTTTTAATAATTTGAACTTTTTATATAGTAAAGTTCGTTGGGTAGATCATCGTGCAAAAAATTTAATTGATTGGATATCTATAGCTTCATACTAAAAGCACAATAGAAAAATAAATCGTTAACATGATCTTGACTTTTTTTTTTAATTTATAAAAATATTTGATCATAGAGTTATAGATGTCAAATCAATTGATTTTTTGCACGGATAATTTATTCGACAAATTCTATCTTGGTATGACCTCAGTCACAGCAAAAACCCTCAATTCTATTTCATTTACAATTCACACACTTTTTCCTTCACAATTTTTAAAATCTCTACTCAAATCCATAAACCAAACACATTCTTAAAGTTGTATTTAAATCATGAATTTGGGTAGAGATTTAAAATAAGAAAAGGAAATGATGGGTGAAATGTCAATGAAATATAGTTGCATTTTACCTACCTACCATTTACTTTTTTCTTTCCAAATCTTTACTTAAATTTATAATTCAAACAGAAATAATATTTAAAAAACAATGCATTACAATCTTACAAATAAGGTGAAAAAAAACTTGAACTGTTTTTTATTATCATTTTTCGTAAAACATAAAGATTTAATTGGCAAATTATTTCTACAATTTTTTTTTTGAAAAAAAAATTATTGGTAAAATCATTTTTTAGAAAGAAAAAAAAATTAGGTGGAGGATTGGAGGAGACTGTTTGGACCCATGTGGCCCACCACAAGTCCCGTTTTAATGATCCGAACCATTTATTTTGTTAGACATTTCGTGTATTTTATCTACATAAAAAAATTAGGTTAATCTGATAATTATAACTTGTTCAACTTAATCTGTTTTTCACTAAAAAAAAATTACTATAATTGTATTTTTAAAAAATAAACCACAAATTTTTTAGATGACAAAAATAATAAATTAAACAAGTTGCAATTATCGGATCTATCTAATTTTTTGTGTGGATGAAATACATGAAGAGTTCGACGGTTTGGATTATTGAAACGGAACCAGTGACGGGGCTCCACGGTTCAAACAATCCCCTCCGGTTCAGATTTCGAACAGTAAGAAATCCTCCTTTAAAAAATTATTTCTAATTTTCAAAAAATAATTTTCACACAAAATGAAAATGATTAATGCTTTAAACTTTTTCTGATTTTTGTTTTAAAAAATATGAATAAACAAAATTAAATTAAACGATACCAAAAAAAAAGTCAATAATATTTGAAAGGGATGAGTTTTTCTCATATTTACATCTCAACATAAGAGAATTTGAGTATTTTGTGAACCTATCACAAGTTCCATTTTGATAATCTGAATCATTTATTTTCTAAGATCTTCAATGTATGTCATCCATAAAAAATAGGTAAGTTGATCCAAAAATCGTAATTTTTTCATTTTATTCAGTTTGGATCAACTTAATTTTTTTTTATGAATAATATTAATTGAGAATTTTATAAAATAAATAATTAAAATAATTAAAATGAAATTTATGATAAGCTTTACAGATGTATCACATTATCTTATATTAAAAGATGTGAATCTTAAAAGCCCAATCCAATTTGGAAATGATTCAATAATGACACTTTTTCTGTCCAAGGCACCTTTTGTCTGTTCTGTAATTTTCATGGGAATTAATTAATATAAGATAAAAATGGCACAGTGGTGGAAACAGTGCACTACACAATAAGATGCTGCCAATCTCTGTACAGTAATGGCCATTATTTTGAGAAATGACCTGAAAAAATTGAAATTGGATGTAAATTTAATGTTAGCAGAATGTGGTTCATATTTAAGATAAGAATAATGTTAAAAATTACGGAAAAAAAAAATATAAAATATTTTATGAGCGTTATTTATCTTTAGATTATACATGAAATATCATATACTAATTAAAAGATAAAAAAAAAATTATGAAATATTTCATAATCACTAGCATTACTCTTAAAATAATTGTAATTCATAGATTTAATTTTTTTAATATTCTTTTGAGAATTTTTTTTCCTGATTGCCAGTATTATTGATTATTTTGATTTGTAGCCAATGGCATTATCATTACAACATATAAGTGTTTTAGAATTTTTTTTTTAATTTCTGGTTTAGTTTGTTTCGACGTAAAATATTTTACACAAAATATTTTTATTGTAAATTGATTTTATACAAAACAAAAATATATTGTTTTTGTTTTTCGGCATTTGGTTGACATTTGAAACAAAAATATTTTATTGTTTAAAAAAGAAATTTTGATTTAATAAGCCGTAATTTTTTACTTTTTAGTGAGTTAAGATATTTTCTTGAAAATGTTAAATGTATTAAAAATGTAGTGAGTGAGAGTCAACTTTGTAAAAATTGACTTATGAAAATTTTAAAGGTAAGTCATTTTTTAGAAAATGATGCAAAAATATTTTCCTTAAAAACTATTTTATTGGCTTTTTGTTCAACTAAACAATAAAAAATGAGTAAAATATTTTTGATAAAAATATTTTACATCAAAACAAACAGAACTTAAAAGTATAAATTTTATTGCAAAAAAATTTGGGGACTAATTTTAGTTGTAGCGAAGACCGTCACCAAAGGTCGTTTAGAAAAGTCAAAAGGGGCTTTTAGGAACAAAATTTTAAAAATGTCACTAATAAATGTACTTTTAGAGACAAAATAACTTGGCCCCAAAACAAATTTATTTTTTGAGACAATTCCACACTTAAATCATGATTCTAAAACTAAATCAAACGGAGCCAAAAAATTTTATTCCAAAAAGTTAGTAATTCATCACTAAATATCTAATTTTGTTGCTAAAAATAAAATAATACTGTAACACTTTTGGCGACAAAAATATTTTATCCTTAAAAAAGTAATTTTATCGTTAAAAAAGTAATTTTATCCTTGTACTTTTGTCCTTTAAATTAACTTTAATTTTGCTATGGTATTGTGGTGGTGCAAGAACAAATATTGGTCAATGTTGCATTTAGAGACATTTTTACATTTTTTAATCAATAGAAAATTAGTTACATATACGAGAAGAACAACATTAATTTAGACAATTATAGTCCAGTAATTCAACAACCATCCTAAGAAATAACTTATTATTTATTTTTCACTAGTTAAGTATAAAAAATGAATTCTTTTTATTTTATTTGACTAGATTTTTATATTATGTGCTCTAATACTATAATTCATTTTACTTATTTATCTACGCAAACTATTTTAAGAGTTTCTCAAAACTTTCCAAATATGGTTTATAGCGATCCAGGTCTTTGACTCGTCCTTGTGGTGTTCTGGACTCAAATTTCATGGTTAGAAAGTATTATCTACGCCTTTTCTTCCTTCCACTCTTTGAGTTTGAGTTTTGGGATGTCTTAGGAGTTTTTGGGACTGATTAGTTGCAAGTTGTTCAAACTTTTGTCATCCAGAATTTTGGCTCTTCGCTCGAGCGAGGCTTCTTTTGCTCGAAAGAGCTTTATGAGCTCCCAGTACTTTTGTAGAAAAGAGTCCTTTGCTCGAGCGAAACTTCTTGCGCTCGAGTGAGGAGTGCATCTGAAAAACTTCTGAAGCTTGGTATTTTACGCTCGAGCGACACTTCTTGCGCTCGAGCGCGCTCGAGCGAGGTGACCTTTTTGTGTCAGGTCGCTCGAGCGAGAACTCCTTCGCTCGAGCAAGCCCGGTGTATATCAATCACCAACAGCGCCGTTTTGATTCACTTTGATTTCCTTTTCACTCAAAAACCCTAAATCTGCAGCTTCTCTCTGTAGAAGTTACCTTCTCTCTTTGATTTCTCCAAATCCATTGGGATTTAGGCCTAAGTTCTTCACCAATGTTGGTTATCACCTTGAGGACTTTGTTGTATGCGGTGGAGATCGAGTTTAGGCATCATTGATTTTGGGATTTCATCTCAATTTTCTTCAAAACTTGAGATATGGATTTTCTTTGAGTTATATATATGTTTTTGCAAGTTCTAGATGATTTTTGAAATTATCCTTTGGTTAATTATGGAAAATAGGTTGTTGATTCAATAAGATGAGTGATTTGAAAGTGGGTCTACTTTCTAGTTTTTTTTTTTTTTTTATTTAATAAGAATTGAGGGTTTTGAACTATGTTGCAAAAAGAAAGATGTTTTCAGTGAGATCTTCTTAAATATTTGAAAATGGATGGGTTTGGTGAGAGAACCTAGAAATTGGAGATTTTTTTGAAAGATGTTGAAAATCTTTGGGGGATGTTATATTTATTTTGTGTGCTAAAATAAATGATGTTTTGAAAAATTGTTTATTTATTTACATATAAATGATGTTTTTCATGGAATATGATGATTGTAGAAGTTTTGAAAATTGTTGTTTAAAAGTGTTGATATAGTCTTGAGATGACTAAATTGTTGAAATTGCTTGAAAGGTGGAAATTTTGTTATCCCTTAGATGAATTGAACTAAAAGTGTTTATTCATCATGTAAAATTACATTTGAATGGAGAAATGGAGATTTTTTTTTTTTATCACAATGGAAATATTGTGTGAAAATGTTGAAAGTGGAAGAAATATTGTATTGTATTATTAATCATTGCATTGGCATATCAATCCATTTGTGAATGAAGAGCTTTGAAATTTAATCAGAAAACTTGCATTGAGAAAAGAATGTTGAGAAACAAGTTTTCATGAATTGGCTTTAAAGTAAATACGATAGTAAGTCTTGACAAGTGGTGTAGATAAAATTGAATAGGTGTCGAGCCTTCCAATTAATATTGGTAAAAATGACAGATTATAGGTGTCGAGCCATCTAATCAATGCTGGTAAAAATGACAAATTGGTAGTACTTGTATAGACTACCTACAAACACGGACCTGAGGACTACTAGAGTAGTATTTACCGCCCCTTGAATAAAATTGATAAGAGTTGAATTGTTGAAATTGCATTGCATCATTCAGCATAATGGTTTTCAAAAGATGAAGATGTGTTTTATTCTCAAAAGGGCATGGCATGACACATGCATTCATCTCTTGAGACTTGTATAAAATGTATATACTTTGTTAAGGATTTCCTACTAGGCTTTATGCTCACCCTATGGGATTTTTGTACAGGAAATGACGTGGTGAATCTGCCTAACTGAGGGCATGGAAGTGTGTGTGTTGGGAGCACAATACTCTCATTATGTGTGACTCTGTTTTGTAAGCCAAGGGCTTATTTGTGTGGGTTTGAATAACCGATTTGTGTAACCGGATTTAAGCCTTGGAAACTTGTAAACCCATGAGGGTATTTATTTGTTTATGATATTTGATTTGGATCATGTAGTGCAAGTGTGAAGATTTATATCCAGTTTTTATCTTAAAGAGCCATGGATATTATGTTATCATTTGGGCATGTAACGTCCCAAATTTCTAGCCCAAATGATAATACAACAATCATGGCTCTTTCAAGGAAAATTGAATATAAATTTCCAAACTTACATTACATGATACAATAGTTTTTCATACAACAATACATTAATCCAACAACAAGTAAATAAACAAATAAATAGCCCCAAGGGTTTACAAGTTTCCAAGGCTTGAGCATGATTACACAAAACGGTTATTCAAACCTACACACATACAGCCTTGGCTTATACACAAAGTCACAGCAAAATGAGAGTCTCGTATTCTCAACACACATATCCTCGCCTTTAGTTAGGCGGCATCACCACATTTTTTCCCGTACAAAAATCCCATAGAGTGAGCATATAGCCTAGTAGGAAATCCTTAACAAAGTATATACATTTTATACAAGTTTCAAGAGATGAAATGCACATGACATGCTGTGCCCTTTTTGAAGATAAATCACATCTTCATCTTTTGAAAACCATCATGTTCAATGATGTCATGCAATTTCAATTGTTCAAAACTTAACAATTTATTTCAAGAGCGGTAAATACGACTCTGGTAATCTTTAGGTCGGTGTCTGCAAGTAGACTATACAAGTACTACCAAATTGTCATTTTTACTGGTATTAACCGGAAGGCTCGACACCTATCCGCGCGGGTTTTCGGTCTTTCACCCTGGACTCTCAAGCTAACTTATTCAATATCATTTACGCCACCTATCAAGACTTATCACGTATTTACCCCAAAATCATTTTATGAAAACTTGTTTCTCAACATTCTTTTCTCAATGCAAGCTTTCAAATTAACTTTCAAAGTTTAATATAATCAAATGAATTGTTATGCCAATAACACAAGATGAATATAAACACTTTTATTCCATTCATCATCCAAAGAATAGCACAATTCTCTCTTCTCAAGTATCCTCAACAATTAGTCATTTCAAAACTATTTCAACGTTTTAAACAATAATTTCCAAAATGAACACCAATTCTCATATTCCTTGAAATTCATCATTTATATAAATATAAATAAGAAATTTTCCAAACATCCATTTATTTTGACACGCAAAATAAATACAATAATATCATTCATGGATTTTCAGTCTCTTTTAAAAAATTCCCAAATCTAGGTTTTCTCACCAAAACTATACAACTCAAATCCTTTGAAAGAAAACTTTTCAAAATCATCTTTTCTTCAATCAACGAAGATCAAAACCCATAAGATCATTTTAAAAGAATAAGAGACAAACTCACTTTCAAAATCGCTCAACTTCTTGAATCAACAATCATTTTTCAAAGCTATCGAAAGATGATTTCAAAAATCATATAAATCTTGCAAAAATATATATATATATATAACTCCAAGAAAATCTCTATCTCAAGTTTTGAAGAAGAAATAAGATGAAACTCCCAAAATCAACGGTGTCGAAACTCGATCTTCACCGTACACAACGAAGCCCTCGAGAAGTTAACCAAGTTTGATGAAGAATTTATGATAGAACTCTAATGGATCTTGAGAAATCAAGGTTTTGATCCAATTTGGCGTAGGAAAATATAGAGAGAAGGGAGAGGAAAGGGTTTTTAAAGAGAGAGATATACAAAAGTGATCTGAAATATCAGATTCACGAACTGATATAACATGGTCTGCTTGAGCATGGAAAGCTCCGCTCGAGCGTCAAATACACTTTCCTAGTACTTTTGCAGACAGGTCAAACTTCTGAAACCAAACATTCTCCGCTCGAGCGCATAAACGGCCGCTCGAACGGACAAGCAACTTCTAATGCATTTTGCATTTTTGCTTTAGGGGCGCTGCCTCTCAACCCCGCCAGGGTGCTGTCCTAGACCCGCCAAGGGGCGCTGTCCCCTGGACCTATGCCAGCTGATCGGACAACTCGATCCCCAACATATTCAGTGAAATGGCAAAACTGGAATCGTTACAAGGCATGAAAATTGGGGCATTACATAGTTAGCTTGGAATTTTTTTGTTGAAATGATTAGTATAATAGTTAGTCTGTTGAAGAAGGTAAAGTAGAATGGGACTAGCTATAATAGCCAACATGCCTATCTTAAAGAACCCATTGAAGATGTTTTAATAAATAAATAAATAAAAGCCCAACAATTATCATAAAAATCTATAATGAAAAAAAAAAAAAAAAAAACACACACACACACACACAACTACCGTGCCTGGTAATCATCACAAAAAATAATTCATAATGGGACAAAAAAAATAACACAATATAACCCCATAATATATATATATATATATATATATATATATTTGTGTAATGATTAACCTCCCTATCCCTCGTAGCATCCTATTTAAAAAGATTTATTTATTATTGTAACTAGTCTCATCCTATTTTATTCTCTCCAATAGGTTAATTACGACAATAGTTATTTTAACAAAATTCTTTAAAATTAACTACATTTGAAAAGCTTGGAAGGTCATTCAAACCAAATAAATAAAATAAGGAGTATCGTAAAACACACAGATAAAATAATTTTTTTTATTTTTAAATACTTTAACTAGGAAGAAATGAAGAGTGGCATTACAGTTGTTCTCAGATACTAGTGTGCAAGAGTGATTAACTGATTTAACCAATTAGTTCAATTGTTACATGTTGAGAGGATATCATTAGGGTGATACCTTCACCTCGTTTGATTTAGAGAATAAAATTGATCATATTATTTGTGTTTGGTAAACATTATGGAAGTCAATTTGTCATTGGTGACATTGCTACGTCCATAATGCAATAGTTTCTCTTGTATTTTTAAAAAAAGAAGCCATCCTCTATGTATGTATTCCTTGATGATCATCATCAGTTTATTTTCCCATTTATCTTCGGAAAATTACATGTCAGTGCAACTTTCAAAAATTAATTAATTTTGGTGAAAAAATTTATTATTTTATATTTTAATGTTTGTAAAGTTTATCTATAATTTGTAAATATTTTTTTAAATCACATGTAATTTTCCCATTTTTCTTTGGAGAACCAAAAAAAAAAAAATTAAAAAAAATAATAATAAAATAAAATGAAAAGTATTATTGATTATGGGTTCCAACCCTACTCGGCTAACAAGCACATTAGCACCCTCCAATTGTTGTACCTATCACATGCCAAGTGGTCAATGCTAGCACTCGAGGGGGACACCCCAAGCTACTATTTGTATGAATTTTACAATTTAAATTATACATTTTTACTCATAATAATATGGCAAGTTACGGGTCAATTTTTTAATTTGTCATAAATTTATATAAAATTTAATTCTCTTATTATGTCATTTATGAATGAACTATAAAATTTAAATTGTAAATTGTAAAATTTTGACATTTATCTGCTAACAAATGGGTGATTAACAAGAAAGTGGCTATTTTGGTTTTATTCAAGATATATGGACACTCAGCATCAATTGGTCGATGGTGAGTTTGTATTTGAGAGGAGAACTTGTAATGGGCAGCTCATTTGCTAGCCAGTCGCTTTTCGTGTGGGTTGGAACTTACTTGACAAGAAATTTTGCTAGAAGTTATTTTTGGAGGTAAGTCTTACCAATTGGACTACAAGTCCTCCATTTTGGTTTTTCTTATGCTCTTCGGACAGTTGGAAGCCCTCGATAATGTTTCTCATTCATCTTTTATAATATTACTTCTCATCTTTAATTTATTGAGCTTTTAAGGGAGGAGAGAAGTACACGTAGATGATGAAATCATTTAACGATTCAAAAATTTCCGATATACAGTGTAACTTATTTCAAAATTTTGGTCTAATTCTTTTAAAATTTTAATTTTTTTTCACCTAGCTTATTTGAAACTTTTGTCGTGATCTTTATTTTGAGCCGTTCTTAGGCACTATTATATCACATTAAGTTTGTTTATGTTTAAGGTTAGTGACATGATTGTTTTTGTCCCATATCATGAATATTTTAATGGTAGAATATAAATCACTTTTATAATAAACTAATTAATACAGGACTATAGTTTTGATTCTCCAGATTAAGGTAGGAAAAGATTAGTTGACGAAATAAAGTTGTGACATAAAGTTGCATCCACTAAATTAAGTATAATTAATTAACTTTCTTTTGATTGAAAATATTAATTCTTACAAAGTGTCTACATATATATATATATATATATATGATTTTTTAGTGTAAATTTGTGTATTCATATCTTCAAAGCTTTTGTGTACTCTTAATTTGGAGATCATAAGATCAATCCTTATTAAAGACAAATATTGATTATTTCTCTTTCTTTACAAGGGCTTTATTGTAATGAGTTTATTTAATTTTATTTTTTTATCTTATAGGCTTTTTGTGTGGCGGTGGTTGATATTGGTTGTTAGATTGATAAATGTGTTGGACTATTTATACAGTTTGATTTAGTTCTCTTCCAATCTGTAAATAATCTCCTACCGATTGAAAATAAAAAATATGTTTCATTCGTTGTTTTTAAAAATCATTTCAATAAATTCATTAGAATTTACTTTTCAAGAAGCACTAGAAATACATGAACTAGAAAATTCATTTTTGAAAATTGCTAAAACAAAGATTTTCACACTTTCTCACCATAGAAATGTGGTTAGCAAGACATGGATCCTTTGTTTCAAATCTCTTTTTCATGTCTTCAATTACTTACAATCAATAGATATTATATCTTGAGATTCTTGCACTTCAAAATTCTAACATAATTCAATAATTGTGAGTATTTTGAAATAAAATGATATGAAAATTTAAAGAGAGAGAATTCTTGGTCATCTTGGTACATTAGATAAGAGAGAAGAATTAAGTTCTTGACCTTTTAATTAGGAGAAATGTTACAATGTGCACCCTCAAAAAGGTACATATGATATGTTTTTCATAACTTTTTACAAAATTTCATAATTTAAACCCAAAATGTCATAATTTTTTCACTATAAAAGTCATAACTTTTTTTCACTGAAAAATGTGATAACAAAATCTTAAAGTGTCATAACAAAAATCATAAAATGTCATAACATTATCATTTCTAACTTTAGGGTATACCTCATAAATTTTCTATTTATAACTTTACTACAAAATATCATAACACACATCACAAACAATCATAACGTTCATCACAAACAATCATAACGTTCATCATAAAAAATCATAACTTTTTTACAATGTACACCATTTGAAAGGGTGCACATTGTAAATTTCTCCTTTAATTAGTTACATAAATTCTAACCACTAAACTAATCTCAATTAGTTATATGTCTTTATTTTTACATGGGTCTCTTTAATTTCTGTACTTTTGTACAAATACGAGAGAAGTAGAAAATATTCACAAAATCTAATACCAAGGTACTTAAAAAATTATATATATGTATGTATCAATCCCGCTAGGTAGCTTGAATTCATTAAGGCTTGAATGGCTCGAGGTGCCAAAATGAAATTGTTTTGGCACCTTTTTTTTTTTTTTTTTTTTGGTCTTTTCTTCTTCCTTTCCATAACTCGCAAGTTCCATGACTCACTTTGAGAAAAGAAGAAGAAGAAAGAAGTGGAGATGAGAGGAGAGGAGAGGAAATAATCAAACCTAAAAATCAAAGATTAAAAACAATCAAACAAATCAAACCTAAAAATCAAACCAAAAATCAAACCAATCAGACCCACAAACCAAATGAAGCTGTTTGGTGGCCACTGAAGCCGATGATGGAGCTCGCCTTGCCTCGTCATGGACTCCGACGGTGATCTATGTATATACACAGCCCATTGCCATCACCTTCGCTCTGTGTCTATACACAAATAGATATGTGTGTATACACAGATCTATTCCGCCTCTCTTCTTTTCTTCTTCTTCTTCTTCTTCTTCTTCTTCTTCTTCTCTCTTCCTTCCTCTTCTCTCTGTTCCCTCTCTCTTTCTTCTTTGGCCTCTCTGTTTCAGAGAGAAAAGAGAAGGAAAAAAAAAAACCAAAACGATGTCGTTTTGGATTTCGGGCCACTCGAGCCTTCAGTTTTTCAAGCTACGAAGCAATTTTCTATATATATATATATGTTTTAAAATATAAAGTTATCACATATTAATCATACATATAATAGTCATATTGTCAATTTTACCTTTTGCATGGAGGTCAAAATTGTGCTTCTAACATGCATAAAATGATACCTAACATTTTTTTTTTTCTTACAAGGATTCTAAAAAATATCAAAGACCTAATTTCACCAATCACATTGGTGGTGGCTTCAAACAAATAATTCTAAAGATGGCATTGATTAAACTCCACCAATCGTGCTCCAAAAAAAAAAAAAACCTCTACCAATCAATAAAATAACAATAATATGTGACAAAAAAGTCAGGGTCCAACTTCTTGAGAGTCACAAAATACAAAGTCCAAGCATTCTCTCATGTGAGTACTAGAGTTCACATGAGTCTCTTCAAATTTTAAAAAGTAGAATAATAAATAAATTTAAAAAATTTAGAAATTTATTTGTTTATTATTTTTTTAGGACTCCATCTCCCTCACTTCTATGACCTTGCCATCAATGGAGCAACCACCTAGGCCTTCATACTCTTCATCACCACTACCTAACCCCAAGGGGCATTTTGGCAAGAGTAGAGACGTGATCATGTGTTACTAAGGGGCATTTTGGCAAGCACCAAAAAAGTCAACTTTTTGATTTTTTTTAGGTCATATTATCTCTATTTTTTTACACCAAAAAAGCCAAAATGTTTTAAAAAAAAAAAAGATAAAAAAATTAATTTTTTACTATCTTTCCAAAATACTACTAACTATCGTTGTACCTGCCACCAGTCAGTGCCATCACCACCCCATTTGTTCTCTCATCTCTTTTTCTTCAAACCCTTCCACTTTGAACAACATCAAAACCCCTTCTAGCATCACAAAATAACACCACCAACCCTCGATTCTTAATCATGCACTTATGTCACCAATTGTTGAAATTGTTGTATTCCCCAAAGGAAGCAAGCTTGTAGATTTTGTGAAGGCATCAAACAATATATAGATTGTGGTAATTCACTGGTGGTTGTGGTGGTAGGATGACTATCATTGATGGAGAGAGATTGGAAGAGGGAAGTGAGAGAGGATAGGAAGAGAGGGAGTTGAGATTATAGTCATGGTAATGTAATGAAAGGGGTAAAATTGGTATTTTCAATTCATCAATATTTGTCCATGGATAAATAGTGGAGAAACAAAATAAGGATACATGTTATATAATTATAAATCTAAAAGTTACACGATATAATTATGTTAAAATAATGAAATCAACTATTTATCCTGATTAGCATAGGAAGTTGGCGTAATTTATTAAGAGACTTTAAGTACATAGTTATTAGGAAATTCTTTTTGAAAGAGAAACTTACGCTAACAATTTTTTTCAAAGTACGTACATAATGTATGAAATTTTAAAAAACCTCTAAAAATAGTTTTTAAGAAATTTATGAAAGTATATCATAATATAAAGAAACTTGTTAGCATTTCTTTAAAAATATCATGAATCAAAAAAAAAAAAAAATTCATTTCTCATAATTTCTACTATTTATTTTTTCCTTACAAATCTTATTTACAACAATACTATATAATTGGTTGAATAAGTTTCTAAAATAATTTGTGATATTAATATTTTTATAGATTAACTTGATTTAACGAGAAAATACATAACCCCTTCAAGTTCAAAATTATACACCTAACTTGCTTATAGTTGATTTTTTTGTGCCAAAATGTCAATATTATTCTTATTGGAAGGGTTCCAATGAAAGATTGGTTTAATTCTAAGTCAAAAAAATTTAAAACTAATGATGATGGGTTTGATTTTAAATATAATATTAGTCTAAATTAAATCAATGCAGACTCTAACAAACAATCATGATTAAGCCTAAACGAGAAATGTACACCTTGATGAAGGGCATTTTCGTAACATAACATTAGTTGTAAAAAATTTGACTAGTTTTGGATTTGAAAATCAGTAATGATAGGTATCATGAAAATTTTTTTATGAAAATAATCATGAAAGCTTTGTGACCCTTGGATTACACTTAGAATAAAACACCACGCACTAATCAAGGTAATCCAAGAATCATAACTCTTTCATGATCATTTTCATAAAAAAAAATTCATGATCCCTAACTTTTCTCTTTGAAAATTTCTATTCGTACACTATAATAAATCTCAATACACATTATTTGTTTTGTTTAGATACAAATTTTTGGACAAAGAGAAAATATTTAGACATAAATTGATAAATAAAAATAAATTATTTAAATATATATCCCGATCAACCGTTTATATTTAAATAATTATTTTTTATTAAGAAGTGTGTATGTGAACATTTGAATTTTATTTAAAAATTTATCTTAATAATATAAATGGTGTGTGTCGAGATTTTTTTTATGGTTTGTAAATACAATTACCCTGTGGATTTTCCTTCCAGCTTCTCTATAATGTGCTTGTGTTGGGGGTTTCTGTGACTGTGAGGACCAGAGCATGAACAAACTAAGCCAAGGGAAGGAGAGAGAAAAGTGGGAAAAAACTAGTATATCAGAAGAAGAAGAAGAGAGAGTAAAGCGAAAAGCCCATATGCTTTTGGATTTGTTTGACTCTACCAAAACCCAAGTCCACGTTGGTACAAAAAGCTAAAACCTCACCCTCTCTTTCTCACCTCCAAATTTGACACTTATATGACATATCTGCAAGTTCATACTAAACACGTTTTACCAATTATTTATCAAGATTTGAGCTTCTAGGTTTGTAATTTGTGGTACATATATACATATATATACATGATGTTTACAGGTAAATGTGTAATGAGTTTGAAAGATGGGATTTTGTTTTTTAGGGGAAAATATTCTTGGGTTGTTGTAGTTGAACTTCTTTTCTTTGGCCATTGTCCACAACCACAAGCATAGGTTCATTTTTGCATTGATGTGCTTTGATCTGTTGTGGATTCTTGCTCATAAAGACTTGCTTTTCTTTAATTTTATTTTATTTTATTTTTATTTATCTCACCTTTCTTGGGTACCTTTCTCTTTCTGATTATATAACTTGTGTAAACTAGTATCTGATGCAGAGTCAAGGGTCATATTCCATTTTTATTCTCCAGAATGGGTAAATAGAGATGCTCAATTTTGATTTCAAGCTTACAATTCGGGGGCGAAAAGATGAGCTTCAGTAGCTCTAGTGGAGGTTCTGGTTAGTCTTTTTTTTTTTTTTTCCCGATCCCCCTCTTCATTGTCTTTCTTATATGGCTATATCTGAAGTGTGAAGATCTATCAATTCGGGTTCTGGCTAGTTGGTTCACCTTTAAGCATCATAATGTGTTTTGAACTTTTATTGTTGCGACCATTCAGGTAGTAGGGCGAGGACATTTGAGTTTGGAAGGACCCATGTGGTCAGGCCTAAAGGTAAACACCAAGCTACTATAGTTTGGCTACACGGTCTTGGCGATAAGGGCTCAAGGTACTAATGCTTGTCTTGCATTGGCTATGTCATTCCCTTGTCTACAACTAACATTTCTACGGTTCTAAACTGAGTTGATGCTTTTCTTCTGAATTTTATTCATTGAATTTGGAAATCATCAGTATACTCAGCTTTAAGTTTATTTTCGAGATTTCATATTTTGGCTTGAGTATAGTTTCTGTTGATGTGCATTGATCTATAGTTTGTGAGATGTGACTGTGGGCTGGGGATTGTGGGATGTGTTAGGATCAAACACACCCAGAAATATATCTCACACACACAGGGAACACAATATTTACGTGGTTCGGCCCAATGCCTACATCCACGGACAGAAATGAGAAGTTTTCACTAAAATGGAGCAAAATACAAAATACAGAGGAGGAGATGAAACTCACTCAACTCACAGCTCTCACTCTCTAATTTCTGATCTGTATCTCATCCTCTCCCTCCCGTCTCTATTTATACACAAAGGAGTAGGTGGGAGAGCCTTCATTCTTGACTTGGGTAGCCTCCATTCTTGACCTTTGCTATGGTTGGTGGCCACCAAGCTTGACTTGGTTGGTTGTCTTCCTTTGTTGACATGAGGATCACCCCTTTCACATGGGGTGACCTCCAACAATCACCCCCTCAGCCCATGTGAGGTGATCCACAACAAAACCTGCTGCCAAGGTATCAAGCACCCCCTGATTGGATGCACTGCACCCCTTGCTCGGGATACCCTTTACCGTGCAACTCCTTCCATGATGAACACGGGAGCAACTAGAAAACTTCAGAGTTTGACACATCAACATCCTCAATTTTCCTTGCTCGGAGCTTATTTCTGAACAACCAGCCTTTGCTTTCTGCACTTCAGAACAACTTCCCAGCGTTCTCATACGTCCGTTGTCTGTGCTGCAATCCCTGATGTTCGGTTCTGTCTCACTTGTACGTCCGTTCTGATGTTTGACAGTTAGCCCTTCTGCCAAGGCACCTTCCACCGGTCTGTACAAGTTACCACTATGCAACTCCGTGCATAGTGCTTGCACCCCCTTATTGGAGTGCATTGCAAAGCTCACTTTGCGACTTGAAATTGCATCCCTCCCTTGCATCTTTTGAGAGGTTGCAAAATGTCTTTAACACGGGAGCAAAAGAAACTCTCTTCTTCACTGGCATAGTTTCTACAGACTTGGTTTCTTTGCTCTGAACTTTCTTCAAGATTGGCTTCACTGGCTCAGATCTGTGCACCTTTGAACTGCCTCCTTGCGTTCCCGTGCACCGTTTTCGCCATTCCTGATGAAAGCCTTGCTCAATCATACGCTTTGGTTGCGTATGTTCTCTCTTTGTACCCTTTGACTGGCATTTGACAACACTCATCTTTGTCAAAGCTTCTCCTTCCAGTCTATACAGTTTGTTGCACAATTTGCCTTGCAACATTTCTCTATCACCTCTGCGTACATGAAGAACCCCGCCACTAGATGAGAAACAATTTCCTTTTAGATCTAGCATACTTAGGGAGATTAGATTCCTCCGTACTCCTGGCACATGTCGGACCTCAGATAAAATTACTTTTCTTCCATCCTTAGTAAGGAATCGCACTGTCCCTATGCCGACAACTCTATTCACTGTGTTGTTGGCCATCCGGATAGTGCTACCGCTGACTCTTCGATAAGTGGAGAAAAGCTTCTTATCCGCACATATGTGGAACGTACACCCTGAATCCAAAATCCAGCCGGGTGTCTCCAACTCTGACGAGATTGTAAGCAACACCTCTTCATCGTCAGAGGAATGCACTGCAACTGCTGTAGTTGAGGGACCTCCGTGTCCCTTAGCCTTCTCTTTGGCTTGTCTGTCCGCCTTTTTCTCTGGGCAATCTCTTATTACGTGATCCTCTTGATCACAGTAAAAACACCTCCTCGTGTTGTCCTGTCTGAACTGTGAACGCCCTCTGCTTTTACTTCTTCCTCTACCTCTGCCCCTTTCTCTATCTCTGCCTCTACTTTCTGTGACAAGGGCATGGGACTGCTCTCCTTCCATCTCTTTCTTCCTTGCCTCCTCGTTGAATAAGGCGTCTGTGACCATTCCCATGGTCAGCTTCCCTTCGGGTGCAGAATTACTGAGAGAAACCACCAACGTCTCCCAGCTATCTGGTAAGGAACTGAGTAATAATAATGCTTGCATCTCATCCTCCAACTCCATTTTGATTGATGCAAGCTGGTTCACAAGGCTGTGGAATTCACTGGTGTGTTCAGCAACAGACACACCATTCTTCAGCTTCAAGTTTATAAGCCTTCTCATTATCAAGGCTTTGTTCCGTGCGGTCTTGGACTGGTACATGCCCTCCAATTTCATCCATAGGGCATAGGCGTCTGTCTCTTGGGCAACATGGTGGAACACACTGTGGTCAATCCACTGTCTGATTTGACCGACAGTCTTCCGGTTGGTTTTTATCCAGTCCACATCCTTGTCTCCATCTGGTTTGACCCCCTTTAGCGCTATAGGGTCAAACAAATCTCTACAATACAGGACGTCCTCCATCCGCGGCTTCCATATCGCATAATTAGAAGCGTTCAACCGAATCATCGGCCCTGAAGCTGATGTGGATTCCTCCATCATCCAGAAAGTAATCTCTGTTTGAAAAACAGGCTTTGCTGTGAAGTCCGGACTGCTCAAATTAGCCGGAAAAACACTTCGGATTGCCAAAAATAAAAACTGTGAATTTTTGAAAACCTTATTTGCAAAATCTGACCGTACGGATGTGTCCGAAATATTCCAAATAGTTTGAAAACACTATTGGCTCACCCAAATCGGACCTCAAATGGCTTAGATCAAGCCAAAACAATTTTAACGGTTCAGATCGGCAGAATCTGGTGCGCCTGAGAAGCACCGGATTTTTCTCTGTTCGGCTGGCGTCTGGCTGACGTGAGCGGCTCAGTCAGCGGCTCGGGCTCGGTCAACGCGGCTCCGGCTCGAGCGGCTTGGTGCGCGCGCGTGCGGCGCGTGTCGCGCGTGAGATCACGCGTCGTCTACCTCTGAAAGCGCGTGAGGCGCGTGCATGCGCGTGAACTCACGCGTCTTCTACCTCTGCAAGCGCGTGCGGCGCGTGACGCGACTGGGATTCACGCGCCAACTTCTAGGGGCGCGTGAGAGCGCGTCTGGCCTCTGTTGGGTGTCTGTTTTATGTTTCTGGACTCCTCTCGTCGAGCCCTTGCTCCTTGTATGCTCAAAATCTGATTTCGAGCAATACGATTTCTGGGCAGTTTCGGAACAACACTCTGTTTTTCCGCAAAACGCACAACACCGGCTCTGATACCACTTGTTAGGATCAAACACACCCAGAAATATATCTCACACACACAGGGAACACAATATTTACGTGGTTCGGCCCAATGCCTACATCCACGGACAGAAATGAGAAGTTTTCACTAAAATGGAGCAAAATACAAAATACAGAGGAGGAGATGAAACTCACTCAACTCACAGCTCTCACTCTCTAATTTCTGATCTGTATCTCATCCTCTCCCTCCCGTCTCTATTTATACACAAAGGAGTAGGTGGGAGAGCCTTCATTCTTGACTTGGGTAGCCTCCATTCTTGACCTTTGCTATGGTTGGTGGCCACCAAGCTTGACTTGGTTGGTTGTCTTCCTTTGTTGACATGAGGATCACCCCTTTCACATGGGGTGACCTCCAACAGGATGTTGCCAATCAGCATTATAGTTGAACTAGTTTTATGAAAAACAGAAATAAGTGGACGAGAAAATGTCAATGTCTTGTCCTGTTCTGATGGAGCTAGTGGATTCTCTTTTTTGATTGATTTGATGGAAGAGAGTAATGGCACCGTGAACTAAACAAAACATGCTTACTTGTCGTTTTCTCTTTTCCCCTCTCTGGATTCCGAGGTGTGTTGTGCGCCTCGAGTTTGAAAACTTATATGTTCCATGGTTAGAATGGGGACCGCTTGTGCCCTACCCTGGCTGTCCTTTCAACTTAACTTGGAAAGCAAAATTAATATAAGGTTTTTGTAAATTTTAAAAAGAATATAATGAGGTCAGATAAAAAAGATTAGAGGTTTAATGTGGTTATGCTTAGGTTCTATCCTGGCATCTATGTTAGAATACTTTATGGTCTCTCTCTTCCATTATGTTAGGATTGTTCTAAACCTTGAGGGTGGTCCCAAAACTTGATAGACTAACACAATTTCATTGGATTGTTCTTGCATTATATTATATAAAAGTCTTCATAGTTATTGAAGACTTCTAAAAACTATTGTTTGTAGTTGATTTCTCAATTTTTAGTCAGTCGACCACCTCATGTCCACTTGATTGGTGCCCAACATAGACTATTGTTGATTTAGTCATTTGGTGCTTTGTCTTGCAGCTGGTCCCAGCTCTTGGAAACTCTTCCTCTTCCAAATGTTAGTGATACTAAGTGTATATTTTAAGTCATTTAACTAGTAACATGGGTCTTTCTCTGAAATATTACGGTTTTTTAGTGACTATATCTTGTCTTTTTCTATTTAAACCTTTCGATGCAGATTAAGTGGATTTGTCCAACTGCTCCTACTCGACCAGTTGCTATATTTGGTGGATTTCCTTGCACTGCTTGTAAGATATTGTAGCTTTGAAAGCCTGCTTTATTTTCAAATTTAATAGTTATCCAGTCATTTCCCAAATGTTATCAGTTGTAGTATCTAATATTCATCTCAGCAATTCAATGTTAAGGTTGGTTGGTGTTTTTTATTTTTTATTCCTGTGTGTGTGTGCTGTTTGACTATGAAAGAAGATGAAGTGCTGACTTGAATCACAACAGGGTTTGATGTAGGAGATATTTCGGAAGATGCTCCTGATGATTTGGAGGGGTTAGATGCTTCAGCAGCGCGTGTCGCAAATCTCTTGTCAACAGAGCCCCCTGATAGTAGGTTTCCCCTTGATAGTTTTTTATTTTTTATTTTAATGCACACATACACAAACACGGACACACACAAAAAGAAATTAACTCCGGATTGAGGACTTAGATGCTTGATTGAAGAGAAAGGAAAAGGGTTACAATTTTAAATTTCTTAATTTGGTTATTAAAGGATTGAAAAATACAAATTTCAAGTTGAAATGCTATCTGTTATTTTCCCTACATTCTTCTTGTTGTTTTCCCTTATAGTTTCTAAATATCACTAACCCCCCTATCAACCAAAGTCATAAGTGTTTGCAGAGATTATAAAATTTTTGTAGCCCTTATTCAGTTACCATATTTGTTAAAATTACGAACAAAACCAAGAGTAATTAGCAATTTCACCACAATGACAGTCTTGGGGCTCACTGTACTTTCGGAAACTTGAGATTTTCAACACAACAGTTTCATATTTTTTTTTCCCCTTTTTTATTCTCTTTTGTGTTGTTTTAGTTGTTGTTTTTCTTATTGTCATTATTATTATCATATATAATGTTTTTATCTCTGTATGCATATAAAGCAAAACCTATTGTTTGTTGTTGTGCAGTAAAACTAGGTGTTGGGGGCTTCAGTATGGGTGCTGCAACCGCCCTCTACTCTGCAACATGCCATGTTTTTAGACAATATGGGAATGGAAGCCCATACCCTGTGAACCTAAGCGCAATTGTTGGTCTTAGTGGCTGGCTTCCATGTTCAAGGTTTGGCTTCAGTCTCTTATCTCTCTCTTTCTAATTTTACTTTCTATGGTTAAGCATTTTATTCAATTCAGAAGCTATTGTGTATTTGGTTTCCAGAATTTTGAAGAACCGGTTGGAACGGTCACACGAGGCTGCAAGGCATGCAGTATCCTTGCCCATTTTACTCTGCCATGGATTAGGTATTTTTACATATAATATCCCATGCATTTAATATTTGTATTACAATTTAGGTTCATTTCGGTAGTTAATTTATTATGGATTTGCACATCTATTTCTAGTATTAAAGTCATAAAATGACTTGTGACCTTTCCTCTAAATTCAGTCCGATCATACTGCACATCTAACGCAACTTAGTCTTCTTTCTAGTTGGAACTCTTCAAACGGTTAATACTCCACCTCTCCTCTTAAACCACCCACCCTATATGAGGGAATGGATCAACACTTCATTATTTCTTGAAACTCAATTTACAAACCCTAAGGCTGTGTTTGGAGTATGGATTTGAAAAAGGTAGGTGAAATTATACTCCAAACACAGCCTAAACGGGGATTTTTTTTTTTTTTTTTTTTTTTTTTGGGGGGGGGGGGGGGGGGGGGGGGAGGGTGGGAATATCTTTGCTTTTAGTCTTTGACCTGTGTGCCAAAATATTGTTATGCCGTGGGATCACTGAGCTTTGACAAAGTGTGTCCAATGTTTTGATGTGTTGAAAATGATTCTTACCATTGGAGTTTTTGTGAGTAATATCAGAGGAAAGATCACATTTTGACAGGTACTGCAATGTTTGTAAGATCTTGAGTTCTTTTTACTAGAGTGAAACATAAAGCCCCAATTCTTAAGTTGGACAAGCTTGTCTGTATTTGTTTGACATAAATGGTTTATCAACTTTTCACAAAGTATTAACCGGTAAAACTAGAATGTTATACCTGCTGAGAAGGTTCAGAGGAGTTTTCAGATTTGACAGGTTTCAAAGATGTTTTGAATTAGTAATGTTAACATGTTATTCTCCAACGAAAAGTGCAATTTTTTTTTTTATTTATTATTTATTTTTTTATAATGTTTTTGTAGCGTTTCCCACCATCTTTTGTACTTTAAATTTCCGGTTTGCACTCTTACTGATGCATTCTGTCTGACTACTATAACTTGAAAAAGTATGAACATGGTGATGTGATCAACAACTAAACTAGGAAAAAAAATTGCTATAGAGACTTGTAATTTGTATGTTACATTTATGTTTCAGGTGATGAAGTAGTAGCATATAATCATGGAGAGAAATCTGCACAAACCTTAAGTTCAGCTGGATTTCGAAATCTGACATTTAGATCTTACAATGGGTATTTAATTTGTTTTTTTGGCTTCAACAAGCTCCATTGAGTTTCTTGTTTAAATAGCAATTCGTTGAATTTATTTAATTTATTTATTTTTTTGAAATGCAGGCTCGGTCACTACACGGTTCCTGAAGAGACCAATGAGGTCTGCCACTGGCTAACTGCAACGTTGGGGCTTGAGGGCTAACAATCATAATTCTGGAAAAATTCAATGAGCCTTGGGGTATACATGAAGAAAAACATAAAATACATCCATAGGGAGTAGAAGGGCGGCTTAGTTGACATGGGGTATATGGTATACTTGCATTGCTCAATCTCTTAGTTTTGTCTTTTCCTAAAATAATTTTCTCTATGGCTATATCCTGTTTTCTTTGAGATGGGTTGTTTATCTCATTTTGAGATCTTTTTTCCATAGTTGATTGTCCTTTTGGGTTATGGTGTAATTCAGAACATCCTTATGCTGAAAAATAAAGTATTTTGAAGTGCATTTTTAAAATGTTGTGTTTTATTCTCTATATTTTTTTGAGTCTATAAGAAGCTTCGACAGGCACTTAAAAGTCGATGTGGCCAGACTTTCCTTAATATTTTTTTGTGCGCTACTGGTAGAAGTTGAGTCTACTATTGAGCTTTGGTCAAATGAGGATTATTACAGGCTCTTTTAGGTTGGATAATCAGTCTATTGGGATTTGGAGTGCACTAATTAAGGATCTATTTTTTTGTTTTTTTCTAGTTCAGGTGATTGGAAAGTTTCTTTCTTTTCAGTAAGCATGACATTCTTGACAATTATTATAATTATGAACATGAGATCATTGTGTGTATGTAAAAGACCTTACTAATTTGCATGTAAAAATGGGAGTATTGCCGATAAAAAGGAATGAGTATGGGGTTCTTCGAGGGACCCCTTTCCTCCTGAGCTTTGTTGGTAAAAATCTGCTTGCTTCACTGTGTTTATTTCCAATATAAAGGGATAACAACCTAATCTCTAGAAAAGGATTACAACCTGATCCTTATTATTCTGTTACTACTAACTAAAAATCATAAATTACAAATTGAAGGATAAGATTAGCTAGCTAAGCCTAATCAGGTAAGTAACAGTGTTAGTTGGGATTATTTCACTAGTTGTTTGGTATAAATGAATGAAACTTGCAAAAATTCTCTCCCCAAGAATTCTCAACTTTGAACCTTTGGTCTGGGGCCCCAAGCATGTAAAAAAATGATGAGTGGAATGGCGCTGTAGGAACTGGTCGGATTTGAACTGACGAATATAAGTTTTGCAAACTCAAGCCTTAGCCACTTGGCTACGGTTCCAATCAATTCCATGTCTTTCTCCCTTGTTCAATTTTGCTTCACTGGGTGAGACTAGGAATAACAGATGCCGGAATGCTTTGGGAGGAAGGGTACAACATAGGTGATGGATTTTCATAATAAGGATGGTCTGCATCATAAGCTTAAAATCACTACATTACTTCACTGTTCAACAAACCATCAGAATAGATAAGCTATCATGCTTTGATACATTCAACCGTATTGCTAAAACTTTTTTTCATACAACTCAACAAACTATCTTTCCATAGCACCTGTAAGTTCACTTAAACTTGATCTGAATAACATCAAGAAACACTTCAAATATAGGATTACCCAAAGATCAAAATATGAGATCATGTATAGTATTAATTTCAAACCTGAAACCAAGCTCCTGTGCGCATACATGCATGTGCGTTGAATTTACAGTAACAGGGTAATAGCTAAACACACTGCAGGAAAAACAAACTGTTCCAAGACAAAGACAACTCAAGCACTGAAAACATAATCTGAACTATAAAAGCTGTACAAAGATTCATGGTTTTGTTTATTCAAACAATGTAATAAACTTCAATAAAATTGTATTCGGACCAAGCTCTTTCCATGATCACTTGCAAACAGATCTAGAAGACAGCGAAGATGGGGCTAAGAAAATTTTTATTTTTCAAACTAAAAATGAATTAACAAAAGCTATGATTACCCACCTCCAGTTGATTGTCATTTCTTGCTACTACAATCTTCCGGATCATTTACATTCTGACTGGTACTGTCTTTGGAATCAATGCATGGCGGGGACATAACTTTCAGTGCATCGAGGGGGGTAGAAGTGTCCTTCAGTATCTCAGTCATGTTATCTTCCATTGTATCAGGAAGCTTCTCATCAGAACCAATTGATGATAAATGGCCACTAACGGGACATGATTGGGATCTTGAAATAGTTGTCCAGTCGCTTAATTTTGATGACAATGGAGAAGCTATTGTTGTTGAGGGAGGATTAGTTAGTGTACTGAGATCATTTCCAATGGCAAGTTCGTCACATCTCAGTGAGAATCCATCCACTGTCTCTGCATTGCTATAATCCAATCCCTGATAACAAGAAACTACATCTTCATCGTGTTTCCTAGCTTTCAGTAACATGCCATGGCTATCAGAATTCTCAGGAGATCTTTGTGACTTTCCATGAGGTGGCAAGAAGGTAACATTGGATGCAGGTGATGGAAGGCATCTTCTGGTAGAAAACTGGGATTTCGACACATCTTTTCCATGGCTAGATAGTAAAAGCAGGAACAATAAGCAAAAGAGAATTCCATTAAAATATATAGTTTATAAAAGATAATTAAAAAAATCAGGTTGAAAGGAATCTTACTTCGAGAACTGGAATGATGGTGTCAAAGGCATCAAGTTTTGAGGATTACACAGCTCAGTCTGCAACAAACCTTCTTGGTTTGACACCATTTCGAGTTTCTCGTCAAATGTGTTTTCAAAACTTTCATGAATGGGTCCTTTGCTCAATGCATCCTTAGTCATGTCATATTCTACAATAGAAATTTTTTGGTAGCAATTAATAGAATCCAATCAAAATGAAAAGTAAAAGAAGTGATTAATGATTTATTTCAGTAAGGAGATCAACTAACACCTCGTGTAATATCCTGACACCCCTCAGCATAATAAAGATATATACATAAGTGTTTTTTGGATACACAAGTTGTTGAGCCCACAGTTAGATTCATACCCATACCATGATGCTTGGTAAACCACAGCCATCCAGAGTAAAATGTTCTTCGTTTTAATATATAGAAGAAATCACCAAGAGTAAACATTTTATGATATAGACTACAATGGCATATGAGATTATGAGAAAGATTTGTGTAAAATATTACCTTCCTTTCTACCATAGACATTTTTACAGCCTTCACACCGGCATCCAGTAGAGCATCCAACATTAGCCTTTTGAGATGATCAGAAAATTGGCCAAATAAGAATTAAGTACAAAAGCAGAAAGAGGAGCATAATGCCATAGATAAAGCTATAAGAGAACACAAAACCTGATAGCACTCGCAGTATTTTTTTGAACACATAGATTTCTTGCAATTGCACCCTCTTTTGTGCCTTGCTGAGGATGGTGTCGAATTATTACCATTCTCCTGCAGAAAGCTTCTAAGATATTGGTGTTTCCATGTAAAAGAGTACTACTAAAAACTTGGGTTGTAAGGTTAACTCCTAAAAAATTAATTTGTCAGGGTTCAATACCCCATTGTTGTTTGCGGGAGAGCCAGTGACATGCTGTACAATCTTTGGAGCAAATGCAAGTGGATTTCGAGATTCGATTTGTTGCCGGGTCTCCTGAACTGTATCTTCATAGTCAAGTCTGTTAAAGCACTCTTGGCAAGTACAAGTTTCATCGCAATAGATTCCAGCAGCCAAACAATCGCAGTAACTGCAACAAGACAAGTTACATTGATTCACAACAGCAGTGCAAGGCCTGCTAAACCAAAAGTTCAAGTTACTTACAGTTTCAAACATTTAGACTTCTTACAATTGCAATGAATGCAACTATAATCATCATCATCATCATCATCATCATCATCATCATTGGTGGTCCATGCCTTCTTCCTAAAGAACGTAAACAAACAAATAGATCCCAGTACAAAAAAATAATGTTGAGATGCATTGAAAGACTAAAATTATGAAAGGAAACCATCAGGCTTACCTTTTCTTTTTGGGGCTTGATCGGTTCAATTCCTCAACAGCATCAGCACGTTTGGAGATGGACTTCCCTTTGTCACATGGAGTTGTCTGATACTCGCCTTGCTTCAACAATGCAGGATCATTTGATGGTTTCTCAATTTGGGAAGACTGAGAAGCAAGAGAAGTTATTGCTGCTAAGGCCTGAGTTTCATAACTACCATCTTCACTGCTTGCTGAAACTTTCTCTCTCACATTCCGTAAAATTGAGCCACTCTTTGTGTTTGCTGGTTGCTGACAGATTAATTTCCTCCCTTCTACATTCATGTAACCCTTTTCAGCAGATTTCATGCTTCCAATAGCGCCACAAGCTATTGGCATGGCATTAATGATGCTATTTAAGTGTAATCCAATACCTGAAGGCTTCAAAACTGCTGATTTTGATCCACTGTTTCTATGGGAAATCATGGGTTGGGTCAAGTTAATCAGCTGCCTACCACTGGAAGCTGCACTTACTTCTAGACAAGATGATTCAAAAACCTCCAAGTCTGCATGACTAGTAGATAGCCTTGAGTTAGTTACAATATTTGACGGACTCCCAAAACCAGGGCTGTTTGTCATAATATTCTGATGAGCCTCTTCAAACCAAGGACAGCGTCTATGCATGCCAGAATGCTGTTTACCCTACATTAACCCTTGTAATTACGCTATTGCAAAAAGAGATTTCCTAGAAGGGTTTGATGATGAAATACAAAATATAAAACCTAAAAGCTCACATGTTTTTCTTTCATTGGCATGGCTTGAAATAAAAAAAGTCCTTGTATACCAAATAAATAGACCCTTACTCATAATGTCATCATTAGAGCACACAACCCTGCTATTATATACAAATGTCAAGAAAATATGAGTTCATGGAGTGATCTCCCAGTAGAATCATGCCTACCTCAAGCATTCTAGGTTAAGTTTCTCACTTCGTTAGAATTTGCATCATTTCTCAAGTATAAGTTTCTTATTTTATTCAATGTATCCCCGACGTGTTTGAATCCTAATTTTTACAGAAATATTGTGTCTGTGTGTCTGTCTTGTCTCGCCTCGTGTCCATGTTCTGTGTCTATATTTGTGATTCTTTGTGTGTTTCCCTTCAACCACGATGTACATGGCTACAACTAGCTCTTTCAAATCCTCAAATCTACAAGGCTTCAGCAATGATTTGTTTCATAGATAACGTGCAAAATAAAAGTATGCATGCCTTGTGAAACCCTCAGTTTATGCTTTAAATTCAAGGTTCTATCACTAAAGTGGGTGGAATTTTGTATTTTTACGTACTATTGTATCCATCTTATCTTCATTAAAGGCGCCCAAGCAACATTCGTCTCTTCTCCCTATTGTTGAATATGATTTAGACATTCTATATGAGCTTGAGCTTGTCTGATTTGAGATGAGCTAAGTCTGGATAGAGGTGGTTGAGCTCTTCACAACCAAGTGGAAGATAACCAAGCCAACCATAAACACCAAGGAGGTCAGCACAACTTAGTTGATTTGCAGCCCTAGCCCTAACAACAAAGATTCTTCAAATTTGCATTATATATTGTTAGGTTTTTGTAATTAGCAATCTTGTTTGACAAAATTTCTTGAAGTTATAATTTTATTCGCTCTTATGTTTCAGTGAAGATTTAAGTGTTCATATTCAAATTCAACCTGAATTGTGCCTATGCAGAGGAATTTGTAATCTTGAGGCTTTCATGTTTGCCACTTCGCTGACCATGTAAGCCAAAGTTGGCTCGAGTGGTCATTTGTGCGCTCAAGCGATGACTGACATCATCCAATATTTTTGCAGAGCAGACTTAACTTCTAAGAGAATTCTTTATGCGCTCGAGCGGTGGAGTCTTGGCTCGAGTAATGGGCACGCATTTTAGTGAGTTTCGGTCTTCGCGGCTCTATTTTCTATAAAGTGCGCCGTTCGCTGTTTTTAGAGTTTAGGCCGTCCAAATTCTGGGAGAGCAAAGCAACCAAGGTTTTCTATATTGGAAGGTATTTTTCTAAGTGTTTCCTTGATGATTTGAGAGTGATCAATGAATCTACGAGCTTCATATTGATTTCATCAAGAGATTGTTTTTTTTGTTATGTTCACAAAAGAAAGAGGTGTTCTTCGGTGAATTCCAGAGAACTTGAGCCTGAAGCTTTGGTGGATTTTGGAGTGGCTCATCGTTGTAGATTCAACATTGGTGTTGTAGATTTAACGTTGGGCAAGCAATTCCGGGGTGAAAATAGTGGTGGAAGAGGCACATCGGGGTCGGTTCAATTTAGACGTGAATTTGCTGGGTAATTAAGAGTACACATGTGTAATTCATTTTTATCTTCTTAGTGGATTGCTTTGTGATTTTGGTCCGTGGTTTTTTATCTCAATTGGAGGCGCTCCAATTGTGATTTTTTTTTTTTCACGTTAAATCGCTGTGTCAATTTGTCTTGATTGTTTAATTGAGATTGTTATTTATTGTTTTAAATTGAAACATAATCACGAATCAATATCTTGGGAATTTTAAAATTTTCATATATATATATATATAATAAAAAATTCAATTAAACATATCAATGCTTAGTGGATGCCTCCCTCAAGGCACACTGAATTAGTTTGACTGCAAGAGACTCCATTTCCAGTTTAGCTTTTTGTACAAAAGAAAGCCAAGAGAAAGAAAAATATATAACTACAGAGCATTTAATACCTGGATTGTTGAAAATGAAAAGTTGAAAAAGATAGGCAGAAACACATGGTAAGTCTGATATGGAAAATTCATATTCAGAACAATGAGTTTGCAGAACTTTCATTTAAACAGCTTAACATTCAAGAAAGAAGAAATCATTTTTTAATTCTATGACACTTTAAAGGGAACAACAAACTTTCTTCATTTAAAAATCTGAAAAAAAAACAAGTAGTTTCACATTAAACAATTTAAATAATCATCAATCCATCTAGAAAACACAAGATAATAGACAACTTGGCAGGAACGAGACAAGTATTAATTTAATCATACCTTGGGATCATGGAGGATGATATTCTCAACATGTCTGTCTGAGGCTTGTATAGCGGTCATGCTGCTATCGCCATATCCCTGAATGGGCTGCAAAGATTCCTGAAGAAACTGAATTGCACAATCCAATTTCTCCTTATGTGCAGCTACAACATGCTGCAATTTAAAACCATGTGATATAATAGTAATTAATGCATATACAAGTGCATATCTATGGATTTTTCTGTAAGTAAAGATGGACATTTCATCTTGTCCGAATTAAATTAGAACAATTTGTGCTTACAGAAAAATGATACTGCTTTTAATTTGGTGTGTGTAAACAAGGATCATCAATTACCTGAGCTACTGGAAGATCATAATGTTCTTCAAGTGCTTTGTCTACAGACAAATCAGATTCAACTATTGGGCATATATTTGGAGTCATCTCACTGCTTCCCTGCTTAGTATCAGTTTCAACAGGCTTATTGTCAAATGATGACTTTTCTTGAAAGTTCTGCCCAGCTAGCTCTGAAGTGGCTGGAAAAGCACCTAATGCCTTCTCTGCATATTGTCCTATATCATTTTTTTCATCAAGTTTTGGTATCATTTCCTTCAAATCATTACAATCATTCAATGATTTAGGCACATCACCAGATTGTATCAAACTTAAACTGCCTGAATGTACAGAGTTTGCACAATCCACCTCCACAGAATCGGCCAAATAATCATCAACACATCCTGAGGGACTAGTAGCCTGGCCTTGCACAGATCCCTTGTTTTCACATTCTTTCTCAGTGCAAGGGACCAATACACTGCTGCCTTGGGTTTCGGATTTCTCAATTTCATTTGAACATATGGCAATTTTCTTGCCTCTAACATCCTGTTGAGATAATTCTGCACTACATAATTGACGGCATCGAGGCCTGAGAAAAACAAGCATCTTCACATGAATAATTCTCATTTCATAATCGATGTTCTTCAATCTGAAAAAAAAACCCACACCGACAATAAAATTCAAGACAGTCAAACCTTTTCAAATAAGATGTTTCTTGATGTCGATTTAGATGAGGTGATGTGAACACACTAGGAGGAGAGCCAAGTCCTGAGAAGCCTGCTGCCATAGGTGCTGCTTTCACAGGCTTTATAGGGGAAAGGTTGCTTATGTAACTAAATATAGCGGAGTCCTGACATCAAAGGAAGCGAAGATAGATAAGAATTCATTATTAAGAGCATTGTAAATGAAAACCAGCACACCACAACGAAAAGAAGAGCAGTTTTTTCCAGAATGATCAGTGCATATTCTCCCCATGAATGATGCTTCCAAGGATATGCCTACATAGTTAATTTTTAAAATTTCAAAAAGAAAGTTCCATCATGGAATTGCACAACAAAGCTTCAAATTTTAAACACTTGCAACTTGCAACTCTGTTTGGTTGTTGGGGGAGTGAAAAAGAACAGTGAATATCAATAAATCCTATTTCTTGCTGTATGGGTCCAAGTAAACAACAGCATTAAACTAACATTGATATCTTATGAATATATAAAAAAGTTCATATCATTCAACTATTTAAAAAAGTTAGTCACATTTTGTTTTCCTATGATTAAACAAAGAAAATGTATATCATCAAACCTGATTTCTATAAAAGGATAATAACTCCTAAAAGTTTTTACATTCACCAAATAAATAATGAGAAGCAACTCAACTAAGGTTTGCATAGGTAATAGGAAGTGAAGCTAATTTTTCAGTTGTGCTTAAAAATAAACATATCCCCTCCTAATTTTGTTCCACAACTTTCTCAATATCCAAACGAAGGATCAGTCATACATATGTATTGCGAAATCTGAACCTGGAACACACTCCATCAAAGTTGAGAATTTCAGACAACAATTGCACAAGAACAACAAGAGTAACTATTTAGAAACACCAACAAAATGTACTTCAAATCACCTCCACCAACGAAATTAGAATGAAATCAAAATCACAGATTTTAACATATAAATCCCTCAAAGTCCTAACCACATTTCCTAATGAAAGTCCAAAACCCTAAAGCTAATTCAACTCACTCCAACAGAAACAAACAACAAAATCCATTACATTAAATAATTCAATGACTATCAGAATGTCCATAAAAAATCATCAAATCTCCTTTTTAAATTCAAACCCCTAATTTAATTCAGTCCAACAAAAATGATATAAAAAACCTACCCCACCTAACAAAGTCCCTTTATACAACAATTCAAACAATCCAAACACAAATTAAAACTGGAATAAGATTGACAATGTTAAATGGGTTATCTTATTACATATAGATAGATATATAGATACATACCCCATGAATGGGTTATCTATCTATTTTATCTATTCTATCTATTCTATTCAATAAAGCCTACACCTAAGTTGGTATAGACAGTCACGGTTTTTTTTTTTTTTTTTTTTTTTCAATATATTTAATAACTACCAAATCTAATAAATGCTTTGTTTTTCTTTTTTAATTTTTCAATGATACCCCTCATTTTAATAACTACCACATCCAATAAATGCTTCATTTTTCTAATTTTACAATGATTCCCCTCATATTTAATAACTACCGCATCCAATAAATACTTCATTAAACTGCCCATCATTCATCAAATCACATCTCAATCATCAAATCATTTAAAGATATATCTGTGAAATTGCAAACGCATCGCATTTGCACCCACAGCTAGTATATATATACATATAATCCATTCTATTGTATAAAGCCTATACGTAGGTTGGAGTAAACTGTCACGCATTTTTTTATAAAAAAAACTTCAATAATGGCCCTCATATTTAATAACTACAACATCCAATAAATGCTTCATCAAACTGCTCATCATTCATCAAATCACATCTCAATCATCAAACCATTTAAAGATATAACGGTGAAATTATAAATGCATCGCATTTGCGCCACCACTGGTAAATAAATATATATATATATATATATATATATATGTATATATGTATATATATAGACACAAACAAACATCTGCCAATAGATTGACTTTGACATTACAAAACATCAAGAAACTGAGAAATTAAAGAAAGAGAGAGGGTGAAACATTGGTATACTTGGATTGTAACAGAGTCTGATGGGGAGGTGTTGGTGTTGGTGTTGGTGGTGGTGGTGGTGGGGGTGGTGGGGGTGGTGGTCTTGTCAATTTCAGGGGATCCCATTGATTGAAACCCTAACCCTAAAGTATTCTTTCTGCATCCTTATCCCAATCTCTCTCCACTTTCTCTCTCTAGTTTCTCTCCTGAATCAAATTTGATGAGAAAAATGTGAACATTTCATCCAAAAACAGAAATGCATATCAATATTAAAAAAAAAAAAAAATGGAGATAATGTGAACGCGGTTTTGAAATCGAAGAAGAGCGGGAAAGAAGTTGGAGTTTGGGCCGGACTAGAAGCTGGGCTTGGCCCTTGTGGTTGAGTCTATGTACTAGTTCAATTTTGGACCCAGTCTTATTATGTTTGGGCTTCATAAAAGTGGGCTTCATAAAAGTGTTTGGGCCTAAATGGAATGATTAGGTACCGTTTAGTAACACTTACGTTTTTAATTTTCTGTTTATATTTACAAAAATTTTAAAAATTCAAATAAAACCTTGTTTGGTAAAATTTTTGATTTATAAATTAGTGGTCTCAGTTTATAAATTTGGCCAAAAAATGAAAACATAAAAAATGTGTTTCCGTTTTGAGTTTTCAGTTTTTTTTTTTTTTTACCATCCAACACTTGTCACCACCCGCCATCATTTTCCACCACCGTCTTCCGATACCACCACCCACCCCCCACCACTACCTGCCACCACCACTCACCACCTACTTGCCACCACCATCCACCACCCGCCACCACCACCCACCCCTCGCCGCCACCGCTACCACCACCACCACCCACCTACCATCCACTCGCTACCACCCGCCACTACCATCCACCGCTCGCCACGACTACCCGTCACCTAGTTGCCACCACCACTCACCATTCACCACCCATCTGTCACCACCATCCACCACTTGCCATCACCAGCCACCTGCCACCCACTCGCTACCACCACCCACCACCTACCACCACCACCACCATCACCCACCACCCACCCGCCTGCCACCACCACTACCACCACCACCCACTTGCTACCACCTACCCCCCGCCACTGTCACCACCCACCCATCACCACCACCACCACCATCACCCGCAACCACCCGCCATCCGCCACCCACCACCGTCACCAACCCACCCGTCATTACCACCCACCCGCTACCACCCGCCATCCGCCACCCGCCACCCACCTACCACCATCATCCATCACCCGCCACCACCACCACCACCACCACCACCCACTCGCTACCACCCACCACCCGCCATCGTCACCCACCCACCCACCCACCACTACCACCACCCGCCACCTATCCGCCACCACCCATCACCACCCGTCATCCGCCATCCGCCACCCACCTGCCACCACCACCCACTACCTGCCACCTCTACCACCACCACCCATTCGCTACCACCCGCCACCGTTACCCACCCACCCGCCACCACCACCCGCCACCTACCAGCCACCACCACCCACTACCACCCGCCATCTGCCACCCACCTGCCACCACCACCCTACCACCACCACCACCACCAACTCGCTACCACCCACCACCCGCCACAGTCACCCACCCACCCACCACCACCACCACCCACCACCCGCCACCACCACCCACCTACCACCACCACCACCACCCACCACCCGCCACCACCACCCACCACCCGCCACCGTCACCCACCCACCCACCCACCCACCCACCACCACCACCACCACCACCACCACCACCACTCACCATCACCACTTTCCGCCACCGTCTTCCGCCGCCACTTACCACCACTTGTCATTTCTTGCTCTTTTTTATATTTTAAAATTTTTTTAAATATTTTGTCAATTACCAAACACGTTTGTTGTTTATATTTTTCTAAAAATAAACAAAAACTAATTTATAAAATTTTTGTAAATATAAATTCAAAACGTAAACGTTACCAAACACACCCTTACTGTTTGCTGTAAATAAACCAAATCAAATTTATGATTCATTTGGAAAGTGACATTTTTAGTGATTTTTTTTTTTTGGTTAAAATGTGAGATGAAAAAAATTAAAATATTTAAAAATGACTTTTTAAATTTTTGTGGAAAAGATGTGTCTGTCTTTACGGGAAGATCAACACTTCTTAAATCAAGCAAGATTAGTCACTCTCGATGAGAGAGTAATTTTTGATAAAAATTGGGTCGAGCTGCGAGATGGACTTTACGGCCCAAAGTACGGAGGACTGGATAAAAAGGCCCAATGGAAATATGAAAGTTACTCTGGTCCAAGAGTGAGAAAGTTACTCCGGTCAGAGTGATAAAGTTACTCCGGCCCAGGAGAGATGTTGAGTTACTTCGGTCCGCGCAGCCTTTCTAGTTAGGCCGGTCTCAGAGATAGTCTGGTCATAAGGTATTCCGGGTAGACCGGTCGGGATGTTGCTACTCGGTAGAACGGTCCAAACACACCATGGTTCGTGTATGAGAGAACCGAGATATGGTGTAGCAAGAAGAACCGAACTACTGTTAGTATGGCCTACTCTGTGGCTTAGTATAGCCAGGCTTATCTCGGTCGTATGGTAGTTCGGCCATGATGAAAACCATCCCACTTGGTTAAAGCAGTGGGGGGGGTGTAAAAGGATAAGCATTATCCTTAGAAGTATGAATCCTAGGAGGACTTTGCATGGAGGAGTACAAGTCCTACTAGGATCGTGCCACTCGAAACTTATAAAAGCTCACAAATATCACCTTGGAGGAGGTAATAGAACACAACACAATTTTGCTTTCTGAGAACATAGAGCTTTGTCTATTTGTCAAGTTTACTGACTTAAGCATCGGAGAGGTTTCCGGCAAACACCCGCCGGCTAGCTCACGTTTGCGTTTTCAGGTGATAAAGCGACGTCATACGGAGGAGCGTGGACTTGGTCAACAGGATTATACGAGAAGGCGTATTTCTTTCCCGTACAATTGGCGCCGTCTGTGGGAAAAACAGACAAGAACAAAAACCTCTTGACTAAGCTTCTCCTTTTCTCAAATCAATGGCACACATTGAAGAACTACCACAGTCCGCCGTCGACGGGCTAACTCCAGATGGAGGCGCAAGGCGGGAGGGATTACCCTCTGTCCCTCCCATGGCGGACTTGGAGCCCCAACAACATAACTCCAGGAGGAGTGGCAGGGGAAGGCGGAATAACAGCCCTCGTCACTCTCGTTCACAAAGTCCCGACAGACAAAGGAGGAGGATTGATCCCCAAGCCCTGGAAGATCGCGTAAAGGAACAAGATGAATTGATAAGAAAGATGGCGGCGGACATGGAGGCCTTGAAACGCCAGATGAAGAAAAAATAAGTGGCGACAGGAGAGGGGCGCAAACACAAGACGCCCCCTCGCCACTCAGAAAGTCATGGTAGGAATACCACACCCTCGCAAGGAGAGAGCAGAAGCCTCAGGACAGGCGACACTCATTCTTTATCTTCTAGAACTCGTCACTCCAGGTCTGAAAGGACGAGATCTGAGAGATCTTACACTGAAGGAAGCACATATTGGCCCTTGCATTCACACCAAACCAGATCTAGACAGACAGAGCTGCCCAGATCATCTGACTTACGAACCGTGCTCGAAGAAAAAGCACGATGCAAGGAGGATGCCAGGGCGCGAGATCCACACAGAGTCTCTACCTTACAACGGTTGGCTCCTCGGACGCATGGAAGCGTCGAGGTTGGAATGCCAATACCGCGCCCAGCCTATGAACCAACGGACAAAGCATTGGAAAGGCTGCAGACTTTGCCGTTTGTTCCAGCGATTGAAAACGCGCCCCTACCATCAGGCTTCCTTCAGCCGAAATTCACTACATATGAAGGGAAGACAGACCCGTATTCACACTTAAGCCACTTTCGCCAAGTCATGGCCGTATACAGGCGAAACGAGGCCTTAATGTGCATACTCTTCCCATCAAGCCTTGGCGACCTAGGCTTGACTTGGTTCGAAAAACTTCCAGAGGGCAGCATAGCCTCCTGGGCTCAATTGGCAGAAGCGTTCGTAACCAGGTTCCGAACAAACACTAAAACACCGGTGGAGATCGACCAGTTACTCTCCATCGACATGGGGGATAAAGAGACCCTTAGATCCTACAACAGTCGCTACTGGGAGACATTCAATCAGATTGGAGACTGCCCCACCAATCTCGCCATTGCACAGTATAAAAGAGGCCTTCCAGTCGGGAACAGACTAAGGGACTCGATCACCATGACGCCACCCCTCACTATGGAAGCCCTGATGGAAAGAGTGCATCAGCACATCAGGGTAGAAGAGGATGGCGCACGTGCTAAAGTAAAATCTAGTGCGACCGCAGTACCAGAAAAGAAAACCTCAGCAAAAGTCAATGCAGTAGATCGGCAGAATAGAAACGGACGTGGCAAACGAGATAACGGAGAAGACCCTGACAAAAGATGGTTGAGAATCCGCACTGCCATAACAACGGTGTTCAAAAAACCGATATATCGGATCCTGAGTGAAATAAAGGATGAGCCTTTCGTCAAGTGGCCAGCCAAACTAGGTGAAGCCCAGAAAGACTACGACAACAGAGCACGGTGCACCTTCCACAAAGAAAAGGGGCACCGAACTGAGAATTGCACACCGTTAAGACAGCACTTGGAAGAGTTGGTAGCAGCAGGACACTTGGACAAATACATTGAAGGAGGGACACAGCCAGCCCCCCAGAATCATAATAACCCCAATGGAATGCCGATCGACACCCCACCACAAGGCATTATCAATGTAATACATGGAGTCTTTGAACCTGAGCGTGTATGCGAGCTCAAGGGATCAATCAAAAAGGCTGAGCACTTTAGAGAAGTACAAAGTGCCCAACCTGCCATTAAAAAGGGGAAGACAGAGGCAACAAACGTCATGTCCTTTTCGGACAAAGACTTAGATCGAATATACTGCCCCCACAATGATGCCCTGGTCGTCACTCTCCGAGTCAAGGATTTTGACGTCAAGCGGATTCTGATTGACCAGGGTAGTTCATGTGAGATCATGTACTATGAAACATTCAAACAGTTGAAGCTGCAAGACAAAGACTTGGCGCCTGCCGTGTCTCCCCTGATTGGATTCAACTCTATGCCAGAATGGCCCGTCGGCAAGATAATTCTTCCAGTCAAAGCAGGAAGCGTGACAAAACAAGTGGAGTTCTGGGTGTTGAAAGTCCCCTCCACTTACAACATCATCCTGGGCAGAACATGGCTGCATGCCATGCGATCGGTGGCGTCATCTTACCACCAAGTAATGAGGTTCCCCAACGACACTGGTATAATTGAAGAAGTCTATGGAGATCAAATTATGTCAAAGCAATGTTTCGCCACGGTGAATGGCAACCGCGCTGCCAAAGGATACGTTCATTCGGTGGAAGAACCCGAAAGTAATGAACTATTCGCAGATGTCGGCAAATCAGCGGATCAGAAAGCAGTGGAGGACTTGGTAGAGGTAAAAATAGATGAAAAGAACCCGAATAAGTTCTTTTTGCTTGGTTCGTCGTTGTCCAGCACTGAGAGATTAGAGGTCTTGGAATTCTTGACCTCTAACATTGAAGTGTTCGCCTGGACACCCTACGACATGCCAGGCATTGATCCAAACTTCATCTGTCACCAACTCAATGTCCACCCATCCGCCAGACCAGTCATTCAGCGCACTCGTAGATCGGCACTTCACCATGCTGAAATAGTGGCAGAAGAAGTTGGAAACCTGCTGGAGGCAGGGGCAATTAGAGAGGTGCATTACCCAAAATGGATCTCCAACACGGTCGTAGTGCCAAAGAAGAACGGCAAATGGCGTGTCTGCGTCGATTACAAAACAGTCAACAAGGCATGCCCAAAAGATAGCTTTCCTCTACCAAGGATAGATCAACTGGTAGACCTAACGGTGGGGCACAATCGACTTAGCTTCCTGGACGCATACAGAGGCTACCACCAAATCGCCATGCATGAACCAGACCAGGAGGTCACATCCTTTACAACACCAAGAGGATTGTACTGCTACAAGGTCATGCCCTTTGGCCTAAAGAACGCAGGGGCGACATTCCAATGGATGGTCACCAAGATGTTTGAACCATTGTTAGGCAGAACAATGGAGGCTTACATCGACGATATGGTGGTCAAAAGCAAGGATGAGAATGACCATCTCAGGGACTTGGGAGAAATGTTTGAATTCTTGAAGAAACACAAGTTGCGCCTCAATGCGTCCAAGTGCGCATTCGGAGTTGGATCTGGCAAAGTCTTGGGCTTCCTTGTGACCAACCGGGGTATAGAAGCAGACCCCTCCCAGATCAAAGCAATCCAGGAGTTAAAGAGACCAAACTCAGTCAAAGAGGTGCAGCATCTCACCAGCATGGCGGCTGCGCTCAATCTGTTTATAAGCAGATCATCAGACAAACTACGACCATTCTTTCAAGCTTTAAAAGCCAAGTTTGAGTGGGATGAAGAATGCGACCAAGCTCTGGAAAGCTTGAAGGAATACATGTCTTCCCCACCACTACTTGTTACCCCAATACCCGGTGAAGAACTCTTCTTGTACCTGGCAGTCTCTCAGCACGCAGTTAGTGCAGTGTTGGTTCGTGCAGAAGGAATACAACACCTGCCCATCTATTATGTCAGCAAGACATTGCTAGGAGCCGAAACAAGGTATTTGCCACTGGAAAAACTTGCGTTAGCCTTAATGATGGCCTCAAGAAAATTGGCACACTACTTTCATGCCCACACCATAGTCGTCCTCACAGCCTTTCCACTAAAAGCTTTGTTTGAAAGGGCGAACTTTTCTAGGCGAATCTTGAAGTGGGCAATAGAGTTGGGACAATTCGACATCAAGTTCCAACCCAGAACTGCAGTAAAAGCCCAATCTTTGGCAGACTTCGTTGCTGAGTTTACTCCTGGAAGCCACCATATCTGCCCAGTCGACCTAACTGACACAACTGAACTAGGGATGGAAGTTGACGCCGGAATAGCGCAACCCCTAGTAGAAAGCACTCAGTCAGACTCCAAGGCAGACCAGACTAAAAACAGCAAGGAAGAAACAAACCAAGACTCACTAACTCCAGATGGCGAGGGGCAAACAGGCATTGACCTTGAAGAAAACACCATTCTTGACCTCACAACATCATCTGACCCCTCCACTTGCTGGAAGTTGTTCGTCGGAGAGATGTGGAAGCTCTTTGTGGATGGAGCGTCCAACCGGCATGGTGCAGGACTTGGCATAGTCCTCATCTCTCCAGACGGCCTGGTTGTAGAGCAAGCAATCAACCTTGGATTCCCAGCATCCAACAATGAAGCAGAGTATGAAGCACTTCTTGCAGGACTCAAATCAGCATACTACATGAAGGCCACCGAACTAATGGTATACAGTGACTCTCTGCTGGTGGTAAACCAAATTTCTGGCGACTACGAAGCAAAGGATGGCAGAATGGCCAAGTACCAAGAGCTGGTCAGAACAGAGATCAAGAAGTTTGATGTAGTAAGGATAGAACAAATTGGCAGGGAGGAAAACAGCAGAGCGGACGAACTAGCAGGCTTTGCCTCAATGGCAGATACATCCATCCCTCATCCATTACTCATCGACTACTTACCAAGACCAAGCATAGAAGACCCCGAAGCAGAAGAGGTATGTTGTGCTGAATTAGGCCCCTCTTGGATGGATCCCATCATCCTGTTCCTAAAAGACGGCATCCTACCAGAAGAGAAAAAAGAAGCCAACAGAATAAGAGCGAAGTCGCAGCGATTTTGGCTATCTCCATCTTTGGCATTATACAAGAAGTCATTCTCAGGGCCTTACCCAAAGTGCGTTCATCCCAACAAAGTGGAAGCATTCTTGTTCGAAATACACGAAGGGGTGTGAGGAAGTCATCAAGGGGGAAGATCGCTAGCTTACAAGGCCATTTCGCAAGGATATTGGTGGCCATATATGCAGGCAGACTCAGAGAAATATGTGAAGAAGTGTGAGAAATGCCAAAAATTTGCGCACCAAATACATCAACCAGCAAGAGAACTCCTACCATTAACTAGCCCATGGCCTTTCGCAATGTGGGGCTTGGACATAGTAGGACCACTTCCAACAGCACCCGGCAACAGGAAGTTCTTTCTCGCAGCAACAGACTACTTCACAAAGTGGGTGGAAGCAGAAGCATTGGCATCAATCAAAGAAAAAGATGTGAAGAAGTTTGTTTGGCAGAATATCATTACTTGGTTTGGCATACCAAAAGCTCTAATCTCAGACAATGGTACTCAGTTCGACGGCAGAATCTTCAGAAGCTTTTGTGAGGAGTACAAGATAGAGTTCTACAATTCTACACCGGCATATCCTCAAGCGAATGGGCAAGCAGAAGCATCAAATAAAGTCGTCTTGGATGGACTAAAGAAAAGGCTAGAAAAAGCAAAAGGCAAGTGGGCAGATGAACTTCCTCATGTTTTATGGGCTTACCGCACCACGCCTCGGCGATCAACAGGAGAAACACCATTCTCCTTAGCCTATGGAATGGAAGCAGTGATCCCACTAGAAGTTGGCCTCCCCACAATTCGAAGCGAAAATTTTGATCCAGACTTAAATGGAGACGCTATAGCTTTGGAACTCGACCTTACAGAAGAAAGAAGAGAAAGAGCACTGGTTCATATCGCCTCATACCAACGAGAGTTGATCAGAAAATACAACAAAAAGGTGCATCCAAGACAATTTAAGATTGGGGATTGGGTACTGCGCAAAGTAATGGGAAACACCTTGATCCCAGGAGATGGCAAGTTAGGGCCAAACTGGGAAGGTCCTTACAAGGTGGTTGGGTTAGCAGGCAAAGGGGCGTACTACCTAGAAGATATGGATGGCAAAGCAATCCCTAGGCCATGGAACACGGCCAATCTTAAGTTATTTTACTTTTAGTTTTTCTTTTTCAAACATATGTAAAATTTTTCTTTCTTCAATAAAACAAGCAATTCTTTTCAGCACAAATTGTTCTTTGTAAAAGTTAACTTTAGTAAAGGTTAGGTACATTGCAAGCATTTTATTCTAAGTTAGCTGGAAAAACTAACTTAGAGGTTGGCTGGAATAAACCAACACCCTTCCTAAGCCCAGGATAAGGATCCAGGCTGCAGGACATTTGGTCGGAATAACCAAATATTATTCTAAGTTAGCTGGAAAAACTAACTTAGAGGTTGGCTGGAATGAACCAACTCTTGTTACTCTTCAGCCGAAGTAAGGGAATGGCTGAAGAGTGGTTGGCTGGAATGAACCAACTCTTGTTACTCTTCAGCCGAAGTAAGGGAATGGCTGAAGAGTGGTTGGCTGGAATAAACCAACTCTTGTTACTCTTCAGCCGAAGTAAGGGAATGGCTGAAGAGTGGTTGGCTGGAATGAACCAACTCTTGTTACTCTTCAGCCGAAGTAAGGGAATGGCTGAAGAGTGGTTGGCTGGAATGAACCAACTCTTGTTACTCTTCAGCCGAAGTAAGGGAATGGCTGAAGAGTGGTTGGCGGGAATAAACACTGGTTACTCCTCAGCCGAAGTAAGTATATCGGCTAAGGAGTGGTTGGCTGGCAAGCATAGTTTGACCACCTAAAACCGGAATGAGAGTTCAAGTAAAATTTTCATTCAAAACATTACAAATGCAAGCGTACGAATCAAAACCAGAATAAGAGTTCAAGCAAAATTTTTCATTCATTTAAAAGCCATTACAAAGAAGGGGCATAGCCCGGTTACAAGAACAAAAAATAACGAACAGAAAAAGTACAAAATCAAGAAAAAAGTTCTTCTATCTCGGCATCAAAAGCTGCATCAGCATTAGAACGAAGACCGGTTTCAGGAGGGAGCTCGCTCTCGGTTGCCAGGGTAGTTTCGGTTGGAACCACGGTTTCACCTGGTAGTTCAATAGTCAGGTCTTCCACCGTAGGCTTCAACCGAACTGTTTGGTTCACACTAAGAAGAGGAATCTTCATCAGAATCTGAGCCTTCAAGGAACTGCTGCTGCATGGCATTCGCATACTCCGAAAGGGAATTCGGTATGAAGTAGGCTGGAGGGTTGAAGACCTCGGTCTGTTGATCATGACCGAGCTTCTCAACAGCCGCCCTCCAGCCACACTTGAAGAACAGCTCCTTAGCAGCATTACATTGCTTGGCATAAGCATCTTCTGCCTTCTTGAAGCCTTGTTTGCCGGCTTCCTTTGCGCTCTCCTTTATTTCGGCATCTTTCTTTCTTTCGAGCTTCACCAGCTCGCGCAGGTATTTGTCCTTCAGAGCTATGGCAGTCTTCTGCCTTTCTGCCTCTGCCGAACTAACTAGTCCGGTCAGCCTGCTGTTCTCAGCTTGTAGCTCGGCCATTTCCTTCTTGATGTCTTCTACCTCGGCCGACTTCATTTCGGCTTCTGCCACAGCATCCCTTGTAGTTTTTTTGAGTTCCAGCAGTTTCTTGTGAGTATTGTAGTTTTTTTGAATTGCCTGGCAAAACAAGGACTTCAAATGAGCCGAAGTAAAAGTTTAAAAAAACTAGACAAAAAAACGGATAGAGCTACTTACCAGGATCATGGACTTCGTTGCAGACCGAATGGACTTTAATTCGGTGTTCAGCTGCTTTTGGTGGTGCTCCATATCCTTGGGGAGGCACACACTCTTGGCCAGACTAAAGGCCAACTGGTGATCCTTTTCGGCGACAACCGAATCAACATCTAGGACATCTCGGTTGTTGAATGTAAGTTTTGGTGCCCAACTGGTGGTAGTTCGGTTGTTGGGCTCCGGTTGGGGGCTCGGTGGCAGGATCGGTGGAACAGCAGTCTCATCTTCGTCAACCAAACTTGGTTCAGACTCGGTGGTTCGTGCGCGCTTGGTTCGGCGCGATGAAGACAGCTGTTGAGAGGGGAGGGCCACAACGGCAGGCTGCGTTTGGCTGGGTGACGGTACTTCGGGCCTGCTTGTCTCGGTCAGAAGCGCCCTTAGTCTGTTCTTCTTGGCCATTTCCTCTTCAGCAGTTAAAGGAATTAATCTTATTTGCGGCAAGTTTGGGTCCGGCTCTGGGGCGTCTTCGAGAAGAAAGTCAGCTACTCTTGCTTTTCGGCGACCGCTGTACTGATAGGTCGGCTCAAAGTTCAGAAGCTTAGCCCAGCTCCTTTCTTTAAATCGTAGTGTGGCTCGCAAAATTGTAAGGTTTGGATAACTGTATAAGGAATAAAGGTGGGCAAAATCTGCGAAAGAAGAAACTGTTAGTTCGGTTGATAGACTAAAAAACTGAAATAAAAATACAAGGAAGAAGACCGAAGTCAAATTACCGGGCTCTCCCTTTTTCCAATTTATAGGTCGGCCAGGAATTTGGGCTTGAAAATCCTCAAAGTTCCCAGAGACCCAAAAAAAATCGTCGTCGTTCATGTCCTTATCCGGTGTGTGTTTTATTATTTTCTCTCGGCGGCGACGTATTCTTAAGTAATAGACCCATCCGTCTTCTTTTAAGCCAATGGAATATTGGTGGAAGATTTCGGCCAGGCCAAGGTTTAGTCCGGCTTGGTGGTTCAGTGCGGCTTTTCCCATAATGATGCGATATGAATTGGTGGACAGTTGGGTAGGGCATAATCTGGTCTGCCTAAGAAATTCACAGATCAATGGTTGGACTGGAAACCGTAGTCCGGTTTCTATAATGGATAAAAGGGTGAAGGGGACAAAGCCTTCATTATCCCATGGGATGACATCTTTTTTTGCTAAAGTCAAGTGGACATCATCAGGTATGTTATAGTCCTTCCTGAATTCGGCCATACCACCAGGGGTCTCTACTAGATACCTATACTTATCCATTTGTTGTATAATTTACAAATAAGTTATATCGGTGCAAAAATTGTGCTCAGTAGCTCGGTTGAGCGCACGCAGGAGTGCCTGGGTAACCTAAGTCTGCAAAGTAGAGAAACAAAGGGGTTAAGCACAGATCATTGGACCGTGCTACAAATTAAAAGCAAGGTAAATGAGCCCTACTTCGGCTTTGTGGGTAAGTTCTGTCTCGGTCCGGCAAAATACTTGGTAGTTCGGTTTGAACTTAGAGTTCGCAAGATTGGTTTTCGTATAAGGTTTGTTATCTCGGTTTGAACATTGGGTTTTTTACTTCGGTTAAGCCACTAGGGGAAGCTTTCTGAGTTTGGTTTAAAAACTAAGAAAGCTGGCTTAGCCCCAAAGGCTTAGTTCGGTTGAGGATCGTGGTTCCTAGTCTAATGTGTTCAAGCTTCGTTCGGTGAATTTTATTTCGGCTACAGTGGATCAGGAGTTGGTGATTTGTTAAAACTTTTACGACCCTAGTTCGGTTATTGACTAAAGTGATCTACCTATATAGGACAAACAGTATCCTAGTTCGGTTGCTATATGATTTTGGATCCAAGGCTATTTTTCTGCAGAATAATTCATACACACATGAAGTTTTACTGGTTTTTTCATAAAAGTACAGAAGCAAAAACAAAAATGTATACATATGTTTCGCGAAAACATAAAGAGTAAGATACGAAAGCAAAACAAAGGAAGCAAAATGAGTTTACTTACCAGGTTGAAGAAGAGGAAACTGAAGATGGGAAAGTGGCAGCAAAATCAGTCTTCAGAAGTAACGGAAGAACAGCAAGAGCACAGAGAGAGAAGATGAAGAATGGAAGGTGAATGATTCAAAGATGGAGGGGTTGTTTTGTGTAAAGGACGAAAAGGCAAAAAGGGCGGGACTGTTCAAAAATTTCGTAGTACGAGGGCGGCGTGACAGCTGCCCCTGGCCTATTAGAGTCCGCCACGTGTCATTGGAAAGGGAAGCGTTACAAACGCTGTGATTGAAGAGACGTTTTGACCGGACAAATAGAGCCCGGAGTGAAAGTAGCTCGGCTGAAAGGTGTGACAAGTTTTTAGCACGGCTTAAGGGCTTAAGAGTTTTTTTTAGCTCGGTTGGAGAGGCTAAACTGTTCTTTTTAGCTCGGCTGGAAAGGCTTAAGAAACTCCAGCTCGGCCGATAGACTGGTAATCCCAATCATGCTATGCAGATGGAATTAAGGGGCAATTGAGAGGGTAATTTTTGATAAAAATTGGGTCGAGCTGCGATATGGACTTTACGGCCCAAAGTACGGAGGACGGGATAAAAAGGCCCAATGGAAATATGAAAGTTACTCCGGTCAGAGTGATAAAGTTACTCCGGCCCAGGAGAGAAGTTGAGTTACTTCGGTCCGTGCAGCCTTTCTAGTTAGGCCGGTCTCAGAGATAGTCCGGTCATAAGGTATTCCGGGTAGACCGGTCGGGATGTTGCTACTCGGTAGAACGGTCCAAACACACCATGGTTCGTGTATGAGAGAACCGAGATATGGTGTAGCAAGAAGAACCGAACTACTGTTAGTACGGCCTACTCTGTGGCTTAGTATAGCCAGGCTTATCTCGGTCGTATGGTAGTTCGGCCATGATGAAAACCATCCCACTTGGTTAAAGCAGTTGGGGGGGGTGTAAAAGGATAAGCATTATCCTTAGAAGTATGAATCCTAGGAGGACTTTGCATGGAGGAGTACAAGTCCTACTAGGATTGTGCCACTCGAAACTTATAAAAGCTCACAAACATCACCTTGGAGGAGGTAACAGAACACAACACAATTTTGCTTTCTGAGAACATAGAGCTTTGTCTATTTGTCAAGTTTACTGACTTAAGCATCGGAGAGGTTTCCGGCAAACACCCGCCGGCTAGCTCACGTTTGCGTTTTCAGGTGATAAAGCGACGTCATACGGAGGAGCGTGGACTTGGTCAACAGGATTATACGAGAAGGCGTATTTCTTTCCCGTACACTCGACATATTTTTTATTTAAATTTTTTAGAAATTGCATTTTTCACAAAAAAAAAAAAAATAATATTAAAGTACATGCGACCCACTTTTAATTAAGAAAAATGAAAACATATTTGATATTATAAAATTTTTATAATCAATGGAAAACAAGTTTTTTGACGTTTGGTACAACAAAAAAATAAGAGTTAATGGAAAACATTTTTTTTTATAATCAATGGAAAACAAGTTTATTTGGGTGGAAGACATTTTTGAAGCTAAAATTTTACTAATACCATCACATTATTATCACTACTATCACCACCACCACCACTATCCTACCATCACAACACGTTACCATAACCACCACCATTACTACCACACTACTACTACTATCGCTGATGCCACCATCACTCCAATACCTCTACCTCCAGCCACTACAACATATAAAAGTTTTAGGGATCAAACTTTTGTCTTCAAAAATAAAAAATTTTGTTACAAAAAATATTTGGGCATTGATTCCTGTTGTCATGAGAATAGTAGCTAAAAAGTTATTTAGAAAAGAGAAAAAAAAAGGCTTTTAGTGATAGTTTTGAAAATGTCGCTAATAAATGCAGGACAATAATTTGGTCAAAAAAATATTTACTTTTTTAGAAAAAAATAATTTGATCCCAAAAGAATAATAATTTATCACTAAATGTCCAATTTGGTCGTTAAAAATATTGTAATGACACTTTTGATACCAAAAATATGTCATTCCTAAAAGTGATTTTGTCCCTTAAATTTTATTTATAAAATTTTAATTTGGTGTAGTGACCCCCACCCAACTATATATTTTTTTTTTGATCAGCAAAGAAAAAATCCATTAAAAGCATGAAATTAAAGGTACAGGAAGATGACATGCATCGAGAGAGATTCGGAAGTACAAAATACCCCTACTATTGCTACTCGCATCCATACAACCAACCCCTTGGCCTCACGAATTTTTTTTTTTTTTTGAACAAAAAAGTTAAGAAGAACTTAACCAGAAAAAAATACAATAAAAATACAATAATCCCCACAAATCAACCCACAAAACCCAAAGACAGCCAAAATTTAGCCGCCCACCTGCAAATTTTGAAATCTAAATCATACACCTATGCAGCTTCAACTCCCAACGTCCACAACTACGCCCCACGCCTGACAACGTCCACAGCTTCAACTAAATCATACCCCTATGCATGCAAGCTGCTACTGCTACTGCTAAACCTTACCCCAACCTGCTGCACGCACCTCTGCACCTACCGAGGAAGATCGCTGGCCGGAAAAACTCCATAGCCACCATCTCCATGGCTGGAAAAACTCCATTGCCTGCCATCACCAAGCTGCTAAACTCCCAAAGCCTCCCAATGCCCAGCAGAAACCCACATGCGGCTAGACTCTCAACACCCAGCCAAGACTCACTCCAGACAACATTCTGCTACACCAAACCGAGAAAACACCATGACCACCCATCTGAACACATCTGAACACAGCATGGTCACCATGCCAAGACCCACTTCCAGGGACGGAAACTTGTTTTCAGATTCAAAACTCCGAACAACACCTAAACAGCTTACTCCTCTTATCAACAAACCACACATACTAATCAACCCGATTTTAATGTAACAATAATAGGGGTATTTTAATGTAACAATAGTCACTACTACCATCATTAATGTAACAATTAGAACATTTTAAATTCAAGAATACAACTAAAAATAGAAAAAAAAATTTAATCTTAATTTTAATTTTTTTTTTAATTTTTTTTTTAATTTTTTATAGATGTGGGGACATAATTTTTGTCTTGTCCATATGGCTTGGCTTTTAGTGGAGGTGCCACATGATGGAGTGTTACTAGTCGAGGTATGTGAACGATTCACATTAGGGTCGAGACAAGTGGACGAGGACATGAGTCCTAGTTGAATATTGACTCTTAAGTTGGATAAGATAAGACTCTATTGAGAGTAGACCCTAACCCAATTAGGATTAGTTGAGTACTAAGTGATTTGTTATTCTCTTTAGGGAATAAATGTTTGACATGAATACAATCGTTAGGGGGTGACAGAGCACCCTATATAAAGCCACTATCGCCAGGGTCTAAAGTATGTCAATATTTGTTTTATTAATATTCTTGTTACTTTGTCGAATTATCTTGAGAGATTTGTTTATTTGAAGTGCCCTCACGGTTGAGGAGTAATCGGATTGGTTATTCTATACCTAACTAGGTTAGTTATTAGGGAAATTACATGTAGATGAGAGAAGGGAAAAAAAATTACATATACATTGGTTGAGGAGTAATTGGATTGGCCATTATGTTCGTAACTAAGTTAGTTATTGGGGAAACTACATGCAGATGGAAGAAGGGGTAAAAAATTATATACACATAGGGGTATAAATGTGTTTGTAGTAAGGTGTAAATGCAATGCTATGGGGTGCAAGTGTTACTTGCATCCTTCCATACATTAGTAATTTTTTTTTCTTTCTTTTACCTGAATGTAATTTCTCTTTAATTATTCTGCCCAAGTGTAAAAGAGGATAGTGATTATGTAATCAAATTTTACCACATACAATAAAAAAAATATTTTTTATCGAAATAAACGGAGAGTTAAATGAAGGTGAACTTGAATACTTGACCTAATCCATTTTTCAGATTAGCCAACCAATTATGGGATTCTGAGAGAGCACAATAAAAATATATTGGAGGACTAAAAAGTGAAAGGAAAGAGAATTTTACCATGGAGAATGACATCACACACGTAGCTACTACAACCTCACGTGCAAGCAATCAACCATTCATGCATTCCCATAATTACAAATGTATACATACAAATACAATCATAGATCTCTTTTTCAGCTTTTTTATTATCATTTCTTCATTTTATAGTGGAAGGACATTTAAAATAATTTTGATTTTTCCACCCCATTTTCTACTTCCTAAAATGAAAAGGAATTCTTAATTTGTTAGGAAAAATAATATATGTTATTGAATGAATTTTATTTTATTTTATTTATATATATTAATATTCTATGTGATCAACACAACAAATATCATGTGTATATATTTAAAAAATAAAGTTCAATTAATTATCTTTTAGCACTATGAAAAAACACAATTGGCAATGAAAAAAAGTATTTCAAAAAGTCATATTTTTGCTCCCAAAAATATTAGTGACGAGCATAGAATGTGGGATCGTATCTTTGGTTCGACAATTTTTTTTTAAAACGATGACTATAATCTCATTTTCTGTGAGCTCATCCTTGACTTGGTTTATCACTTGCTCAGTTTGGCCATCTAATCTACATGGTTGATTGGATGTTTGATCGGATGTGCTATTCAAGCATTCAGTCGTGTCTTATGAATCTGGGGATGCTGCTGTGACTAAGTCAGCAGCTATCTGTTGTGAGCTTGTGAAGACTTTTTTTTCGAGTCTTTTTCGATAATCTGAATCATTTATAATGTAAGAGTCGTCCAGTATATCATCTATATAAAACAATCAAGTTAATCAGAAATTCGTAATCCCATGATCAGATTCAAATTGTTTTACAAAAATTATCAAGATAATGTCAATCGTTTATTTTTTAAAAAACAAATGTGCTATTATTATAAAGTTATAGATTTCCAATCAATTTGATTTTTTGCATGAATGATCTATTTGACAAACTTTACAATATAAACAGTTTAAATCATCAAAAAATACTCGAAAAAAGCCACCACACCCAGATCCGTGCCTTACACGGTCGTCACCCAATTAGCTCGGCCGAGAAGCGTGGTTGGACGAAATTATCACCCACACTAATTGTAATAACCATGTATGTCTATAATATATGCTTGCCATTGTAGGGATATGTGAAACAATCATAATTATGTACAGTTTTATTTTTAAAAAGAGACTTTTCAATTAATTCTCAAATTATTTTCCTTAATATGAATGAATGAAAATAATTGTGTGAGCATATATAGCCTACCATGCATATTCCAAATGACAAAAAAGATAAAACCAGTCACCTTTGACAATGTTTGGATGGAAAGAATCAAAGAGAAGGAATCAGAATCTCAGTATTAGGAAATAGTAAAATTATTGCATGAATGTTATTCAAGAATTTGGTTTAATTGAAATTCTCTAATGAAAATTATACAATTTTAACTAGAGAAAATTACAAAAACAAACAAATAAATAAAAAATACGGCTTTACCTTTTTAACAAAATAAAATCTAAGTTTTTAATTTTATCAATTTATATCCTAATCTTTTATTTATTTATTTATTTTTTAAATCTAAACCATCTGTCAATTTGAGAAGGTAATCAGAAATTTTTTTTCATTATATTTTTTTATTCCAAACAATGAAATCATAAAAATCCAAATTACATTCTCATTTCCCTTAAAATTTTGTCATCCAAATTGAGTTTTAACACTCCGTTTGTTTAGGTGAAAAATATTTTTCAAAGGAAAACATTTTTTATTGAATTTTTTTTAAAAAAAAATGTTTTTCAGAGAAAATATTTTTCTATATTTGGTGGTGGTGGTGGTGAAACGAAGGTGGAGGTGGAGGTGGTGGCATAGTGATGGGGCGACAACAGCGGTGATGGTGGTGGTGACGGTGGTGTGGTGGTGGAGGTGAAAGTGGTGGTGGTACTGTGATGACATTGGTAAAATTTTAGTTTGAAAAATGTTTCTCACCTTTTAAAAGTGAAATCATTTTCTGTCCAGATAAACTTATTTTTCATTGATCATGAAAAATATTTTTTTGTTAACTTTCATTTTTTGTTGTTCCAAATATCAAAAAATATGAATAATATTTTTCAATTTTTTTTTTTTTGGGTCTAAACAAACGGAGTGTAAGATTATGCAATAGAGAACGTTACAATGAGCACAATTGCTTTGTGTTTCCATAAGCCCTCTCCTCTAGGTGGTTATTGTGAAAATTATAATGAATATGCATCATTCATTAGGCAATTGGTTGAACTAAAATTTCAAAATATTGAGTCAACAAAATCAGATTGTGCGCATGCTTCAATCAAAGTTTTTATTGTAATAACCAAAATGATGATCTTTTGGTTATTTTTGACCAATTGATATATTGAGGCTTCTTTTGAAACTTATGCATATGGGACCAACTTAAACCTTTCCAACATGCTAATTGCTGTGTCTTCCATGCCTGAAATAAAGAGCAAATGCAATCACACATAAAATATTAGAAAATGTTATAAATGTTAAAAAGGGCCACTCATTTAGACTTTATAATGTAAAATTTAATTTTGTTTTCTATTTTTTTGTAATTAAAATTTGAGATTGCTTAATTTTGGAGAAGGAGGCTTTGTTCTTTTTAAAAAATAATTAATAATAATAATAATAATAATAATAATAAATGGTCTTTGGATATATTTAATTTTTTTTATTGTTGGACCTTTGCACAATAAATGTTTTCTCAACCTTTACTATTGAGTCCCTTTGGCCAAAGGAATATTTTTATCAAACTTTATTATTGGGGGCTTTTGAATAATGATAGTGTGCTTTTAGGTCTCTAGTCAAGGGGAGGTTTCTTTTTGCAGTGTCTTTGACAATTTTTTTAAGAATAAGTTACATTGATCTTGAGTGCTGTTAGGATTTTATGAATTATTTTAATTTTTTAACTTTTTTTATACTAAAATTATTAAAAAAGACATCATTAATTTTGGAACACCTCATCTCACAATTAAATCTATACACCCACTACATCGTGAATTAGGATTTACAACAATACCCACCTCCATCACCACCCATCCATCTTCTCCAAATCCTACATTCAAAACTTACCTACTCTCAAAACCTTGAAAATCTTTTAGCGGTAATATTTCGGCAGTAACGGTAGCAATCATTTGATTATCTATACTTCTTCGGCAATGACAATGAGTTAAAGTTTTTTCAGCAACCACAACTTTATGAGACGAAAGGAGTACAACAATAAAAGTTCAGAGAAGATTCATAACTTTGATGGTATTTTTAGCTCAGAAAAGATTGGCTTTTTTCAGCAACCACAACTTTATGAGACGAAAGGAGTACAACAATAAAAGTTCAGAGAAGATTCATAACTTTGATGGTATTTTTAGCTCAGAAAAGATTGGCCTTGTGGGTAAGTTTCTTAAAAAAAAAAAAATTGACAAAAATAATAAAATATGTTTGTCATTTTTTCGGAATTGAATTCCTGAATATGACCGAAATTCGAGAACATAGGGGCGAACATTGTTTATTTGTTCAGGAACCAATAACCAAACATTTATTATTTATTTGGAAACAAATTATTGAACATTAATCACCGAAGAAAAGGATGAGGTGGCATACACACACACAGAGAGAGAGAGAGAGAGAGAGAGAGAGAGCATATCAACTGTGACAATGGTTAAATCGAAGAAAAGAATGTGGCGGTAGAGACAATAATCACACTTGGCTCTTCTTCTTCTTCTTCTTCGTGGGTTTTGTTAAGGGTTTTGGAAAAGAGGTTTTTTTTGGAGTGTAGGGGTGTGAGGGGTGTGCATTCAATTGAATGGGTGGAATGTTTTTACAAGGATAATTTTGATATTATTTGGGAGGAGAAAAGAAAATTTAAGGGTTTTAAAATTTATAAGTGGAGTTAAAAACATGGTGACAAAATATTCCAAAAACTTTTAGCAACCAAAACCTAGTCTGTAGCTAAAAACTTGATTTTTAGCGACCAAATTAATTTTGTTGCTAAATAGTACTTTTGCCGACGTATTTATTTGTCGCTAAAACTACATAGTCTATCCAAATTTTAACCTTTTAGCAACATTAGAATTTTACAGCGACAAAATATTTGATTTTTGGCAACCATTTTTTGCTTGCCGCTAAATCTCTATATATGGTGACGATTTATGATTTTGTCGCCAATACTTTTAGTGACAGGCCTTTGGCGACCAATTGTGTACTTGTCGTCGATTCTTTTGGCGACGAATTTTGTATTTTTGGTGACTAATTTTTTGGTCGCCAAATGTGTTTTTTGTTATAGTAAACTTTGGACTGAGGTAATTTGTCACCTAAAATTTTAGGGTCTTTAAAAGAAACAGGACCTTACACTACAACAAAAAGCAGATTTTGCGACTAAAACTGAATTTTTCGTCACTGAAAGTAGTAGAATTGGCGACTAAAATGAAATTAGTCGCCAAAAAACAGTTTGGTCGCTGATTCTACGTGTTTTGGCGACTAAAAACAGTTTGGTCGCTGAAAGTGAAGCTTTTTGGCTACTAAAAAAAAATTAGTAGCTAAAAACAGTCAATTAGCGACTAAAATTTAGTTTAGTAAGCAAAAGGGGACGTTTTTGGCGACCAAAAACAGATTTAGTCGCCAAAACTGGTTTTTTTAGGCGGGAATGAATTTTTTTAGCGACTAAAAACTAATTAGTAGCCAAAACTATACAATTGGCGACTAAAAAATAGATTTACTCGCCAAAAGTGATCTAATTTTTTTTTAGTAAATAATTTATTTTTTACATAAATTATATTGAATAAAAATAATTATTTTTATATATATAGTTTTGTATAAATACCGGTCAAAGTAATATATAAATAATATATGTTGCAATTATATTCATGTGATGTTGTAGTGGCATAGTGGGGAGAGTGTGCTGGTAAAGGTTTGGAATGTGGGATGGGTCGGTGGTTCAAATCTTGGGAACAGAAGAGGGTAACCTTTTTTTTTTTTGAAATATGCTTTTGGTGACTAAAAACGGTGGTCGCCAAAAGATTGACTATTGGCGACGAAAAGCTTAGTCGGCAAATGTATAAATTAAAAAAAAAAATTCACTATTGGTGACTAAAAAATTAGATAAATGTATAATTTTCAAAAATGTAATTAACTATTGGCGACAAATTCTTTAGTCGCTGAAGACTAAAACTTTGCCGACTAAAATTTTTTTAGTCGCCAATACCTCTGCCGACCATCTATTCACGACAAAACCGGCGACTAAAATATTTAGTCGGGAAAAGTGAAAAGTCGACTTTTGACGACTAAAAAAAGACTTTTGGTGACTAAATTTTTAGTCGCCAAAAGTGTTTTTTCTTGTAGTGTTAAGTGACAACCTAAGCGAAGTGACAACCTAATCTTCCCAATTGTACTCATATTGACAGACTAAAGTATGTGTTAACTTTTGATTTATTTTAAACTTAGCTATAGAAGATTAAACTATTTCATCATGTCACTATGGGTGAATTGTGAAACTCAAATTGTGAATTCTTACCATTTTTTTTTAAAAATATCATTACTACAAAAAATATGTTTATAAATAATTTTTGAATCTTTTATTACAAAAAAAAAAAAAACATAAACTAATGTGAGAGAGTTGTATCTATTTCTATAATCTTAATTGATAATAAATCTGACTGTTTCATTTGAAATCAAGAAAGGAAAATATCCAAGTTATATATGGTAGGGGTGAGCAGCGGATATACCGATCCGCCAAAACCGACCGAACCAAACCGATCCGCCGCATTTTGGACGGATGCGTGATGACGAGCGGACGGTTGCGGATTTATTTTCTCAAATCCGCCAATTTGGCGGACGGATGGCGGATTTGAGATTTTTTGGCCGCAACCGAACCGCCAAACCGCCAAATCGCGAGCACCCCTAGTAATTTATAAGACTTTGTATTTTCAATTTGTTTAAATATTATGTTTGTGTTTTCAATTGAAAAAGAGTTTAAATATTCTGTTGAAAAAAAGTTTTCAACTAGAATATATTTTTTGAATTGAAAAAAATAAACGTATTATTCATATATATTTTTTAGTTTTTAAATGTAACTCTAAAAATAATAAATAGAAAATATGATATATGCTGGTTGGTTTTTGTTTTCAAAAACATATGTAGATGTAACAATACAGAGACATTCAATCTCTATTACTGCTCTGTTCATCGTTTTGGTGGTTTGAATTGTTATTATATTTTAAGAATCACAGATTGTAATACTTTATGGGGATGAATCATGCTGTGATTGTAATATATGGATGAGGCATGCAGTGATCGTGATATTCTAAAGTTTCAAACTTTTTTTCTTTGGATAAGGCATACAGTGATTGTAATACTTTTTTAAGTCATTGACTGTAATACTTTCTTTTTTTTTTTTCTTTTTTTTTTTTTTGAGGAAGTGCACAAGTTGAATTATGTTGAAAATTTATATAATTTTAAACCGCCAAACCGATTCGCATCCATCCGCCAAACCGCCAATCCGCTCAATCCACATCCGCCGGATTGGCGGACGGATGCGGATTGATTTTCTTCAATCCGCCAATCTGGCGGACGGATGGCGGATTGGAGGTTCCGTGGCCGCAACCGACCCGCGCCCACCCCTAATATATGGAGATAGAAAGGAAAAGAGAAAGTGAAAAAAAAGGGAATGTATACGTTAGGGGGGTATTGGGTATTGGTCATGGTCATGCATGGAGGCATTTCCCAAAGAGAATCGAATCAGTCCTCTTTCTTTTTGCTTTTTTGCTCAGTTTGCTACAGACCTCTCTCTCTTTACCAGTCTCCAAGAAAATGTTGGGTGATATATCTTATGTTTCTTGTTATTTTCATTCTCTCTCTCTCTCTCTCTCTCTCTCTCTCTCTCTCTCTATTCCAATTTCATTTCTTGGAGAGTGGTGGGCTGGTTCTGCCCTTTACACCTCTATAGAGAGAGAAAGCGAATATATTATTATTATTATTATTATTGTTGTTAATTTTTTTTAAGACTTTTCAATTAAAAAAAAAAGATGCATTTATTCATAAATCCATCTTCATCAACTTATATTTTATTTAATCTAAATTATTTTTTTGCATTCCGATAAATTTTATAAGTGATATAATTATCAAAATATCTCTAATAATAATAGGGTGAAATACGCATTAATGTTTATATTGACAATATAAATATTTTATAATGTAAACAGTCACACTATCAATGTGAACATTTGTATTGTCAACATAAACATTCACACTGTCCAATTTATTTAATGTAAATATTTACATCACCAAGTTGCTAAGGGTTTAAAAAATATTTGTAAGGGTAAAATTGTCCATAAATTACCTTAAATATATGAGAATTAGGATTTGATAGATCAAATATCTAACATAATAAGACTCATTGAAATATAAGAATATCTTATGAACTAATTGAGATACAAGTATCTAAAAGAGAATTTTCTAATAAATTTCTCCAGTTTTTTCTCATCTATCTTCTATTTATGCATAAACATCACGTGTACGCTCAACTTCTAATATATATAAAAATATGAGAAAATTAATAAAGCATCTTTCTCCAACTTTGGATTGTAGAAAATGTCAAATATGTTTTTTCTTATTTGTTAAGGTTCCTCAATAATATTATTAGAAAAATTACAGCTCATCATAAAGAAATTTCTTTGTGAACAGCTGGAAATTTCTCTGTTTTTGTGAAAATATTGAGGGACCTCAACTATTATGAAAATATTGCATACTTTTTTATTTTATAAAATTTTAATATTAGGAACCTTAAACTAAAGACTTTGAAAATATAAATAAATAATTACAAAGAGATTCATTAATTAACCAAAAAAAAAAATCTTCTACATATATATGCATAATAACGTGATATCACTGTTGCACTTAAATTTTATTTCTTATTAACTATTTCTCATTTAGATTGCATTAAGGACAAAACAATAGCTAAAAGTTTCAAATTTCATTACACATTTCATATAATCACATAAACTTTAATAGATTTCAATACAATTTTAATATATGTACCAAATCATTTTCCATTAAGAAAAAGGGAACATATATAAGGGAAAAGAAATATGACAGCAAAAAAGGGAAATGCAGTGTTTGGAGAAAAAGAAAAGAAAAGAAAAAAGATGGTCAAATGAACCTCGAAGACTTCTCATCCATCATCAGCTTCGACTATCTTTATCGAAACTCTTACCATTTCGTTACTTTCTTTCATTTTGGATTCCTCCTCACATTTCCTAATTATCTCTTCCATTATTTTATTATCTTCATAGAATAGTTTTTGCCTTCCCTTTTTATATCTCAATCACATCAATGAAAAATTTAATTAAATAACTCTTAAAAAAAAAAAAAAAAAAAAAACAACAACAACAACAACAACAACGTTCTTTGAAGCCATGCAACCTCAGCTCCGGCTTCGATTTTGGCTTCAGTGGACAACTGTCTGGTCATTAAATCAGATATGCAAGAATCACTTTAAAAAAATGATAAACTATAAATACACTCTTAAAATTTGTTTAAAATACGAATTATTTTTTTATGATTTTAAAAATTACATCATGTTCCTTAAAATTTCTAATTTCATAATAGACAAACCCTTTTATTAATAAATCACCATGCCAATTAACAACTTTAATGATGTTAGAAATTTATTTCAATTAATAATTCAATCAATTTTATTATTATATAGGATATCAATTAGGAATTTCATTTTTCAATTAATTTTGTTAAATAAAAAATTCTGATAAAAGAATATTTATAATTTTTCAAATCATAAATAATATATATTTTAAGTAAACCTTAGTGGTATGTTTATAATCTACCTAAAAACTAAAAAGAAAAAGTTAATTCAAACATGGGTGGGAAGCAAAGGATAATAGTTGGCAACAGGTAATAGGAATCAAGAATTAACAATGTTACATCTCTTAATTTATCATTTCTAAATAACTCTTAATAATGTGGTATTGAGATTAGATCTTACCTAATAAAATAATTGACAAATCAAAATTTAGTACTTCATTTTTAAAAATTAGTTAGATGAAACTCTAAACATTCTCATGAGAAAAAATATATACATATAGGTAGAATTTTCCGACTGGATTATATTTGATGTCATCCGATTCCAATACAAAAAGTTTAGAAGAGCTTTGATAGGGTAGGATGGCGTATTGGGATGGGTAGATCCAAACTATTAAAGTTAGGGTAAAGTATTTCACTATAGTTGAGGATAAAAATAATAAAGTTCTCATTTTCTTTAATTGTTGAAGATTTTAGATGAATTGATGGTTAACAATTTAATATAGTATCATTGCAAAAAATAGATTATGTGTTTGAAATTTACTGTCTACCTGATACTTAAAGACTCGTGCGTGGTTCGGTTGAGGTGGGGTGTTGTTAAGCGTTGAGAACATAAATAACGAAATTACTCCTATCTCTAACCAACTTAAATTTTTAAATAAATTGGTGGTTAACAATTTAACATAATATCAGAATTTCACTATTTGCTCAATAATTAAAAATAATTTTATGTGTTAAGCCCACTTAATAAAAGAAAATCTGGCTACACATGAAGAAAAATTTAGAGGAGTGGTGAAATTATCCCTCTCTTTAGCAATTAAAGCGTTTAACCCTATATAAAAATTGATTCTGAAGTACATAAACAGAATATTCAAAATAGAAAAGCAATTACCATTTTTTTTCTCCTGTTTGTTGACCATTACAAAGTGGGGGTCACAACAAGGGTATATTAATGAAAGGAGACAAGACTTCTCCTTAGTAATAAATATGAGATAAGAATAAGGGTTTTGTGTGGTTTGTGGGGTCTTCTCTCTCATCAAAGGATTTAAAAAAAAAAAAAAATGGAATATTCATTTTTTCTGGTAAGAAATAGTTAGTAAGCTTTATTCCTCCTTATCCAATCCATAAAACCACAAGCTTGCATATATGGAGCTTTATTCTATGTGCCAAGTTGGCAAATATAAGTGCCCTAAATATTGTTCTAGTCAAAGGGTTTCCTTTGGGTGTTCGTGCATTTGGCTTCCTACGTAGATCTTGGGATGATCTATTGAGGCACTTGTGTGTCCTACTTAGTGGTTACAATTTGTGGTGTCTTCCTTTATGTGGGGGTGTCATGGTCGGTTACAGCTTACGAAAGTTGGACTCCAACCAATTAACTTTGCTTATCACATCTACTCATCACTATTTAGGTTTTATTCAATGAGCAATAAAATCCTTGCAGGACCCAATTCAAATAAATATAAATAATATATATACATATATATTATTACATAAATTGTACATTTTAGTTGGTGTGAATGCTGTTACGTTTATTATTTTTTCGAGAATATCATTATCACTGTTTTATTTTTTTTGATCGGCATATCATTTTTTTTTTCTCGAGAATATCATTATCGCTGTTAGGTTTTATTTCTTGGTAATCCCGTTTAACAAAACTCCTTTGAGTTGTAATTTTATTCACATTTTTATTTCAGTGAAGTTATGAGTTGTTAGATACGAATCCAACCCGAATCAAGCCTTTCAGAGAAGTTTGTGATGCTAATGCTTTCAAGATTGTCACTTCGCTGATTATGACGAGGATCGAGCTGCCCGGTCAGCTCGGGGGGGTCGAAGGGGCAGCGCCCCTTGACGGGTCCGGGGCAGCGCCACGGTGGGGTCGAGGGGCAGCGCCCCCGAAGCTAAATGCAAAAATGCATTCCAAGTTGCCTGTCCGCTCGAGCGGACATTACCACGCTCGAGCGGAGAATTCCTGGTTTTAAAAGTTTTGGTCGCCTGTAAAAGTACTGAGCTGTGTGATTTCGCGCTCGAGCGGGTTCTCTAGCGCTCGAGCGGATCTCTGTTATATCACGCGTATATTTTGCTAAAGCCGCTCGAGCGGGCTGTTGGGCGCTCAAGCGGAGATCGCGGGACAGTTTTTTATAAATTCGTGTTTCAGTCCAAATCTAGGATTATTTCTCCAGATCTTTTTTTTGGTTCTTAAAGTTTATATCTGGGAATATTTTGTTAGTTTTCTTTGATATTTTATTGAGTATTCAACTCATGGTTTAAAGAGAGTACATTAAAGGTTTTGTTTGTTATACACAAGAGAGAGAGAGTTGTTCTTCGGTGGATTCTGGAGTGGCTCATCGTAAAGACAATTCCGAGATGAAGACGGGGTTGGAAGAGGCACATAGAGGTTGGTTCAATTAGGCATAGATTCACTAGGTAATTGAGAGTATACCTGTGTAATTTCTTTAAATCTTCTTAGTCGATTGTTTTGTGGCTGTTGCCCGTGATTTTTTAATCACAGTTGGAGGTGTCCAATTGTGGTTTTTCCACGTTAAAATCGTTGTGTTGATTTGTCTTGATTGTTTGATTGGGATTGTTATATACTGCTTAAAATTATTATATAATCACAAATAAATATTTAGGGGATTTCTAAATTTATCAATCACTTAGTAACTCTCTACTCATTTTCTGCTCTATTTTTTTAGTTTGACAACTTGCTTTCTATCTTCTCTCTCTTTGCGATTGGGTTAGCATATGATTGTGCTTGTCATTTGGGTGTCAACCTAATTAGGATCCTCTTCATCAAGCTATGATGCTATCCCCCTTCGCCCATTGATGTATCTTTCATTACTGTACCTTAGTTGATACATCAATAAATTTTTTCTTTTGCTGATTAAAAAATCTATCACCCCTTTTCATACAATAATTGTCACATTTTCATCAAACTGTTCAAAAATGTTAATTGATTTTTTCTTTAATCATCAAACTATTCAAAAATTTAATTACAAAATTGCAAACACTTAGCATTTGCTCCGGTTGCTACTATATTGATATTTAGGATTCATGAATATCTTTTTGTACTTGTTTTAAATGCTTTACTAGGAGAAGTAGGGGCTCCTGAACCATTGTGATAAAGTAATACAAACAAGGGATAACGGAATTTGATTTTCAATTAAGTTAACTATTGTGTTTGACTTTTGAATTTTAAAATGAATTTGTGAATGCAAAAAAAAAAGAAAAAAAAAAGAAAAAAAGATAAGAAAAAAATATATAAAGAAGGGAATTTCCAATAAGAAATTTGTGGATATGCGTGGGAAATATTCTAAATGTAATAACTAAATTTCTTTTTACATCCACCTCAAGCAATGTAGCCCTTGTATATCTAGTGGAGAAATTCATGTACCAATATAGAGAGAATGTTGGTGCAATGAGAAATACAATGGATGTATTTAGAAGCTCCCCTAAAAGCTCCCTATGACTGGTACACTTCCCACCTCCACAAGCCTTGAAACCTGTAGCAAAAGCTTTATCAAATTTTACAATATTTTCTCTCTTTAGTATCCTACCTATTTTTTTTTTCCTTTGATCTTTTTAATTTTTATATTTTAGTTTAATTATGTGATTCCATTGTTCAAGGATGCTAAGTGAAGAACAAAACAAAAAAAGAAAAAAAAAAAAAGAAAAGAAAAGAGTGAAGAACAAGAATATAAAAAGGAACACCCCATAGCCCTCCACTGGCTGCCTCAATCCGCTCGATTCTCGAGGCCTAAGCAAGTATATAAACCACACCATCCCTCAACCAAAATCACCACCCAACCTTCTTTGTAATCTCTTCTTCTTCTTCTTCTTCTTCAACTTCTAGCATTCAGTGCATACCCTCTCTTTGTCTTCTCAAGGTGAGTCCATGTCATTGTTTTTATTAAATTCCTCTTGGTTCTACAGCTCATGTTTGGCCATTCTCTCTCCAAAACAAGTACATTAATTTTTACCATTATAGTAGCTTTTTTGTGACATGTGATAGGTTTGGTATATTAACACCACTAGCTAGTTTGGTATGTTTACTTGCTGGTTCATTCACTAGTGTTAGTTGACTAACAAGAGATACATAAGTTCTATTATCTCTTACCAATGCAGAATACTAGGTTTTGCAAATAGAAGTGCTTCTTTGTGATTTCTCTTTGTGTGTGGTATTCTTGAGACAGGAAAGATGAGCAGACCAGGAGATTGGAACTGTAGGTCATGCCAGCACCTAAACTTCCAGAGGAGAGATTCATGTCACCGATGTGGGGAGCCGAAACATGGAGAGAGAGGTGACTATGGAAGTTTTGGTGGGAGAGGTGGTTCACCATTTGGATTTACTGGCCCTGATGTGAGGCCGGGTGATTGGTATTGTTCTGTTGGCAACTGTGGTGCCCATAACTTTGCCAGTCGCTCGAGCTGCTTCAAATGTGGCATGTTTAAGGAGGAATCGTCAGGTGGCTTCGATGGTGACTTGTCCCGTGCAAGAGGTTATGGGTTTGGCGGAGGTGGCAGTGGCAACAATCGCTCTGGATGGAAATCCGGTGATTGGATTTGCACTAGGTAAAGTTTAATTGGCACACATCTATGTTTATATTGTGCAAACTGCACCATTTTGCTTTCTTTGATTGAGTTTTCACAAATTATTTTCTAAATTTTTTTTATAAAATTTATTTAGTGAAAAAAATGAAAAACATTAATTATTTTTATATGATTCTATCTTTTTTTGTGAAAGAAATAAATTTTAAAAATTCAAAAATATACTTTTTGTGTGTGTGTGTGTTTTTTTTGTCAAAATAGTTCATGAATTTTTTATATATATATTTTTTTCCAGAAAGATAAGTTCTAAAAACTCAGCCAAACAAAGCTAGTTTATAAATATCTCACTAGGGTGTGAGAACATGACTGTGCTTTGACGTATGTGCTTTCATGTAAATTTATTATCTTTTGTGTGAATTTTTTTGCGAATTAAACAGGTCAGGATGCAACGAGCACAACTTTGCTAGTCGAATGGAATGTTTCAAATGCAATGCACCGAGGGACTCTGGTAGTATGTCCTCATATGCATCATAAAATGTCCAATTTTTGCCAAGGTCAAGGCTAGCTTCTCCATACCGATTTATACATAGAGAGAAAACAATTACTCTCATTTACTTACAAAATATGTATGATTTTAATTTTCAGGTACTTGAGTCCGAAGGAGAGAATTATATGGAAGGCCATTCAACTTGATTTGCCAAGTTGATCTGTTTTGCTCCTACCCTATTCCTATTGTTTTTATTTTTATTTTTAATATTTATCTTCTTCCTCTTGTCTCCTATAGAGAGCTTTTAATATGAATTATGGATGAAAATTCTTGTTCAAGTAGGGGTTCAATCTTTCATTTTGTGAGCTTTCTTTGATTATCAAATATAGCCATGTAGTAGTTCTTCTGTTGTCTGTCTAATATCAGCTTGTGTGTTCTGAGAGGGTTTCTTTCTAGTATATTATTGTTATTATTTGGCACAAAAAAGTGTTCCCAAACAAGACTTATGAAAGCTCCTCCGATTATATTATTGCAGATAAGATGACTTGTACTGGCATAACTTTCACAAAGATTCTCTCACTCTCTCTCTCTCATGGAAATGTGGGAGTGGTTCTAGGAAATTTTGACAGTTCTTTTTGCAATCATAAAACTGAAAATCAATTAATGTTGCTCTTTATCTGAAAAGCAATTAAAGATTTGTTATTCAAAGGACCACTATGAGACTTTTGGTTATTAAACCTATGCAATGAATTAATAATAGGTATATAAGATTCAAAAGAATATCTAATAAATCTTTTTCTTTTTGGAGGGAGATTGAGACTGAAATTATGTTCCATCTAAGGATCATCATATCTCCAAAAGTTGAAGCCATTACAAGATTAGAATCAGATGCATAGCTTTTACAAACAAAGGATTCAATACCTACTTATAAGTGATTCAATTCAATCTTCATATACAATTTTCCAATTTGTCCCATCCAATAAGTTAGCTTAGACCAAGATGAGTATGGGATCTTCTGTTAGAGAATAAATAGAAGTGCATGCCCTCCTATCCCATGCACTTGTGCCACATAATCTTTTCTTTTTAAAAATAAAAATTTATTAAATAGAAAATCGAGTGATGTAAATGCATGGGATATGGGGATAGACACAGTTTGATAACAGAGGATCCCAACTTGTATTATGCCACTTTAAGAAAATTCAATCATGCCCGTATGAGGATTACAGTAGTGACTTAAGATTTTTGAGATCTCACAGAATTGAGAGTGTGTTAGATCCATGAAGCTGAATAATTGCTGACGCTGTATTTGGTCGGGAGATTTGGGGAGGAATTTGAAAAAGGAAAGAGAAAATGTTTCAAATCCCTTTTGAAATTCTCCAACCAAACACAGCATAAAGGAATACATTGTGTTTTGGATAACCCTACTTCTCTTACCTCTGTTTTGGTTTCTCTGTATTGTTGATAGTGTGTTTCTGCTGTTTTGCTTTTTGTTCTTTGTGTTGGCTCCTTGCCAACTCAATTGTGATGGTTTTTTTATGGTAGGCTGGGTTTGGAGATTGATTCTATCCCGCTGATTAAAAAAATAAAACAAAAAATGAAATGAATATGAGGTTTTATCTTATTGGATTGTTGAAAAATAGGACCTTCGACAATAAATTTTTTCAAGTCTTAGATGGCGGACAACCTGAAATAATATTTAAGCCACCTCTAAGAAATTGTGTTAGTATGGTGAGAATTACATCAAGTGTACTATCATATGATCCTCAAGTCAATAGGGAAGTGGGGTGTATGACATGTTCCATGTTCTTCAAAGGATTCCCCAAGCCATGTAACTTTGATCCATTGCTATATATAGATACTGCTAAGCCACATTGATCTTATTGTAACTGCAATCAAATTAAGACATTTTGCTTTCTTTTTAGAGTTTCAGTCTGTTTAACTGTCTTGAGATGTAGCACTCCCATATTACTTTGATCTATTAATTATTAGAAAGTCTGTGGTATCAGAATTTTTTTTTTTAAAAAATTTATCCAGAATGATAGATCAATGGTGTATATTTAAAGTTGTTGTTGGTTGTAGAGTGAATCTTGACCATAAATTTAAAACTTAAAAGAATTTTTTGATTTTAAATTTTTATTAGCACTGCTGATTAATCATTGAAAAGAGAATCTCACTAACAAGTACTGAAACGTGAACTATCAGAATTATGTACTATTTATTCATACACTTGTGCTAAGTATAGGACTTGCAGTACAATATGATAGTGTTTAAAGAAACATATAGTTGCATTGAAAAAAAGGTTAGAAAGCTAGTTGGCCATTTGATTAATACAAAATTAATTTTACAAAAATGTTTGGGATTCCCAAAGTTGGGGACCTCCATGACCCTCAAAATGATGTAGATCAATCATGTTTTTTTTCCCTTTCTTTCTGTACCAATCACAAGTTAGTGGGAGTTGTAGGGGTTGTTTTTTTTTTTTGAGATCTGTAGCATTGTTGTTAATTTTATTATTGCACAATATCTTATGTGCCTGATTATAAAATTCAATTAGTTTTATAGTCTTTTATACATTAAAGAAAAAAGAAAAATTAAAAAAAAAAAACTGAAAAGAGCCCAAATCAATATTTGTTAGCCCAATGCCTAGCTTGCCTGGATCAAGACCGTTTTGTCAAGGCCTGCCTTACATTTCTGGCTCAGGAGTACTGTCCCTTACTTGCACTGATTAGGAATAAAATTGACAAAATTAAAACTTTAGATATCAAATTAACATAGAATGCATACTTTAAAAATTGTTGGCGTATTTTATCAATATTCTAAAAATGATTTAGCTGGTTGTTTGAAAGTTAACTAATATAATTTAAATGATCAAAATGACACAAAATATATATTTTAAGTACCATAAATATATTGTATCCTATATATATATATTTCAGTGCTAGCAATTCAAATTGAAAATCAAGCCTTTTCATTACTTCCATTGTGCTTGTAATTATTTAAATTTTGTACTTTAACTTTGTTTTAGCAAAATAAAATTTCATTTCATTTGTGAGTAACTAATAATTGAAAACAAAATGACATGCATGGAATGATGGACTCAATAATGATAAGGATTGGACCAAAAGAACAAAGAGTATAGGCATAAAAAATAAATATAAATATAAATATAAATATAAAAAGGTCAAATAAAAAAGCTATTTTTTTTAGAACTTTGAGTTGTGTAATCATATCACAACATAAAAGAAGAGATGGCCCAGTAGTGGTTCTTTTTCTTTTTAGTCTTCCTCTCCTTCTATTTTGTGGAGGGGACAGTTTTTGAATTAAATTTATAATGCACTTCCAATCAAGAAGATCTTAGTGAGCATATTTAACACAGTTCACATAGGATACTCAAGCTTTTAAGCTAAAATCTTTTATGGGTTCCCCTCATTGACCTCATGGACATGGTTTAACTAAACAAATGGAGTTTTATTGGGTCAAAAAGTAACCACATGACATTCATTAGTGTCTCCTACTACACTCCATTCTTTAGCTTTTTCGCAAGATTCTTGTTTCCCCTTAAGCTAGCTTTATGTTACCTCCTGTGGGTTGTTGATGTTATCAGGGGTGGAACCAAAAAGTTGATTGGAGGGGTCAAATTATAAATCTTTTAATATATTTTTTACAATTTTTTTGAAATATTATTTCACTAGGGAACAATTTCAACACTATATAGTTTTTTTTAATTTTCTTGTTACTACTTGATACATTTTGTTCTGGTATTTTTTTTTTTCAGTCTAAAACTTATATTATTCGTTGTACTAAAATATAAAAAAAGTCCTAACTAAATTTGTCTAGACTTTATACTAAACGAGGCACCTTCCATTTTAGTCAAAAAATCAAAAAATTATTAAATTAGTCAAAAAGCCAATAACCCATACCAAAAAGTCAAATATTTTTTTTTTCTCTTTTTTTTGCACATCTTTTTGTAAAAAACCAAAAAGTCATCCCAAACATACTAGTTTTTTTTAGCTAATATTTTAGCTAAATAGCTAAAAAAGTTACTAAATTAGCCTGTTCCCAAACAAGGCCTAACTATATTACAAATATTCAAAATTTTGTAGAGGTCTAAGTTTTAGTTTTTTATTTTTTTATTTTTTTTACGGGATGGCCAGTGCTCCTACCAGTCAGGACAGAACTAGGAGAAGATTATAGGGGGCCATGGCCCCTGTTTCTGTGAACATTATTATTTGCCATAGAACTTTAAATATATATGCATATATATATATATATATATCATTTTATATATTGATGATACAGTTTATCCCAGTGAATGGAGCGAACTGGTCCGAGCTCCTCAAGCCCAAGTCCAAATGATCAAGCCCACCGGATATCCTGCAAACAAGTTCCACGGGGAACGAGGTAGTCCCCCAGTGAACCCTTCGACGAGCAAGTTAGGAAGAGAAGTAGAATATAGAGGGAGAGATTAGAGATAGAAAGCTTAACCTTCTTCTTGTCTTCAACATTTGCTTATATTCTTTGGTAATCATTTCGCTGTCTCTTCTGACCTGCCCTCATCGCCGAAAGTCTATGCTGTAGCTTACCTTGTTCAGGGTAAGGGGACCCTGTTCCGACGGGAGGTGTTGTTGTAATAAACGCTGTGACGCGCTGCATTAATAGTGATGTGCCGTGGCAATAACTTTGCAGATCTTTGTCTGCTGATGTGGCTCGTCCTTCACCCGCTACGTGCCTGAATGCCATTGGTTCTTATGCCATATTGGATTCCAGTTGTTCTGGACTTCTTCGGCTGGGTTATGTATTGGGCTCCGATTGATGGGCTTGGGTTGTTTATAGTGGTTCATGGCCTTTGTGGGCCTGTCTATGTCAGTAGTCCCCCATTCCCGAGTGCAGCTTCAGTCCAACGAAGGGAATATGTATGAGGAAGATGAGTCCAACCGGGATGGGCGGCTGAGTTGGTGGACCGAGCGTGAGATGGTTCGACCGTGGGGAGGGCTGATCGCGCGAAGGCCGAGCGGCAAGGAAGACCGTGAGGAGGGCTGACCGCGCAAAGGCCGAGTAGAAGGGCCGACCGTGAGGAAGGGTGACCGCGCGCGAAGGCCGAGCGAAAGGGCCGACCGTGAGGAGGGGCGACCGTGCGCGAAGGCCGAGCGACAGGGCCGACTGTGAGGAGGGGCGATCGTGCGCGAGGGCCGAGCGGGGGGCTGATCGCGCGCGAAGGCCGAGCGGAGGGGCGCGGGGCTCAAGAGGCGGCGTGTCAAGTGATGATTTGAAGTGAAAAAGACAGGGTAAGAGGAGTAGACAGTGCATCGTGGTCGTACACATGGAAATATGTTGGGGGGGGAGGTTAGGCGTTGGAGCAGAAATGAAACGATAGGTCATTATGGGTGTTGAAAAGGCAATTTTGGCAGATGATTTGAAAAGTTTTCAAACTGGCGAAAATTAATTGGGATCCTTGGAATACGGGCAAACCGTGGGCTTATGGCGTCATTCGATTCACTTACTTGTTTACAAAAACTCAAAACATCCCAAGTGTTAATTCCTTCGTTGTTCACGATACACCTCTGCAACAGTTTTTTAATTTTCTTGCTCCTGCGTCAAAAGCGATTCACAAACATTCCATAGAAATGGCCCAAGAAGAAGCTGTGAGTGTGAGGGTGGACCCACTTGGTGATGAGGATGCAGTGAAGCTAGGAGCGCAGTATAGGAAAGAGAGGGTGGGGGAGTTAGTGGTACGATCCCATGGTTCCACCATGATAGCAGCTCCAAAGCCAATCAGCCAGGCAGAACCAGATCATTGGCACACGAAACCTGACAAATCCACGATTACTGCGGTGGAGTTGGAGGCTATCCCCAAAAAATACCGGATCCCTATGGAAGTGGAGTTATCGCTGCTGACATCAACGGAAAGGCCGTCTGACGCCAGGCCAGGAGAGTTTTCCCTTTATGAGGAAGCTCTGAAGGGTGGACTGAGGTTGCCACTGTCGCAAGTGGTAGTGGATGTGCTCAACCGTCTGGAGGTAGCACCGGGGCAACTAATGCCCAATGCATGGAAGATCCTGCTGGCCTGTGCAAGTGCGTGGCCGAAGGCGAATGGAGAGGAGGCCATGACAGTAGACGAATTCTTTGCATGTTATAAGGCCTCGAGGCAGCAGGAGACGTGGGTCACTCTGCAGGCAGCAGTGGGGAAAGGGTTGGTTGTGGGGCTGCCGTCGTCGATCAAGGGGTGGCGACCACGATGGTTCTACGTGTCTGCCAATAGGGGGCTTGGAGTGCGCACTATTTGGAAAGTACCCATCAGGTCTGTGGAGCCGAAATTGGGAGCAGCCGCGGAGGGGAGGGTGAAGAGGGTGAAAGAGTGGAGGGAGAAAGAAGGGGCCAAATGGGACGAGCTCGTTCAGCCGTCTGCATTGTTTAAGGCAGGGTTGGGTCCAAAGCCAAGTAGTGGAGACCTTGACCGAGCAGAGTTGGAGGCGAGGAGAAGGGCTCAAGAGGCGAAGGATCAGACCATTCTTGCTAAAGCCCAAAAATTCAAAGAGTCCCAAGCCGACCGACCACCAAAATCGGTTGCGAGGGAGAGGATTCGACCTCGCTCTAAACCCTTGGGAGAGAAAAACTTAGGCGATTTTGTGCCACGGCCGCCCCCAACAGACCCTTTGAAGGAGATGGAGGCGTTGGGCGTGGGGAAGAAGAAGAAGAGGGTGAGGCGGAGTGATGGAGTGCCTGCCCAAAAGATGAGGAGGGAGACAAGTGTGAAGGAAACCAGTGCTGCCAAGGGGGCTGAGGGGAGAGAAGTGGAGGGGACCCCAGGAAGGATAGGTGGCCCAAAAGCGGTGGATGTTGCTTTAGAGGGCATGGAGGTAGTGCCAGTGGTGGCGGGGATCGCTGCAGGGGTCGCGAGGGCCACCCCTGAAAGTCAAAGAGAAGATGGGGCAAGTAGCCTTGGCTCAAGAAGAGAAGAGCAGCCCCAAGGGGGCCCTACACCCCAAAGAGGGGGAGTTAGTCTGACCACAACGATCTACCACGGTCACACGGTGGCTGGGTGGTTGGAGGGAGAAGAAGGCCTAGCTAGGGCAGGGGCAGACCGCCTGGTGGGGATCGTAGAAGAGGCAGCCCTGCGCTCGGCATCCAGATTCAACGAGGCTGAACTGCTGAGGGGGTTATGCTCTGCGCAAATGGAGGTAACCACCTTAGCAGGGGCTCTGTTGAGGAAAGCGGGGGCTGCCAAACTCAAGGCGGATGAGGCCAAGGCCCAGTTTACGAAGTTGAAGAAGGAGAGGGCGAGTTGGAAAGCTGCCCATGCTGATCTGCAAGCAGTTGAGGTGGAGCTAGAGAGCACACGCCGCCAGGTTGTGTCGCTCGAGTTCCAACTTGTTGGCGAGCAAAAGAAGTTGGAGGAGGCCCAAAGAGCCTGCGCCGTCGCGGTCGAGCGACATGAAGAGGCCATGTGCAGTAATGAAGAGCTGGTCAGGCAAAAAGATGAGGCTGATGGCAAAGTGGGCGATCTCCAGAAGGAACTGGAGGGCGAGCGCGCCAAGGCAATAGAAGAGAAAGGGAGGCTTTAGAAGGAGTTGGAAACAGAGAGAGCGCATGCGACGGCAGAGAATGAGAGCCTGAAGAAGGAATTGGAGGTGGAAAAGGCAAAGGTTGCGTCGGAAAGGGCGACCGTGCAGAAAGAGCTGGACGAAGAGAGGGCGAAGGTAGCCTCTGAAAGGGCAGCTTATCTCGATCTGTGCGTCGCAGCAGTGGAACAATTCAAAGGGTCTGCCGAATTTCAGATGGCGGTTGATGCCGCCGTCGCGAGTAGCCTGACTAGGCAAGAATCTGAGGGGACGGGCCCATCTAGGACGACTGCTAGAGGCAGAACTGAAGCAGAAGTTATTGAAAGCTTCCAGCAGTCAGACTTTTATAAGCATGAAATGGCTGAGTACTGGGACAGTGGCTGGAAGACGTTCAAACGTAGAGCTGAAGAGCTATTCCCAGACTTAGACCTTAGTAGTGTAACGATTAGCGAAGACGATGTGGCCCAAACCCCCCTGGATGAGGGCATTGAAGAAGAAGACCTCCTCTCCAGTAAGGAGGAGTAACTGGGGAGGAAGGAGAAAGACACTGTGCACCGATATTGTTTTTGTTTTGTTTTTTTTTTTTTGGTTCGAATTGCTGTAATGAGCTTATGTACAAGGTTGTGAATAAATAAAATTTCAGTTGTGTTTTGCCTTTGATTGTTTTGCTTGTGCGTCTGAAATGGATGAAAAAAATGTGATAAAAACTTGTGGTAAACTTGTGATAAAAGCTGAATTTAGGAATTCCTCAAGACAGAGTGGGATTGAAATTGTAATAAGGACTGGGTAGACTCCTTAAGGCAGAGCGAAATTGGACTTGTAATAAAAACTCAATGCAGAGTAAAGTTTGCAAAGTAAAGTTAAACTGTAATAAGGACTGGGTAGACTCCTTAAGGCAGAGCGAAATTGGACTTGTAATAAAAACTCAATGCAAAGTAAAGTTAAACTTGTGAGAAAAACTCAATGCAGAGTAAAGTTAAACTTGTAAAATGTAGTAAAATTACAAGTGTGTATTTGCCACATTGCTCAAGTAAGTTAGTGGTTTATGGAGGGAGGCGTGGTTTGTGAGGAGGAGAGAGCTAACTTGTGAGGGTTTGATTGAGGAGAAAATAACCTGTGTCTGACCCTGGGGCTGTGGCGCTCGATCTGGCTAAGATTTGTTAGTCAGGCCGAGTGCCTCTTGCTCGGTCTGGCAGAGGCTCTTACTGCTCGGTCTGGGCGAGGTTCTTAGTGCTCGGTCGGGCTGAGGTTTTTGATGCTCAGTCTGGCTGAGGCTCTTGTGCTCAGTCTGGCTAAGGCTTTTATTGCTCGGTCTGGGCGAGGTTCTTGGTGCTCGGTCGGGCCGAGGTTTTTAATGCTCAGTCTGGCTGAGGCTCTTGTGCTCAGTCTTGCTGAGGCTTTGGATGCTCAGTCTGGCTGAGGCTTTTGATGCTCAGTCTGGCTGAGGCTTCTGATGCTCAGTCTGGCTGAGGCTTTTGTGCTCAGTCTTGCTGAGGCTTTGGATGCTCAGTCTGGCTGAGGCTTTTGATGCTCAGTCTGGCTGAGGCTTCTGATGCTCAGTCTGGCTGAGGCTTTTGTGCTCAGTCTTGCTGAGGCTTTGGATGCTCAGTCTGGCTGAGGCTTTTGATGCTCAGTCTGGCTGAGGCTCTTGTGCTCAGTCTTGCTGAGGCTTTGGATGCTCAGTCTGGCTGAGGCTGTTGGCGCTTAGTCTGGTAGAGGCTTTTGATGCTCAGTTTGGCTGAGGCTTTTGATGCTCAGTCTGGCTGAGGCTTTTGATGAGTGCTGCAGGTAAAGATGTTATTGAGACAACACGCAGATAGTTGAGGTATAAGATGGTTGTCAGGGACAGTGCAGTCCAATCGATCAAAATTTATATTATGTATCAGAAGAGAATACAACAATCTGAGCAATACAACAGTAGGAATTTATTGATAGTAGCGCTTCAAGTGTTCGGCGTTCCATGGGTGGGGGAGGTCTCGGCCTTCCATGTCCTGAAGTCGGTAAGTGCCTGGACGTGGTTGGGCTGTCACAATGTAAGGTCCCTCCCATTTGGCTGCCAACTTACCCTCAGTCGGATTTTTTGTGGCAAGGGTTGCTCCTCGCAAGACAAGGTCCCCTTCAACGAACTCCCTTGGTCGGACTTTGCGATTGTAATGTGTTCTCATTTTCTGTTGGTATGAGGCCAATCTAACAGCAGCGGTCTCTCTGAGCTCTTCAATTAGGTCCAGGTCCGCTCGACGGAGCTCTTCGGTCAGTGCGGGATCCGGATGTAAAACCCTGGAAGTAGGCAGACCGACTTCCACCGGAATAACCGCTTTAGCGCCATATGTTAAGCGAAAAGAGGTTTCCCCAGTGGGAGTCCGAGCTGTAGTTCAGTAAGCCTAGAGTACATGCGGTAGTTCCTCAGCCCAAAGTCCCTTAGCAGCTTCTAGCTTAGTTTTGATGATCTTCAGAAGAGAACGGTTGGTGACCTCAACTTGGCCATTGGCTTGGGGATGACCAGGGGAAGAGAAACATGCCTGAATCTGGAGGTCTGCACAGAACTTCCTGTACTTGGCGTTGTCGAATTGTTTACCGTTGTCGGAGACGATGGCCTGAGGGATGCCAAACCTGCAAACGATCGATTGCCAGATAAACTTGGCTGCGTTCCGTTCGGTAATGGTGGCAAGGGGTTCTGCCTCTACCCACTTGGTGAAGTAATCAATGGCGACGATCGCGACCTTGGTCTGACCTCGGCCGGTGGGAAGTGGACCGACCAGGTCGATTCCCCATTTGGCGAACGGATAGGGACTGCAAAGTGTGATCAACTCTGTAGGAGGAGCATGGGGGGTGTTGGCAAAACGCTGACACTTATCACATTTGAGGACGAAGTCAGCCGCATCTTGGTTGAGAGTAGGCCAGAAATATCCAGTGCGAAGTATCTTGTGGGCTAGGGACCTGCCGCCCGAGTGATTGCCGCAGATCCCCTCATGAATTTCTTGCATCACATAAGTTGCTTGAGTCGAATTGAGGCACCGCAGATAGGGGCGTGAGAAACCACGTTTGTACGAAATGCCGTTGAGAAGGATGTAATTGGACGACTGGGCCTTGACTTTGGCGGCTTGCTGGCGGTTGTCTGGAAGTTCCCCTGTTGTCAGAAATAGAAAGATGTCCGACGCCCAAGGGATGGGCTCATTTTGGAGGAATTGTATGTCATGCTGGTCGGGGGAAATGGCAGGGTGGGATAGGTATTCTAGGCGGACACCACTGCTGAGGTCGGACTGGTCTGCGGAAGCCAACTGGGCCATCTTATCTGCCTTAGAGTTCTCCGCCCGAGGAATGTGCCTGATGTGGAAGGTATTGAAGAGGCGAACAAGGGGAAGTGCAAGATCCCTGTAAGCCCGCATTGTGTCCTCTTTGGCATCGAATTCTCCCGTGATCTATCCGACGATGAGCTGGGAGTCGCTGAGCACTCGGATGTGGCTGACACCAATGTCCCTGGCTAGGCGAAGGCCTGCTATCAGTGCCTCATATTTATCCTCATTGTTACTGCCCTCAAACAAGAAACGGAGTGCACATTTGAAATAACCACCCTCAGGGGCGGTGAGGATGAGGCCCGCCCCACTACCTTGCCTGCGGGATGATCCGTCGACGTTGAGAGTCCAAGAGTGAGGGTCTTCTGGCTCGATGGGAGCTGGTGGGGGTGGAGAGGCAGTGGTTGGGGTAGGATTAGTGAATTCCAAGATGCAGTCGGTGATAGCCTGCTCCGTAATTGCTGTTCGGGGCCAGCAAGAGATGTCAAACTAGCTGAGTTCCACTGACCACTGCATGAGTCTGTCGGAAAGTTCTGGTTGCTGCATGACCTTCTTTAAGGGTTAGTCGGTGAGGACCACTATGGGATGGGTTTGGAAGTAAGGACGGAGTCGTTTGGAGGCGGTGACCAAGGCCAAGGACAATTTTTCTAACAGTGGGTAGTTCTGTTCTGCTCCCCTAAGGGCCCGAGTGATGTAGTAGACCGGTCGTTGGATAGAGCCGTCTTCCTTGATAAGTGCTGCACTGACAGTGGTGTTTGATACGGCTAAGTAGAGGAAGAGGGGTTCGCCCGTGATTGCTTGTGAAAGGAGGGGAGAGTTGGCCATGCATTGTTTCAACTGTTGAAAAGCCTCTTTGGATTCAGATGTCCATTCAAAAGTTTGCCGAAGAACTTTGAAGAATGGTAGGCACTTATCTGTTTCGTGGGAAATGAAACGATTGAGGGCTGCAACTCGGCCAGTGAGTCTTTGGACCTCCTTAACCGTTCTGGGTGACTGCATCTCGACCAAGGCCTTGATCTTTTCAGGGTTAGCTTCAATGCCCCACTGACTGACCATAAAACCTAGAAACTTCCCCGATCCTACGCCGAAGGCGCACTTCTCCGGGTTGAACTTCATTTGGTACTTGTGTAGGGTGGCGAAGGTCTCCCGCAGGTCAGTCAGATGATCAGTGGAGAGTTTGCTCTTGACTAGCATGTCGTCGACATATACTTCCATATTCCGACCTATCTGGTGATGGAAGACGGCATTGACCAACCGCTGGTAGGTGGCCCCAGCGTTCTTCAATCCGAATGGCATTACTCGGTAATGGTAGGTACCTCGGTCGGTGATGAAGGATGTATATTCCCGATCGAACGGGTGCATCAGGATTTGGTTGTAGCCAGAGAAAGCATCCATGAAGTTGAGCATTTGATGACCAGCCGTGGCGTCGACCAGCAGATCTATGCAGGGAAGGGGATAGTTGTCTTTGGGGCAAGCTCGGTTCAGGTTAGAGTAATCGACACAGAGTCGCCATTTGCCATTGTTCTTGTAGACGAGGACCACATTTGACAACCATTTAGGGTAGTCGACGTTTTTGACGAATTGGGCCTCAAGGAGCTTGTCGACCTCTGCTGCTATAAGAGTATTGCACTCCGGATGAAAGATGCGCTGCTTCTGGCGGTATGGTCGGAAATGAGGTTCAATATTGAGGCGATGAGTTATGAAGGAAGGGTCAATGCCTAGCATATCTGAATGAGTCCAGGCGAATACATCATTGTGCTCGGTCAGAAGGGCAGTAAGGTCGGCCTTAGCTTGGGTGGATAGTTGGCTGCCGATCTTAGCAGTTTTTATTGGGTTGGTGGGATCGATGGGAATCTCAACGAGCTCCTCCACCGGTTCGCCTCTGATGAGCTCGTCCTCATCTCGGGCGTTAAGTCCTTCAACGATCATGGCCTCCTTCAGTTTGACTTCCTTGAGTGAGGCGACATAACATTCCCTGGCTATGGTCTGCTCTCCCCGTACTGTCCCAACGCCCTGGTCGGTAGGAAACTTTATGGCGAGGTGGTAGGTTGAAGTGATAGCTTGGAAAGCGTTGAGGGCGGTACGACCAAGGATGATGTTGTAGGTAGAGGGACAATCAACCACAAGGAAAATGAGCAACTTGGTAGTCTGCCGTGGGTATTCGCCGATGGTGATGGGGAGATCGATGGAGCCGATGGAGGTCACTCGGTCACCAGTTAAACCGACCAAAGGGGTTTGGAGGGGAGACAGACTTTCCTCTCCAATTTTGAGCTGGCGGAAGCAGTTGAGGAATATGATGTCTGAAGAACTGCCGTTGTCGATGAGAACCCGTCTGACCTTATAGTTGGAGAGGAGGGCAGAAATGACGAGAGGGTCATCATGAGGATAGCGGATGCCAGTACAGTCGGCGTCCGTGAAGGTGACGGGCTCTGTCCACTGCTTAGGCTGTTTGGAGGGTCGGTTGACCGTGGCCACTGCTCTGTTTAAGCCTTGCCTTATCTTCCTGAGCTCTGCCCTTTGAGTGGAGCGGGATGGTCCGCCACAAGCAAGGCCACCTGAAATGACTCGGATTTCACCAACTGGCGGAGGGGGATTACTTGGGGGTTGAGGCTGTTATGGAGGGCGGTCTTGGCCTTGGTCAGGTTGGGCTGGCTGCCGCAGTGGGGTACGCCGGCGGTTGTTTCTGAGGGGCTCGGTTCTTTGCCTCTGTTGTGGGCGGGTGTCCGTGAATCGGCTGAGACGCCCTTGATGAATGAGGGTCTCGACCTGATCCTTGAGGTTGATGCAGTCATCAGTGTTATGGCCATGGTCCTGGTGGAAACGACAATATTTGGATTGGTCTTTCCGGTTGGAAGGGGCCCGTGAGGGTAGGGGCCATTTGAGGGGGTAATCCCATTGGATCTGGTGGAGGACTTGTTCCATGGAAAAGTTAAGGGGCGTGTATCGCTCGAACCGACCGGGAGGGCGGGCTGCCGACCGGTCAGCGCGAGGAGGTCGGTCGGTATAGTGGGGTGTTTGGCTGTTATACTGGGTGTTTCTGGGTTTCGAGTCTTTTCTCTTTTCTCTGGGGGTCGGGTTTTTAGATATTGGATCCTGCCGAGCGGCTAGTGAATCTTCGGCATTCATGTATTTCTGGGCTTTGGAGAGTAGGGCTGCCATGGAGGTCGGGGGGTTTTGGAGAGGGAGAAGAGGAAATCGGACGACCGTAGCCCGGCCATGAAAGCTGTGAGGATGACCTTGTCGTCATTCTCCACTACTTGTAGGGTTTCGGTGTTGAAGCAGGTAACGAAGCTGCGCAGTGACTCCCCCTCGGTCTGACGGATGATGAGGAGTTGGGTTATAGGGCGGCGTTGGCGCTGGGCTCCAATGAAATGGCTGAGGAATGAGTCACTGAGATGCTGGAAAGTGGAGACAGAGTCCGCTGGTAACTGGCTGAACCACAGTCGAGCTGACCCCTTCAGTGTCACAGGAAAAGCCCGACACATGATCTCGTCGGGGAAGGCATGGAGGATCATGAGGGTACGGTAGGTCTCCAGATGGTCGACTAGGTCCGTCGTACCGTCAAAGGAGTCAATGGTAGGCATTTTGAACTTGGCGGGCAAAGGTTTGTCCCGAATGGAGGCAACAAATGGTGAATTTGCCATGGTAGAGGGTTTATGCTGAATGTTCTGTATGACCCCTTGGAGTTGGAGCTTCATTGCTTGGAGCTCAGCGTCCCAGAAGGGAATGTGGTCACCATGGTCAGTTAATGGAGGTTGGACGCTGCTGGCTTCCCCTTCAGGGGCTGGTGCTATGACCGACGAGTGTGGGGGTGGTGGTGGTGGATTTATATGTGGGTGAGGAGGTTGCAAACCTTCCAAGTTGGGCGGATGGAGTTGCGGAGCAGTATGGCTCGGGGCTCTTTCTTGGTTGGGCAGAATATTTGAGGGTGGTGGAGGAGGCATCGGGAGGTTTCTTTGGAGTAAAGCATTTATCAGGGCCTGATTTTGCTCGGCCATGCGGTTAATGCTGTTGGTAAGCTCGATAAAATACTGCGGTAGGTTGTTTGGATTGGGGGGGTCGGCCTGATGGTCGGCAGCATTATTGTGAGAAGCCATGGATCTAGTCGTGACCATACACTTTGACGGGTAGGAGGAAAAAGTTGTTGGAACGGGGTCTCCGGCGACAGTGAACACAACTGGCGCGAGGAGCAAAGCGTTCCCACAGACGGCGCCAACTGATAATACAGTTTATCCCAGTGAATGGAGCGAACTGGTCCGAGCTCCTCAAGCCCAAGTCCAAATGATCAAGCCCACCGGATATCCTGCAAACAAGTTCCACGGGGAACGAGGTAGTCCTCCAGTGAACCCTCCGACGAGCAAGTTAGGAAGAGAAGTAGAGTATAGAGGGAGAGATTAGAGATAGAAAGCTTAACCTTCTTCTTGTCTTCAACATTTACTTATATTCTTTGGTAATCATTTCGCTGTCTCTTCCGACCTGTCCTCCTCGCCGAAAGTCTATGCTGTAGCTTACCTTGTTCAGGGTAAAGAGACCCTATTCCGACGGGAGGTGTTGTCGTAATAAATGCTGTGACGCGCTGCATTAATGGTGATGTGCCGTGGCAATAACTTTGCAGATCTTTGTCTGCTGATGTGGCTCGTCCTTCACCCGCCACGTGCCTGAATGCCATTGGTTCTTATGCCATATTGGATTCCAGCTGTTCTGGACTTCTTCGGCTGGGTTATGTATTGGGCTCCGATTGATGGGCTTGGGTTGTTTATAGTGGTTCATGGCCTTTATGGGCCTGTCCATGTCATATATAAAATGGCCCCCTGTATAAAAAAATATATATATATCATGCTTCTTCCATCTTGAAATCTCTTTCTATTTTATATATATTTATATAAAAAAGCGTATTCATTCTGTTAGAAATTGCTTCTATGGTATTTAATTTTTTTTTATGTATGTAATTTATATATCATATATACATACATGTGTGTTTTGTGTATATAGTGAAAATAAATTATTTTTCTTTTGACTCTTTTGATAATAAAATTCTAATTTTATCCCTGCCTACCAGTTCCTTGGTTAGGTCCGCCCCTGGATATTATGTTAGTCAAGTATCATTCTTCAATTCAGATCCTCTTTAATACTTGCTTCATCTAACTATTATCCAATACTATATTTAAATGTCACAAAATTTTCAATCATTATTCAACACTTAATCTAAAAAGTTACAATTTAACAATTAATTATTTTTATATTACGTGACATTCGAATCAAAATCAAATGATGGCAGGAGAAAAAAAAGTATCTGACCTCTTCAACCTCGCATGCTATCATGTAACTTGGGGTTTAGTGGCTGCTTTGAGCTGCTGGCCTTTTTTTTTTAAAAAAATAAAATAAAATAATAATAATAATAATAATGGCCAGTCACTCATCAACCCTTGGTTGAGGTGTTAGCAGATAATTGAGTTTGTTTATCTGTATCAACTTAATTGAGATTATTTAGTTTTACATTAATATTTTGTATACTTACATCTCTTTATTGATGTTTATTTACATTTTTTTATATATTTTGATATTCATTTATAAAACGTTCATTTTGCTGACCAAAAAATAAAAATAAATGCAACCTGGGGTAAACAACCCAAGCTGCTTGGAGAGTTGCTAGTTTTTGGGCCATCTGCATTATCACAATTTTTTTTTTTAAGATTGAGCATTATCAAAGATTAAGGTGTGGTTTTCAAACTTAAATATAACTTTAAAGATTTTCTTATTTTTATTTTTAAGTTTTTTTTTGTTATTATTTTTAGAATTATTAGTCCATATTCTAGATACCGCTAGGCAAGGTGCTCACAGGTGTACAAGTTGACCTGAGATGCATCATTTTTTATGTGATGAAGCACACACCCTAGAATTTATGCAAGGATAATCCATACATTGGACAAGTTAGTCAAACCGTCTTAACCCTACACTTGTGAAGCCCCCAAAATTTTTAGAGGTTTTATTGATTGGGTTAATTTAACTTTGGAATGTAAATTGCCTCCTGTCCATATTAGAATTCATGAGACTCATTTTGATAATTTAAATTATTTATTTTATAAGATATTTCGTTTATATCATTCACAAAAAAATTAGGTTAATCTGATAATCGTAGCCTATTCAATTTATCATGTTTATCACAAAAAAAAGGAATGCTTATTTTTAAATATGCAATTGTTGTTTATTTTTTTGGTGACAAACACGATAAATTAAATAGGTTACGGTTATCGGATCAATCTAATTTTATGTGTAGATGATATACATGAATTGCTCGACAAATTGAATAAACCATTAAACTAGGCTTTAGTTTATGTGGTCCAATTGGAGAAGATCGTACAAATCATTGACCAATTAAACCTAGTTTACTAGTTAAAAATTTATTTTAAAATTTAAATAATTTAACCATAACAATGTAACCAACTTTGTGCTTGCTTTGGGACTGCATATGATTTTAATGGATTGTGGGTGCTGTAATGCCCGCGAAATAAATGCAATATTCCATCTAAAATGATAAGTAAATAATATTATGAATCATAGTATAATGTCCTTCTATTACACGAGAGTCGATTGTACAAAAGGGTGACACATGCGATATACATTCATAAATAGAACACTCTAAATCTATAGCATGTGTTACCAAACATTAACAATGTAATAAAATCTAAGCAAGTAATTATATGTCCTAAAAGCTTACATCTTTCCAAGTCAAGGTTTGGGTACATCAAAAGTGAGTCGTAAGCTCAATACAAAGAAAGACATAGGCATGTACAAACGTTAAATACGAAAAAATAAAAAGAACCAAACTAAGCCTTCAACTCCACGATCCTCCCAAGCTAAATTCTTGGTGGAGGCATATCACCAGCACCTGAAAATGATTTTTCGAAATAAGATGAGCCAAAACCCAGTAGAAATAATCTAACACAATATATGAATTTTAACAAAGATATAAGTGTGACATGCACATACAATGTCTGTGATAAAATCATTTATAACTCTTTTGCAAAATCATACAATGTTGAACTTATATCTCGATCCATTTTATCTCCATTCATGAGTTATTTCCATTTTAATTAGACAACTAAACTGAGGATACAACTCAGTGGGTCTCTAACCAACAGGGCCGGCCCTGGGCTAAGGCTGGTAAGGCCTGTGCCTAGGGCCCCAAAAATTAGGCCCAAAAAAGGGCCCCAAAATTTAGTCTTGTATTATATTAAAATTTTAAGATGGTCCAATTCTGTTTAATTAATTTAGACCATTTTAAAGGAGGCCTCAACAAATCTATTTGGCCCAATTGATAAAAGGCTTAATTGAAAAATATTTATAAGTTTTAGTTGTTAGTCCAATTTAAAAAATAAAATATAAAATATATGTATATGTATTAGTCGTTAGCCTAATTTTAAGTGGCCTATTTTTTTTTCTCTTTATGGCCCAATTATGTGTTTTTTAGTATTTTTTTAAAAAATTATTTTATACAATTTTTATTTATTTATTTTGTAGATATATCTAATTTAGATACGCTTAAAAACTATAATATTTATATTTTTTTGAAAAAATGTTACCAAATACAAAAATATAAAAAAAAATACAAATTGTAAACTTAGACAATTATTTTTGAAAACTCTAAACCAAACAAAGTGATTTTTATTTTTATTTTTAATAAATATCTAAAAAGGTCCCGAAAAATTAGTTTGCCTTAGGTCCCGGAAACTCAGGGCCGGCCCTGCTAACCAATACAGCCATCATACAAACACTTCTATTTGCCATTTTACGGATATTTTGTTTGCGGAAATTGGCACCTATGTATACTTGTGGTTTTTGGGACTTTCACCCTGGACACTCCGGCTAACTTAATTCAATGGAGTATATCTCATTTCTTTTCCCAAATATCATACATTTACAATGTATGAAAGATGTGATAACACTCAATGCAAATGGATGAGAAATTAGTTTCAATTCACCTAATTCTCATGCAATTTCTACAACAATCATAGCTATCCTTCACCGATAGTCCAAAACAGATATTTCTAAATAGATATACAATCTCCAAAACAAATAAATTATCCAAATTCCATAGGTGAGTGGTAATACATATCCAACTCTACCATTTATATAAATATCCATTCAATTTCGCATTTGCAATACCAAATTTATTTATTTATACAAAATAAATGTTTGAGACATTTTAAGGCAAACTCTCTTTTCCTTCCAAAATCCAACCCAAGTATCAAAATCAATAATTTTATTACAACACAGCCTCATATTTATTCCCATAACCATTTTCAATACATCTATTTGTAAACCCCTTTTCTTATTTTAACCCAAACCCTAGGTTTGTTCAAAATCTTCCAAAATCACAATATTGTTTATCAAAAACAAATAGCTAAGTTAAAAGCCATAGAAGAGCGTAGAAAATTCCAATCTCAAAGCTAGAAGACGAGCAAAGTAAGGAAGAAACTCGGATGAAGCCAAAACCCAACTCTATTTGGATGAAAACGTAACTCTTGAGATGCTCTACATTTTTAACAAAGGCACACGGGTAGAGAAACCACCAAATCTAGGTGAAAATGTAGAGAGAGGGGGAGTTTTAGAGAGAGAAACTCTAGATCTAGGGTTTTAAAGATGTTTAGAGAGAGAATAAAATGAAGAAGTGATGTAAAATGTCACTTTTACGGACTGAAATATGCACAGTCAACTCGAGCGCAAAAAGTGACGCTCAAGCATCCAGACACAATAAGTTGTTCCACTTAAGCGCAAGAAGTGACGCTCGAGCGTAGATTACACACTCCTAGTAATTTTGCAGACAGTAGACCAATGCTCAAGAGCAAGAAAGGCCGCTTGAGCGTAAGAAAGGCCATTCGAGTTGAGACCGCTGGAGTGCAGAAAGCACCGCTTGTGCGTAGAATACACTATTCCAGTAATTTTGTAGACCTACAAAAGTACTGAGAATTCACAAAACCCGCTCGAGCGCAAGAAGTGACACTCGAGCGGAGGAGTAAAATTCTGGGCAACAAAAATTTGAAAACCAAGTTACTAACCTGTTCCAAACGCTACCAATACAACCCAATAGCTAAACTCAAGGAAATAAAAGGGAAATAAGACATGAACAACAATACGAAACCATGAAACCCAAGTCCAGAATACAAAATGGGTTGGGTTTAAACCAGAATTGCTATAGGTGCCAATTTGATTCGGATGCATTTTATCTAGCCATGATCCAATTTCCTTTAATAGTTTATTGATGCGCCATTAATCTCTACTTTTTCTTGTTTCGACAGTAAATTTTCTTTTTGATGATTAAAAAAACAATTTCGTCAAAATGGTTGGTTAGACCACATTTGAGCATGGAACAAAATGAGTAGCAAAAGATTTTTTTGAAAAAAAAAAAAGTCAATGAAATTTTTCTTGAAAAAGTTGAAAGCAATACGAGGATTCAATATCATAAGAATATTAGTGTTACAATTTGAAAGTAAAGTTGACAACTAGTTTTAAGAATTTGGCAGAGCTTAGAAACTAGAAAGGTAGCATTATATCCATAACGATATAGTATAACATCCCATATCCAATAGAATTGAATCCTCAATTCGTTTTGCAGTAATTCTATTATTTCTATTAATACAACCATAGAAAAACAACTTGAACATACAATTGAAAACAATAGAATGTCAAAACAAACAATAATAGAACACAGTAGTAGAATTCAAATACATACGTAGACAAACATAAGTGTCTTAAATTCAAAGGGAGATGATAGAGCAAATGGCCTGTATGAAAGTAAGCATAAGTAATACAATTGCAGCAACTGTTGAAGCAACTCTCCACGGGCTACTAAAATAATCTCGTTTTAGTGTTGCTTTCCAATTGTGCCAAGGAACCTTGCAATACGAATTCAAATGTTCAGAAATGCCATAAAAGTAGTAGTTGCTACTCTTCATAGGAACATGTGTTGTAAGATTGTTAAATAGGTTCGAAACAGCAGATTTGTCACCAAGCCAGTGCTCCAAGATTCCATTCTTTTCAAGGATTTTTACATCTTCAGGGGTGTCAATAAGGTTCTCCATGAAACCAACGTAATCAATTATGTAGCTGTTCTGTCCATGAAGATACCACTCCAAAGCAATGATGTTTCTAAGCAATTGTTCTGTATTGTCTGTTATGCACAAGTGTGGGATTTTCAACACTCCTTTATTAAATTGTATGTCGAGCAAACATTCGGATGAGGAGCCAACCTCAAACTTCACTCCGGCCTTGTGAAGTGCTGCTGCATTTTGAATTCGTAGGTACTTATATTTGTTTGTTGGCACTGGCCTTTGAGATAATGGTGCATGATATATCCTCAATAAATCATTAAAATGTCGTACACCCGATCTTCTTGTGATTCGCTTTAAATCAGGTTTGTGATTAGTGATAAAGAAATTTTTGAATTGCGCTACTGAAAGTTCTAGAAATGAAAGTTGAGAGTTGAAGGCTATGTTAAAAAGTCCCTCAAGAACAAAGAAGGGAAGCTGATTTTCAAGTAATAGCAAGTCTGATCCCAGAAAGTATTCCAAGTCGGACTCCACCATGGCCACAATGATGAAACTGCTATCGAGTAGAATCATTTCGACAAATTCATCACTGCTAAGCTTAATGCTTTCTGCATAACAATTCCGGATTGTTCTTTCCCAATTCTTTATCATTTTAACACAATCCTCCAAATTAATTGTTTCACAAGCAAGAAATGACTGTAAACACCTCATCTTTTGCTCTTCCATGCCTTTCAAGTGTTTTTCACCATGATGAAGAGGTCCGATAGAAACCATCTGAGGTGTGTAGGCCGCTTCGTTTAATTGGCGAAGTTTTCTGGGAACTCGACAGATACAATTCTCAGCAAGAGGCGACGATGGTGGCAAGCATGTTAACAATTGTCTAATGGAATTTTCCAATTCGCCGTAGTTATCTTTGATCTCATGATTTAAACTTGAGTTTTCCATTTCAAGTCCACAACCAGCTGTGTCTAATTTTCTATCTTCTCGTTCTTTTCCTAGTGACAATTATTAGAAAGACAAAGGAATACACAATCAGCTCAATGTTTCACATATGCATGCATTAATTGGTGGTCGATGAAGGAAGAAATTGAGAAAAGCTTCAACCTACAAATAGGTCGACTCAACCACAAATGGGGCCTAAAGCAAAAAATTAACGTCAGCCTGTTTTTGTTGTCTTTTTCTTTCTAGACTAAGAACATATTGAAATATACTTTTACTAGAGATGAAAGAATACAAATGTGATGAAAGGATATTGGACTTTTTTTTACTTAATTTTTTATCAAATTTAAATTTGATGTAAGATTTGGTGAATTTGATGAAAGATTGGAGATGCTCTAATCCAATCTATTATTATTTCATATTATCATGTCGTGTTCATATGTCCTACCAATAAATTTTAATTTTACTTAAAAATGTCAAGTGTATGAAAAAATTAAAAATTTTCCCTACAAATTAAATTTAGTGAAATTAATATCTACTGAATGAAATTATTCATAAGAATACATGATTTTAACCAAATTCTATTTTCTTAATTTATGAGTGTGAGAGAGTGGGAGATGGACTTTTACTAGTTACACGTGAATGTGGTCTTTGGCACTACAAGAAAAAGCACAAATGGCGACTAAAATTCAGAATTTCGTCGCTAAAAGTTGACCAAATGGCGACTAAACTGGATGTAGTCGCCAAAAATGAAGCCTTTTGCCGATTAAAATGAATTAGTCGCCGAATACCAGGGTTTTAGCGACTAAACTGTTTGTTGGTCGCCGAATGTAGCAGTTTTACCGACTAAAAAAAGATTAGTCGCTGAAAATGAAGGTTTTTGGCTACAAAAAACAAATTAGTAGCTAAAAACAGTGAATTGGCGACTAAATTTCAATTTAGTAGCCAAAACGGGACGTTTTTGGCGACTAAAAACAGATTTAGTCGCCAAAAGTGCTATTTTTAATTTAAACATATTTTTTTAGCGACAACAAATTAATTAGTAGCCCAAAAATCATAGAATTGGCGACTAAATAATTGATTTAGTCGCCAAAAGTGGCATACATTTTTTTTTAATAAATAATTTATTTTTTACATAAATTATATTCAATAAAAATAATTATATTTACATATATGGTTTTGTATGAATACCGGTCAAAATAGTATATAAATAATATATATTGTGGAGGAAGTATGTTGGTAAAGGTGTTGGTAGTTGGAATGGTTCACGGTTCGAATCTCAGAAAAACCAAAGAATTTGTTTTTTTTTTTATTTTTTTACAGAAGAACATTTGGCGACTAAGCTTTTAGTCGCCAAAAGTGTTATTTTGGGCGACAAAATAGTTTAGTCGGCGATTCATGGACTATTGGCGACTAAAATATTAGTCGCTAAAGATCTCTTTTTTGCAGACTAAAAAAAGTTTAGTCGCCGATACCTCTCGCGACCACGAATGCGCGACAAAAGGGGCGACTAAAAAAATTAGTCGCTGAAAGTAAAAACTCGACTTTCAGCGACTAAAAGCGGACTTTTGGTGACTAAAAATTTAGTCGCCAAAAATGATTTTTCTTGTAGTGTGGTGAAGAGCCAATGTATGAAGTTGACAGAAAATTTGATAATCTTATTTTAGTTTGGAAAAGCTACCGACATTCTTTATTCTTTTTTTATTTTTTATTTTACCTATGAGATTTCAATTCAAAATGAGGACTTCTGTTATACCGATGCCTCAAACAAGTGCTTCACTTGCTGCCCCCTTGAGCTAGCCCTACCTACCAAAAAAAATAATAGTTTCCCCACTTTTCTATTCATTTTTCGTTTAACAAACTCATAGATTTTGTGGGGATATAATTTTTGACATGTCCACGTAGCAACATCTTGTGTCGGAGTGTCATGTGCCAGAGTTGAGGTATGAAAACAATTCATACCTAGGTTGACATATTGGGTGAACGAAATGAGTGCTAGGAAACGAATGACTCCTAAGTTGGGTATATTTACGACTATTTTGAGAGGTCAATTCTAATATAATTAGGAGAAATGAGCCTTAGAGAGTGTGTTGATCCTAAAGGGACGTGATTGACATGAAAACAACTATCAGGAGATGACAAGGCACTCTATACACCCCTAGGGTATGTACATTAGTGCATTCAAGTTATTTATGCATTATATCTCTTGTGATGTTATTGATTATAGGGTAAATTACACTGGTATCCTTGAGGTTACTATTTAATGTAGATTGTCTTGGTATCCTTGAGGTTACTATTTAATGTAGATTGTCTTCTCACGTTTGAAAAATTATACTTATTTTTCTTGTTAGATTAAAATGACATATTACCTCTTAACCTTTCTACATATAAAAAAAAAAAAAAAATAACACTGACATTTTGTTCATGACATTTCAAAAGAAACAACAATTATCTTCTTTGCTTTAACTTACACAAAATATTAAATTTCTTTATTTTCCAAGTTTTTATTTTATTTTATTTTTTATTTTTACTGAATTTTTTTAATATTTTAAGCAATTTTTTTTTTATTTTTTAAATACAGCTAATCTAGCTATACTTAAGAAGTATAATATTTTGTGATTTTTTTTTAAATTCACCAAATACAATATATATATATATATATAAATACAAAAATTCAATAATACTGTAATAAATGTGAATGGCGATATTTGGTAATACTGTAATAAATGTCAGTGAATAGACAAGAAAGAAAAATGATAGTGGAAATAAAAATAAAAAATTATATTCATATATAAAAATTTATACAAAAAATATCATAAAAATATTGTGATAGTAATATTGTTGTAAATAGAAATCATGTTTATGGATGTTTTGTTTTAAAGTGAAAGGTCACTATTAAGTTATGTCATTGTGTTTGACACTCTATATAAAATTTATGTTTATATGTCATCACTCAATAAGAATATGTTTATATGTCTGAAATTCCTTTATCAAGAAATCAAAGTAGCACCATTGCTTACAATACTTATCATGCGAATTCTTGCCTTGATAATCTAATCCAACTCTGCAAAATTCTTCCTTTCCTTCGAAATCTATTCCCGATACTTTAAAACCATCACCTCAACTCAATTTGGATAGGCTTGATAATCTCATTAGAGCTACTTTAGCAGAGTTGGGCATTCAAGCCTTGGATAGGCTTGATATACGTTTCGCATTTGAACCGCACCATCTGATAATTAAAATGTTTTCACGTGTTTGCTTATTATGAAAAAAAATAAAAAAAATTCCACCATATGAGGGTGAATTGAGAATATAATATAAATAATAAAATTACTCTTCTTTTTAACAACTTAAACATTTAGAGAAATTGGCATAAAAAATTCAACAAGAATTAGGGGAAAACTTACATGATATAATTCAATATGTTGACTTCAGGAAGGCCTCTCCGTAGTATCCTTCTTCTTCAACAGAGACTTTCCAAAAGAAACAATTCTGTTTACTATTATTTAACTCACTTATTTGTAATATGGACTAATTCATTGTGCTATTCCATCTGTGCTTATGCATGTCTCAATTTATATAGAATAAATAATTCTTAAATCTTATTTCAAGAAAGGTATGTTTTCTTTCTCTACACCAACAACAGTACAAATATATGATTCTTTGCATATTTGTGGAAGCAATTTATGGGATGCTTTCAAGAATTTTTATAAATGAGATCACTCTACAAATTTAAATTTTACAAATTCTACAAGAACGGAACAACATTCAAATTTTTAAAATAATTTAATTTTTTGTTTTTCGTGCTTTATTGCCTTTAAAAAAATTTAAAATTTTATTTAATTTTTTTTTATGTATTTATCCTCTATATATCTATAAAGTAAAATATTTATAAAAATAATAATAAAATAAATAAAATTTTAGTGAATTTTTATATTTTTTTTAAAACACTTGGTATATAAGTCCAATTATAAATTTATTTGATTATGATGTTCATAAGGACATGTTTTTACGAAAAGACCAAAATACCCATACATTTTCGATCCACATGTCTGTTCAATCAAAACCCCCCCTCTCTCTCTCTAGAATTCATAGATACATACAGAGAGAGAAATAGAACCAGAGGGGTTTCGATCTGTTCATCTTCGTTTGGCGGTGGCGGAGAGGAGAGGGGTTTCAATCTGTTCCAATCTGTTCATCTCCTGATCATCATCTGAATTTCAATTTCAATTTCAATTTCATTCCATTTCACAACTACAACCCTCTTGCCCTTATAAATACCCGTGACGTTTCACCTCACTCCTCTCTTATGTTTCAACACTTTACGAGTTTTGAAAATTCGAATTCGTCTCTCACTCTCGAAGTCTCTTAGTTTCAGAAGATCACGCCATGAAAGGACAGAAACCCACTTCGATTGCTCACAAGAAAATTGACTCAGAGTACGGTTTTCGTTTTTTGCTTTCATTTATGTTGTTTTCATTTTCGTTCTAGATCTTTTCTCCAAGAGTTTCGACTGGTTTTGATTTTGCTTTATGCTTGTGTTTCGAAGAATGGTGAACAAACGTAAAACAGATAATATATGTGTATATATATATATATATATATATATTATATATACATACTAGCGGCCGGACACATGCGATGCGTGCGCAAACTCATTTGGAAACTCAATTGATAAAAATTTTAATACACAAAATAGATCATTTCTCTCTCCTCTATATATATATAATAGATAAAAGTAAAAAATCAAACAAGTAAGAAAAATCCATGTGTGTGTGTGTGAAATCAATTTATATAGATAGAAAGAAAAAAATTCAACAAATAAGGGAATTGATCTGAGTAGGCCAGAGGTATTCAATAGATAATTTATTTGGTAAACTTTCAACAGATAGAGAAACAATAGGCCTAGTGAATAGACTTGATGAATTTAAACAGATAGATTAAAAAAATTGAACAGATAAGTTCAAAAAAATTGAAGAAATAAAAAATATTTCAATAGATAGGTTCATAAAAGTTGAAACGATAAAAAAAATTTAACAGATAGTTCAAAAAAATTGAACTTTCAATAGATAGGTTAAAGGGTAAAATTGAAAACAAAATGTCCTTCAAAATAATAAATCTACTTCTCACCACAATATTTCACGCCTATTTTGAGAAGTAAGTTAAAAGTCAATTTTTTTGACTTTTTTAAACATACAAAAAATTAGAAAGGTAATGTGACCCAAAAAAGTCAAAAAACTGACTTTTAACATACTTTCTAAAATAAGCTAAAGAGTGTACTTCTCACTAAAGAAAAATACTCATAGGACTTAATATCTTATACCCTTTTTAAAATGGACTTTTCACCAATGTAGTGAATTTTTGTATTTTTTTTATTTAATGAATTTTTATAATATTTTTTTACATTTTTTTTAAAATGTAACTGGATCTAAAAAATTTATTAAAAGAAATTTTTTAAAACATTTAAAAGGTTGACCAAAGATAAAAAATAAATAAATAATAAAAAAAATGGTGATAAATCCAATCTAAAGAGAGTATAAGACATTAGGTCCAGTAGATATTTTTTTATTGGTGAGAGGTCCATACTTTGTGAAATAATATGGTGAAAAATCCTAAATGACATTTTGTTTCTAATTTTATCCTTTGATTTTTTTTATCTATTCAAATTTATATCCATTCATTCAAATTTTTTCTATCTGTTTAATTGTTTTTGTCTATCTATTCAAATATTTGGTCTATTGGTTCAAATTTTTTAACTTTGTTCAATTTTTTCCCCTATTTGTTCAATTTTTTTTTTCTAAATTCTATCTGTTCAATTTTTCTGATCTGTTAAAATAGCTCATTTTTCCTATCTGTTTGAAAGTCACAAACTAATTTTTCTATCTATTGAAATTATCCACCACCAACACTCAAATATTACACAAAAAATTCACAAAAAAATTTATCTAGTTAAACTTTTAAAAATTAACAGATTACTATCTGTTGAACCAAACAAACCTTATATGTTCAAATTTTGAACATTTCTCTTCAATATCGCTACAGATCTGTTCAAATTTAAGCCAACATTCATTATCATCATCAACAACAAAAACAATCAACAATAACCAACTACAAAAAAATTAAATTAAAAAGAGAGGGGAGAGAGAGAGAGAGAATTTGCTTATTTGTTCAAGGAAAAAAAAGAAGACAAATTCGAACAACATAGATCTGAAAACCAAACAACACAGATCTACAACGATAGAATCGAACAACAGATCCAAACCGAACAACAGATATACCAATGACGACTATGAGGAACTATTCACTACAATAATACAGATCTGTTGTCAATACCACTAACAATAGAGATCTGAAAGCAAATAAAAACAAAATGGTTGAATTAAGGTTGTTGTTGAGCTTGTTCAAAAAATCTGTCCATTAATATATATATATATATATATATATATATATATATATATATATATGTGTATTGTACAATGACGAAATATTTTTCTCGTATAATTCTGTTGATCAAGTTTGCACTCCTCCAAACGTTGTCGCTTTGCTTCCTGAAAACACAAACGTGAGCTAGCCGGCGGGTGTGTGCCGGATATCTCTCCAATGCCTAAGTCAGCAAATAGATAATAGACAAAAAGCTCTGTGTTTTTTAGAGTAAAGATTGTGATACCTGTACATAGGTCTGGTCATGAGCTTTTATAGATTCTGTTTGGCACAATTCTAGCAGGATTTCAACTCTCCTTATAAGAATCCTTCTAGGAATCACACACCCTACTCACTACCAACCAAGTGAGATGGTTTGTACAATCCTAATAAGACTCTACTCTCCTTAGCAGAGTCCTCATAATAATCAGAAAAGTAATGCTCATCTTCCTACACCCTTTCCACTGCTTACTCAAGGGAAATGGTTTTACCACAGTAGAATAACAGTACGACCGAGCCAACTTATGCCCTCTGACATACTCAGTTCGGTGTCTTCATGGGCAATGCATAGCTCGGTCCTTGTTTACCCTCACCTCAGTCCAAAATACTTTAACCGAACTAATTGCAGCCATTCTTGACCGAGCTAACAGGGTCCGGTCACAAACCTATTTACCTCGGCCCATAGCTCAGCCCACTCTCTACCCCGGTCCTAGCTCGGCCCACACTTCACACAAATTACTCTCTCAATTGCCCTTTTAATTCCATCTACAGCGCATGATTTGGGATTATTCTTCTTCAGCCGAGCTAAAATGTCCAAGCTAACTGAACTGAAGCAAGTTATACCACCGAGCTCATCCTCTACTGGACTACCGATTTGCCCGGTTCATAAATGTCTTGTCAATTGCCCTGCACGTCATTCTGCCTCTCAAGCACGTCTGAATCGTTACCTATTCCCCTAGACTCGTGGCTTGCTCCCACTGGCCAAGTACAGTTGTCACAACCGTTTTCATACTTCGCAATTTTTGAACAGTCCTGCCCATTTTTGTGTTTTATACAAAAACCCTATTTTTTGAACCAAACGCTCCACTGTTCATCTTCTCTCACTAGCCCTTTGAGTCTCCATTTTCACGACCATAGCACTTGCAAAGCTTGTGTTCCTGCTGGTACCCTCACAGACTTAACCTTCATCCCTCGATTTTGAAGCTGTAAGTAACTCAATCCTTTCTTTTTCTTTGTTTTACTCTGTGAATATGTATAGTATAGAAATACATACACATGTTTTCCGAAACACACTCCTATAGTTTTCACACAAATGGGTAAGAACCACCTAATCCCCAAAAACCACATGATAAGTCCTCAATCACACTAACTGGATTCACAAACAATCTGTAATGTGATGCCTTGATCCAAAATAACACCACAACTGAGTTAGGAACCTGTTTTGCAATAGGTGCGCATTAGACCGAACTAGAAACCTTTCCCAATGTCCGAACTAAGTCCTTGAGCCACTCCTTGTGAAACGACCGATCTAAGAACCTTCATGTCCCACAACTGAGCTAGAAACTCGTGCTATAACCAGACTATGCATTTGTTTTAGGCGACTTGTAGTCTTGTTTAAGACAGAACTAAGAAAGTAGATATAACCCTGCAGACTAACCTCTAACCAAGTTAGAGGCCTTATGTTGGCCCTTCTGAACTACTGAACTGAGAACTCCTTGTCATTCAGATGAACTGAGTTAAGCCTTTACAATTCTTCTGTAAGTTGTCTGTTTACTTAGTCCGGTCCAGCTGTCTGGGCATAACACTTCTTATTTCCACTTTGCAGACTTGACTAGGTTGGCCAGGCACGCCTTTGCACCCTGCCCCTAGGCAGCTCTGCTCAACCGAGCCAACCAAAGCCCCAGCCGCGCCGAGCTAGGCTTAATTTATTTACAACCTTAAGTTACCATAGGTAAATACCAATTTCTAGTAAACTCCCCTGGGGCCATAGCTAAATTTCGGAAGGACTACCAGATTCCAGACGACGTTCACCTCTCCCTAGCCGAACTAGAAACAACACCTTGGGGCAAACCGAGCTTCATCCCGTTTACCGTGATATCCATTGTAGAAGCCGGCCTTCGATTTCTCATTTAGCCTCTCATCTGTGAATTTCTTAAGCAGACAAGACTTTGCCCCACCCAGCTCTCCACAAATTCATATAGGATAATAAACGGCATTGTCGAGCTAAACCGCCGGCTCGGCCTCAACCTCGAATTGGCTAAGCTATTTCACCAATACTCGCTCGGCCAAAATGACGACGGTTGGGTGTATTATTTAAGAATAAGAAGAGGCCGAGAGAAAATAATTAAAAATACATCAGACAAAGACATGAATAACGACGACTTTTTTTGTGTTTCTGGAAATTTTGAAGACCAAGAAGCTCAGATACCGGACTACAATATTAACTGGAATAAGGGGGCTGCTGGTAAGGATACCTCGATTTTCTTTTTGCTTTGCTATTTCAGGTTATAGTTTTACACCGTGCTAACAGTTGCTTTTGTCCTTCCTCTATGTAGATTTAGACCAACTAAAATCATAGTACCAGTACGCCAATCAGGACGCCTTTCGCGCCGCACTTCGGTACCGTTATCGGGGTTGCGCCGAGCTACTGAACTTCGAGCCTACATACATATAAAGTGGAAGGAGGAAGACCAGGGTAACTGACTTCCTTCTCGAACCCTCACCAGAACCAGATCCAGATCCAATTAACCTCATTCCCTTAACTGAAGAACAAGAGATGGCCAAGCGCCAAGCTGTTCGAGCCCTGATTACCGAGACAACATTAACTTAAGCTGGCGAGGTTCAAACCGAGACACCACAATTTGGTCAAACACAAGAGGCTGTGGTGGCCCTTCCAACAGCCTGAGCCTCGTCCTCTCGATCGAACAAGCATCCGCGCTCTACTTCGACCGAGCTGCAATGACTGATTGATGAGGACGACTGCGCGCTTCTCAAAACAGAGCAGCCGAGCCCTGAGCCAAGGCAATCAAACTGAGCTAGCCCTTCAGAGTGGGCACCAAACAAACATAGACTTAGTGGTTGCAGATAAGGACCACACGCTTGCCTTCAACCTTACTAAAAGCGTGTGTCTACCACCAGACATGGAACACCACGATCATTTGACCGAGCTTAAGGCCATTCGCTTGGCAACTAAATTCATGATGCTGGTAAGTGCTCCCTTCATTTGTTTTTCCATTTTACACATCTATTTGTTTGGTTTTAATAATCGCTATCTCTCCTTCTGCAGGCCATGCAGAAGAACCACGTAGCTCATAAGCGCGTGCTGGAGCTGCGCAAGACAGCGCGGCTGGCCGTGGCAGATGCTAATGCTAAGATGGCTGAGCTAAATGAAGCCAGGCAAAAAATGACTGAGCTTGAATCTGAAATCGCCCAACTTACCGGGCTAGTCAACTTGGTGGAAGCGAACAAGCAGAAGGCTTTGGCTGAGCGGAAAGACCGCTATCTGCGTGAGCTGGCCAAGCTTGAAAAGAAGAAGGATGCAGATATCACCGAGTTGAAGAAGAAGATAGAGGACGCTGAAGATCGTGGCTATAAAGAAGGGGATGCCACCTATGTCTTGTAGTGTGAAGCTGCAAAAGACATATTTTTCAAATGCGGATGGAAGGCGGCTGTGTCAAAGCTTGGTTATGACCAAGAAACCGAGGTCTTTCAGAACCCTCCCCCTACTTTACCCTAAGTTATATGGCAGATTATGCCAACACCATCCAACAAAAGCTTCTCCAAGAAGGGGAGGAAGAGGAAGGATCCCCTGATCCAAACAATGCCCCAACAAATAACAATGATTGCGGTCTCCAAACCAGCCAGATAGCTCGGGTGGAGCCATCGGTGTCAAGTGCGGTTGATGATGCGCCTCCGACCGATGTACTTGCGGGCATCGGTCTACATGGTGGCGAAGCTCGGGTTGACCTGGATGCAGTGTTGGATGACCTCTTTGCCTGATTTTGTTTTCTTTTGAAAGCATTTGTAACCGGGTTGAAGCCCCATCTTTAGTAATGAAAGTTGAAAAGATGGGATGATATTGTAACTGGGCTATAGCCTCACCTCTTATAATGCACTTTTGAATGAAATCTTCAATTTTTCTTATCTTTTTGTTCGGTTCACTCCATACTTGTATTTATTTTTCAACTTTAATTGTATGAGAGCTCAACTCTTTGCTCGGTTTCTATGCTTTAATATTTTCAGACCGAGATAACCATCTTGGTCCAATTGTAATAACCTCAACCCCAGATTAACGTTAATTCGTGCTTAATTATGCCTAACAATAATTTAGGAAGGATTTGGAACTAATTTGCATGTGTATTGCATTAGTTATGTGTTTCTATCTGTTTGCGATAAAATGACCTGTTTATGTCTTTGACTTTAAATTGCAAATTGAAAGCCTTATTGGCGTCCAAATCAGAAATCAACTTGATTTATGTGCTAGTTAGAATTTATAGAATTTTATGGTAGGTTTAATTAAAATTTGATTTGGTATGATTAAATTAGATCAAATAACGTTAAATTACATTAGTTCAATTATTTACGACATTGCCATTAGTGGGCCACTTAAATACCATTGTTTGGAACTCAATTGCATATACTTCATAACATTTCCTCAGCCATTTTGGAGACCAAAAACGTGGGAGAGAGTGAGAATAGAGGGATTGGTTCAAGATTTGGAGTTTGAGTTCAAATCCAAGAGATGCTTTGAATTATTGACAATTGAAGAAGATTTGTAGAGCCTCAACCTTAATTTTGTGGATTGGAGCCTCTAGGTAAGAAACTAAACCCTCCTTTGAGTAATTGAGTTAGATTCAACAAGATCATTAGTGAACTAAGTGAATTCATATGGGAATTGTACTAAAATTGGGCCATACCATGCATGCATGTACATTCTCTTGTAATTTGGGCATGATTTCAAAGGTTTCTTCCATGCATGTGTTAATTTCACCGTCATTGTGGACATTCAACTTGTTTTTCATCAAATTATCAAGTTTGATTATGCTTTGAAGAGTTTGAATTCAAAGAAGTTCTTGCATGTTGAATTATTAGCATATTCATAAAGTTCATGTTGATTTTGCATAAATTGGTTTACTCTTGGGCCATGATTTCTTGAATTGAAGCTTTAAACATGTTGTTTTATGGGTTCCCAAGTGTTTTTCAAAGTTTTGGCCCAGAAAAATGAGTTTTGGTAGGTTGATTGTCGAATTTGAGCTTGGGAGGTCAATCTGGATTTTTTAGAAAATTGACCCACGCTCGAGTGGGGACTTTCACGCTCGAGCGTGAAGCCTGAGTACATGCACTTCCGCTCAAGCGGCAAGAGTAACGCTCGAGTGTAAAATGCGTATATCCAGTACTTTTCACATGTTCACAGTCCGCTCGAGCAAGGTAATGCACGCTCGAGCGAGGACTTGTGTCTCACTCTCGAGCGGGTATCGAGTGCCCATCGACCGTGAATTTCATGCATCCAGTACTTTTACTGTAGTTTACAGTCCGCTCGAGCAGAGGAATACACACTCGAGCGGAGACCTTTTGTTTGCATGTCCGCTCGAATGAAGAAATCCACGCTCGAACGGGACCCCTGTTTCAGCAAATTTTGAGAGAATGTTTCCAAGGCGTTTTTGCATCCTCATTCCATCCTAGGCATTCCTAGGCCATGTTTTAGACCCTATAATGAGGATAAGAGATTAGGAAACACACTAAGAGCCAATGAGTTAAGTTTTGTGCAATTAGAACGTGTGTTTCAAGTGTGTATCTGTTATGTGTTGTGTAGGTCACGTGCCACGTACTGTTTGACCAAGCTTACTCCGTCTGTCTGTCTCAAGGCCAACTGTGAGTAATAACTTTGTAAAGTTATGTTCAATTATAAGTATTTTCTGAGTGATGTAAAATGATCTGTTTGCCGAGGTAATATTTTTTGTATGAATGAATGGTTATCCAATATTTCTGAAATGTATTCGTGACATTCTTAGCCTCAAATGATAATTGTTATCTGTTCTGTTACGTCCCTTTATGGGCCAACTGTACGTCTCATGAGCCAACTGTTATGGATCTTTACGTCCCTTTATGGGTCAACTGTACGTCTCATGAGCCAACTGTATCGTCTCCGTGCACGTGAGTCAACTGTATGCCTTTATGGCCGTCCCTTTATGGGTCAACTGTTTCTGCTAGTGCTAAAGAATGTATCACGTAAACTTAAACAAGGCTTATGATTTCTGTCTGTATATGATCAAGACAAGTTATGATTTTGGTACGAAACTGAAATTACGAATTCTGAATCTGTATGGACTCATTCATAAAACCCTTTACTCTGTTATTATTCACTGGGCTTTTGCTCACAGTTTATATTATGTATGTAGGTGAGCCAGAGTGTGACCAGGGCCAGAGTTGACGGCCTTCTGTACGTTTTTTTTTTGTCAGCCAGCCACTGTGCCTCCCGAGGAGGTTCTGATCGAAGTCTAACGATATGGCTGTTTTTGTGTTCATGCTAGTCTCTGCATGTGTTTTGTAAAGACAAGTCTTGGGATGTAAATATATTGTAAATATTGTGTATCTAGACTGGCATGTTTATGTTTATATACATAAGTTTTAAAATTTTTTGTCCCATGTACGTTATCACAGCTCATTGGACCTTGTCTATTTTGTATTACTGCTTCCGCTGCCCCTTATTATTTGCTAATCTGTTCTGAGGCCTTTAGTAATCCACGGATTACTGGCCGGTTACGGTGCTAAACCTACAGGGGCGGGTTTGGGTTGTGACACCAATGAACCCAGTAATCTCTTTCTTTCTTCAGCCTAGATCTTGATCTTGGCTGAGGAGAGCTAAATGATGGTCATACCTACCAACCTTCTTCAGCTTGGATCCTTATCTCGGCTGAAGAGGGCTAAATGTTATTCATACCTGCCAACCTTCTTCAGCCTCGATCCTTATCTCGGCTGAAGAGAGCTAAAAGTTGGTCATACCTGCCAACCTTCTTCAACCTAGATCTTTATCTTGGTTAAAGAGAGCTAAATGTTGGTTATTCCTGCCAACCTTCTTCAGCTTAGATCTTATCTCGACTGAGATATCGGCTGAAGAGAGCTAAATGTTGGTTATTCCTGCCAACCTTTTTCAGTCTATATACTTATCTCGGCTGAAGAGAGCTAAATGTTGGTTATTCCTGCCAACCTTCTTCAGCCTAGATCCTAATCTCGGCTGAAGAGAGCTCAATGTTTGGTTATTCCTGCCAAACTTTCTGATTACCCCTTACTGGCAATGACTGAGAACAACTTTTACAGTAGAAAGAATTGTGCTGAAAAAACTACATGTTTTATTTGAAAAAGGAAAAAATTACACAAGTACTTTAAAGAAAAAGCTAAAAATAAAATAATTTCAGATTGGCAGTGTTCCATGGCCTGGGAATAGCATTGTTGTCTCTATCCTCCAAGTGATATGCCCATTTTCCTGCTAAACTAACCATTTTGTATGGCTCTTTCTAGTTAGGTCCTAACTTGCCATCTCCAGGTATCAAAGTGTTACCCATTACTTTGCGCAGTACCTAATCTCCAACCTTGAATTGCCTCGGATGCACTATTTTGTTATATTTTCTGGATAACTCTTTGTTGGTATGAGGCAATGTGAACTAATGCTCTTTCCCTTCTTTCTTCCACAAGGTCGAGTTCCAAGATTATGGCTTCACCATTTAAGCTTGGGTCGAAATTTTCACTTCTAATAGTGGAGAGGCTTACTTCTAGTGGGATTACTGCCTCCATGCCATAGGCCAAGGAAAAAGGCGTTTCTCTAGTTGACCGCCGAGGTATGGTACGGTAAGCCCATAAAACATGAGGAAGCTCCTCAGGCCACTTGCCTTTTACTTTCTCTAATCTTTTCTTCAGACCATCTAGGACGACTTTGTTTGATGCTTCTGCCTGGCCATTCGTTTAAGGGTATGCTGGTGTAGAGCTATAGAATTCTATCTTGTATTCCTCACAAAAGCCCCTGAAGATTTTGCTATCGAACTGAGTACCATTGTTCGATATTACAGCCTTTGGTATGCCAAATCGGGTTATGATATTCTGCCAGACGAACTTCTTAACATCTTTCTCCATTATTGATGCAAGTGCTTCAGCCTCCACCCATTTTGTGAAGTAATCTGTTCCCGCGAGAAAGAACTTTCTGTTGCCAGGTGCTGTTGGAAGTGGTCCCACTATGTCCAAACCCCACATTGCAAAAGGCCATAGGCTAGTTAATGGTAGAAGCTCTCTGGCTGGTTGATGTATTTGGTGTGCGAACTTCTGACATTTCTCGCACCTCTTGACATACTTCTTTGAATCTGCTTACATGTATGGCCACCAATATCCTTGTGAAATTGCTCTGTAGGTCAATGATCTTCTCCCTTGGTGGCTTCCGCATACGCTTTTATGTATCTTGAACAAGAATGCCTCGACCTTGTTAGGATGAACACATTTCAAGTAAGGTCCTGTGAAGGATTTCTTGTATAAGGCTAGTGATGGAGAGCCAGAATTGCTGTGATTTTGCTCTAATTTTATTGGCCTCTTTCTTCTCTTTAGACAAGATGCCGTCTTTTAAAAATACTATGATGGGGTCCATCCACGAAGGGCCCAGTTCGGCATAACATACCTCAGCTACTTCGGGTTCTTCAATGCTTGGTCTGGGTAGGAAGTCGACCAGTAATAGGTGTGGGATAGATGTATCTGCCATTGAAGCAAAACCTGCCAGCTCGTCTGCTCTACTGTTTTCTTCTCGGCCGATTTTCTCTATCTGGACTACTTCAAACTTTATGACCTCCTTTCTGATTAACTCTTGGTATTTAGCCATCATGTCATCTTTTGTCTCGTAGTCGCCTGAAATCTGGTTTACTACCAGTTGGGAGTCACTGTATAGCATCAGCTCGGTTGCCTTCATGAAAAGTGCTGATTTTAAGCCTGCTAACAATGCTTCATACTCCGCCTCATTATTGGATGCAGGGAAGCCAAGGTTGACTGTCTGTTCGATTGTTAGGCCATCTAGTGAGATAAGGACTATGCCAAGTCCTACACCGTGCCTGTTGGATGCTCCATCCACGAAGAGTTTCCATATCTCTCCTACGAATAGCTTCTAGCAAGTAGAGGGATCGAATGATGTCTTGGGATCATGGTTGTCGCTGGTGTTCTCCTCCAAGTCCATGTCTGCTATTGGGGTTTGATCCTTGCTGTCTGACTGCTTCAAGTCTTCATTCTTTGATGAGTCTTCACTGGGAACAGCATGGTTTGCCCCTTCCTTCATGTCCTCAATCCTGTGTGGCTTGCAATGTGGCTGGGCATCCTGTATCAGGGGTTGCGCAATTCCAGCTGCACTTTCCTCTTTTACTTTGGTTGCATCGGTTAAATCGACTAGGCAGATGACTTCCTGGTGTGAATTCAGTCACAAAGTCTGCTAAAGCTTGGGCTTTTATTGCTGTTATGGTTGGAATTTGATATCGAACTATCCCAACTCCACCGCCCATTTCAAGATTCATCCAGAAAAATCCGCCCTCTTAAACAAGGCCTTTAATGGAAAAGTCGTTAGGATGATCACGGTATGGGCATGGAAATATTGCGACAGCTTTCTTGAGGCCATCATCAAAGCTAATGCTAGCTTTTCCAATGGTAGGTACCTTGTTTCAGCGCCTAGCAAGGTTTTGCTAACATAAAAGATAGGCAGATGTTGGATTCCTTCTGCTCTGACCAACACTGCGTTGAATGCATGCTGTGAAACCGCTAAGTACAAAAAGAGCTCTTCTCCTGGCACTTGGGTTACTAATAACGGAGGAGAGGTCATGTAGTCTTTTAAGCCCTCTAGGGCGCGGTCGCATTCCTCATTCCACTCAAACTTGGCCTTCAATGCTTGGAAGAATGGTTGACATTTGTCTGATGACCGACTTATGAACTGGTTGAGTGCGGTTGCTAGGCCAGTGAGATGCTGTACCTCTTTGACTGTGTTGGACCTCTCTAGATCCTGGATTGCTTTGATCTGAGAGGGATTAGCTTCTATACCTCAGTTGGTTACCAGAAAGCCTAGGAATTTGCCTGAGCCTACGCCGAATGCACATTTAGATGCGTTTAGACGCAACTTATGAGACTTTAAAATTTGGAACATTTCATCTAAGTCCTTGAGATGGTCCTTCTCATCCTTGCTTTTGACCACCATATCATCTATGTAAGCCTCCATTATTCTGCCTAACAATGGTTCAAACATCTTGGTCACCATCCGTTGGCATGTAGCCCCTGCGTTCTTTAGGCCAAAGGGCATGACCTTGTAACAGTACAATCCTCTAGGCGTTGTAAATGATGTGACCTCCTGATCTGATTCATACATAGCGATCTGATGGTAACCTCTATATGCATCAAGAAAACTAAGTCGGTTATGTCCTGCCGTCAGGTCCACCAGTTGGTTTATCTGTGGTAGGGGAAAACTGTCTTTTGGGCATGCCTTGTTGATTGTTTTATAATCCACGCAAACACGCCATTTTCCGTTCTTCTTTGGCACTACTATAGTATTGGAGATCCACTTGGGATAGTGCACTTCTCTAATGGCTTCTGTCTCCAACAAGTTTCCCACTTCCTCCGCCACTATCTCTGCATGGTGGAGTGCGATCTGCGAGTGCGTTGTATAATTGGTCTGGCAGTTTGGTGGACATTAAGTTAGTGGCAGATGAACTTAGGATCAATGCCAGGCATGTCAAACGGTGTCAAGGCGAACACTTCGATGTTAGAGGTTAAAAACTCCATGACCTCTATTCTCTCAGTGCTGGAGAAAGACGAGCCGAGCCGAGAAAAAAGAACTTTTCTGGGTTCTTTTCATCAATCCATACCTCAACCAGGTCTTCCACTGCCTTCTGCTCTGCTGCTTTGCCGACATCTGCAAACAGTTCGTTGCTTTCTGGTTCTTCCACCGTCTGAACGAACCCTTTTGCAGCACGGCTTCCGTTTACAGTGACGAAACACTGCTTCAACATGATTTGGTCTCCTAAGACGTCTTCAATCATGCCGGTTTCGTTAGGGAACCGCAACGTCTAATGTTAGGTTGACGCCACTGAGTGCATGGCAAGTAGCCATGCCCTTCCCAAGATTATGTTGTAGGTGGAAGGGACTTTAAAAACCCAAAACTCCACCTGTTTCGTTATTGTTTCTACTTTGACTGGAAGGATTATCTTGCCCACTAGCCACTCTAGCATTGAGTTGAAACCGACAAGAGGAGTTGTTGTAGGTGCCAAGTCTTTGTCCTCCAATTTCAGTTGTTTGAAGGTCTCATAGTACATTATCTCGCATGAGCTTCCTTAGTCAATCAGAATCTGTTTGATGTCGAAATTCTTGACGTGCAAAGTGACCACCAGTGCGTCATTGTGAGGGCAATGTAGCCTTGCTAGATCTCTGTCTGAAAAGCATATAACATTCGTGGCCTCTGTTATTCTCTTTTTGATGGTAGGTTGTGCACTTAATACCTCTCTCAAGTGCTCAGCCTTTTTGATCATCCCTCTGAGCTCACATACCCGCTCAGGTTCGACAATCCCATGTATAACGTTGATCACGCCTTGAGGTGGGCCGTCGACCGGCATCCTGCTTGGTCTGTTGAGGTCCTGGGGGGCTGGCTGTGTTCCCCCTTCTATGTACTGGTTCAGGTGTCCAGCAGCCACTAACTCCTCTAGATGTTGCCTCAATGGCCTGTAATTTTTAGTGTGGTGTCCCTTCTCATCATGGAAGGTGCAACGGGACCTCTTATCATAGCCTTTTTGTGCTTCTCCCAACTTGGCTGGCCGCCGAACGAAGGGTTGATCACATATCTCGCTAAGAATTTGGTAGATTGGTTTATTGAATACTGTGGTAATGGCAGTGCGAACTCTTAACCTCCTTTTGTTTGGGTCCTCTCTGTTGTCCTGCCTGCCTCGCCCATTCCTACTTGGTTGTTCTACCGTGTTAAATTTTGCTGTAGTCTTTTTATCTAGCATTGCTGTTGCGCTAGATTTTGCTTTAGCATGGGCATTATCTTCCTCCACGCGGATATGTTGGTGCACTCTTTCCATTAGGGCCTCCATCGTGGGGGGTGGCATCATTGTCATTGAGTCCCTTAATTTGTTACCGACTGGTAAACACCGTTTGTATTGTGCGATGGCAAGATTTGTAGGGCAATCCCCAATCTGGTAGAAAGTCTCCCAATATCGACTGTTGTAAGACCTTAATGTCTCCTTCTCCCCCATGTCAATGGAGAGTAGCTGGTCAATCTCCACTGGCATTTTGGTATTCGTTCTGAATCTAGTCACGAACGCTTCCGCCAACTGTGCCCATGAGACTATGTTGATTTCTGGCAGCCTTTCGAACCAGGTTAAACCTGGGTCCTTACGCAGACAGAAGGGGAGTCCTTATGCAGCTATGTCACCCAATTACTAAATATTCGGCAGACAGAAGGGGAGTCCTTACGTAGCTATGTCACCCGCTTCAACACCAAAAGCCCTACAAGTGGAGGAAAACGATGACAAGGTTATTCTCACAGCCTTTATAGCCGGTTTGCGCCTGTCCAACTTCCTCTTCTTCCTCTCCAAAAAACCCCGACTACCATGGCCTCTATTCTTACCAAAGCTCAAAAATACATGAACGTCGAAGACTCTCTGATAGCTCGCCAAGAATCCACATCCAAAGCCCTGCCCTCCAAGGACAAAAGAAAAGAGCCCAAGCCTCGACCCTCGCAATATACATACCAACCCCTATCACATCCAAATTGGCCAGCACGCTCGGACCAACTGGTCCCAACCTGCCAACCTAGTCGGTTCGAGCGGTACACCCCCCTTAATTCACCTATGGAGCAAGTTCTGAACCAAATTCAACGAGACTATAACTTGAAATGGCCTTAATTATCCAGATCTCCCTCCAACTGATGGGATCTATCCAATTACTGTCGTTTCCATCAAGACCACGGCCATAACATTGACGAATGTGTCAACCTCAAAGACCAGGTCGAGGATTTGGTCCACTAGGGACGCCTCAGCTAATTCACAGCAGCCCATCCCCCGCAGAGGCCTAGAACTAGTCCCTCAAACCATAACCCCCAACATACTCGCCCCCGATGACCAGCACAACCCGAGCAGAATGATGACCAGCCTCAACACCAACCGCGAGCTCACGGTGACCCTCTCCCCTGCTAGGTGAAATAAGGGTCATTGCCGGTGGCCTCACGTGCGGCGGAATGTCGCGGTCGGCACAGCGAGCTGAGCTCCAAACAATTCGACAAGGATCTAATAGAGAAGTAGCCACAGTGGATTGACCCTTCAAGCAACCCAAGCAATGGTCCGAGCCAGTCACCTTTACAGTAGCAAACTGTGCAAGCGTTCACTATCTTCATGACGACGCCCTGGTCATCTCTGCTCTCTTATCAAACTACAAAGTTGGGGGAGTTTTGGTCGACAACGACAGCTCCTCAGACATCATCTTCCTCAACGCCTACCACCAATTAAAGGTCGAGGAAGAGATGTTGTCATCTCTACAAACCCCCCGGTGGGTTTCACCTGTGATCAGGTCACATCCATAGGCTCTATCGACCTCCCTATCACCATCGAAGAGTATCCACGGCAGTCCACCAAACTCCTTACTTTCCTCGTCGTTGACTGTCCTTCTGCTTACAACATTATATTAGGGCGCACTGCCTTTAATGCTCTTCAAGCCATAACCTTCACGTACCATCTAACCATAAGTTTTCCACTGACCAGGGAGTCGGCACTGTAAGGGGTGAATAGATGGTAGCCTGGGAGTGCTATGTCGTCTCATTAAAGGAAGTCAAAATGAAAGAATCTATGATCATTGAAAGCCTTGATGTTAGAGACGAGGAATAGTTAGTCAGAGGGGAACTAGTGGAGGAACTTGTTGAAGTACATGTCAATCCTACTGATTCAACAAAAATGGCTAAGATTGGCAGCCAGCTGTCCTATCAGGCTAAGGCCGATCTCACGGCTCTCCTAGCCAAGCATAATGATGTCTTTGCTTGGACCCATTCAGACATGCCAGGTATCGACCCTTCTTTTATTACCCATCGTCTTAGCATTGAACCCTAATTCCAACCGTTCCGCTAAAAGCAACGCATTTTTCATCCGGAATGTAGCAACCTCATCGCCACTGAGGTTGAGAAACTGCTGAAGGCACAGTTCATAAAAAATGTGGACTATCCTAGATAGTTGTCCAACGTGGTCCTGGTTCGCAAAAACAACGGCAAATGGCGACTCTGCGTCGACTATTCCGACCTCAACCGAGCCTGTCACAAAGACAGCTACCCCCTTCCTAGGATAGATCTATTGGTTGACGTAACTGCGGGATATCAAATGCTTAGCTTCATGGATGGTTTCTCCGGCTATAATGAAATCTTAATGCACGCATCCGACCAGGAGCACACCTCTTTCGTCACTGACAGGGGGACTTATCACTACTGTGTCATGCTGTTCAGTTTGAAGAATGCTGGAGCAACTTACCAACACTTGGTTAATGCCGTCTTCCAACACCAAATAGGTCGGAACATGGAAGTCTACGTCGACGACATGCTTGTCAAGAGCAAACTCTCCTCCGACCACTTGGCAGACTTGCGCGAGACTTTCCAAACCTTGCGCAAGTATCAGATGAAATTGAATCCAGAAAAGTGCGCTTTCGACGTTGGGTCTGGTAAGTTTATAGGGTTCATGGTCAGCCAAAGAGGCAATGAGGCCAACCCAGAAAAGATCAAGGCCCTGATAGAAATATGATCTTCTAGGATGGTCAAGGAGGTTCAGCGGCTTACAAGTAGAGTTGCCACCCTCAACCGTTTCATTTTGCGAGTGACTGACAAATGCTTTCCATTCTTCAAAGTCCTCAGACAGGCCTTCAAATGGAACATCGAGTCTGAGGCGACCATCCAACAACTGAAACAATGCATGCATGGCCAACCCCCCTCTTTTCTCTCAAGCACTGCTAGGTGAAACCCTCTTCCTCTACTTAGCTATGTCTAGCACCGCTGTCAGTGCTGTCATCATCAAAGAAGACAACTCAGTATAACGCCCAGTTCACTACATCAGCCGCGCACTCAGAGGAGCCAAACAAAACTATGCTCTATTAGAAAAAATGGCTCTCACCCTAGTCATCGCCTCTAGACGCCTCTGACCTTATTTCCAAGCTCATTCCATAGTGATTCTCGTCGACTAGCCTTTGAAAAAGATCATGTAACAATTAGAATCATTAGGCAGGCTCATGCAGTGGTTCGTTGAACTAAGTCAGTACGACATCTCTTACTGACCACAAATAGCCATCAAAGGCCAGGCTGTCGCCGACTTTATCTTGGAATTCACAAATCTTATCCCGCACGCGCCCCCTCCACCAACACACGACCCTATTAAAGAGGAAGACCCCTATTCCTGGACTCTTTGTATCGATGGTTCATCTCGCAAAGAGGGCAGCGGAGCTGGTTTAATCCTCACCACCCCAGAAGGAGAATACTTCAAATGCGCCCTCCGATTCCTCTTTACAGTGAGTAACAACTAGGCCGAATATGAAACTGTCACACCAGGTCTCTAATTGGCTAAAGATATTGGAGTCGATTATCTCCAAGTGTTTAGCGATTCTCGATTGGGAGTCGGCCAAATAACGGGCGAGTTTGATGCTAAGGAAGAAGCCATGTGATCATACAGGGACATAGCTCTTCCTCTGACCCACCTCTTTAATAGCTTTCGTATCCGACATGTCCCTAGGTCAAAAAACTCCTAAGCAGACGAAATGGCATAATTAGCCTCAGTAAACTAATCAGACCTCTGCCATAGCGTCCGAGTTGAGTACCTGACCCATCCAGCAGTCTCACCAGATCAACGAGCAATTCACCTGCTCTAGGACGAGACCATTCCATGGGCCCAGGACATCATCGCATTCCTCAAGCGGGGAACACTTCTAGCAAACAAACTTGAAGCCGCCAAAATCAGGACTCGGTCGTCGAATTACGTCATTATCAATGGCACCTTATATAAAAGGGATTCTCACAACCATATCTCAGATGCTTCAATAATGACCAAGCAACCTATGTAATGAGAGAAATACATGAGGGAGTTTGTGGGATCACTCTGGGGGACGATCTCTAGCTCATAAAATTCTCCGAACGGGTTACTTTTGGCCCACACTTAGCCAGGATGCTGCTGATTTTGTGATGAAATGCGACAAATGCCAACGCTTCGCTAACATCCCCTACGCCCCTTCAACGGAGTTGATCACGCTTAACATCCCTTGCCCCTTCGCTAAATGGAGAATTGATCTCGTGGGTCCCTTACCGACCGACAGGGGCCAAGTAAAATTTTCCATAGTCGTCATCGATTACTTCACCAAGTAGGTTGAAGCGGAACCTCTTACCAAGATCACTGAACGGAATACCACTAAGTTCATCTGGCAGTCTATTATGTGTCATTTTGAGGTTCCCCAAGCCATTGTCTTCGACAATGGCAAACAATTTGACAACACCAATTTTAGAGAATTCTATGCAGGACTCAACATCAAAACTTGTTTCTCCTCCCCAGGCCATCCTCAAGCCAACAGTCAAGTGGAGGTTACCAACTGCTCGCTGCTGAAAATCATCAAGACCAAGTTGAAAGCCGCCAAGGGCCTCTGGGCAGAGGAATTGCCAAACGTCCTCTGAGTCTATCGATCGAACGACCGCCCGAACTCCAACTAGGGAGAACCTATTTCTTCTGACATACGGCGCCGAAGCCGTCATCCTTGTGGAAATTGGTCTATCGACGCCTAGAGTCATCCACCCCAATCCACACCTGAACGAAGACCTTCGAAGGGCTGACTTAGACCTCATCGAGGAACTGCGGGAAACGGCCGCCATCCGACTGGCCGCATATCAACAGAAAGCAACGCATCACTATAATCGCAGAGTCCGACCGAGGGCATTCACAGTGGGAGACGTCGCCTTGTGCGAAGCCACTCTCGCCACTAAAAACCCAACCGAGGGCAAGCTAGCAGCTAAGTGGGAAGGCCCTTACATTGTCAAAGCACGACCCTGCCCAGACATATACCGTCTTCAAGACACGGAAGGCAGAGACCTTTCCCATTCATAGAATGCTGAACACTTGAAACGCTATTTCCAGTAAAGCGATATTTCCTACTTTTTGTTGATTTAAATTGTTGTATGTTTTATTTTGGTGATCAGAACACTGGTCCGTTTTGGCTCTTTCCATCCAATGCACATATTTATGATCGCAAGACTATGACAACAATTCAAAATTCCCCTTATCTACGTCATGCCTTAATCTAAAATTAAACAAATTCAGCTGAATTAAATACAGACTGAGCATGAAGAACACAGCTAGACTGAGTTAAACATAGCATTAGCTAGACTGAGCATAAAGACACTCAGCCAGACTGAGCCCTCCAACGCCTTGTCTAGACTAAGCATGAAGAACTCAGCCAGACTGAGTATAAAGAGCTCAGCTAGACTGAGTTACACAATACGCTCTCTGCCAGACCAAGCATGCGGCGCTCATCCAGATTGAGCCCTATAAAGCATTAACCCAGCTAAGCACAACACATTCTACCAGACCGAGCATGCGGCGCTCAGCTAGACTGAGCCTTCCAAAGCCTCAGCCAGACTGAGCACAACATGATCTGCAAGACCGAGCATGCGGCGCTCAGTCAGACTGAGCCCTCTAAAGCCTCAACCCAACACTGAGTACGAAGCGCTCAGCCAAACTGAGCATGAAGCACTCAACCAGACTGAGCCCTCCAAAGCCTCAACCCAACACTGAGCACGAAGCGCTCAGCCAGACTGAGCATGAAGCACACAGCCAGACCGAACCCTTCAAGGCCTGAGTATAAGATTGAGCACGAAGCAAAACACACAATATTTTTATAACTTAATTTTATTACAAACCATAATAACACGCAGTCTTTTCAGCTTATGGGCAGATAGTTACATGATTCATTTAGTTCACTTTTAAGTCTCCTTAGCCACATTACCTTATACAATATTTAAATCTTTCCATGCATAGGTTCATTATATACACAGTACACAATAAAAAGAGTAACAAGGAAAACCATAATTAAGGTAGATACAAACTAAAACTTCACAAACATGAGTCTTAACTTCTTTATATTTAAATCTTCACAAACCATCATACTCAAATTCTATGCATTCTTTACAAAGAGCTCTTTCTCAAAAAAAAAAAAAAAACCCTAAAGTCTAATTTCTACACTACTCCACCTTCATCCCCATCTCCTTTCTCTCCATCATACATTAGCTCTTCTTCATCAACGTCCTCGTCTAACGGGGTCTGAGCAATGTCCTCCTCCCCTGGCCTTAGGAGCCTAGTGTCAATCTCTGGGAAGATCTTTACGATCCTCCGCTGGTAACTCACCCATCCACTATCCCAGTACTGGCTCATTTCATGCTTATAATAGTCTGACTGCGAGAAGTTCTGGATTATTGCCCTCTTGGTCTGCCCCTCTACCAGTTCGGTAACTACCACGCTTGAAGGTCCTGCCCTACATTCCCCTTCTCTCACCAAACCCCTCGCCACTGCTGCGTCTATTGCCATTTGGAACTCAGATGATAGCTTAAACTCTTCCACCGCAGCAACGCACAGATCTGGGTAGGTAGCTCTCTCCGACGCCATCATCTTGGTCAGCTCTGCATTTTTGGCCCTTTTCTTTGCTAAGGCCTTCGTCAACTCTGCTGCCCATGCCTCCGTCTCTTCTTTCTTCCTTAGAGACGATTCACGCAGCTCTTCATTATTGATTAGGGCTTCTTCCAACCTTTCCTTTATGGTCTCACACACCGCTCGGATTTTTTGGACTCGTCTCTGCTCCCCAAATAATTCTGCTATCTTCTCGCACAACTGCCCCCATGCCTCACTCTCTTTTGCCGATGACAACCTCAACTTCACTTGCGCCGGAATCTGATACTTCACTCGCAACTCTTTCAGGTCTTCCAACGTCAACATTGATTTATCTACTTTAGTGTGCCTGTGGTCGGGGGCCGTTTGGCTCACAGGTTGTGCGGACGATATCACCGTTGTTGACGAGGGTCGTGATGGTCTCTTCTATCATTTTTCTCCCAATCTTCTAACCCTATATTTCTCCGCCAGGGTAATGCCATCATCATCCCCTAGCATGTCTGGCGTCAATACAGGGGCCCTCTCTTCCGTTATTTCACTTACTTTCCTATAAATCGCTTCGGTTGCAGGGGCAAGAAAACTCACAACGTGTAACAATGGTGAATTACATGACACGAATGAGGCCAAGTCTGGAATCTGACGGTTTCGCGCGATTAGGTAAGTAAATCGTACAAGTCCAAAGGCCCAAGACTTGCCTATGTTCCACGGGTCGTAATCGAACTTTGCTAGTTTCAAAACAAAACCCAAAACCATGATAACACCCCCATCTTTTGCAATCCCCCACTATAAACGACCTTTACCTTTTCCCCACATTTTCATTGGTGGTCCTGATCCCCCCTACGTACGCACACATGCCATGCCGCCACCAGTACCGATCTATTATTTTCCCGTCTATTCCACTTCACATCATCACGTGCCTACTTGCTCGTCGAGCCCCGTGCGCCATCATTGACTTTTCAACCACCTTCGCAGTCGGCTCTCCTCGTGGTCAGCCACCCTGCTCAGTCTATTTTGCAGTCGGCCCTCCTTCCAGTCGACCACCCCATTCGGTCGCCTTCGCGGTGGGCCGTCCTCCCGGTCGGCAATCCCACTCGACCACCCTTGCGGTCGGTCCTTCCTACTATCGGCCGCCTTCATCGCTTGGTCGCTCCTACACCCCCCTCACCCCTACCCCCTGCCCAAACTTAGAGGACTCCCTCCACCTTTCCTATTCCTTTTGTTGGACTAAAACTACACTCGGGACTGGGGGACTACTGATACTGATGGACACCCAGGAGGGCCTAACCCACAGATCAGGGCCTAGTCCATATCCCAGTGATCAAAGCCCAATAACTCTGAGAAATCAATACTAGGTTAGGACCAATAACATTCAAGCACTTGCCAAACAGAGGCCTAGATACGTAAGCAGACAGAGATCCTGCAAAGTTATTGCACCACACATAAGCCATTAATAAAGCCCTCACAGCATTAAATAAGACAACCCCTTCACGTCGGAGGAGACAGACTCACCATGAACGATGCGAGCTAGAAAATAGACTTTCGGCCAACATAACAGCTTGGAGTGGACAAGGAAATGATGAGCAAAGAATATAAGGAAGTTTCCAAGACGCATTAGAAGTTAAGTTCTTCATTTTCCCTCTTCCCTCTCTCTACACAGTCAATCTCTCCTATTCTAACTCGATCGTCGGAGGGTCCACTGGGGGATTACTTCCGCTTTTGGACCTTTTTGTAGGAACGTTCTATGGGCATCAAGACCAGCAAAGCCGTTAGAAGTGTGGATCAGTTTGACCCATTTTCCATTGGAATCAGTTCATTATCACTTTCTATAGGACAAAGTTAGAGTAAAAGCAAATATGGTTTCATTAACTCCTAAGGAACAACTCTATGTTTATTATTTAAATTTGAAAATGGGAGTGACATAGAGTAACGGTAAGTCTTGATGTAATCAAAGACTTAATACCGTAGGACATTTGCTTTCAATTGTGAATATTGTCTAAAGATAATATAATGGATCCACTAACTACTCAATGATATATAACTGAGAAGGTCAAACGAAAAATAGTGGCCGCTAAACAAAAAGTTTGACCAGAGAGTGAATAAGGGAAAGTTTATCGAGGGGAATGCGATTAAAGCCTATTACATCAGAGTCATCATAATGGTAACCCTACTTAGATGACTGGAGATCCCAAGAACTAAGTTCAAAGGAACAACTAAGCTATGTGTAGCTCGCCAAAAATCACTAAAGGAGCCTATAAGAATCCATTCCTATGATATGAGTGATATTTGCAACATGTGTTGTATGTAGAGGACTTAGGGTGAGCTATGCTTTTAATGATCAGTTATATCTTGAAAATTCCTAGAGGGGTATCTTTCAAGAGGAGTTTTTTGAGAGACTCGAAATAAGGATCACCTATATGAGTGTGAAGGGGCTGCTTCTATGAGAATTGATAAGGCTAAATTTTCAAAACCACTCATGAAACACCAGGACATGCCCAAGGCCAAAACGAGCACAATCGTGAAAACTAAGCTGTGTCTGGAGATATTTTGTGTGAATTCTATTGTCCTGGCTTACATAAACGGCTGAACAGTTCAATGCATCATATCCACTGATTAACTAGTAAAATCGATAGGCTTTCACTAGGGAAGGTTCAAAGCCAAAAGCTACTTATCCCGATGTAGGGTATTTCCTTAATGTGCTCTCTCTTTATCTGCATGTTGTTGCATGTCCTTTTCGTAAATTTCATTCATGTAGGGGATTGTTGGAAAATTTTGAATTAAAATTTACTCCAATGGTTGTGTCTCTTGAGATGGAAGAGTTTGTCCTTTTGAAGGGTCACAACCTTTCTGAAGAGTCACGGAGAAATCTATAAATTCCATCTCCCTCACTTTAATTTGGATAGAGAATTTGTCATTTTTTCTTTATCTTTGCATTTATTCTTCATATTTCCTGAGTCTAATTTTTCTATAAAGAGAGTGCATGCACAAAGAAGTTCACTAGGCTTGCAATAGTAGTGCTGCTAGTGCAAGACATTGATTGTTCTATCCTAGGAGATAGACGCCCATTGAATCTTGAGCACTAGTGGGAGGACGAATCTGTCTTAAGGAAAGAGTGTCACACGCTTGACTCGATCAAGTTTTATCTATTTATGTATTGTAAGTTTTGTGATGTTATTATATCGATTTATTTCAGTTTTGGTTTTGCCCAAAAACCGTATACACATTTTTAAATTATATTTTCCATATAGTTTGGTACTATTTTTCCAACAAGATTATCCAAGAGGAGATCGTCTCTGACAACATCAACGACTCTACTTTGGAGAGATCTGACGATACACCTCTTTGAGAGAGTAATCTTCGAATTCTATAGAGAAAGTAGCTGTGGCGACCTCCCTTCTCTCTCATCTCGTCGCTCCAACCATCACCACCGACCATTTGAACCACCAACAATGGAGACGCCTTGTTCACCGGTGGCAACGCCTTGTTCCGGCCTCGATCGCCGCAGATCTCAATTCACTTTCGCCAAGATCAGAGACCATAACCAGAGCTCTCTCTCATTGGAGAGATGTTCTCCACCACCACAAGAGACATCCGTGGGAGGCCGAAGGCGGCGGCAACAACGGAGGATGAGGGAGAGGATGACAGCGGAGGAAGGGAGATCAGTGGTGATAGGAGGGTTTTAAAGAGAGAGAGAGAGAGAAACCAAGGGAAGAGAGAGAGTTCTGGGAACATGAGTGATTTTTGAATGTGAGAGTGTTTCGAAAATAAAGTTTATAATAATTGATAGTTTGGTTTTTTTGTGTAAGTTTATCTTTATGGACCTAATATTTTAAAGTCGGGACCTTTATACAAATAAATTTTAAATTTGAATTTAGAGTCTCCAAATAAAAAACTCAAATAGAGTAATTTAAAACATCCGAAACAATAGGCCTATAATGAAAATTGATCCCTATTTGATGTGATCACTTAACTTTTTAATTGAATTAAGCTATATTAAATAAAATGTTAACAATATAAATATTTTTTTCCAGATAATTTTGATAGATTGATGGGCCAGCTCCCATGTGGATTCTCCTGGCTTAATCCAATCCTCCATCACTCGCAAGTCTTTACAATCAAATTTCTACCAACAACATAGCTTTGCATACCTGATTTTTTTATTTTGCCAATAGAAAGGAGATTAATTACATTATGAGAAATATTTATATAATCAAACAGATCATTAACTCCCAATAACTAAAAACAACCAATCTACTAAACCCACCAAGCCAAGCTCAACAACTTCTAGTTCTTACATACAACTCTCATAATGAAAAATAAATAAATCAATCACGAGAAGAACTTAAGATTTCATACCACAAAAGGGACTACACAACCACTGTGCCAAATTAGAATTACTACAATTCAAAATCTCTGCTACATTTTTGTAATGTTACAGTTTCTTATAGGACAAAATTTCAAGGCAATGTAAGGGTTGGCACCCCTAAATTAATTATTGGACAAAATTTTGAACATAATTTTTTATTGAGTAATGTTAGAGATCTATATTTTAAATTTATAAATTCACTCACAATGATATAATAAGAAAAATAGGCCTTATATCATTGGATGCGTAACTAATCAAAAGTTGACAATGATCATTCTATCTTAGTGTGGGTCAAATAGTAGGAACTTTTTGTGGGTCTTAAATATTTTCTTTTTTAATTGAATTTTATTAAATATTGTAAACAAAATTGTCAAGTTAGTTAATATATGGAAGATCTATTTTTAATTAATTTTTTCTTTTTTTTAACAAAAAATTTATTTTCAAGGCAAACAATCCAACTTCTCAATAAAGTTTAAAAAAATTATATTTATCAAATATTGCTCATTTAGGACTAGAGTGGATCATGCATTGGCTAGCACAAGGGATTAACAAAGAGGGGTACAGTCTGATTCTTGGTTTCTACTACTGTTTTATTTTGTCATTTGTGAGTTATTTTTATGAGATATTAGTTTTGAGTTTTATTTTTTATGTGTGTTGTGTTTGATTGTCCTTTTTTTTTTTTTTCGAACAAAGTTTGGTTGTCCTCTTTTTTTTAACAAAGTGTTTGGTTGTCCTCTTTCTCTGTTTTTGTATGCTTTTTCCTTGGGGCATACCCTAGTGTTTTCTATGTGTGCTTGAGCGCTTGTTTGTTATCATTTTATTTGGGGAATTATGTCAGTAGTCTCAGTATTTTGTTTATTGTATCATTTTAATTTTTATAATTTTAATTGAGTCAATTTTGAACTTGAATTTATGATTTTGTTTCAATTTAATTCAATTTTTACAATTGTTAATATATTTAAATGAAAAATGCACACATAAGTTGCATGTGTCATACTTTTATGTTGTGTTTGGTTAGGAGATTTAGGGAGGAATTTGGAAAGAGAAAGGGAAAAGGCGTGTGAAACTATGTGAAATATATGCATGATTTATTCACATTTCACCTACCTTTTCCATTTTCCTTTCCAAATCCCTCTCCAAATCCCCCAACCAAACACAGCATTAAGGGAAAGATTATAAGTTTGCTAAACTCGGTTTGCGTCAATTTGGTCCAATTGATAATACCGTTTGTATTTTTGATGAAAAATGATCACTAAATTGGTTGAGTGAATAAATTTAAAATGTAAGAATCAAAATGATATAAGGAGCAAAATATAAGGACTACTAATATAATTTAGCGTTCTTCTTTTTGGACCTGTGTGGTGCCATTTCCCTTTTCTTATAAATCAAACTTTAATTTGTTGATGCTCCTTGTTTCATCATCCATTCTTGTTTGTTTATCTGCTAATGAAAAATTGACTGTGTTTGACATTATATTTCAGAAAATAATTCACCAAATTTTGTTATCATCTTCTTGTTTCAGCAGTAAATTCTCTTTTTGCTGATAAAAAAAAAAATCGTCAAAATGGTTGGTTGGTTGGACCACATTTGAGCATGGAACAAAATGAGTAGCCGAGGATTTTTTTTTATTTATTAAAAAAGCCAATCAAAATTTTCTAGCAATACGAGGATTCAATATCATAAGAATATTAGTTTTACAATTTATAAGTAAAATTGGCAACTGGTTTTAAGAATTTGACAGAGCTTAGAAAGCAGAAAGCTAGAATTATAATCATAACGATATAGTATAACATCCAATATCCAATAGAATTGAATCCTTAATTCGTGTTGCAGTAATTCTATTATTTCTGTTAATACAATCATAGAAAAACAACTTGAACATGCAATTGAAAACAATAGAATGTCAAAACAAACAATAATAGAACATAGTAGTAGAATTCAAATACAAAGCGCTGTTTGGGGCTAAAATAGTCTCAAACACATCGTTTGGAAAGTTGCTATTTTAGTAGGCTATTTTAGTTTTTTGACTATTTTAGTAGGCTAAAATTTTTGTGTTTGGAAAGATGATTGGATTTTTTTATGGTTGGATGTGATGTTTGTGAGAGAAAAAGTGAAATGATTATAGGTTTGATGTGATATTTTGTCTTATTAGTTATTTTAGCCTATTTTGTCTTTTTGTGAATTTTAACCTAAATTAAGCTATTTTTTTTCTCCCCAAACACCCCCATAATAGTCTCAAACGGTAGCCTAAGCCACTGACTTATATTTAATAATAATAATAATAATAATAATAATAATAAAAGAGTAGCCTAAGCCACTGTCACATTGACAGCCTACCACAACAGGTAGTAAGTGACAATTTTGCCCCTTTAGACCAATTTGAAAAAACGTGAATGTCTTAGGCTAGGAACAAATTTGTCATTTTAGCCTAAAACATCATTTCAAATACATTTTTCAATATAACAATCAACCAAAAAATTCAATCTACTTTCCCAAACATAAAAACTAAAATAGCTTATTAAAATAGTCAAATAGCTTATTAAAATAGTCAAATAGCCAAAAAGCCAAAAAAAGTAGCCACTTCCCAAACGAGGCCATGAACAAACATAAGTGTCTTAAATTCAAAGGGAGATGATAGAGCAAATGGTCTGTATAAAAGTAAGCACAAGTAATATAATTGTAGCAACTGTTGAAGCAACTCTCCATGGGCTGCTAAAATAATCTCGTTTTAGTGTTGCTTTCCAATCGTGCCAAGGAAGCTTGCAATACGAATTCAAGTGTTTGGAAATACCGCAAATGTATCCTCTATAGGAACATGTAGTAGTTGTTATCCACTATAGGAACATGTAGCCAGGAATGAGTGTAAGTTTTGTCATTCTGAGATTGAATCACTTAATCATGTTCTACTGATTTGTCCCTTTGTTTGGTAAGTATGGTCCACCATAGTCAAATGGTGGGGTTTGCAATGGGCCTTCCCTAGTTTAGTGGACATGCTAATGCACTGGTGGATAGGTTGGAATTTTAGAAAAGGGGAAAAGCAACTGTGGAGATCAGTTTTGATTGCTGGTTTGTGGTTCCTTTGGAAATGTAGGAATGATTGTCTGTTCAATGAGCAGCAACCTTTTTGTGAGGATCTTTGTGAGTTAATTAAAGTTAGAGTGGCCAATTGGATGAAAGCACACTCATTTGGGCAAGGGTATGCGGTGGACGAGTTTGTCTTCAACATTCAACAAGTTAGAAGTTGCTTATAGTGTTCTGCTAGGTCTGTGTGAATGATTGGCACTCTGTTGGGTCTGTGTGCACTAATTGGGGTGGTTTCTTGGTGTGGTTATTTGTTGTGGTTGGTTGCTTTTTTGTTGTTCCCTCTTCCTTGTTGGTTTCTCACCAACTTTCTTGGTCCGAGCTAGCACATGATTGTGTGATCTTGGTTGTGCCAACCTAGTTGGGATTAGGAAGTTTCACTACGATGCTATTTACTTGTTCCTCTTTTATTGATGTAATTCATATGTGTTTCACTTTGTTTTCATCAATAAAAGCCTGTCTTTTGCTGATAAAAAAAAAAAAGGATTATTAAATGGGTTCGACACAACAGATTTATCACCAAGCCAGTTCTCCAAGATTCCATTCTTTGCAAGGATTCTACATCTTCAGGGGGTGTCAATGAGGTTGTCCATGAAGCAAATGTAATCAATCATGTAACTATTTTGTCGATGAAGATACCACTCTAGAGCTATGATGTTTCTAAGCACCTGTTCTGTCTCGTCTGTTATGCGCAATTGTGGGATTTTCAACACTTGTATGTCAAGCAAGCATTTGGTTGAGGAGCCAACCCTAAACTTCACTCCAGTCTTGTGAAGTGCTGTTGCATTTTGAATTCATACGTACTTAACACTTCCTGTTGGCACCGATCTTTGGGATAATGGTGCATGATATATCCTCAATAAATCATTAAAATGTCGTATATCAGAACTTTTTGTGTTCACTTTAAATCCGGATTGTGATTGGTGATACAAACAATCTTGAATTTCAGCACTGAAAATGCTAGAAATGAATGACGAAAAGTATTCTGTGATTGAGAGCTGAAGGCTATGTTAAAAAATCCCTCAAGAACAAAGAAGGGAAGCTAATTTTCAAGTAAGAACAAGTCCAATTGCAGAAAATAGTCCAAGGAGGACACTCCACCATGGCCACAATGATGAAACTGCTATCAAGTAGAACCATTTTGACAAATTCATCGTTGCTAAGCTCAATGCTTTCTACATAACAATTTTGGATTCTTTTTTCCCAATTCTTTATCATTTTAACACAATCCTTCAAATTAATTGTTTCCCAACCAAGAAATGCCTCTAAACACCTCATCTTTTTCTCTTCCATGCCTTTCAAGTGTGTTTCACCGTGATGATGAAGAGGTTCAATAGAAACCATTTGAGGTGTGTAGGCCACTTCGTTTAATTGGCGAAGTTTTCTGTAAACTCGACAGATACAATTCTTAGCACGAGGCAACAATCATGGAAAGCATGTTAACATTTGTCTAATATGGAATTTTCCAATTTGATGTAGTTATCTTCGAACTGATGATTTGAACTTGAGTTTTTCATTTCAAGTCCACAACCAGATGTGCCTAATGTTTCCATCTTCTTGTTCTTTTCCTAGTGACAATTATTTGAAAGACAAAGGAGTACACAATCAGCTCAATGTTGCCCCTATGTATGCATTAATTGGTGGCCGATTAAGGAAGAAATTGAGAAAAGCTTCAACCTACAAAGAGGGCCGGCTCAACCACAAGTGTGACCGGGGTCAGCCCTGGGATTTATAAGGCCTAAGACGAATTATGAAAATGAGACCTTCTTATATATGTGTTTTTTAATAAAAAAAAATTATGCATAAAATGTTAAGTATCAACAAGTTTTTTATTTAAATTTACTTGAACATATAATTATTAAAATTATAAACTAAAATTTGCTTTTATATATTAAAATAGGAAGAAATCATTACAAATACTCAAAAACATTAAAAATTGGGCCAAAACCACACTTGTTTGTATATGTTTTAATTTCAATTGGGTCAAACCATACTCATAAATTATTATTTTTTTCATATGGGCCCAACAAATTTTTTTGGGCCCTTTAGACTGCCCTAAAGCAACAAAAATAAATTGGACCTATTTAATTTGTCATATACTATCAGGCACTACTAAATTTGGAGGTCCTATTTTGGGCCAATGTTTTTGGGGCCTAAGACACAGGTCTCAATGGCCTTAGCCTAGGGCCAGTTCTGAGTGTGACCTAAAGCAAAAAATTAAAGTCAGGTTGTTTTTGTTTTGTTTTCTTCTTTCTTAGGCTAAGAACATATTAAAATAGATTTTTACTAGAGATGAAAGAATACAAGTGTGATGAGAGGATATTGGACTTTTTTTTACTAATTTTTTTATCAAATTTAAATTTGATGTAATATTTGGTGAAGGATTGGAGATGCTCCAATCCAATCCATTTATTATTTCAAATTATCATGTCATGTTCATGTGTCCTGTCAATAAATTTTATTTTTACTTAAAAATGTAAAGTGTATGAAAAAATTTAAAAATTTCCCTGCAAGTTAAATTTAAAATGACAAATTTGAAATAATAAAGTGTATTGAATGAAATTATTCAAAAGAATAAATTTTCACCACATATTGCATATTCAGCCCATTTTAAAATGACAAATCAAAATGACAAGTTTTATTTTTACTTAAAAATGTAAAATGTAAAGTGTATTGAATGAAATTATTCAAAAGAATATTTGATTTTAACTAAATTTTATTTTCTTAATTTATGAGTGTGAAAGAGTGGGAGATAGACTTTTACTGGTACACAAATGACAGGAATCTCTACTAAATCACTAATTTTTTTTTTTTACTACACATATAAATGTGGTCTTTGGTGTAGAGCCCATGTATAAAGTTAATAGAAAATTTGATAATCTTATTTTATTTTGGAAAAGTTATTGACATTCTTTATTCTTTCTTTATTTTTTTATTTTACCTATAAGATTTCCATTCAAAATGAGGCCTTTTGTTATACTGAGGCCTAAAGCAAGTGCTTCACTTGCTACCCCCCTGAGCTAGCCTTGCCTACAAAAAAAATTTCCCATATTTTTCTATTCATTTTTTCATTTAACAAACTCATAGATTTTGTGGGGACATAATTTTCAACATGTTCACATGGCACATCTTGTGTCGAGGTGTCATGTGGCAGAATGTAACTAGTCTAGGTATGAAAACGATCCGTACCAAGGTTGACATATTCGGCGAACAACATGAGTCCTAGAAAATGAATTACTCCTAGGTTGGGTATAATTATGACTTTTTTGAGAGGTTAATCCTAACCTAATTAGAAGAAAAGAGTCTTAGATAGTGTGTTGTTCCTAAAAGGATCGCGATTGGCATGCAAACAACTATCAGGAGATGACAAGGCACTCTATATAAAGGTAAGCATCCCCAAGGGTTAGAGGTATATGTAAATTAGTGCATTCAAGTTATTTATGCATTATATCTTTTGTGATGTTATTGATTTTATCACCAGAGTACTCTCTCGGTTAAATAGCAATTGGGATAGTACTAATCTCGGTTAGTATTAGGAGTGCTCTACTGGGATAGCACTAATCTCGATTTTGTAGGCGTGGATCTCTGAAGAAGCTTTGTGCTCTTCTGCTTTGCTCCCAAAATTCTTGGAAGAAGATCAGAATTGGTTGTATGGTAGGAAGGAGATCAGCGTTGACTGTGTGGTCAGATTTTAGCAAATACATATTTGATAGGACAAATTACACTAGTAATGCCTACATTTTACTCTTTTAATTATTATTATTTTTTTTGTATCTTCAAAAGAAAATTTTATTGATAAATACCGACAAAAACAATATAAGGCTACATAAACATCAATAAGGGAGAGGGTTGAGCAAAAACGCATCATAGCAACACTCGCCCAGCCCAACTTAGAAAAGTGAGCCCAATCATGCGAGACCACAACGTAAAACTAAAAAGGTTGGATAGACCTTACATTTTGGTCTCTCATTTTAGTCTATATATTTTTAATTGACTCAATTTTGATCATTAATTTTAAATTTTCTTAATTTGGTTCAATTGACAACGCCATTAGTGTTTTTTGTATAAAAAATGATCATTGAGTTAGTTGAGATTAACTAATTGAATTGATCAAGTTTACGATCTTCTCTTAAAAGTATTACACATATCACTCATGTGTGCATTTTTCATAAAATAATACTAATAGTTGTAATGAATTGGACCAATAAAAGATTCAAACTCAAAATCGAGCCAATTAAAATTAAAAAAATAAAAACAGCACAAAGGATGAAGCAAAAAAATAAAAAATAAAAAAAAGGAATTTTCGTATTTTGGCAAAAGTCCGAGAATATGGGTGAAGAATGTAGATGAGAAGATTGTACTAATGGAGAGAAGAAGATGATAGGTCTTGAAAGTGCTAATGAACGGACCTGATTTCCTGAGTTAATGCAATTATAAATAAATGAGTCAGCTTAGTGTCAAATTCGAATAACTCAAAATTAATACAAATGATTTGTTTAATAAAATATTTAGTTACACATTTTAATGTTATTTAACATATTTAAATCCTTTATGCGAAACCTATTCTGTTGAATAAAAATCATGTAGAATAATATAATTTTTCATTTTTCATTTGAGATAATTTGATATTTTAAAAAATTGTTTTGGAATCAATGTAGTAAACAAAAAATAATAAATAATTAAGTTTTAGTTTTTTCAAATTGGATAAATAAAATTGAGTCAAAATTAAACTCTTTCATGAATTATTTCATCTAGCAAGATTAGTTTAATGAAATTTAACTATGAAAAGAGAAAAAAGGGTTTATATAAACTTTATATTTTTAACAAGGACAAAAATTTTGTCATAACAAACTAACATGATACAAATTTAAAATGACACGATAGGGGTTGAATTAGTATTGCATGAATTCTAACACTAATTCTAGATAACACGACATGAACATAATTAACACGATATAATTCTCACTTGCAATAAAAGGATAAGAAAAAGAATAAAGTTATATACACAAATTAGTATACTAACGGATGATGTGTCATAATTTAAAGACTTTTGGTCTTGTAGTTTGTATAATGGTAGGGTCTATAGTTTTGAAGTGACAATGTCATAGCATTTATTCGTACACTAATTAGTATACCAATTAGTGCATGTAGTACTATTTTAAAAAAAATTGTCAATCACTAATGTTTTAAAAGGTTCTATTTTTTGCGAATTAATTACTAAAAGAAGGCTTGTAGTTATTATCTTTAGTGACACGGATTTGAATCACAAAAATAATCTCTCTAAAAATTAAGGTAAGAGTGCATATAACTTATCCTTCTTAAATCCTCTTTTAATTGGAGTTTCGTGTGTTGACCTACCCTAAGCAAGGAAAATAAATTTGGTTAAAAAGAGCAGTTATTTGGTGTGTTGTGACAATGATGCTGAGGTTATCACATCATTAACTAGTGTGACCCACACCAATTGGTCATTAGAATCCATTGTAAACCCAGAGGTCATATGTTCAACCCTGGCATACAACAATTTACTTAAAAAATTCTATCATTTCATTTGTTTGAGAAATTTGATTTGATAGGACCACATGGTATTGCACCTAGGGAAAAGAAGGGACTGATGATCCGTGACTAATAATCCATAGGGAAGATATTGGGATTTGGTTTAATGGTTTAATAATAGTACCTTAGGGTGTGGTGAGAGAGGTTAAGAGTTTGAACTAGTGGAGTAATAAGAATTTTGTCAGTTGTAATCTAATTAAATTAATATGCTGACGTTATCTTTATTAAAAAAAGAGAGAAAGGAACGAGAAAATTGTTCAAATCGGTTCGGTTTTCAATTCTAGAGCTTTGGTTACGTGTCAAGTTTTTCTAATTGGTAATCTCGTTAGACAAAAAAATTTTCAATTGTAATTTTATTCGATCTTTTGTTTCAGTGAGGTTATGAGTGTTTAGATGCGAATCCAACTTGAATTGTGTTTGTGCAGATGAATTTGTATTGACATTGCATACCTTATTTGCCATTTCGTTGACTATGTACAGGCAGCGCCTAGGCGGGGTCGAGGGGTAGTGCCCGGAAGCAAAAAGGAAGTGAAAGTTGTTTGATCGCTTGAACGATCATTTGTGCGCTCGAGCAGTCATATGATATATCTAGTATTTCTGTCTACAAACTGAACTTCTGGGAAGCAAGTTTTACCGCTCGAGCAGTAGATGTTGCGCTCGAGCGGTTGGCCTATATGTTTTCGCATCGTCTTTACTCACATCGCTCGAGTGGTGACGTGTGCGCTCGAGTAGTCTTCACTACTTTGTTTTCTATAAAGTACACCGTTTGCTCGTTTTAGGGTTAACCCGTCTAGATTCTTAGAGAGGAAGAGAAAACAAAGTGTTTTATATTGGAGGGTGTTTTATATGAGTTTCCTTGGTGTAAAGAAGGTGATTGATTGATTAACAAACTATAGATTATTAAACATTAAGGATTGTTCTTATTGGTTCGTTCACAAAAGAGAGAGATGTTATTTGGTGGATTCTGAGGAACTTAGGCTTGAAGCTTTGGTGGATTCTAGAGTGCCTCATCGTCGTGAATTCGATATCGGTGTTGTGGATTTAACGTTGGGTAAGACAATTCCAAGGTGAAGACGGTGGTGGAAGATGTACATCGGGATTGGTTCAATTTTATCATATTTATTGTTATACAAAATTTCTAAAACCGTAAAACCTAATTAAACCAAACCAATTTTTATGGTTCGATTCTGATTCAATTCCATAGATTTAACAGTTCGGTTACGATTTACTCTAAAACTAGACCAATTGAATCTGTGAACATCCCTATTGAAAATATCATTTGTAATTTTAAAAAGTTATTCTTAATCGTTGTCTTGAGATTATATGTCAAGGGGGAACTCTGTGCATTTATTATGTATTTTTGTGGTGTATGTTATGTATTTTTGTGATAAATGTTATATAATTTTTTGATAGAATTATGATAATTTATGGTTCAGAAATGAAATTACACATTTTTGTAGTAAATACTATACATTTTTTTATCCAGTCATTTTCTAGCCTTTTTATTTATTTATAATTATTGAATTGATTTAATTTTTATTTTATTTTATGAATAATATATACAAAAAGTCCTAAATCATAAATTATTGAGATTATCAAAACGGATTCTAAGATAAATTTTACAGATCTGATAGGGCTTCTCCAGTCTAGATGAGAATGGGCCTCCTACATTTTAATAATAGGATGACATATTCCCCTGCCACTTTTTAAATTTTTTTCATTATTATTTCCGAAGTTCACCATTAGAAGGATCTTAAAAAAAAAAGGTTTAAAAAACCACTGGTTTTTACTCTTTTTATTTATTTATTTCTAGTGGATTTTTTTTTATAGTTTTTTTTAAAATTTTTTATTTTTCTAATTGAGTAAAATCTAAAAGTATAAATTTTTTTATATAAAAAAAATCATTAAAATAAAAAAAAATTATTAAAAAATAACTAAAAAACCAACTCCAAATGCCCACGACCACAGATTATTTGCTTTGGCAAGCTAGCAAAAAGCTAGCTTTTTGTTTTTTTAGCCAAAAAAACTAGCTTTTTCAACCAAATCACTACCCAAAAAGTTAACTTTTTTGACTAAAAAAAGCTAAAAACCAGTTTTTTACCAATTTTCCAAAACACCACAGATACTAAATAATAGCATTAAACTTTAGTTAGGAGAGTTTTTTTTGGTTCTTGTGCATCCCTAATGCTTCTGCATCCCAAGATCTTATGGAAATCAATCTTATGGATCATAGTATGCTTAACATCTGCTTCTACAAACAACATTTAAAAGAAGAAACAATTTATAATTTAAATCACAGTGTTGTTCACCAGACTTGATATGATATATTTATCAGGTTGCCCAATTGTATTGATAGAAAATGAGATCAGGAAAATTCCCCAACAGTTGGACTACCATGTTATCCTCGAAAACGCACAGCAGACACTGTTGTAAGCCAAAACGACGTTTCATGCCTTTCCTTTTGAAAGGGGAGCTGCTATTGCCATTCAAAACGGCTGCGTTCGTTTCTTTTACAAATCCTCCGCAAGGCCAAAACTATGAGAAATTTTTGTATGCATGTAGGGTACCAACTGACATGCTTATTTGCTGCCCTTACCAATCAATACTCAACATAATGTTAGTCAAAGGGATATGGTAATGTGTCTCTTGCGGGCCCAGATCAAGTGCATGGTTCCACCACAGAAATGGTCCGCTGCATCATTCTGTAGCTTGGTCGGCCTCACGGTGCCAACTGGTCTTGGACCAAACTCCTGTTTAGCCCATTTTGGAGTGGGCAACTGGTCTTGGACCGGACCTCTGCTCGGCCCACTTCGAAGTGTCACTAGTCTTGGACCATCCCTTTGCTCGGCTTTGCTGCTGGCTTGGTCCGCTTTGTAGTTGTTTGTAGGGCTAGGTTTGTGCCTAGCTTTACAATTAGGAGTGTGTATATAGGTGGCCATTGAATTATATGAAGTACCAATTAGTTTTTATAGTTCAATTGGTGGTATATCAGCTCATTATAAAAAAAAAAATTCTTAAACTAGAGTTAGAACATTGGCTAGTGGCTAGATCTCCTACACTCCACTAAAAATGAAGTGTTCTACTTTTGATTCAAGCACAACTTCCCTTATCTAAACTAAGGCATTGTGCATGTTTGATTGGGTGGATTAGAGCATGGGATTGAGATTATTAATCCGTGGGCCCAATTAACCTATGTTTGTTTTAACATTTTGGTTTAGGATTATTAATCCAATGGATAATTAATCCAACAAATTTGTAGGATTATTAGTAATGGGGTAGGGGTGGGATTATTAATCCAATGAATATTAATCCAATTGAATAATGAATACCACACTAATTTAATAGGATTATTAATACTTCACTATTAATCTTGTGAATCAAACATGACCTCAATGTACTAAAATTTTCCTTTGAAACACAGATTTCAATTCCATTAGATGCATATAATAATAAACAACAATAATAATAAGCAAAATGTTATAGGCCTCAATTTTTTTACCAAATAAATGACTAAATGTCTTACATGAGTTTGGAGTCCATAAAAGTGTGGACCCTACACTTATATGAGAGATTTGATTATTTATTTGGTAGAAAATTTGATATCCTAACATTACCCTAATGATAATAATAATAATAACAATAAATAGAAGCAAATGAACCATTAGATGCCTTTCACAATATTTTAGGTTATATTTATGTTGGGTGTACATTCATCTTAAGAAATACTCGAATATATTTAATAGCTTGTATGGCAATATGAAATGGTTTTTAGAGGTGTGTGATTTATGTAACTAGATTTTTATGTAGCCCTATATAAGGAACGTTATATAATTATTATGGATTGGGATTTATTTATTATTATTATTATTTTTATATATTTGGATTTCAACATGACATAATTTGAGGGGTCGGTAGGGTTCAACACAAGTTTCATTTGAATGATCCGAACTGCTCATTTGGTAGTGCTCGCAATGTATATTATCAGTGAAAATATTTAGAATGATTCGATAATCGTAATTTTTTATTTTATCACATTTATCTTTAAAATTGGATGGTTTATTTCAAAAGTATATTTGTCGTCTATTTTTTTTTTTTGGATACAAATGTAATAAAATGAAAAAAAAAAGAGTTATGATTATCGGATCGAACTAATTTTTTTCATGGATAATATACATTGTAGGTCCTACAAAATGAACGGTTCGAATCATTGAAACCGGACCTGTGATGGGCCCCATAGGTCTTTCAAGTTCTATCATATTGAGATCTTAATATAAGAGAAGCCCAACCTAATGATTATTGCCAATTAGGAATGGCAATGGGGCGGGACGGGGCGGGGGACTACATTCACGAAAGTGATAAATTCTCCATCCCTGTCTCCAATCCCCGGCGGGAAGCCTATTGCCCCCCCGGCACCCCTTTCCCCCTGCCCCCGCCCACGCCCACGCCCACACCCACACCCGTTAACAGGGATCGGGTGTCTCCGATCCTGAAAAATCTCCAAATTAACAATAGCATATCAGAATTATTATTATTATTATTTTTTATTCAAAGGAAAGATTAATAGTGATCTGTAAATATCTTCAAATTCAAATTCAAATTAAAAAATAACATATCTTCAAATTCACAGTGATCTGTAAATAGCATATCTTCAAATTAAAAAATAGTATATTTGTCAATATATCATATTCATGCTCCACACAAAGGATATTCAGCTAGCATATTCAAGCTTCACTCAATATATCTGTCAACATATCTTCAAATAGCATATTCCATCTAGCAACCCTGTATTTTATCCATTTAGAAATCGTATATAGCGATCCCAGTTTAGACTCGACTCTTGTGGTATTTCGAACTCGGGTTTAATGCTTTCATATTGTTGTTTACCTCTTCCTTCCCTCGTATCTCTTTGAAATTGGCCTTTGGGTTGTTGTGGTTGCGTTTGGAACAGGTTAGTTGCTTGTTTTTCCCAAACCTTGTTGTCCATATTTTTACTCCTCGGCTCCAGTGGCCATTCTTGCACTCGAGTGAGCTGTGTATATTTTGGTCCTTCGCTCGAGCGGCCTTTCTTGCGCTTGAGCGGGATTTGCAAACTCTCAATACTTTGCACGTTTGCAAAAGTGCTGGAGGGGTGTCTTTCGTGCTTGAGCGGCGTTTCCTACTTTCGAGCGTGTGAGCGCTCGAGCGTCCTTTCTTGAGCTCGAGCGGTTAGTCTATCATCTGCAAAATTTCTGGGAGTATGTATTCGGCGCTCGACCGGGCCACTTCTTGCGCTGAGCGGAACAATTTATTGTGTCTAACGCTCGAGCGTCAACTCTTCCGCTCAAGCGGACTACACGTATATCAGATCGCGAAAATCACTTTTTCCATCACTTTTTCATATATTTTCATCCTAAACCCTAAAGTTGAGGGCCTCTCTCTCTAAAACTCACATTCTATCTACATTTTCACCTAGATCTCGTGATTTCTCCACCCTACTTCCTTTGATAAAAAGGTAGAGCTTCTCAAGATCTTCACTTTGATTCGACTGGAGTTGGATTTCGGCATCTTTGGGGTTTCTCTCTTGCTTGGCTCATCTTCTCTCTTTGAGGTAGGGATTTTCTAGACTTTAGCATGGTTTTTAACTTAGTTATTTGTTGGTTGTGTAACATTGGTGGGACTTGGGAATAGTTTGAACAAACCTAGGGTTTGGGTAAAATGAAAAGAGGGGTTTTTGGGTGAAAGTGAAATAAATGAACATAGAGTTTGAGAATGAAGCTATGTGGTGTCAAAATGGTTGATTTTGATACTTGGATTGATATTTTGAAGAAGCGGGATTTCGCCCTAAAATGATTATCATAATTACTTTGTATAAAGAATTGAAATTGGTATTGTAAATATGAAATTGAGCGAGTATTGGAAAAGATGATGGAATCGAGTATGTAATACTTCACATCTTTAGAAATTTTGGATAATTTATCTATCTTAAGATTGTATATCTGTTTAGAAATATCTGTATTGGGCTATCGGTGGAGGATATCTTTGATTGTTGTAGAATTGCATGTGGATTAGGTGAATTGAAACTAATCTCTTGTTGGTTGTCATTGAATATGACTATGATTATATACATTGTATATGTATGATTATTTGAGAGAAGAAAAGGGGATGTACTCCATGTTTGATTATGTGTTTATATACATTGTATATGTATGATTGTTTGGGAGAAGAAAATGGATGTACTCTATGTGTGATTATGTGTTTATATACATTGCATATGTATGATGGTTTGAGAGGAGAAAGGGAATAGACTCCATTGTAATTGAGTTGGCCGGAGTATTTTGGGTGAAATTCCCGAAATTTATACCTGGGTGCCGATCTTGCGGACGAAATATCCGTAAAATGGCAGTTTGAAGTGTTTGTGTGTTGATTATGTAATTGTTGAACCATTGAGTTGTAGTCTCATTTGGGTTATTGAAAAATAATGATATTGGCTTATGTATTGATGCGGATTAAGGGAAAATTAAATGAAATGTGAACTTGGTATTCTATGACTATATAAAGATGTGAATGTTTTATCCCTAGCATTGCATATGCACATTGCATATGCACATTGCACTTATATTTTCGTTAAACTTCATATACTGTGTTAGATTATTCTTACTGGGCTATGGCTCACCCTATTTGGGAAAAATATTTTTAGAAAATGATGGCATGCCTCTACCAAGGCAATAACATTTGAGGGACTTTTGGGAAACAAGAGCTTCTTTATTTTGACTATGTATTTTTGTATAGCCAAGGGCTTTATTTGAAAGAGCTAGTCTCATTTTTGTTGTAACCAAATCAAGACTTGGAAAGATGTAAGCCTATAGGGCATTTATTTCTGTTAACCTTTTTTGTACTATTAATGTTATGAAATGAAAGGATTTTGCACACTGATTTATGCAGTTGTTATTTATGCTTTGGGTTATATTTATTGTATTATTTCGGGGGCGTTACAACTTGGTATCAGAGCGTACCGGGTTTGAATACTTTGGGTACGTGGGAAGTGGTTAGTACCACAATGGGTTTGTCTCGCTTGTTAGAGACTTAAGAACAGACGATATGTGCTTATATGATAACATGCTTATGTGATTATATAGGTATGTGATTTAGTTCCTAAGATGTTGATTGGGTCTATGGGTTTCTAGAAGTCCTATTAGAAGAGCACTTGATCACTACTGTTTCTAATTGGAAATCTAGCAAAGCCGCGGGATGGTCATTATCTAGGAAGGAAATTCGTATGTGTTTACGTGATTAAATGCTTATGTGGAGTGAATTATTGTTGTCCAACGTATTAGGACACAAGTGAGTTAGATTCGGCACATTTGTAAATGTGCTAATCTCTTGTGTTACCTTTATTCAGATATCAGGACGTGGTCGTGGTGGTAGGCGTGGTAGGCCTAGAAGGCACGAGATGTCTATACCGGATGAAATTCCGGCACAAGAGGAAAGAGTTGGTCAGGCCAACGTGGCCGAGCCAGTGGGTCAACAGGCCATGGGCGCTTTAGCCCGCAAAATAGCTGGAGTATTGAGGGAATCTATGGATATTCTCAGAGTTGAGAATCAAGTCCAGGCCCAGGTAGCTGAAAGGGCCACCTTTTCCAAAGAGAGAGTTCTTCCCATCGAATCTGGACAAGTTTTTGGGTGATCCCAAGGAGCCGCTGAAAGCTGATGAGTGGCTAGAGCAGATGGTGAAGACTTTTAAGATGCTCGGCATCAAAGAAGGAGGTTTGAGAGTGACCTTGACATCCTTCCAGTTGAAGGGAGACGCAGGTCAGTGGTGGAAATATGCGCGTGGGCGCATTGGAGGGACTTCGAAGACTTTTGTCAGCACCTTCTAGGACAACTTTTTGCCTTCCACTATTAGGAAGAAATTGAGGGACCAGTTTTCCAAGCTGGTGCAGTTGAACACACATGTGGCAGAGTTTGAAGCTACCTTTACTAGATTGTCTAGGTTTGCACCCGAGCTTGTGGCGACAGAGAAGCGTCGGTGTTTGGAGTTTGAGAAGAGGCTGAGGACCGGGCTCATGTTCCGAGTAGCCGGGTCCATGATTAGAGACTATAGGCGCCTCATGGAGGCGACGACCCATCTCGAGACTATCATGCAGGCCGAGGAGGAGAGGATGAGGGGCTCCAAGAGGAGTCAGGATAGCCAGGGGGACGATAAGAGGCAGAGGGATTCTAACCCTCAGCAGTCCGAGGGAGTACAGTCGAGGTCTACCTTTCCAGTGCCAAGTTCGAGTTCTGGGAGAGGTGGTCAGGGGGATGCCACTTGTTTAAAATATGGTCAGCTGGGCCACAAATCTTCAGCTTGCCCACCGAAAGGATGAGGACAACGAGCAGCTTCGTCTTTGGCTCGTTCTTAGGGCCATAGTTCGGATAGAGGGGCAGCCGCCCATTTGTTATCAATGTAGACAGGCGGGGCACCTGAAAAGATTTTGCCCACAGTTGGGTAGCACATCTGGTGTGTCTGGTTCGAGACAGACACAGAGTCACCAGTCTACACAGTTAGTACAGGCCTCGAAAGCCAATTAGGGAGCCTCTTCGGCTCAATCCGTGCGGCAGGCTTATGCTCCGAGGGGTGAGTAGGTAGATCAGAGGCCAACACGGCATGTGTATGCTGTCACTGCGCCAAATCTTGTACCGGTTCCATCTGTAATGAGAGGTACCTTTTTGTTTTGCAATTCAATTCCTAATGTGTTGATTGATACGGGTGTATCACATTCTTTTATCTCGTCTGCATTTGCATCGATTTTGGGGTTGGAGTTGGCATAATTAGCATCTCCTATTTGTGTAGAGTCACCTATTGGTGGTGAGGTTATTCTAAAACAGGGGTGTCAGGGTTGTGACATAGAGGTTGTCGGTCATCGACTTCTATTTGCATTTGTGTTAATTGATATGTCTAGTTTTGATGTTATTTTGGGTATGGACTAGTTATCGTCATATCAGGCTGTTATAGATTGCTACCGTCAGAGGGTTATTGTATGTACCTTAAGCGGTGACTGCTTTTATTTCTTGGGGGACCTAGTGGATAGAGTTTTATTATCGATATATGATCCGCGTAGGCAGAGTGAACTTAGTTGTCTTCTTGCTAGCTTCTTGAGTGGTGAGTGTGATGAAGTTCGGGTTGAGTTGCCAAGGATGGTTTGTGAATACCCTGATGTTTTTCCTGAGGACCTTACTAGTTTGCCACCTCACCGAGATATCGAGTTCTCTATTGATTTAGTGCCTGGCACAGCACCGATTTCTACGGCACCATATTAGTTTGCACCTGTTGAGTTGAGTGAGTTGAAGATTCAATTCCAGGAGTTGTTAGATAAAGGTTTTATCTGCCCTAGCACATCACCTTGGGGAGCACCGGCTCTTTTTGCTCAAAAGAAAGATGGAGCCTTCAAACTTTGTATTGATTACAGGAAGTTGAACCGGGGTTACTGTTAAGAGCAAGTACCCAATGCCTTGTATAGATGATTTGTTTGATCAGTTGAAGGGGTCTTGTTGTTTCTCTAAGATAGACCTGAGGTCGGGTTATCATCAGTTGAGGGTAAGGGAGAAGGATATCCCGAAGATGGCATTCTGTACGCGGTATTACGAGTTCCTAGTAATGCCTTTTGGGCTGACCAATGCACCGGCTGTATTTATGGATTTGATGAACTGGATCTTTCAGGAGTTTCTAGACTGTTTTGTGGTCATCTTCGTGGACGATATTTTGATTTATTCACTCTTTGAGAGGAATACGAGGAACACTTGCGAGTAGTGCTTGAGTTGCTTAGAGCCCATAAGCTGTATGTCAAGTTTAGGAAATGTGAATTCTGGCTGAGAGAAGTTAAGTTCTTAGGCCATGTGGTATCCGAGAAAGGGGTGACTGTAGATTTATCCAAGATAGAGGCAGTGCAAGATTGGACACAACCTAAGAATGCTTTTGAGAGCCGTAGTTTTCTGGGGTTGGTCGGCTATTATCGGAGGTTTGTGAAGGATTTTTCTAGACTAGCCTCACCTTTAACTAGGCTGACGAGGAAGGAAGTCAAATTTGTGTGGGATGAGACTTGCGAGAAGTCGTTCTAGGAACTTAAAGTTAGATTGACCACTGCTCTAGTTTTGATTATTCCGGAGAGTGGTCTGGGTTATTCAGTGTATTGTGATGCCTCACGGGAAGATTTGGGTTTTGTTTTGATGCAAGAAGGGAAATTAGTAACCTATGGCTCGTGGCAGTTGAAAACACACGAGAGAAATTACTCTACTCATGACCTAGAGTTAGCAGCGGTGATTTTTGCCTTGAAGATTTGGAGGCATTATCTGTATGGTGAGAGATTTGAAGTGTTCTCCGATCACAAGAGTCTGAAGTATCTATTTACGCAAAAGGACTTAAATCTGGGGCAGAGAAGGTTGATGGAGTTCATTGAGGACTATGATTTCGAGTTGCACTATCATCCTGGGAAGGCCAATGTTGTGGCTAACGCCTTGAGTAGGAAATCTATTGGCAGCGTAGCTTGTATTGCCATCCGGGAATGGGAGATGTTGGGTACTCTTGAAGAGTTTAACTTGCATCTTGGCGAGTCTGTTAAATTTGTGACTTTGTTTTCAGTAGCTGCATAACCTGCACTTGTGAACCGATTGTTAGAAGCGTAGAGAGGTGATCTTGGGGTAGAAACCCTTAGAGAGAAGATCTCTAGTGAGAAAGTGGAGAGGGGCTTAAGTCTGTATCTCGACCAGAGTGTGAGATACTGTGATTGTTTATTTGTGTCGAAGTCCTGCGAAGAGGAAGTACTTCGAGAGTTTCATCATTCACGCCTTGCGGTGTATCCAGAAGGCACAAAGATGTATCATGACCTGAGTCACCAGCTTTGGTGGAGAGGTATGAAGAAGGATATAGCCATGTTTGTATCGAAGTGTTTTACTTGTCAGCAAGTGAAGGCCGAGCATCAGAGGCCAGCGGGTTTATTACAACCCTTGCCTATAGCCGAGTGGAAGTGAGAGCACGTCACGATGGATTTTGTTGTAGGCCTCTCAAGGACTCAACGGGTAGTTATCACGACCCGAACCCGCTCTTATGGGTTAAAGACATAACCGGCCAGTAATCAAGGGATTACCTACGGCCTCAAACCAAACCAGACATAACTCATCAGAGTAAAGGGGCCAAACGGAAGCAAAATTTAAAACTTTATCCATAGAGCTGTGCTTACATGGCACATCATAACAATCCATACATATACATGTTAATAACTCACATCAAAATATGTAGTAACACAAGGTTTTGTACATACAGGATCATTCAAGTCTAAGTCAGCCAATCAAAACTATATACAACTGTAATCCAAAGTTCTCGCCAACATGACAAAATATAACGAAATAGCAAAAGGGCGAAAACAGGTCTCGTGCGTGAGATATATGGGCTGGCTCTTCAAAACCTTGGTTGTTCCACACAAACTTCACTGAGGCTGGGTTTGGACCTCCCTTGGCTCACCTACAGACACATAAATGAGCGTGAGCGAAAGCCCAGTAATAATATCGAATAAAGAAGATACACTAGAACAATATACGACAAACGGCCTTGGGCCCAATTCATATTCTATCTAATATATATATAGATATACATAGGGCAGGGGACTGCAGTTCCAAACACATCAGACGGCCTCGAGCCCAATCTATTCATGTCAAACGGCCTTTGGCCCATTCATCTTTCATTTATGTCAGACTGGCCTTTGGCCCATCCATTCTTTCGTTCATGTCAAAATGGCCTTTGGCCTATTCATACTTTCGTTCATATTAAACTGGCCTTTGGCCCTTTCATACTTTCATTCTTGTCAAACTGGCCTTGGCCCATTCATTCATTCATGTCAAACTGGCCTTTGGCCCATTCATTCATTCGTGTCAAACTGGCCTTTGGCCCAATCATTCATTCATTCTTTCAGCATAGCAAACATTAGTCCACAATTCAAATTAACAGACTTATAGAAAGATAAGCAATTGGACAAATAGTATATTTCAGATATCGTTATTAAAATATTACTCACAGTGATCGGCTGGATAATTTGCCCTGGAGCTCGACCCTACACATTACATAACACAATGGGTCACAAACAATTCAATCCGTTCTTAATTCATACATCCCTCTTAGGCTTCTTTCTCATCCTTTTATTTCATTCATAATGCTCAATGCATGCCTAAGAGTACTTAGAAGTGAAAGAGAACGGAGAACGAGACATAGAACGTATTTACAAAATTTTAGAAACAGGGGCCCCCCGCTCGAGCATGGACTTTCCCGTTCGAGCGGACCCATGAGGTCTGCAAAAGTACTGGTTGCCTCGTTTTTATGCTCGAGCGTGAAGTCGGGCGCTTGAGCTGAAAGTCTCCCTATATGGCTCCCCGCTCGAGCATGAATATCTCTGTTCGAGCGGACACCCATGTCTGCAAAACTTTTGGGAGCTCGCATTTCCCGCTCGAGCGGACATCCCAAATTCTGGAAAATCCAAAATTGTTCTTGAGCTTCAAACTTGCTTTTAACTCAACATATCTTGCATATTATGGCTCAAACTTCACATATACATGTATCAACATGATCCAACACCAAATTTATTACATTATGAAGCTCAATTTCACAAATTAATCACATTCATGTCCCAATTTACACCAAACTTATTTCCAACATAACAAATTCATGCATTCAAAACTCACACTCTTATGAATTGTACATGCATGTGAGATTTAACCCTCATTCTCAACTTAGGTGATGAAGAGATGGTTAAAAACATGAACTTCAATCAAAGATTCAACATGAATCATGTATTTCAAGCTCAAACATACAAATTCATGGCAATTTCCTACATGCATGTGTATATTGACTTCCAATTTATCAAAACCAACTCATTTTCATCATAATCAATTCAATTCATGTTCTTGAACACTATTTAGTCTTGAATTCACAAAATCACAAGCTCAAACTCATGAATTTACTCACTTAGGAGCTTTAATTTTCACAATTTCTAGTTGAATCTTGAGTCCAACCTTTCAATTTCACAAACTTGAGCCAAACACACAATTCTCTTTCTCTCTCTCTCTCTAGAGCCGACCCTCTCACTCTCCTTTGAGTTAATATCAGCCAAATTGAATAAAAGAGAGGAATTGAGTGAAAGTGGCCCTTTTTATATAAGTCCCATTAATTACAATTATTAATATTAAATAATGTGAGCACTACCCATTAATTTAATCTAATTAATCTGATCCGAATCAATTTTCAATTAAATTTTACCGTAGGTTCTAAAAATTATGCCAATCACAATGGCGTAGTCAATTTCGGGTTTTGTGGCCGATAAGGCCTTCAATTTAATTTCTAAAGCAGAAAGTCAAACAGATTTTCATACGGTGAGCAGATAGAAATTCAAAACCACATATATTCACATAAATGGCACACAAAATCATATCAGACACATAATCACATTCATAATAAAGACCAATTAGCATGGTACGGAACAGGGTTATCACAGTAGTGATGTCATTTGGGTGGTAGTTGACTGATTAACCAAGTCTACGCACTTCATACCTATGCGCGTGAGTGATTCATAGACTATCTTGCTGACTTGTATATTATGGGCATAGTGAGGTTCCATGGAGTCCTTGTGACGATTGTTTCCGATAGAGATTTACGTTTCACAGCTCGGTTGTGGCAGAGCTTGCAGAGTGCCTTGGGTACTAGATTGACCTTTAGTACTGCGTATCATCCTTAGACTGACGGGCAGGCCGAGTGCACCGTTCAGATGCTTGAGGATATGCTACGAGGCTATGCCCTTGATTTTAAGGGGTCGTGGGAGAGACACTTACCCTTAGTGGAGTTTCCTTATAACAACAGCTTCCAATTGAGTATTGGCATGGCACTGTCTGAGGCCTTGTATGGTCGACCTTGTAGATCTCCAATGTGTTGGGCCGAGGTGAGTGATGCACCTTTGTTGGGCCCAGAGTTGGTTCGGGAAACGACGGAGAAAGTGGCACTTACTCGTAAGAGGTTGGTTACGACTCAGAGTCACCAGAAAAGTTATACTGGCCGTAGAAGGAGACCCTTGTCTTTTGAGGTGGGAGACCATGTGTTATTGAAAATATCACCTAGGCGGGGTTTGATGAGATTTGGGAAAAGTGGGAAGTTATCCCTTCGATTTATTAACCCTTTTGAGATCTTTGAGCGGATTAGGAAGGTTGCTTATCGTTTGGCATTGCCGCAATAACTTTTCAGAGTACATGACGTGTTTCGTATTAGTATGCTTCGGAAGTAGGAGCCGGATCCATCGCACGTGTTGGATTGGACCGACTTGGAGGTAGATGAGGATGCCTCGTATAAGGAGAGACTGGTGAGAGTCTTGGATAGAAGGGATCAAGTCTTTCGAGGCAAGACAATTCCCTTAGCAAAAGTATTGTGGAAATATCATGGAGTTGAGGAAGCGACTTGGGAACGTGAATTGGAGGTCCGAGAGAAATATCCGGACTTGTTTGTTAATGCCTAAACATGTGTTGAAATTTTGATTATGTTAATGAGAAATATAAGCATTGTATATGTTTTGAATTATGAGAACATTGTATATGTTATGGGCATTTTGGAAACAAGTATTCAAGATAAACCTTAAATATGTTTTGAGAATATAGAATATTAAGGGTGTTGCATAACCTTCGGAAGCATTGTATATGTTATGAAAATTTTTGAAAACTCGGATTCTCATTAAACATTGTAAATATTTTGGAAAATTGTAAATTTCTTTTGATATGGGACTTGTGCATCGAGTCGATGAGAATGGATGACCGAAGGATGGGTCATGGTATTGAATTTGTGAGAATAACATTGTTATGAATGGTCAAATGTTGTTTTTGAACTTCATTTGAAATTTCGGGGACGAAATTCTTTAAGGGGGGAGGTTATAGCAATCCCAGTGTTGACTCGACTCTTGTGGTATTCTGGATTCGAGTTTAATGCTTTCATATTGTTGTTTACCTCTTCCTTCCCTTGTATCTCTTTGAAATTGGCCTTTAGGTTGTTGTGGTTGCATTTGAAACAGGTTGGTTGCTTGTATTTCCCAAACCTTGTTGTCTAGATTTTTGCTCCTGCGATCGAGCGACCATTCTTGCGCTCGAGCGGGCTCTGTATATTTTGGTCCTCTGCTTGAGTGGCCTTTCTTGTGCTCGAGCGGGATTTGCAAACTCTCAGTACTTTGCACGTCTGCAAAAGTGCTGGAGGGGTGTCTTTCGCCCTCGAGTGGCGTTTCCTACGCTCGAGCGTGTAAGCGCTCGAGTGTTCTTTCTTGTGCTCGAGCGGTTGGTCTGTCATCTGTAAAAGTTCTGGGAGTGTGTATTCGGCGCTCGAGTGGGCCACTTCTTGCACTCGAGCGGAACAATTTATTGGGTCTGACGCTCGAGTGTCAACTCTTCCACTCAAGCAGACTGCGCGTATATCAGATCGCGAAAATCACTTTTTACACCACTTTTTCATATCTTTTCATCCTAAACCTTGAAGTTGAGAGTCTCTCTCTCTAAAACTCACATTCTCTCTACATTTCTACCTATATCTAGTGATTTCTCCACCCTATCCTTTGATAGAAAGGTAGAGCTTCTTAAGATCTTCACTTTGATTCGACTGGAGTTGAATTTCGGCATCTTTGGGGTTTCTCTCTCGCTTGGCTCATCTTCGCTCTTTGAGGTAGGAATTTTCTGCACCTTAATATGGTTTTTAACTTAGTTATTTGCCGGTTGTGTAACAATGGTGGGACTTGGGAATAGTTTGAACAAACTTAGGGTTTGAGTGAAATGAAAAGAGGGGTTTTTGGGTGAAAGTGAAATAAATGAACATAGAGTTTGAGAATGAAGTTATGTGGTGTCAAAATGGTTGATTTTGATACTTGGATTGATATTTTGAAGAAGGGGATTTTGCCCTAAAATGATTATCATAATTATTTTGTATAAATAATTAAAATTGGTATCGTAAACATGAAATTGAGCGAGTATTGGAATAGATGGTGGAATCAAGTATGTAATACTTCACATCTTTGGAAATTTTGGATAATTTATCTGTCTTGAGATTGTATATCTGTTTAGAAAAATCTATATTGGGCTACGGTGGAGGATATATTTGTTTGTTGTAGAAATTGCATGTGGATTAGGTGAATTGAAACTAATCTCTTGTTGGTTGTCATTGAATATAACTATGATTATATATATTGTATATGTATGATTATCTGGGAGAAGAAATGGGATGTACTCCATGTGTGATTATGTGTTTCTATACATTGTATATGTATGATTATTTGGGAGAAGAAATGAGAAGTACTCCGTGTGTGATTATATGTTTATACACATTGCATATGTATGATTGTTTGGGAGGAGAAAGGGGATGAACTCCATTGTTTGGGAGGAGAAAGGGGATGGCCTCCATTATAATCAAGTTGGTCGGAGTGTCTTGGGTGAAAGGCTCGAAATTTATACATGAGTGCCGATTCTGCAGACGAAATATCCGTAAAATGGCAGTTGGAGGTGTTTGTGTGTTGATTATGTAATTGTTAAACCATTGAGTTGTAGTCTCATTTGGGTTATTGAAAAATAATGATATTGACTCATGTATTGAAGCGGATTAAGGGAAAATTAAATGAAATGTGAACTTGGTATTCTATGACTATATAAAGATGTGAATGTTTTATCTCTAGCATTGCCTATGCACATTACACTTATATCTTCGTTAAACTTCATATACTGTGTTAGATTATTCCTACTGGGCTGTGGCTCATCCTATTTTGGAAAAACATTTTTAGGAAATGATGGCATGCCTCCACCAAGGCAATAGTATTGGAGGGGCTTTTGGGAAGCAAGAGCTTCTTTATTTTGACTATGTATTTTTGTATAGCCAAGGGCTTTATTTGTAAGAGCTAGTCTCATTTTTTGTTGTAACCAAGTCAAGACTTGGAAAGATGCAAGCCTATAGGACATTTATTTTTGTTAAACTCTTTTGTACTATTAATGTTATGAAATGAAAGGACTTTGCACACTTATTTATACTTTGGGTTATATTTATTGTATTATTTTGGGGGTGTTACAACGTAACGCATTCAAGCTCCACACAAACAAGAATTGAGTAAGTTGCAGAAAGAATAATTAGTCCCAAGCACAGCTTGCAAAGGATAGGCTACCCAAAAAATAAAATAAAAAGAAAATAAATCCATTACAATATAAAAAACTAAACAATTAAATAGCAGCCACAGTAAAAAAAACCAAATCTATTGTGAGAAAAAAAAAAAAAAAACAACATTGTTTCTCCAATACTCTGATATAACCACACAACTTTCATCATCTCCTTCAACTTGAATTCTTGTTAAATAACAAAAGGAAAAAAAACAAATAATCAATACTAATAATAAGATGTAAAAAAATGTCAACAATTAAAACAAAAAAGATGGCAACTAACACAAAAGTGGCACACGACTCATCCGAGTTGATCTCATCATCATCATATATAGTCGCATAACCCACCAATTCCAATGTTGAATTTCCTAAAAAGTAAAGAATATAAATTCAGTATTGAAATTATTCCAACAAAAACGATGTATTACTCAACTTATCCATCAATATGGTAATCATGGCATCATTTGTGGATCAATTATCAACAATAACAATAGAGATTTTTCTATCAATATTCCAGTCCATCATACACTCATGCAAAGTATCACAAAGAACTTTTGTGTGTGGACATGGAACATAAATAAATCTAAAATATAATATTCATGAACAAGTATTAATAACATGCAAATTGAACTGAATAAGATAGAACTTTTACATGATTTGCAAATTTACAAATATATATCTCAAAATGTGACTTTGTAATGTCCATGAATCATCAATAAAGTGTGTTGTGATAGCCATGAATCATTTCTTTTGATTGCTAGCAATCCACATATTAGTTGTGATTGCCACCCTACTTTTATTATGCTTCACCAAACTTAATGTCTTCACCCTCTCATAATCATAAATCTTTAAAATATTACTCTTTATCGTATTTCAAGAATGTACTTTAAACAATGGTAGAAGTGCTGCTGAATATCGTTTAAAACCAACATGATCTACGATAGAGAAGGGATATTCATGCAATATTATGGCATGTGCCAACTCTTTCCTAGCAAAATCTTGATAAAAAATATAAGAATTCATTTTTGGACTCTCTCTATTAAAGTTGTTAGTTAAAACTTTTTGCCTCATGTCCATCACTTTTTTCCTAGTACAGCTCTTATACTGATCATGCAAATGCCTAGTTCCATTTTTTGAATCATCTTCATGATGCTTATTACAATAATTACATATTGCCTTCCACACCTCATTGACTTGTTGTTTCTTAAAGTATTCCCACACAACACTAAGTTTTCTTTTAGTTCCTTTACAAGTATTAGACTCTTCTTCTAAATCAATAACATTTTGATTAGAGAGGGGAGACAGCGAGTTCATAGGTGAGTTGGTAGCTAGTGATGATTGTTGTGAGGCCTCGCTCTCAAATGGTACTTCAGAGTTAACTGGTACTTCAGAGTTAACATTTGAAATTTTTAACCTTTATAAAAATAATATGGACTGAATTAATGTTAACAGAGGCAGGAATATCATATAATAAACATAGGCATCAATATCATCATAGTAATATCATCCTAGTAATGTTAACAAACAAACAATTAATAAAATGGATTGAATTAATTCAACATTACAATGTGTATACTAATTAGAGGCTTTTTTAGTGAACAATTTGACTTGGAGTGTCCAAAAGAAGTTTATTAATCAGTGAAGCCAATCTTCATTAATCTTGTTAAATTAGAGGTTTTCAAACCAAATCTACTTAATTAATTATTCATTATTCACTAATCTTTCATAACAACTCTCCACATCAAATTATGGTTGTCTTCAACAAGCAATAACAGATCATACATATCAATGATAGATCAATAATTAAAAAAAATAAAAAAACATGATTTGTATGAAAACAAGATTTAGACAAGTAGTGTTTCGTAATCTTAAAAAACAAAAAGAAATCAAAATTTTAACAAGAAACCCATATTTAAAATAAATAAATTCAGAGAGAGAGAAAAAAACAGATGTCGAAAACAATAACAGAACTCAGATATATATACATATATACACTCAGATCAAATTCCTAGATTTAGTTTAACGAGAGAGAGAGAGAGAGAGAGAGAGAGAGAGAGAAATACCCTTTGAAAATTGGCGGTGAGAGAGGATTGGCGGTGAGCTGCAGCCATTGTGTGTGAGAGATAGAGAGAGGGAGGCGAAACCCTAAGCAGCAACGGCGGCGAGAGAGGATCAACGGTGAGGGGGGATCAGCGATAAAGGAGTTGAGACGGTGAGGGAACAGAAAGAAACCCTAGACAGCGGTGGAGAGAGAGAGAGAGAGAGAGAGAGTGAGAACAACCTTGTGTTTGTGTTTTGTGTGTCATTGTGTCAACCGAACCCTAAACACACATATATATACAAACATAGGCATATTCGTAATTTTACATCGAGGGCTAAACGGGGTGGATCCAAGGCCGAGGCCAGGTCGGGCCAGGTCCGGGGCTTAGAAATGTATTACTGTCCTCAGTCCGAATATCATCAAGGATTGATTTTTGAATACCATCCCCGGCTCGTTGGGGGTATTTTTTGAGAAAAACCCACTCAATTCGAGATCGGGGGGTCAGGTCCCCATCCTGTCGAGTTCAGATTGCCATCCCCATTGCCAATGAAGTTAAGGGAGGAGATTAATAACATCTAAATATTTTGATTGAGATCTAAATTCATATCATGTGAGCTCTCTGTATGGCTTCTATTTCTATAGTCCTACTACTACTTCATGTTTCGACACACTTAATAGTATTTTTTTAGTTAAATTACAAATACACCTCCTCAGGTTAATCTGTAATATAAATTTTGTTTCTCAAGTTTTAAAAAACATTTTGCTACTTGAGATTTCAAATTACATAACGAATACCCCATCTGTTGGTCAATTGTTAGGTGAACCAACTGATTTTGTTATTATCATCAATTTTGTTTCTTAAATTTTTTATCCTTGATAATTTTTTCTTTTTTTGCAATAGGGTACAAAATCTCAATGACCCCATAGCCCACAGACTGTTTCCTCCTATTCCCCTTCACTCTCCAACTATCTCTCATCTTTATTTCTTCTCATTTCCTTTCCCAATTCATTTTGTTTTTCTCTCGCTCTCTATTACCCCACTTTGTCTATTTTTTCTCCCATTTTCGTCTTATTCCTTTTCCCAATCCCTTAGGTCAAAACAGAGCACTACATAGCCCCCAAGGGAGTATTTGTCAAATTTTGATGCTAACACTGTTAAAAGTCGGACTTTGAAAAGAGGGTATTTGTAATTTCTAGAGGGAGGAATCTGTATTTTAGACAAATCTTAACACTGTATTTAGTTGGAGATTTAGAAAGGGATTTGGAAAGGGAAAAGAAAAGGGAAAAAGTGTGCGAAACTAGGTGAAATATAGGTATATATTATTCACATTTCACATACTTTTCTATTTTCTTCCCCAACTAAATACAATGTAAGGGTGTAGGTGTAATTTACCCTATATTTTTTATGTTTTCCTTCTGCTACCCCCATCCACTTGTTTATAAAGGCTAGTAAATCCCTCTGCTGAGAGTGATCAAAAACAGGAAATCTAACAATGCTAGAGTCTAGTAGAGATTTGAATATGTTTGAGTTTTCCTTTTCTTTCTTTTGGAGCGAATAAAAAATAAAGAAGTTATAGTTATGTGTGCGTACCGGATTCCGCACTAGATGAAAGTGGATTGGGGCTCCGCACTCGTTTGGACTATCTAGGGACTGAGGTTCCTGCCACAGGAAACACCGTTAGAGCTGCCCGGCCGGGGTTGGCCGGATAACCCCTCCGGTGTGGGAATTAGCAATCGGAGAAAAAATGTTTCGAGAGTTGAGTTTGTATCTAAGTGTGATTTTGCTTGGAATTGTTCAGTTACCTTCAATGTGAAGTTCATGTTGTATATATAGTGTTCCTTGCTTGCTTCTCAAGGCGGGTTCATGGAGTTTGGATGCTGCCAGGTGCCCTTTTAGCATTGCTCAAGGTAGGGGACCACCTGGTAGTTGCCATTGAATGCATATACTCATTGTAGTCATGCTGATAACAAACCACATTCCTTTGATTCAACAACTTCCGTGATTCTAGGTATAAGGGACCAACTGAGGTGGCAACTTGCACATGCACACATTCACAACTTCCACGTTTCCTTGCGAGGTTTCCTCAGCTTGGTACCGCTGTGCCTCAGCTCGGCACCGCTGTGCCTCAGCTCGGCACCATTATGCCTTATCTCGGCCTTTTACAGGATCATTCATGGGGATGGGCTGATCCTATTTGGATATCTTTGTATGAGCTCGGCCTATTTTCTGTTCGGCCCATAGGTTCAGTCTCGCAGCTCAGCCCAGCCCAACACTACGGCTGGACTAGCCTTTCCACTGCAGGTTGGGCCCAAGTGCTTGAGGACTTGGGTGGACTGTTGATCATGAAGTTGGGCACAACTGGTTTGCCCATATACTTATCCAGTCCACTTGGATTCGGACTTCAATGGATTGGGCCGGCCCAAAGCTTGGACCCGGCCTATTTCACATTTAGCCCCTTCATTTGCCCCCTAGCTCGCGCTAAGGTTCCCCTTGGGGGGAGCTATTGTTCTGCTTTCCAAGCGTCGCGTCGTTTCGGTTGTTTCCCAGTTCGGCCTTGGTGACGGTTCAATCCTGACACATAATCCCTGCATGTGTCCTTTCATGGTGACACGTGGCGATATGAGATAGGTGTGCAGAGATAGTGCGTCGATTCCATACTGAAAGTCGTGCTCCGTGTACCTGCGTGCTGGCTAGTGCAATTAATGCTCTGGTTGTCGATACAAATCCCTTCATCTACTTTTTCGTTCCTCTAGAGAGTTTCAAAGAGAGAGAAAGAACTCTTCCCGTTCCTTTGAACCAGTCTTGTTGGTGCCCTGCTCAGACTTTTTCGCTGCTGATCTTGCTCTGCTACCACTGTTCTAGTCTCTGTAAGTCCTCTTGTGATTCTTCTTCTCTTGCCTCTTTTTATCTTATTCATCTTGTTTGGCCCACTCGCTTTCTGTGTTCCATAGTCTGTTATCTGAGTCCTACCTTTGTTTCATTAGGTTTGTTAAATGGGGAAGTTCTGCTCGTTGGTTGATACCCCCGAGGCCATGGCTATGTTCTGCCTGGACTATCATATTCCCGACGACGTTACCCTTTCGTTGGCGAAAGTAGAAGCCAAGCGTATGGGCACGAGGAATACCGTCACTTTTCCCATCGCGGTTATAGTTGAGGGAGGGGTTCGGTTTTCTCTTGACCCGTTGGTACGCCGGTTTCTGCATTAAGTCCAGTTAACTCCAATGCAAGTATCTGTGAACCTTTTCCGTGTTGTTTGCGCATAACTGCCCTCAATAGACGATTGGGTTTGAACCTTGACATATGAGATATCTTAGGTTGTTATACTCTTTCTCATAACAAAGACCACAGCACGTATTACTTGCGTGTTCGCTCGTTTGATTGCCGTTTGGTTACTAGGTTGCCTGATTCGGATAAGCACAACGATGATTTCTTACAAGTTGGTGGAAACTGGGAGTTCCCCGCCAGAACTGAGTTTCAGTCTGAGAGGATGCCTCAGAAAGACGATTACCCAGGTTCGGGCCTCTCCTTCTAATGCCTTTTGTATTTCTTACTTTATTTTGGATATTGCTTTGATGGATCACTTCTTTTTTGCAGAGGCCTCTCGTTTCCAACGAAGACCGAACCGAGAGAACGCTGAAGCCATAAAAGTGGCCCTGAAGTATAAAAAGAGATCTGCACCCGAGTTATTGGAATACCAGTCTACTTACCGTTCCACTATTCCAAAGAAGGCGAGGCTCGTTGCTGCCCTTCTAGACTCTAATACCGAGACCGACACGTCTCTCACTCCTTTGGTCACGAACCGTCGTAGGAGTCAAGGTGCACTTTCTGAGAGAGCGCACTCTCTTACCCCCAGTTTCGTAGGGGGCGGGTCTGTGGCGAAGAGAAGAGTGTTGGTGGATTTAGAGGCGGAGGCTTTCGGAGCCTCTGATGTTTTGGAAACCCCTCCGGAAAGGACCGAGGCGAAGAGCCTAATGAAAGTGAAGATGGAGGTGGGAGCTTCTGGGACCCCTGCGATTGCTGCCGAGCCCTCAGCTTCGGTCGCTGCGCAAGCAAAAAAGAGAAGAAGAGAGGCTGGCAAAGCAGTGGTAGGGGAAGCTTCTGAGGATCCTGCTGAGGATGAGACTTTTGAGAAATGGGAGCCGCCAATGTCACATAAAGGGAGGCCCATTTCCACTTCTGATTCAATTGTTGCTTCACAAGATTTTGCCTTTGATTTGACTAAGTTTTTGTTGATGCCGGTTGACATGGCCGACCATAATGGGCCCCATGATATTCCTATCCTGAAGGGGACCCTTCAGATGATGACTGCTGTAAGTGTTTCCTCGTTTTACTTGTCTTTATTGTTGCGTTGCTGTCTCCTTTTCTCTTAATTCTTCGTTGTCCTTTGCAGTGTATCCAGAGAATGCATTTGTCCATTACCCGTGCTGAAGAGCTAGAAAGGGCTGTGCTGGAGGCCGCAATGAACACTGAGAGACTGACGATAAGCTTGGAGACAGAGAAAGAAGGATGCCGAACCGCGGAGAGGGAAGCATTTCGGTTGAACAAGATTATCACTTGAGCTGAAAAATCGAAGGAGGCTGCTATTGGGACACAGGTTCAACTCAAGGGGAAGGTGGCCGAACTGGAAGCTGTTATTGCCGTGATGGCTTCCGAGCGCTCTGCTTTGGAGGCCAAGCATTAGCAACAAGGCTGGAATGAAGCTGGGGCGGCATATAAGGAGGAGGTGCTAGTACTGCGAGACAAGCTCTTTCTAAAGGGTTAGACGAGTGTTTTGGCTACTGCGCTGGTTCCTGAAGGCTTTTCCCTGTTTCAGGATGTCCCTGTTCCTTCGAGATCCTTGGGTTCGAAGACTGTTTCCACCTCTGCTATTCTTCCAGCCGAAGTTTCCCCAGAAGTTGATTCTGCAAACAAGACCCAGGACAGTAATGTTACCGCTGAAACGGTGGATGTTGAAGGGATTGAAACCCTGGAGACCGAAGCCGCGGGAGATGTGGTTAAGGAGGCTTCTACTTCTCAGGAAGTTAGAGCTGCCTCTACTTTTCCTCCCCCAGACGGCCTGGACAAAATTACTGATGCTGTTCCTGAGTTGCCCTCTGTTAATGAAAATTGATGTTGAAAGGATTTGAACTTTTTTGCTTTTCTGTTTTGATGTATTGTGGCTCGGTCTCCATAATGAGCTTTTTTTCTACACTTGCCAAGACAATTTTTCTTTTCTCTTTTGTTTTCTTTGCTGCTGGTTATGGGGCCATCTGTGCCTTTTGTTGGATGATAGAATTTTCTTTTTGAACTTGCAATCTGATGCTGTTTGAATGCTTTCTATACTATTGGGGCCTCAGGGCCGAATAGATGCTCGGTCTGGTTCTGTACTGCTTTTAAATGGATGTTCTGTCTGATTTTGTACTGCTTGCCCCTGGCTGAGCATTGTTAGGGCCTCGGGGCCGAACTAATGCTCAGTGTGGCATTGTACTGTTTGCCCCCGGCTGAGCACTGTTGGGACCTCGGGGCCGAACTGATGCTCGGTGTGGCTGATAGATATGTGGTATGGCGGTGCTTGAGTTCATAAGTGGGTCTTACTTAGGTCCAGGTTGGTTTTGAAAGAAAACAATTGTTTGCCCCCACCTGGAGCTAAGTAAGATCGGTACTGAAGATTGCACCCTTGTGTAGAACTGCTTGAGTCTGTTTCAACTTAGATAGCATAGGTGCATTTGAATGCGATAAAGGCATGAAGGGGTGTCTTACTCAGGTCCATGTTGGTTTTGAAAAACAATTGTTTGCCCCCACCTGGAGTTGAGTAAGACTAATGCTGGAAGTTTACTCCTGATAAAACCTGGGCATGCTTGTTCCAACTTTGTTTGTTTGAATCAGTACTGAAGTGTTGACGTGTTGGTACTTGAGGAATTTTGTGGATTCAAAGACGTTTACTTAAGATATGTTAGTGTGGTTTCCATAAAGCAATTCCACTTGGCTAAAGTCCAATTTAGTTGCCAAACATTATTCCACCAAGCAATTCCACTTAGCATGTTTGAGTGCTAACCAAATTTAAATTCCGTCCAGTCGTTCTGAAACTAAGTCCATTTGGGTTAAGACCAAAGTTAATTCCGTTTGATAAACATCAAAGCTAATTCCATTTGGTGAGGACCAAAGCTAATTCCGTTTGATAAACATCAAAGCTAATTCCGTTTGGTAAGAACCAAAGCTAATTCCGTTTGATAAACATCAAAGCTAATTCCGTTTGGCAAGAACCAAAGCTAATTCTGTTTAGTAAGAACCAAAGCTAATTCCGTTTGATAAACATCAAAGCTATTTCTGTTTGGTAAGAACCAAAGCTAATTCTATTTGATAAACATCAAAGCTAATTACAAGAATTTGATAAATTTGAGAGAAGTAAGGAAGCATTTGCATTGGTCAACAGATAAATGCCTTTACATTCTGATAGAGAAGGTGGGGGACAATTCTATTGATAGTATTTCTTGAGATTTGCTATGTTCCAGGGCCGAGGTATAGCTCTGCCATTAAGATCCTCTAGGTAGTAGGCTCCATTTCCAACGACAACTGTGACTTTGTACGGACCTTCCCAGTTAGGCCCAAGTTTGCCCTCGCCAGGCACCTTTTTGTGATCCATAACTTTCCTCAAGACCAGTTCTCCTGGTGTAAATTGCCTTGGGAAAACTTTTTGATTGAAACTCTTGATGAGCTGCTGCTGATATGCTACAAGTCTGATCAGTGCTGCTTCTCTTTGGCCCTCTGCCATATCTAGTGCTTGTGCAATAGTTTCCTCGTTACTGGTGCTCTCAAACAATTCAGACCGAAGGGTTGGGAGGCCGACTTCGAGTGGGATGACGGCCTCCATTTCGTAAGTTAGTGAGTAAGGTGTTTCCCCCGTTGATCGCCGTGCTGTGGTTCGGTATGCCTATAGCACGTGGGGTAACTCTTCAACCCATTTTCCTTTGGCATGCTCAAGCCATTTCTTTACTCCGTTGATGATGGTTTTGTTTGAGGCTTCTGCCTGTGAATTACTTTGCGGGTACCCTGGAGAAGAGTTCTTATACTCGATCCTGAGGTCAGCACAAAACTTTCTAAAGATCTTACCATCAAACTGTGTTCCATTGTCCGCAATCAGTACCCGCGGGATGCCGAAACGCACCACCACATTTCTCATAACAAACCGCTTCGTATCTGCCTCTTTGATATTTGCCAATGCCTCGACTTCAACCCATTTAGTAAAATAGTCGGTTGCTGCAATGAAGAATCGCCTGTTCCCAGTGCCTCGGGCCAATGGTCCGACAATATCCAGACCCTATTGGGCAAAGGGCCATGGGCTGGTGAGTGGGGTGAGAGTTTTGGCTGGCTAATGAATGAATGGAGCAAACCTCTGACATTTATCACACTTCTGTACATACTGCTGAGCATCTTGTTGCATTTATGGCCACCAATACCTGTGAGTGAGGGCTCGGTGCGCCAGCAACCTTCTGCCAACGTGGCATCCACAAATCCCATTGTGAATTTCGTAGAGAACATTCTCGACCAGATTTGGATGCACACATAGAAGATAAGGGCCAAGATAGGAGTGTCTGTACAGCTTCCTGGATGGTGAGATCCAAAACCGAGCTGACTTGTGTCTGACTTTGTTGGCTTCCTTTTTGTCTTCGGGAAGAGTACTAGATTTTAGAAAAACAAGTATTGGATCTATCCAGCTCGGCTCTACGCTGCTACAGAGGACTGGAGATGCAATGCTTGGCTTTGGCACGAACTCAACCCAAACTTTTCTGGCATCTTTGGTATCCACTGATGAGCCGAGACAAGCCAAAGCATCAGCATGGCTGTTTTTGTCCTGACTAATTCATTCCACTTGTATGGATTGAAACTTTTGAGTAAGTCTTTGTCCTTGCCTGCGTACATGGCCATTCTTTCATCCCATGTTTCGTAGACCCCAGAAAGCTGGTTTACCACTAGCTATGAATCGTTGAAAACAAGAAGCTGTTCTGCACTGAAGTGTTCGACACTTCGTAAGCCAGCCAATAATGCTTCCTACTCTGCCTCGTTGTTCGAAGCCTTCCAACCGAGCTTGAGAGTCTGTTCCCAGATAAATCCTTCTGGTGAGATAAGTACTACTCTTGCCCCCGAACCTCGGTTATTGGACGACCCGTCAACATAGAGCTGCCAGATGTTTTCGATGACGAGTTTCCAGGCTTCCGAAGCGCAGGGCTTTCCTTGTTCGGTGATGCGTGGCACCTGTGCCGAACTTGGGTTCCTTGGTTCGGTACTCTAGGTGGGAGCAAATTCTGCGACGAAATCTGCTAAGACTTGGGCCTTAATTGCTGTCCTGGGTTGATACCGAATGTCAAACTCGCCAAGTTCTACTGCCCATTTTGCTGTTCTGCCAGAGAAATCGGCTCGGCTAAATACAGATCTGAGGGGGAATTCAGTGAGGACATTGATGGTATATCCCTGGAAGTAATGTTGTAACTTCCTCGAGGCGATAAGCAGCGCGTAAGCTAACTTTTCCAATGTTAGATACCGTGTCTCGGCATCTAGTAAAGTCTTGCTAACGTAGTATATAGGCCTCTGTTCCTTGTTAACCTCTCGAATTAATACTGTGCTTATGGCATGATCTGAGATTGCGAGATAGAGGTATAGCTCATCTCCTGGCTCTGGAGTGGACAGAAGGGGAGGTGTACTGAGGTATTTTTTGAGAGTTTGCAGTGCTTCGGTGCACTCGGAACTCCATTCAAATGCTGCCATTTTCTTCAAAAGCTGGAAGAAGGGCTTTATCCGATCTGAAGATTTGCTGATGAATCGATTCAGTGCGGCCGCCATGCCGGCCAGTTTCTGTAGCTCCTTAGCCTTTGTTGGTACTTCAAGGTCTTGTATTGCTTTTATTTGGTTCGGATTCGCCTCAATTCCTCTGTGAGTGACCATATATCCCAAGAACTTCCCTGTTCCTACCCTGAAAGCGCATTTCGAGGCATTGAGGCGAAGCTGATGGTTTTTTAAGATGCCGAAAACTTTTCTCAAGTCTATAAGATGGTCTGTAGCGAACTTCTTCTTGACTACCATATCATCTATATAAGCTTCCATGGTTTTTCCCAGTTGGTCCTTGAACATCCAAGTGACCATCTGCTAGTAGGTCGCCCCGACGTTCTTGAGGCCGAACGGCATCACTCTGTAGCAGTAAGTTCCTCTCGGAGTGATAGATGCTGTCTTTTCTTGATCCAGACTGAACAGTGGTATCTGATGATAACCGCTATAAGCGTCCATAAAGCTCATGTGCTCATGCCCTGCTGTTGAGTCTACTAGTTGATCAATGCGAGGCAGAGGAAAGCTATATTTAGGGCAGGCTTTGTTCAAGCAAGTGAAGTCAACGCAAACTCTCCATTTTCCGTTCTTCTTCTTGACTACAACTGTGTTGGACAGCTATTGTGGGTACTGAACTTCCCTGATTGCTCCTGAAGCCAGGAGTTTTTCGACTTCGGCAATTACTGCTTCGTTGTGCTCAACTGAGGATCTCTGACTTTTTTGCACAATGGGCCGAGCTGAAGGGTTGATGTTGAGCTTGTGGCAAGCAAATTCTGGGTCCAACCCTAGAGTATCATATGCTGACCATGCGAATACCTCCATATTTTCCCTCAGTAGTTCCAGCAGCTGAAGTTTCTCATCAGTGCCTAGCGAGGTACCAATAAGGAAGTACTTTTCTAGGTCATCCTCTTTTACCAATACTTTCTTCAAATCCTCTACCATCTTTTCCTCTGGGGTTCCCCCTATATCTTCCAAGACTGGCTGTTCAGCCACTTCTACCGTCTGTACCCGATTGCAGAGCTGCTTTGCCTTTAATGCTGCCATGAAGTAATGTTTGGACGCAACTTGATCCCTTGAGATCTGCTCTACTCCGTGTTCCGTTGAGAAACAGATGAGCTGGTGGTAGGTTAAAGGACTGCCTCCATTTGATGAATCCATGGGCGGCCAAGTATGGCGTTGTAAGGGGATGGTGTATTAATAACCAAGAACTCTATCTGGAGGGTTTTTGTTCCCACCACGACTGGCAACACTATTCTGCCAAGCGGCCATTCTGGCTGTGAATTAAAATTGACCAACGGGGCTGCCGCTGGGGTGAGGTGCTGCTCGGAGAGACCAAGCTTTCTAACAAATCATAATACAATATGTCTGCTGCACTGCCTTGATCTACTAGGACTCGTTTTACGTCAAATCGTTTCCCAATTCCCACAGTTATAATCAGTGCATCAGTATGTGGGTGCTGTATGCCTTCTAAATCTTTGCTAGTACATAAAACAGTGCACAAGGGGGATTTAGGTACTGTACGTACCTTTTTCGATACAGGCTCCTCTGACATGACCCTCTGAATTTGCACAGCCTTAGCGATCTCTTCTTTCAGTGCCTCATCAGATTCCTGAGTCGCTGTCCCGTGGATTACATTTATTATCAACCGAGGTGGGTGCTCAACATTCGACTCTGGTGGCGGGTTCCCCAGTTCGGCCACTTCCTTATCCTGATCAATGTAATCCCTTAGGTGCTCGGCTGCCTCTAGATCTTCCAAGTGTTGCTTTAGTGCCCTGCAGTTCTGAGTCATGTGCCCCCTGTCTTGGTGGTAGGTGTATCTGAGCTTCTGATTGCGCCGAGCTGGATCTCCTAACATTTTCGGCGGCCAAACAAAGAAGAGCTCTCTCTTGATCTTTTCTAGGATTCGATAGATTGGCTCTTTGAATACAGTCACAACAGCTTCGTGGGATTTGGGCTTATCCACTTCATTCACTGCAATCCCTCAGTGTTCTCCTCGATCTGTTCTCTTCTTGTGCCAAGCTGTTTGTTCTGCTCAATCCTGGCACGCAAATCTTTCAAAGCTGTGGCTGGGCGCTTGGTAAGTGATTGTCTCAGCTTACTTTCCAGGCGCAGACTATGTTTGAAGGACATAACGGCCATTTGTTCGCTGCACACATTTTCCTCCAGGTCATTGTACTCTTCCCAGTACCTCCTATCATAATTGCGTAGCGTTTCCTCCTGCTCCTTTCGGAGACCGAACAGTGTATCCAGCTCCTTCGAGATCCTAGTGTTGGAGACGAACCTGGCTAGGAACTCTTCGGAGAGCTGCTTCCAGCCATTGATCGATTCAGCGGGGAGACGATTGAACCATCGAAGTCCGGTTTCTCCCAAGCTGGATGGGAAGACTTTACACATCAGTGCCTCACCTCGGTTCCATAGGGACATCATCTGTCTATAATGGCTAATATGTGTCAGCGGGTCCGACTTCCCGTCGTATGAAGTGAACTTTGGTGGGGTGAATTTCTCTGGAGGTCTCATGGTCTCAATCTTCGGGGAGAATGGAGAAGAGACGAGCCTGTCTAGCGCTCGGTGTTCTCTCTGGTGAACAGTACAGTCTAGATGATCCCGATGTTGTTCGTTCTGCCTATTGCCAATCAACCAAGTACGAAGGTCCTGAGGAGGGTATTCAGTATGTTGGCTAACTATCTTCTGCTTCTTGGCCCTTCTCCGGCGTGACCCACGGGTGTGACTGCTTGCTGCCTCACTTTGTACCAGGATAGGCTGGCTTTGTTGCCCAGACTCATTCCTGGGGAACTTCTTCACTAGTGGCTCTCTGGATGAGCTCCTCCGTCACAAACGAGAGGGCTCCGCTTCCGTCTTCTTTTCCGTCGGATCGCCCAGCACCCTCTTAAGTTGGGCTTTCAACTCCTGTATCTCTATCCCCATGGAGTCTATGATTCGATCTCTATAATCATTTTCCAGAAGAAAGTGATGAGAAGAACCTCCAACGAAGGGTAATCGATGCTCGACGGATTCAGGGGTTCGATTATTGTTTCCAGTTTGTTCTTCTAGGACTGTTGGGAGGGCCAAACCTTTGTCTTTCGTTTTCTCCGTCTGTGGAGTATGTGTCGAAGGCCGAATGTCCTCAATCCCTATCGCCGAAACTGAATGCAGAGCTCAGAGATGAAGTGATCCACGCTCACTGCACCAATTGTGCGTACCGGATTCCGCACTAGATGAAAGTGGATCGGGGCTCCGCACTCGGTTGGACTATCCAGGGACTGAGGTTCCTGCCACAGGAAACACCGTTAGAGCTGCCCGACCGGGGTTGGCCGAATAACCCCTCCAGTGTGGGAATTAGCAATCGGAGAAAAAATGTATCGAGAGTTGAGTTTGTATCTAAGTGTGATTTTGCTTGGAATTATTCAGTTACCTTCAATGTGAAGTTCATGTTGTATATATAGTGTTCCTTACTTGCTTCTCAAGGTGGGTTCATGGAGTTTGGATGCTGCCAGGTGTCCTTTTAGCATTGCTCAAGGTGGGGGACCACCTGGTAGTTGCCATTGAATGCATATACTCATTGTAGTCATGCTGATAACAAACCACATTCCTTTGATTCAACAACTTCCGTGATTCTAGGTGTAGGGGACCAGCTGAGGTAGCAACTTGCACATGCACACATTCACAACTTCCACGTTTCCTTGCGAGGTTTCCTTAGCTCGGTATCGCTGTGCCTCAACTCGGCACCATTATGCCTTGTCTCGGCCTTTTATAGGATCATTCATGGAGATGGTCTGATCCTATTTGGATATCTTTGTATGAGCTCGGCCTATTTTCTGTTCGGCCCATAGGTTCAGTCTCGCAACTCGGCCCAGCCCAGCACTACGGCTGGACTGGCCTTTTCACTGCGGGTTGGGCCCAAGTGCTTGAGGACTTGCGTGGACTGTTGATCATGAAGTTGGGCTCAATTGGTTTGCCCATATACTCATCCAGCCCACTTGGATTCGGACTTCAATGGATTGGGCCGGCCCAAGGCTTGGACCTGACCTATTTCACATTTAGCCCCTTCATTATGTATTAAAGCAAGGACTAGTAGTAGTGTTATAGTATAGATTTTACAATAAAGGATTGCATGGAGCATTCCATCCTATTTATATTGTGTTTGATCAGGAGATTTGAGGAGGGATTTAGAAAGTGAAATAGAAAAGGTAGGTAAAATGTGAATAAAATATACCTACATTTCACGTAATTTCACTTATCTTTTTTCTTTCTCTTTTCAAATCCCTCTAAATCCTCCAACCAAATACAACGTTAGTGAATTGTTTAAACAAGAAGCAAAGAGCCAACTTTAATTTGTTTAGTTGGTCTGAAAAAAAGAACAAAGTTTTCTTCAAACAAGGTTTAAGAATACATAGGAAGTGCTCTATTTAATTGAGACTAGAAGAAGCACAGATGACATGGTACATAGAAAGTGCTCTATTTAGTGATGAAATACTATCTTTTTGACACCAAATTATTTTGTCTCTAAAAATACATTTATTAGCAACATTTTCAATATTTCATTGCTAAAAGTCATTTGTTTGACCTTTCGGGATGACTTTTTAGTGGCTATTGTCACGACGACAAGAATTGGTACCTAAATATTTTTTATTACAAAATTTTCACTTTTGGGGACAAAAAAAAAAGAAAAAAAATATTATTTTACCGTCTAAACTATTATTCAAAAATCAATTCAATCCATATATTCTTTTAATAATATCAATTTTACACTTAAATTATTTGATTTTGAATCAATTTTATCATTTCCATGCCGTTATAATCAAACGGAAGTTGATGCGCTCAAACTATCTCTAAGCTATCAATTAGACTCCCAAACTTTATTTTGTTCAGGAGTTTAATTGATATTTTGGGAATGGTTTAGGGGTAAAATAAATTTTCAAATGAAGATTGGGTGCCATATTAGCAACTTCTATTTTATTATAGACGACAATTGACGGTGAGCGTAAAATTGATACAAAATTGAATAATTTAGGTACAAAATTGATATTATATTAAAAGAATATGGGTTAAATTGATTTTTGAGTGATAGTTTGGGAGGCAAAATGATAATTTCTTCAAAAAAGGTATGATCCCTAAAACTCTTATTTGTTATAGTGAATTCTTTGGTACATAAACAGATTTTTTTAATTAATCTAATTTTTTTTAATCATAAGATCCCCTTAAATTAACTAACCAATAACCAAGAATGTAGTGACACAAGTATTAACCAATAACCGAAAATATAGTGACACATGTATTTGTTGATTTTATAAATTCAAAATTCTAAGAAAAATAGATTGATACTTTCCAAAGAACTAACACCGTTTTGCTTTATATAATAGTGTAGATGAGATTAAGGCCACTTATAATTTAGGATCTTAGGTTAGGCAATAGCCTTAATTGGGTTGATTGTGAGCTTTTTATTGTACTAGAACAATTAAGGTTTAAGATTTGAACACTCTTATTCTTCTTTATTATTATCCATTATTTTTCCAATTGTAACTAGGAAAAAAAAATCAGAAGATGGAAACAATTGACATAGATACATGTTGAGCTGAAAGCCAAAAGTGTACTCGAATTGATATCAAAGATCCCAACATTCTTTTGGCAAATTCTGTTAGGATCAAACACACCCAGAAATATATCTCTCACACACACAGAACACAATATTTACGTGGTTCGGCCCAATGCCTACATCCACGGACAGAAATGAGAATTTTCACTAAAATGGAGCAAAAATACAAATACAGAGGAGGAGATGAAACTCACTCAACTCACAGCTCTCACTCTCCAATTTCTGATGATACAAACCCCTCCTCACTCATCTCAATTTATAACCAAGAGAGGAGGAGTAGGTGAAGTGCTAGCCATAATTGGCCAAGGTGGTGCCACCCTCACTATCTTCCTTTAGTGAGTTGGTGTTGCCCTCCACCAGCCTCTTTTCTCACATGGTGCCACCCACACCATGTGGATAGTGGGCTCCTTACCATGTGGGTAGTGGATGGAGCCAACAATTCTCCCCCTCCACGCCCACATGGACAACTGACTTCTCACTTGAAGTCCATCCCGATCAGATGCTTGCAAACTTCCAGTTTGTCTCTCGAGACCACCTTTGTAAGCATGTCAGCTGGATTCTTATCTGTGTGGATCTTGATCAGTTCCAATAACTGCTTGTCCATCACTTCGCGTATCCAATGATACCGAACATCAATGTGCTTTGTGCGGGAATGGTACATCGAATTCTTGCTCAGGTCTATGGCACTCTGACTATCACAATCTACCGTGAACTTTTCTTGCTTTAATCCCAACTCTTGGAGAAACCGTTTCAACCATAACATTTCTTTCCCGGCTTCCACTGCGGCAATATACTCTGCCTCGGTTGTGGATAAAGCAACACACTTCTGCAGCTTGGACTGCCAAGACACAGCTCCCCCTGCGTAAGTGAACAGCAATCCTGATGTAGATTTCCTACCATCAAGATCGCCCGCCATATCTGAATCCGTATAGCCTTCCAAGACTGGTTTAGCATCTCTAAAGCACAAACACATTTTTGCTGTACCCTTGAGGTACCTCAGAATCCACTTGACTGCTTCCCAATGCTCTTTTCCTGGATTGGAAAGGAATCTGCTTACAACTCCAACCGCATGAGCAATATCTGGTAGGGTGGACACCATTGCATACATCAAACTCCCTACAGCGGATGAGTAGGGAATCGCCTCCATCTCTTGTCTTTCCTTTGTAGAGGAGGGACAAGAATTCTTGCTCAGCTTGAAATGATTAGCCAGCGGAGTACTGACTGGCTTGGCATCTTTCATGTTGAACTTCTCAATTACTCGTTCAACATACTTCTCCTGTGACAACCACAACTTCTTGGCTTTCCTATCACGCACAATATTCATGCCCAAAATTTGCTGTGCAGGGCCTAGGTCCTTCATGTCAAAGGACTGTAATAACTCCTTCTTCAGTGATCTGATTGTTGTGGCATCTTGTCCAACGATCAACATGTCATCAACATAGAGCAGAAGTATGATAAAGTTTCCACCGGGAAATGTCCTGACATAAACACACTGGTCTGCAGCAGTTCTCTTGTACTCATGACCTACCATGAATGAGTCAAACTTCTTGTACCACTGTCTCGGCGCTTGTTTGAGGCCGTAGAGACTCTTCTTCAATCTGCAGACTAAGTTTTCTTTCCCTTTGACTTCAAAACCTTCTGGCTGCTCCATGTAAATTTCTTCCTTCAGATCACCATGGAGAAATGCTGTCTTCACATCCATTTGTTCAAGTTCCAAATTCAAACTAGCTGCTCGTCCCAAAACTACTCGAATGGATGCCATTTTCACAACTGGCGAGAAGATTTCATCAAAATCAATACCTTTCTTCTGCCCAAAACCTTTGACAACCAATCGAGCCTTATACTTGACTAGCTTTCCGCTACCATCTTTCTTCAACTTGAACACCCATTTGTTCTGCAATGCTTTTCGACCCTGGGGAAATTTCACCAAATCATAAGTCTGATTCTTCTGCAAGGATTGCATCTCTTCTTGCATAGCTTGCTGCCAGCTACTCTTCTCCTTATGATTTTGAGCTTCTTGAAAACTTTCTGGCTCCCCCTCATCGGTAAGCAAAATATACTCAGAAGGAGGGTATTTGGTTGACGGCTTAAATTCTCTTGTTGATCTTCGTAACTGTGGACCAACAGTCTCTGGTAGAGGGGGTTGTGGCTCCCCCTGCTCAACACCCTCTGCTTCTGGATCTTCTTCTTCTAGAAATCCATCCTGCAACTCTACATCATTGATTGCATGCTGCGGTAACTCTTCTTCATCAGTGGCATGCTGTGATGGTGCAGGGTTTGGAATAATTTCTGAAACATCATCAACTTTGGGTTTGGCTGGTTGCCCAAAGTCTTCAAAGGTCTGGCCTTCTTGAAACACCACATCTCGGCTTCGAATGACCTTTTTGTGTTTCGGATCCCACAATTTGTATCCAAATTCTTCATCTCCATAGCCAATAAAGATGCATGGAGTGGCTTTGTCATCCAGCTTCTGTCTGTGCTCGTTGGATACATGTGCAAATGCTTTGCACCCAAACACTCTCAAGTGAGAGTAAGAGATCTCCCTTTCAGACCATACTTCTTCTGGAATCTGAAAATTTAGTGGAACTGATGGCGATCTGTTGATCAAATAGCAAGCAACACGAACAGCTTCTCCCCAAAATGGCTTTGGTAGCTTTGCCATTTTTAGCATACATCTGACCTTCTCCACAATGGTTCGGTTCATTCTCTCAGCTATACCATTGTGTTGTGGAGTTCCAGGAACAGTCTTCTCATGCCGGATGCCGTGAGTAGCACAGTAGGCTTTAAATTCCTTTGACGTGTACTCGCCTCCATTGTCTGTTCGGAGACATTTCAGCTTCTTTCCAGTCTCCCTTTCCACCATAGCATGGAATGTCTGAAAATGCTGGAACACCTCAGCTTTGGTCTTTAAGACATAAACCCATACCTTCCGTGATGCATCATCAATGAACGTCAGAAAGTATTTTCTACCACCCAAAGATTCCACTTCAATGGGACCGCAAACATCAGAGTATACTCTGCTCAACAACACTGATTGTCTTCTGGATGATGAATGGAAAGCGACTCTATGATGCTTCCCAAACAAGCAGTTGTCACAAGGATTTAATTTTGCATCTTTGGCAAAGGGAATAAGTGACTTCTTTGCCAAAATCTGTAACCCTTTCTCACTCATGTGACCCAGCCTTTTGTGCCACAAATTTGGTGATGTCTCATCTTCTGTTGCGTTGAGGCTATTTGAATTCACCTCCACATGAGTCTTGTATAGTGTGCCAATTGCCTGTCCTTTGGCTACCACGAGAGATCCCTTTTTCAACTTCCATATGCCTTTGCCAAAGTAGTTCTCATAGCCTTGTCGATCTAAGGCTATCCCTGAAATAAGATTCAGGCGTAAATCGGGAACATGCCTGACATCTTTCAACACCATTGTGCACCCAACTTTGGTTTGGATATGAACATCACCAATTCCCACAATTTTTGAAAAACTGGAGTTACCCATTTTCACTGTACCAAAATCTCCACCTTGGTACGTACTGAAGAACTCCTTTTGGGATATAGCATGGTAGGAAGTTGCTGTATCTACCACCCACTCGGTGTCGTTGTCTGACATATGGAGGCATTCTTCTTCTTCAACAGAGAATAATGCAATATCCTCTGAGACAGAAACTGCAGTGGTCCCATCTTTGGTCTTTGGCTGTCTATTGCCTTGTTGTTGTTCTCCCTTCAAGGCATAGCAATACTTCTTTATGTGACCCTCCTGGCCACAATGGTAACATTTGAACTTTGGTCGGCTCGTACCTTCTCTGGATTTCCCTCTGTCTTGAGATCTTCCTCTGCTGTGTCCTCTACTTTTGCTTCTTCCCCTGCCCCTGCCTCTACCTCTGCTTTTATTTTCTGTGACGAGGGCATGGGATTGATCTCCACCCATTTCTTTCTTTCTTGCCTCTTCACTAAATAAAGCATCTATAACCATGCTCATGGTCAGTTTTCCTTCTGGGGCAGAGTTGCTGAGAGACACCACCAATGTCTCCCAACTGTCTGGCAAAGAACTGAGCAGCAATAGGGCCTGTATCTCATCATCTAACTCCATTTTGACAGTTGTTAGTTGGTTCACCAAATTTTGAAACTCACTGGTATGTTCAGCAACAGAGATACCGCCTTTCAACTGCAAATTCACAAGTCTTCTCATCAGGAGGGCTTTGTTCCGAGCAGTCTTCGACTGGTACATGCCTTCTAACTTTGTCCAGAGAGCATAGGCATCAGTCTCCTGGGCGACATGGTGGAAGACACTGTGATCAATCCATTGTCTGATCTGGCCAATGGTCTTTCGGTTCTTCCGCTTCCAGTCTTCGTCTTTTTCCGTTGGTGGTTTAACTCCATTAAGCTCAATGGGGTCAAACAAATCTCGGCAATACAGGACATCTTCCATTCTGGGCTTCCAAATGGCATAATTGGAAGTATTTAACTTTATCATGGAACCTGAATTCGACGTTGGTTCCTCCATCATACAAAAAAAGATCTCTGTTTGAAAAACAGACTTTGCTGTGAAGTTCGGACTGCTCAAATTAGCCGGAAAAGCACTTCGGATTGCCAAAATAAAAACTGTAAATTTTTGAAACTTTATTTGCAAAATCTGACCGTACGGATGTGTCCGGAATACTCCAAATAGTCGGAAACCACTATTGGATCACCAAAAACGGACTCCAAATGGCTTCGATCTAGCCAAAACATTTTGTACGCCTCAGATCTGCGGTTGCACCATAGCCGCGTCGCACCAGATTTTTCTTCAGAGTGATGACGTGTCGATGACGTGTCTGCCACGCGGCGATGATTGGACGCTGACGTGGCGACCACATGGCAGCCTCTGGCTGACAACTGTGCCACGTGGTGATGACGTGGCGAGATGACGTGGCGCGCGTGTTGATGGCGCGTGTATGGCACGCGCTGTTCCCTCAGTCGTCGTCCTCCTTGAACCGCGCGTGGAGCGCGTGGGTGCGATTGGGATCACGCGCCGGGTGCCTGCACGGTGCGTGTGGGCGCGTGTCGAGACTGGGACTCACGCGCCAACTTCCAGGGGCGCGTGAGGGCGCGTCAGCCCTCCGTTGGGTGTGTGCTTTATATTTCTAGACTCCTCTCGTCGAGCCCTTATTCCTAGTATGCTCAAAATCTGATTTCGAGCAATATGATTTCTGGGCAGTTTCGAAACAACACTCTGTTTTTCCGAAAAATGTACAACTTTGCTCTGATACCACTTTGTTAGGATCAAACACACCCAGAAATATATCTCACACACACAGAACACAATATTTACAGTGGTTCGGCCCAATGCCTACATCCACGGACAGAAATGAGAATTTTCACTAAAATGGAGCAAAAATACAAATACAGAGGAGGAGATGAAACTCACTCAACTCACAGCTCTCACTCTCCAATTTCTGATGATACAAACCCCTCCTCACTCATCTCAATTTATAACCAAGAGAGGAGGAGTAGGTGAAGTGCTAGCCATAATTGGCCAAGGTGGTGCCACCCTCACTATCTTCCTTTAGTGAGTTGGTGTTGCCCTCCACCAGCCTCTTTTCTCACATGGTGCCACCCACACCATGTGGATGGTGGGCTCCTTAACATGTGGGTAGTGGATGGAGCCAACAAATTCCATTCGACAAACGTTAACATTCTTGCCGCCAAGAGCATCCCAAGAGTGCTGCATATGTCGTGTTCCCAGAAAACTTTGAGAACTAAATGAAAAGGCTTATACACCTCAGACAGTTTCTATAGGCCCCCTTCACCATGGCAATACAGACTTCAAAGACATGGAAGAGCGAAAGACGAAATATTTAAAGGCATTTCTTGATCGTACCTCAGTTAAGTTAGAGAATGTCGTTAAATTGATAAAAGATTTGGGAAGAAAGAGTCCACAATTTTTTTGAAGAAAGCATTAAGCTTGGCAGTGATAAACTTGTTAAAATGGTTTTAGTTGATGGAGATAAGTAAAAAAGAAAAACAAATTGCAAATTTTTTTTTTTTTGTTTTTTTTGTTCAACAAAAATAAATTTTGTTGACGAAAAACATATCAATAGAACAGTGGTACATCACAAGAACATCAATAAGCACCAAAAGAACCTATAGAACAAAAGTTGGTAAAAAGAAACCAAAATGGAAAGAGACCAATGCAGCACTCCAAACAGAGCACCTGGAACCCAATTCAAACCAGCAAAAAGCTGAGTCTCAAAGAACAAAATCCTTAACAGTAGAAAAATTAGATAACCAAAGCCACATGCAACAATGAAAGGTAAACAACATTGTAAGTACATTACAATCATAACTATCCATCTATCACTTATTACAAGATAATAGAGAACATAATGATTGTATGAAGGTGAGTCCAAGAAGAATAGCAGCCACAATAATAGATAAGACCTTCCAGGGAGTATTGCAGTAGTTATGCCTCAAGGTTGCCTTCCACTTGTGGCTACGAATTTTATAGTAGTCATTTAACTCTTTATGAAGTTTAGTAAAATAATATGCATTAGTGTCCAAGATAACTTCTTTGCCAAGTCTGTTAAAGAGATTGGACACATCATTGTTGTCACTTAGCCAGTTCTCAATAACTTTGGCTTTAACAAGTAACTCGACATCCTTGGAAGTGTTGATGAGGTAAACCAAAACCACGGTGTAATCAGTCACAAACTTAACTTCACAATGACATTGCTCATAGGCAATAATGTTTCGTAGCAAACGTTCTGTTGAATCATATATTCTTTTCTGTGGGATTTCCAAAACATTGCCGCTAAATTTTATGTCAAATAAACTTTTGCTTGAACTTACCTTAAACTTCACTCCAGCCTCATGAAGCTCTGTTGCACTTGGTATAAATTCAAATTTCCTTTTAGTATGTCGCAAACTTTTTCTTGGTACGAGACAACTTCTTAGCAAATCAAGAAAATGTTTTATTTCTAAGGGGTTAATATCCGGTAGAACTGGACGTTCTTGTATTTTGTTTGAATTAAGAAACCAATGAAGGGTGAGACAAATAAAGGGGTAGGACAAGGTCTCATTTTCATTAAAGACCAAGTTTATATTGGTCATTTCGAAAAGATCTTGGAGAACAAAAAACGGAAGTTGATTTTCAAGCAATAACAAGTCTTGACTTATATCATTAATCATCCATGGTTTCCTAAATATCCGATCATTTGGAGTTATTAAATCATCAACCCAGTACCTCAATAGGACTTCACTGATAAATGCAGCATCCACAAGAATAATTTCCAAAAATTTATTGCTGTTGAGGCTGATTGTTTCTGCATAATATCCGCGGATTCTTTCTTCATTTTCCTCCAAAAACTTGACCAATTCCTCCAAACGCTTTTGACTCCGCTGCATGAAATAGTTGAAGTACCTCCACTTGTGGTCTTCCATGTCTTCTAGGCCTCCTTTGCCGTGGTGAAGCGGCCCAATTGAGACTCTGAAAGGAGTATAGGCCTCTTCATTGATGTTCCGAAATTTGTTGGGAACTTTATATATACAACAATCAGGGGTTGGGCAAGATAACTTAGCTAACTTCTCCCTGATAGATTTCACTACTACCTCCACATCAATTGAAGCATCGCCATTTCTGCTAGTAGTTCCATGTCTTGATGTGCCAAAATTTTCCATTATTAATGTAATGGGTTTATGTGGTTATCTGCCAACAAGATAGACATCCATTTGGATTTAGCACCAAATTATAAATTAAAAAAACTATTTAGCTACTATTAGCCTCTCAAGTGCTAAACGTGTTTTTATGCTCAAGTCATGTTATGATTTGGGGCAATGATAAAGGTCAATTGTACTCCTTAATTGATGGGAAGTTATTTGATGGTTTTTTAGTATTGTCTAATGCTTCTGAATGTCACATGATTGCGTGGGACTTGTCCCTAAATGTAAGAAATTATGTAATTATATGGCTTCTAAGGGCATGTTTAATTGGGTGGATTAGAGCATGGGATTAGGATTATTAATCCGTGGGCCCAATTATCCTATGTTTGTTTTAATATTTTGGTTTAGGATTATTAATCTAATGGATAATTAATCCAACAAATTTGTAGGATTATTAGTAATAGGGTAGAGGTGGGATTATTAATCCAATGGATATTAATCCAATTAGATAGTGAATACTACACTAATTTTATAGGATTATTAATACTTCACTATTAATCTTGTGAATCAAACATAACCTAAGAGTATTGTATAATGTTTCAAGATCAACAAACAATTTTTGATATACGATGAGTTTTGTAAGTGAAAATGAACTGACTTGATTTCATGAGTTGGTGTGAGTTGGTGTAATTTTTATAATTATAAAAATAAGATCAGAGTTGATGTAAGTATACTAATACCTAATCAAATTATATGAAATAGGAAAAATAAAAAAGATAATAAGTGTACAATGGAATTCCCATCAAGTTGGAATATTTAGGTAAAGTTACATTAAACCCAATTGTTGTAGGGTAAACCCTATATGCCAATAACTATCCCTCGCCACCACCCAACTTAAATTAAAGCATATCATATTTACAAACATATTTTATTACACGAGCTAGCAAACAAATCTTTGAATTTTATTTTTTTATTTAATATATAATTATAAAGACAAATAAACAAGAAAAAAACTATAAATCAATGAAACAGTGGAATAGTAATTACACTATAGATGGAATCTTTTTTTGTGCAACTCTTTCACACAAGAAGAACTTGTGCCATGCACAAAAAAGATTTGCACTATGCACACAAAAAACTTACGTTATAAAAATAAAAATATTTTTTCACTGCTCCACTTTTTTCAATAAACAAAAAACAAAATAAGAAAGAAATGGGAGATATTATAAAGAAGTGTAATGATAAATCATTTCGGTTAACAACACCTAAAAGAACTTGGACCATATCTAGCTAATTGAATAACAAGTTTTATGAAATAATAAGGAAAGAGGGCTCTGGTTTGATATCCTTAAGGTTGAAAATAAAATAAAAAAAAAAAAAAAATAGTTTACCTTTCCTTTCCCTTCCCTTCCCTTTCATAACATGGCTCTAGGTTGTGGATACATTTCATCGACTGGTTTTAACAATCTATTTTTATTTTATTTTATTTTGAAAAAAAGGAATTGATTTGTTGAAAATTAATAACAAAAAGATACTTTTGCCTAAAAAAAACGAAAATCAAATGAAATGAATGAATATATTTGATATTTTCAATTTTTTCTTTTTGATTTGATTCATATAAGATCAAATACAACACATAATCAATACAAAGAAACTCTTGAAGTGCTGGAGAAAATCCCAATAATTTTTTCACATTTTTTTTTTTGATTTGATTCATATAAGATTAAATACAACATATAATCAATGCAAAGAAACTCTCAAAGTGGGTGAGAAAATCCCAAGAAATACACAGGAACGCATATGAAAACATTCGAATCACTAACGTGCAAGAGTTCTAGCAAATCGAACCAGTGCCGTTGATTTTTTTTCACTTTTTTCAAAATCTAGTTTTTAGTTTTTTTTTTATATATAAAAATGAAACTAAAAAAAAAAACAGAAAATATATTTTAAAAACAAAATCAAACAGAATGAGTGTGGCTGTTTTTTGGATGCCATTCCCAGTGGTTTGAATTATATATGTGGTTTATCCCCTAACATATGGAAATGACTACATTCACTTTTTCATCCAAGTTAACAGCAGTAAGATTCACACACCTATGAACAGAGTAAGCTTTATTTTAAAACCAAAATACCCTTTACATATCTTTAAATTTACAAAAGTATGTCATTCTTTCCTAAACCTATATATACACCTACACACACATATATATATATATATATATATATTTTTTTTTTTTTTCTTCATTTTTTCTCTAATGGCTACCCACTGTATCAATGAAGTTTGTTGGGTCAAAACAGTGGCAAGCAATCAATAAAAACTTTCTAGTTCGGGAAAAAAAAAAATCTTGACTGTTTATGGCGGTGGTTTGATTTCTTTATTCAATTTTTGTTTATGGTTGGTGGATTTGATTACCTTGATTGTGTTATGAACTTTGATTGACTTATGGTGGGCTTTTCACTGGACTCGTTTTGTAACGGGTGACTAATCTTGATTTGATTACCTGGGGTGATGGGTTTGATTTCTTTGTTTAATTTTTGTTATATCTCTAGTTGGTGGGTTTAATTACCTTGATTATGTTTTGAATTTTGGTTGAATACAGTGGGTTTTTCACCGGACTAGCTGCCGATGACTCTCTTGAAAACAGGTGAGCCTTGTCTTCTCAAATCGACGCCGGAGCTGCCAGAGTGTGCAAAAATAATTTTTAAAAATTTTGAAAACAACTTTGATGTTTGCTAAAAAAACATGTATTTTTCAGAAAATTTCCAAAACAGTTCACAGAACAAGTACTATCCGAAAATGAAAACCCAACAAAATAATTCCAAAACATCGAAACCCACCAAAGGAAAAAAAAAGGCAAGAAACAAACTGAATCAAGATCATATCTTGAAACGCTTTGAGAACCAAATCCAGGAACAGAAACATTAAAGTGGGTAACCCATAACCAATTGACTTCCAATGGAAGTTGTGCAAGTGTATTGGTGAGCAAAATAGTTCTGTGTGGGTATATAAAGGTGATATACAGGGAGAGTAGAGGAAGAAGAGGATATATAGGTCAATTTATGTGCTCTGTTAACAGAAATTAGCGTATACTATGATCCACAAACTGCATGGAAGTTTTGTGGTTATTTCTAAATAATAGGGAGATAAACTGTACATGGAAGTTATGTAGTTATTTCTAAAGAGTAATGTTAAGAATAATGAAAAAAATATTATAAAATGATCATAAAAGATTTTTCACTTTTAGATTACTCATACAATAAAACACCACACACTAATTAAGGGATGAAAAATCTTCATGATGAATTTCATAATATATTTTTCATGATTCCTAACATTATTGATTTCTAAATAATAGGGAGACAAACTGTACATGGCCCAGTAAAGTGCAGTTTGCCTTTTTTTTTGGTGACAAATTCAATAAATTAAATAGATTATAAATATTCGATCAATCTAATTTTGTGTGTGAATGATATATACAAAAAAAAATTAAACAAAATAAACTGTTTAAATTATAAAAATGAAATCATTTGTTCAAAAAAAAATTACAAAACGAGAATCTGTAGTGAATTTCACAAGCCCAGATGGCAGGAACCAAGTCCTTAAAGGAAATAGAGAGAGATTGGGGGGGGGGGGGGGGGGGGGGGGGGTGGTTGGGTGGGAATGATGAAGAGACCAACCTGCAAACGTTTTGGGAGCCGTTGATATTCTTCTAGTTGGAATTTGATTTGGTTCTTCTCAACTACCTTTCATTCATTTATAGTATAACAACAATGATTGGTAATATGAAATTTCATGATTTGAATGGTTCGAATTTTTTGAAATGATATCGTTTTAATACATTTAAATCATTTAGATTACATAAATTCAAGTTACGAAACATTTTTAATAGTATAAATCAGTAATCTTATAGATAAATATAATTAAAAAATAATAATAATATTTTGTGCAGGTTACATACTATTTTTTTTAAATTAATTAATTTACGTTTTTTTGGTATTTGAGTTCTTCTTCTAACATTATTTTTTAGTGTTTGACATACACCTCAGAAAAGTTAAATTTTTTTTCAAACTTTTTCAAAACTTGAATGCTTTTTTTTTTTAAATAAATTTTTTTCAATTTTTAAAATTTTTTAGACTAGTCTGGTATAAACGAATTTAAAAAGTAAAAAAATGAAAAAATAAAAAAATAAAGTACTAATAAATCAATTAAATTATTTATTTATTTATTTCTTGGGCACTTAAGTTATAAGTCTATGTCTTAATCTTTTTGGTCATTAGGTCCAAACTCTAATCTCTTTTGACTAAAAGAATATAATTTGTTCAAAAAGACAACTATTTTTTGAAATCAACCTATCTTTTGAAATCAACTTATTTGTATCCTTGTTGAAATTCACCAAATTATAACTATTTGTTAAAATGTGACATGTGTTATGAGAGGGTAATTATAAGTAAATTGGGCCGAACTGGGTAATGAGCCGTTCTGTGGACCGTAGTAAGATGGGTGAAGTAAAAAAGGCCTTGTAGTTAGCTCGGTCCAAGGAGAGCCTTGCAGTTAGCTCGGTTATCCTGGTCGGAGTAGTAATTAGCTCGGTCATACCCTTCTAAGCCGAGGTATGTTGAGCTTTCCTCAGGACCTTGCTATTGTTTAGCTCGGTCCAAGCTCGCTGTGGTTAGCACGGTCTCAGCAGGTGAAGTCAAGGTACATGTTACACATAAAGCACTGGGATAAGTGTGACAGAGGTATTGCTAGCTCGGTTACATTGTCATCCAACCATGGCAATGCTAGCTCGGTCGTTTGGCCATACCGCCGAGCTAAAATCATCTCACTTGGTTTAAGCAGTGAGAGGGGTATTGAAGGATAAGCATTATCTTTCAGGAGTGTGATTCCTAGGAGGATTCTACATGGAGGAGTAAGAGTCCTACTAGGATTGTGCCACGCGGAACCTACCAAAACTCATAACATCACCTATGGAGAGGTAACACAACTTTGATTCCCGAATGCACAGAGCTTTTTGTCTATTTATCTATTTTGCTGACTTAGGCATCGGAGGGGTATCCGGCACACACCCGCCGGCTAGCTCACGTTTGTGTTTTCAGGGAGTAAAGCGACGACGTACGGAGGAGCGCAATCTTGATCAACAGGATTATACAAGAACATTATTTCGTGCTCGTACAATTGGCGTCGTCTGTGGGAATTCACAGAAGAACAAAACCTCTTGATCAAGTTTTCCTTACTAGTCAGAACCAATGGCGCACAATGAAGATTTGCCGCAGTCCGCCATTGACGGACAAACTCCAGAAGGGGGCGGGAGGCGCGAAGGTTTGCCTTCTATCCCTCCCATGGCAGATTTGGAGCCCTAACAATAGAACCCCAGGAGGGATGCAAGGGGGAGGCGGGCTAACAGCCCCCGTCGCTCTTGCTCTCAAAGTCTTGAAAGACAGAGGCGCAGGATCGATCCTCAAGTCCTGGAGGACCGCGTGAAAGAGCAGGACAAGTTGATACGAAGGATGGCGGCGGACATGGAGTCCATGAAGCGCCAGATGAAAGAAAATGGGTGGCAATAGGAGAGGGGCGCAAAAGCAAGACGCCCCCTCGCCACTCAAAAGATCGTGGTAGGCATACCACACCTTCGCAAGCAGAGAGTAGGAGCCTGAGGACAGGCGACACTCAAACAAGGACATCCAAGACTCGTTACTCCAGGTCTGAGAGAATGAGAACTGAGAGGTCATATACTGAGGGAAACACCTATCGGCCCTCACGCACGCACCAGACGACATCCAGGCAGACGGAGTTGCCTAGATCGTCCGATTAGCGAACTGTGCTTGAGGAAAGGGCACGATGGAAGGAGGATACCAGGGTGCGCAGCCCACGTAGAGTCTCAGCCCTTCAGCGGTTGGCTCCTCGGACGCATGGAAGTGTCGAGGTAGGAATGCCAGTACCGCGCCTTACTTACGAACCAACAGACAAAGCATTAGCAAAGTTGCAGAGCTCGCCGTTCATTCCGGCAATTGAGAACGCACCACTTCCTTCAGGCTTCCACCAGCCAAAGTTCACAACTTACGAAGGGAAGACAGACCCTTACATGTACTTGTGCCACTTTCGCCAGGTTATGGCGGTATACAGACGGAACGAGGCCTTAATGTGCATCCTATTCCCATCTAGCCTTGGTGACCTAGGTTTAACCTGGTTCGAAAGGCTACCAGAAGGCAGCATCCCCTCATGGGCACAATTGGCAGAGGCGTTCGTGACAAGGTTTAGAACGAACACCAAAATGCCAGTGGAGATCGATCAGCTACTCTCCATTGACATGGGCGATAAGGAGACGTTGAGATCCTATAAAAACCGTTATTGGGAGACATTCAACCAGATAGGAGATTGCCCCACGAATCTCGCCATTGCGCAGTACAAAAGAGGTCTTCCAGTCGGAAACAGGTTAAGGGACTCAATCACTATGACGCCACCCCTCACGATGGATGCCTTAATGGAGAGGGTGCACCAGCACATTCGGGTGGAGGAGGATAGCACCCGTGCTAAAACAAAATCTGGCACAACCATAGTGCCAAATAAAAAGACTACGACAAAAGTCAATACGGTAGAACGTCCAAGCAAGAACGGGCGAGGCAGGCGGGACAACGGAGAGGACCAAGATAAGAGGTGGTTGAGAGTCCGCACTGCCATCACCACAGTGTTCAAAAAACCGATCTACCGAATTCTCAGTGAGATACGCGATAAACCTTTCGTTCGATGGCCAGCCAAGTTGGGAGAAGCATAGAAAGACTACGACGAAAGATTCTGGTGCACCTTCCACAAGGAAAAGGGACACCGCACTGAAAATTGCACGCCATTGAGGCAACATCTGGAGGAGTTGGTGACAACTGGGCATCTGGGCCAGTACATAGAAGGAGGGACACAACCAGTCCCCCAGAACCACAACAACCCGAACGGAATGCCGATCGACGCCCCACCTCAAGGCATAATTAATGTAATATATGGAGTATTCGAACCTGAGCGTGTATGCGAGCTCAGAGGGTCGATCAAAAAGGCTGAGCACTTAAGGGAGGTACTAAGTGCACAACCTACCATAAAAAATGGGAGAACGAAACCTACGAATGTCATATCTTTTTCAGATAGAGACTTGGCAAGGATATACTGCCCTCATAATGACGCTTTGGTCGTCACTTTACGCGTCAAGGATTTTGACATCAAGTGTATTCTGATTGACCAAGGGAGCTTATGTGAGATAATGTATTACAAAACCTTCAAACAACTGAAACTAAAGGACAAAGACTTAGCGCCTACAACTTCTCTCCCGGATCGGATTCAACTCAATGTCAGAATGGCCAGTGGGCAAGATAATCCTCCAAATCAAAGCAGGAAGCATGACAAAACAAGTAGAATTCTGGGTATTGAAAGTCCCTTCCAGTTACAACATAATTTTGGAAAGGACATGGCTGCACGCCATGCGATTGGTAGCGTCAACCTACCATCAAGTACTGCGGTTCCCCAACGAAGCCGGAGCAATTGAAGAGGTCTTAGAAGACCAAATCATGTCCAAGCAATGCTTCGTCACAATAAATGGCAGTCGCGCTGCCAAAGGATATGTACGTTCGGTGGAAGAACCTGAGAGCAATGAGTTGTTTGCGGATGTCGGCAAGGCAACTGATCAGAAAGCGGTGAAAGACTTGGTAAAGGTAAGAATAGATGAAAAGAACCCGGAGAAGTTCTTTTTGCTTGGTTCGTCGTTATCCAGCACTGAGAGATTAGAGGTCATGGAATTCTTGACCTCTAACATTGAAGTGTTTGCCTGGACACCATACGACATGCATGGCATTGATCCAAACTTCATCTGTCACCAACTCAATGTCCACCCAACTGCCAGACCAATTATACAGTGCACTCGCAGATCGACACTCCACCATACCGAGATAGTGGCAGAGGAGGTAGGAAACTTACTGGAGGCATGAGCCATCAGAGAAGTGCACTATCCCAGGAAGATCTCCAACACCGTCGTAGTGCCAAAGAAGAATGGAAAATGGCGTGTCTACGTGGACTATAAAACAGTCAACAAAGCATGCCCAAAGGATAACTTTTCCCTCCCACGGATAGACCAACTGGTAGACCTGACGGCAGGGCACAATCGGCTTAGCTTTCTTGATGCGTACAGAGGTTACCATCAGATCGTTATGTATGAGCCAGACCAGGAGGTCACGTCCTTTACAACTCCTAGTGGGCTATACTGTTACAAGGTCATGCCTTTTGGCCTAAAGAACGCAGGGGCAACATTCCAACGGATGGTCACCAAGATGTTTGAACCATTGTTAGGAAAAATAATGGAGGCTTACATCAACGACATGGTGGTCAAGAGCAAGGATGAGAAAGACCACCTCAGGGACCTAGGTGAAATGCTCCAGATCTTGAAGAAGAACAAGTTGCGCCTTAATGCATCTAAGTGTGCGTTCGACGTAGGATCAAGCAAGTTCCTAGGCTTCCTGGTGACCAACCGAGGTATAGAGGCAGACCCTTCTCAGATCAAAGCAATTCAGGATCTAGAGAGGCCCAACTCAGTAAAAGAAGTGCAGCATCTCACTGGTATGGCAGCTGCACTCAACCGGTTTATAAGTCGGTCGTCGGACTGATGTCGACCATTTTTTCAAGCATTAAAGGCCAAGTTTGAATAGGATGAAGAATGCGACCACGCCCTAGAAAGCTTGAAAGAGTACATGTCTTCTCCACCATTTCTAGTAACCCCACTACCTGGAGAAGAGCTCTTTCTGTACCTAGCAGTTTCATAGCACGCAATCAGCGCAGTGTTGGTCAGAGCAGAAGGAATCCAACACCTGCCTATCTTTTATGTTTGAAAAACCTTGCTGGACGCAGAAACCAAGTACTTACCATTAGAAAAACTGGCCTTAGCCTTGATGATGGCCTCAAGGAAACTGTCGCACTACTTCCACGCCCACACCATAGTTGTCCTAACAGCTTTTCCCTTAAAAGCTTTGTTTGAGAGGGCGGACTTTTCTAGGTGAATCTTGAAATAGGCAATGGAGTTGGGATAGTTTGACATCAAGTTTCAACCCAGAACCGCAATAAAAGCCCAAACTTTGGCAGACTTCGTGGCAGAGTTCACACCAAGGAGTCATCACATCTGCCCAGTTGACTTAACAGGTACAACCGAACTAGGGGTGGAAAGTATCGCCGGAATAGCGCAACCCTTGGTACAGGATACCCAGCCACATCCCAAGGCAGACCAGAGTAAACAAATGGAGGAAGAAGCAAACCATGCTACACCAAGCAAAGACTCACCAACAAGTAAAGACTTGGTGCCATCAGATAATGAGGGATAGACAGTAGGCATGGACTTGGAAGAAAGCACCCGCAAAACTCATGACCCCAAGGCATCGTCCGATCCCTCCACTTGTTGGGAGTTGTTCGTTGGCGAGATGTGGAAACTTTTCGTGGATGGAGCATCCAATAGGCACGGTGCAGGACTTGGCATAGTCCTCATCTCACCAGATGGTCTGGTAGTGGAGCAAGAAGTCAACCTTGGCTTCCCAGCATCAAACAACGAAGCGGAGTATGAAGCGTTTCTGGCAGGCCTAAAATCAGCACTCTACATGAAGGCCACCGAGCTAATGGTTTACAATGACTCACAGCTGGGGGTAAACCAAATATCAGGCAACTACGAAGCAAAGGATGAGAGGATGGCCCAGTACCAAGACTTAGTCAGAAAGGAGATCATGAAGTTCGAAGTAGTGCGGATAGAGCAGATCGGCCGAGAAAAAAATAGTAGAGCAGACGAGCTAGCTGGCTTTGTTTCAATGGTAGATACATCCATCCCACATCCATTACTAATCGACTTCCTACCAAGACTAAGCATTGAAGAACCCGAAGGAACTGAGGTATGTTGTGCCGAACTAGGCCCTTCATGGATGGATCCCATCATACTATTCTTGAAAGACGACATCTTACCCGAAGAGAAGAAAGAGGCCAACAAAATAAGAGCAAAGTCACAGCAATTTTGGCTCTCCCCATCAATGGCCTTGTACAAGAAATCCTTCACAGGACCTTACCTAAAGTGTGTTCACCTCAACAAGTTCGAAGCATTCTTGTTCGACATACATGAAGGCGTATGCAGAAGCCACCAAGGGGGAAGATCATTGGCCTACAGAGCAATCTCGCAAGGATATTGGTGGCCTTACATGCAAGCAGATTCAAAGAAGTATGTCAAGAAGTGCGAGAAATGTCAAAAGTTCGCACACCAAATACATCAGCCAGCCAGAGAGCTTCTACTTTTAACTAGCCTATGGCCCTTCACAATGTGGGGCTTGGACATAGTAGGACCACTTCCAACGGCACCCGGCAACAGAAAGTTCTTCCTCGCTGCAACAGATTACTTCACAAAGTGGGTGGAGGCAAAAGCACTAGCATCAATAAAGGAGAAAGATGTAAAGAAGTTTGTCTGGCAGAATATCATAACTCGGTACGGCATACCCAAGGCGCTAATATCAGACAACGACACTCAGTTCGACGGCAAAATTTTTAGAGACTTTTGTGAGGAGTACAAGATAGAATTCTACAACTCTACATCGGCATACCCCCAAGCAAATGGCCAAGCAGAAGCATCAAATAAAGTCGTCTTGGATGGATTGAAGAAAAGGTTAGAGAAAGCAAAAGGCAAGTGGGCGGAGGAGCTCCCTTATGTTTTATGGGCTTACCGTACCACACCTCGGTGGTCTACTGGCGAAACACCTTTTTCCTTGGCCTATGGCATGGAAGCAGTTATCCCACTGGAAGTTGGCCTCCCCACAATTAGAAGTGAAAATTTTGATCCAGACTTAAATGGAGAAGCCATTGCCTTGGAACTCGACCTTGCGGAAGAAAGAAGAGAAAGAGCACTGGTTCACATCGCCTCATACCAGCAAGAGCTATCCAGAAAGTATAACAAGACAGTACATCCAAGGGAATTCAAGATTGGAGATTGGGTACTACGCAAAGTAGTGGGAAATACTCAAGTACCCGAAGATGGCAAGTTAGGGCCCAATTGGGAAGGACCATACAAAGTGGTTGGTTTAGCAGGCAAAGAGGCATACCACTTGGAAGATGGAGATAGCAAAGTCATTCCCAAGCCATGGAACACTGCCAATCTCAAACTATTTTATTTTTAGCTTTTCTTTAAAGTACTTGTAATTTTTCTTTTCCTCAATAAAACAAGTAATTTTCTTTTCATTATAAATGTTTTCTACTGTAAAAGTTATCTTAGTGAGTTAGGGGCATCGACAGCATAGTTGGCCGGAATAACCAACTTTGCACTCTCTTCAGCTAAGATTAGGATCAGTGCTGAAGAGGTTGGCTGGAAAAACCAACACTTCTCCTAAGCCGAAGATAAGGATCTAGGCTGCAGGACGTTTGGCAGGAATAACCAAACACTTTACTCTAAGTTGGCCGGAATAACAAACTTTGAGCTCTTTTCAGCCAAGATTAGGATCCGAGCTGAAGCGGTTGGCTGGAAAAACCAACACTTCTCCTAAGTCGAAAACCAACACTTCTCCTAAGCCGAAGATAAAGATCTAGGCTGCAGGACGTTTGGCAGGAATAACCAAACACTTGACTCTAAGTTGGCCGGAACAACCAACTTTGAGCTCTCTTTAGCCAAGATTAGGATCCGAGCTGAAAAGGTTGGCTCAAAAAACCAACACTTCTCCTAAGCCAAAGATAAGGATCTAGGCTGCAGGACGTTTAGCAGGAATAACCAAACACTTCACTCAAGGTTGGCAGGAAAACCAACTTTGGGCTCTCTTCAGCCAAGATTAGGATCTGGGCTGAAGAGGTTGGCTGGAATAACCAACACTTATTGTTCTTCAGCCAAGATAAGGATCTAGGCTGAAGAAGTTGGCTGGAATAACCAACACTTATTGTTCTTCAGCCGAGATAAGGATCTAGGCTGAAGAAGTTGGCTAGAAAAACCAACACTTAGTACTCCTCAGCCAAGATAAGGATCAAAGCTGAAGAGTGGTTGGCTAGAAAAACCAACACTTAGTACTCCTCAGCCGAGATAAGGATCAAGGCTGAACAGTGGTTGGCTAGAATACAACTTTTTGTGATCTTCAGCTGAGGTAAAAACCTAGGCTGAAGAGGTTGGCAGGTATTATCAGAGATTACAAAGTTAAGACCGAGATAGGTATCTCGACCAGAAAATGTTATATTGCATTCAGATCACATTTGGAAAGTAAGTGCAAGCATAAAAGTAAGCCGAAACAATAGTTGGAACAAAATAAGGTTTCATTGAAAATTCAAAACAAGTACAAAATGTGGGGCTCAGCCCAGTTACAGTTTCAGTTTCTTTCCAAAAGCAAAGAGAAGAAAATACAAAACTAAGCAAAGAGGTCATCAAGATCCACATCCAGTTCAACTCGGAGCCCGGTTTCAACTGGTAGCTCGGTCGTCAAGTCTTCTCCCGGTGGCTCCACCCGAACTGACTGAACAGCGGGATCATTGATGACCGGGGCATTGTTAGGCTCAGTTTCTTCTTCATCATCCTCAGTTTGAAGGAATTTTTGTTGAATGGCTTGAGCGTACTCCGACATACAGCTCGGTATGAAGTGCGGAGGAGGGTTCAGGAAGACCTCGGTGTTAGGACCGTGACCGAGCTGTGCCACCGCCGCTTTCCACCCACACTTGAAGAATAAATCCTTGCCAGCTTCGCACTGCAGGATGTAGGTTGCTTCGCCTTCTTTGTAGCCGCAGTCTTCCACGTCGTCAATCTTCTTTTCCAACGCAGTTATCTCGGCCTTCTTCTTCTCCTCAGCTGTGGCAAGCTCACGCAGGTAATGATCCTTCAGCTCAGTCAAAGCTTTTTGTTTCTCCACTTCGGCTGAGTCAACTACACTGGTTAGGCGGGCGACCTCAGATTGTAGCTCGGCCATTTTTTGTTTGGCCACGTTATAGACACCCCATTTTTGACCGTCCTCAAGACTTGGTTGTGGTTGTAGGTACACCCAACAACTAGTTTGATTGCTCGCTGAGTACTCGACTGTCACGGCAGAACATCACTGGTTTGAGCTTCCCGGACCTTGTATCCTTTCTGCCCCTTTTTTGGACCTTGGCTAGGTCCTTTCACAGTGGACCTTTTGGTGCACTGTCGGCCATGGCATGGCATTGCCGACCATGTCTTTGTGCCTGCCGGCCATTGGTGATGCCCTGCCGGCCATCAGTGAGCCACTGCCGGCCATTGATGATAATGGCCGGCACCCCCCCTGTCTCAGCTGGTTTTCCTCCAGATCTTTTGAGCCAGCTGGTTTTTTGTTTGCTCCCCTCCATACACGTGTATGGGGGGATGGAACCCTTGTAAAGCTTCTTGAAGAAGCTTTAGCTTTGCATTCCTCTATATAAGGAGAGAGCCCCTCTCCTTAAAATGGGGGGTCAGCTATTTTGAAGAAAAAAGGCTCTCTTTCTCTCTATATTGTTTGTATTTTGTGCTTAGAAGTTGGATTTCCTTGCACTTTTACACTACAACACATAGAGATACACCACCACCATTGGACCAAGCTTCTTGGGAGGTCTTCTTGAGGTCTAAAAACTGGTTTCCACCCCCTGAAGTTACTGGTTTCAAAGAGGGTCTTCGAGGGTGAGTATTTTTTCCATTTTTGCACCTTGTTGTACCTCACTTTAGCCCTCCTTGCATATTGATTTGGGCTTTGCTTATAACTGAAAAAAGTCTTGTATTTAAGTGCTTTTGAAGTTTGTTTAAGGTCATTTTGCTGCTAGGGGTGTGTAACGCCCTTGCATGCTTTGCTTGGCTTTGTTTTAAGCCATTCCTTGAGGCCTCCGAGCTAGCCTTGGTTTGGCCTTCTTACCACTAAAATCCAGTGGATTTTCAGTGGTAAAGGTGTGGTTTTGAGGTCCTTAATCAGAGGGGGTGGCCCCCTTCTCTTTTGGTTCCTCTTTGCTTGCATTTTTGGCCTTCCAAAGGACCATCCCTCCATGCATTTTTGAGGCTTGGTTCAGGCCTATTTTTGTGACTTTTAGGACCTGCCTTGGCCCTGTCCATGGCTGGTTTGGTCATATTTTGCATGCATCTAGTATGTGTTGTGTAACTCCATTCATAGCTCATCAAAGTAGCATGTGTGCTTAGCTTGTGTTAAGCCCATTTCAGTGGGTTTTTGGTGATGTTTTACCATGCCATGAATCTTTTTTGGGTTGGTTTTGTCATTCCATGCTTGCATGATACACTTGTAGTGTAAATCCCTTAAACTAGTTTCATATGCTCCATGCTTTGCCATGTCATGTTAGCTTGTTTGGTTTACATTTCAACATGTATTTGGTCATCATTTGGCATGTCATGACCCTATTCATAGTTGGTTTGATCATCCTTTGCATGCTCCATATAGGTGTAGAACAAATCTTGTTTACTAGCCCTTTGTGCATGATGTTTTGACTCATCATACTAGCATATTTTGGCTTTGCTCTAACATGATTTTATGCTTATTTTGGGTTGTCCATGGACTTTTTTGGGCTGCCATGGCCATATTACTCGTGTTTTGTATAGCTATAGTGTAAATGCTTAGGCTAGTCTTGGGTTTTGAGGCCCCTATCATGCTATACATGTGATGTTTGCATGCTTTGCCCTCATTCCATATGCTATTTCAGTCCATGAAATGTTGTCATACACTTGCATTTGGCATGCCTTGAATGCTTTATAGAGCTTTTGCTTTATGCCTCAAGAATTGACTTTTGTACATGGCATTAAGCCTAAGCCTTTGGCTCATCATTTTAGTGCATTTTGGGTCTTATTATACCATGATATAACTCTGTTTTATGTTGTCCAAGTCTTGTCACGATTGGTTTCAATAGGTGTAGTGCATTGCCTCTTTAAAGCCTTGCATGCTCCATGTTTTTGGCCTTGTGTTCTAGCCTTTGTTGGCTAGCTTTGAGCTTAGTTTTGGTCTTGTTTGGACCTTCCCTAGGACTGTTTTAGGTCTCCTCGGCCCCTTAGGGTTTGCCTTGTATGGCCATGGCTTAAGTCCCTTTGCTCACTTTGACCTTTGAGCATCATAATATGCTATGCTTGCATTGTTGATTTGATTTGGTATCGTTTTACATGAGATTTCAGAGCTTACCTCATTGTCATACATCTGTGTTTGTTGCTCCTTAAGTGTGCTTAAGAGTTGTCCTCTTTGTGCCTTAATACTTGAGCCACTTGGCATACATGTTTGCCTTGCCATTTCATGCTTTTCATGCCATCAATTCATTACTTTTGGCCACTGATTTGGGCTTAGTTGAGAGCTGCCCACATTAGTTTAAGTCCATCCCTTTGCATGTTGTCGCATGCCTGTCTTGCATATTGTTGTATGCTTGCTCCATCTTTACATGTTGTCGCATGCTAGCCCCATTACATGTTGTTGCATGTTCATGTTGCATTTTGTCATGTTGTCCAAGGTTGTCACCTCACATCATGCCTATGTGCTTGTTGCATGTCATTAGCCTTGTTAGGTTGTTCATATTGCATGTTTGTCATGCTTACGTGTTGCATTGTTTGGATTAAGTGTTAATCCGAGCACGAGGAACGAGGGGCGTTTCATACTCCGAATGATGGAACGTGTCTCAATTCTCGGTCGCCGAAGCTCTTGATGATTCATGATAGAGTTCTAGGCTTTACTTGCTTTATTTGTGCATTCATTTTCATATTGATTTTTCACAAGTTGGATCTTTGGCCATCATGCATCGGGATGCGTGATTGATGGTCGTAGATCCGACTGGGCCTCTCCCTTGATGTTTTGAGGCGATATGGGGTGGCATAGTGCATACATGCCCTTGGGAGACCCTTCATTCTCTCTATTTTGTGCTTTATTGCAGCTTGGTGTCACAGCACACCAGTGGCCGGTAGTGCACCATTGATGGTCGGCAGTGTCACACCCTTGGCCAGCAGTGCCCTGTTGTTGGCCGGCATCTCTCCTTTCATGGCCGGCAGGCCACTGGTGAATTCCCCAGCAGCGTTTTGGTAAGTTCCAACAACAAACACTGGAAGACACCCTGCAAACAGAGCCTCTAAAGAGCAACCGGAAGGTGTTTCGAAGCGAAGAACTGAAGCGAGCATGCTTACCTTCCTCTTCTCCAAACAGAGCTGGAATAGCATTCATTTATTGCTTACTTGTTAGTTAGTAGTTGTGTAATAATTAGTTGTAGCTAGTTATTAATTCGGTTTTGTAATAATTAATTAGCTCGTGAGTTAGTTAATTAGGCGGCTTGTATTATTTATTCAGACCCTCCGAGCGAGGGCACAATTGTAATAAGTGTGCGTGTGTGTGATGCATGTCTTCTAACTCCACGTCTTTCTCCCTTTTATTTACCAGCTTATGATGGTTAGATTAGGGCATGTTTCAATTAGCATACTTATGTTCGCATGTTTGCATCATTCATCTGTATTGCATGCACCGGGCTCGGCGCATCATACTAACTGCATTGTATTTCAATTCTGAGTTGAATACTTGTTAGTTGTAGCATTTCACATGTCATTTTAGAATAGCCGAGCCTATCATAGTTGCATTTTGCATGTGTTGCATTAGGCATCTCAGCATAGTTAGGATCCATGCATGTTTCCTAATTAGCTTCTTTCTTTGGCTTGGAGTACTCGATAAGTATTTATGCTTTAGCATCCTTGCATGCGTGTGAGTGACTGCCATGATAGCATGCTTACCATGAGCCTATTTGCTTATGTGATATAGCTGCCTGAATGCCTGTGGGTGAAGGTTGGATTATCTGAATTGGAATAATGCATTGACTGTGAGTCTTAAGCCCACTAGATAGTGGCAAAACAATCTTTTCTAAAGACCACCCGAGAGTGGAAAAATCTGCATTTTAAGCCTACTTGCGAGTAGCAAACCACTTTCAAAAACAAACATGAAATGTTTTGTTCCAATTCAGGCAATCCAGTCTATACTTGTATACTGTGCGCATCACATAGTAAACCTAGGCTAACAACCGGAATAAGAATGCATAATATTTTCAAAACTCGATATCATGGTTAGTAGAGGCCGATCTTTGATCGAGCGAGCGGGGGTGCTCACGAAGTGACCTTCCCCAATCGTATCCAAGTTCCCGAGCTGAGGCAACTTTGGTGATGACGGACACATGGCCTTAGGCAAACGAGACAGGGTTTCCTAAATTCCCCAAAATAAAATATTTAGATGGCGACTCTGTATCTGGCAAAGCAGTCCATGTTTGGCACTTCTTTCAAAAAAATCTGTTTTCAAAAATTATTTGCCGGATTTGGACTCTTTGATGATTCATCGGTCTTGCATTGCACTCTGTGAGATTGGATACAGGGCCGTGACTTTGAGTCCTAAACTGTAGTGAGCCCCAAATGAACAAAACAGGGGTCCCCTCCCGGGACGTTCGGGGACGTCTACACACATTTAGCTCGGCCGTCTTCTTGTCGGCCTCAACCACAGCCTGGTTTGCTGTCTTTCGCAGCTCCAATACACGCTTATGTGCAATCTGGTTCTTTTGCATGGCCTGCATAAGGGTGGTAAGCAATTTTTGAGTGAGAACCGAGCTAACAGATGCACAAAATGGGAAAACAAAAGAAAGAGTACTCACCAGCACCATTGATTTGGTGGCCGAGCGGATAGCTTTTAGCTCGGCGAGGTGGGCATGGTGATCTATGTCAGGAGGCAAACACACGCTCTTAGCTAGGTTGAAGGCCAGCATATGATCTTTATCTGCCACCACTGAATCTGTGTCTTGGATGGCTCAGTTCTGGTATGTTAATCTCGGTGCCCAATCAGAAGAGTTAGCTCGGTCTGAGCTCTCAGGTTGTGGGCTTGGTACTACGGTTGGAGGAAGCACAGTTTCGTCCTCATCGACAAGGCGAGGCTCGGTTGGAGAAAACTGAGTGTGCTTGCGAGACTGAGACGATGAAGGCTGATGGGATGGTGGGGCTACCACGGTCTCCTGTGTTTGACCGACTTGTGGTACCTCGAGCTGGTTTGTCTCGGTGAGAAGGGCTCTTACGGCTCTCTTTTTGGCCATTTCTTGTTCAGCAGTTAGTGGGTCAGGTTGATTTGAGGTAAGGTTGGATCCGGTTCAGGAGAGGCTTCCAACAAAAAGTCAGTTACCCTGGTCTTTCATCTGCTGCTGTATCTGTACATTAGTTCAAAATTCAATAGCTCGGCCCAACTTCTATTGGGATATCGCAGTACGGCGCGAAGTGTGTTTAAGTTGGGGTAGCTGTACTGGGACTTGAGAAAGTTCAAATCTGCATGAAGTAAAAAAGACAACGGTTAGTACGGTTCAAGATAAGAAAATCGAGGTAAAAGAAAGCAGAAAACTAAGCTGAGGTAATTATACCAGCGACTCCTTTATTCCAGTTTATTCGGTCGCCTGAGATCTGGGCTTCTTGGTCTTCGAAGTTTCCAGAAACCCAGAAGAAATCATCGTCGTTTACATCCTTGTATGGGGTATTCTTTATTATCTTTTCACGCCGGCTCCTTATTCTTAAATAGTAAACCCAGCCATCTTCATTTGATCCTATGGAATATTGGTGGAAGAGCTCGGCTAGACCGAGGTTAAGGCCAGCCCGGCAGTTTAGCTCGACGATGCCATTTATTATGCGGTAGGAATTTGTGGAAAGTTGGGTAGGGCAGAGGTTGGTTTGTCTAAGGAACTCGCAAAGAAGAGGCTGTACAGGAAATCAAAGTCCGGTTTCTACAATAGAAAGAAGGGTGAAGGGAACAAAACCCCGGTTTCCCCAATGTGTGGTATCTAGTTCGGCTAAAGTAAGATGGACATCATCAGGGATATGGTAGTCCCTTCGGAACTCAGTCATAGCACCTGGTGTGTTTACCAAAAACCTATATTTACCCATGAGGTCTTAAGTTATGAATAAATTAGCCGAGTGTCAGCTCAATCGTGAAATGACGTTGAGTAACTCAGTTGAGCATTCAAGGGAGTGCCTGGCCAACCTAAGTCTGCAAAGTGAAAAAGAAAGGTGTTAGGCACAGATCGTTGGACCGTGCTGGAAGAAATAAAGGCAGAATAAATGTATTCCTAGCTCGGCTACATGGGATACTGTGCATCCTTAGCTCAGTTTGAGTGAGGGACTTTTGCCCGGTTGAAACTTTTGGGGCAGCATTCTTAGTTCGGTTTCGACTAAGGAAGCTGGTTTAGCCCCAAGTTATAGCCCGGTTGGAGGTTGAGGCTTTCTAGCGCGGTATTGCGCAAACCTAAGGCAGTTCGTTAGCTCGGCTAAGTAAAGCAAAAGGTACTTAAGACCTATTGAAACTACAAATTCGACATGAAGTTTTAGTTCGGTCAGTGGAAGAGTTATCCAGTTTGGATGGGTACACACCTAGAAGGTTCCCTAGTTCGGTTAAACCTAAGCCTTGAGATTGCCAAAACAGGTTTCTAGCTCGATCACACCACAATTCCAGATTCAAGCATTGTGATTTTTGAATCCAGAGGGTGTGCTCTTAAAAACATGAACCTATGGTTTGGGGGTCTTGCTTTTTCTATTCTTACCCATAACGTGTTTATACAAAGTATGCTTTGTGATATATATGTGCACGTATATAACTATATTATGTGTATTTGTAAAATGAATGAAAAGCAAGAGAATATTGAGTTACTTACGGATTGAAAACGCAAGGATGGAGATCTGAAACCACGAAAATGGCGAAGAGGGTGCAAGCTTCGCAGGTACTAAGATGGCAAAAATGGAGGCTTGAGTAAGAAAGAGAGAGAAGATGAATAGTGCAAGTGAAGGGTTCAATGCCTAAGGGTTTGGTTTTGTGAAAAGAGAAGGAAAAAGGATGGGACTGTTCAAATTTCTCGAAGTACGAAGACGGCGTGACAGCTATGCTGGACCAACGAGCGTTCGCCACGTGTCCGTGGAATGGGAAGCGATTCAGTTATAGCGGCTGAAAAGACGTTTTGACCGGACAGGTTAGTAGCTTTGTGTGAGTTTAGCTTGGTTGAAGACCACTTTTTAGCTCGGCAAGAAGAAGAGTAATCCCAATCATGCTGTGCAGATGGAATTAAGGGGCAATTAAGAGGGTAAATATAAGTAAATTGGGCCAAACTGGGTAATGGGCCGTTCTGTGGGCCGCCGTAAGAAAGGCGGAGTAAAAAGGGCCTTGTAGTTAGCTCGGTCCAAGGAGAGCCTTGCAGTTAGCTCGGTTACCTCGGTCGGAGTAGTAATTAGCTCGGTCATACCCTTCTGAGCTGAGGTATGTTGAGCTTTCCTCAGGACCTTGCTATTGTTTAGCTCGGTACAAGCTCGCTGTGGTTAGCACGGTCTCAGCAGGCGAAGCCGAGGTACATGTTACACATAAAGCACCGGGATAAGTGTGACAAAGGTATTGCTCGCTCGGTTACATTGTCATCCAACCATGGCAATGCTAGCTCGGTTGTTTGGCCATACCACCGAGCTAAAACTATCTTACTTGATTTAAGCAGTGAGGGGGGTGTTGAAGGATAAGCATTATCTTTCAGGAGTATGATTCCTAGGAGGACTTTACACGGAGGAGTAAGAGTCCTACTAGGATTGTGCCACGCGAAACCTACAAAAGCTCATAACATCACCTATAGAGAGGTAACACAACTTTGATTCCCGAATACACTGAGCTTTTTGTCTATCTGTCTATTTTGCTGACTTAGGCATCGGAGAGGTATCCGGCACACACCCGCCGGCTAGCTCACGTTTGTGTTTTCAGGGAGTAAAGCGACGACGTACGGAGGAGCGCAATCTTGATCAACAGGATTATACGAGAACATTATTTAAATTTTTTTAGACTAGTCTGGTATAAATGAATTTAAAAAGTAAAAAAATAGAAAAATAAAGTGCTAATAAATCAATTAAATTATTTATTTATTTCTTGGGCACTTAAGTTATAAGTCTATGTCTTAATCTTTTTGGTCATTAGGTCCAAACTCTAATCTCTTTTGACTAAAAGAATATAATTTGTTCAAAAAGACAACTATTTGTTGAAATCAACCTATCTTTTGAAATCAACTTATTTGTATCCTTGTTGAAATTCACCAAATTATAACTATTTGTTAAAACGTGACATGTGTTACTAATTCGACCATCTATTTATTGAATATCACATATTTATGCATCTCACTAACACCACCTGTTGCCGCTAGTCACCGACAACCTTTTCGATCAATTTTCCAACACTAATAACTTTTCCGACATGTCCTTATTACCAAACAAAATTTTATTTTGAATCTAATATTTTATACCCCTTTGAGATGGACTATTCAGTAATTTTCTCTTTTTTCTTTGGGTTTGTAAAACCGTAATGAGGTACGCAATGTGGAGTATCATTTCTCGAAATTGGGGTTCCTGTTGTGCCTTCTTTGAGGCTTATTAAGGGCATGTCCTGAGTCTTTTTCGATTATTCAAACCATTTATGTTGTGAAGTTCGTCGAGTAAATCATCCATACAAAAAATCAAGTAATTTGGACATTTGTAGCCTTATAATAATAGCACATTTGTTTTTCAAAAAATAAACAATTATCATAATTTTAATAATTTTTAAAACCAATTAGAACTTAATCATGGGATTATAGATGTTTGATTAATTTAATTTTTTATATGGATAATATACTCGACAAATCTTATAATATAAACGATTCAAATTATTAAAATACACTCAATAAATACCTCTATAAATTCTCACAACAAGAATGTTGTGCCACAAAGCACAACAGTAACCCTCAACCCATCATTTCCCTCAGTCATCATCGGGGGATCCGAGAGATTATTTGATAAGTTTGACTTAGTTGTATGCCGACTGTATAGCAGTAGGACACATAATTATGTTATTTAAAATATGAGAGAAAAAGTAATAAAAATTAATTACATAATCATAAAAAAAAGACTAATAATAATTAATAAACAAATAAGGATAGAATTTAAACTAAACTAGATAATCTCTGCTCTAACGCGGATCAAGAGAGCATTCGAGATAGCAAAATGCTTGGAAGCTCTAATTAAGCATCCAATCTATCCTTAGGTCATGTTTGTTTAACGGGATAGGGGGTCAGATTGAATTAATATGGGTGTAGATCCCACCTACATCTTGTTTGGTGATGATTTAGGACGGGGATTAACAGTGTGAGGGGCTTAGTAATCCTCTTCAGGAGGGGGATTAGTTTGGCTGGATTTTGAATAGGATTAGAAAAATAGCGAATGAATTGAGTCTATTTTATATAATTTTTTTTTATCAAGTGCGCCTGTTTATTTTAATAGGGGAACTTATTGATAAGTCTTATACACAAAATTCAAAATCCATCTAGTCCCCAAAAAAAATTCTTGCACTAATTAGTTCTATATATTTTTAATCGTTACCGAAAAATCATATTTTTTAAAAAAAAATTTAAAGACGCTCATATATTCCACCACTGTCGGATTTTCATCAAATGGTTATCAAAGACTCATCGAAATATTCAACATCACTGGAAAGTCACCGGAATATCATCGGAAATTCGCCGAAGTTTCGTTGGAATGTTTTGAACTTCACTGGAAGTCATCAGAATGTCTAGAATATTCGCTAGACATCAAGAATATCGTTAGAGACTCACCAGAATGTTTAAAATATTGTCGAAAAAAAAGAATAATAATAAACTGAGAAATTAAAATGAAAAAATATAGTAAAATGTGCTAAATATTAAAAAACTGAAAGAAGAAAAAAAACCTAAGAACAACAAACATCAACAATGAAAAAAAACATATGTTATTTTAAATTCTTGTAAGGTTTAAGCAAATAATTTCTGATATTGGTCAAACTGAAAAGTAAGTTTTGAAATTGTAAAATGTTACAGTTTCAAAGTATGATTCTATTAAGTATTTATCTTTATTAATCAAACTGAAAAACATATTATGAAACAGCAAAATTTTACAATTCTAAAGAATGATTCAATTCAGCACCAAAAAAACTGAAACTATAAAATTTTACAATTTTTACCACCTGTAATTAAAACTCGAAAACTATATGTCTAGAATTTAAAATTTTTCTCCATTGTAACACGAAAATAAAAGTGTATAGTACAAAACAAGTATTAAAACTGAGAGATCGAAGAAAATAGACAGATATAGAAATATGTTTGTACTCCGACAACTATTTTTTGGTTTAGATCTGGTCGGATCTAACGTAGATCTATTCAGATCTATACCAAATTTGAGTAGATCTACATCAGATTTGAGTAGATCTACTTATCTTCTTCGGCGAAAACTCATTTGTTTCACCGTTGGTGAGCACGAAGCAAGGAGTTGATGCTCAATGGTTGCCTGTGAATCTCAATTAATGGTGGTCGTCGGTCGCCAGTGACTGTAGATTAGAAAGAGAAAGAAAAAAAGAAAAAAAAAAAAAAGGCGTGATTGTAGTCATGGACGTGGTCGTGGTCGTCACTAATATCAAAGAAAGAGAGATACAGAGAAGAAGTAATGTGTAAGGAAAGATGAGAAGATAAAACCGGTATAGGGATTTTGGGTCTATCTAAAAGGTTTTGGAATTAAATATAATACACACTTTTCAAAAATGATTTGTGGGTAATTTGTCCATTTTAATATTTGTTTTAGTTTTTTTTTTAATATAGAAATAATTTATTTATTTATTTTACATAAAATAATTTAACAATCCCATCACTAACCATATCTCACACCATTATCAAAACAAACACACTTTTACTTAATCCTTTTACTAATAATCCCCACATTAACAATTTCTTCGCTAACCATCTTCTTACTAACAATCACATTCAACGTAATCTGCCAAACAAACGTGGCCTTAATAATATGAAATGAATCATGTGAAGGGGAGATTCACACTCCTCTCTTTATTCTCTCTTCTACCTCATTTAAAAGTCAAAATGGGAGCATTTAGCAAGACTTTTCAAGTCTTTTCGTGTTATGGGTGCCAAAAAATGTTAGAAAGACCTAATTTATTATTTTTAGAAATCACTTCTAATGATGTGTCTTACAAATATTAAATTTTGATTTGTCAAATATTTCATCTTGTAGAATCTAATCTCAATACAACATCATTAAGGATCGTTTAGGGGTGATAAATTAGAAGGATATGAGGAATTGACTCTCACCAACTTTGATGAAGTCTTGTCATGTTTGGTTTGAATTTTTAAAATTATTTTTTATATTTTTTAAAAGTAAAAATTAAATTAATAAAAATAAATATTAAAAAATATGGGATTTTTAGTTTATAGTCCATAATATTAAGATTTTATAAGATAAATAACATACAATATTTTTGTAGTAGTTGGGATCACTAACATTTTCACAGAAAAATTTCAACACAGAACAGAAAAATTTTAGCTATTCAAATAGAAATTTTACAAAGAAATTTCAGCTCGTCACAGAGAAAAATTTCTCAGTGATTAGCTAAAATTTCTCTAATAATATTATTGAGGGAGCTTAACTAATAATAAAAAATATATTGGATCTCTCCTACTACCAAAAGTTGGAGAGTGATGTTCGCTAATTTCCCCAAAAATATTTTAAAACTTTTAAAAATTATTTCTATCTTTTCAAAAGATAAAATTATATAAAAATAATAAATATTTTTTTATTTCTTTCATCAATTTAATTTTATTTTATTTTAAAAAAAAATTTAAAACCAAATCAAACAGAGTGTTTCAAAGATGTTACGATTGCCTTCACGTTTAGCCTCTGAAATGCCTTTTTATTATTCTTTTTTCACCAACTTTGATGGACAATTAGGCCAAGTTTGGCATGTGTCTAAAAAGTCAAAAAGTTACTTAAAAAGTTAAAAAGTTATCACTATTCACTAAAAGTCAAAAAGTACGGCTGCACAACTCCCAATTCTAATTTTCCGCTAAACACTAATTTATACAATTTTTTAATACACATTTTTTCATAAAAAGTCAAAAAGTTAACCCAAACAATCATATTTTTTTCCTCAACTTTTTAGTTTAAAAAGTCAAAAAATACACTTATTTAGGACATCCCATCACTATTATTATTTTTTTCAACTCTTTATTTATGTGATATATATTTTTTTTATAATTTTTAATTTCCTATGTTCTCCCCATTTTTTTTAACAAACTACCCATAATAGGTCATTTGATATTTTGAAAGTCCTCCCCTTTAGAAAAAGTTAGGAGGCTGCTTCTAAAATCCCTTTCCAAATGACTTTTTGTCTTTTCAAATGACTTTTCTTAATTAAGCATTTAAAATTAAATATACTAAGTAAAAATTAATTTAATCGATTTGATAATCACAATTAATATCACTTTAAATTTAAGTGATTCTTAAAATGTAAGATAAAAAGAAAAAAAATTAAAATTAAGTGATATGAAACTTATTTAATTTTGACTAAATTTATAAATACAAAACATAACTATCAACATATACTATTATAAGTATAACGCCTCAAATTTCTAGCCCAAATGATAATACAACAATCATGACTCTTTCAAGGAAAATCGAATATAAATCTCCAAACTTACATTACATGATACAATAGTTCTTCATGTAATAATCCATTAATCCAACAACAAGTAAATAAACAAATAAATACCCCCAAGGGTTTACAAGTTTCTAAGGTTTGAACCTGGTTACACAAAACGGTTATTCAAACTCACACACATATAGCCCTTGGCTTACACATAGAGTCACAGTAAAATGAGGATCTCGTACTCTCAACACGCATTTCCTCGCCTTTAGTTAGGCAGCATCACCACATCTTTTCCTGCACAAAAATCCCGTAGGGTGAGCATAAAACCTAGTAAGAAATCCTTAACAAAGTATATACATTTTATACAAGCCTCAAGAGATGAAATGCACATACCATGATATGCCCATTTTTGAAGAAAAATCACATTTTCATCTTTTGAAAACTATCATGCTCAATGATGTCATGCAATTTCAATTGTTCAAAACTTAACAATTTATTTCAAGGGCAGTAAATACGACTCTGGATATCCCTAAGTCGGTGTCTGCAAGTAGACTATACAAGTACTACCAAATTGCCATTTTTACCGGTATTAACCGAAAGGCTCGACACCTATCCGCGCAGGTTTTCGGTCTTTCACCCCGAACTCTCAGGCCAACTTATTCAATATCATCTACACCACCTATTAAGACTTACCAACGTATTTACCCCAAAACCATTTCATGAAAACTTGTTTCTCAACATTCTTTTCTCAATGCAAGTTTTCAAATCAACTTTCAAAGTTTAATATAATCAAATGAATTGTTATGCCAATAACACAAGATGAATATAAATACTTTTATTTCAATTTATCATCCAAGGAATAACACAATTCCCTCTTCTCAAGTATCCTAAACAATTAGTCATTTCAAGACTATTTCAACGTTTTGAACAATAATTTCTAAAATGAACAACAATTCTCATATTCCCTGAAATTCATCATTTATATAAATATAAATAAGAAAATTTTCAAACATCCATTTATTTTGACACACAAAATAAATACAACAATGTTATTCATGGATTTTCAGTGTCTTTTAAAAAAATTCCTAAATTCTAGATTTTCTCACCAAAACTATACAACTCAAATCCTTTGAAAGAAAACTTTCAAAAATCATCTTTTCTTCAATCAACGAAGATCAAAACCCATAAGATTATTTTAAAAGAACAAGAGACAAATCCACTTTCAAAATCGCTCAACTTCTTGAATCAACAATCAATTTTCAAAGCTATTGAAAGATGATTTTGAAAATCATATAGATCTTGCAAATATATATATATATATATATATATATAACTCTAAGAAAATCCCTACCTCAAGTTTTGAAGAAGAAATGAGATGAAACTCCCAAAATCAACAGTGTCGAAACTCGATCTTCACCGCACACAACGAAACCCTCGAGATGGAAACCAACTTTGGTGAAGAACTTAGGTCTAAATCCCAATGGATTTGGAGAAATCAAAGAGAGAATATGACTTCTAGAGAGAGAAGCTCCCGATCTGGAATTATGGAGAGTTTTAGAGAGAGAAAGGATTGAAAAAGTGATCTAAAATATCAGATTCATGAACTGATATAACATGGTCCGCTCGAGCGTGGAATGCCCCGCTCGAGCATCAAATACACTAACCCAGTACTTTTGCAGACAGGTCAAACTTCTAAAACCAAACATTCTCTGCTTGAGCGCATAAACGGCCACCCGAGCGGACAAGCAACTTCGAATGCATTTTGACCGGCCCAGTGGAAGTGGTAAAACATGAAAGAAGGATCGAAACCGGGATCGCTACAACCTTCCCCCCTTAAAGAATTTCGTCCTCGAAATTTCAAATCAAACTACCCAAACAAAGGGGTTTCTAGCGATCAAAGCCGCGCTATTTCATTTTCAAATCACAATACTAACTCTCACCCAAATTCCACTATTTCTACCATGGTTATCTCATTAACAACAACCTTCCAAATATGCATAAACATGAAATTTCTTAAAAAGTAATGGCAACTCTCAACAACCTTATGCTTAAAACAACAACGCACATATCAACATGCGGTTAACAACTTTAAATATGTTTCCCTCAACACTAGGGAATATTACAAAGAAAAGCAACTTAAGCATTTTCAAACAAATCCGGATATTTGGAGCAGACTTCCGCCTCCTGTTCCCACGTCGCTTCTTCAACCCATGGTGTCTCCACAACGCCTTTACCAATAGTATAGTTTTGCCCCGTAGCACTTGCTCCCGGGTATCTAATATTTGAACCAGTCGTTCTTTGTAAGAGGCATCCTCATCTATCTCCAAGTCAACCCAATCAAGAAAATGAGAAGGGTCGGGTTCATACTTCCTAAGCATAGATACATGAAATACGTTGTGAACTCCCGAAAGTTGTAGCGGTAAAGGTAACCGGTATGTCACTTCCCCAATTCGCTCTAAGATCTCAAAAGGCCCAATGAACCTTGGAGATAATTTACCACTCTTACCAAATCTCATCAAACCCCGCCTTGGTGAGATTTTTAGAAACACATGGTCACCAACTTCAAAAGATAAAGGTCGTCTCCTCTTATCGGCATAACTCTTTTGTCGGCTTTGGGCTGTAGCTAACCTTTTCCGAATGAGAACAACTTTCTCGGTTGTCTCTCTAACAATTTCTAGACCCAGTATCGGTGCATCACCCACTTCGGCCCAACAAACTGGTGATCTACAAAGTCGGCCATACAAAGCCTCAAATGGTGCCATCCCAATACTAGCTTAGCAACTATTGTTGTAAGCAAATTCAATCAATGGTAAGTTCCTTTCCCAAGCCCGCTTAAAATCAAGGACACAAACTCTAAGCATGTCCTCTAAAATCTAAATGGTACATTCCGACTGTCCATTGATTTGAGGATGATAAGCGGTGCTAAGAGTCAACTTAGTTCCCAACGCCTCTTGAAGGCTTTGCCATAACCGGGCAATAAAACGAGGATCCCTATCTAACCCAGTAGTGTTAACAAGTCCGCGGGGGGACCTCGCTACAGTTCGGACTCGATTTGTGTCACGGTTCGTAATCTGAACCAAAGAGTCCAAATCCGGCAAATCGTTTTGAGAAAACAGATTTTTAGAAAGAAGTGTCAAACATGGACTGCTTTGCCAGATACAGAGTCGCCACCTAAATATTTTATTTTGGGAAATTTAGGAAACCCTGACTCGTTGCCTAAGGCCACGTGTCCGTAATCACCAAAGTTACCTCGGCTCGAGAACTTGAGTACGATTGGGGAAGGTCACTTCGTGAGCACCCTCGCTCGCCCGATCAAAGATTGGCCTCTACTAACCATGATATCGAGTTTTGAAAACATTGTGTGTTCTTATTTTGATTTTTTAGCCTAGGTTTACTATGTGATGCGCACAACATACAAGTATAGACCGGGTCGCCTGAATTGGAACAAAACATTTCGTGTTTGTTTTTGAAAGATGGTTTGATGGTGCTACTCGCAAGTAGGCTAAGATGTGGATTTGCCACCCTCGGGTGGGCTTAGAAAAGATGGTTTTGCCACTATCTAGTGGGCTTAAAACTCACAGTTGATGATTTGTTCCAATCCAAGTAACCCAACCTTCACCCACAGGCATTCAGGCAGATATATCACATAAGCATATAGCCTCATGGTAAGCATGCTATCATGGCAGTCACTCACACGCATGCAAGGATGCTAAAGCATAAAACTTACCGAGTACTCCAAGCCAAAACAGAAACTAATTAGAAATCCATGCATGATCCTAACTATACAGAAATGCCTAATGCAACACATGCAAAAATGCAACTATAGCAGGCTAAGCTATTCTAAACATGGCATATGAGATGCAACAGCTAACATGTATTCAACTTGGAATTGAAAATACAATGCAGTTAGTATGATGCACCGAGCCCGGTGCATGTAATACAGATGAATGAATGCAAACATGCTATCATACTGTATGCTAATTGAAACATGCCCTAATCTAACCATCATAAGCTGGTAAATAAAAGGGAGAAAGACGAGGGGTTGGAAGACATACATCACACACACGCACACTTATTACAACATTGCCCTCGCTCGGAGGGTCCGAATAAATAATATACAGTCCCAAATAAATAATTACAGTCCCGAATAAATAATTACAAAATCCTAATTAATTAACAAATTAATCTAGGAAAGTAATAAATTGGCATGCAAGCCAGGGACTGCCTCAACTCTAATCTGGATGATGAATGATGCATATTCGGGTTGCCTTTGCACGGAAATCCACTGTGATGCCCCAATTAGCCTCTGTTTTGCAATATTTTTTTTGGAAAGTGCGCCAAGCCCCGGAAGACTGCTGATTCTTGATTTGCTGCAACAAAGAGCAGAAAAGGGGCATGGCAATGTATTTTTACATATGTATGCATACCTCGATCCTCGTGCCACCAATCACGCATCTCGATGCATGATGGCCGAGGAGTCGAATTGCATAACTCAATATGGAATGAATGCACATGAAAACACAACAAAACCTAGACTCCATCATGGATAATCCGGAGTGTCGGCGACTGGGAATTGAGACACGTTCCGTCACTCGGAGTACGAAACGTACCTCGTTTCCCGTGCTTGGGCTAACTCCTATCCCAAACACAATGCAATATGCATGAGATGCATGAATGCAACTAAGATACGACCTAAGATACACAATGCTATGAAATGGCATATACGATGCACGAGGTAACATGGCATACACAATGCGCTAACATACAACCTAGCATACACAATGCTATGAAATGAAATGGCATACACCATGCATAAATGGACTTACACTAACACAAGTGGACCTCAGCCACACTCACATAAGAGGCCATTAGATGAAAATGAGACACTCGAGATGCGTGCACACGTGCACGCAAACCGAGGACCGAACCTAAGGCACAAATGCCACTCTAACAAGACATGGCAAGGCATGGAATATGGCATACTAGCATGAAAATTTCAGTAGCAAAATACGATGCAAAACAGCCCCAGAACATGGAAACATGGCACCCGATACATGGAATGAGACCCGAAACATGAAATTAGGTACATGGAATGACCTATGGCTATGCAAAGCATGCATTATTTGAAAATTAAGTGTGAAGACAGAATCAAGACAGTCCCAAAACAAGCATATTTACAGTTTTAAGAAAGGCAAAAAAGTGAACACAAATAGGGCTAAGCTAGCATGCAAAAATGGCCCCGTAAAAGAGATAATGAAGCAAGTAGCAGCTGCTGGCCCTAAATGGCCAAGAACCCTTCAATAAAGTTGAAGAGGGGCTCAAAACATAGTATTTTACAATTAGTGACCAAACCCAAAACAGTGCACATGCAAGCTTAAAATACTATGCAAAATAAGGCCTAAAAAGAGGTTTAAACACAAAGAGCAAAAAGGGAGCTCCAAACAGCAAAAGTCCCTTGATCAAACATGAAGAGGGGGTCAAAATAAGGCTATTTACAGTTTGGACCAGAGCCCAAAAACACAAGAACAAGGGGCTAACAAAACATGCAAAAATAAGGCCAAAAGAGGGATGAAGAGGCAAGTGACAAAATGAAGCCTCCAACAGTGAAGAGCCCTTCAACAATGTTGAATAAAGGATCAAAATAAGCCACTTTTCAGTTTATGATCAAGCTCAAAACAGTTTAAAAATGAGCCTAAAATACTATGCAAGAAAGAGGCATACAAGAGAGGTAAAGAAGCAAGTGGTAGCTAGAGACCTTAATCATGGAAGGACCCTTAATCAATCATGAAAAAGATATTAAAACATGACTATTTTCAATTAGGGTCGGAGCCCAAAAATGTAAGCAAGTATGGCTTAGATATAGAACAAAATAAAGCACAAAAGAGGGAGAATGAAGACTCACCCTTGTAGACCAAGCTTCAGCAGCTCTTGGCTTGAGGAAAGGTGCTCCTAAGCTTTGGAAAACCAGCTCCAAGTGTTGGAAAGGATGGTGGTGGTGTGGTGCTATGTGGTGGTGTAGAAAGGGGTGTAGGATTTAAGAGGTTTTGAGGGTTAGAGTGTAGAGAGAGAGAGATACAAGGTAGGAGGCTTAGACCAGATTTTCTAACCCTCCAAATGGGAGCTGGAGGGCCTGGATATATAGGCAAAAGAGGGGGGAAAAAAGGGGGGGAATGGAATTCAAATTTTCCCCCAAAAGTTGGCCCCCCCGGATACAAAATCTGGGGGGAAACAGAGGGCATTTTTGTAAAGTACCTGGAGAGGGGATCATGGCCGGCCGGTTTCCTAGGGTTTAGGTGGCCAGTCGGTCTTCCCCATGGCCGGTCGGCCAAGGGTCAAAAGGGTCAATGAAGATTAATGGCCGGCCATGCCAAAAAGAGGGCCTCTCATGTGTGCACAACACAACCATGTGGTTAAAAACTGGAGAGAATGAACCAGGAGAGAGAAAAGGCCACTTTTATGAGGGGTTCAAAAGGGTCACACACAATTACTGGCCGGCCATATGATATTGGTGGCCTCCCAGGTGTGTACAACACAAGTATGTGGTTTGGGGCAAGAAAAAGTGGCCTTAGGGTGGTCAACATTGGCTTTCAAGTGAGAAAAACGGGCGACGGAGGGCGATGGAGGAATAAAACTGGTTGTCAGAACAATTGCTGGCCTCCCACCCTTCTACGATCTTCCTAACAATGAAACAGAGGTCCCTCCCAAAAATGAACTCAAACCGATGCAAAATGAAGGTTCGGGGGCCGAAACGCGCAGCCCGAGGCCCCGAAAACTGACTGTTAGGCACCGGAAGTGGTGTTCGACCACAAAGTTGGTTTCTCGGACCGCAGTGTCCTTCAAAAGGGAGTAAATAAGATGCATGCCAAAGCCGGAGCAAACGGAGGCGGTTAAGCGGTCCCGAACCGAGGCATACGGCCAACGGCTCCGAAAAATCAGAAACCGGACTCCAAACGGGCAAAATGGCCTACGACCACGAAACGTAGCCTACGGCCACTGAGAGATGATCTACGAGACCTCTCCCTCCCTTCTGGAAGAGAAACAGAGAAAATCGAGCCTGGTTTGCAAACCGAGGCAAAGCATGCAAGAGCCCCGAAGCCCAGAGGCAAGGCTCGCAGCCGAAACTTTGAAACCTCAGAACGAGCACAATATGCAACATCACCAAGCGCTCAATCGGTGACGTCTGAGTCTTAAGGTCGGTCAAAAATTGGGTGTCTACAAGTAGTCACAGGGACTCCATGAAGTCGAACTATCTCTCTAATGTACAACTCTACCAAGCTTTCAACTGAGCCGCTGGTGCACATTGGAATGAAATGTGTAGACTTATTCAACCTATCAACAATCACCCAAACGACATCATTGCCTCGTTATGTTTTGGGAAGCCCAACTACAAAATCCATGGTAACACACTTCCATTTCCACTTGGCATCGGTAAGGGTTGTAACAAACCCGCTGGTCTTTGGTGTTCGGCCTTCACTTGTTGACAAGTAAGGCACTTTGATAAAATAAAGCGACATCCCATTTCATACCCCTCCACTAAAACTGATGACTAAGATCATGATACATTTTAGTGCCTCCCGGGTGTACCGCAAGGCGTGAGTGATGGAACTCCTGAAGTACTTCCTCTCTACAAGATTCTGGTACAAACAAACGGTCTAAGTAACGTACGCTTAGATCCGAGTGAACATTCAAACCTTTCTCTTACTTCCCATTGGAAATCTTAACACGGATTGATTCCACATCACGGTCTCCTCGTTGTGCCTCTATGACCTTACTAACCAAGGTAGGTTGAGTATTCAAAGTAAACAAGCTAGCACTCTCTCCGGACTTACTCAAGTGCAAATCAAACTTGCCAATAACATCTACCATATCCCATTCCCGAATGGCCACACTTGCCAAACTACTCACAGATTTTTGACTCAAAGCATTGGCCACCACATTGGCCTTCCTTGGATGATAGTGTAACTCAAAGTCATAATCCTCCATAAATTCCATCCACCTCCGTTGTCGTAAATTCAAGTCTTTTTGAGAAAACAAATACTTTAGACTCGTATGATCGGAGAAGACTTCAAACTTCTCACCGTACAAGTAATGCCTCCAAATTTTCAAAGCAAAAATCACCGCTGCTAATTCTAGATCATGGGTGGGGTAATTTTTCTCATGAGTTTTCAATTGTCGTGAACCGTAGGCCACAACTTTTCCCTCTTGCATCAAGACATAACCAAGTCCGTCCCCGGACGCATCACAATAGATAGTGTAATTCAAACCCCTTTCCAGAATTATCAAAACCGGTACGGTAGTCAATCTAGTCTTAAGCTCTTGGAATGACTTTTCACAAGCCTCACCCTACACAAATTTGATACCCTTTCTAGTCAACCTAGTCAAAGGTGCAGCTAGTCTAGAGAAGTCCCTTACAAAACATCAATAATACCCCGCTAATCCCAAAAAACTCCGGATTTCAAAACATTCTTGGGTTGTCCCCAATCCTGTATGGCATCTATCTTTGAGGAGTCCACCATCACTCCATCTCTAGACACTACATGCTCCAAAAACTTCACCTCTGTTAACCAAAAGTCGCATTTTTCAAATTTGGCATACAATTAGTGCTCACTAAGTAAACCCAGCACTACCCGCAAGTGAGTCTCGTGTTCCTCTTCAGAGTTTGAATAAATCAAGATGTCATCCACAAAGACGACCACAAAACGGTCCAAGTATTCCCCAAAAATTCTGTTCATCAAATCCATAAAGGAAGTCGGTGCATTGGTCAACCCAAAAGGCATTACAAGGAATTCATAGTGGCCATAACAAATACGAAAGGCCGTCTTCTGAATGTCCTCCTCCCGGACTCTCAACCGATGGTACCCCGACCTCAAATCTATTTTTGAGAAGGAACGAGACCCTCTAAGTTGGTCAAACAAATCATCTATTCTGGGTAGAGGATATTTGTTTTTAACTGTAACTCTATTCAACTTGCAGTAATCAATACACAACCGCAATGACCCATCATTCTTCTTCGCAAAAAGAGCCGGCGCTTGTCAAGGTGATGTACTAGGGCGAATGAAGCCCTTGTCTAAAAGTTCTTGGAGTTGAATCTTCAACTTATGCAATTCAACGAGTGCAAATCTATACGGTGACATGGAAATCAGTGCCGTGCCAGGCACTAATTCAATGGAGAACTCGATCTCCCAGTGAGGTGGTAAACTAGTAAGATCTTCTGGAAAAACATCTGGGTATTCACAAACTACCCTTGGTAACTCAACACGAGTCCCGTCACTCTCACTATCCAAGAGAGTTGCAAGAAGGCCACTAAGCTTGCTTCTACTAGGAGGGTCAACAACTGGCAACAAGGCTCTATCAACTTGGTTCCCCAGAAAATAGAAACGATTACCACCCGAAGTGCACACAGTAACTCTCTGACGGTAACAATCAATCACAGCTTGATAAGAACACAACCAGTCCATGCCTAAAATGACATCAAAACTCGACATATCTAACAACACAAAAGCAAACGGGAGTCGACGCCTGGCAACTTCTATTTCACAATCATGACAAACCCGGTCTAAATCAACTGTACCCCCAACAGGTGACTCTACTCTGAGTGGAGGCACTAATCGTGCTACCTCTAACCCCAATGCAGAAGCAAATGCAATAGATATAAATGAATGAGACGTACCCGTGTCTATCAATACATTAGCTAAAGAATTACACACAACAAAAATACCTCTCACAACTGAGGATTCTTGCAACTGCTCTAGTATGGTAATAGCATACACGCGCCCCTGTGGCCCCTGATTGACTTGCTCCCCTCTCGGAGCATAAACCTGTTCTACTGACTGAGCCGAAGCGGCTCCCTAATTAACTCGCGAAGCTTGGACTGATTGAGCCTACTGGTGGCTCTGAGTCTACCTCGACCCTAATGCGCCAGATGCGCCTCCCAACTGTGGGCAAGTTCTTTTCATATGCCCCGGCTGACCATATTGATAACAATTAAACCCTTGACCTTTATTCTGAGACTGAGATTGACTTTGAGATCGGTTAGGTGGTGGTAACATTAACTGCCCTCCTCTCTTCTGTGGGCATGAGAAGGATTTGTGACCCGGTTGGCCACACTTGAAACACGAGAAGCTACTCGATGCACTTTTTTCCGAACCCACACTAGGCAAAGGAAAAGTGGATCTAGACTGTTGTGGTTGGGACTAGGATGGATAGGTGTTCCTGCTCTTCTTGTTCTGCCTATAGTCTCCTTGAGACTCTTGGCCCCTAGACCTTGAACTCCGAATCCTCTCCTCCTCGGCTTGTATGGAAATTTCTACGTTTGTCGCCGTCTCCACAAGACGGGCATATTCCCGAATCATATGTCCTACAAGCTTGAACATAATTTTTGTTTTCAATTTCTTTTCAAATTGAATGCAACGACGCTCTTCCGTTGCCACCAACTCTGGTGCAAATCTGGACAAACTAGAGAAGACCGCCTCAAACTTGGCCACGGGCATGTCGAGCTGTTTGAGGTCTTTAAACTCTTGCCTCAATCTCTCCCTAGCAGTGAGAGGTATGTACTTAGCTTGGAAAGCAACTGCAAAGGCTTCCCATGTCGGCTCCACTCTACACTTGGCATATTTCCACCATTGACCCGTGTCTCCCTTAAGGTAATAACTCGCTAGAGTCACTCTTAGTTCACTATCTTCGATGTGAAGCATCTCAAATGTCTTCACAGTTTGTTTGAGCCACTCATCCGCTTTCTTGGGCTCGGGACCACCATGGAACTTATTCGGTTTGGCCCGTAAGAACTCTGTAGTAAGGAAACTCGCCCTTGAATCCGCGGTGTTCTCTCGGGCTTGATTCTCCACCCTCAACAAGTTTATAGACTCTCTTAAAGCCCCTGCCATTTCTAGAGCTAGGGCCCCCATTGCGGTTTGACCCGTTTGTCCCACCTGCTCGGCCACATTAACTTGGCCTACTTGCTCGGCCATATTAGCTTGGCCGAACCCTTCTTCTTGCACCGAAACCCTATGAACCGGTACCCTATGGACCGGTACCTCATGCACCCCTCGATGTGCCCTACCACGCCTCCCGCCTCTACCACCACGGACTTGACCCCTTCCTGGCATCCTAATAAAGGGCACAAGAGAAATAATTTAGCACATTAACTCATATGTGCTTGTAACTTGACTCACACGTTCGACTACAACAATTTCATATATTTCTCTACCATATACACAATTAATTTCACTCCACATAAGCACTTAGTCATGTAAACACATATGGATTATACTCTTATGATGAGATTCTTCCCATGAAAAACCAAGAATTCGTAGAATGAGTATTGATCAACTACCCTTCTAATAAGATTTCAAGGAATTTAACAGGCACAAACAACATCACAAAAATCCAATCCCATACCCATTTAGTCACTTAAACATGTTATCACATAGTCACCAAAATGCATAACACTTCCTAAGCATGCTAAATGAACCCATTGTGGTTAAACAACCACTTCCCATGAGCTCCAAGTATTCAAACTGGGTAGCTACCAAGTTGCAACGCCCCAAATTTCTATCCCAAATGATAATACAACAATCATGGCTCTTTCAAGGAAAACCGAATATAAATCTCCAAACTTACATTATATGATACAATAGTTCTTCATGCAACAATACATTAATCCAACAACAAGTAACTAAACAAATAAATACCCCCAAGGGTTTACAAGTTTCCAAGGCTTAAGCCTGGTTACACAAAACAATTATTCAAACCCACACACATACAGCCCTTGGCTTACACATAGAGTCATAGTAAAATGAGGGTCTCGTACTCTCAACACACATTTCCTCGCCTTTAGTTAGGCGGCATCACCACATCTTTTCCTGCACAAAAATCCTGTAGGATGAGCATAAAGCCCAGTAGGAAATCCTTAACAAAGCATATACATTTTATACAAGCCTCAAGATGAAATGCACATGCCATGCTATGCCCCTTTTTGAAGATAAATCACATTTTCATCTTTTGAAAACCATCACGCTCAATGAAGTCATGCAATTTCAATTGTTCAAAACTTAACAATTTATTTCAAGGGCGATAAATACAACTCTGGTAATCCCTAAGTTGGTGTCTGCAAGTAGACTATACAAGTACTACCAAATTGTCATTTTTACCGGTATTAATCGAAAGGCTCGACACCTATCCGTGCTGGTTTTCGGTCTTTCACCTCGGACTCTCAGGCCAACTTATTCAATATCATCTACACCACCTATCAAGACTTACCAACGTATTTACCCCAAAACCATTTCATGAAAACTTATTTCTCAACATTCTTTTCTTAATGCAAGTTTTCAAATCAACTTTCAAAGTTTAATGTAATCAAATGGATTGTTATGCCAATAACACAAGATGAATATAAATACTTTTATTCCAATTCATCATCCGAAGAATAACACAATTCCCTCTTCTCAAGTATCCTAAACAATTAGTCATTTCAAGACTATTTCAACGTTTTGAACAATAATTTCCAAAATGAACAACAATTCTCATATTCCCTGAAATTCATCATTTATATAGATATAAATAAGAAAATTTTCAAACATCCATTTATTTTGACACACAAAATAAATAATAAATACAACACTATTATTCATGGATTTTTAGTCTCTTTTAAAAAAATCTCCAAATTCTAGATTTTCTTACCAAAACTATATAACTAAAATCCTTTGAAAGAAAACTTTTCAAAATCTTCTTTTCTTCAATCAACGAAGATCAAAACCCAAAAAATCATTTTAAAAGAACAAGAGACAAATCCACTCTCAAAATCGCTCAACTTCTTGAATCAACATTCAATTTTCAAAGCTATTGAAAGATGATTTCAAAAATCATATAGATCTTGCAAATATATATATATATATATATATATAACTCTAAAAAAATCCCTACCTCAAGTTTTGAAGAAGAAATGAGATGAAACTCCCAAAATCAACGGTGTCGCAACTCGATCTTCACCGCACACAACGAAGCCCTCGAGATGACAACCAACTTTGGTGAAGAACTTAGGTCTAAATCCTAATGGATTTAGAGAAATCAAAGAGAGAATATGACTTCTAGAGAGGGAAACTCCCGATCTGGAATTCTGGAGAGTTTTAGAGAGAGAAAGGACTGAAAAAGTGATTTGAAATATCAGATTCACGAACTGATATAACATGGTCCAGTCGAGTGTGGAATGCCCCGCTCGAGCGTCAAATACACTAACCCAGTACTTTTGCAGACAGATCAAACTTCTAAAACCAAACACTCTCCGCTCAAGCGTACAAACGGCCGCTTGAGCGGACAAGCAACTTCGAATGCATTTTGACCGGCCCAATCGAAATGGAAAAATATGAAAGAAGGATCGAAATCGGGATCGCAACAATAAGGTTTTGGTTATGTTTGTTGGAAAGGATTAGAGAGGAATTGAACTAAGGGCGTGTTTGCTTTAGGTGTTAGATGAAGGGATTGGATTACGATAGATGTGAGACCCACTATAATTGAGTTTGTTTGCAAAATAGGAAAAGAGATTCATAGTCCCAGAGGACTATGATAAGCCTTAGAGGAAGGGATTAGCAAAGGCCTCCAAGGGTTGGGTTTCAAAACTAGTGAGTAGATTAGTTTGGAAAAAGACTATTTTGCCATGTTGTGTGTTGTGTATTAGTGTGTGTGTGTGAGAGTGTGTGTGTGTGTGTGTGTGTGTGTGTGTGTGTTTGTGTGTTTTTGTTTTTAGTATTATGTCATTATATATATATATATATATGAAAATAATATAGTACAAAAAAATATTTGTAAAATATAATTTTTAATATTAAAATATATCAAAAACACTAAAAGGTATTTATGATAATTCATATAGTAATCATCTCACTAAAGTATATTACAAACACAATTTTTCTTAGTCTCCTCAGTAATAGTCCCCACACTAATAGCCCCCTTATTAACAGTTCTCACATTAACAATCTCACACAACCTAACTGTGAAAACAAACAGACTTTGAGGGACATGTAAGGCACGTTGTTTAGATTTTATCTACCACGCCCCTCTAATCTCGCGTTTGCTTGGCCGAATCGCTTGTCTAGATCAAACTGCTAATCTTTGATTATAAAAGTCTATCAATTCTACCCTTGCGACAATTATTCCTCCTTCCATTTATCTTTTCCCCACGGTAAAAAAATAATTTTTCATAACTTATGCCATGTTTATTGTGTATAATCTTATCTAACAATTTCACAGTATTAAAACAAAAATATGTGAAACCTAATGGTAATATGTGAAACCTAATAGTTTTACTTATTCGCATATTTCCTAATCCTATCTCCAAAACAAACATGCTCTTTAGACGGGACATAATCCTAAGATTATTCCAGATATTAAACAATAGCATTGATAGGGGAACAAAATTAGGTAAACTACCCATAGGTCTTAATAGTTGGACTTAATTTTCATTAAGTCCTATTAAAAATAAGTGTAGATACCCCATTCTTGACCGACCTTAAGACTCAGACGTCATCGATTGAGCGCTCAGTGATTATGCATGTTTGTGCTCGTTTCAAGTTTCCGGAGTTTTTGGCTGAGAGCCTTGCCTCCGGGCCTCTGAACTCTTTGTGCTTTGGCTCGGTTTGTGGACCGAACCTTGTTTTCTCTTCCCTGGAGGGAGGGGGAGGTCTTGTAGACCATCATTTTGTGATCGTAGACCACTTTTCCCGTTTGGAGACTAGTTTCTGATTTTCGGAGCCTTCAGCCGTGCGTCTTGTCTCGGGACCGCTTAACGTTCTCCGTTTGGCGTGATTTTTGAACCACACCTTGTTTCCTTTGCCAAGAGGAACACTGTGGTCTGGGAGACCACTTTTGTGGTCGTAGACCAGTTTTCGAGGCTCCCGGCTGCACGCCTTGCCTCCCGATCTCTCATCTTACATCCTTTTTGGTTTGTTTTTGGTACAAACCTTGTTTTCCTTGTTTGGAAGGTGGTACAAGGGTGGGAGACCAGTTTTTCCCCTTGGAGACCACTTTTCTTCCTGCCAGCTAGTTTTTTGGTCAGCTAACTGGTTTTCTTGGTCTTTGGACCACCTTTTCTAGTCGGCCACCACACCACTAGCTTACTTTCATGCTGCAGACCACCTCCCACCATGGCCGACCAGTTTTGTTTTTGGGAGACCACTTGTGGTGGTCGGCTGACCACTTCAAGTGGTCGACAGCTTTTCACCAGCTCCCTGGAGATATTTTCTTTACAGCTGTCACAGTTGGAGGGCACAAAAACCATCCTCCATACATGTGTATGGAGGGATGGCTTTGAGCCCTTAGGTTCCTCAAGAAGCATGAGCTTTGTTTTTCTATAAGAGGGAACCTCCCCCTTTATGCCTTAGGTTTAGAAAAAGTGTGCTTGAGTGATACATATCATCTATATCTATAGTTCTTCATTTTGCTCTTGTTTTGTGCCTTAAAGTGTAGTTTTATCATACTTTAACACACAAACACACACTCAAACACCATACTCTTGGAGTTGAGGTCCCTTGAGGTTTGTTTTGGAGTTCTTGGACTAGCTTAAGCTTAGAAAAGTTGCTGGAGTTGCAGCTTTAAAGAGGGTCTTCAAGGGTGAGTTTCTAACCTTTTAAAGACCCATTTTTGCTTAAGCTTTTAGCCCTACTTGCATGCTGTTTTAAGCTTAACTTTTTACTGCAAAAAGTTCTATTTTTTAGCCTTTGTGATGTTTGTTTAAGGTCACTTTTGTGTTGGGGGTAGTCTACCCCCTCTTAGGCCTTGTTTGGCCTTGTTTTGGACCTTCCTTTTAAGCTATGGGGGCCTTCTCACCACTGAAATCCAGAGAAATTTCAGTGGTGGAAATGGTATTTTAAGGTCCCAAATAGGAGAGGGTCACCCCCTCTCCTTGTGTTCTTTAATACTTACTTTATATGCCTCATGTTTGAGCATGTTTGCTAAGCTTATGTCGGCCATATCTTAGTATGTATTTGGGGTTATTTTAGCATGGCATGCCACTATTTTTGCTTGGTTTTGTCACGTCATGCATGCCTTGTACACTTGTAGTGCAAATTTCATAAACTAGTCTTGTATGCTTCATGAAGTAGCATGTCATTCTAGGTTGATTTGAGTCCATCTCAGCATGTTTTGGGTGGTATTTTTCCATGTCATACCTCTGTTAGGGTTTGGTTTGGTTGGCCATTGCATGCTTCATGCACTTGTAGTGCAATTCCATGAACTTGCCTAAGGTGTATCACGCTTTAACATGTCATTCTAGCATTCTTTTGGCTTAACTTCAAGAAGCTTCTGTCTATGTTTTAGCATGCTCTAGCTCTGATTTGTGTTGTCTTGGTCATGCATGCCATGCTTTGTATAGCTATAGTGCATTCTAGCTTGTTAGCTTTGTGTATCGAGTCCACTAGCATGCATTGCTTGGCCTATTTGAATAATTTGGCATCATTTATTATGAGATTTCAGTGCATGTTTCATGGCCATACACTCACATCTTTTACCTATTCAATGCGTTGGAGGGTTTGCTCTTTATGTCTTAAACATGAATCATTGCGTATGCCTTCATGCCTAAGCTTGCGAGCTATCATTTCAGTGTGTTTCTGGGGTTATTATGCCATGATATAACTCTGGTTTTTGTTGGCGAAGCCATCCCATGCTTGGTCTTGGTAGGTGTAGTGTAACCCTCCCTTTTGGCCTTGCATATTCCATGCCTTATGCCCTTCATACTAGCTTATTTTGGCTTTCTTCCACACATGTTTTAGCATCATTTTGACATGTTCTAGGACTGGTTTAGGTTGCCTTAGCCATATGCTTCATGTTTTGCATAGTTGTAGTACAAGTGCCTATGTTAGCTTTGAGTTTTGAGCACCACAGCATGCTTAATTTGCATCATGTACATGATTTGGCATCATTTATCATGATATTTCAGAGCACATAGGACTACCATGTTCCCACTTCATTCACTCTTTAAGTGCCTTTGAGTGTTGTGCATTGTTGCCTTGTTTGTGGCTTAGCTTGTATGCTTGCATGCCTAGGCCTTCGAGCCCTCATCTCAGCATGTTTTGGTCTTTGTTAAGACCTATTTAAGCTCTGTCCATGTTTGGTTCATGCCTTTATGCCATGTATTGCATGCTCCCTTTGTAGTCCGATTTGTTAGCTTCAATGCTAAGGACCTTTGCATGTTGTGCTTGTATTGATTGAATGATTTGGCATCATTTCATACCTTATTTCAGTGCACTTGGTGTTGTTACACTTCCACATTTGTCACTCCTTGAGCACTCTTGAGAGTTGTGCTCTTAGGCCTAGTTGATAGGCCAATGCATGTGCATGCTTGTATATGCTTTTATGTCTTTGTTTTGGTGTTATGGCCACTGATTTGGATATGACTGAGGTCTGTTCATTTTGGTTTAAGTCCATTGAGCATGTTGGTCTTCGTGTTGTTGTCATTGTGCATGCTTATGTTATATTGCATCGAGTATGCCATATTGTTCATTGCATTGAGTATGCCATGTTACATTGTATTGAGTATGCTATGTTGTTATTTGCATTGAGTATGCCATTTTGTTACTTTGCATTGAGTATGCATGTCATTAGCATTGAGTATGCTATGTTACATTGCATTGCATGTTTGCATGCTTGAGTCGCATTCCATGTTTGCATGCTTGAGTTGCATGCATTACATTGTGTTAATGTTGCTTGCATTTGTTTGGATTAAGTGTTAATCCGAGCACGAGAAACGAGAAACGTTTCATATTTGAAGTGATGAAACGTGTCTCAATCCGAGCACGAGAAACGAGGAACGTTTCATATTTGAAGTGATGAAACGTGTCTCAATTCTCGGTCGCCGACGCTCTTGATCATATATGATAGAGTTTTAGGCTTTATGTGTTTATGCGTGCATTCATTTCATATTGAATTGTGCAATTTGGCTTCTCAGCCATCATGCATCGAGATGCGTGATTGGTGGCCCGAGGGTCGAGAACCGCACTCCTTTGAGCTTATGAAATGATAGGGAGGGTGGTTGTGCACACATATCTTGCAAATACATTGCCATGCCCTTTCTTGCTCTATATTGCAGCAAAGTGGAGTCTAGCAGCAACAACTGGTCGACCGACCAGTAAACCTAGTTGGCCGACCACTTTTTCTAGTTTTCAGCGACAAAAAGTGGTCGACAGGTGGTCTCCCTCCTCAACAACTGGTCGGCAGCCGTCCCATAGGTTCCAATGGTGGAGTTGAAGCTTTGTGGAGCTTTTTGCAGTGTTCTGAAATCAAATGCAAATAGAGGCAAGTTGGGGCATCGCGACGGATTTCCGAACGAGACGACCGAGCATGCATGCATTCTTCTCCCTCTGAAGCTCCTATTTTATTGCTTTACTTAGCTAATTTGCTTAGCTAGTTTATGCTTTGGTTTTGTACCATAAGTAGTTAATGTGTTTAGCTATTTCAATTTGTTTTGTAATAGCTTAATTAGTTAGCTTGTTAGTTAGCTAGTTTTGGCTTGTAATAATTAGTTTAATTAGCTTAGATTAGCTAGTTAGCTTCTTATTCGGACCCTCCGTCGAGAGGGCCAACTGTTGTAATAAGCGTACGTGTGTGTGATGCATATCTTCCAACCTCTATTTCTTTCTCCCTTTTACTTAACTGCTTACGATGGTTAGTTTTAGGGCATGTTTCAATTAGCATCCTTATGCTCGCATGCGTGCATTCATTTATCTGTATTGCATACACCGGGCTCGGTGCATCATACTAATTGCATTGTATTTCAATTCCAATTTGAATACATGTACCAAGTTGCATTTCGCATGACATCTTAGGATAGCCGAGCCTATCTTAGTTGCATTTTGGCATGTGTTGCATTAGCCATCTTAACATGAACAAGGATCATACATGATTTCTAACTAGTTCTCTGTTTTGGCTCGGAGTACACTGTGAGTGTTTACGCTTTAGCATACTGCATGAGATGTGTATGTTGCCATGTTAGCACGCTTGCCATGAGACTAATTGCTTATTCGATATAACTGCCTGAATGCCTGTGGGTGAAGGTTGGATTACTTGAATTGGAACAATTCATCAAAATCCTCGTTTTAGCCTATTTGCGAGTAGCAAACTTTAAACCATTTTCACAAACGAACATGCAATGTTTTGTTCCAATTTAGGCGATTTAGTCTATACTTGTATGCTGTGCACATCACATAGTAATTCTAGGTTAATAACCGGAATAAGAACACATGTGTTTTCAAAAACGAGATATCATGTTAGTAAAGGCCGATCTTTGATCGGGCGAGCGGGGGTGCTCATTGCATGACCTTCCCCTCTCGTACCCAAGTTCCCAAGCCGAGGCAACTTTGGTGATGACGGACACGTGGCCTTAGGCACGAGTCAGGGTTTCCTAAATTTCTCCAAAATAAAATATTTAGGTGGCGACTCTGTATCTGGCAAAGCAGTCCATGTTTGGCACTTCTTTATAAAAATCAGTTTTCCAAAAACGATTTGCCGGATTTGAACTCTTTGGTGATTTATCGATCTCATATTGCACTTTGTGAGGTTAGATTCAGAACCGTGACATTGAGTTCGAACTGTAGTAGCTAAAGAACAAAACGATTTCGCACCCTTCGCAGCGCGGAGCCGGGAGTTCTCGGGGCGGTCTACAATAAGTCTTAGTAAAATCGTTACTAAAAATTATTTTTTGTGATGATTTTTTTAAAATTGACAATTAGTGATTTTTTTTTTGTCACGATTTTTTAAAACTTACAATTAGTGATTTTTTTTGTGACGAATTTTTCAAACTGTCGCTAAAAGTTAAAAATTAATGGCTTTTTTTTGTGACGATTTTTTTAAATTGTCGCTAAAACTTCTAATTATTGTGATAAAATTTTCAAACTGACGCTAAAAACTAACAATTAGTGAAACTTTTTAATATTGTTTGATAAAAAAATATCATTAATTATCATAAAACTTATTGAATAATAAACCCATCTATTAGGACCTACACATATATTCCCAAAAAAAATTGATTGTTATGCATCCCTAATGCTTCCACATCCCAAGTTCTTATGGAAATCTTTCCTTATGCATCAGAGTATGCTTAACATCTGCTCCTATAAACAACATTTAAAAAAAAATTAGCAATTTATATTTGAATCACAGTTTTGTTCAACAGAGGTTATATGATATTTGTCAAGTTGCCCAATTGAATTGAGTAAGAAAATAAAATCAGAAACATTGCCCAACTGTGGGACTACCATTGTCCTCCAAAGTCAAAACTAGTTTTGGGCAGTTGTTAAGAGCAGGATGACCACTCACAAATGCTTTGTTCTTTCAGTTTTGATTTCTTTTTTTAAAATAATTTTCTTATTATGAAAATGTTGTAATATGCAAACAAAATTTTCATACAAAAAATTTATTCCGAAAAATATGTGAGTGGTTTTTTATTATTATTATGATTCCAAATGACGGGTCTTTTATTTTGAAATTATGGAATCATAATTAACCATATCATTCTATGTCAAAAAAAGTATACATATTTCTTTTGGAAAAATTATTAAAGATTACTAGAGTATCAATGTAACATTATTTACGTGGTACTCTCAGGCAATAAGAAACCACAAAGCACACTAATAAGACTGTCTTTTGATTATGGATTGGATAAGAATTTGAAAAGAGAAAGTAAAAGGCGATGGAAATATCAATTTATATTTGATTCACATTTCACTTGTCTTTTCGTTTCCTTTTCCAAACCTATGATCCAAACACATCATAAGTAGGTCATCATTTGTCTACAAGTAGCTAACAAATATAGGAACATATTTTACCCATAAAATTTTAAACTATATATGACTGATTTTGCAGTATTACATAAGTGAAGTCTCATGGTGCTCCATAAATACTGACATTCAAGAGTTGGCAAGCAAGCTAAAATTAATGATATAGACAGTTAATAAAGGAGGAATTTTATTTACATAAAACATTTGAAACCAAGTCTGAGCATCCACAAAAACAATAGTTACATGTGATCACGAAGAGAATTTAAAAAAAAAAAAAATGAAAAGAAAAGAAAAAAAGATACAACACATTGCAAGTACATAACAATCATAACTACCCATCTATCACTTATTGCAAGATACTAGAGAACATAGTGATTGTATGAAGGTGAGTCCAAGGAGAATAACAGCCACAATAATAGATAAGACCCGCCAGGGAGTATTGCAATAGTCCTGCCTCAAGGTTGCCTTCCACTTGTAGAAGGTTACCTTCCGCTTGTTGCTAGGACTTTCGCAGTAGTTGTTTAAGTCTCTATGAAGTTCAGTAAAATAAAATATATTACTGGTGGTAACTTCTTTGCTAAGCCCCTTAAAGAGATTTGACACATCATTGTTGTATAATTTGGGCTCGCACAAGTAAGTTGACATCTTCGTTAGTGTTGATGAGGTAATCCATAATCATGGTATAATCACCAAAAAACTGAGCATCACAATGATATTCCTCGTAGGCAATAATGTTCCGTAGCAAACTTTCTGTCACATCAACTATTCGTGTATGTGGGATTTCCAAAATGTTGCCTCTGAATTTTATGTCAAATAAGTTTTTGCTTGAACTTACTTCAAACTTCACTCCAGCCTCATGAAGCTCTGTTGCACTTGGTATCTTAAGCGCTGTTGCACTTGGTATCTTAAATTTCGTTTCAGTCTGTTGCAAACTTTGCCTTGGCATGAAACATCTTAGGAAATCAATGAATTGTTTTACTTTTGAAGGTCTGATCTCCTCTGGAACTGAAGCTTGCGAATCTTTCATTGGTATGAGACAACTTCTTAGCAAATCAAGAAAATGTCTTACTGTTGAAGGATTAACATTCTCTAGGACTGGAAGTTCTTGTATGATACTTACAGACTCAAGCCAATTAAGGGTGAGACTAATGAAGGAGTCGGACATGGTCTCATAGTCGTTAATGCCCAAGTTTATGTTGGTCATTTCAAAAAGATACTGGAGAACAAAAAATGGAAGTTGATTTTCAAGCAGTAATAAGTCATGCTTTATATCATTAATCATCCATGGTTTCCTAAATGTACGATCATTTGGAGTTATTAGACGAGGAAACCAGTACCTTAATAGGACTTCAATGATGAAGGCAGCATCCACAAGAATAATTTCCAAAAAAGTTTCGCTTTCGAGGTTGATTGTTTCTACATAACAATCGCGAATTTCTTTTTCCATTTCCTCCATAATCTTGACTAATTCCTCCAAACTCTTTCCACTTCGCCGCATAAAATCATTGAAGTACCTCAACTTGTGCTCTTCCATGTCTTCTAGGCCTTCTTTACCATGGTGAAGCGGCCCAATTGAGACTCGGAGAGGAGTATAGGCCTCTTCATTGATTTTTTTAAGTTTCTTGGGAACTTTATATATACAACATTCAGGGGATGGGCTAGACAACTTATCTAACTTCTCCCTAATAGATTTCACTAGTCTATCCATATCAATTGAAGCATCTCCATTTCCGCTACTCGTTCCCTGTCTTGATGTGCCAACAACTTCCATTCTCGTGATTTGAATTTATGGGTTTGTGCGGTTATCTAGCAACAAGATAGACATCCTTTTGGATTTAGCACCAAATTATAAATTTAGAAAACTATTTTAACTGTTATTATATCAAATCTATTAGCTTCTCAAACACAATGTCTTTTTAAGCTCACTGTCATGTTCGGATTGGGGCCAATTATCAAGATCAATTGTACACCGTCATTCATGATAAGTTATTTAATGGTCTTAAAGTATTGTCCCACTCTTTCGAATATCGCATGATTACGTAGGACTCATTCCTAAATGTAGGAAATTATGTAATTGTGTGACTTCTGAGGGTATTGAACAATATCCCGAAATCACCAAATAATTTTTTGATAAGTGATAGGTCTTGAAAGTGTTAATGAACGAACCTGATTTCATGAGTTGACACAATTTTTATAATTATAAAAATAAGAAAATCAGAGTTGATGTGAGTATACTAATGCCTAATCAAATTTAGTTGGAATAGAAGAATAAAAAGATCGGCAAGTGTATAATATTTATTATTTTGGAATCAATGTAGTAAACAAAAAAATAATAAATAATTGAGTTTTAATTTCATGAAATTCAATTATGAGATAAACAAAAATTAATACACTTTATATTTTTAACTAAGGGCTGAAATTTTAACATGACACATTAAAATGATAAGAATCCAAAATGACACAACACATGTTGAATTAGTATTGAGAGAATTCTAACACAAATTTGAAATAACATGGCACGAACACAATTAACACGATATGATAATAAAAAGGTAAGAAAGGTTGTCAATAACTAATTCTTAGAAGATTTCTTTTCTCATGAAATCGGTTTTTTTAATCGGCAAAGAAAAAATTTCATTAAAATATGAAATTTCAAGGTACAAAGAAAAAAGACACATTAAGAGGAATTCAAAGAGTAGAGCACTCTCCTATTATTGCTATTCATATCCTTACAACTAATTTCTTGACCTCACAATTTTAAATTTTTTAACAAAACAATTAAGACAATTAAAACTACGAACCAAACTGTTGAGCCCCACACCCACACCCAAACTAGTGAAACCAAACACATGCTTGTCGTCTCCCACGCTGTCCAAAACACATTACACTCATAAATAGGGGTGTAATTTTGGCCCGGGCCGGCCCGGCCTATCTAGGCTCTGACCGAGCCTTGCGGGTTCCTGCCAAAAATCAGGTCGGGCCGGGCCGACCCACCGGCAAGAAAACTAGGCACAGGCCCAAGCATATTTGGGCTTTGGGCGGGCCTAAACAATTTTTTTTATTTTTTCTACCAAAATTTTATTATTTTTTATTAAAAATAACACTGGGTCTCAGGCAGGACGGGCCTCGAGCTAGGCTTTTGAGTAGGTCGATGGGCTGGCCAAGTGAGCTTGGGCCCGGGCCTGAACGGGCCTAAACTGGTCGGGCCCACCCTGAGCAGTGGGGGGGCTTCAAGCCGCCCACAGGTCATTTTTACACTCCTACTCATAAACCCCACGCCTGTTTCCTAGTTGCCTAAAAAAAGCGTCCCACACATGCCTCTCGCAGCTTCTTCATCGCACGCGCCTCCCATTGTCCTTGTGATGCCTTCTTTGTGCCAACACTCTAGGCTGAACACCCTGCACCATCGCCGGACACTCTGAGGCTCCATTGCCGCCGAGACCCACCCATTTTCACATTACCTTCAACACCCACCCATGGCCAAAATTCACACTTCTCCCACGGATTTTCCTCACCCAAACAGCTCCGTCGGTTGAACCTCACCAACATGTCAAGAAATCCCCTCTTTGTTGACCCAGCACGGGTCTCCTCTTTGTTCACCCCTCAAACTCTCACTCGCACAGGAGCGACATGTCGACACGAATTTTTATGTGAGTCAAACGTGTTCATTTCGAATTTTGCGTATTCAATCCAAACACTACCCATTTAATTTTTTTTGTTTTCAAGTTGTGATATTAGAGTTTGAGTTTAAAAAAAAAAAATTTAATCTTAACCCTCCAATTACATCTGCGATTCTAGTCATGTTAGTAGATTAAATGCCAAATTACCACCCATAGAGTATTGTCTAACACTTCTAAATGTCAAATGATTACACAGGACTGGTCCCTAAATGTAGGATGGCGTGACTTTGAGGGTATTGGACAATGTCCTAATAAGATCACCAAATAATTTTTGATAAGTGATAGGTCTTGAAAGTGTTAATTAACGAACTTGATTTCAACTTGATTTCATGAGTTGATGCAATTTTTATAATTATAAAAATAAGGGAATTGGCTTTGATGTGAGTATACATCAATGCTACATCCACACAATTTTATCACTGAATCCTTCCGAATAAAACTCTTACCGATAAGAGTTTACGTTAAATGTATAATGAAAATTTGATTAATGCCAAATCAAATTTAATTGGAGTAGGAAAAATAAAAAGATTGATAAGTGTATAATGAAAGTAGAGGTGGCTATTTATTCATACTAATCACATTATGACACTAAATGAGTCAAACTAGTGTCAAATTTGATAACTTGAAATTAATATGAATAAAATATTTAATGAAGTACTAGTCATACATTTTAATATTATTTAAGACATTGAAATCCTATATGCAATCCTATATCTAGTTTAAAATATATATATATATATATATGTAAAATAAGAATCTAATTTTTTTAGTTTTCATTTCAGATAATATGATATTTTAATTTATTATTTTGGAATCAATGTAGTAAACAAAAAATAAATAAATAAATGAGTTTTAGTTTTTTGAAATTGGATAAATAAAATTGAGTCAAAATTAAACACTTTTATGAATGATTGAGATTAATTTCATGAAATTTAATTATGAGAAAAACAAAAGTTAATGCACTTAATATTTTTTGACTACTGGTTGAAATTTTAACATGACACATTAACATGATATGAATCCAAAATGAAACGACATGGGTTGAATTAGTATTGAGAGAATCTTAACACAAATTTGAGATAACATGATGCAAACACAATTAACACAATATAATTCCCATCTACAATAAAAAGGTAAGAAAAGTCGTTAATCATGATGCTTAGAATAGTCTATTTCTTGGGAAATAGTTACTGACGGAAGCCTTGCAGTTACTATCTTTGGTGACATGTCGTTTAGGAACAGGTTAATTTAGTAATTTTTTGATTATTTGACTAAAATATGAGTTAAAAAAAGAAAAATGATTTAGACCCCCAGTGGGGGTGCTGGGGTCTTCCCTGATTGGCCAAAAAAAAAATTTTTTTTTTTTTTTTTGGGGTTTCAGCCAGTGGCAGGCTACCAAATGGCACTGGGGTCACTAGGGGTCGTTTGGGATGACTTTTTGACTTTTTACGAAAAGATGTGCAAAAAGTAAAGAAAAAAGAGAATCTTTGACATTTTAGTATGAGTTTTTGATTTTTTAACTTTTTTAATAATTTTTTAACTTTTTAACTAAACCGGCATGTTGCCGAACGAGTAAGTCACAGAAATAGTTTCTCTTAGAATTAAAGACTCCATATATCTTATCCTTCTTAGACCCTACTTTAATGGGAGTTTTGTGCAGTGAACTACCTTTTAATCACTGAAGCATGGAAAAGAAATTTGGTACATAGGTGCAACTATACGTTTGGTGTCTCTTGATACAATAAAGCTGAGGCCATCTAAACCATTAATCAACCTCAAACCCAAAGGCCTTGTGTTCATCTCCAGTAAACAAGAATTTACTTGCACAATTCTGTCATTTCACTTCGTTTGAGAAACCTGATTTGATATGACCACATTGTGTTGCACAAACGGGAAAGAAGGGATTGATGGTCTGAGAACAATATGAAGCTAGATGGAGCATCAGTGGATGGGGTTGGATAAAAATTTCCCATCAAGTCGGATCACTTTGAGGTAGAATTACTTTAAATCCAATTATTGTAAGGTACACCCTACATATGTGTGCAGGTGCAATTATATGTTTGATATATACCTACAATTATTCCTGGTCACGTCCCCAACTTTCATTAAATTAAAGCATATCACATTTATGAACATATTTAACTACACGAGCTAGCAAACGACTCTTTAATTTTTATTTTTTTATTTAAAAGAAAAAAAAACATATATAAAAACTCAGAAACAAAAACAAAATAAGAAAGAAATGGAGATACTATAAAGAAGCCCAATAAAATTAAATGGTAAATGATTTAGTTTATAACGACACCTAAAAGAAGAACTTAGACCATATTTAGCTAATTGAAGAGGATAAATGTAGGGGTGCAACTTGGGTGAGTTCAACCCGAATAACCGAAACCCAGCTTGAATTTTTTTAGGACTTGAATAAGATATTTTCAAATTCGGTATGGGTTTAGGCAAAAATTCATAAACCTGAATTAAATTTGGACGGATTTGGGTAAAGACGTCAAATAACCCGAGCAATCTGAAGCTCAAATTATACATATATAGATATATAAAAATATTAAATATACATATAAATTATTAGTCATTACATGATATTAAAGTAATTTAGATTATTAAACCATATTGAATATATATTATATATACAAATTTAATAAAATCTTACTTTTTTATTTTCACTCATAAATTGTAAAGACTACTATAGCGGCATCTCTCTTACATTATATAAATTATTTTTTTTGATGGTATTAATGATTTTCTATTAAAAAAATGTAAATAGAGTCAAATTTTAATAATTTAATAATGTTTATAAAAAAAACTGAAATTCATTTATAATTCAGGCAACTCAGGCAATTCGGGTCAGTCTTGGGCAGGCAACCTCAGGGTACAATTCGGGCCTGGGTGGGCCTGGGCAAGTCTCTGCACAACTTGGGCTGGGCTTGGACAACTTCCAAACCCACCCGAGTTGCACCCGTAGATAAATGCCTTTGATCTTTTTACCTTTTTTCAAAATAATACTGTTATTCAAGTCTAAAAGTTAGACCTAATTTTCAAATTCAATGATATTACAATCAATTAGAATATTTAAGATAACTTTCTCTGTCATAGTTTCTCTAATTATTAACAAATCATTTTTTTTTACACATCATTGAATTTAGAAAATAAATTTAAAAAATAAGCTTATATATCATTTTCCTTTTCGAAAATTAGATTTTAGTACTTAAACCAATAAGTAACTTCTTTCTTTCTTTCTTTCTTCTTCTCTCTGGATGTTGATCAAGACAATTGCCAAATTTGTAACCATATTCGTTGTTTTTCTGGCAAATGAACATTTGTTGTTTTTTAAATTTCTAAGGTAAATTACACTGATCTCCTTCGAGGTTTACCTTAATTACAGGTACCTCCCATGTAGTTTCAAAAATTATACTGACCTCTCATACTTTTGAAAATAATACACAGATTCCCTATTTCCGTTAAAACAACATAAACGACGTTAACTTGACAACCGAATCAACCATAATGCCCTTGAACCACATTGTGAAAAGACACAACTGACCCTTCTCTATCTTCATCTTCTCCATCTTCACAAACCCTTCTCCCAACATCTTAATGGCAGAAACCATCTCTGCAATTTCTCCCGAAGAAAACCCATTTCCATTCACAAACTTAGAATCAAGATTAGGGCAAGAATTCCTATCAATCTTGCCTGAACTCTTTGATCTAATTCCAATAGCAATTGAATATCTGTCATTGAATTTCTTTGTCCTAAACCAAGGAGGTACCAAATCTTGATCAATTGGGGTTTTTGTGTAAAACCCAACCCTTAAGGTAAAAAAAAAAAACCTCTCTCATTCATTCTTATATATATATATATATATATAGAGGGAGAGAGAGAGAGAGGGTCTTTTCAGCTTGGTGTGAGACTCTGGAGTAGAGAGCTTCAGTGAAGTAAAAACCCACTCTCTCAATTGGATCTCCATCTTCGCTCACCTATTCTCGAACTTGTATCAGTGATTTCAAGCCTTTTCTGGTTCAGACTATGCAAATCGAAAACAATCAAGCAGAGCTTTTAGAAGCAATTTTGATGAATCGTGTTCCGGCGATTTCGAAGCTCCAGCAACGACATCGTTGTTCTTTGGCAAAGGATTAGTCTCCGATTGTGGAACCGAAGATGATGGAACACATAGAAGAGAGCTCTAAGGTTGAAGAAGACTAGCAATTTTCTAGGTATTGAAGAAAATTACTAGATTGAGATCAGACGGTGGAGACGAAGCTACACTGAGTTGACGACAAAAATTTCTAAAGAAATGGAGAGAGAGAGAGAGAGAGAGAGAGAGAGAGAGAGAGAAGATGGGAAGATAGCACAGAGAGATGGAAGAGAAATAGTGAGAGGGAGAGAAACAGAGCAGAGAGAGAGAGTGAGAGGGAAGAGAGATGAAATGTATGTGTTTATATATATATAGGTAAATTACACTTACCTCCCCTAAAGGGTAGTATTGGAACTTGAAGAATAATTATGGATGACATCAGCATAATCTATTTGAATTTGGACGGATGGGTAACAGAATGGGGTCTTTGTATATTAGTTTCAAAAGTAAGGGAGGTCTGTGTTATTTTTGAAACAACAAGGGAGATACCTATAATTAAGACAAACCTTAAGGGAGGTCAATGTAATTTTCCTAATTTCTAAAGCACACTACTTTTTAGTGACCATATTTTGAAATAAATTTGGATGACCACATTTTTATTGTGGTAGATGGAGATAACTAAAAGGAAGATGTTATTTATTTATTTATTTATTTTAAAGTAAATTACACTTCTTCTGAGGTTTGAGAAAATTATAAATAGTATTTTTATTTTATCGTGTTTGTCTCTTAAAAAAAAAAGGAATAATCTATTTTCAAATTCAATCTTGTTGTCTAATTTTTAGGAAACAAGTGTGATAAAATAAAAAGATTACAAGTATTTGATTGACCTAATCATAATATTATAGAGAACCATGTGGCCGTACTCCGAGAATACCCAATAATCACCCTACATTGAGAATCTTAGAAAATAAACGGTTCGAAATAAAACCCATGGTGAGCTTCACGGTCCCCTCAAATTTTTTCAACTTTATATTTGAACTTTTTTTTTTTATCAACAAAAAAAATTTACTGATGTAAAATAAAGTATGGAGTACAAATAAATTAAATCAATAAAAAGTAGACAAGAAAATAGCATCAAAGGTCTAGAAACATATATCAAGAAGTTGACACATGTACCAAGCTTATCATGAACTATACTAATAAAGCCTAACACTTGGGGAGCTTCTATTTGCACACACAGTATACACTTTTTGCATATCCTCCTCCCTATATTTTTTGCACATCCTCTTTATTAAGTGTGTGTATAGAGTGGGTTTAGTGTGTGTAAATAAAAGTTCCCTAACACTTGACAGAACAATAAAATATGACAACCTAGCCACAAAAAATCAACATGAAAGTCACCTAAAAGAAACAAAACCAACAACGAGCAATGAACTGAAAGCCACGCCAAAAGGAATTACAAAGCAAAAAGCCACTATCAGAAATCCCATATCAAATGGAATTTCAAACCAACTGCAATTCCAGAACATCCTACAATGAACATACTAAACTCATACTAAAGCAACCTCCAAGTCAAATTTGACCCTCAAAGAAAAGGAAAGAGCGCCATGGCTCTGAAATTCCTTTATCAAAAAATCGAAGCAGCATCATTGCTTACGATACTTATCATGTGAATTCTTGCCTTGATAATCTGGTCCAACTCTGCAAAATTCTTCCTTTCCTTTGTGTTAAAGTATACAATACAACACACACCAGCACACACCCACTAGCATCACATGTTCATATCACACTGTAAAGCACACACCAGCACACAAGAAAGCTTAGTTTAATGTATTGTAATATACACTTCGGTCACCTTCTCCTCTCTATAAATAGAGAGAGCTCAGTCTCTTGTAAAATATAGAAATATAACAGACACTGAATATACATCACTGTCATTTCAGTCCTTCTCCTCTCTTTCATTTCAGTATTTATTTAACATGGTATCAGAGCTATAAGATTTAGACCTACATTTTTTTTCTCACCGGCGGGCAGTCGGTTGGCAACCTTGCCTTCACTGCCCGCTGGAGATTGGGTACACATACCTTCACTCTTGTTGTATTTCTTCATAGTATCCGGCGTCGGAGCTCAGTCTCCGGCTTCTTCTCCGACCAACACTCCGGTGAAAGAGAGTAGCAATACAGCTTTCAGATCGACTCAGCTCCGTTAGATCGATCCCTCCGGCGTTATTCCTCGGACTACTAGGCATCGACCTCGACAACCTCGGAGAATCCAGACTTCGCCTGAAAATCTGTCTCATCGCCGAAATCCAATGAACCGTTGGATTCGGCGGTGGTCCGGCCGAGTTGAACTTCTTGCAGAAATTGATATGCCGAGTTAAAGCTTCTTCAGTACTGTTCACCTCTCTTTTTCCCAGCAAACAAATCACAGGGGTCTTTCTCTCTCCTTCCTTTTCTTGCAGAAATTGATATGCCGAGTTAAAGCTTCTTCGGTACTGTTCACCTCTCTTTTTCCCAGCAAACAAATCACAGGGGTCTTTCTCTCTCCTTCCTTTTCTTTTTTTTTTTTTAATCACACCCGTCCCCTGCCTCCACTTTATTTTTTTTTATTATAAAACTTACTTGGTGCAAACTCCATTTGGTGGTTTGATCTCAGTGGAAACCACTATCCTCATCTTTTCTTTTATTTCATTTCCACCCACCCATGCCTTCTTTTATTAATACAATACATCTTGTTCGTTTTTTTTTTTTAATAGTTCCACCGAGTGAAAGTCCACTTTCCTCCCCATCACCACCTTTCTTTTTTTTTTTTTAAAGCACTATCCCCAATTTTATATACACTTTTCTATTCTAAACTTTTCTCCACCACCCAACACCATCATCACATTTTTCACCGCCCAACTGTTTTATCTTTTATCTTTTATTCCACAAAAAAAAAAAAAAACAAAACAAAACAAAACAAAAAAAAAACAAAACAAAACAAAATAAACAAAATAATAAAATATATATATATATATATATAAAAATAACAAAAAAAAAAAAAAATCCATCTGCACACCAAACTCATTTTATTCATGTCGGGGCTCCCCCCGATCACCATTTTACACCACACAAAAAAAAAAAAAAAAACAAAACAAAAACAAAAAAAAAAAAAGAACCACCACACCCACAAGCGGGATTTTTTCCTTATCCCTTCTCTACTCTGTCGCCGGTCTCTTCTTCTTGCCTCCATCCTGCGCGGCCCTTGACGGTGCTGCCTCCGTGTTTTCCACGCCGCCGAGCACGTTCACTCCCCCATACTCCTCCACTGCAGCATATGGAGGACCTCCAAAACGGAACATCACGGTGGCCTTCCGTTTCAACTCCTTGTTTTCTGCCCTTAGCACGCTTATCTCTGCTCGCGCATCCTTATACATGCGTTGGAGCAGAGCCAGCTGGGAGTTTAACTGCTGCACCTCATTTGCCCTACTCTGCAGCCGGTTCGACAAGTTTGTGACCGCCGTCATGGACTCCACACATGCCTTCAAAGTATACTGATTAGCCTCCACATCCGTTTGCACTGCCATTCTTTGCTCCACAGACCGCATCGGAAAGTTCAACGGAGCAAACCCTGGGGCGCCTGGTTGAGGTTCAGGGGCCACCGCACCCGTTATCTCTCTTGTTGACTCGTTAAGGTCGGGAAAGAGAGTCAGCAGACCACGGGACGACGAAGCCATCTCTCGCAACAGAATGTTACAGACTATCTCTCTCAGCACAACGAAGCGTTTTTCAGCAGTTTTTCTTCGCAAGTTGTTTGTCTTCTGCCTCAGCCTCAGCCTTCGTCTTGATTAAATAACCCAGACAGCCACGCGCATCGCGCGCCTCTTGACGCCAGACAAACGGGCACGCCAGCCAAGGCACTCACGTGCCTCGCCATCATATCTGGCACGCCTTTTGATGCATCGGGCACGCCTTTTGATGGCACGCCTTTTTGACAGATTTGGCACACCTTTTGAGGGCACGACTTTTGAGGGCTCGATATCTACATCCATGTATATCTTTTGGGCAGCCTATATACACACTCATACAGTGTCTTCTACACCGGTCAGCTTTATCAATCCCTTTGTTTCAACCTCAAATAGGTTTCTATCTTCACACCTATTTGAGTTTGAGGGGGGGTTATACACAGTATCATGTATAAGTCCAGTATCATGTATAAGTCGCTCATGGCGCACTCCCTAAGTCGCCTCCTTGGTGCACCATCACAAGCTTCTACACCGGTCCGACATGACCCCATAAACTGTCCCGACATTTGATTTCGGTCAGCTTCTACAACGGTCCGACATGACCCCATAAACTGTCTTCTACACCGGTCCGACATGACCCCGTAAACTGTCTTCTACAACGGTCCGACATGACCCCGTAAACTGTCTTCTACAACGGTCCGACATGACCCCGTAAACTGTCTTCTACAACGGTCCGACATGACCCCATAAACTGTCTGCTACATCGGTCTGACACGATCACACAGTGTCTGCTACAACGGTCCGACATGACCCCGTAAACTGTCTTCTACAACGGTCCGACATGACCCCGTAAACTGTCTGCTACAACGGTCCGACACGACCATACAGTGTCTCTTATCCCATTTTTTTTTTTTTTTTAATTTTATTTGTCCGCTTATTTTTTTCTGTTTTGTTACTCTCTCCAAACTCAAGTTGGCTAGTACCTATCCTCCTTGAGTTTGCGGGGGGCTGTTAAAGTATACAATACAACACACACCAGCACACACCCACTAGCATCACATGTTCATATCACACTGTAAAGCACACACCAGCACACAAGAAAGCTTAGTTTAATGTATTGTAATATACACTTCGGTCACCTTCTCCTCTCTATAAATAGAGAGAGCTCAGTCTCTTGTAAAATATAGAAATATAACAGACACTGAATATACATCACTGTCATTTCAGTCCTTCTCCTCTCTTTCATTTCAGTATTTATTTAACACTTTGAAATCTATTCCAGATACTTTAAAACCATCACTTCAACTCAATTTGGATGGGCATCAGAGCTACTTTAGCAGAGTTGGACATTCATGCCTTGGATCTTTCTTTGTTAATATGACTTAGGTTCTGTATTTGAACCTCACTATCCATCTGATAATTAAAATGCTTTCACGTGTTTGCTCATTATGAAAAATAAATAAATAAATAAATTCCACCACATGAGGGTGGGTTGAGAATATAACATAAATAATAAAATTACCCCTCTTTTTAACAACTTAAACATTTAGAGGAATTGGCATAAAAAATTCAACAAGAATTAGAGGATAGTGTGATGAAAACTTACAGGATATGCAGTAAATCAATATGTTGACTTCAGGAAGACCTCTCCTTAGTATCCTTCTTCTTCAACAGAGACTTTCAAAAAGAAACAAATCTGTTTAGTATTATTTAATAGCTCACTTATTTGTAATAAGGACTAATTTCATTGTGCTAAACCCTCTGTGCTTATGCATGCCTCAATTTATATAGAATAAATAATTCTTGAACCTTATTTCAAGAAAAGTATGTTTTCTTTCTCTACGCCAACAAATATGTGATTCTTTGCTTATTTCTGGAAGCAATTTATGGGATGCTTAATCCGGTGGTGACTTCAAGAATTTTTATAAATGATATCACTCTACAAATTTAAATTTTACAAATTCTATAAGAAGTGAACAACATTCGCTTTGTTTAGTTTTGAGTTTTCAAAATAGTTGAACTTTTTGTATTTTGTGCTTTGTTATCTTTAAAAAAAAAAAATTGAAATTTTATTTAATTTTTTTATGTAACTAACTTAAATATATTTTAAAAGTAAAATATTTATGAAAAATAATAAAATAAATAAAAATTTAGTGAATTTTTATATTTTTTTTAAGACACTCAATCCATAAGTCTAATTATAAATTTATTGAATTTAAGAATACACGCTCAAAATTATTATATTTATAAAGACATACTTCTACAAAACATTGGGATCCACGTCGGTCTGTTCAATCAATATCCTCTCTCTCTCCCTCTCAATCACCAACCCCTTCTCTCTCTAAATCACCTACTTTCCTCTCCTCTCTATCTCTCTCAAGTGCATTCCTCTCTCTTGATTTCTCTAATGCTGTGTTTCGTTGGGGAATTTGAAGACGAATTTAAAAAGGGAAATAAAAAAAGTAGGTGAAATGAGAATAAAATATGCCTAAATTTCACATAGTTTCACACACCTTTTCCCTTTCTCTTTCCAAATCTCTCCCCAAATCCTCCAACCAAACACAACATTAGTATCTCTCTCTCTCTCACACACACTATGGGGGTTTTCGGAAATAAATTTTTTTGGTCTTTTGGCTAAAATAACATGAAAAAATAAAATAGGCTTAGATAAAATATCAAATCAAATTCATAATTATGTTACTTTTTTTTTCAAAAACATCACATCCAATTACAAAAAAAAAATCGAACCCTCTTTCCAAACACAACTATTTTTTTTTTTTTTTTGGTGAATAAACACAACTATTTTAGACTACTAAAATAATCTAAAACTAAAGCCCATTCAAATAGCCAACTTCCCAGACTCCTTAAAAAGATAAAAGTAAAAAATTAAATAGATAGGAAAAATCTATGTGTGTGTGTGTGAAATCAATTTGTATAGATAGAAAGAAAAAAATTCAACAAATAAGGGAACTAATCTGAGTAGGCCAAAGATATTCAACATATAATTTATTTGGTAAAATTTCAACAAATAAGGGAAAAATAGGCTTGGTGAATTTCAATAGATATGGGAAATATGCTTGATAAATTTCAATAGATAGATTAAAAAAAATTGAATAGATAGGTTCAAAAAAATTGAACAAATAAAAAATATTTCAACAAATAGGTTCATAAAAATTGAACAAATAAAAAATATTTCAACAGACAGTTTCATAAAAATTGAACAGATAAAAAAATTTCAACAGATAGGTTCAAAATAAATGAACTTTCAATAGATAGGTTATAGGGTAAAATTAAAAACAAAATGTTCTCCAAACTAATAAAATATATTTCTCACCACAATATTTCACAAAGAGTGTACTTCTTACCAAAGAAAAATACTCATGAGATCTAATGCCTTACACCCTTTTTAAAATAGACTTTTCACCAATTTTCTCTTTTTCTTATTTAGTGATTTTTTTAAATATTTTTCACAATTTTTTTTTAAATGTACTAGATTAAGTGGATCTAAAAAATTTATAAAAGAAAATTCTTAAAATATTTAAAAAGGTGACTAAAGATAAAAATAAATAAATAATGAAAAATAAAAAACTCAAACAGAATAATTTAAAACTTCTGAAACAATAGGCGTATAATGAATATTGATCCCTATTTGATGAGATCACTTAACTTTTTAATTGAATTAAGCTATATTAAATAAAATATTAACAATATAAGTATTTTTTTCAAATAATTTTTGATAGCTTGATGGGTCAGCTCCCATGTGGAGTCCCCTGGCTTAATCCAATCCTCCCTCACTTGCAAGTTTTTACAATCAAATTTCTACCAATAACATAGCTTTGCATACCTGATTTTTTTTATTTTCTTACCAATAGATAGGAGATTAATTACATTCTAAAAAAATATTTACATAATCAAATAGGCCACTAACTCCCAATAGTTAAAAAGTTAATAAAATTTAACAACCAATCCACTAAACCCACCAAGTCAAGCCGAACAACTTCTAGTTTTCACATACAGCTCTCATAATGGAAAAGAAATAAATTAATCATCATAAAAGATATCAAACTCTTCTTTATAAGAGAAGAACCTAAGATCTCATTTCACAAAAAATACTACACAACCACAATGTCAAATTAGAATTACTACAATTCAAAATCTCTGTACATTGTAGTAATGTTACAGTTTCTTATAGGACAAAATTTCAAAGCAATGTAAAGGGTTGGCACCCCTAAATTAATTCTTGGACAAATTTTTGAACATAATTTTCTAATGAGTAATGTTAGAGACCTACATTTTAAATCCATAAATTCACTCACAATGATATAATAAGAAAGGTAAGCATTATATCATTGAGTGTGTAACTAATTAAAAGTTGACACTGATTATACTTTGTGTGGGTCAAATAGTGAGAATTTGTTGTGAGTCTCAAACATTTTCTTTTTCTAATTGAATTTTATTAATATAAAAATAAATAAATAAACAAACAAACAAAAATTCCCAGTTAGTTAATATATAGAAGATCTATTTTTTAATTTAATTTCTTCTTTACCAACTTCTCAATAAAGTTCAAAAAAAATATATTTATCAAATATTGCTCATTTAGGACTAGAAGGGATCATGCATTGGCTAGCACAAGGGGTTAACAAAGAGGTGTGAGTTGCTATACAGTCTGATTCTTGGTTTCTATTATTGTTTTGTTTTGTCATTTGTGAGTTATGCATTGGCTAGCACAAGGGGTTAACAAAGAGGTGTGAGTGGCTATACAGTCTGATTCTTGGTTTCTATTATTGTTTTGTTTTGTCATTTGTGAGTTATTTTTATGAGATATCAGTTTTGAGTTTTATTTTTTATGTGTTGTGTTTGGTTGTCCTTTTTTTTTTTAATTTTTTTGAACAAAGTTTGGTTGTCCTCTTTTTCTTTTTTTTTTTCTTTTTTTTGGAACAAAGTGTTTGGTTGTCCTCTTTCTCTCTTCATGTATGCTTTTTCCTTAGGGCATACCCTAGTGTTTTCAACGTGTGCTATTAATTATATATAGTATTTATTGTTCTAATGCGCTTGTTTGTTATCATTTTCTTTGGGGAATTATGTAAGTAGTCTTTATATTTTGTTTATTGTATTATTTTGATCTCTATAATTTCAATTAATTCGATTTTAAACATGAATTTATGACTTTATTTCAATTTAATTCAATTGATTACAAATGTTAACATTTTTAAATGAAAAATACACAAATAAGTTGCATGTGTCATACTTTTAGGGGAAAGATTATGAGTTTGCTAAACTCGGTTTGTATCAATTTGGTCCAATTGATAATACCGTTTCTATTTTTGACGAAAAATGATCACTGAATTGGTTGAGTGAGTAAATTTAAACTGTAACAATCAAAATGACATAAAGAGCAAAATATAAGAAGTACCAATATAATTTAGTGTTCTTCATTTTTGCCCTGTGTGGTGTCATTTATTTTTTCTTATACATCAAACTTTAATTTGTTGATTCTCCTTGTTTCATCATCCATTCTTGTTTGTTTATCTGCTAATGAAAAATTGACTGTGTTTGACATTATATATTTTGGAAAATAATTCATCAAATTTGATAGTGATTATTGAAATGAGTTATATATGTTATTATTATTAATATTACATGTTTCAAAACATTGGAATGTGTATTTTTAGGGATGAAATTCGCTAAAACCCAACTGCGTAATAGAATGAAATTTGATTTTTTAGCTAGTTGCTTGATCATACGTATTAAAAAATAAATAAAAACATCACACTTGACATTTTAATGTTGAGTTTATCATAAATGTTATTTTATATCATGTGGAAGTATCAAGCAAAATTTCTAATGTTTAACTTCAGTAGATAGAGGAAATTCCTATTTTTGGAAAATTAATTCAGAGATGATAGTATGCTTAATCATATTTCATATTTAACTATGTTGATAGAGAATATTTAGTTAATAATAATAGTATTGTGTTGGTATAAAAGGATATTGTTTTTTAAATTTTTTCCATAAATTTTCTTGATTTAGAGTTACATGTGTTTTGACCACAAAATTAAAATGCCAAATCTAAACATGTGCCCTCCCAAAGACAGCATATAATGATTAATTTGCATTTTTCTTTTTCTCTTTTTTTATTTCTTTCTCTCTTTTTTTCTCGTGTTTTTTACTGATTGGCATTGAATGTAGGTGAGATCGATGTCGAGGAAAGATGCCAAAATGGTATAGAGAAACTTAATCAGATTACACTTCGAATAGGTAGAAAAGTTGGTTCTTTGCTTCTTTGTAAGTTTGGTACTTTGCTTCTTTATGGAAGTGGGATCCTTAACTTGTACAAGAAAGGGATCATGAAAGAAAAGGAAAAATTACACATTCAGATTCATTTGGATGGACAACCAAAACAAAAATAATAATAAGTGAAGGCATGTTTTTCTTCCCTAGTGCTTCCGATGTTTCATTTGATTTCTCACATTCTAATCTTTTGATTCATTAGTAAATTTTTCTTTACTGATCAAAAGATAAATTAAGGCCTTGGTGTACCCTTTGTTAGAACAATCTTCTGTGTAAATAAAATAACTTGAAAAAATTCAAACAAAATAAATAAATAACATACCGAATTTATTTCGTTGAACCGAATAAATAATTTAAGACCAAGTCGAGTGTGTGACACTCTGTCCTTAAGACAGATTCGCCCCGCTATGGTGCTTACGGTTGAGTGGCGTCTATCTCCCAGGATACAATGATCTTCACAAATTTATAGAAGCACTTCAAATAAATTTGTTCGACGAACCAAACCTATATTCTAACTCTCTGAAATATTTATTCTTAAAACTAAATATGAAGAATAATGCACTAAAAGAAAATAGACAGCAAAGAGACCAAATTTCAGACTGAATTTTCCAAATAGGAATTGGATTATAAAGACTCAATGTCCCGGATCAAGAAAAACCTCTTCCAAAGACTGCCGGAATGATGGACATATATAGGCAAGATAAATCTGACCCGAACAGGCGTATTTCCAATAGTAAACAGGTACCAAACATTTTCAGAAATTGAATTCAAACTGTTTGCTGACCGTTACACATGGAACACAAACATTCAAACATGTCTAAAGTGATCCCTAAGTCAAACAAAGCAACTGCTTGCAACTTTATTTAATAACTATTTAGAATAGTTCAATTAAATAAAGCCAAAAAATTGAATAGATTTATTAAAATTTTGAAAAGGATATAAATATAAATCTATTTGACAAACTTTAGGAAATCACTATTTGAATTTTAGAATTAAATTAAATTCCCACAATAATTTTTTTATTGAAAAAATTCAAAAGAATTTTATCTAAATAAAAATTAATGTTAGACCCGAAAACGACGTCAACTTCCCATTCACTCATAAATGGTTTTGACGTTCCGTCTTCACCGTGTGACTTGCTACGCGGCAAGGAACACGTCACCTCTTCGGACCCACCCCAAAAACGTTTGGGGCCCACTCAAATTGAGCTAAAAAATATGCCTATATTAAACCATTTTTCCAACAATCCCCCACATGAATGGAATTTGACGGAAAAAAAATGCAACAACATGATCTAATCAGAGAGTACAGAAATTGGAAATATTCTGCAAAGGATAGGTAGCTTTTGGCTTTGAACCTTCCCTTGTGAGACACTATCGGATTTACTAGCTAAATAGTGAACATGATGTCTTGAACTGTTCAGCCGTTTGTGTAAACCAAGACAATAGAACTCACACAGTATATCTCCAGACACAGTTTAGTTCTCATTATTGTGTTCATTTTGGCCCTGAACAACCTGGTATTTCATGAGTGCTCTAGAGAATTGTAGCCCTTCACAAATCTCACAGAACCGGCCCAGTTCACACTCACATAGGTAATTCTTATGAAGAATATCCTGCTATACTCCACTAGGTCAACCTAGATATAAGAATCATTAAAAGTTTTACTTAACCTCAAACGCTGCAGACATCACTATTTCATCATAGAAATAGGTAGGAGTTAGACTCCCCAGTGATCCTTCTGAGTCATTCACAACTCGGTTGTCCCTTTGAACCTAGATCTTGGGATCTCCAGTCAACTAGGTTGGGTTGCCGTTGTGGTAACTTTTATTTAATAAGCTTAAGTCTCATTCCCCTCGATGAATTCTCAACTAACTCTCTTGCTAACCCTTTGGTTAGTGGATCCGCTATGTTGTCTTTAGACTTAACATATTCTATGGAAATAATTCCATTAGAGAGTAGTTGTCTTACGGTGTTATGTCGACGACGAATGTGTCGTGACTTACCGTTATACATATGACTCTGTGCTCTACCAATTGCTGATTGACTATCACAATGTATGCACATAGCAGGCATCGGTTTTGGCCATATTGGAATATCTTCAAGGAAGTGGCGAAGCCATTCTGCCTCTTTCCCAGCTTTGTCTAAAGCTATGAATTCAGATTCCATAGTAGACCTAGCAATACAAGTCTGTTTGGAAGATTTCCAAGATACAGCCGCACTACCAAGAGTAAAGACATACCCACTGGTGGACTTCGAGTCTTTAGTATCCGATATCCAATTTGCATCACAGTATCCTTCAAGTACTGTTGGATATCTAGTATAATTAAGCCCAATGTTACGAGTAAATCGGAGATATCTTAGAACCTTTATCATTGCTTTCTAGTGTTCTACTCCCGGATTACTCGTATATCTACTTAATTTACTTACTGCATAAGCTATATCTGAGCGAGTGCAGTTCATCAAGTACATTAAGCTTCCAATAATTTGGGCATACTCTAATTGAGAAATACTTTCCTGTACATTCTTAGAAAGATATAAATTAACATCTACAGGTGTTCTAGCAAGATGATCATCATCTTTGTTGAATTTGTCAAGTATTTTCTCAATGTAATGAGATTGTGACAAAGCATATCCTTCTGATGTTTTGGTAATTTTCATACCAAGTATTACATCAGCAATGCCCATGTCCTTCATGTCAAAATGTTTATTCAACATTTTCTTGGTAGTTTTAATCATGTCATTATTACTACCAATGATGAGCATATCATCTACATAAAGACATACAATGACATAACCTTTATCTGTGTTTTTAATATAAACACATTTGTCACACTCATTAATTTTAAATCCATTTAACATCATTGCCTTGTCAAATTTCCCATGCCATTACTTTGGCGCTTGTTTTAAACCATATAATGATTTAACCAATTTACACACTTTCTTTTCTTTTCCTGGAATAGAAAACCCTTCTGGTTGTTCCATGTAAATTTCTTCATTTAACTCACCATTTACGAAAGCGGTTTTTACATCCATTTGATGAATTTCTAAATTGTATAGAGATGCAATGGCAATTAGCATTCTAATGGATGTTATTCTAGTAACCGGTGAGTATGTGTCAAAATAATCAAGACCTTCTTTTTGTCTAAATCCTTTGACGACAAGTCTTGCCTTGTATTTTTCAATTGATCCATCCGCTTTCAATTTTCTTTTGAAAATCCACTTGTACCCAAGAGGTTTACAACCTGGTGGCAAGTCCACTAATTCCCAAGTGTGATTTTGCAAGATGAATTCAACTTCACTGTTGACAACTTCTTTCCATAAAGGAGCTTCAGGACTGGACATAGCCTCTTTAAAAGTTAAAGGCTCATTTTCTAACAAATATGTTAGAAAATCTGGATCAAAAGATTTTGAGGTTCTAGCACGTTTACTACACCTAAGTTCCTCTTCCTCATTTTGATCCAACTCTTGTTCTTGATCATGTTCTTGATCCTGACTAGTAATAGCATCAAAAGATCTTTTATGAGTACTAGTCTCTTGTCCAGTCATCTTTGGAAATACATGTTCAAAGAAAGATGCATTCCGAGATTCAATAATAGTATTTACATGCATTTCGGAATGTTCTAATTTATGAATCAAAAACCGATATGCACTACTATTCTTGGCATAACCAATGAAAATGCAATCAATGGTCTTAGGACCTATTTTAGTCTTTATAGGACTAGGAATAGCCACTTTAGCCAAATACCCCCACACTTTTAAGTATTTATAGGATGGTACTCTTCCATGCCACAATTCATAAGGTGTTTGATTTATTTTCTTTCGGGGTACTTTATTTAAAATATAATTAGCAGAAAGTATTGCTTCCCCCCACAAGTTCTGAGGTAATCCAGAACTAATTAACATGGCATTCATCATTTCTTTTAAAGTCCTATTTTTCCTTTCAGCAATTCCATTTTGCTGAGGTGAGTAAGGAGCGGTGGTTTGATGAATTATTCCATATTCTTTACAAAACTCACCAAAAGGTGATTCATATTCACCACCTCTATCACTTCTAAGTTTCTTGATTTTCTTACCAAGTTGATTTTCAACTTCATTCTTATATTGAATGAAAGTTTCCAAAGTTTCATCCTTGGTTCGAATTAAATAAACATAACTATATCTAGTATAGTCATCTATAAAAGTGATAAAATACTTTTTCCCACCTTTAGTTTGAATTGATTTAAAATCACAAATGTCACTATGAATTAATTCAAGTGGTTCTGTACTTCTTTCAATTGAATGAAAAGGAGTTTTAAATAATTTTGCCTCAACGCAAACTTCATATTTATGATTTGAATCAATGTTAAATTTAGGTAAACATTCCATATTAATTAATCTACGCAAAGATCCATAATTAACATGTCCTAGTCTACCATGCCACAAATTTGAAGACTCAAACAAGTAAGAAGAAGATGTAGTATTATTAATAACTGAGGGTACAACGGTCATTACATTTAACTTGAAAAGGCCATCAGACATGTAACCTTTTCCTACATACATCCCGTTTTTGGTAAGTACAAACTTGTCACTTTCAAAAACTAGCCTAAACCCATTCTTACTCAACAAAGATCCGGAAACTAAATTCTTGCGAATGTCCGGTACATGCAACACATTGTTGAGAATGAGTTCATTTCCAGATGTCATCTTGAGTATAATCTTTCCTTATCCTTCAACTTTGGAAGTTGAGGAGTTGCCCATAAAAAGTTGTTCACCATTGTCCACTGAAGAATAAGATGTGAACATCTTTTTGTCGGCACAAATATGGCGAGTAGCACAAGTGTCCACCCACCATTCTTTAGGATTTTCGACAAGATTTACCTCGGAAACAACTGCAGAAAGATTGATGTCATCGATACCATTGGAAATATTGTCCACTTCAGTCATGTGGGCTTGAGCAGGCTTCTTGCTTGTTCTTCTTTTGTTTTTGCCTTTGCTACGGCAATCTTTAGCCCGATGTCCCTCTTTATCACAGATGTAACATTTGCCATTAAACTTGTACTTTTTATTTTCCCCTCCTTTTAGAGCCTTGTGATGAACTTTCTCCAGAAGACTTTCGTTTCTTGGTTTTTGAAGCATGTTCCACCACATTTGCCTTAGACTCCATAGGAAGCTTACCAGCCCGCTTTTCAGAATTGCGGTTGTCCTCCTCAATCCTCAAACGCACAATTAACTCGTCCATAGAAATTTCTTTGCGCTTGTGTTTGAGGTGGTTCTTGAATTCCTTCCAGCCTTTTGGTAATTTTTCAATTAAGACTGCAACTTGAAAGGATTCACTGAGAGACATACCTTCTGCGTGAATGTCATGCAGAATGAGTTGGAAATCTTGAGCTTGGCTGATCACAGTTTTTGAATCAACCATTACAAAATCCAAGAATCTGCCAACCACAAATTTCTTTGAGCCGGCATCTTCTGTTTTGTACTTTTTCTCCAACGATTCCCAAAGTTCCTTTGTTGTTTTGATTAGACTATAGACATTGTATAATGTGTTGTCAAGTCCGTTCAAGACGTAATTCCGGCAAAGGAAATCGGCATGTTTCCAAGCATCAACCGCAGCAACCACTTGCCGGTCGGTTTCATCCTCTTTCAGGATAGAAGCATCTTCACGGAGAAAACAAGGCAGGTTCAGAGTTATAAGATAGAACAACATTTTCTGTTGCCATCTTTTAAGGTCAGTTCCTAAGAACTTCTCTGGCTTTTCACCGTGATTTACCAGTACTGTTACAACAGGAGAGGGGGTTGGCGTCATTGCAGCCACCACAGTAGTACTTGTTTGGGCATTTGTTTCAGTAGCCATTAATTCTAATATATAAAATAAAATTATAATTAGAATTTACACTACACATAAAATTAAACCAAATTCACAGAATTAAATTCTGTAAAAATAAAAGAAATAAGAATGTAACTTTTATTTTTTTTTCAATTAATTTGGAAATAAAATAAACTTTTATTTAACCAAAATAATGCCACACAGAAAATTAAATTCTGTAAAATAAAAGAATATAACTTTTATTTTTCAATTAATTTGGAAATAAAATAAAATTTTATTTAACCAAATGAATTCCACACAGAAAATTAAATTTCTGTAACACTTCAATAATTAAAATACTGAAACAGAATTTTAATTAAAGAAAACTCAGAAAATAATTTCTAAAAACCAAAATTAATTTTCTGACAAAATTCCACAAAAATATATTCTGAATTATTAATGACACCAGTATCGTACTACTAGTTGTTGTCAAAAAAAAGAGATAGTATATTACTACTATCTGTCAAATAGCATATAATCACTATTTGTTTTTCCAACCAGAATATTATTTTGTAAATCCACATAAAATAATTTTCTTCCGAAATTATTTACGAAGAATGAAAAAGGAAAACAAACGAAAAATTCTGTAAACAGAATAATTCGAGTCTGTCTTAAAATTGTTAGAATAATCTTCTGTGTAAATAAAATAACTTGAAAAAATTCAAACAAAATAAATAAATAACATACCGAATTTATTTCGTTGAACCGAATAAATAATTTAAGACCAAGTCGAGTGTGTGACACTCTGTCCTTAAGACAGACTCGCCCCGCTATGGTGCTTACAGTTGAGTAGCGTCTATCTCCCAAGATACAATGATCTTCACAAATTTATAGAAGCACTTCAAATAAATTTGTTCGGCGAACCAAACTTATATTCTAACTCTCTGAAATATTTATTCTTAAGACTAAATATGAGGAATAATGCACTAAAAGAAAATAGACAGCAAAGAGACCAAATTTCAGACTAAATTTTCCAAAGAGGAATTGGATTATAAAGACTCAATGTCCCGGATCAAGAAAAACCTCTTCCAAAGACTGCCGGAATGATGGACATATATAGGCAAGATAAATCTGACCCGAACAGGCGTATTTCCAATAGTGAACAGGTACCAAACATTTTCAGAAATTGAATTCAAACTGTTTGCTGACCATTACACATGGAACACAAATATTAAGTGATCCGTAAGTCAAATAAAGCAACTGTTTGCAACTTTATTTAATAACTATTTAGAATAGTTCAATTAAATAAAGCCAAAAAATTGAATAGATTTATTAAAATTTTGAAAAGGATATAAATATAAATCTATTTGACAAACTTTAGGAAATCACTATTTGAATTTTAGAATTAAATTAAATTCTCACAATAATTTTTTTATTGAAAAAATTCAAAAGAATTTTATCTAAATAAAAATTAATGTTAGATCCGAAAACGACGTCAACTTCCCATTTACTCATAAATGGTTTTGACGTTCCGTCTTCACCGTGTGACTTGCTACGCGGCAAGGAACACGTCACCTCTTCGGACCCACCCCAAAAACGTTTGGAGCCCACTCAAATTGAGCTAAAAAATATGTCTATATTAAACCATTTTTCCAACACCCTCAATCCTTGATTCATGAACCACTCCCTTAAATATAAAGGATCATCTAAGCTTTAAAATTGATAAAACTATTCACCCTTCTAATACCAAAAGTCATCAATTTGATTGTTTTATGTATGACTTATAAACTAGCTTTTTTACTTATTACAAAAAATATGTACAAAAATAGAGAGGTAATGAGACTCAAAATAAGCCAATAAATCAATAAGTTGACGTTTTTAGATGTTGCCAAAAGAGGCGGGCTGATTTCCTCATTATTATGACTAAATGAAGGATCTTTCTTGTCTATGTTATAACACATATCACATATTTTGAAATATCCAAGAATTCAAACTACATGAAATCCAATTTCTGGTTTGAAGAAAACCAAACCGGCGACATGGCTTCATTTCAATTCATGGATGATGAGTTCACTGATGTGTCATATTACTTTTAAAACCTTGACAATATCTTAAAAGAGAGCATCTTAATAGTGGGTCCAAATCCATGATTTTAATGTTATTCAGGGGATTTTTATTTTATTTTCCATGATTTTTGAAACAAAATAATTAAGAAGTTCAGAAAGTCATATTTGCATATTTTTTACATTTTGATTTGAAAATTTAGAAACAAGCAAGCCCAATAAAATAGGTTAGTAAATGAGCGATTTTAAATATTTCATAAAAAAATAGAAAAATACTTAGTACCCCCACAATTTTTGACCTCCACAACTCCCAATTGATTTGTGATCACATTTTTTTTTTCTTCACTCTCTCTCCTCCCTCTCTCTCTCTCACAAATGTGTGGGGGGTGCTGAGGGTCTGTATTATAGTTGAAAAAAATAACTACTTTCAATGTATTACCAACACAAGATAGCATGTGTGAATATGGTTCTTTTCTTTTTATTTTAGATTGAGCCCGATGAAATTTAAAATTGGATGGCCTTATTACCCGGAATCCTTACTTCTGTCAAGGGGGAAAAAATGTGAATGAAGAAATATGTCTTCCTAAGTCCAATTTCTTCATGCCCTTGGCTTTTTTTTTTTCAATCATTTCAGTGGTAAGCATAATTGTTGCTTATAATTTTTTAGGATGAACTAGAAGTCAATGACAGTTGAAGTCTTAGGCTCCGTTTGGCACAACTCTCAAATTATAGTTTCACCTATTGATTTGAGTGTGTTGTTTGTTTTGAGCTTTCAAATCATAATTCTACACTCATTTCTCAAAACTCAATTCAAAACATAATCATTACTTTCCAAAACTCATAGTCAAACACATAATTCAAAACTCTTTTCAAAACTCAATTCAAATCAATATTTTAATTTTTTAAATATTTTAAATATATTTTAATTTTATTAAGATTTTAAATATTTTAATATTTAAATATGTTACGATTTTTAAATTTTTTAATTTTTTTGAATATTTTTAAATATTTTAATTTCAAAATATTACGATTTTAATTTTTTAAATTTTAAAATATTTTATAAAAATAAATTCAAACTCTATTTTATAAAAATATTTTTAAATATTTTAATTTTTTTGTTACGTATTTGGTTACGATTTGAGTATAGAGTTGTGAAAGTAGTATGGAGTTTCGAGTTATGTGTTTGGTTATGAGTTTTAAAAATAATTTATTAATTGAGTTTCGTTTTATGTATTTGGTTACGATTTGAGTGTGGAGTTATTTTTAAATTTAAAATATCAACATTTTAAATTATTTAAATTTTTTGAATATTTAAATTATTTAAATTTTTACGATTTAAATTTTTTGAATATTTATTTTAATTTTTTACTTATTAAATTTTTTAGATTATTTAAATTATTTAAATATTTATGATTTAAAATTTTTGAATATTTATTTTGAAAAAAAATTATTTCTTTTGTAGCATTTTCAATTAAAAAATTGATTAATGCTATTTTCTGTTAATCATAATTTTTTTTAATTGAATTTTAAAAAAAGTTTGGTTATGAGTGTTGATCAGAATTTTCAATACTGTGAAAGTAGTGTATTTTGTTATGAGTTATAATAACTTGAATTAAGTTTTGAAACTCTTTCCAAAACTCATAACCAAACAAATTTTCTTACTTCACATGTCAAATCAAACTTTCAAAACTCAATTCCATACTCAATTCAACACTCTATTCAAAAATCATAATCAAACAAATTTTTTACACTCAAATCATAATTCCACAACTCACAAACTCAAAATACAACTCATACTCTCAAATCATATTTACAAAACTCTACCAAACGCAACCTTAGTTTTGCTCTACTTTGCAGTATGGGTGGAGTTAAGTTGGCCTGCTATGTTTTGTTAGTTGTGCATGCACTTTGTAGTTGCTTTCCTAGCTATTTTCTACTTTTCTTGTTTTGTTTATTGATTCCTCACCAACTGGAGGTTAGAGCTTCAGTTAGCTCCAAGCTCCTCTTTATTGATGTTCTGTATCTTTTTACATGCTTTCATCAATAAAGATTTGCTTTGCTGATCCAAAAAAAAAAAAAAAAAAGACAGTTGTTAATCAGCATTGTAATGTACATCATCCTATTGGCAAGTGACAAAAGATAAATTAAAAAAGACATATATAAGAAGTTGGTAAAACCTTAACACTAATTAATAATCATATGTATAGACATCAAGTAAAACAATACCTACATATGTATATGTCACGACCCGCTCCCCGTATCCAACGGTTAAGTATCGTGATGGCCAGTAACTGAGATTGCCAATTCTTAAACAAATTAATAAACGCGAGCGGAAGTAATATTTAAATAAGGGTACCAAAATAATCATCGGAGTTTCTATTTTTATTACAAAATATACTGACCAAAAAGGCCGATATTTACATAGAAAAAATATCATAAAAGTGTTGTGTGTGTCTATTCCGCAGTCCCGCATCTAAGACTTTCCAAAGCTATTCCTGAATTGCATTATTTCCTGAAAATTGGTAAACAACTATAAGCACATGGCAGAGTGAGAAATATTATACCGAGAGTGTAGGGAACACGAAATAACCATGGATAGTTATATAGCCAAAACATTTAAGATAACTTAGTCGGAACAAATAATCCTTAAGTAGCAAAACTAAGATTATGTAAATAAATAGCCATAACCACGGTACAAAACAAAACAGAATAGAATAGAACAAAGGTCACAGGTGTGACAATCAAAACAGAGGTACGGATTCAAGAGGTGGCTCGTACGAATTCTAGAGGTGGCTTCCACAATAGTGTAGCATTTAACTCCGCACAGCACTTTGTTTCGCACAGCACAGAGGTGCGGATTCAAAAGGTAGCTCGTATGGATTCTAGAGGTGGCTCCCACAATAGCGTAGCACTTAGCTCCGCACAGAACAGAGGTCAACGGACCCATAACAAACAGAGGACCACAAAGTGGCCAAACAGAAGCCAATGGTTATGTAAGTCCCCCAAGGCGTGGGACTCCCGTAGTGGTACTTACAAAACATAATTGTATATAGGGTCAAAGCTAAATATTCTTAAAACATAAAACAAACATATCCACGGGTTTCCTTTTCACAAATAGGGTTGAGATAATAATCCACGTAACTGAAATCTTTATAAAACATAATTTTTATTAATATACTAATAAAACATACTTGTATAAAATAGATTTTGGTAAGTCAAAACATACGTAAAACCTTTTCACAAATACGATTGAGATAATAATCCACGTAACTGAAATCTTTATAAAACATAATTTTTATTAATATACTAATAAAACATACTTGTATAAAATAGATTTTGGTAAGTCAAAACATATGTAAAATAGATATAATATAACTCACCTTAACTTTAATACTTAACTCTTTCTTTCTACTACCAAAAACTCTTTCAGCTTCCATTATTTTTTTCTTCCTTTCCTTTCTTTCTTCTCCTTTTCTTTCTTCTTTCTTCTTTCTTTTCTTTCTTCCTTTTCTTCTCTAGGTGAAACGCCTCCCTATAAATAGGGAGGTGACCCCGTCCACGGCCAACACGTGGCTAGGCGTCGCTTTCTCTCAGATTTAATTCATAGTTATATAGATTTATTTTTATCCTTAATAGATATTTAAGATAATTACTATTTGATCCAATATTTTAATATAATTATATAAATTAATTAATTTTTAATTAAATTACACTTTATCGTATATCAACAGAAAATAAATTATTTATTTTACTACTACGCCCATTATTATTATTATTATTATTATTATTATTATTATTATTTATATTTTGACCCCTAAACTTTTAATAATTATATTGTTTTACAAAATTACACATAATAATACATAATAAATTATATATTTTCCTAACTGAGATTAAGTAATATTAGTATAAATTCTACAGAATAATTAAAAATCTGAGTTGTTACAGTATATATAAAAGAGTCCTTCTAATTTGTTTTATTGTGTCATTTTGGTATATATATAGTTTGAATCTTATCAATTTGTCATTTATTTTTTAAAATTATATCAATTTAGTTCTATAGATATCATGTGTTAAGAAGTTAGACAGAAATCATTGACAAAATGGTTTATCCTCAAGGGAATAAACAATTTCAAGTTGGATTCAACATCTTAATCATTTTGAGAAGAGCGAATGGACTACTCTACCATTTGATTTCAATTTAATTTTGAATGAACGCATGAATTGGACTAAATTCAACAATATGACAAATTAAGGTATGAAAAATTTATGGGTAAAATTGATGCAATCAAAATTATAGAAAATAACATAAAAGAAATTGAATGGCTTCTCCAAAAGTATAGAAGTCCTTTCCAGTTCAGCTTATGGGAGGTTCACCACAAGTCTCATTTTAGGAATCCTAGTCGTTCATTTTCTAGGTCTCTATGTAAATCAGATATAAGAAAACTTTATTGATATGATAATTGTAGTTCCATACTTTTTTTGAAATTTTAGAATAGATTATTAATTTTTTTGATGATGGTTGTACCTTTTTTTGGCATAGTCAATTAGAGGCCGCCACGGGGTATTAAATTTTGAAAGACGAGAAGCCAACACGTGTCAACCTAAACCGTCCAAATAATGAGTGGGTCGACCCGTGAGGCGCGTGCCATAATCTGGCTATGGGTTTACGACGAAGGAGTAGACTTGGTCAACTCAACGATTACAGGTTCTTGACTTTCAAGAAGTGGTTGTAGAGCAGTCCCTAATTTCTCTTAGCCATAACCACCAGGCAGTTATAAAATAGTAAGGAGGATCTACCCATAATGTGTGACATGTCCAACTTCTAGAATTTCTTGATACTCAAACCCATTATATCAACTAATGTGCTAGTGAGGTGATCTCTAAAAGCATGGGAAATAGACACGTGGCAAATTGTTATGAAAACACAACCTATCAGTTAAGGACGAATTAACTCGAATTATGGAATCATGACAAAATAAAGGTAGAATCTGAATGTGGAGTAAGAATATAGCACGACTAATCAACAAAGGAAGAGAATGGGCAGCATCAAGAAGATGATCATGGGATACGTGTCATAGAATATTATCAGCTTATTTAATCATGTAACTACGTCCAGTCTTTTTTTTTTTTTTTTAGTGTTGACGACTTAAAGAGTATTGAGCATGCAACGAGGAGGGTGGATTCCGGTGTTCAAACGACGAGGACGTCAAGATACCAGGAATCATGGACCAAGAGAGGGGCTGCTCACAGTCTTTGTGGATAATATCCCTAACTCCATGGATCCGAAAGGGCTGTATAAGTTGTTCATGAAGTTTGGTATTGTTAAAGATGTCTTTATTCCAAAAAAGAGACGCAAGGTGAAGAACTCAAGGTTTGGTTTTGTGAGGTTTGATTGCCCTGTGGCCATGGAAATGGCAATCCAAAAAGCTAATGGTTTGTGGGTAGATGATAAGGCCCTGGAAGTAAAGAGTGTCGAATACAACAAGGAGAAAGTTAGGCCAAGGGTCAATCCTCAAAATCATGTGGATGGTTTAACTAATCGCAGGTTCAATAATGCAGGAGGTGATAGGAACGTGGTTCAGTTGAGGGACCATAGATCCTTTGCAGAAAGTAGTTGCTGACAAGACCAATCAATATCGGGATAGCATTATAGTAGAAGTTAATGAGGTGGGTAATGGATGGTTGTACGAGAGTGTCATTATAAGGCTTGAAACGAATCGCTGTGCTCAAGAGTTGCAAGAGGAGTTAAAAGTACAAGGAGTGGGAGAGGTTTTGCTAAGAGAGGGAGGTGGCAGAGATGTAGTTGTAACGTTCGATTCTAAGGATGATAAGAAGTCTAAAATGCCACTGTTTTATCCATGGATCCATGAATGGTGTGAGTTTATTACTGAATGGAATGCTGATCTAAAATTGGACCAGGAGAGAGGCGTATGGCTAAGCTGTTATGACATTCCCCTTAATCTCTGGAGTAGCAGTACCTTGAAGAAGATTGGAAATTTATGGGGTGAAGTTGTTAATATTGAAGGTGATGTTAGCAATCCAGCTTCATTCAGAAGTGCAAAAGTCAGAGTTGCAACAAAAAGTACGGAACCTATTAATAAAGTAATCACCCTGGAGTGTAAAGGGAAGGTTCATCCAGTAAGAGTTTGCGAGGAGCAAAGGGTATTGTCTGAAGTGGTGAAAGAGGTGTGCAAATGCAAGATTCATCTAGATGAAGGGTCTAGTTCCTTTAACAGTACTGATCTAGGGCCTCAAGACAAACTCAAAGAGGAGAAGGTGAAAAGGTAAGACGTGGCAGCGGAATCAGATGCTGAAGTGGCCAGAAGGAATGAGCTGGATCATGTTAGTGAAACATATCAGATGAGGAAAGAGGTTGAGCTAGATGAAGATAATGGGTTATTGCACGCTTCGGCAGTAGATGACTCACTGAATGACTTCGGAAAGGTAAATAGTGCATATGAGAAAGAGGCAATGATGGTGTTGGGAAGCCCTGACAAGAGAGTAAACGAGGCATATCAAAAGGTGGATGGTCAGGTGTATACACCAGGCTTTATAAAGAGTTGTAGTGGATCGGTTATAGATAGGCCAGGGATTAACTTAGAGGTCTTTTTGGGCCAAGCTCTAACAATCAATTGTGGGCCATCCGAGTATGTGGTTAGAGCAGCCCCAGAGCAAAGTCGATCAAGTAAGATTGGGGCAGATAGGCCCAATGAGGAAACCAAAAAGAGTAGGCCTAATATGTTGTGTAACCAACCTAGTCAGTCTAAACTGAGGAAGGGTATGTCGAAAGAGAAGAAAGGCTCGAAGGACAAAGATAAGAAGGGCGAGAAGAAGAATCTGGGTCACTGTAATCAAAAACAAATCGGTGGTTTTTCTGGTTTTGTTAGAAATATGAACCAGATAAGTGCATCATCTAGTAAGAAAGGGTCTAAGGGAGTAATTTTCAGGCCGGCAGTGGCAGCTTTAGCGTCCTCCTCTTCGTATGGCAGCAGTTCAGGGGAAGATAGATTAATCCGGGAAGAAGCTCGCGCTACTCTTCAAATGGGGAGGCTGTTAGGGATTAATTATGAAGGGAAAGAAGCTGAGGCCTTAAACAAGATCTCTGAAATGGAACTGAAGGACAAGGAGCGGATGGGAGAGGGTCAGAGATTGTGAGTTGGGCTATGTCTAGAGGGGTTGTAGAGTTATATTTGTCTTCTAATGAAGATTCTATCATGGAATTGTAGAGGAATGGGTAGAAGGGAGAAAAAAGACAAGATTAGAAGTCTGATTGTAGACAGAAAAATTGATATTGTTTTCCTCCAAAAGACCAAGTTATCAAGTTGCTCTGAGTTAGAAGTTAAAGCACTATGGCCAAAAGCCAAAATGGATTATTTGCATGTAGATTCCGATGGTAATTCAGGAGGTTTGCTTTGCATTTGGGATCCAAGGATTTTCCAACTTTCAGATTGCTGTTGCAATAGGAGCTTTATACTACTTTCAGGTACTATTCTTAATTCCTTTGAGTGTGTCTTAGTTAATGTATATGCTCCTAATGTAGTAGATGGGAGAAGGAAGCTATGGTAGGGTTGAAATCTATTTTCTCTAAGCCCTGGTGTCTTGGTGGTGATTTTAATGAAATCAGAAGTGTGGATAAGAGGATAGGCTGCTCTAGAAGGGACAGGGGTATGAAGGAATTTAATAGCTTCATTGAGTCATGTGAATTGTCAGAAGTTCCTTTGCTGGGAAGGAAGTTTACTTGGTGCAGTGCACAAGAAGGGGTTAAGTGGAGCAAGTTAGATAGGTTTCTAGCAAATCCAGAATGGTTAGAAGTTTTTAAACTCAAATTGTGGGGTTTGCCTAGAATTTTATCAGATCACTGCCCTTTAATCCTCATGGAGGAGGAGAGGGATTGGGGCCCCAGACTTTTTAGATTCATCAATGCCTGGTTGTTACACCATTAGTTCTCAGCTTTTTTTGAGAAAGTTTGGAAGGAGGCAAGAGTAGATGGGTGGGCAGGTTTCATTCTTCAAAGTAAACTTAAATTGCTTAGAGAGGCTTTGCGAAATTAGAATAGAGAAGATTTTGGGGATGTCTCAGCTAAACTTAAGGATGCTGAAGAGGAGTTGAACAAGCTTTATTTGCTAGCAGAAACAAGAGCTCTAGTAGATTCAGAAAAGGCAAGGAGAAAAGTGGTTAGCAGTGTTAGTAGTGAGGTCTGGAAGCTTAGTAGAAGGGCTAAGTGGATATGGCTTCAAAAAGCGAGACTCGACTGGGCTTTGAAGGGGGATAAGAACACTAGATTTTTCCATGTTATGGCCACTAGTAGGCAAAGCAAGAATGGGCTCAATTCTATTACTGTTAGGGATAGGGTGTTTGAAGACCCTGGGGAAGTTAAACTAGAAGTGTATAGTCACTTTAAAAAGCATTTCTCAGAGGATTGGAAATTCAGACCAACCCTAGATGGTGTTTTTAGATTTGTTAGGAACAGTCAGGCATTCGAATTGTTAGAAGCAGAATTTGCAGAGGAAGAACTATGGGCGGCCTTAAAAAATTGTGATGGTAACAAAGCTCCAGGCCCAGATGGGTTTAACCTATTATGCTTTCAGAAGCATTGGAAGTTGATGAAGGGGGAAGTGATCCAATTTATGAAGGAGTTTCATATCCATGGTAAGCTGGTAAGGGGTATCAATAGTTCTTTTATAACCTTAGTGCCTAAAAAAGAGAATGCAGTTGGGTTGGAAGATTTTAGGCCCATAAGTCTTGTGGGGTCTCTATACAAAATTTTATCAAAGGTGTTATCATGTAGACTTAGAAAGGTTTTGCCTGAAATAATTAGTGAAGCTCAATCTGCCTTCCTTCGTGGCAGGAATATTTTGGATGGAGTCATAATAGCAAATGAGGTTGTTGATGGGTGGAAAAAGGCCAAAAGGAAGGGTGTGATTTTGAAACTTGATTTTGAAAAGGCCTATGATTCTGTCAATTGGGAATTCCTCTTCTCTATGTTGTCTAGATTTGGTTTTGGTGCTAGGTGGATTGTTTGGATTAGAGAATGTGTCTCCTCTACTAGGCTATCAGTCCTTGTGAATGGTTCTCCCACTGAAGAATTCTCTCCCCAAAAAGGGCTAAGGCAGGGTGACCCTCTCTCTCCTTTTCTATTCATTATAGTGGCAGAATGCCTGAATGTTCTATTGTCCAGAGCATTAGATATGAATTTAATTAAGGGTGTTAGGGTAGGGGTTAATGGAGTTCTGGTGTCCCATTTGCAATTTGCAGATGATTCTATCCTATTTTGTGAGGCTGATGAAGGGGAAGTAGTCAATATAAAGAGGATCCTTCGATGTTTTGAGCTAGTATCAGGGTTGAAAATAAACTATCATAAGAGTGTGGTTTATGGAGTAGGAGTGGAATCTGTTGTCCTGGTAGATTTTGCTATTAAACTGAATTGTATGATTGGCTCAAACCCTCTAAGGCCTTAAAGGAACATCAAATGCAAGCATATGAACATCCCATGGGGACTGAAATGACATGTTAAATGGTTCCAAACCACTGAAATGATGCAAGCAATGTATGCTCAACACTCACACACCCAAGGCTAACAAGCCAAAATGCAAGGTGGCTATACAAGGCATGTCATGGATGGCCAAAACAACCACAAACAGACCTTAGGCATACTAAAACATGCACAAAAGTTTCACAAAGCTAAGCCAAAACTAGTAAGCATAGTGGTCTAAATGCTAGGCATATGTTAAGGCAATTTCATGGCATTACAAGACAAGTATGCAAAGCAAGCATGGTTTGTCCAAACCAACTTAAAACGGAGATAAAACATGGCAAAATACTACCAAATACCCACTAAGACATGGCCAACGTGGTCTTAACAAGATGTTCACACATGAGACTAAAATGGCCAATATTGAAGGCAACAAGGAGAGGGGATGACCCTCTCCTTCTTAGGACCTTAAAGCACCATCCCCACCACTGAAATCCAGAGGGATTTCAGTGGTGAGGAGGCCCAAACAAGGTGGTCCTGGAGCTCACCAAAATAGCACAAAATGGGGGGCCAAACAAGGCCTATGAGGGGTCAAACAACCCCAAACGCCAAAACAACCTTAAACAACTATTTTAAGCAAGTAAAAAAAAGACTTTTATATGTTATACACGAAGCTCAAAAACAGATGCAAGGTAGGCAAAAAGACTATGCAAAAATGGAGTATTTAAAGGTAAAGTTCTTACCCTTGTAGACCCCTTCAAGAACAGCACTCCAGCTGCTTTCCTTAGGCCAAAACCAGCTCAAGAACTCTGAAAATCACTCCTTAGTACCTCAGTAGCTAAAGGAAAGTGTAACTCTAGGTGTTTGTGTTCAAAACTATGAACAAAACACCTTAAACACCAAAGAGAGGGAGATATAGAGATAGAATAGACACAAGACTCAAACCCTAATCTCAGACCTCTCTCTTGAACTTCTGGAACCCTGGAGGAGGGAGGAGAGGCCCTCCCTTTATAGAGGATCACTCTTGAAAAGCTTACAAAACAAGCTAAGCAAGAGTGAAATATGGAGGGGGGGCAAAGTGTATGCCAGCTAGCATAGCTGGTATAAAAATATCTGCAAAAGCAGATGTACAGTGGTCGGCCAGCCAAAAATGACAAATTGACCAAACAAATGGTCGACCGACCACAAAGAGTGCCGACCGGCCAAACATTTGGCCGATGGCAATAAAACAATGGCCGGTGGCCTCAAGCCATGGCCGATGAGATGTGGGGATGGCCAACAAGCCATTCCCTACTCCTTAAAAGCAAAACACAAGTGTTTGGTGCAAACACAAAACAGGCAAGTCGAGAGGTCTTGAGGCAAGGCGCTTGGCCGAGACCTCTGAGAACTCAAGACGAACACGAACATGGATGATCACCGAGTGTTCAAACGGTGACGTCCATGTCTTGAGGACGGTCAAAAATGGGGTGTCTACAGCAGGCCATTACTTGTGGACGGAAGGCCACTACTTCTGGCCCTCCGGCCACTTGTGAAAAACCCAGATATTTGTTTCCAACTGCCCCCCAAAAGCTTTAGCTGTTTGTACATAGATATTTTCGACTGAGGCTCATGTTTTTCTATATATACTTGACCTTCTGTCATGTTTTTAGGTTATAAAATTTTCCAAAGGGACCAAAACTTGAAATTCTCTCTATCTCTATCTTGCAACCTGTACACTCCCTCTCTGTACACTTCCTAAACCAATATTGGAGCTCTTCTTGTTGAGATTGTTAAGTCCAAATTTCAGCCTTTGAGAGTGAAAGACTTATGGTTTGTGAAACAAAGTGTTATTCCTCTTCAAGAGGTATAACCTTGGCCTTCTCTACATTACTTTTTTTTCTCAACTTTTCTTACTGTTTTTAGATCAATTTTGGACTATTTTTATGGGCTAAAGCTTGTGGTTTAAGGCTATTAAAGGTAGAAGGGTTAACCACCCTTCTTTACACCTTGTCTCCTAAGCCTTTACACTTGCGTTTCCCATCTCTTTGTCCACTTTTTTTGAGCTTTTAAATACTGATTTTTAGAGTTATTTCGGTGGCAAAAAACATGTTTTGAGGTCCAAAATTAGAGTGGTTAGCCTCCCCTCCTTGTGTCTTGCTTACTAGTTTAACATGCTCCATGTTTTAGCTTATTGTTCTAGCTATTTTTGTCTTAATTCCAGCATGTTTACGACTTATTTAGCACTGTTTTAGGACTTTTTTGGGCTGGTTGTGTCATTTATTCTTTATATTACATGCTTGTAGTGTAATGGTCCTCATAGGTTTGGTGGTTTAGGCCTTAACCACCAACCCATTTGAGTTGATAACATTTGTTTATGTCTTTTCATACTTGTTTTCACCTCTAATCACCTCTGCAACCTCCCTCCTTTCTTGGCTTTTGCTTTGCTTTGAAAGTTGGTTCAAACTAGTTGCTTGTTTAAAGCATGAGATTGAGGTCTTATGCTCAATGGTTTAATCCCTTTGGGGGTTCATTACCAACGGCATGATACTTCTCTCATGCCTAAAACAACTCTTGGTTTGATGCTTCTTTCCATTAGAGGACTTAAAGTTCACCTTTGGACTTAATTTATTAAAGAATGGTTGGTAAATTAAAATGGAGAAATAAAATTAGAATTAAAAGTGATGCAAGATAATAATTTGGTTTGGGTTCAATCGGATGTTAATTGAACCCTTGAGTCTTGGATCGTTTCATACTCATTAGTGATGAAAACGGTTCAAGAGTCATTGTCAACCACTTCCCTTGATCATCCATGATAAGGAGGGGGTTTAAGAGTCTTATTTTTTGTATTTGTTGAACTCGCACCATTTGGTTCATAGGCCATCATACAATGAAATTGCATCCATTGATGGTTTGTGAATCAAATTTACTACTCCTTTGAGCCGTTTGATGATAAGAAGGGGTAAGTTGTGCAAACATACCCTTGAGAATACCCTGTGCTTGCTTTGTTTGCTCTCTGTTGTAGTAGGAAAAACCAGACATCAGTGGCCGGTAGACCAACATTTGTGGCTGGCAGGCCACCACTTCTAGCCCCACCTTTGCAAAATCCAGCAATAGCTTTTTGAAATAATACAGAGTTGTTTTTGAGGTGAAAAAGAGTGTAAGTGTTCTAACTGTGCAACAGAGACCTATTGGCAGCAAAACAGTGACTTTTTCGGGTGGAAATCCGCGCGCATACATGAGCACTCCTCCCTTCCTAGGGCTACTTAATCTAATTACTTAGCTTAGATATTTGTTGTAATTAATTAGTTGTAGGTAACTAATTTTGTAAAGTGTTGTAAATAATTAGTTAGCTAGGCTAGTTATTTAATTTTGTCTTGTAATAATTAGTTAATTAGCTAGAATAGTTTATTAATTTGTTGTTGTAATAATTAGTTAAGTAACTTAGCTAATTTATTCATTTTGTTTTGTAATAGTTAGTTAATTCGTAGTAATTAGCTTAGCTAGTTAGTTTATTCGAACCCTCCTGAGTGAGGGCGCAAAACTTGTAATAATGTGTATGTCTTCTAACCCCACGTCTTTCTCTCTTTTATTTAACTGCTTATGATGATTAGTTTAGGGCATCATGTTTCTTTTAGCATCTTTCATGATTTGCATCCATTTATTTTGCATGTAACAAAGCTCAGTACATCATTCTAACTTGCATTTTCATTTAAAAACTCCTTTGAAAAAGGTGCATAAACTGCATGTTATCAAATTGATTCATATGCCATATTAGTAGCCGAGCTAGTAATTGTATATCGCATGTGTTGTATTAGTCATGTGCATTAGTTAGAGCATACATTTTTCTAACTCTTTTCTTTTGGCTTGCCTTGGAGTACTAGGTGAATATTTTATTGCTTAAGCATAATTGCATAAGTGTGATTGTTGCCATGTCTAGCATGTTCACCATGAGGCTAAGTGCTTAATTGATAAATTGCTTGAATGCCTGCTGATGAAGGCTAATTGCTTGAATTGGAATAATTTGAGTAATGTTCATATACGATCACTTTTTTAAGTGATACATATTCGAAACAATTTTCAAAACAAACATGAATCAAGTATTCTAATTTTTGCAAATTAGTCTATACTTGTACGCGCATCACATAGTAATGCTAGCCTAAATAATCGAAACAAAAGCATATACTATAAATAAAATTCACATCATGATTAGTAGAGGCCAATCTTCGATCGGGCGAGCTGGGATGCTCAATTCATGACCTTCCCCTCCCATACTTAAGTTCTCAAGCCAAGACAATCTTGGTGATGACAGGCACGTGGCCTTTGGCACGAGTCATGGGTTTCCTAAATTTTCAAAAAATATTTAGGTGACGACTTTATATCTGGCAAAGCAGTCCATTTTTGGCAATTTGATTCAAAATTGATTTTCCAAAAAGATTTGCCAGATTTGGACTTTTTGGTGTTTATCTATTTCACATTGCACTTGTGGAATCATATTCAGAACCACGGGAGTCCGATATTATAGGGCTTATTCATCTTCCGAACGGGGGCACGAAAAGTCGAGCTACAAAGTGATATTTTTTATTTATTTAATAGCTTCAAAATACAAAAATTATTAAAATTTATAGGTTATTGATACAAAACAAAATTAAAATAAAACTAACTAAGATTTTAAAAAGAAAAGTGATACTATTTTTTTTATTTAAGAGATTCAGAACACAAAAATTGTTGAAATTTATATGTTATTGACACAATAAAATTAAGAAATAAAAAGGTGATCCCTTGAATTTTTTTTTTAAATACGTAGCTTTAGAATATAAAAATTGTTAAAAATTATTAGTAGTAGACACAAAATAGAGTTAAAATTTGTATAATAAGATATCATAAATGCTTATTTTTTAGGGCAAACTTCACTTTTTCCCCCTATGGTTTAGGCCATGTGCGGATTATCCCCCTCACTTTCAAATATAACCACATAACCCCCATGTGGTTGATGGAGTAATGTGCACCGTTAACACCGTGAATGGCAGACATAAAAATACCGATTTGCCCTTGTATATATATATATCGAAGCTTGCTTACCAATTTCACTTCCAAAAGTCGTGCATTTGAGAAGAGGAAAGTGAAGAGAACTAGGGTTGTTCGATTGAATGATTCAACAAATTAGGGTTGCTCGATTGAATAGATTAGGGTTTAAATCGAACGAAATAGTGTATAGATTTGAGAAAGTAGGGCTTCGATTGTTCGATTGCCACTGATTTGGAGATTTACGAAGCAAACGAAGCCCAAAAGTTCACGAAGAATAAATTGTAAGGTATTTTTTTGATCATTGCTTTTTATTTTGTGTTTCATTTGGTTCGATTTGCTGATATATATATATATATATATGTATATAAAATGTTAGTTGATGTACTTTTTGTTGCTGTATACTGTGGTCCCGTCTGTTTTGTATATTAGGGTTTGTGTGCCTCCTTTTTTCATACCATTAGTGGTTAACTTTTTGTCATGGCACTGTGTGCGATGCAGATGTTCATATCCTGTTGATATGGTGGTTTATATATATATATATAAAGTTCATATATTGTGGTCCCCTATGGTTGTTTGTTTATTTGTAATAAATGATGTGAGTGTATTAGTTTGTTTGTTTATTGTCATTGTGTTTTGTGTGGGGTATGCACTGAAAAGATGAAGTTTATCCCTAATCTTCAGTGTATTACTTTGTTTGTTTCCTTCTTCAATTAACTTTTAACTTTATACCTGAATAATAGGTTTTTTTAATTCTATTACTTTATGCTTTTATATTCTGTTTCTGTTTTGTGTAATCTGTTTTAGGATTAGGTATTATTTATTATTTTAGTTTATGTTGGTTACATGCGTGACTATATCTTTGTTTAGGGTTGTGGCTTGTGGCTTGTGGTCCCAAAATGTATTAATGAAAGTCTTTTCTACTTTAGGAGTGAATGCTGAAAATGTCTGACAAATTCATAACGGTTCAAATGCACTATGCGGGCCATTTTGTCTTTCATTCACATGTTGTTTATGAGGGTGATAGGGTGAATGAAATAATTAATTGTGACTTTGACAAAATGTCTATGTTTGAGTTAAGAGACCTTTATTATGACCTAGTTGGTGGAAAATGAGCAAACATAGATATGTACTATACATGGCCTGGTTATAGTTTAGATGTTGGATTGAGAGCAATGTACAGTGATGCTGATGTGATGAAAATGCTTGAGGCTTATAAGGGTTTGGATTATGTAGTAGTTTATATAGAGAAGGGTGTAGATCCTATTATGGTTTTGTCATCCAATGGTGAGTTGTTATCAGATCCCAATGGTGCAGAACATGGTGGTAATGCCATAGGTGGTGGTGACACAGAACAGGGTGGGAATGCCATATGTGGTACTAACACAGACATTATTGATATAAACTTGTCTAATATTGACATCATAGTTGATAGCATTGGGAATGACTCAGATGATAGTGCAGAGGTAGCTGAGGGTGAGGATGTGGGTAAGGGATGTGAGAGTAGCAATACACAACATGAGGGTAATGATACACAACATGAGAAGGGGTTACAGCATACTACTGACACTGAGTCTATAGAAGGTAATGAGGCTGATGGGAGTGACAGTGCACATAGTGAGACTGAATTTTTGGCTAATAAAGACAGAACTGATAGTGATGATTCTGAGGACTTGGACCATATAGTTAGTAAAGAATATAGTGATACTGAGACTTCTGAGGATAGTGCAGAGGAAAGTGATGACCAAAGTTGGTTGTATGAAGACCTAGAGGGTCCAAATGATGACATTTTTTATGAAACCTCGCATAGAAGAACTGAAGAACCACCACCAAAAGTTAATCTACCAAGTGATGTTGGTTGGTATTCAGATGTTGATGATGATGATGAATTGAATAGTCTTAAAGGGTCATCAAATGAGGTAGATGATGCTGGATACCCAGAATACAAAGAATGTATGATGAAGAATCCCAAACTTGTAGTTGGAATGAAATTTCCCAATCCCCAAGTTTTCAGAGAGTATTTGAGGGAGTTTAATGTGGTGCATGGTTATGATATAAGGTACATCAGAAATGAGAATGTTGGGATCACTACTGTTTGTAGGTATGGTTGTACTTGAAGGATACATGCCTCTCCATTTGGCGGAACCCCAACCTTTCAGATCAAAACTCTAGAGGGAAAACACACATGTGGGAGGAATTACAGCAAATTACACTTATTCCTTATTTCTTCTGAGGTTTGAGAAAATTATAAATAGTATTTTTATTTTATCATGTTTGTCTCTAAAAAAATGAATAATCTATTTTCAAATTCAATCTTGTCATCTAATTTTTTAGGAAACAAATGTAATACAATAAAAAGATTACAAGTATTTGATTGATCCAATCATAATACTATACAGTACCATGTGGTCGTACTTCGAGAATACTCAATAATCACCCTACATTGAGAATCCTAGAAAATAAACCATTTGAAATGGAACCCATGGTGGGCTCCACAGTCCCCTCAAATTTTCTCAACTCTATGTTTGAACTACTTTTTTAATTGGCAAAAGAAAATTTATAAAAAGTGGACAAGAAAATAGCATCAAAGCATTAGAAACATATATCAACAAGTTGACACATGTACCAAGCTTATCATGAACTATATGCCTAACACTTGACAAAACAATAAAATAGGTCAAACTTCACTTTACTCCCTTGTGTTTTGGGCCGGGTGCAATTTACCCCCCTGACATTCAAACATTACCACAAAACCCCTATGTGGTTTGTGGACTAAAACGCACATTAACTTCTGTTAACAGAAGTTGTAAATTGACCATTATACCCTTATCCTTATCTTCATCTTCTTCTTCTTCACTCTCTCTCCATTTCATCTTCTTCATCTGGTGTTCAATGCATAGCAATCTTATTTGGTGTTCAATGATTAGCAATCATATATACATAAAGCAGATGTAAAAACAAAATCAATTTTTATTTTTAAACATAATACAGATATATATATATATATACGGGTAAAACCCAATTGAACTACACAAATAGAATGTTTGATGAGCAACTCTACACACACAAACAAAACCCAATGGATCAAAGTTGTTGCACTAATAGAGAAGATTAACTCTGTGATAGCATTTCCTTCTACAAGTTCAAATCTTTTCTCTATTTCACTGTTTGTAAAATACCAAATGAATCTCAGTATTCAGATCAATACATTCAACATATATTCACACTCCCATTTTGCTGAAAATGAAAAGACATTGAACTCTCTCTTAATCAAACTACGAAACAATAAAGATTAAAGACTAAATCGCTGAGGAAAAGAAAACCATGACACAAGTGAAGACCGATAAGGGAAAAAGTAAAACATAGAGAACAAATGCACTAAAAAAATGTAAAATGAATGCTGAACTGATATGTGATGATCAAATTTAAAGATAAAACATATATGTGAACTGGGTTTGTCTGCACCATGTATGTTTGTATGATGGCAGCCTTGCATCACTTTCAGGTCATTCTTCTGTGAAAATTGAAGCCCCAGAAGTAAGCTTTCCAATGGTGGCAGCCTTGCATCAAAATTCCAACTATGCTAAGAGATATCCCTCTTTTAGTGAAGGCTGCTTAGTTTCGGTCCAACCGAAATGATGCCTAACTTCGACCAACCATATCTCCCTCGTCCAAACTCAGCTTCAGGAGATTCTTGAGTGCAAAATGAAGCCCCAGAAGTCTTCTTTCCAACGGTGGTGGCCTCATAGCTGAAATCCAAGTGTGAAAATGAATAGGCCCGATTCAGCGAGTGGTGCTTGATTCTCTCTTAACGATTTATGCCTGACTCCTTCTCCAACTGGGTTTCTTCCCTCTTCTCTTCTTTTCCTCAACATCCAACCCCTAAACAAGGTGTTTTGAAAGATTTTTTGAAAGAGTTCATCTCTCCTTCATTCATTTCCACTTTTATCTTGCTCGGTTTACCGAAAAACACGACATTTAACAAAATGCGAGCGTCGGAACATCGTAGGAACTTTATTTCAAAAATATTTTGAAAGAAAGGGTTTTAAGATCTAAAATATTTTGATCAAGAAACGGGGTGTGAGGTTTGGATTTGACTCTTCTCACGCCGAAGAAATCGACCCTTTGCACTGCACAACTTTCAACACCAAAGAAGCCATTAGTAGCGCCCAAGTCTTAAGGACGGTCAAAAACGGGATGTCTACAGCGGGCTCTCTTTTGCTCATCCTCTGGTTCACTGTTCAGTCCGGTCTTGCCGCTACTGCAACAAAACTGCCCCCGGCCAGCAAGATTATTTTCGCAATCCATCATGTGTATCCTCTATTGGCCAATCCTCTCGTGGATCTCACTCACGGGGACGTTCTCAACATTCCGGGAATCAGTCTCGGTCTATGCTTGCTCCTCATACTGCTGTTGCTGCTTCTGAGGACTTATCCTCATCTAACCCTTTGAATCCTTCCACCCCGATCTTCTCTCAAACAGATGTTGAAACCCTAATTAAACAGTTTCTCTCCACTTCTGGTACTCCTCCTTCTACTGCTTTGTCTGTCACCTCAGGTACATCTTCTTGGTATTTTGATTATGCATGTTGTAACCATATGACTTCTGACTCTACTATTTTTTCTTCCACATCTTTTTCTTTTTATCTTCCTTCCATACGTACTGCTGATGGTTCTCTTATGTCTGTGAGTCATATTGGTTCTGTCTCTACATCTCACTTGTCTTTATCCCATGTCTAGTCAATTATGTGAACATGGTCTAACAGTCAAATTTTCTACTCATGGTTGTTTGGTGCAGGACCCTCGGATAGGATAGACCCTTGGGATCGGTCGTAAGCATGGACGTCTCTACAAGCTCATTCATCTTCATGTTCCAGTCTCCACTTCATTGGCTACCCCTACGTCTGCTTCATCTGTCTCAACATTATCACCTTTTAATCTTTGGCATTGTCAGTTAGGTCATATTTCTATTAATCGATTGAAATATTTAATTTCTAGTGGTCAGTTAGGTCATATCTCTTCAGATACTTTGGATTGTATTTCTTGTCAACTTGCCAAACAACCGGCTTTTTCCTTTAATAACAGTACTTCTGTTTCTTGTGCTCCTTTTGATCTTATATATTATGATATCTGGGGCCCATATCCTATACCCACCATGGGGGGAGCACGCTATTTTGTTATTTTTGTTGATGATTTTTCTCGTTATACTTGGATATTTCTTATGAAAAATCATTCGGAACTCAAACAACTTTATTACAATTTTTCCAAAATGGTTCAAACCCAATTTTTCAAAACTATAAAAACTTTCGTTCTGATAATACTATGGTATACAGGGATTCTGACTTTTTATCTTTTCTTCAGCGTCATGGTACTCAGCCTCATCGTTCTTGTGCCGATACATCCTAACAAATGGACGTGCTGAACGAAAACATAGGCATATTCTTGATACTACTCAGGCTCTTCTCATTTCTTCCTCTTGTCCTGAAAAATTTTTGGGAGAAGTTGCTCTTACTACAGTTTACACCATCAATTATGTTCCAACCCCAGTCCTTCATAATCACACACCCTATGAGCGATTATATGGTACCTCTCCCTCTTACACTGCTCTTCGAGTCTTTGGGTCTGCATGTTTTGTTCTTCTCCAACCTCATGAACACACCAAACTAGAACCTCGTTCTCGTCTATGTTGTTTTCTGGGATATGGTATTGAACATAAAGGTTATCGATGTTGGGATCCGATTTCTAAACATCTTCGTATCTCTCGCCACGTTGTCTTTTGGGAACATAAAATGTTTGCCTCCCTGTCTTCCTTTCACTTATCTTCTCCAGATTCCACTCTCCACTTTACTGATCCCTCTATAGATTTATTTCTAACTGATTTTGATTCAGGTCTTCCTTCTCCAGACACGCCATTGCTTCCACCTGATCCCATCGAGCCTGTTCTCCTTGATGGTTCTCATCATGTCTCCATGGCTCCCTCGCCTCTTTCTACGTCTTCACCCTCATCTCTTCAGCATCCTTCTTCCCGTAGTCCACAAAGGGTAACACAACCTAATGTTCGTGTTCGTGATTATATTGTTGGTTCTACTGCATTTTCTACGTATGAGCCTTCCTCCTATCGTGAGGCATGTTCTAACCCTCTTTGGCAGCAAACTATGACTGATGAATTATAGGCCTTAGACACAACTCATACTTGGAATATTGTTGATCTTTTCCCTGGTAAGACTGTGATCTGGTGTAAATGGATCTATAAAATCAAGACTCATTCTGGTGGATCTATTGAGCGCTACAAAGCTCGTTTGGTTGCCCAGGGCTTCACACAAGAATATGGTATTGATTATGAGGAGACTTTTGCTCCTGTTGCTCGTCTCACTTCTGTCCGTAGCTTGATTGTTGTTGCTACTGCTCGTAATTGGGGCTTTTTTCAGATGGATGTAAAAAATGCCTTCCTCAATGGTGATCTTCTTGAGGAGGTCTATATGCAACCTCCTCCTGGGTCTACTATTTCGACCCATAAAGTCTGCAAACTGCAACGAGCCTTATATGGACTCGAGCAAACTCCTCGTGCTTGGTTTGCTAAGTTCAGTGCTATTATACATGACTTTGGCTTCACTTCTAGCCCCTATGACTCGGCTTTATTTATTCGCACTACTGCTCAAGGCACTACTCTCCTTCTTCTGTATGTGGATGATATGATTATCACCAGAGATGATAAGGCTAGTATTCTTCGCCTCAAACAGTTTCTTAGCCAACACTTTGAGATGAAGGATCTTGGTACCCTCAATTATTTCTTGGGTCTTGAAATCTCTCATGATTCATCTGGCTATTTTCTCTCTCAGGCCAAATATGCTTCAAATCTTCTCACTCGAGCTGCACTTACTGATTGCAAAACTGTTTCTACTCTGATTGATCCTCAGACTCGTCTTACTCCTCTTGATGGCACTCTTCTTCCTGATGCTACCCTTTACCAGCAGTTAGTGGGCAGTCTTATCTATCTTACAGTTACTCGACCTAATCTTTCATATGTTGTCCACATTGTCAGTCAGTATATGTCAGCTCCTCACACACCTCATTATGATGCCCTGCTTCACATTTTTCGCTATCTCAAGGGCACTTTATTTCATGGTCTTCACTATTCCTCTCTATCTTCTCTTAAGCCTCATGCTTATTCTGATGTTGATTGGGCTGGGAATCCCACTAATCGTCGCTCCACTACTGGCTTTTGCTTCTTCCTAGGAGATTCACTTATTTCTTTGCGTAGCAAGAAATAGACTCTCACTGCTCGCTGTAGTACTGAGGCTGAATATCGAGCTCTTGCAAATACTATCCAGGAACTTCTATGGCTTCGCTGGCTTCTTGCTGATATGAGTGTCGTTTCTACTGATGCGACCTCTCTCTACTGTGACAACCAAAGTGCCATTTAAATTGCTCATAATGATGTTTTCCACGATCGCACTGAACATATTGAGATCGACAGTCATTTTATCCGCCAGCATGTTATTCGTGGCACAGTCTAACTCCATTCTATTGCCTCTGCTGGTCAGCCTGCTGATATCTTCACCAAGGCTCATCCCCCTGGTCATTTCAGTGACTAAGTTTCCAAACTCATGTTGGTTGATGTCTATCCACCTTGAGTTTGAGGGAGGCTGTTAAGTGTATATATTCTGTTAGTGTATATATTTGGTATAAAGTATTTACAATACACCTACCACACCTACTACACTACCACCAATGTATTCTCTCCTATATATAGGAGCTCTTTGTATAGAATTCATAGATAAGATTTACAACAATATAATCTTCTCTCTATTTCTCTCTTTCTCTATACATTAAACTAACAGATTGGATTTGATATGTGTATATATATATATGTATGTGTATGCATGTATACATGATCAAGAAGGAAGGAAGAGTGGAGCTGCAAATGGTTGAAAAATATAACTAGGAAAAAAATGGTATCCTTTGTAAATTGGAAGAGATATAAAGGGTATTTTTGTCATAAAAATTGACTCACTCTCTATAAAGGCGTGTGACTTTCACACTCCGCTATCTTAAACAGAAAAGTTAACCATGCGTTTTAGCTCACAAACCACATGGGAGTTATGTGGTGATGTTTGAATGTCAGGAGGGTAAATCGCACCCGGCCCAAAACACGGGAGATAATGTGAAGTTTGCCCAATAAAATATGACAGCCTAGCCACAAGCAATCAACATGAAAGTCACCTAAAAGAAGCAAAACCAATAACGAGCAATGAACTGAAAGCCACGCCAAAAGGAATTACAAAGCAAGAAGCCACTATCAGAAATCCCATATCAAATGGAATTTCAAACCAACTGCAATTCCAGGACATCCTGCAATGAACACACTAAAGTCACACCAAAGCAACCTCCAATTACGTAAAATTTGACCCTCAGAGGAAAGCAAAGACCACCATGGCTTTGAAATTCCTTTATCAAGAACTCGATGCAGTATCAGTGCTTACGATACTTATCATGCAAATTCTTGCCTTGATAATCTGGTCCAACTCTGCAAAATTCTTCCTTTCCTTCGAAATCTATTCCAGTTACTTTAAAACCATCACTTGAACTCAATTTGGATAGGCTTGATAATCTCATCAGAGCTACTTTAGCAGAGTTGGACATTCAAGCCTTGGATCTTTCTTCGTTAATATGATTTAGGTTCTATATTTGAACCTCACTGTCCATCCGATAATTAAAATGCTTTCATGTATTTGCTCATTATGAAAAATAAATAAATAAATAAATTCCATCCATGAGGGTGTGTTGAGAATATAATATAAATAATAAAATTACCCCTCTTTTTAATAACTTAAACATTTAGAGGAATTGGCATAAAAAATTCAACAAGAATTAGAGGATAGTGTGATGAAAACTTACAGGATATGCAGTAATTCAATATGTTGACTTCAGGAAGACCTCTCCTTAGTATCCTTCTTCTTCAATAGAGACTTTCTAAAAGAAACAAATCTGTATAGTATTATTTAATAGCTCACTTATTTGTAATAAGACTAATTTCATTGTGCTATACCATATGTGCTTATGCATGTCTCAATTTATATGGAATAAATAATTCTTAAACATTATTTCAAGAAAAGTATGTTTTCTTTCCCTACGCCAACAACAGTACAAATATGTGATTCTTTGCTTATTTGTGGAAGCAATTTATGGGATGCTTAATCCGGTGGTGACTTCAAGAATTTTTATAAATGAGATCATTCTATAAATTTAAATTTTACAAATTCTACGAAACTAAAAAACGTTTACTTTGCTTGTTTTTGAGTTTTCAAAATAGTTCAACTTTTTGTTTTTCGTACTTTATTACTTCTTAAAAAAAATTCAAATTTTATTCAAATTTTTTTTTTTTGATGTATCTAACTTAAATATATTTAAAAAGTAAAATATTTGTGAAAAATAATACTCCCTCCGTCCCAAAATATTAGTCCTTTATTTCATTTTTTATTGTCCCAAAATATTAGTCCCTCTTCAAAAATTAAGTACAAAAATAATATAAATTTCCTATTTTACCCTTCTTTTAAATTAATAAACAACATAAAAAGTACAATTATGTATTGATATTTCCAAAAAATGTACTATCAAAAGGATAATTTTGAAAAATCAACTTTTTTCAAATGTAATAATTGTACTACCAAAAAAAATTAGATTCTCCAGAAAAAGACCATTATTTTGAGACGGAAGGAGTAAAATAAATAAAAATTTAGTGAATTTTTATATTTTTTTTAGGACACACGATCCATAAGTCTAATTATAAATTTCTTGGGTTTAAGAGTCCACGCTCTAAATTATTATCTCCATAAGTACATGCTTTTACGAAAAGACCAAAATACTCATAGATTTGGATCCACGTGGGTATGTTCAATCAAAACCCTCTCTCTCTCTCTCTCTCTCAATCACCGACCTCTTTCTCTCTCTAAATCACCTACTTTCCTCTCCTCTCTATCTCTCTCAACTGCTTTGCTCTCTCCTTCATTTCTCTTTATCTCTTTGGTCATGTTTATTTGACTCCATAACTGAGGGGATTAGACTAATAGTGAGGGAGGACCATGTAAAGAGTGTTTGGTTGTGGAAGGTTGTGATGGGATTAACACTCTTGGGCCCTGTTTGTTTCTAGAGATGGAATGGAGGGGATTGATAGTGAGGGGATTAATAGTGAAGGGATTGTTAGTGAGGGTCGTTTGTTTTCAGAGATAGAATAGAGGGGATTGATAGTGAGGGGATTAATAATGAGGGGATTGTTAGTGAGGGGATTGATAGTGAGGGGATTAGTAGTGAGGGGATTGATAGTGAGGGGATTAGTAGTGAGGAATTGTTAAATTATTTTTATATAAAATAATAAAACAAATAAAAAAATATAAAAAATTAAAAATTATATTTTAAAAAAAATTTCCAATATATAAAAAATAAAAAAAATAAAAAAAAATTTCTAATCCCCTCACTATTTTTCTAATACCATCTCTACCTCCTCACTATGAATCCCCTCCCCAAGGGTATTAGTAATACCAAGGTATTAGTAGTACCCTCCCTATCTCTCAAAACAAACAAGGTATTAGTAATACCAAGGTATTAGTAATACCAAGGTATTAGTTAGTCCCAATGTATTAATAGTCCCAAGACTATCTCTCAAAACAAACACCCCATATACTAATCCCAAGGTACTAGTAATCCTAATCCCCTTGCTATAACTCAAAACAAACGGGGCCCAAAGGGACTAGCAATCCCCCGTCTTGGTTGGAATAGCATGGAAGGAAAACACATAGAATTAGAAATCTAGTGATAGGATTAATGGATTAAAATATTGAATAAAATAGATTAAAATACTTTTAATATTATTTTTTTAAATATTTTATTTGTGAAAGAAATATTTAAATTTTTTAATAAATACTATAAAAATATGATTTTTTTTTTATGTTTAGTGAATTTTTAAATAATTTTTATACAAAATTTATATATTTTTTAAGTGTCTCTAGATTAAGTGGACTTAAAAAGTATAAAAATAATAATAATTATAATATTAAAAAAATACTAAAAATAAATATATATTAATTTTATATATTTATACTATTTATAGTATTATTAATCTCGTGGTATACAAACAAACACTTTTTATCTGACTTTTCTAACCTAATACCACAACACTAATAATCTCCTTACTTAATCGCACTGTACTCCCAATCCCCTCCATCCTATGGAGCCAAACAAATGAGACCTTTAGTCTCTCTATCTTTCTCTTTCTTCCTCTAGGGTGTTTGGAAAGAAGCTTTTTCGACCTTTTTGGCTCAAATAGTACTAAAAGACAAAATATGTTAAAATAGTTAATAAGACAAAATATCACATCAAATCCATAATTATTTCACTTTTTCTCGCACAAACATCACATCCAATTACCCAAAAAAAAAAAATCAACCGTCTTATCAAACACAACTATTTTAGCCTATTAAAATAGCTAAAAATTAAAATAGTTTATTCAAATAGCCAACTTCTCAAACACCCCCAAAGCCTTAAACAAATAAAAGTAAAAAATTAAACAGATAAGAAAAATCTATATATATATATATATATCTATGTGTGAAATCAATTTGTATAGATAGAAAGAAAAAAATTCGACAAATAAGGGAACTAATTTGAGTAGGCCAGAGATATTCAACAGATAATTTATTTGGTAAAATTTCAACAGATAGGGAAAAATAGGCTTGATGAATTTCAACCAATAGATTACAAAAATTGAACAGATAGGTTGAAAAAAATTGAACAAATAAAAAATATTTCAATAGATAAGTTCATAAAAATTGAATAGATAAAAAAATTTCAACATATAGGGTCAAAAAAAAATCAATAGATAAGTCAAACGGTAAAATTGAAAACAAAATATCCTCCAAAACTCATCACAATATTTCATAAAGAGTATTTATGACTAAAGAAAAATACTTATGGAACCTAATGCCTTACACCCTTTTAAAATGGCCTTTTCACCAATTTTCTCTCTTTTTTTAATTTTATTTAGTGAATTTTTAAAATATTTTTTCACAATTTTTTTTTTTAAATGTACTAGATTAAGTGAATTTAAAAAATTTATTAAAAGAAAAATTTTAAAATATTTAAAAAGTTGACTAAAGATAAAAAATAAATAAATAAGTAATGAAAAAAGAAAAAAAGAAAAAAAAAAAAAAAAAAAAAAAAGAAAAAAAAAAAAAACTCAAACAGAGTAATTTAAAACTTCTGAAACAATAGGCCTATAATGAATAGTGATCCCTATTTGATGGGAACACTTAACTTTTTGATTGAATTAAGCTATATTAAGTAAAATATTAACAGTATGATTGAATTAAGCTATATTAAGTAAAATATTAACAAAATAATATATATTCAAACAATTTTTGATAGCTTGATAGGTCGGCTCCTATGTGGAGTCCCCCTGGTTAATCCAATCCTCCATTACTTGCAAGTCTTTACAATCAAATTTCTACCAATAGCATAGCTTTGCATATTTGATTTCTATTTTTTTTTTTAACCAATAGATAAGACATTAATTACATTCTGAGAAATATTTACATAATTAAATAGACCACTAACTCTCTATAACTAAAAAGTCAACAAAGTCTAACAATCAATCCACTAAACCCATCAAGTCAAGCCCAACAACTTCTAGTTTTCACATACAACTCTTACAATGGGTATTAAATATAATAACTATATATTATGTCTATTATACATAGTATATTATATTCACTGTCATATTTAGGATTACCATATTTAGGTTTTTCTCTTCCTATATAAAGAAGTCTTGTATACATTATTACATTATTATTCAACATAATATTGAATATACACATCATATAATATTCTTTTTCTTTCTCTCTTAGATATTGTAACATGGCCTCAGAGCTATAAGTTAGGCTTTTGGTGTTCTTCACCTTATCGGAGGGCGGCAACCTTGCCTTGACCACTCGCCAGACCTTAGTCATATCTAATGTCTCACCATAACCACCACACCTTATTTATCCTTTCATCGATATTATCGCCTTCACTCTGCTCAAGCCCAGTCCTGAGATTTTCAGGGCCAAAAACCGATAATCTACTAATAAATTTTTGAGGCCCTTCACATTTTTCTTTTTCATTGAATGAAAAAAAAAAAAAATTGAAGGTAAAAGATAAAAGATTTGTGTCAAAATCACAAAAAATACTTAGCGTTATATTACAACAACTAATAAGTATCGCTTGATCCTTACTCTTCTTGCATTTTTAGAAGCAAATAAATCAATCATACTTGCATAATCTAGTTTTTTTTTTGCAAAATCATTTTCAATGGATAACAATGCTAATTATTTTAAATGGGCCTTTCAATTTTTTAATGGGTCAATTTATTTTAAATTAGTGTAGGCATTCCTTAATTTTTTTGGATTTAAAACATACCTAATTTATTACACTAAACTATAATAGGAGGGGACCTTTTTTGGGTCTATTTTCAATGAATAACAATGCTAATTTTTCTGAATGGGCCTTTCAATTTTTTAATGGGTCAATTTATTTTAAGTTAATTTGGATCTTTTTTATTTTTTTTTTTTAGACTTAAAACATACCTAATATATTACACTAAAGTACAATAGAATGAGACTCTTTTTTTTTTATTTATTTTGAGAGGCCCTAGGTCATGACCTGGTGGGCTTATGCTCAGGGCCGGCCCTTACTCCGCTGCATATCCCTTACTCCGCTGCATCTCTCAACTTTAGCTTTTCCTTTCATTTTCGCTGCTTGTGTCGCCTTCGGTCTTGGTTTGACCGCTGCTTGAGTTGGCCTTGTCTCACGTCGTTCACAGCTTCGACACACTCTGCCCATGCCGTCTTCAACCTCTGCTGGCTTCGACTTGCTCAGCCGTGATCTGCCCCTTGCGACTTTGCTACTTGTTTCAGTGCTAACTTACCACATCTCCAAAGCAACTTCAACTTCTCTCTCTCTCTGTGTTTTTTTTTTTTTTACAACTCCCTCGGATGTAGGGGTGAGCATGGTCCGGATTGGACCGGATTGGAGTGAAACCAGAACCAATCCGTTATTTACGGATCCTGAAAAATTGGAACTAATCCAATCCGTTTAAATCGTGGAACCAATCCGAACCAATCCATTTAAATACGGATTGGATCGGTTTAGGACCACGGATTTATATAATTAAATAACAAAAATATATATATAACACTTTATTTTCATAAAAATATAAATATAGCATCATATTAGTTTCACAATAGCAATATGTCTTTTCATAATAGCGACAAACTGTTCTAGAATTTAAACAACCATAAAGAAACTAGTTCTACCATAAGTATTTAGACCTTTATAAATTAACACTAAAAACTAGCAAACAAAAGTAATAAAAGAAGATACTATGCAAGTTTAGGTTTTGATTTAAGTTTCATATGAAATAAGAGAAGATACTATGCAGGAGGGTGTATAATAAAAATATAGACTATTTGTATACGGTCCGAATCGGTTCCAATCCGGAACCATGGGATTCAATCCGGAACCAATCCGTGAACTACGGATTTTTAATTTTTCAATCCGGAACCAAACCACGGATTCAAAAAACCAATCCAAACCCACTAGATTGGACTGGACTGGATTGGATTACGGATTTCACGGATTCCTTGCTCAGCCCTACTCGGATGGGTTGGCCCCGACAAAAAAAAAAAAAAAACATTCTATAACAACTCCCTCACATGGGTTGGCCCCGACTTAGCTTTTGCAAAAAATAAAAAATTCTATAGTCTCATCACAGTGGTTTATTCCTACCCAACTCATTTTGTTTTATCTCTATCATAATTTATTATGTTTATTCCTACCCCAACTCATTTTGTTTTACCTCTATCATATATTTTTTTTTTACTCACAATTCTTTTTTTGTTTTTTTTTTTTTTTTTTTTGCTTAACTCTGTCTTTCCCTCTATTTCAACCTCAAATAGATTTATATTTTCAAACCTATTTGAGTTTGAGGGGTGATATTATACCTGTATCATGGTGATCATGGTTATACACTATGCAAATAACCCAAGCTGCTCCCTCTGGAGCACCACCCAAGTCGCCCTCTTGGTGCACCACATAAGCCTCGCCCTCTGGCGCACAACCCAAGCCACTCTCTTCAGGACACCATCCAAGTCACCCCCCTTGGTGCACCACCTAAGCCACCTCCTTTAGCTCACAACCCAAGTCGCCCCCTCTAGCGTACCTCCCAAGTTGCCTTCTTGGTGCACCACCTAAGCTGTCTCATCTAGCACTCAACCCAAGTCGCCTCATCTGGCGCACCACTCTAGTCGCCCCCTCTGGCACACCTCTCAAGTCGCCCCCTAGCGCATTTTTTCATAAGTCACCCCCTGGTGCACAATGTCATTTGTTGCCACCACCGTTTAACACCACATCATAAGATACGTCCGTGCCCCGTTTGCTGGTTCAACACTCATTCTTTTTCTACAACGGTTCGACACAACTATAAACTGTCTCCCGACATTAGCTTTGTTAGCTCCAGCTAATTCCTACAACAGTCTAACATGACAATAAATTATCTTCCGGCATTAGTTCCGGCTTCTGATCTATCTCAAGCGCCTTTGCGCTCTCATTAGGACTTTGCAATCTATTTATCTCGGATCTATCCATATTTTATTTTATTTTTAATTTTATTTTATGTGTTAGTTTATCTCTCCAAACTCAAGTTGGTATTCCTACTTGAGTTTGTGGAGGGTGTAAAATATAGTAACTATATATTCTGTCTATCATATATGTCATATTATATTTATTATCATATTTAGAATTACCATACTTAGGTTTCTCTCATTCTATATTAAGGAATCTTGTATACATTGTTACATTATTATTTAACATAAAATTGAATATACACATCATATAATTTTTTTTCTCTCTCTTAGATATTGTAATAATGGGAAAGAGATAAATCAATCACCTTAAGGATATCAAACTCTTTTTTAACAAAGTGTTTGGTTATCTTCTTTCTCTATTTTTGTATGATTTTTCCTTAGGGCATACCCTAGTGTTTTCTGTATGTGCTATTAATTATGTGTTATTTATTGTTCTAAGTTGCTTTTATTCTTATATTTGTGCGCTTGTGTGCTATCATTTTCTTTGGGGAATTATGTCAGTAGTCTCAGTGTTTTGTTAATTATATCATTTTAATCTCTATAATTTCAATTGACTTAATTTTAAATATGAATTTACAATTTTGTTTCAATTTAATTCAATTGATTATAATTATTAATATTTTTGAATGAAAAATACACAAATAAGTTGCATGTGTCAGACTTTTAGGGGAAAGATTATAAATTTGCTAAACTCGGTCTGTGTCAATTTAGTCCAATTGATAATATCGTTTGTATTTTTGACAAAAAATGATCATTGAATTGATTGAGCGAGTAAATTTAAAATGTAAGGACTAAAATGACATAAAGGATAAAATAAAAGGACTACCAGTATAATTTAGCGTTCTTCTTTTTGGCCCTATGTGGTGCCATTTACTTTTTCTTATAAATCAAACTTTAATTTGTTGATGGTTCTTGTTTCATCATCCATTCTTGTTTGTTTATCTGCTAATGAAAAATTGACTGTGTTTGACAATATATTTTGGAAAATAATTCACCAAATTTTGTTATCATTTTCTTGTTTCAACAGTAAATTCTTTTCTTTTTTTTTTGATTAAAAAAAACGTCAAAATGGTTGGTTGGACCACATTTGAGCATGGAACAAAATGAGTAGCAAAAGATTTGAAAAAAAAAAAAAAAAGTCAATCAAGTTTTTCTGAAAAAAAGTTGAAAGCAATACGAGAATTCAATATCATAAGAATATTACATATCTACAACTATCCCCAGCCACGACTACAACTTAAATTAAAGCATATTAATTACAGTTATGAACATATTTAATTACACGAGTTAGCAAACAACTCTTTGATTTTTATTTTTTTATTTGACCCAAAAAAAACACATATATAGACCCAAAAACAAAAACAAAAACAAAAACAAAATAAAAAAGAAATGAACAACCCTATGAAGAAGCCTAGTGAAATTAAATGGTAAATGATTTCGCTTATAACAACACCTAAAAGAAGAACTTTGACCGTATCTGGCTAATTAAAGAGAATAAATGTCTTCCATTTTTTTTTTTTCACTTTTTTTAAAAACTAGTTTTTAGTATTTAAAATATAAAAAAAAATCAGAAAATATATCTTGAATGCATAATCCAACAGAACGAGTGCTGTTGTTTCGCCCTGATCATCTTATCTTCATATATATATATATATATATTATAATTAATTAGCAGCTAATTTGGTAAGAAATATAATAAAAGCTCAGAGAAAGAGAGACAGAGATGGAGAGACAAACCTGCAAACTTTTTTGGCGCAGTTGATATTCTTTCTAGTTGGAGTTGGTTCTTCCTACCTCCCTTCCATTTATATAGTAAGTGAGTAATGCTAATCATCAAGAATTAAGACACAAAAAAATATTTAAAAAATATTAATGTTTGGTCTCGATTTAACTTTTGTACGATTAATTCTTATTCGAAGAATAAATTCAGTTCACATACTATTTTTATTTATTTATTTATTTTTACATTTGAGTTCAATTCTAATATTATTAGGGGTAGTTTGACATATAGCTAAAAAAAATTATAATTTTTTGTCTTTAGTGATTTTTTTTTTATTTATTTAAATTATATCAAAATTTTTAAATATTTAAATTTATCTTGTGTAAATGAATCTATATGGTAAATGAATCTATCTTGATGCCAACCTAATTGGGATTTCGATTATAAACTATGATGATGTTTGCACCATCTTGTTCTCCATTTGTTGATGTAATGCTCGTTTACTTTGTATTGAATGTTTTATCAATAAAGGTTCTCTTTTGATGATCAAAAAGAATCTACAAAGTACCCAAAAAAAAAAAAAAAAAAAAGAAGAAATTTTTATTAACTTTTCTGTTCTACACTTTTTGTTAAAAGACTAATGATGGGAATTATGAAAAAAATATCGAACTTGGACCATATCTAGCTAATAGGAGATATTCACCCAAAAAAAAAAAAAAAAAAACAAGTTTTCTAAATAATAAGGAAAGAGGGCTCTGGTTTGATATCCTCCAGGTTGAAAAGAAAAAAATAAAAATAAAAAATAGTTTACCTTTCCTTTCCCTTCTCTTCCCTTCCCTTCCCTTCCCTAACATGATACATTTCATCGACTGGTTTTAACAATCTATTTTTATTTTTTGAAAAAATAGGAATTGATTTGATGAAAATAAATAACAAAAAGACATTTTCACCTGAAAAAAACGAAAATCATATGAAATGAATAAATATCTTTGATTTTTTCAATTTTTTCTTTTTGATTTGATTCATATAAGATCAAATACAACACATAATCAATATAAAGAAACTCTTGAACTGGGAGAGAAAATCCCAATAAATTTTTCACATTTTTTTTTTATTTGATTCATATAAGATTAAATACAACACATAATCAATACAAAAAAAACTCCCAAAGTGGGTGAGAAAATCTCAATAAATACACGGGAACACATGTGAAGAGATTTGAATCACTAACTGTGCAAAAGTTGTGACTAATCGAACTAGTGCCATTGGTTTTTTTCACTTTTTTCAAAATCTGGTTTTTAGTTTTATATATGTATATATATATATATATATAAGTAAAAAAATAAAAATAAAAAAACAGAAAATATATTTTAAAAACAAAATCAAACAGAATGAGTCCGGTTGTTTTTTGGGTGCCATTCATTTTTATTTTTATTTTGTGATAAATTCGATAAATTAAATTATATAGGTTATAAATATCTCATCAATTTGTTTTTGTGTGTGAATGATATATATGAAAAATTATAAAAATATAAACGGTTTGAATTATAAAAATAAAACCATTTGTTCAAAAAAAAAATACAAAAATAAAACTCGTAATAAGTCTCACAAGCTCGGACTGCAGGGAGCCCAGTCCTAAAAAAAGGGTAAATTACACTTACAACTCCTGAGGTTTGGGTTTAATACATATCACTTCTTGACGTTTAGAAAATTACACTAACCACCATATCATTGTAATTATTTAGACAGAATGAAGACATTGAACTCATGCGCTCTCTCTTTTCTTACTTTGCTTTATTGCCTTTGTTTTTTTTTTTCCTTTCTTTTGTTTTTTTTTTTTTTTTTCAATGTAATTTCCTTTGTTTTTTTTACTAGAAGTTGTTATTTTTTATATATACAGGGGATTTGTGAAATGAGACTATTAGTCATAGGGGTGAGAATGTAATCTTCAGAGCATCAAGGGGTGGGATGTAATTAGATTAAATCTCAGAAGATGTCAATGTAATTTATCCTAAAAAAATAGAGAGATAGATATAGAGAAGAGAAAATATATATATATATATATATATGTAGAGAGGCCAACCTGCAAACTTTTTGTATTCTCCAAGTAGCTGGAATTAGATTTGGTTCAAGTACCTTTCATTCATTTATAGAGTATATAATTAAAAAATAATAATATTTTGTGCAGATGGTAAGTTCCCAAACTTAGAATAAATCTAGGTTACATCCCATTTTTTTAATTAATTAATTTACTTTTTTTGGTATTTGAGTACTTCTTTCTAACATTATTTTTTCGTGTTTGGCGTACAATTAAAAAAGTTATATTTTTTTCAAAATTTTTCCAAACTTTAATGATCTATTTTTTAAAATTAGTTCATTTTTTTTTTTCTTTAACTTTTAGATTGGTCTTGTGTAAACGGATTTAAAAAGTAAAAAAATAAAAAATAAAGTGCTAATAAATTAATTAAATTATTTCTTTATCTATTTATTTCTTGGGCACTTAGGCCATAAGTTCATCTTTTCGGTTACTGGGACCAAACTCTACTCTCTTTTGGCCAAAAGGACACAATTTGTTCAAAAAGACAATTATATGTTGAAATCAACTTATTTGTCTTTTTGTTGAAATTTACTAAATTAATTATCTGTTGAAATATGACATGTGTTACTAATTCAACAATTTGTCTATTGAATATCACACATTTTTGCATCTCACTACCACCACTACGGCCGCAAATGAACAGAGCCGTTCATGAACAAGTTCGAGCTCGGCTCGGTAAGAGCTCGTTCGAACTCGGTTCGTTAATTTTTTTTGCCGTTCGAGCTCGAACTCAAGCTCGTTAAATTTTTAATAAACAAGCCAAAACATTCTGAAACTCGGCTTGTTAGCTGGCTCGTTCAATATTTATTATTTATATATTAAATAATATAAAATTATGTATAAAAAATAAGAGAAATATGCTATTTATATATTTAAAAAATATAAATATAAATAATACTTAACTATAGATAGTATATTTATATAATAGTGGTAGTAGATATTATTATTTCAATAAAATATGGATTTTTTTTTAGTATGTTTATATATATTGTATATATAATTGTATAATCAAAGTTTTAATTGTAACTTTAGTCTCACATGTAAGTATGAATTTATAAATTTTTTGGCTCATTAAGGTTCGCGAACAGGCTAGAGCTCGAGTCGGGCCTAAGCCAACTCGGCTCGAGCTCGGTTCGTTAAATTTTTATTCAGCTCGAGCTCGTTAAAATCTTAATAAACAAGTCCAAACACACCAAAGCTCAGCTCGGCTCGTTTACAGCCCTAACCACCACCTATTGTCGCTAGTCACCGGCAACTTTCCCAGCCAATTTTCTTGCGTTGACCAATTTTTCGACATATCTTTATCACTACATATGATTTTATCCTGATCTAATGTTTTATATTCCTTTGAGATGGACTATTCACTAATTTCCTCTTTTTGTCTTTGGGTCTGTAAAACCGCAAGGAGCTATGCAACGTGGAGTATCATTTCCCTCAGTCATCACCCAGTAATCCGGGAGATTATTTGATAATTTGACTTATTTGTATGCCACTGTATAGCAAAAGGACACATAATTATTTTATTTAAATTATTAGAGAAAAAGTAATAAAAATTAATTACATAACCACACGAAAAAAATAATAGTAATTAATAAACAAATAAGGATAGAATATAAAGTGAACTAGATAATCTCTACTCTAAAGCCAATGAAGGGAGAATTCGCGAAAGAAAAAATGCTTTGGAAGCTCTAATTGAGCAGCTCCAATCCATCATTAATGATATGAAATGAACCATATGAAGGGAGGACTCACACTCCTCTCTCTATTCTCTCTCTCTTCTACCTCATTAGAGGTCAAAATGAGGTGATGTATCTCTTCAACAAAAAGGCTTTGGGAGCATTTAGCGAGACTTTTCAAATCTTTCCATTTCAATAAAGTTTATGGATGCCAAAAAATGTTAGAAAGATCTAATTTATCATATTTAAAAAATCAACTCTAATGATGTGTCTCACAAGTATTAAATTTTGATTTGTCAAATATTTCATCATGTAGAGCCTAATCTTAATGTCACATCATTAGAGATAATTTAAGAGTGATAAATTAAAAGGATGTAACATTATTGTTGGAATTGACTCCTCACCAACTTTGACATAGTCTTGTCATGTTTGGCTTGAATTTTTAAAATTATTTTTAGAATTTTTTTAAAATGTAGAAATTAATTTGATAAAAATAAATATTAAAAAAAATAGGATTTTTAGATTATAGACTTTGATATTAAGACTTTATAAGATAAATGACATGTAATATTTTCATAGTAGTTGAGGTCCCTCAATATTTTTGCAGAGAAATTTCGGCACAGAATGGAGAAATTTCAACTCTTCAAAAAGAAATTTTATAAAAAAATTGCGGCATGTCACACAGAAAAAATTTTCAATGACGAGCTAAAATTTCTCTAATAATATTATTGAGAGATCTTAATTAATAAATAAAACATAATAGACCTCTTCTATTACCAAAAGTTTGAGAGTGATGTTCGCTAATTTTCCCAAAACATATGTTAAAACTTTTAAAAATTATTTTTATCTTTTCAAAAAATAAAATTATATAAAAATAATAAATATTTTTTATTTTTCATTTTTTTCAACAATTTAATTTAATATTATTTTAAAACAAATTTTTTAAAACCAAATCAAACATTACGATTTTCACGTTTTGCCTTTTTAAATTGACTTCTCACCAACTTTGATGGACAATCATTTTTTTTTTTCAACTCTTTATTTATTTGATATTTTTTTTAATTTTTAATATCCTATGTCCCCCCCCCCTCCTTTTTTTTTTTTTTTAACGAACTAATCATAATAGGTCATTTGATATTTTCAAAGTCCTCCCCTTTAGAAAAAGTTAGGAGGCAGCTTCTAAAATACCTTTGCAAATGACTTTTCATTGGTATTTGATAATTTAACTTAGCATTTAAAATTAAATATATTAAGTAAAAATTAATTAAATCAATTTGATAATCACAATTGATATCACTTAAAATTTAAATGATTCTCAAAATGTAAGATAAAAAGAAAAAAAATTAAGTAATATAAAACTTATTTAATTTTGACTAAATTTATAAATATAAACATAACTATCAGCATGTACTATTATAAGGTTTTGGTTATGCTTGTTGGAAAGGATTAGAGAGGGATTAGACTAAAGCCCCGTTTGTTTCAAGTGATATAGATGAGGGGATTGAACTAGGATAGATGTGGAATCTACTAAAAGTGTGTTTGTTTGCAAAATAGGGAATGCAATTCATATTCCCTGAGGACAATGATGGACTGGAAGAGGGAATTAGCAAAGGCCTCCAAGGAAAAAGTTTTGTATATCAATAGATCATGGTTGATTCACAAGATTAATAGTGAAGTATTAATAATTTTATTAAATTAGTGTGGTATTTACTATCCAATTGGATTAATAAACCCACCCCTACCCCATTACTAATAATCTTACAAATTTGTTAGATTAATTATCCATTAGATTAATAATCCTAAACCAAAATGTTAAAATAAACATAGGATAATTGGGCCAACGGATTAATAATCTCAATTTCATGCTCTAATCCACCCAATCAAACATGCCCATGAGGTACTAAGTGGCACTATCTTTCCAAAGGTTAGGTTTCAAAACTAGTAAGGGAATTGGCTTGGAAAAAGATTGTTTTGCCCATGTTGTGTGTTGTGTGTTACTGTGTATTTTTTTTTTTTTTTTTTGTAGTATTATGTCATTATATATATATGTGTGTGCGTTAAAATAATATAATACAAAAAAAATATTTTTAAAAATAATTTTTAATATTAAAATATATCAAAAACACTAAAGGGTATTTATGGTATTTAATATAGTTAATTCCTTTACTAAAATATATCACAAACAAAAATAATTTTTCTTAGTCCCTTCAACGACAATTCCCACACTAATAATCCCTTTACTAAGAGTTTCCACACTAACAATCTCACCCAACCTAACTCTAAAAATAAATGGGCCCTAAGGGACATGCAAGGCACGCTGTTTAGGTTTTATCTACTCTAGTCTGACATTTGCTTGGCCATATTGCTAGTGTGGATCAAACTGCTAATCTTTGATTATAAAAGTCTATCCAATTCTACCCTTGGGACAATTATTCCTCCTCCAGATTATCTTTTCCCCAAGGTAAAAAAATAAATTTTCAAAGCTTCTGCCATTTTTATTGTGTATAATCTTATCTAACAATTTCGCAGTATCAAAACAAAAATATGTGAAACCTATAGTTTTACTTATTCGCATATTTCCTAATCCTATTTCCAAAACAAACATGCCCTTTAGACTGGACATAATCCTAAGATGTCATCCTAAGATTGTTCCAGATATTAAACAATAGCATTGATAGGGGGAAAAAATTGGTTGTTATGCATCCCTAATGCTTCACATCCCAAGTTCTTATGGAAATCTTATGCATCAGAGAATGCTTAAAATCTGCTCCTATAAACAACATTTAAAAAAAAAATTAGCAATTTATTATTTGTATCACAGTTTTGTTCAACAAAGTTTATGTGATATTTGTCAGGTTGTTGGACTACCATTGCCCTCAAAACTGGTTTTGGGCAGTTGTTAAGAGCAGAATGACCACTCACAAATGCTTTGTTCTTTCAGTTTTGATTTCTTCTTTTAAAATAATTTTCTTATTATGAAAATGTTGCAGTATACTAACAAAATTTTCATATAAAAAATTTATTCAGAAAAATGTGAGTGGTTTATTATTATTATTATTATTATTATTATTATTATTATTATTATTATTATTATTATTATTATTATTATTATTCCAAATGATGAGTCTTTTATTTTGAAATTATGGAATCATAATTAATGATATCATTCTTTGTCAAAAAAAGTATACATATTTCTTTTGGAAATATTATTAGAGAATCTCAGAGTATGAATGTGACATTATCTACATTGTACTCTCAGGTAATAAGAAACCACAAAGCACACTAAGATTGTCTTTGGATCATGGATTTGGATAAGAATTTGAAAAGGAAAAGCAAAAGGCGATGGAAATATCAATTTATATTTGATTCACATTTAACTCGCCTTTTCTTTTTATTTTCCAAAACCATGATCCAAACACATCATAAGGAGGTCATCATTTGTCTCTACCTAGCTAACAAATATGGAACATATTCTATCCATAAAAATTTTAACTATATATGACTGGTTTTGAAGTATTACATAAAAATTTTAACTATATACTTGTGTTTCACTCAGAAATTTACTCGGCGTTTTTCACTCAGAAATTTACTCGACAAGTATGTGATTGGTTCTCTCTAGTACGCTAATCAGAGACAGAGAAAAACGCCATGAATCAACAAGTAAATCAACAAGTGCTTAACAAGCAGGATGGTGGCTGGATCCCAGTAGTAAAGCAGAGAGGAAGACATTCAAATCAAGTTGGGCTGAAGGAAGGTAGGCGAGTAGGGATGTACACTCTTTTTGTGGATAACCTACCAGAGTCAATGGATCCAAGGAGTATGTACTCTTTGTTCCTAAAATTTGGCGTAGTTAAGGATGTTTTCATTCCACACAAGAGGAGGAAAACAGCAAACACAAGATTTGGCTTTGTTCGCTTTAACTGTCCTGTTGCAGCCAGTGTAGCAGAACAAAAGGCCAACGGAATATGGGTAGATGACAAAGCCTTGATAGTCCATAGTGCAGTATATGGAAAAGAAAAAGGAGACCAGATGAGATGGAAACAAGTACAGAGGAGGCAACTGGAGTTAAGAAGACCAGCAGATAAAACTGGACCCACAAGGTGGAATCAAGGCATTGATGGCAGGTCGTATGTAGAGGTCATCAAAGGAGCCCAACCAAGAGGTCAACACACTACTACAATCAAAGTTGAAGAAATAGGAAACGGCTGGCTGTATGAGAGCATGATTATGAGGCTTAAACCCGATCACTCTGCTATGGAGGTACAAGAAAAACTCAAAGAACAAGGTATGAAGGATGTAAGAGTGAGAGCAGGAGGAGGGCGTGATGTAGTCCTATCGTTCAACTCTGTGGAGGCTCTGAAGAGTACAACCAGCAAGCTTAATGTTTGGTTCCAGGACTGGTGTGAGTACATCACAGAGTGGACAGTAGGTATGCAACTCCAACAGGAGAGGTCTGTTTGGATTAGCTGCTACGGTGTACCTCTGAATCTCTAGAGTTCCAATACCTTCACAAAGATTGGCCGTCTTTGGGGGGAAGTGCTACAATTAGATGGAGATATTTGTGAGCCCGCTTCTTTCTGTTGTGGGAAGATTAAAATAGTTACAGGTGCTATGGATCTGATCAATACATGTATCAATCTAGAATGCAAAGGTAGAGTATACCCCATAAGAGTTTGTGAGGAACAGATTATCAATGAGGTATCATCCTGTGGTAAAGGAATCAACAATGAAGATGGTGAAGAGGGTGTTAGCTCCAATACTAAAAAGGTGTCACAGTCAACTGCAGAGAGCAAGAGGGAGGGAGAAGAAGCTGACAAGGATGGGGAGGTGGAGGCTGACATGGCAAAAAAAAATCATACGGTAAAAGGTGTTTCTACTTCTAAGCTGAAAGAGGGAAGTGAGGGGGAGGTAGGTGACAGTTGTATTCAAATATCAGTGGTGAAAGAGACTGAAGAGTGCATAGGGAAATCAACTGAAACAGGTTCAGGCGTGGGTGAAACAATGATGGAAGTGGAAGGTCTACAGCAGCAACAGCTACAAACGTGCAGTCATGCTTTGGAAAAAGGTGCTGAGATTCAAAAAGAGGAGGGGCAGGCAGCCACAAAAGGCTTTATCAGAAGCTTAAGTGAAACCCAAAAGTTAAGGCCTGGAATTCATTTGGAGGTTGCTTTGGGCCAAGAACATTTAAATTCCCAACCCATTGAGCTAGTCCATTGCAAGTCCAGTAGTAATGAAGGTGGACTCAAAGGGGAGGGTTATAATTCAAACTCCAATGATACAATTAGTGATTCTATTAGTGGTTCCATCAACAACCAGACTAACCAAGGCCCAAAGGCCAGTGACCACAAAAGGAGGGCCTAAATATCCTTTGGCAGTAGGTGGGTTCTCTGGGCTGATTAGGAAAATTGGGCAGGAAACTGTGGGAGCAAGAAGAAGAAAGGTTCATCAGAAAAAGATGGTGCCCAGATCTGAAGCAGAGCCAAGGCCAAATGCAGCTATCTGTCAGCATTCTTGTGAATCAAATAAATTAATAGAAGCTCAGGCAATAGTTCGTGTAGGGAAAAGCTTGGGGATTGACTTTAAAGGCCAAGAAGAAGAAATTATTAATAAAATTACACAACTAGAGGAGGAAGAAAGGGCAAGAGTTGGAGGGGGGACTGAAGCAGCCTCGAAAGCAGATATGATGGGAGGCTACAGAGATGAAAAATGTTGTTATGAAGATACTAAGCTGGAATATTAGAGGAGTGGGTAGACCTGAGAAAAGGAGAAAGATCAAGACTCTACTGTTTGATAGGAGAATTGATATGGTTTTGATGCAAGAAACAAAAAGGCCAAGCTTGAACAATCTGGTGGCTAGAAGTCTGTGACCAAGAGAAAAGATGGAAATCATGGCAGTGGATGCAATAGGTGTGGCAGGTGGATTGTTATGCATATGGGACCCTGATGTTTTTCAACTTTCAGAATGCTGTAGCAACAAAAACTTCATCTTGCTTTCAGGTACCATTCTGAATTCCTTTGAGTGTGTTATCTTAAATGTCTATGCCCCAAATGATATTATGAGGAGAGGTAAGTTATGGGAGTCCTTGTTGTATTTAAAGTCCATTTTCCCAAAACCATGGTGTCTAGGTGGTGATTTCAATGAGATCAGAAATTTGGGGGAAAGAATAGGAAGCTCAAGGAGGGATAGGGGCATGAAAGAGTTTAATGAGTTCATAGATAGATGGGAGGTGAATGATCTGCCCATGGTAGGGAGAAAATTTACTTGGTATAATGCTCATGATGGCCACAAATGGAGTAGAATTGATAGATTCCTTCTTAGCCCTGAGTGGATTGAAAGATATAGATACAAACTGTGGGGACTGCCTAGGTTGGTTTCAGATCATTGCCCGATAGTGCTTATGGAAGATGAGAGGGACTGGGGTCCTAAACCTTTCAAATTCTTAAATGCCTGGTTATTGCATCCACAATTCACATCTTTTGTGGAGAATACATGGAAGGAGTTACAGATTCAAGGGATTGCTGGGGTCATTCTGCTAAGGAAATTACAAGCTTTAAAGATGGTACTAAAACAATGGAATAAAGAAGTATATGGTAATACTGCAGCTCAACTAAAAGCATCAGAAGATAAACTGAATACACTTGATTTGAGGGCTGAGGTAAAACCTCTGGAGGATGCTGAAATCAAACAAAAAAGTGAGGCAAGGAATGAGATGTGGAGATTAAGTAGAATGCTGGAATAGGAATGGCTTCAAAAGTCAAGGCTCGACTGGAATATGAAAAGGGATAGGAACACAAGATATTTTCATGTCATGGCTACTAGTAGACAAAATAGAAATGCCCTCAACTCCATTGTTGTAGGGGAGGTGGCAATTGAGGAACCAATTCAGGTCAAAATTGAGGTATGGTCACATTTTACAAACCAGTTTTCAAAAGAGTGGAGACTTAGACCTGTAATAGGTGGGGAGTTTAAAAGTGTAAGGCAAAGTGATTCATTTCATATACTAGAGTCAGAATTTTCAGCAGTGGAGGTTTGGGAAGCCGTCAAGGACTGTAATGGCAACAAAGCTCCGGGGCCAGATGGTTTCAACTTGCTATTTTTTCAGAAATTCTGGAAGGTGCTCAAAGAAGATGTGATGCTCTTTTTCGCAGATTTTCATGTCAGGGGCAGATTGGCTAATGGCTTTAACAGTTCTTTCATCACCCTTATACCTAAGAAAATTGATGCAGCCAACTTAAGTGAGTTTAGACCCATTAGTCTTATAGGGTCAGTGTATAAAATACTTTCCAAGGTTCTTGCTAGTAGACTAAAAAAAGTCATGGCAGATGTAATTGGTGAAGCACAATCAGCATTCCTTGGAGGTAAAAACATACTCGATGGGGCTTTGATTGCAAATGAAATAGTGGATGGGTGGAAAAAAACCAAGAGAAAAGGGCTGATTTTCAAGATTGATTTTGGGAAGGCTTATGATTCACTCAATTGGGAATTCGTATTCTCAATGCTATCTAGCTTTGGCTTTGGAGCAAAGTGGATCTCTTGGATAAAAAGTTGTCTCTCTTCAGGTAGAATCTCCATCCTCGTTAATGGCTCACCAACTAAGGAGTTTAGTCCTGAAAAAGGTCTCAGACAAGGGGACCCACTATCCCCCTTCCTATTCAACTTGGCTGCAGAAGGATTGAACATGTTACTGATGAGAGCTAGGGAGTTGGGGCTGCTAAAAGGAATAGTTTTTGGTGACAATAATGTGGTTGTGTCACATCTTCAATTTGCAGATGATTCTTTGTTGTGTTTGTGATGCTGTATGGTCAGAAGTGCTTAATTTAAAAACGATCCTTAGGTGTTTTGAAATTGTTTCAGGGCTTAAAATAAATTACCACAAAAGTGTGATTTGTGGGTTTGGTATCTCTGAATCTGGGCTTCATGAGTTTGCAGGTATGCTAAACTGTAAAGTTAAGTCAGCACCAATCAAGTATCTGGGGTTGCCACTGGGAGCAAGCCCCCATAGAAAGGTGATCTGGAAGCCTGTCTTGGATAGGATAAAGCACAGGCTTGCTGGTTGGAAAATGAGACTTCTCTCCTTTGCAGGAAGATTAACACTAATTAAATCAGTGTTATCTAGTCTGCCGGTGTACTATCTCTCTCTGTTCAAAATTCCAGAAGGGATAGCAAAAGAAATTGAAAAGTTACAAGCTTCATTCCTGTGGGGTGGAGCTGAACTTAAGAGAAAAGTTCATCTAGTGAGATGGGATGAGGTAACTAAAAGTACTAAGCAAGAGGGATTGGGTGTTAGAAGAATCAGAGACATGAATGTTTGTTTATTAATGAAGTGGTGGTGGAGGTATGCCAATGAGGAGCAAGCTCTGTGGAAGCAGGTGTTAGTCTGCAAATACAAAGCTGAAGGTGGAAATTGGCGTCCAGATATTCATTCAGGAGGTAGAGTATCCAAGATTTGGGGTGATATATTGGTGGCAGCAAATCAAAAAGTCAGCCTTCAACAATTTTATATTAATAACCTTCAGATTAGAGTGGGTAATGGTTGTAGAGTGTCCTTCTGGCATGATTGCTGGACTGGTGGAGCTAGCCTTAAAGAATCTTTCCCTAGATTGTTTAGGTTGTCAAATGAGAAGGATGGGACTCTCAGGGATTATGCTGATAAAAGGGGTAACTCTGAAAATTGGGTGATTAGCTTTAGAAGGGCCTTATTTCAATGGGAACAAGAAGAGCTCCTCAATCTGAACCTCTATACCAGACCTAGTCCTGTCTTGAATCTGCTTGTGAAAGACAGAGTTTTGTGGTTAGCTTCCAAATCTGGTCAGTCTTTTGTCTCAACCTTATACAAGCATACTGATTTTGAGCATGGTAAAGTCAATAACTCTAGCCGATTAGTGTGGATCAAGTACCTTCCACCTAAAGTTCAATTTTTTGGATGGCTCGCATGGAAGCATAAGGTAAAAACTTCAGTGTTCTTGCACAGAATTGGTGTGCTGGAGGATAGTGCTACCACTGTCTGTATTTTCTGCAAAGCTGAACAAGAAACAGTTGAACAAGTGCTTATCTGGTGCCCTTCGATCTGGAGAGTTTGGACTGGTCTCCTGCAATGGTGGGGAGCCCTTTGGGTAGTGCCTCAAACTATTGATGGCTTACTGCAGTGGTGGGCTGGAAGCAAGGTCATGAAAGCTGAAAAAATAATTTGGAATGCTATCCCCTTGGTGGCTCTCTAGTCCATTTGGAAGACAGGAACGAGTGCATCTTCCAAGATACTCAACCTAACATGGAAGAACTTCTTGAAGTTATCATTATTAGGCTTGCAATCTGGTTAAAATCCACGTTCTCGGATCTTCCTTTTTCTGTAACTGATTTTTTGCATAATCTGGAGCAAATCAGATTTTGTTTGGGTAGGAGAATGTAAGGTTGTATTATCTAAAGGGTCTGTTCTGTTCTATTATGATGGCTGCTGCTGGTGGCCTGAAATGGTATGGTTTGGCCTGGTGCTGCTTTGCTCAAGGGTTTGTTCTGTTCTATTATGGTTTGGCCTGGTTTTCTTGTCTGCTGTCTGTTTTTGTCTATTTTTGTATGCTGTTATCTGCCAGTGCTTACTACTGGCAACTTAGTGGTGCTCTGTATGCTCTGGTTGGTTGGTTGTTGTGTGCCCGTCTTGGGTAAGTTTGGGTGTGGTCCTGCAGGTGGATGGATAAGTTTGGCTGTTATGTCCTGCAGTAGGCTTTCTTATGCCAACTCAAGGGCTGTGATGGGCTGAATTGGTGTGTGAGTCCTGGGATTGTTTCAGGTAGAACAAAAATTCTGTTGGTTGCTTAAGGACCTCTGTTAATAGTGGTGATAATAGAGAGAGGTTCGAGAGTGTTATGCTGGGATTTGGTGCTTGCAAGGTCCTTTTGTATTTGGTCGTTTCTCGTTGGTCTCTCACCAACTCTGGGGGTGCTAGCAAATGATAGGATGAGCAAGTTCGTGCCAACCTCGTTGGGATGATCTAGCCCATTGTGATGCCTTTGCACCTCCCTCTTGTCTTTATTGATGTAATTCGCTTTGTACTTTGTACTGGTTTTTTCCATCAATAAAGTCTTCTTCTTGCTGATTCAAAAAAAAAAAAAAAAAACATAAGTCTCACAATGCTCAAGACTATTGAATAATTATTCATTGTATTTATAACCTTACTGACATTCAAGAGTTGGCAAGCAAGCTAAAATTAATGATATAGACAGTTTATAAAGGAGGAATTTATTTACATAAAGCATTTGAAACTAAGTCTGAGCATCCGCAAAAACAACAGTTACATGTGATGACGGAGAGAATTAAAAAAAAATGAAAAGAAAAGAAAAAGGGATACAACACATTGCAAGTACATTACAATCATAACTACCCATCTATCACTTATTGCAAGATACTAGAGAACATAGTGATTGTATGAAGGTGAGTCCAAGGAGAATAACAGCCACAATAATAGATAAGACCCGCCAGGGAGTATTGCAATAGTTCTGCTTCAAGGTTGCCTTCCACATGTGGCTACGAATTTTGCAGTAGTCGTTTAACTCTTCATGAAGTTTAGTAAAATAATATTCCTTACTGATGACAACTTCTTTGCCAAGCCCGTTAAAGAGATTTGACACATCACTGTTGTTACCTAAGCAGTTCTCAATAATTTTGGCTTTAACAAGTAATTCAACATCCTTGGAAGTCTTGATGAGGAAACCCATAATCGCGGTATAATCAGCAAAATACCGAACAGTACAATGACATTGCTCGTAGGCAATTATGTTTCGTAGAGAACTTTCTGTCCAATCATATATTTCTGTACGTGGGATTTCCAAAACATTGCCCCTGAATTTTATGTCAAATAAATTTTTGCTTGAACTTACCTCAAACTTCACTCCAGCCTCATGAAGCTCTGTTGCACTTGGTATGTCAAATTTGCTTTCAGTCTGTTGCAAACTTTGCCTTGGTATGAAACTTCCTAGGAAAGCAATGAACTGATTTACTTTTGAAGGATTTTTCTCCTCTGGAGGCTGCGATTTTTGCTTTGGCATGAGACAAATTCTTAATAAATCAAGGACATGTTTTATTTCTGAAGGGTTAATATGCTCTGGACCTAAAAGTTCTCGTATTTGCAGGGAAGACACAAACCACTTAATGGTGAGGATGACAGGGTCGGGTAAGGTTTCATTTTGGCTAAATTGAAAGCCCACCTGTATGTTGGTCATTTTTAAAAGATCTTGGAGAACAAAAAACGGAATTTGATTTTCAAGCAGTAATAAGTCATCGTTTATATAGAAAATCATCCATGGTTTCCTAAATATACGATCATTTGGAGTTCTTAGATCATCAAACCAGCACCTTAATAGGACTTCAATGATGAAGGCAGCATCCACAAGAATAATTTCCAAAAACATTTCGCTTTTGAGGTTGATTGTTTCAACATAACATGCGCGAATTTCTTTTTCCTTTTCCTCCATAATCATGACCAATTCCACCAAACTCTTTCCACTTCGCTGCATAAAATCATTGAAGTACCTCAACTTGTGCTCTTCCATGTCTTTTAGGCCTTCTTTGCCATGGTGAAGCGGCCCAATTGAGACTGTGCGAGGAGTATAGGCCTCTTCATTGATATTTTTAAGTGTCCTGGGCACTTTATATATACAACATTCAGGGGATGGGAAAGACAACTTATCTAACTTCTCCTTAATAGATTTCACTAGTCCCTCCATATCAATTGAAGCATCGCCATTTCCGCTGTAATTCATGACCAATTGTACCCTGTAATTCATGTGAAATTATTTAATGATCGTAAGGGTCGTTTGTTTCATGGGATTGAGGTATGGGATTGGATTTCATATCCAATAATTTACTAATCCATTGTTTGCTTAGTTTAGTGACAGTCGGACTAATAGTCAAATATACATAATTTCTAGTTAAATAGTCTAACGACTATTTATTTAGGACTAACGGTCCATTATGTCGTGCCATTTTCGTATCATGTCATATCCGATTCTTGTTCAAAACAGTCTAATACTAATACGGCCTATTTAATTAAACGTGCCAATTATCTTGACACAAATTTGACCTACTTATAATCGTGTTAACCCTAACACAATAGGCTTAATACAATTACCACTTATTTAAAAAAAAAATATATATATATATATATATATTTCACATCACATGCATAAGAATAACTTGTTTAAATATTGACACACAGTAATAATATATATGTCAATATCTATGTAAATAAATCCATCTTTTTATTTTTTTTGGGTCACGTCAATCAATATTTCCTCTCTATTTTTCTACACATCCTTTTATAAAAAGTCAAAAAGTACACTTATTTAGGACATCCCAAACCACCCTAAATCAAACAGAGTGAATAATAACTATAATACAAAAATATTAATAAACTAATTAAATCAAACAAAGATAACAAAAATTGTAACACAAAAAATATTAATAAACTACAAAATATATTATAATTGTCAATCATGTTGACTCACCATTGCAACTTGTATGCCAGGAAAAATTTTAAAAAAAAATTAAAAAAAAACGTTTTATAGCTTTACTTGATTGAAGAGTTTTTCAAGATTTTGAGAGAAGCAGAGAATTTATCAAATCACCGCCAATAATCGATTTATCATTAATTTAGGGTTGCATTTGATTGTGTATGTATTATATAAAGATCTAAGTTTTAATCTAATCAAGGAGAATGAATTACTCAAGATCTTATGATTACTAAATTTAGGTTGTATTCGAGTTATATACAAGTCGATAGTGAGTACGTGTCAATGTGTCGGCACAAATTTTTAAGCTAGTCAAACGTGTTTATTTCGGATTTCACGTATTCAACCTAAACACGACCCATTTAATTTTTTTAATTTCCGGGTTGTGTTATATTCGGGTTTAAGTAAAAAAAAAAAAATTGATTAACTCTAACCCTCTAATTACATGTACAATTCGAATCGTGTTAATGAGTTAATAGCATCTTTATCCGAACCGTCTATTAACCAATTTTTCAGAAATTCCATTTCTGATAATTGCTAAATTACCACCCCTAGAGTATTGTCTAACACTTCTGAATGTCACTTGATTACACAGGACTGATTCCTAAATGTAGAAAATTACGTAATGGTGTGACTTTGAGGGTATTGGACAATGTCCCAACAAGATCGCCAAATAATTTTTGATAAGTGATAGGTCTTGAAAGTGTTAATGAAAGAACTTGATTTCAACTTGATTTTATGAGTTGATGCAATTTTTATAATTATAAAAATAAGGAAATTGGAGTTGATGTGAGTATACATCTACATTCACATAATTTTATTCCGTGAATCTCTCTAATTGGGATTCGTACCAGCAAGAGTTTACGATAAGGTTATAATGAAAATTTGATTAATGCCTAATCAAATTTAATTGGAATAGGAAAAATAAAAAGATCGATAAGTGTATAATGAAAAGTAGGGGTGGCTATTTATTCATACTAACCACATTATGACACTAAATGAGTCAGACTAGTGTCAAATTCGCATAACTTGAAATTAATATGAATAAAATATTTAATAAAATATTAGTTACATATTTTAATATTATTTAATGTATTTAAATCCTATATGCAACCCTATATCTAGTTGGAAAAAAAATTATATATGTAAAAGAAGAATCTAATTTTTTAGTTTTCATTTCAGATAACATGATATTTTAATTTGTTATTTTGGAATCAATGTAGTAAACAAAAAATAAATAAATAATCGAGTTTTAGTTTTTTGAAATTGGATAAATAAAATTGAGTCAAAATTAAACATTTTAATGAATGATTGAGATTAATTTCATGAAATTTAATTATGAGAAAAACAAAAGTTAATGCACTTTATATTTTTTGACTAAGGGTTGAAATTTTGACATGATGCATTAACATCATACAAATCCAAAATGAAACGACATGGATTGAATTAGTATTGAGAGAATTTTAACACAAATTTGAGATAACATGACACAAACACAATTAACATGAAATAATTCTCATCTGTCATAAAAAGGTAAGAAAAGTCATTAATCATGATGCTTAGAAGATTCTATTTCTTGCAAAACGTTGCACTTACTATCTTTGGTGACATGTGCTTGAGTCACAAAAATAGTTTCTCTTAGAATTAAGGTAAGACTCCTTCTGAAACCCTACTTTAATGAGAGTTTTGTGCATTGAACTACCTTTTAATTACTGAAGCATGGAAAAGAAATTCGGTACATAGGTCGAGTGTAATTTTGGTCCAGCCCGGCCCATTCAGGCTCGTGCCAAGCCGGGCCCATGTCGGGCCTTCCAGGCTCCTACCAAAAATCGAGTTGGGCCGGCCCATGGGCTAGAAAACTAGGCCCAATCCCAGGCCCAAGGATATTAGGGCTTTGAGCAGGCTAGTGGGCTGGGCCCCTGGGCCTAGGCCTGGGCTCTAGCTTTGGGTGAGCCTAAACAATTTTTTTAATTTTTTTTTAATTTTTCCACCAAAATTTTATTATTTTTCATTAAAATAACACTGGGTCTCGAGCGAGCCGAGTGGGCTGAGCCTCAGGCCGGGCTTCTGGGTGGGCCTTCAGCGGGCCAATGGGTCGGGCCACAGGGCAGGTCAATCGGACCGAGCTTCAAAACGATGGTCCAAGCCCTGGACAAGGCCTTAGACTGGCCTTAGGCCCGGGCCTAAACGAGCCTTAACGGATCGAGCCCACCTCGGGCCGCCCGCGGGCCACGGGCCAAAATTACACCCCTATACATAGGTGCAGCTATATGTTTGGTGTCTCTTGAGACAATAAAGCTGAGGCCATCCAAACCATTAATCAACCTTAAACCCAAAGGCCTTGTGTTCATCTCCAGTAAACAACAATTTACTTGCACAATTCTGGCTTGTTTTGGCAACTCAGCTAAAAGCCGTTTTTTTAGCTTTTTCACTTTTTTAGGTCATATTACTAAGTCAAAAAGTTAGCTTTTAACCTACTTTTCAAAATAAGTCATCATTTCATTTTGTTTGAGAAATCTGATTTGATATGACCACATTGTGTTGCACAAACGAGAAAGAAGAGATTGGTGGTCCAAGAACAACATGAAGTTGGGGTTGAGCTTGCAGACACTACAACAAAAGGCAGATTTCACGACTAAAACTGGATTTTTCGTCGCTGAAAGTAGTAGAATTGGTGACTAAAATGGAATTAGTCGCCAAAATTGATCACTTTTGCCGACTAAAAGAGTTCAGTCGCCGAATATAAGGGTTTTAGCGACCAAAAGTCAGTTTAGTCGCCGAATATAGGGTTTTAGCTACTAAAGGTTTTTTAGTAACCAAAAGTGACAGTTTTTAGCAACTAAAATAATTTAATAGCCAAAAGTATACGTTTTGGCGACTAAAAAACAGTTTGGTCGCCGATTCTACGTGTTTTGGCGACTAAAAACAGTTTGGTCGCTGAAAGTGAAACTTTTTGGCTACTAAAAAAAATTAGTAGCTAAAAACAGTCAATTGGCGACTAAAATTCAGTTTAGTAGCCAAAAGGGGACGTTTTTGGCGACTAAAAACAGGTTTGTCTCCAAAACTGGTTTTTTTTAGGTGAGAATGAATTTTTTTAGCGACAAAAAACTAATTAGTAGCCAAAACTATACAATTGGCGACTAAAAAATAGATTTAGTCGCCAAAAGTGATCTAATTTTTTTTTTAGTAAATAATTTATTTTTACATAAATTATATTGAATAAAAATAATTATTTTTATATATATAGTTTTGTATAAATACCGGTCAGAGTAATATATAAATAATATATGTTGCAATTATATTCATGTGATGTTGTAGTGGCATAGTAGGGAGAGTGTGTTGGTAAAGGTTTGGAATGTGGGATGGGTCGGTGGTTCAAATCTTGGGAACAGTAAAGGGTAAATTTTTTTTTTTTTGAAATATGCTTTTTGGCGACTAAAAACAGTGGTCGCCAAAAGATTGACTATTGGCGACGAAAAGCTTAGTTAGGATTGGGTTAGTTGCTATGATGCTTGCTGCTCTTCCCTTCCTTTATTTGATGTAATCTTATTTCATGTATGATTTTTTCATCAATAAAGTTCTTATTTTTTGCTAATCAAAAAAAAAAAAAAAAAAAAGAACAAGAAGTTAGATGGAGCACCAGTGGATGAGGTTGGATAAAAAAATTCCCATCAAGTCGGATCACTATGAGGTAGAGTTACTTTAAACCCAATTATTGTAAGGTAAACCCTACATACATGTGCGTAGGTGCAATTATATGTTTTACATATACCTACAATTATTCTTGGTCACGACCCCAACTTACATTAAAGCATAGCACATTTACGAACATATTTAACTACACGAGCTAGCAAATGACTCTTTGATTTTGATTTTTTTTTATTTAAAGAAAAACATATATAAAGACTCAAAAACAAAAACAAAAACAAAATAAGAAAGAAATGGAGATACTATAAAGAAGTCCAATAAAATTAAATGGTAAATGATTTAGTTTATAACCACACCTAAAAGAACTTAGACCATATCTAGCTAATTGAAGAGGATAAATGTCTTTGATCTTTTCACATTTTTCAAAAGAGCATTGTTATTCAAGTCTAAAAGTTAGACTATTCAAATTCAATGGTGTGACAATCAATTAAAATATTTAAGATAATTTTCTCTCTCATAGTTTCTTTAATTATTAACAAATTATTTTTTTTCTTACACATCATTGAATCTAAAAAATAAATTTAGAAAATAAGCTTATATATCATTTTCCTTTTCGAAAACTAGATTTTAGTCCCTAAAGGTAACTTCACTACAAAAAGTTAAGGTTTTGAGGACCAAAATTTAGGGACAAAATTATTTTTTAGTGACCAAATATTTTTGTTGCGAAAAGTATCATTATTATATTTTTCGCAACGAAAATTGGACATTAGTAATGAATTATTATCTATTTGGGACCAAATTTTTTGTCTCAAAAAATAAACCGTTTTGAGACTAAATTATTTTGTCCCTAAAAGTCTATTTATTAGTGACATATTCAAAAAAAAATTGCTAAAAGCCTTATTTTTTACTTTTCAGGACGACTTTTTAGCGACTGTCCTCACGATGATAGAAATTGGTCCCAAAATGTCTTTTGCAACAAAATTTTTACTTTTAGAGATTAAAATATCTAATCTCTAAAACTCTTATATGTTGTAGTGTTTCTTTCTTTCTTTCTTCTTCTCTTTGGACGTTGATCAAACCCATTGCCAAATTTGTAACCATATTCAATGTTTTTGTGGCAAATGAACATTTATTGTTTTTTAAATTTCTAGAGCACACTACTTTTAAGTGACCATATTGTGAAATAAATTTGGGTGACCACATTTTTATTGTGGTAGATGGAGATAGCTGAAAGGAGAATGTTATTTATTTATTTATTTCAAAGTAAATTACACTTACTTCTTCTGACATTTTAGAAAAGGGCAAATTACATAAATAGTCCCTATAGTTTGGGATTTGTGTCACTTTGGTCCTTAACTTTTCAATTGTGACACATTTGACCCTGAATTTTGAATCTTATTCCAAATAAGGACAATTGAAGATACCATTGTTTAATTTCAAAGGCAAAATCGTCAATTTAAAAAAATATAAACTAATTTGAAAAAAATAAATGTCAAAAAATATTTTTAATTTTTTAAAAATTATTTTTATCCACCAATGATAAAATTATATAAAATTGATAAAAATTACTTGATTAATTTTTTAAAATTAATTTTACATGATCATCATCCAAACACATAATAAAAATTCATTTGGTAAATAAAAAAAAATGTTTTAAAGATTTATTAATTTTACATAATTTTATTTTTAGTGGGTAGAATTAATTTTTAAAAATTAAAAAATATTTGTTTGATATTTATTTTTGTCAAATTAGTTTATATTTTATTAAATTGTCGATTTTACCCTTGAAAAATCTAATAATATTTTCAATTGTGTTTATTTGGAACAAGATTCAAAATTCAAGGTCAAATGTGTCACAATTGAAAAGTCAGGGACCAAAGTAACACAAGCCCCAAACTATAGGGACTATTAGTGTAATTCACCATTTAGAAAATTATAAATAGTATTTTTATTTTATCATATTTGTCTTTTAAAAAAATAAATAATCTATTTTCAAATTCAATCTTGTCGTCTAATTTTTAGGAAACAAATGTAATAAAATAAAAATATTACAAGTATTTGATTGACCCAATCACAATACTATAGAGTACTATGTGACTGTACTCTGAGAAAACCCATTAATCACCCTACATTGAAAATCCTAGAAAATAAACCGTTCGAAATGAAACCCATTGTGAGCTCCATGGTCCCCTCAAATTTTCTCTAATTTATGTTTGAACTACTTTTTTGATCAATAAAAGAAAATTTATTGACGTAGAATAAAGTACAAGGAGTACAAATAAATTACATCAATAAAAAAGTGGGCAAGAAAATAGCATCAAAGCATTAGAAACATATATCAAGAAGTTGACACATGTACCAAGCTTATCATGAGCTATACTAAAGCCTAACACTTGACAGAACAATAAAATATGACAACCTAGCCACAAACAATCAACATGAAGTCACCTAAAAGAAACAAAACCAATAACGAGGAATGAACTGAAAGCCACGCCAAGAGGAATTACAAAGCAAAAGGCCACTATCAGAAATCCCATATCAAATGGAATTTCAAACCAACTGCAATTCCAGAACATCCTGCAATGAACACACTAAACTCATACCAGAGCAACCTCCACGTAAAATTTGACCCTCAAAGAAAAGCAAAGAGCACCAGGGCTCTGAAATTCCTTTATCAAAAAATCGAAGCAGCATCATTGCTTACGATACTTATTATGTGAATTCTTGGCTTCATAATTTGGTCCAACTCTGCAAAATTCTTCCTTTCCTTCGAAATCTATTCCCGAACTTTAAAACCATCGCTTCAACTCAATTTGGATAGGTTTGATAATCTCCTCAGAGCTACTTTAGCAGAGTTGGACATTCAAGCCTTGGATCTTTCTTCCTTAATATGATCTAGGTTCTGTATTTGAACCTCACTATCCATCCGATAATTAAAATGCTTTCACGTGTTTTAGAGTTGTAAATTTGGACCGACCTCGCCCACATCAAGTCTCGCGGGCCCCTGTTAAAATTCGGGGCGGACCGGGTCGGCTCACGGGTTAGAAAATTAGACCCATGTCTAGCCCAGTGCCCATAGGATATTTGGGCCTTGGGCGGGCCGGGCCAATGGACCTGGGCTTGGGACGGGCTTGAATATTTTTTTTATTTTTTCTACCAAAGTTTTATTATTTTTCACTAAAAAAAATATTGGGTCTTGGGCGGGCCGAGCCTTTAATAAGCCTTAACCAGGCCAATGGGCCAGGCCACGGGGGTCGGGCCAGGCGGGCCAGACTTCAAAATGATGCCCAAGCAGTGGTCCAGGGTCTTAGGCTGGGCTTCAGCCCGAGCCCAAACAGGTTGAGCCCACCCTGGGCCGCGGACATTTTCGAGCCGCTGACGGGCCGTGGGCCATTTTTACACTCCTAATCTTGTTTTCTCATTATGAAAAATAAATAAATAAATAAATTCCACCATATGAGGATGAGTTGGGAATATAATATAAATAATAAAATTATCTCTCTTTTTAACAACTTAAACATTTAGAGGAATGGGCATAAAAAATTCAACAAGAATTAGACGATAGTGTGATGAAAACTTACAGGATATGCAGTAATTCAATATGTTGACTTCAGGAAGACATCTCCTTTCCTTAGCTTCCTTCTTCAACAGAGGCTTTCTAAAAGAAACAAATCTGTTTACTATTATTTAATAGCTCACTTATTTGTAATAAGGACTAATTTCATTGTGCTATACCATCTGTGCTTATGCATGTCTCAATTTATATAGAATAAATAATTCTTAAACCTTATTTCAAGAAAAGTATGTTTTCTCTCTCTACGCCAACAACAGTACAAATATGTAATTCTTTGCTTATTTGTGGAAGCAATTTATGGGATGCTTAATCCGGTGGTGACTTCAAGAATTTTTATAAAGGAAAATGTCCCTCATTGGTGCAAAAACAATTTTTTTTTTTTTTTTTCAACCAATCATACGCTGCCACATCACTGGGAGTGCCACTGGGGTAGGAAGCAATGCCCTTTTATAAATGAGATCACTCTACAAATTTAAATTTTACAGATTCTATAAGAACTAAACACAATTCACTTTGTTTAGTTTTGAGTTTTCAAAATAGTTTGACTTTTTGTTTTTCGTGCTTTGTTACCTTTAAAAAAAATTAAAAATTTATTCAATTTTTTTATGTATCTAACTTAGATATATTTAAAAAGTAAAATATTTGTGAAAAATAATAAAATAAATAAAAATTTAGTGAATTTTTATATTTTTTTTAGGACACTCGATCCATAAGTACAATTATAAATTTCTTGAATTTAAGAGTTCACACTCTAAATTATTATATCCATAAACACATACTTCTACAAAACATTTGGATCCATGTGGGTCTGTTCAATCAAAATCCTCTCTCTCTCTCTCTCTCTCTCTCTCTCTCTCTCTCTCTCTCTCACCGACCCCCTTCTCTCTCTCTCTCTAAATAACCTACTTTCCTCTCCTCTCTATCTCTCTCAAGTGCATTCCTTTCTCTCTTGATTTCTCTTACCCGTTTGTTTGGGGTTATGGAGAGAGGATTAGGTTTAATAGTGAGGAGGGAATTGAGAATGAGGTGTTTGTTTTGAGATATAGGGAGGGGATTAGTAATCCCTTGGTATTAGTAAAGAGGAGGATGAGGGATTGGTAAAGAGGAGGTAGAGATGGTATTAGAAAAATAGTGAGGGAATTAGAAGTTTTTTTATTTTTTATATGTTGGGAATTTTTTTTTAAATATAATGTTTATTTTTATATATTTTTTTATTTGTTTTATTATTTTATATAAAAATAATTTAACAATTCCTCACTATCAATTCCCTCACTATCAATCACCTCCATTCTATCTCCCAAAACAAACGGGACCTTAGTATCTCTCTCTCTCTCTCTATGGGGTGTTCAGAATGAAATTTTTTTGGTCTTTTGGCTAAAATAACATGAAAAGATAAAATAGGCTTAGACAAAATATCAAATCAAACTCATAATCATTTTACTTTTTCTCTCAAAAACATCACATTCAATTACAAAAAAAATCGAACTCTCTTTCCAAACACAACTTTTTTTTTTTTGTGAATAAACACAACTATTTTAAGCTACTAAAATAACCAAAAACTAAAGCCTATTCAAATAGCCAACTTCCCAGACACCTCCAAAGCCTTAAATAGATAAAAGTAAAAAATTAAATAGATAGGAAAAATCTATATATGTGTGTGTGTGTGTGTGTGTGTGTGTGTGTGAAATCAATTTATATAGATAGAAAGAAAAAAAAATTAACAAATAAGGGAACTGATCTAAGTAGGCCAGAGATATTCAACAAATAATTTATTTGGTAAAATTTCAACAGATAGCGAAAAAAATAGGTTTGGTGAATTTCAATAGATATGAGAAATATGCTTGATAAATTTCAATATATAGGTTCATAAAAATTGAACAAATAAAAAATATTTCAACAAACAGGTTCATAAAAATTGAACAGATAAAAAAATTTCAACAGATAGGTTCAAAAAAAATGAACTTTCAATAGATATGTTAAAGGGTAAAATTAAAAACAAGATGTTCTCTAAAATAATAAAATATACTTCTCACCACAATATTTCACAAAGAGTATACTTCTTACCAAAGAAAAATAGTCATGGGACCTATTGTCTTACACCCTTTTTTAAAATAAACTTTTCACCAATTTTCTCTTTTTCTTATTTAGTGATTTTTTTAAATATTTTTTCACAATTTTTTTTAAACGTACTAGATTAAGTAGATCTAAAAAATTTATTAAAAGAAAATTCTTAAAATATTTAAAAAGTTGACTAAAGATAAAATTAAATAAATAATAAAAAATAAAAAAAACTCAAACAGAGTAATTTAAAACTTCTGAAACAATAGGCGTATAATGAATATTGATCCCTATTTGATGAGATCACTTAACTTTTTAAATGAATTAAGTTATATTAAATAAAATATAAACAATATAAATATTTTTTCAAATAATTTTTGATAGCTTGATGGGTCAGCTCCCATGTGGAGTCCCCCTGGCTTAATCCAATCCTCCATCACTTGCAAATCTTTACAGTCAAATTTCTACCAATAACATAGCTTTGCATACCTTTTTTTTATTATTTTCTTACCAATAGATAGGAGATTAATTACATTCCGATAAATATTTACATAATCAAACAGGCCACTAACTCTCAGGCCTCGTTTGGCAAGAGGCTATTTTAGCCAATTAGCCAAAAAGTTACTAAATTAGTCAAAAAGCCAACAACCCATACCAAAAAGTCAAAGATTCTCTTTTCTCTCTACTTTTTGCATATCTTTTCATAATTAGCCAAAAAGTCATCCCAAACATACAAGTTTTTTTTACTTACCTTTTTAGCCAAATAGCCAAAAAGTTACTAAATTAGCCTGTTCCCAAACGAGGCCTCAATAGCCAAAAAGTCAATAAAATCTAACAACCAATCCGCTAAACCCACCAAGTCAAGCCCAACAACTTTTAGTTTTCACATACAACTCTTATAATAGGATAAAAATAAACCAATCATCATAAAAGATATCAAACTCTTCTTTATAAGAAAAGAATCCGAGATCTCATACCAGAAAAAGTACTACACAACCACAATGTCAAATTAGAATTACTACAATTCAAAATCTCTACTACATTGTAGTAATGTTACAGTTTCTTATAGGACAAAATTTCAAAGCAATGTAAAGGGTTGGCACCCCCAAATTAATTATTGGACAAATTTTTGAACATAATTTTCTAGTGAGTAATGTTAGGGACCTATATTTTAAATTTATATATTTACGCACAATGATGTAATAAGAAAGGTAAGCCTTATATCATTTGGTGTGTAGTTAATTAAAAGTTGACATTGATTATACTATCTTAGTGGTGAGAATTTTTTGAGTCTCAAGCATTTTTCTATTCTAATTGAGTTTTATTAATATATATATATAAATATATAAAAAAAAAAAGCCAAGTTAGTTAATATATAGAAGATCTATTTTTTAATTTAATTTTTTCTTTTTTTATTTTCAAGGCAAATAATCCAACTTCTCAATAAAGTTCAAAAAAATTATATTTGTCAAATATTGCTCATTTAGGACTGGAGTGGATCATACATTGGCCGGCACAAGGGGTTAACAAAGAGGTGTGAGGGGCTATACGTTAGGAAACATATTTTTTTCATAACTAAATCAATTAATGGGAATAAAAATTAATGTGAAAAAATTAAATCAACAGTAACACAAAAATTTTTATGTGGTTCCCTCAATGAGAGGTACGTCCATGGAATCGAAATTCAATTTCACTATCAATCAAAAAGTTTCCAAACGATTACAAACGAGACACTAATGGTATCACAAAACTACCCTTAGGTAAATTTCAAATAATCACAAATAATCAAGAAGAAAGACCTCACTAAATAGACGAACAAAAATTTTTAAAACAGAGTTAAAGAAGACAATCAAATTGTATCAAATTTATGACCCAAACAGTTCTTTCAAACGCACCATATGAGACAAAAATCTCACCCAAGACAAGACCCTCTCACAGATTGATTGGTCAATCAAATCTTCAAAAAAAAAACAGAGCACCAATTTTTCCTTCACTCCCCGTTGCTCACACCGAATTGATTGATCAATGATCTATATCGCAGCTGCAGCACTTTGCAAGATAAAACCAATATTCCAAGGTACAAACAACAATATATATATATATATATATATATATATATATATATTGTTGAGTTTTGGTCTTTTTATCTAAACCTTAATTGTTATCAAATTGAATATTATTAAATATTCATTGAGCCTCTAAAAGTTAGATATAATATATTAAAAATATATTATAACCAATACCAAACCAAATTAAATATTTTAATAAACCAATTAGATTCCATACTCCAATAAGGAGGTATACCCAACAATTTTCCTCCTACCGACTTATGTGGGGACATCAACCATACCCACCAAAGTTCGACACTTTAAATGTTTGTCCCTTGACAAAATCTTAGTCAACATATCCAAAATATTATCATCTGTGTGAACCTTTTCGAGTTGCAACAATTTCGAATCTAACACATCATGAATCCAATTGTATCTCACATCAATGTGTTTCGATCTCAAATGAAAAGTAGAATTTTTACTCAAATGAATAGCACTTTGACTATCACAATAAAGGACATACCTCTCTGGCTTCAAACCCAACTCTTGCAAAAATTTCTTCAACCATCATTATTCTTTTGCAAGCTTCCGTAATGGTAATAAATTCAGCTTCGGTAGTTGAGAAAGCAATGCATTTTTTTAATTTAGATTGTCATGCCACAGCTCCCCCTGCAAATGTCATCACATACCCCGAAATAGATTTCCTAGAATCAACATCACCGGTCATGTCAGAATTTGTGAACCCATCAAGTATCAATTTACCATCCCCAAAACACAAACACACCTTCGAAATCCCTCGAAGATACCTTAGAATCTATTTTACCGCTGCCCAATGTTCTTTACCCAAATTAGACAGAAACCGACTCACCATACCAACAGCGTGAACAATATCCGGCCTTGTACAAACCATGGTGTACATCAAAGAACCAACCGCTAAAGCATAAGAAATTTTCTGCATTTCTTCATTGTCTTTCTCACTTGTAGAACATTGATTCGAACTAAACTTGAAGTGACCCGCAAGTGGACAACCAATGACTTTGCTTTATCCATGTTGAACCTCTCAAGAACGTTTTCAATGTAGCTTTCTTGAGACAACCAAATCAACTCCTTTTTGAGATCACGAACAATTTTCATACCAAGTATTTGCTTTGCCGGCGCCAAATCTTTTATAGCAAGACTTGTTCAACTCCAATTTCAACTTATTAATCATAGTATAATCTTGACCCACAATTAACATGTCATCAACGTAAAGCAAAAGAATAATAAATTTGCCATCTGAAAATTTTTTCACAAACACACAATGATCCGAAGTGATTTTAGAAAAATCATTATTCATCATGAAATAGTCAAAAAAAAATTACCATTGCCGCGGGGCTTATTTGAGGCCATACAAACTTTTCTTCAATTTGCAAACAAATTTCTCTTTCCCTTTATCCACAAAACCTTCCAATTGCTTTATGTAAATTTCTTCTTCAAGGTCACCATGAAGAAATGCAGTCTTCACATCAAGTTGCTCAACTTTAAGGTTCATACTTGTAGTCATGCCAAGTACAACCCGAATAGAAGACATCTTCACAACCGGAAAGAAAATCTCATCAAAGTCAATATATTTCTTTTACCCAAAGCCTTTCACAACAAGACGTGCTTTGTACCTCAGATTCTTGCTATCATTCTTTAATTTGTAAACCCACTTATTTTTCAGAATTTTCCTCCCCTCAGGTAACTTCACTAAATCATAAGTGTGATTTTCAAGTAAGGAATTCATCTCCTCTTCCATGACCTTTTTCTAATCATCTTTCTTTGCCTACTCAATTGTTTCTAGGTAGCTCTCGAGCTCCCCTTGATCGGAAATCAACACAAATTCATTGGGAGGATACTTTCTTGAAGGTTGTTGGTCCCTTATAGATTTTCTCAACTCAAGTTGTGGTGACAGTTCTTGAGTTGGATGCTCTTCCTCAATTTCTAGCTCAAGTTCATTGGGATTAGTATCATCCTCCACATCTTCAATAGGTAGCTGCACATCTCCCCCATGTTTATCATCAACTGAAGATGAAGGAAATGGATCAATGTCAATGAGATCACTACTTTTTGGCTCTTGTTGATCACTTTTGCCAAAGTCCTCAATTGTTTGGTTTTCAAGAAACATAACACCACGGCTTTGAATGACTTTCTTGTCGACCGGATTGCACAATCTATAACCAAATTCATCACGCACATAGCCAAGAAAAATACATTGTCTTGACTTGCTATCAAGCTTGGACCTCTTATCTTTTGAAATGTGAACAAAGGTTCGACAACCCAACACTCTCAAATGCTCATAAGACACATCTTTACCAGTCCAAACTCTTTTTGAAATATCACCATTTCAAAAGATATGAAGAAAACAAATTAATCACGTCAACCGTTGTCCTCATTGCCTCACCCGAAAAGGATCTTGGCAATTTAGCATGTGAAAGCAGACACCTTATTCTTTCCACAATGGTGCGGTTCATCCTCTCGGCAACGCCATTTTATTGAGGAGTTTTCTTAACTGTCTTTTGATGCCGAATATCTTGGTTGCGACAATACTCATCAAATGGCCTAATGTATTCACCATCATTGTCTGTTCGGATGCACTTCAATTTCTGCCCTGTTTCTCTTTCAACCATGGCCTAAAAATGCTTAAATACATCTAGAACTTGATCTTTAATTTTTAGTATAAAAGTCCAAACTTTCCTTGAATAATCATCAATGAAAGTAACAAAATAAAGTGCACCACTATGTGTTTTAACTTTCAAAGGACCACAAACATCCGACTGAATCAACTCCAAAACATTTTCTTTTCTAGAAGCAATATTTTTATGAAAAGAAACTCTATGTTGTTTACCTGCCAAACAATGAAGACAAGTTTTAAGATATGTACCTTTCAAACCGGATAGAAGCTCTTTCTTGAACAACACTTGTAACCCCTTTTCACTCATATGGCCAAGCAGCTTGTACTACAATTCGGTAGAAATATCATCTTCAAGTGCATTGACAGCACCTTTATAAATTTTCCTTGTATCGAATAAAGTGTACAAGTCTTCTTGCACTTAGCCACCACTAAAGAACCCTTTGTGAGCTTCTATATTCCATCACCAAATTTGTTGTTGAAGCCTTCATCATCTAGCTTCCCGGTAAAAATCAAATTGAGGCAAATATCAGGAACATGCCTCACATTTTTAAGCAACAACTTGCAGTCCAAATTTGTTTCCAAGCAAACATCACCCATGCCAATAATTTTGAACAAATCTTCATTACCATTCGAACAGAACCATAATCTCCTTTGGTGTAGGTAGTAAAGAAATCAACTCGAGAAGTCACACGAAAAGAAGCACTGGAACCAATCACTCAATTGCTCTCTTGGCCCACAAAACTGATACAATCATTTTCACAAACGACCATAAGATCATCGGTAGTAACCGCCGTTGTATCTTCTTACTTCTTATCCATACTTTTGTCACGCCTTTTCTCCTTGTTCTTGAGCTTTCAGCACTCCCGCTTCATGTGCCCTTTCTCATGACAATAATAGCACTCAATGTCTTTCTTTAAAAAAGAACCATCTCTTGATTTGTCACGATTTTGATCACGACCATGAGGAGTCTTACTCATCCCCCTTGTTTTGCTTCAGCCTCTCACAACAAATGCCTCCGAATGAGAGGAACCCGCTGATTTTCTTCTAGTTTCTTCATTCAACAAGCTAGTAGCGACTTAGCTCATTATGACAACTCCATCAGGCGCCGAATTACTAACTGTCACAATCAAAGTCTCCTAACTTTCGGGCAAAGAACTGAGTAACATCAAGCCTGCAACTCATCATCAAAAACAATTTTCATAGAAGCAAGTTGGTTAACAATACTCTTTAATTCATTCAGATGTTCCGGAATAGGGCTGCCCTCTTTATATTTTAAATTAACCAACTTACGAAATAGAAAAGCTTTATTGGTGGCTGATTTCCTATCATAAAGGCCTTCTAATTTTTTTCATAAATCATGTGCTGAAGTTTCAGTAACAACATGGTGAAACACACTGTCATCAATCCATTGACAGATAACACCAACGGTTTTTCGATTAAATCTCTTCCATTCATCATCTTGCATACCCTCAAGTTTGCCACTGTCACCCTCAATAGGCCCATACAAATCTTTACAAAATAACAAGTCCTCAATTTTAATTTTCCAAGTTACCCAATTGCTTTGATTGAAGCTAGACATGCGACCCACATTTCCCTCCATTGATTTATACAAATAAATAAACCAAAATAAACCGTAAGCTCTGATACCAGTTGTTAGGAAAAATATATGATTTCCCACAAGTAAATCAATGAATGTGAATAAAAAGTAATGTGAAAAAATTAGATCAACAGCAACACAAGACTTTTTACATGGTTCTCTTAATGTGAGGTGCGTCCACAGGATCGAAATCCGATTCTATTATCAACCAAAAAGCTTCCAAACGATTACAAATAAGACACTAATAGCCTCACAAAATCACCCTTAGATGAATTCCAAATAATCACAAATAATCAAGAAAAAAGACATCACCAAATAGATGAACAAAAATTTTCGAAACAGAGTTGCAGAAGACAATCAAACTATATCAAATCTGTGACCCAAACAGTTCTTTAAAACACACCATGTGAGACAAAAATCTCACCCAAGCAAAAGACCCCCTCACAAATTGATTGGTCAATCAAATCTTCAAAAAATAGATCACCAATTTTTCCTTTACTCCCCGTTGCTCACACCGAATTGATTGATCAATGATCTATAGCAGACGCAGCACTTTGTAAGATAAAACCAATATTCCAAGAAACAAACAACAATACGTGTATATATATATATATATATATTGTTGAGTTTTAGGCTTTTTATCTAAATCTTAATTGTTATTAAATTGAATATTATTAAATATCTATTAAGTCTTTAAAAGTTAGGTATAATAACACCAAATCAAACTAAATGGAAAAATTACTCATAAGTCCCATATCGGAAAATATTACTCTATTTAGTCCTGAGTGTTTTTTTATAAACCATTTAGTCTTTTTTTTTACGTCACAACATTATCATCAAAACAACATCAAACATCATCGTCAAAACGACATCAAACATCACAACATCATCATCAAATATAGACACACAACAATATCTCAAACCAAAGAGGCACTGAAGCTTATTTATAGATACATAAATATACATGGAAACGTAAAATCAAGAGAGAATTCTTACACTGGAGACGGTTTCTTCTGATTTTTTGAGGGATTCTGACGGAGCAATGAGATTCGATCTTACGATAAATCTTCATTCAGCATCGGGAATTCCAAATTTCGCCTTCGTGCTTCGTTCTAACATTGAACATCATCGAAAGCCGAAAGTGACGAACCAATGAAAAACACAGCAAATAAACAGAGCACATGAAACCAATGTTTGGTTGTTGATTTCATATTCATTTCACTACTCCTCCTATATATGCCATGTTTGGTTGTTGATTTCAAACGCCACACAATGTTTCAGATCGCTGTTTACGGTCAAATTAATGAATCTGATGAAACACCCACGAACACCCACAATCTGATGGATCTGATGTTCTAATGAATTTGATGGTGGATCTCGAGCAATAGTTTTAATTTTTTTTTAAAGTAAATATGATGTTTGATGTTTGATGAATAATGCTTGATGTTTAATGTATAATCTTAATGTTTAATGGTTGAGAATCTGTGTTTGATGTTTGTTGAATAATGTTTGATGTTTGATGAATAATTCTAACGTTGTTAATGTTTTCACCGACATTATACGAATAATCCTGACGTTGCTAATGTTTGATGTTTGATGGTTGATAAATAATCCTGACGTTGCTAATGTTTGATGTTTGATGAATAATGTTTGATGTTTGAAAAGAAGGGAAATCATAAAAAGGCCTATAGTAAGCTTCTTGGGAAATAGGACCTATTAGTCCAACAAAAAACCTTCGGGACTAAATGGGTTAACATTCCCAAATTTAAGATTTATTGATGCTTTTCCCCAAACTAAATTATTTAATAAACCAATTGGGTTTGATACTCCAATAAAAAAATATACCCAACACTATACTGTCTGATTCTTGTTTTCTGCTATTGTTTTATTTTGTCATTTGTGAGTTATTTTTATGAGATATCAGTTTTGAGTTTTATTTTTTATGTGTTGTGTTTGGTTGTCCTTTTTTTTTTTGTTTGAACAAAGTTCGGTTGTCCTCTTTTTTCTTTTTCTTTTTCTTTTTTTGTTATTTTTTTTATTTTTTTTGGAACAAAGTGTTTGGTTGTCCTCTTTTTTCTTTTTCTTTTTTGTTTTTTAGTTTTTTTTTCTTTAGGGCAAACCCTAGTGTTTTCTATGTGTGCTATTAATTATATAGTATTTATTATTCTAAGTTGCTTCTATTCTTATACTTGTGCGCTTGTTTGTTACCATTTTCTTTGGGGAAATATGTAAGTAGTCTCCATATTTTGTTTATCGTATTATTTTAATCTCTATAATTTCGATTGACTTAATTTTGAATCTAAATTTATGATTTTGTTTCAATTTAATTCAATTGATTACAATTGTTAATATTTTTGAATAAAAAATACACACATAAGTTGCATTTGTCATACTTTTAAAGGAAAGATTATAAGTTTGCTAAACTCGGTTTGCATCAATTTGGTTCAATTGATAATGTCGTTTCTATTTTTGACGAAAACTGATTACTGAATTGGTTGAGTGAGTAAATTTAAAATTTAATAATCAAAATGACATAAGGGGCAAAATATAATAAGTGCCAATATAATTTAGTTTTCTTCATTTTTGCCCTGTGTGGTGTCATTTACTTTTTCTTATACAACAAACTTTAATTTGTTGATTCTCCTTGTTTCATCATCCATTCTTGTTTGTTTAACTGCTAATGAAAAATTGACTGCGTTTGACATTATATTTTGAAAAATAATTCATCAAATTTGATAGTGATTATTGAAACGAGTTATGCATATTATTATTATTGATAAATTAATTTTTCTTCTATTAATTTTACATGTTTCAAGTAAACATTGGAATGCGTATTTTTAGCGATGAAATTCGCTAAGACCCAACTGCGTAATAGAATGAAAAATGATTTTTTAGCTAGTTGCTTGATCATATGTGTGGGGACATATTTTCTGAATACCAACACGTGGCATGGTGACGCCGACGTGTCAGCCGAGGTGCCACGTGCCCTGGTAGTTAAGCTGAGGTAATCTCGGAGAAGCCGAGGTCATCTCCGAAGATGTCGGAATCCGAAGATAAGGGACAAGAGTCCTGAAGCAAAGAGGGGACTTAATTAAGATAAGGATAAACCTCTTAGGGAGTTTATCTCTATCTTCTAAAGAGTCCAGAGTAAGTACTAAGATTAGGGTACATAGAAGTCATATTTCTAGTTGGACTTGGATTAAGTATATTATAAAAGAGAGGCACCCCCGTGGGTCTAAGGTATGTAATTCATACTTTGAGTATTCAGTTTAATACTTGATTATCCTTGAGAAACATACTGACTTGATCGTCGGAGTGCCCCCAGGTGGAAGAACCACCGCCGGAGCTTTTCCTTTCTGTTACAGGTTGTTGGAGCCATCTATTCTGCCGGTGCTTTGCTGCTGATCACTAAACGGGCAGCGTGGTCAGATTTTTACCCACACAATTTGGCGCCGTCTGTGGGAACGAAGGAAGAATAGATGGCCACTAACGGACAACAGGAAAATATTGGGGATGACGCTCCCACTGGGAGTGGCAGACCAATTGGCCTCGACATTGAAGGAGACAACCACAATTCAGAAGCCCGTGGCCAGGGCCACAGGGAAAACGACGTAAACCTGGAAGGCGACACGTCAAAAAGAACAAACCAAGGAACGTACTACAATGAAGATAACCTCCAGATATGGAGGGACAGGTGCCTACGGAGGGATGAGGAAGTAAAAGAGTTGGCGGACAAGTTGGCAGACCTTCAGTCAGTCGTCAACTTCATGATGCAAAACAATGTAATGCAGCCACCATACCCGCTGCAAGATACGCCGATACCAGCGACCAATACCTAAAAGGGCGGAAGAAAAACGATCCCCGAGGTTCCTCAGCATACCAGGAGCGGAAGGCACTCTCACCGGCCTTCCAGGGAAGTCGGGCGAGAAAAGCCGAGGCAAGAAGAGTCCCGAAGGACGCAACACATGAAGAATCCAGACCCCAAAGAACATCGACATGTTCAGGGGCAAATACTCCACTTTGACACAACCCATGAAGAAAGACCCAAACGGACCCACCTCGAGGCCGAAAGCAGTGTGCCAAAAAGATTAAAATCCGGAGACAGCCGAGCTCCAGGGAGGAGCAAAGAAGACTTGAGGGACTACCTCAAGAGGAGGCAGCAGAACGCGGAAGCCGAGGTAAACTCTCCAGTAAAACCGAAGACAGCCTTCTCGGTGGAACTGGACAAATTCGAACCACCCAAAAGATTCAGTATGCCGAGGTTTCAAATCTATGATGGTAAGTCAGATCCAAACTTTCATGTCGGGCTGTACCTAAATTCAATGGCATTATATAGCGGGAACGAGCCGTTGCTCTGCAAAGTATTCCCCTCATCCTTTGGGGAAATTGCATCTGATTGGTTCCATAAGTTACCAAAAGGAAGCATAAAGACATGGGAAGGCTTGGCCGAGATGTTTGTGGCCAGGTTCGTGACCAACAAGCTACAACCCCTGAGGGTTGATGCTTTGATGGCCCTAAGAATAACCAAGGAAGAAGGCCTTAGGGCCTATGCGAAGAGGTACTACGAGGTGTTCAACCGAATACCTGAATGCAACCAGGAAGTAGCAGTCGTGTCTTTCAAGAACGGCCTGAAAGATGACTGCCCACTACGGAAGTCTTTGGCAAAAACATTGCCAAAGAGCATGGAAGAACTCATGGCAAGAATTGAGAAATACGCCAGGGCCGAGGAAGATACGTCGGGAAACAAAGGGGTGAAGCAAGAAAAGGGAAACGGCTCGCCAAAGCGAGGCTGAGTCAACAATGGACCCACCAGACAAGAAATAGAATTAAGAAATAAACAGGCGGTAACCACGGTATTCCGGATCCCAATCCATAAAATCTTGGATCGGATTCGAAATCAACCATATTATAGGGCTCCGGAAAGAGCACCAGGGGAATTCATGGGAAGAAACGTCGGCAGACGTTGCGCCTACCACAATGAAGAAGGGCATCCAACTCAAGGTTGCAGAGCCTTAAAAGCACACTTGGAGGACCTAGTAAGGCAAGGCCTCCTGAGGGACCTGGTCGATGAGGCCAGAACAAGGGAAGAACAGGCAAGGTTGCCTCAAGCACCAGCAGCACCCCCTCCCCCAGCACAGCTACCACAGGCAGGAGAACCAAGGGTGGTCAATGTGATCCACTCAAGGGTCAACGAAAACGAAGTCAGAGGAGAAACCCAGAGGGTAAGACATTTACAGCATATCTACCAAGTTGGGGACAAGAGACATCGGCCAGAAGAATGCCAAGGGCCAATGATAGCCTTTACCGAAGCCGACCTAGAATTGGTCCAACATCCGCATAATGATGCCTTGGTAGTATCCCTCCAGGTTGGGGAGTGCCAAGTAAAACGCATCCTAATAGACCAAGGCAGCTCCTGTGATATCATGTACGTCAGATGTTACAAAGAGCTAGGACTTCACCCCGATGACCTAGAGCAATCCAGCGGCCCGATGGTCGGCTTTAATGGAACGCCGACATGGCCACTGGGTGCAACAAGCTTGGAGGTACAAGCCGGAACTAAGAAGATCAGGACAGAATTCCTGGTCATTGACACACCCTCACCATACAACATCATCCTTGGAAGACCGTGGTTGCATGCAATGGGGGCAGTTCCCTCGACGTTGCATCAACTACTCCGGTTCCCAACAGAGCATGGGATTGAAGAAGTCAGAGGGGATCAACTACAAGCCAAAAATTGCTCCATGGCAGCAATAAAGTCCACCTGTAGTATACGGGAGCCAAAGAAAGCAGAAGTTGAAGATGAGGACATAGAAGTCCTGGAAGATGTTGGGAAAGAACCAGCCGAGAAAAGCGAAGAGGCGCTAAAGAAAATCCTCGTCCAGGAGGGCGACGAAGAACGATTTTTTCTTCTCGGCTCGGGCTTAGCCAGAGAAGAGGAAAAGGAACTGGAAGATTTTTTAAGGGCAAACATAGAGGCGTTCGCCTGGACACCCTATGAAATGCCTGGCATTGACCCCGAGGTCACTTGCCACAGTCTGAACGTCGACAGATCGGCAAAACCAGTGATTCAACGAGCCAGAAGGCTGACGTTATTGCACGTCGAAGCAGTGGAAGAGGAGGTAGACAGACTCCTTGAAGCCAGGGCCATCCGAGAAGTTCAGTACCCGACATGGCTGTCCAACACAGTAGTAGTAAAAAAGAAGAATGGCAAATGGAGGGTTTGTGTAGATTTTACCAGCCTCAACAAGGCTTGCCCAAAAGACAGCTTTCCTCTGCCCAAAATCGACCAACTGGTAGACGCCACCTCGGGACATGAAAGGATGAGTTTTTTAGATGCATACAGAGGGTACCACCAGATTGCTATGTACCCTCCAGATGAGGAGAAAACCGCGTTCATCACCCCGAAAGGCCTGTACTGTTACAGGGTAATGCCTTTCGGGCTGAAAAACGCAGGAGCAACCTATCAGAGGTTAGTGACAAAGATGTTTAAACACCTGATTGGCAAAACGGTGGAAGTTTACATCGATGACATGGTCGTAAAGACCAAGAAATCAGAAGGTCATCTTGCCGACCTAAAAGAAGTCTTTGACATACTCAAACGATATCGGCTCCGACTCAACGCCTCGAAGTGTGCCTTCGGAGTTGGGTCAGGTAAATTTCTAGGGTATCTGGTAACAAGAAAGGGCATTGAAGCCAGCCCAGACCAAATCAAGGCCATCCTGGAACTACAGAGTCCAACATCGGCAAAGCAAGTTCAAGTGCTCACTGGAAGGGCCGCAGCCCTGAACCGACTCATCAGCAGAAGCTCAGACAAGTGCAGACCCTTCTTCAACCTGGTGAAAAAAGCCACAGACTTCCTGTGGATGGAAGAATGTGAAGCTGCCTTAGCCGACCTGAAAAAGTACCTGACCACAACCCCGGTCCTTTCTAACCCAGTCCCAGGGGAGGAATTATTTTTATACTTAGCAGTCTCTGAACACGCAGTCAGTGCAGTGGTAATCCGAGAGGAAAAAGGGGAGCAGAAGGCTGTCTATTATGTAAGCAAGACTTTGGCTAACGCGGAAACAAGGTACCTTCCACTGGAAAAATTAATGCTAGCCTTGGTAATGGCCTCAAAGAAATTGAGCCATTACTTTCAGGCACACAAGATTGTGATTCTAACAAAGCACCCATTAAAGTCCTTATTACATCAAGGAGACTTAACAGGAAAGATAGCAAAATGGGCAGTAACACTGGGGCAGTTTGACCTGGAATTCAGGCCAAGAACAGCAATAAAAGGCCAAGTTTTGGCCGACTTCGTCGCAGAACTCACACCTGAAGCCACCACACCTCAGGCTCCGTCGAGCCGAGATAAGCATCACCCCGACAAACAAAAAGAAACCCAGTCAAAGACAAAACAGCAAGAGAAAGAAAAGCTCAGACCATGCAGCATCTACATCGGCGATTCGTTCAGACTATTTGTCGATGGAAGTTCAAACCGCCAGGGAGCAGGAGCAGGAGTACTGCTGATATCTCCAGATGGAGAAATTGTAGAACAGTCCATCCGGCTGGGGTTCAAAGCCTCCAATAATGAAACGGAATATGAGGCATTAATTGCAGGACTAAAGCTAGCAGCAGCAGCAGAGGCAGACGAGGTAATTGTTTTTTGTGATTCACAATTAATTGTTAACCAGTCAACAGGAGAATTTGCAGCCAGAGACGAAAGAATGTCGGCATATGCAAAGGAAGTCATCCGACTGGCGGCCTTATTCCAGAACTGCAGATTACTCCAAGTAAGCCGAGATGACAACACCCACGCCGACGCGTTAGCCAACCTGGCCAGCTCAATTCAAACTGGAAAAACAAGGACAATTATGATCGACTACATGTCGGCCCCGAACATAGATAAACAGAACATCGAACAAGAAGCAATGTGCGTGGGCTTTGGACCAAGTTGGATGGATGCAATCATTGCATTCCTAAAAGAGGGGAAGCTGCCAGAAGACCATAAAGAAGCACATAAAATTAGGCTGAAATCGGCCAGATTCAGTCTAACAGCGGAAGGCCATCTCTACAGGAGGTCCTTCACTGGACCACTTTTAAGGTGCGTACACCCTTTACAGGTTGAAGATTTTCTTTATGAGATTCATGAAGGAATTTGTGGAAGCCATACTGGGGGCAGATCGTTAGCCCATAGGGCCATTACCCAAGGGTATTGGTGGCCCTACATGCAAAAGGATGCCGAAGCCTATGTAAAGAAGTGTGAGCAATGTCAAAAGTTTGCACCTCTGATACATCAGCCAGCTGCCGACCTAAACCCAGTATCCAGCCCTTGGCCGTTTGCCCAATGGGGCATGGATCTGGTTGGACAACTTCCCCAAGCAACTGGGCAAAGAAAATATTTACTGGTGGCAACAGACTACTTCACAAAATGGATAGAGGCAGAACCTCTTGCCAAAATCCGAGATGTGGATGTCAAGAATTTTATCTGGAGAAACATAATCACCAGATTTGGGATTCCAAGAGCAATAGTTGCCGACAACGGAACACGGTTCGACAGCAAACTTATCAAAAACTTTTGTGCAAAATTCAAGATCAAGAACTATTTCTCAACCCCAAGTTTTCCTCAAAGCAATGGGCAAGCAGAGGCGTCCAACAAAGTAATCCTGGATGGAATAAAGAAGAGGCTCCAGGCAGCAAAAGGAAAGTGGGTGGACGAGCTGCCCAACGTACTTTGGGCATATCGGACTACGCCGAGAAGATCAACAGGAGAATCCCCCTTTGCCATGGCCTATGGCACAGAAGCAGTCATCCCATTGGAGATCGGCATCCCAGGGATCAGAACCCAGGGAGTAGAGAATGGCACCAATGACATACTCTTAGCCCGAGACCTGGATTTACTAGAAGAACGAAGAGAGAAGGCTGCAATTCAGCTTGCAGTATACCAGCAACAGCTTGCCAGAGCTTACAACAAGAAAGTTAACCCAAGGGATTTTCAAGTTGGCGACTTAGTCCTAAGAAAAGTCGTCGGGAACAAGAAGGATCCCAGGGAGGGCAAGCTTGGCCCAAACTGGGAAGGACCCTACAGAGTTACTTCAGTATTAGGCAATGGAGCATATCGGCTTGAAGACAATGAGGGCAAAGCATTGCCCAGACCTTGGAATACTTGTAATTTGAAATTCTTCTATCATTAAAAAAAACATCATTGTTTGGCCGAGATTATCAATAAAGTCTTTTCAGAATTCTCTCAAACATGTATGATTGATGTTTATTGAAGACATATCAAACTCAGGCAAACTAAGCCGATGTTATTCCTTAATCCACTTGTTGAAATTTGTAGCAATTTACAAGTTGGAATTAAGCTGATTCCTTATCTTCACTTGTTGAAATTTGTAGCAATTTACAAGTTGAAGTTAAGCCGATGTTATTCCTTAATTCACTTGTTGAAATTTGTAGCAATTTACAAGTTGGAATTAAGCTGATTCCTTATCTTCACTTGTTGAAATTTGTAGCAATTTACAAGTTGAAGTTAAGCCGATGTTATTCCTTGATCCACTTGTTGAAATTTGTAGCAATTTACAAGTTGGAATTAAGCTGATTCCTTATCTTCACTTGTTGAAATTTGTAGCAATTTACAAGTTGAAGTTAAGCCGATGTTATTCCTTGATCCACTTGTTGAAATTTGTAGCAATTTACAAGTTGGAATCAAGCTGATTCCTTATCTTCACTTGTTGAAATTTGTAGCAATTTACAAGTTGAAGTTAAGCTGATGTTATTCCTTAATTCACTTGTTGAAATTTGTAGCAATTTACAAGTTGGAATTAAGCTGATTCCTTATCTTCACTTGTTGAAATTTGTAGCAATTTACAAGTTGAAGTTAAGCCGATGTTATTCCTTGATCCACTTGTTGAAATTTGTAGCAATTTACAAGTTGGAATCAAGCTGATTCCTTATCTTCACTTGTTGAAATTTGTAGCAATTTACAAGTTGAAGTTAAGCCGATGTTATTCCTTGATCCACTTGTTGAAATTTGTAGCAATTTACAAGTTGGAATCAAGCTGATTCCTTATCTTCACTTGTTGAAATTTGTAGCAATTTACAAGTTGAAGTTAAGCCGATGTTATTCCTTAATTCACTTGTTGAAATTTGTAGCAATTTACAAGTTGGAATTAAGCTGATTCCTTATCTTCACTTGTTGAAATTTGTAGCAATTTACAAGTTGAAGATAGGCCGAGGTTATTGCTTAAGTTTTCATAGCAATATGTGGGTTGTTTAAACCCCAGAGAAGATGCTTAACACTTGTTGAAATTTGTAGCAATTTACAAGTTTATGTTAAGCCGACGTATGATCACCCACTGAGGTATACAGAAAATTAACAGGTTGAAGCAAAGGTTAAGTATATTGTTTAAACACTTGTTGAAATTTGTAGCAATTTACAAGTAGATTAGAACGAAATCATTGTTTAAATACTTGTTGAAAACTTGAAAAAAAAGATGGCAAAAGTATACATTGAGTAGTATATGTTTTGTGCTTATCAAAATTTATACAAGGTTTGCAGGTCAGTATCTTGCCGAAGTAAAAGCTTTGCAGTTATACCCGAGGTATGTAACCCCGAGAAGATTGCACAAAGAAAGCAGAAAGCAAGCAAAAATTTCTAAGTATAGAACTACGCAGAAGCAAACAACAGAACATCATAAGATTGAAATATCCATAGCAAGAACAGTTGCAATTACATACTGAAAAAGGCACATCGGCCATAAGAAGGAATATACATTGTCCGGGAATTGAAAGAAAAAACAAAGTCCAAAATCCAGAAAAGAAAGAAGGGAAAATCAAGATTCTTGAACATCAGCAGCGGCAGGAACTGGAACCTCGGATGATTCAGCTGGAATCTCCTCGGCCACCTTCTCCGCTTGTATTTCGGCATCTATCTCTGCCAAAGTTGTGTCAAGACTTCTTTCAGTCAGAAGGAGGTCAGATGATAGACACCCTGGAACAGACTCCTTGGACACTTCCTCAGCATCATCACCCCCCTCATCTTGAGTTAAGTCCATAACCAGTTCAGCGGGAGGAGGGGACTTGACTTCGGCAGCATTCTTGGGTTTTCTCACCAAGGCCTCACCATCATCTTTTTCTTCATCTTCCTCCTCGGCCTCGGACTCTGACTCACCTTCAGGAGGAGGTGGAGGAAATGGTAACGGAATAGCATCGGCCTGACGCAAGGGCGAGTCAGCAGGAAGGTCAAGCTTCTTTATCAAGGACATCCAACCAAGGGAAAATCCCCTGTTGCATGCCTGCCTGACTTGAAGCTTGTAGTCTTCTGCAACGTCGGCCATACCTTGGGCATAGGCCTTTTCATCGGCCTCTTTGATTTCGGCCTCCTTGGTAGCCAGCGCTTGTTGAAGTTCTTTTTGCGCTTGGACCTTCTGAGCCTCGGCCTCCCTTTTCTCGGCTTCAGCTACTTTTTTAACGGCTTCAGCAGCTTCGGCCTTTTCAAGAGCTAAGGTTTGGTTCTTCGTTGCAGCCTCGGCTTGATCCTCTAGTTTTTTCATTTTTACTTCAAGGGCCCTTAATTCTCTCTTCATTGAAGTTGCTTCCCTCTTCATATCAACCAATTTTTGACGATTCTCAAAGGATAGCATTGAAAATGAATGGGCATGTTGGATAGCTTGAATGAAAACAGAAGTATCAGAAAATTTTCTCAGAAAGAAAAAGAAGGAAGAAACATAAATACAAACAGAAATACTTACTTGAGCAGAGTGTTGGAGCATAAGAGCATAATTTTCATACTCACTAAAACTGGCATTTCGCTCCAAGTCATTCGGTAGGAGGAGAGCAGTGCTAAGAGCGACAGCAACATTAATGTCGTCAGCACTCTCACTAGCCATAATGGGCCTGTCCTCCAGAGATAGATCAGGGGCCCATGGGACGTCGGGCTTCTTTGAAGCCGAGGTCGTCGCAGACGATGACCTTGGCCGCTTTGTTTGTGTAGACCCTGAGGGTTGACCCTCAGCAGATCTCTTGGTGGAGACAGAGGCTGATTTCTTGCTTTCTGCCAGCTTTGAGATAGGCACAGTATCTTCAGCTTCGGCATCTGTAGCCTTGGCCTTAGGCTGAGCCCTTTTTACTCTCTTTTGTTTGGGTGGGAGCATTGTTTGCGTTGGTGCGGCTTCGGCGTCAGTTGGAATGTCGGCAAGAAGATCTTGGACGACAGGCTTTGAACGAACCATTTCGGCTGTTTTTACAAGCTTTCTTCGGCGTCTACGTTCTGGAATTGGTATTAAGTAGGGGGCCGAAGTTGATGGAAGATCGGCTGGGGCAGATGTGGATTCTTGATCCGTTCGGGATGTAGAAGCAGTTAAGGTTGTGGCTGTAGGTGGAGAAAGGCTCTTTTTCCTTTTTCTTGGGACGTCGGGTAAGGTGGATTTGTATGTAGGGATGAAGTTTAGTAATACTGGGGCTTTTCGTTTATGGATTGGGAGGCCAAGAAGTGTTTTCAGATCTGTTCCTGGGAAGAAGGATTGGCGAAAATTTTTCGGTGGCTGATGAAGATCTGCAAAGAAACAGACGTCAAAAATAAAGTATTAAAATCTTAAGTAAAAACAACTAAGTGTTGACTCAGGGCTCTTACTCTTGCCCTCTGTAAGTGTTCGAGGAAGAGGGTAGAGGTGGACATCTTCATCTGGGCCAAATTCCCAATTTCCAGAGGCAATAAGAAAGTCATCTCCAGCCCCCTTGTTGGAGTCTGGAAGGTCGGCTATAATCTTGTACTGAGTGGATCTCGGCTTAAGGTAATAAACAAAACCCCTATCCTTCAGATCGAGAGGACACATGGTATAACAATATTGAAGGTCGGCCAGGGTGATTCTAAGGTTTTCTTGCCTAGCTAAGGCAATAATACCGTTAATTACCCTATAGGAGTTGATAGTAAGTTGCATAGGGTTCAGCTTATAGAAATGGAGAACTTGACGAAAGAGGGGATCGAGTGGAAGCCGAAGTCCACATTCGGTAAAAGTAACTATTGGAAAGGGCATTGTATGATCTGTGGGCACGATGGTATCATTATCCCCAGCCAATTTAAGATGAACATCGGCTGGGATAGAGAATTCTTGTCTAAAGTATTCAAGTTTTGTTGGGGTATTCACCCTATGCCTCCACATACCCATTATGTTGGCTTAAACTAAGAGGAATCTGTCTTAAAAGATGGGTGTTTTTCAAGTTTCCCTAAAGATTAAGGGTTCTACAGACAAATCCCAAATCTATGAACTATGAAGATAAAAATCGAGGGCACAGATCTGGGACAGATACAAAAAAGAAGAAAACAAAGACGAAGTTTCAAATTCAAGAACAGAGGTATAGTTCTCAGAAGCAATAGAGATACAGAAACAAATCAAGAAACAGCGGCAAAGAGAATGATGAAAAAGCATAGAAGCTCAAAGTATAGCCACAAATTCAAGAGACAAATAAATCCCAGACCTCGAACAAAATCAGTAATGGCAGTAGACAGACAAAAGCACATAAAGAGAATTGAAGAATTAAAAGAAAGGGTCTTACCAGAACAAATGAAGCCAAGGCAGTGCTCACCGCACCCAGAAATCAGTTGCAACAACAAAGAGGGCTTTTGCAAGAATGAAGAATCAAAAGCAGTTCCAGAAGAAAGTTTGAAGCAATGGCGGATTCGAAGAAGAAAAAGCTTTCAGAAAGAGAGAGAACGAGAAGACAGAATGAAAAAGTGAAGGAAAAGAAGAGGCAAAAAAGAGTTTTGTCAAAAATTTGAAACGGCGGCAAAAATAGGGCAATTATTGCGCCTAGAGCAACGCACGCGTCAGACGGCGCAGACGAACGAACAGACGGCTTCAGGCGCGTCACTGACACGCTCTAATAAAGACGAAACACGTAAAAGAAACAGTTGGATATGCATGACAGCTCATGCGCGTAGGGGAGTACGACCGAAGCCTCGTTCTCCGAAGAGAACACGTCGGCTGAAAGAAGATAATCTTGGCAAAACAGTTTTTTTTGAGCCATTGCTCAGAAAAGAAGTGACAAAATTTCGGAATAGATTCCATCACCTCAGAATGCCAAGGTAATGGAACCTAGGGGGCAGTTGTGGGGACATATTTTCTGAATACCAACACGTGGCATGGTGACGCTGACGTGTCAGCCGAGGTGCCACGTGCCCTGGTAGTTAAGCCGAGGTAATCTCGGAGAAGCCGAGGTCATCTCCGAAGATGTCGGAATCCGAAGATAAGGGACAAGAGTCCTGAAGCAAAGAGGGGACTTAATTAAGATAAGGATAAACCTCTTAGGGAGTTTATCTCTATCTCCTAAAGAGTCCAGAGTAAGTACTAAGATTAGGGTACATAGAAGTCATATTTCTAGTTGGACTTGGATTAAGTATATTATAAAAGAGAGGCACCCCCGTGTGTCTAAGGTATGTAATTCATACTTTGAGTATTCAGTTTAATACTTGATTATCCTTGAGAAACATACTGACTTGATCGTCGGAGTGCCCCCGGGTGGAAGAACCACCGCCGGAGCTTTTCCTTTCTGTTACAGGTTGTTGGAGCCATCTATTCTGCCGGTGCTTTGCTGCTGATCACTAAACGGGCAGCGTGGTCAGATTTTTACCCACACAATATGTATTAAAAAATAAATAAAAACATCACACTTGACATTTTAATGTTGAGTTTATCATAAATGTTATTTTATATCATGTGTAAGTATCAAGCACAATTTCAAATGTTTAAATTTTGTAGATAGAGGAAATTCCTATTTTTGGAAAATTAATTCAGACATGATAGTATGCATAATCATATTTCATATTTAACTATGTTGATAGAGAATATTTAGTTAATGATAATATTATTATGTTGATATAAAAGGATATTGTTTTTTAAATTTTTTCCATAAATTTTCTTGATTTAGAATTGCATGTGTTTTGACCACAAAATTAAAATGCCAAATCTAAACATGTGCCCTCCCAAAGAAAGCATATAATGATTGATTTGCATTTTTCTTTTTTCTTTTTTAATTTCTTTCTCTCTCTTTTTCTCGTGTTTTTTTACTGATTGGCATTGAATGTAATTGAGATCGATGTTGAGGAAAGATGCCAAATGGTATAGAGAAACTTAATCAGATTACAATTCGAATAAGTAGAAGCATAGTTTCGTACTTTGCTTCTTTGTCGAAATGGGATCCTTAAATTCAATCCTTTACTGAATGTTTAGGTCCTTAATTTGTATAAGAAAGGGATAATGAAATAAAAGCAAAATGACATATACAAATTCATTCAGATGGACAACCAAAACAAAAATAATGATAACTGAAGGCATGTTTTTTCTTCCCTAGTGCTTCCGATGTTTCATTTGATTTCTCACATTCTAATCTTTTGATTCATTAATAAATTTTTCTTTACTGATCAAAAAATAAATTAAGGCCTTGGTGTACCCTCGATCCTTGATTCATGAACCACTCCCTTAAATATAAAGAATCATCTAAGCTTTAAATTGATAAAACTATTCTCCATTCTAATACCAAAAGTCATTAATTTGGTTGTTTTATCACTGCTGGGAAAATGACTTTTAGCGGCGTTTTAAAAACGCCGCTATATGTATGAAAAACGCCGCTAATTCCTTTAGTGACGCTCATCACCAAACGTCGAGGACGCGGCCGTCGCTATAAGTTTATGACGCTTTAAAAAACGTCGTAAAATTAGTATAGGCGGCGTTTTTAAAAACGCCGCTAAATGCGATAAATAATGACAAAATGACGTCATCCAATATTTAGCGACGTTTTTAAAACGCCGTGATAGATTTTTTTATTTTAAAAAAATGTCCCTTGACTATTCCATAGCTCTTTTTTAAAAAAAAATTTGTTCTGAATCTGTTATATTTAACTAAAAAACATACCTGTAATAAAGCTGAAAAATAACAATAATATGAATAAAATTTTACAGCTACTTCAATATATTGACTAAATAAACATTACATGATTGTGTCTGAACCAAAATCAAACAACAAACACAATCAAAAAATAAAAAGAAAAAATAGGTTAAGTCATTTGCTTGCACATGCAGATGCAATGGAATAGTCAAGCATATTACACATCATTACACTGCAGAATAGGGATTCGTATTCAATTAATCATAATAGGTTCATGTACAACAAAGACAATTTTGAGCAGGATACATTCCCAAATCCCAGTCAACACAAAGGAATGCAGAGAGCCCGGTGAACAGTGGCACTGACACCTTCTCCAACTTCTTCATATAATTTGTAATTTTCTGCATTGAAAGGAAATTTGTTCTCTGACACCTGTTCCATGGTTTCCTTTTATACCACAACATTAATACCCTCTTTTCTCCATATGTAACTCATTTAGAGTGTTATGTGGTTTCTCATTTGTCAACATTACTAAATAAGTAATTCCATAAATTACTCTAGAATGACTTTAATAATTTTCCTTTATCGATAGGTATGCCATTCTCAATGGTGCCAGGAATTGCTGCAAAAAACTTTGTCACTAAAGATAAGACAATTTGCAAAACTAAGGGTAAATGTGATTCATGATTGCAACCACACAATAGATCTGATCTATTTCATGATTGCAACCACACAATAGATGCTAAAAAAATTCATAACAATGCCTGAGGTGGCTTATGAAAATTTTCATAACAATGCCCGCAGTGGCTTAGAAATACGACATATCAAATATCAAATCAAACCTGATAGAAGGCCAAGCATTGAAGCACGAATTTTTCCATGGAGTCCAGTTCCAAATCCAAAGCAGCATCATAATCCTTCACCTTTATCATAAAATGAAATTTAGTAAACCAAAGCAAAGAAGAATTGAGCATGATGCCCAGTAGTTTAAATGGGAAAATCAAGAAAAAGAATCCCTAATACCGCTTCTTTATATTCTCCAATAGCATGGAAGGAAGAAGCTCTTAAATATAAACACTCAATGTTTGAGCTTTCAAGCTTAACCCAACGGATAAATCCTTGATGGCATTCCTGCAACTACTGGGCATATCTAACTTAAGGATTAGAGTTAGCTGAGCTAAGCTGTTCCAATGGTTTAGTATAGATTTCAGACAAAAAAAAAATAGCATTTGAATTATTCATCAATTTCAGACTAAGATTTCTGCCTGACATATACAATTAGTATGGCTTT